>NC_136060.1:307473454-309873454 GCF_964261635.1 Lissotriton helveticus | reverse complement strand
TTAGTGTCTGCCTGGGTTTGTCAGTGTACGTATCAGTGTGTGCCTGGGTGTGTCAGTGTATGTGTCAGTATTTGCCTGGGTGTGTCAGTGTATGCATCAGAGTGTGCCTGAATGTGTTAGTGAATGCATCTGTGCCTGTCTGGGTGTGTCAATGTATTCATCAGTGTGTACCTGGGTCTCTCAGCCTCTGGATCAGTGTGTGCCTATGTGTGTTGGTGTATGCATCTGTGAGTGCCTGGGTGTGTCAGTAGATGCATCAGTGAATGCCTGAGTGTTTTAGTACATGCATCAGTGTGTGTATTGGTTTATCAGTGTATGTATTATTGTGTACCTAGGTGCATTAGTATTTGGATAAATATATGCCTGGGTGTGTTAATGTATGCACCAGTGTGTGCCTCGTTGTGACAGTGTATGCACAAGTGTCTGCCTGGGTGTGTCAGTGTATGCATCAGTGTGTGCCTGCTTGTGTTAGTTTATAAATAAGTGTGCGCCTGGGTGTGTCAGTGTATACATCAGTATCTGCCTGGGTGCGTTAGTGTATATGTGACTGCTTGCATGGGTAAGTCAGCATATGCATGAGTGTCTGCCCGAGTGTGTCAATATATGTATTAGTGTGTGCCTGTTTGTGTTTTTGCTATGCATCAGTGTGTGCCCAGGTGTGTCACTGTATGCATTGTTGTATGCCAGATGTTTTAGTGTATGCATCAGTGTGTGCCTAGGTTTGTTAGTATATGCATGAGTGTATACGTAGGATTGCTAGTGCAAGGCCTTGGCAGAGTTCACAGGCTAAAATTCAGCTGTGCTAGGTGGAGTTCTGCTAGGAGCAAAGTGCATTAGGTCATGCTGTTCCGTTTATATTCCTGTTGGAATTTGGGTTATTGGTGGGGTAATTATGTAACTACTACTAGTAGAAAGTTCACTTACATGGTATAGGGTCCAGTAAATGTCTCAATAAATTAGTCCCATGTTCGACCCTTGGTAGCTGTAACAGAGTAGTCAGGATTTACTTAGGAGACTGATGTGTGAAACATTTAAAAACGGGAAACAACCTTCACAACGCAAGTATTACAACACATGCCATTACATCACATGTCGTTGCAATGCTAAAGGTGTGCAGGAGTTGGTGTTGGATTTAACTCCAACACCTTCCCTACTGTTGCACACACTGGAGTTGGAATAGAAAATGATTCTATTCCAACTTCCAGCGCCCCTGACAGAATGTCAGAGTTAAGGTTTGCGTTGCAACAGCATGCCATGTAATGGCATGCGGTGTAACGTCACATATTCACAATACCAATACACCGAATGAGGAAAACACAATAAAAATCTCACATCATTTTTAATCTCACATCATTTTTTAAAAAATTGTAAATATTTTTATGAACAAACAGACACTAAAATGACGAAAATTAATTGTAGAGAAACTGAGATTTGAATTTTCAAAGATCAACCACTTTATAGTACTTACAAACCTACAGCATCACTCTGGGACATCTGGTCACGCTTGACCGGGACTAAGTCAAAGTTTCAGGCTGGCCGCAATGGAGCCCTGGTTGGATACACTAAGCGGAAGGCCCTGGTCAAAATGTTACCTTCACACATAGAAACTTTTCTGGAGCTTTTTCTTTCGAGGGCCCACGCTGGTCCTCACCAGGCCGGGTTCAGTGATAGTTCACTGGCTTGATTTTCAGGGAGCTTCTGGTCAAATCCTGGAAGTCGGTGCTCTGGAGCTTTTCAGCGGGACAAGCATGAAATTCTGGCCGGGTCGCAGTCAATGTTCCCTCTAATTTATTTCCTTTGTGTGCGGCAGTGCAAGATCTTTGTGCGCTTTACCCAGGGCTTTGTGCACCAAACATGCCAGCGCAGCACTTGAGTATATAAATCTCTGGCAATTACCACTCAAAGCCTTTGTTTACAATGAGAGTGAAAATAGGCTTATTTCACAAATATAGCTCCATTTAATAGTCTTCAGACAGTTTTGCAATGTAGATACAGATCAGCATTACATGGTTTGTTTATTCTATTGGCACCTGCACCCCAAGTTTAAAAAAAGGACAGGACTCAGACGGTAGCACTATAATAAGATTTTATTGAATATTCTCAATTGAAGAATTGCTTATTTGGCGGGGGAATGTTGGGAGACTACACACGGGTATATACATTCAGCAAGTTTACAATTACATAACACATTAACATGTTGATGCACCACCTAACAATTTGTGTACCTGCTAAGAGGCAGTCTGTAAAATGTGCACATCCAGGACAAACAAGGTGCCTCAGCAAGTCAATTGCTGACACGAGATGTGTGACATGCCTACTTCTTTCACCGGTCCTGGCCCTTCTTCCACAGCTGATAACCTTTATCAAGCTCAACTTTGTTACTCAAAAGGTAGGCTTTTGTCCTGATCAGCATGTCCAAGTGATTTTCCTACTGACTTTTTCTCAATTTAGACTTTATAGTGTTTATGAGGCTGAATCTACAATGGGGAAAAATTAGTGTAGGTACTCAACCCACTGAACTGTGGACTAGAGGTGGAGTCAGGTGCAAATCTAAGAGTGCATAGTGGACACAATCATTTAACCGCTACCGCGTTTTCCCGCTGTGCGCTGGAATTTCAAAAATGCGCGGTTTGTGACAAAGCCAGCTCGTCATCCGCGTAGCGCAGGTAACGCCCATGACGAGCTGGCTTTGTCATCCGCATCGAAGGGGTTAATGAATCTTCTTTCTTAGTCCTCCTCTTCTAATCATTTTATAATCGGATACATTTTTTATCCACTCATTATTCCACTCCTCTTAACTACTGCAACTGACAAGACATGAACGCCCCAACCTCTCTGCCACTGGTCATATCCATGATAAACACATATTCACAAAAAAGCGCATGATACGAGGTAGAACTTGGCTGTGACCAAGATTGCATGCAACTAAGACTCTATGGCATTGCTCCCACACTGGACAGTGACACTCATCTTTTCTCTATTCAGCAGTTGTGGCACCAAAACACCCCATGATCTACACTGCCGCCTCACCTGTGGGGGCTAATGTTACGCCACCGGTGCAAACATGCATAACACTATAAAAACAGAAAAAATAACCCTAATGCATTAAGTACCTATATTTCAAAACTCTCTTAAGTGAGAAATATATTAATTTAGTCCAAGTGGGTGAAAACATTTGGCCACAAGTCTCTCCAAAGCTTTTATCTTTACTCCAATTAAAAAAAAAATTATACATTTGTACGCAAATATATATGCGTGTGCAATTTATATAGTACAAACTTAACCAAAAGCCACATGCAAGCAGTAGAAAGTCAAAGACAAAGATTCAGTCACCATGTACTAGTACGGGTAGCTGGTCGTGAACTGTTACTGGATCATGGTGTAGTGTTCTTTAAAGAGAGATTTAAAGAGAACTGATTTGTTTATTCTATTGGCACCTGCACCCCAAGTTTAAAAAAAGGACAGGACTCAGAGGTAGCACTATAATAAGATTTTATTGAATATTCTCAATTGAAGAATTGCTTATTTGGCGGGGGAATGTTGGGAAACTACACACGGGTATATACATTCAGCAAGTTTACAATTACATAACACATTAACATGTTGATGCACCACCTAACAATTTGTGTCCCTGCTAAGAGGCAGTCTGTAAAATGTGCACATCCAGGACAAACAGACTGTGGCAAAAGGTGCCTCAGACAAGTCAATTGCTGACACGAGATGTGTGACATGCCTACTTCTTTCACCGGTCCTGGCCCTTCTTCCACAGCTGATAACCTTTATCAAGCTCAACTTTGTTACTCAAAAGGTAGGCTTTTGTCCTGATCAGCATGTCCAAGTGATTTTCCTACTGACTTTTTCTCAATTTAGACTTTATAGTGTTTATGAGGCTGAATCTACAATGGGGAAAAATTAGTGTAGGTACTCAACCCACTGAACTGTGGACTAGAGGTGGAGTCAGGTGCAAATCTAAGAGTGCATAGTGGACACAATCATTTAACCGCTACCTCGCTACCGCGTTTTCCCGCTGTGCGCTGGAATTTCAAAAATGCGCGGTTTGTGACAAAGCCAGCTCGTCATCCGCGTAGCGCAGGTAACGCCCATGACGAGCTGGCTTTGTCATCCGCATCGAAGGGGTTAATGAATCTTCTTTCTTAGTCCTCCTCTTCTAATCATTTTATAATCGGATACATTTTTTATCCACTCATTATTCCACTCCTCTTAACTACTGCAACTGACAAGACATGAACGCCCCAACCTCTCTGCCACTGGTCATATCCATGATAAACACATATTCACAAAAAAGCGCATGATACGAGGTAGAACTTGGCTGTGACCAAGATTGCATGCAACTAAGACTCTATGGCATTGCTCCCATACTGGACAGTGACACTCATCTTTTCTCTATTCAGCAGTTGTGGCACCAAAACACCCCATGATCTACACTACCGCCTCACCTGTGGGGGCTAATGTTACGCCACCGGTGCAAACATGCATAACACTATAAAAACAGAAAAAATAACCCTAATGCATTAAGTACCTATATTTCAAAACTCTCTTAAGTGAGAAATATATTAATTTAGTCCAAGTGGGTGAAAACATTTGGCCACAAGTCTCTCCAAAGCTTTTATCTTTACTCCAATTAAAAAAAAAATTATACATTTGTACGCAAATATATATGCGTGTGCAATTTATATAGTACAAACTTAACCAAAAGCCACATGCAAGCAGTAGAAAGTCAAAGACAAAGATTCAGTCACCATGTACTAGTACGGGTAGCTGGTCGTGAACTGTTACTGGATCATGGTGTAGTGTTCTTTAAAGAGAGATTTAAAGAGAACTGATTTGTTTATTCTATTGGCACCTGCACCCTAAGTTTAAAAAAAGGACAGGACTCAGACGGTAGCACTATAATAAGATTTTATTGAATATTCTCAATTGAAGAATTGCTTATTTGGCGGGGGAATGTTGGGAGACTACACACAGGTATATACATTCAGCAAGTTTACAATTACATAACACATTAACATGTTGATGCACCACCTAACAATGTGTGTCCCTGCTAAGAGGCAGTCTGTAAAATGTGCACATCCAGGACAAACAGACTGTGGCAAAAGGTGCCTCAGACAAGTCAATTGCTGACACGAGATGTGTGACATGCCTACTTCTTTCACCGGTCCTGGCCCTTCTTCCACAGCTGATAACCTTTATCAAGCTCAACTTTGTTACTCAAAAGGTAGGCTTTTGTCCTGATTAGCATGTCCAAGTGATTTTCCTACTGACTTTTTCTCAATTTAGACTTTATAGTGTTTATGAGGCTGAATCTACAATGGGGAAAAATTAGTGTAGGTACTCAACCCACTGAACTGTGGACTAGAGGTGGAGTCAGGTGCAAATCTAAGAGTGCATAGTGGACACAATCATTTAACCGCTACCGCGCTACCGCGTTTTCCCGCTGTGCGCTGGAATTTCAAAAATGCGCGGTTTGTGACAAAGCCAGCTCGTCATCCGCGTAGCGCAGCTAACGCCCATGACGAGCTGGCTTTGTCATCCGCATCGAAGGGGTTAATGAATCTTCTTTCTTAGTCCACCTCTTCTAATCATTTTATAATCGGATACATTTTTTATCCACTCATTATTCCACTCCTCTTAACTACTCCTTTATCCCCCAGGTTTACATTTTTCCTTTTTCTTTTTGTATTTTCCCCTTTTTTAGGTCTAGCATTCGAGACCTCATGTATATACTTTAGTATATACTTATATTTGTATGTACTTGTATATACTTTATTATATACTTATATGTGTATGTACTTTGTGGGCTCTGGAGATCTGCCCTAGGATTTGTCTGCTTCCGCTTAGGGACTTTTTTTCTGTTCAACTGCCTCTATTTAACTGTTTTAATAGAAAACGACAAGCAGAGGTCAGTAAAATGCCAGAATTGCTTTCTGCTTAGGGACTTTCTTTTTTTAATTTTTCTGGCAACCGCCTCTATTTAACTTTCTTGATATAAAACGACCAGCAGAGGTCAGTAAAATACCAGAATCACTTTAGCATTCTCTAGATTGCAGTCCATAGAAATTGTCTTCCATGAGCACCCATAGACAATTATATTTTTTTCAGATCCTGTATTTTCATTGATATGACCACCGAAGGCCCTGATTATATATTAATCACAGAGCTTTGGCCTATACCATTTCTTGCTGAAAAGCAATATTTCTCTCCATGTGTTCCCATACCTGGCATGTCACACAGTTTGGTGCTTATTTTCCCTCCATGTTAAAGAACAGTTGATGTTTCAGCACCCAGGCTAATGTGCTGCATAGCTAACTACATATAAGGTCCCAAAGGTCGACCGATTGCATTGCAAATGCTTGTTATATTTCTCTCCACTGTGTTCCTCCACCCCTTCTTTTTCCCTCATCTCTCCTACCACTTTCTGCTTACACTTTCTCCATGCCTCTCTCCACTCTTTGCTTCTCTTTCTTCTCATTTCTCAGTTGCTTTGTCTTTGATTCTTTTCTTTTCCCTTGTCTCTATACCCCCAGCTTCCTTACCCCTTGTTACTTTATCACTACATACATTATTCTGATCCTCTTCTACCCCTCTCCCCTTTATTTCTCCCTCTGCAGGTGTGGTGAACTAATGGGTGATACAGTGGTCCTGTTGCCCTGGCAAAATTACCACAAAATTCTCTGGCAATAAAACGTGTTTGTCGCTCATAAGTAACTCTTTAATCCCTTGCTTTGGATCTTTATAAATAAAGAATGATAATAGTACTTTTGACACATTTTTAGTTTGGTGGTCATCAGACTTAGTGAATGGACAGCAACACTCTGACACTGAGAACTGGACATAATAAGCTGTAGGGATAGATACAGAAACCCTCCGAATACAGTGAAAATAGGAGTATGCTGATGATGAGAAACCATGCCACAAGGAATAGCTAGCCAACAGGCAAACAGTGGTTGTCTACGTGAGGTGTCGCCTACTGTTCTGATGGCACTCACTGCTGTATGGCTTTGTAATATATGCATCATCGATAAATCAGATGTAAACTGGTCATCTTTCTCCCTAGGGTAAATAATTGAAGAAATCAACTGATAGCCAATCATGCTGGATGTAGGAGTAAGGGGGTCCTTGTTCTTGTTGACAGATACATACATAGCTAAATACAATATGGATGTTTCCCTTCTTTACAACTCAGGCTCTTTCCCAAGCTTCTTGTTTCCCTTTCTTTTCTTCTTGTCAATAATTTGATCCTTCTCTATTTCACTTTACCCTTCTTTGTAGTACCTACAAAGCTGCTATCTCCTCTTGTTCTTTCTTATTTTTCTTTCTTTCCATCCACAACTCTTGTGCTCATCTTTTGTCCTATCTTAACTTGTCTCTCGTGGTAGGACTAGCCTCCACATGCATCACAGGATAGGGACCGTCAGGCCTATTGGTCTGAAAGATAATGAGGATGGGAAAGGGTCAGTCTTAGACTTGACAGGTTTGTTGCTAGCCTAGCAGACATTTCCAAAGCCTGGATCTTTGAAGGGCATCTAGATTTGCTTTCGGCCCTGGGCTTTTGCCAATGGGAGAAAGGGGGTGAGTGTTGCACATGACATTTCATAGTTCAAGTTCAGTACTCATTTCCGGATTCAGCTCACTCCTCTTCTCAGTGGACATGAAAAGTAGGGGTGGGCGGAATTTGCGAAATTGACTTTCGCAAACTATCGTGAAATTGCGCAAAATCTCCGTGAGCATGAGGAACTTTCGCGAAGATGCGGAGATTGCTCTTCCCGCCTGTTCGCGATGTGTTTTTGCGTGCTCGTGGGGAAATTCACCTCTAACTTGCCCATGCGGTCGCTAATGGGCGTGGCCATCTTGCTAGCGATGCTTATTTCCTGTTCCGGGTCGAATTACGTGTTCGCAATCGCAAACTCGCGCGGGATAGCGCAACCGGTTACCAACAATCCAACATCTCGTGGCGCAAGCGAACGGATAGGAAAACTCCTCGGCGAATGCAGGGACCCGGTAAGTCGCTACCACACGCGCGAGAACGCATTTTTAAAGCGCGAAGAAGAAAAAACGTCCATTTCGTGGCAGATTGCAAAAGTTTTGCCATTTTCGTGCTCTCCGCGGATTGCGAAAATGTCAAAATATCGCAAATTCCATCAGCGGAACGAAATTGTCCCCCCAGGCCTAATGAAAAGCTGTACACTCTTCTGTGCCACTCATTTGGTTTTATATAGGCGGACTTAATCTGAAAGTATTGGAGAGCTTACACAAGCACCAGTTATAATACATACGGACACATGCATTTTTTCAGGCATAAGGAGATTTTGGCATTATGGCCAGAGCTGCTGACTTTGGAGCTGGGAAACCAGTTTGGAGTCTCTGCATTGGCTCAACATCCTGTGGTTTTGGGCCAATGACTTAATCTCCCTATGCATAACAAAAACATGAACGTGTCCTTGTGTAACTTAACTGGTGCTCATGTTCAGAGCTCCAGTACCTTTGCGTCAAGTTCTCGCTAAAAAACGTTTTTTACTTAGAATCACAGGCTTGTGATTGGCATATTAACAGGCAGTTCTGACAACGTGAGTGCTGCTTACAGTACACTCTCATAATTTTATATGCAGAGGTGCAATAAAGTAAGCAGGACTCTCACGCAAGCCCAGGCTCCATGATGTTAGAGAAGTGATCAATGGGAGAGTACAGATTAGCACCCAATGCAGTGACCTGGGCCACTAATCAGACACGAATCCACCCTGCTCACACCCTCCTCTCCCCCACCACTACCAACAACTCTTCCTCCGTGACTTACAAATGCAGCCATCAGCACATTGACAAGCTGTTGCCCGAAGGGACTCAGGGGCTGGGAAGGATTTCATGGTGCAGGTGAGAGCAGGATGAGGTGGTAAGCGATCCTCGGCTTACTCAACAGGCCCAGGCAGAGGTGCCTGTGTTAAGCTTGGCGCTCCAGTAGTTCAGGCTTTACAGTGAGACTGACACGTTAGTAGGGCGTGTCAGTAGACAATGGAATATGCATCTACACTGTCAAGTCAATATTAATGGATGGCTGCATATTGAATTTTATTGAGCACTTGTGCTCCCAGCATTGTCACATGAAATGTATGTTGATTGGCAATTTTGGTACAACTAATGACAACTAAAAGCAGTGAGCGCACAATTTGAATGGAAGCATTTAAAATGCTCTAATATGGGATAAAGAACAAACAGGAAACTCTGTGAAATAAAGTATTTGCGTCTGTATCACACTACATTATATTTTTGGGCACTTTTAAAGAGCTGCAAACCTTGGGCAGAGTTGCAGAAATTAGCAGCTTGCTAAGCCGAAGCCTTACTCTGTTCAATAACGACAAACAAACACACATCTTGCAGATGTATTGCCACATAAAACAATGATTTCTGGATGTGCACCTGGATGCTGCTGCACTTCTGAATAATATTTGCAGCCTTTCAGGCTCCTCCACTCCCGACGCAAATAACACAAACGGCATGGGGGCGTGGTTTGGACGCCGATGGTGGAGGCGGCGTGAGCGCCGTCCCTGATCCCACCGTTTATCCTGAAATACTGCCTGGGTAATGGTGGTAAAGGACGCAAGCCGGGCCGAAGACGGCTGTAATGCCAGAAACCGGTCCCCGGAAGCTTGTTTCCTTTCCAGTGAAGAATTGGCTTGGTAGTTTGGTCTGCCCTGTTCCCATGATGCACTGGGCCAGGGACAGACTAATTTGCATATAGCCAGGTTCTGAACTGGGATGGTGCAGTGAGCTAAAAAACGGTGATGGATCAAGCCCTGATCTGTTGACTGGGTAGGAGTGTTCTGATTAACTCAGATACTCTGTCCATCACCACCCCCTTTTTGAAATATTTTGGCCACCACAAGTGTGGAAGGGTATGCTCAGACATGAGTCCCTTGCTCACTGCACCATCAGGATTCAAGCAAGCCGGGCCGAAGACGGCTGTAATGCCAGAAACCGGTCCCCGGAAGCTTGTTTCCTTTCCAGTGAAGAATTGGCTTGGTAGTTTGGTCTGCCCTGTTCCCATGATGCACTGGGCCAGGGACAGACTAATTTGCATATAGCCAGGTTCTGAACTGGGATGGTGCAGTGAGCTAAAAAACGGTGATGGATCAAGCCCTGATCTGTTGACTGGGTAGGAGTGTTCTGATTAACTCAGATACTCTGTCCATCACCACCCCCCTTTTTGAACTAAAAGCAGTGAGCGCACAATTTGAATGGAAGCATTTAAAATGCTCTAATATGGGATAAAGAACAAACAGGAAACTCTGTGAAATAAAGTATTTGCGTCTGTATCACACTACATTATATTTTTGGGCACTTTTAAAGAGCTGCAAACCTTGGGCAGAGTTGCAGAAATTAGCAGCTTGCTAAGCCGAAGCCTTACTCTGTTCAATAACGACAAACAAACACACATCTTGCAGATGTATTGCCACATAAAACAATGATTTCTGGATGTGCACCTGGATGCTGCTGCACTTCTGAATAATATTTGCAGCCTTTCAGGCTCCTCCACTCCCGACGCAAATAACACAAACGGCATGGGGGCGTGGTTTGGACGCCGATGGTGGAGGCGGCGTGAGCGCCGTCCCTGATCCCACCGTTTATCCTGAAATACTGCCTGGGTAATGGTGGTAAAGGACGTGACGGACGTCGGACGGTGGCTGGAGGCTTTTATGCCAACCGGGATGTGATTTGGTGCCTCCGGGAGCCCCTGGCTATGTGGTAAAATCAGTGGCTGCAACGAGAGGAGAGGCTGCAAGATGGCGGCCGGACCCGACCGGGGGAGCTAGTTCGGGACCCCTCTGGATTAAGGTGTATGGGCGCGCTCCTGTGCACGAACAGCTGCGGAAGTGCGGTCGGCCTATTGCAGTTCCGCACGGATATTGGAGGTGATTGTGAGCAGAGGCGGACTGGGAATCGGCCTGAAGGGGGCTGCGGAGAGAACGATGCAGCCAAAATGGCGCCCGCGGCAGTGACGGCGTCGCTGTAAGGGCCCAACGCTGAAAGGACAGTGCAGTAAGGAGCGGACCGGGAGAAGGGCACGGACAGGTCGGAGGCGCTACCACATGAGAGCGTAGGACCAGGAACCAGTACGAGGATGCGAGAGCTCCGGCACTGCAGTGCGGAAATTGGTGGTGCGGTGTATCTGCTGGGGCTCAGCGACGGAGGTCCAGAGACTGTGAGGAATAAGGACGGCAGAGCTGAGATAGGAGTGCCCCGGAATGGAACAACTGGAGTTGTGGTGGTTGAGGCTCCCTTACTGGGGCCGCCGGTGAGTGCGGTGCTGCGGGCCTGTTCTTGGCGCTGCGGAGGTGGGGGCGGGTGCAGGCTCGCGGTGCTGAGCCGCCGGGGGCTATGGAGAGCTAGCGGTGCGGCAGGCGACATGCGGCCATGGTGAAACCTGGGTGCGGTAGCGGCTGTCATTGAGGAGCAGACCCCACATCAGTGGACACGTAGAAGCACTGGAGTGTGGAAGGGAATGGCCTATGACCGACTGGGGTCCAACGAGATCACGGACCGGGGGAGGGGACGCAGCCCTGATTGAGGAGTTCCAGAGTGTGCCGGCTTGAACTCGGGGGTCCTTCTTGGGAGAGCCGGTAGAGCTGGACGGGAATGGGAGTGGTGGTTGCGACGGGCGGTGGCTGAGGGAGTGGCGCCGGACCCGGGACAAACCATAAGCATACTAGGAGCTACGTGGCTGGAGGCCCTGGAGTGTATTGAGGGGAGGTAGTGGGCAGCGCTGCTTTTGGGGAAAGTCAAAGGAAGGGCAGCTATAGCGAGTTACTTCGAATATTGTGGATCCCCAATGGGCTACGCTGCTCCAGGTCCGGCTCTTAATTCAGAGAGTACCCAGCAGGGGCCGGTCACGCAGATCAAGTTCGGGGGGTCAAAGACAAGGGCTACGTATTGATAGGACATGAAGCCCAAAAGCAGAAAGGAGGAAGATGTGGACCCCGCGGGGGAGACGGAGACGTCGATGAGACGTCGTCATCGGAACAGAGGTTAAACAAACGTTTGGATCAGATCCTAGACGCAATCAAGGCGACATAACTCAGGTTGCGACGGGGCTGGGGCTCTTAAGAGCAGATCACTCGAAATAAGCGGATAGGGTCAAGGACTCCGAACTGCTGCTTCAAGACCTCAAACCAGCGGTTGTCACGGTAGAACGTAAATTGGAAGATGCACTGAGGCGACTAGAGACCCTGGAAAAGAAGGCCGAGGACGCGGAAAGTCAAAATCGGCGCAACAACGTCCGGGTGGTGGGTCTGCCAGAACGGATTGAGGGGACGGACATGGTAGCATATATGGAGACCTGGTTAAAGACAACAGTGGCCCCAACAGGTGTATCACCTTTCTTTACACTCGAGAGAGCACATAGGGTCCCAGTCAAGCCGCCTGCGCCTGGCCGCTCTCCCTGCCCGGTGGTGGCTAGAGTTCTCCATTATAAGGATAGTGACCTATTAATCCAAAATGCACGCTCGGCCGGTCCTTTCCAAGTAGACAATAGTGCTGTGACGATCTTCCCGGATAACACCCAGGAGATACAAAGGCGTAGGGCCTCATACTTGGCGGTTAAGAAAGAGCTTAGGGCAGAAGGCATACAATACTCATTGCTGTTCCCAGCTAAACTAAGGGTGATACTGGATGGATCGAGACAGGTTTTCCAGACGCCGGAGGAAGCTTGGTCATGGCTTGAAAGGTACAGGGCAGGCACGGATCGTAGGACTATGGGAGAAGGCGGGATGCCCAAGCCGCCACGGATGCGCCAGTCACAGCGTATCCGCAGGCAAAATAAACTACAAAAGGAGTTGCAGCGGGTGCGGATGGCGGCTGACAAGCAGGGAGCTCTGGAGGCTACAGCCGCGATAACTGGTTCGCAGCAGGAGGACTCGGCCAAAGAGACAGACTCCGAGGGAGATAGGAGACGCTCTGGATCAGAACTGCCAGACGACGAAAGCACCAAAGGCCCAGAGGTGACGCCCAGATCGGCTGATGATCTGTAGGTTGCTTCTCGCTGACTAAGACCACAGCTGCCGAACTGAAACTAAGGACATTGGGAAGCCTGGTAACAATTCTGAACTTTATCACTGTGCCTTATCATTGCGGGATGTTGGGGGCGGAGGGCTGGCGCGGGAGCTGCCACCTGTCGGGGCCGAACCGCAACCCCACTGCCCTTAAGGCAGCCTGTAGTGGCTACTGCAGGATAGTACTGTTTGGTTTGGTATGGTAGTTTGGAAGGGGACTAATAATGTGTTATTGGGACCCGTTCTGGGGGGGGGGGTCATAGAAGTTTTACGGGGTTATTTATGTTTGGGGTTTGGCAGTGCTGGTGTGGGCACACGAACCATAAAAGAGGAGGTGGGCTGGGTAGGATACAATGGGACCGTTACCTGAGTTGAAATGTATCACATGGAACGTGCGTGGATTACATACTATGTCGAGGTGTCACAAGGTACATGCATATTTACTGAGAAGGGGAGTACAAATAGCGTTGCTACAAGAGACGCATTTCACCAAACGGGAATGTGTTGCGCTACAGAAAAGATGGAGGGGCCAGGTGTTTGGCACCACTTACTCAGCATTTGCCAGGGGGGTGCTAGTGTGGGTGCGAGTGGGGATTCCGTTCCAGGCCACAAATACCATGGTAGATCCTGAGGGTAGGTATGTGGCGGTAGCGGGGAGGCTGTACGATAGAGAGGTGGTACTTTGTAGCATATACACGCCGAACGTGGACCAGCCCCGATTCTTTGACACCCTATCTGGAAACTTAGCACTTCTTCTGGCTGGCCAGGTGATATTGGGTGGAGACTTTAACTCAATTACGGACGTGGCGCTGGATAGATCACACCCCCCGTTGGGGGACTCCCAGGTCCGAAAGATAGCAAAGAAGAGAGCAGAGTGGCAGAGTGGATGGGGGTTGACTGACGTATGGAGAGTGCAACACCCTGAAGATAGGGATTACTCCTTCTTTTCTGCTCTTCATGAGCTACATGTCAGAATTGACGCCATATTGTGCACCCAATCGCTGGCGCCTCTGGCGACGCACTCCGAGTACTTGGCAAGGACAATATCTGATCATAACCCACAGTTGGTGTCCTTTAAATGGCCAGCAGGTGAGGGCGGAGGTTCCCACATGGCGACTGAACCCAAACACACTAGAAGATCAAGCCTTTAGAGATGATATCCAAGGGGGCATTGAACAATACTTCACTATAAATAAGAATTCAACATCTGCTAGAGGTACGGAGTGGAATGCTTTTAAAGTAGTGATAAGGGGGCTATGCATCAGTAAATATAGGGGGGAAAGGACAGTGGTGTTAAATGATGTCAGGAAAGCAGAGGAGTAGTTGAGGGAAGTTGGAAAGTTGAGACCGGAACTGAGGGAGTTGCAGGATCGGCTTCTGGCAGCTCGGGAGCGTATGGCCATTGAGTCAGAAAGGTTGCGTAGTTATGATTATAAGCAATATAGAGCGAAGGTGCATGCGGAGGGAGATAAGGTAGGCACGCTCCTGGCGAGAATGGCGAACCCGAGAGCAGGAGGATCCCTAGTCCTGAGTGTCCGATCGGAGTCCGGGGAAGTGGTCTATTCTCAGACTGAAATTATCTTGCGCTTCCTCAGGTACTATATCACCTTGTATCAGAGTCACTTAGAAGCGGAAACGCCTGATATTGAGGAGTTTCTGGTGGGGATCACGCTCCCGCAGCTGGAGGAGGAGGACGTCAAAGAACTAGGCCAGGCTATCACTATAGCTGAGATTAGGGGAGCAATCAAACACATGGCTAGAAACAAGACCCCAGGGGTAGATGGTCTCCCAATAGAATTCTATGTGACATACATCGACTCCCTGGCGCCCCAGCTGCAGGAGGTTTATAATGAGGCGATGGAATTGGGTAAACTACCTGAATCCATGAGGGTGGCGCTGGTCGTCCCCTTGTTGAAACCTGGGAGAGAGGGCGAGGACGTGACTTCCTATAGGCCACTGTCTATGTTAACGGTGGACTACAAAATACTAAGTCGCATTCTGGCTACAAGGTTACTTCCCCACATGACTGCCCTAGTTCATGCAGATCAGGCGGGGTTTATACCAACTAGGAATACCTCATATAATGTCCGGCACTTGATAGGAGTGTTAGGTACTGACCTCGAGGAGGAGGCGACGCCAGCTGTACTGTCAGTAGATATAGAAAAGGCGTTTGACAACATCGAATGGGAATATTGGGACAGGGTTTTGGAGAAATTCGGGTTAGGCGAGAGGTTCAGGCGTTGGACAAAGGTCTTGTACTCATCCGCGGCGGCTAGGGTACGTCTGGGCTCGACCATATCGCCAGAATATCAGGTGCAGAGAGGTACGAGACAGGGGTGTTCGCTATCGCCACTGTTGTTCGCACTAGCGATAGAACCGTTGGCGGTCTGCGCCAGATCGGGGACTGCGTATAGTGGCTTGGTTTGCGGAGGACTTCCGCATTACATATCGTTGTACGCGGATGATTTGCTGCTGTTCCTGGCGGACACGACGGTTGCCCTGGAGGGGGCGGTGAGCATGCTGCTGAACTTTGGGAGGCTATCGGCTGCGTTCGTTGGACCAAGAATTAGCGGCAGCCCCTCGGTTCAAACTCAGTCGGGCGGGGGGTCGCTCTTTTAGGGTGCGGGCAGCTGCACTTTGGAATGCTCTTCCCTTGAAACTCCGGACCCTTGGCAACTTGCTTTCTTTCCGCAAGGCCGCCAAAACTTTTCTGTTTTCCGAGCTCTGTTAAATTTCATACCCCCTATTTTTAATAATATTTTCTGTGTCCTGTTGTGTTGTGTTCGCTACCTTGTCGGTGCGCCGGGACGCTCCTTCGCTGGAGCAGCCGTGCGCAATACAAATACTAATAACATAACATAACATAACATAACATATTTTCAGGAGCTGCGGACACTTACCATTGATTTCCTATGGGGGACAGGACGGAGACAGGTAGCACTGGATATGCTGTTACGGCCGAAACAGGAGGGGGGACTGGCAGTGCCTAATTTCGAACTATATTTTCTGGCAGCGCAGCTGCAGATCCTAACACAGAATGTAGCACGGAAATTTATGGGCCCAGAAGAAGCTCGCAGATCGGGGATACAGAGGCATGTCCTTTCTTATATAGTTATGCAACAGCACCTAGTGATCCGGGATTTACCCTTGGAAGAGAAGACCCTGAGGATGTGCTGGAATAAGAGTCAAAAGAGGGCGAGAGTAGCTCACCCATACGCACCCGAAATCCCTCTAGGCATGCTAACTGCATTGCCACACGGAGGGGACTGGTCCCAACTGCTGGAATGGGAGGAGTTGGGGTTGCAAATGGTGGGCGACCTATATGCCGACGGTGAGTTGCTGCCATTTCGGGCGCTACAAGACCAGTTTGGCCTTCCTGATGGAAGCTTCCTATTGCACATGGCTATCACCACTGCGATGCGGAAACACTGGAGGACGGGGCAAGCAGAACCGCAGACCACGATGGCTTGCCAATATGTGGTAATGGCAGAGGGAACGGTCAAAGCGGTCACTTGCCTACATACATGAATGCTGAATGACGGTCTGGAACCTCTGACGGCTCTTAAACAGAAGTGGGAGGCGAGCATAGGGAAGCCCATACCGGACGCAACCTGGGGTCACATCCTGACAAGGACCTGGAAAGGATGCAGGAATGCACGATTTCAGCAGGTAAATTTTTTTATGATTCATAGGGCTTACCTGACACCGGGAAAGATTGGGAAGTATTTCCACGTGCAGGATGCAGCGTGTCCCAGATGCCTAGCGCCTGATGTAGAGTTAGAACACATGATGTGGGAGTGTCCGAAACTGGGGTCATACTGGACTGAGGTGGGGACGCTTCTTAATGAAGTCACGGAGAGACAAGTGGAATATAATGTGGCGACTTGTTTGTTGCTATGGTTCCCTCACACCAGGAAGACCAAGATAACTAGTAAATTCATCGATCTGGGACTCATTTTGGCCCAGAGGGAAATCACCTGGCACTGGAAATCGATGGAAGGTCCTTCCAGTAAGAGGTGGGCGAACAAACTCCATAAATGGGCCCATAGTGAGAGCATGATCAGACTGCGCCAGACAACTCGTACAGCTAACGAGAAGAGTTTAGAAGCAGCGCGCGCATGGAAAAACCTAGTGAGGGTGTTAAATGACAACCTATCCACAGTAGAAGAATAAACCAAGAATGGAAAGAGTATTGTTCCATGTGTGATGCAGAAGAATAGTTGAAATCCTACAGGTCTCCTCCCTTTGAGATGTTAGAAGAAAGAGTGGAAGCCCACACTAACTGCAGTTCGGGGGGGGGTTCAGTTGGGAGGTTAGAAACAGTTATGGTTAATGTGGAATTGATGGACCTGTTAGTCCCCAATGGGTGGTGTACTCTATAGTTTGTCAAGTAGGAGAACTTAGGCTGCTGACTCATTATGGGGCGTGGCTGGGGACAGGGCGCTACTAGTAGATTGCAGAAAATAGATAGGAAAGCGACACTAGGCCGAGGCTCCACAAAGACAGTACCTGGGAGGAACATACTACTAAGAGCAGGGGGTTGGTTATATGGGAGTATAAGAGGGCAGGGGATAATAAAAGCAGATGCTAGACGTTTCAAAAAGCAGAGTCTAGGGTTTTCCGCACAACTGCTGATTACGACAATGTTTAATAACGCCACCCGACCTCCGGGTTGTGGGCTAAATGGCTGTGCTATATTCATGTTGTATTGCAAATGAAACATGTCAATGTGTGCACTAGCGGGTAATCCAGACTGGAAAGATGTACAATGTCTAGCTTTGCAACAAAAATAAAGTTTAAAAAAAAAAACAAAAAAAATAACACAAACGGCATGTCTCTGTTATGACATTCCACAGGCCCATGGCAGGGAAGGTCTACCATTTTCGAAGTCTTGTTTCAGCTGATCTTCGCCCCGCCTTGTAAACCCACCAGACTTTCACACTGTATTTCAGCATCAAGAAAAATATCTTTAATTCTTTTCACAGCACGTGTATTTTAAGAGACTGCGGGCAGCAAAACGTCTTTGAATTTTGCAGGAAGAAGAGACGTGCGCGCTGTGTAATATAGTGTGCATGCCAGGGAAAGATAGTGTGCGTGCGAGCGCATGCGCGCATGCTACCGGGAACCATGGTCGCAGTTGAAGATGGCTGGCGTGACTTTCACTGTCAGGTAGGTCACCTTATGGAGCTTTTTCCCAAATGTTCTCTAAAGTTCTCCAAACTTCAGGAGATGGTTCCTGCAGTCCTGCTTGTAGGTTAAAAGTGTCCAAAACACGAATCTCCTGGATGCTCTCTGGAAGGTCTGGACCACAATTCCCACAATGCGCATGGACAAATCCTTAAAAGTCCACTGGATGCACTTCAGTATGGGGACTCTTGGTGGAGATGATGCAGGTGGGATCTGTTAACCTGTAGCTGCAGGGAGTCCTCTTCTTAATCCTTCTTGAAGCAAGGCACAGTTGGCTGGGCTTTAGTTCCAAATTGTGAAGCAGGTGCAGGGATTCAGAATGCAAGCCTTTGGGTGCAAATTCAGATTCCAGCCGGTCAGTTCTTCTTTTCCTTGTAGTTTCAGGCAGCAGAACTGAGATGCTATGCACCTTTCACATATTTATTCTCAGCTTCTGGGCATCATGATGGGGACACCCCTGACCAATGGGATGCAGGGTGCCACTGGGGTGCATGATGCCACTGGGGCGCAAGACCACTTCTTCTAAAGTGTGGCATCTTCTTGTCCCAGAACGCACTATTCTTCCAAATTCCTTGATGTCTGAAATATGAATCCACAATTGTGCACGGACTAACGCCGCTGCACTCCAGTTCACCGACATCTCCGACCGCCCCTCGTGGAGCTACTCTGATCATCGAATCCCTTGGACGACATGAACGCCAGATGCTAAACACATTGGACGCCAGCTTGGGGACATGCAATGTCCTGGACCACCTCCATTGACTCTGCCTTCTTTGCCCATGGTGGAACTCAGACGATTCCTCACCGCTCTACCTCCTCATACTTTACGATCCCTCCGAGTCAAATATCTGGTATCCTGCCACAGATACATCTCCAGTGATTCACCCTTACCGGTCCTGTACTCGGGTACCTATTGCATGAATGCACAGATGGTTTGACCGGCATCTGGACTTCTATCTTGACCTACTAGCCCAATGCTTTGTAGATAACCCTGCCGGGTAGCTCCCAATTACGCTCATCCGCAATATAATTTTCGCAGCACTACAAATTTCGTGTAACCTAGTCCTGATGATTACCTGTATTGATATCAGGTCAAAACGCCGTCAACTCCCTAGAGCAAGTACTTGGACAAACTTGCCCTGCTTTAATAATTAGTTTATCCATCGTTAAAACATTTTTGAATGTTTTTAGACGACTAGTGAGGTTAATTTGTAAATATTATTATCACTGTTTCTCCTGCATTGTCTCCCGCTTTTTTCACTTGTAACTTTGCACCATTTTACTTCTCACGAGCACAATTTTTCACATGTGGTACAGGTTACATTTCATCTAATGTAAATACAGTGCTGTCTCTTTAACACATTTATATTTGTGTATATAAACTGCTCTCACCAATTCTTTTGCATACTCCAATGATGTCTCCCTATGTTGTTTTTTTCCTGTTCTTCGCTGCAACTATTTTGAATTTTCCTAAAAATTTGCCTTAGACTAATACCTGTTGAGACAGTGTTACTTGTACCATGAAATTTCAGCAGAGCTGTAAGAGCTAACTAAAGCAACTCCCAGTGTGACTCATTTCCATAGCTCTCCTCCCCCGAACATCTGCACATTCTCTCCCTAAGCCTACTATCTGGCTAGGACACAGGTGACGAGGGGTCAGGAGGTCTGGCTTTCCCTGCCTGTCCTGTCCGCATTTATGCCTCATGCTTTATGACCCCTCACCCGTGCTCTGGCATTACTGTGTAGCTGTCGAGCTCTCTCAAGCAGATAAGCTCTCCCCTAGATGGCCATTTATCACCTAACCAAGGTTGCCTGGATAAGCCTGTTAGCACTGAAGAATCAGGGAAGACTGCAGTAAGTCTAAATTTTGGGTTACAGACAAGAACATCTTATAACTTATTTTCTGTACAAGTTATGGTAAATCTAACAAGGGCAATCTGTTGGATTTATCAAAACCATTTTTCTAACTCTTTGAATGATATATTATTCCATTCCCAGCAGTAATTATGCATTGCAATGTTAGCCTAAGGACTAAGGGCTAGCTGTAGGTAATTGACATTTACCGATTCGAAAATACCGAATTTTACCGATTCGGTATTTTGGAATCAGTAAATGCTATGTAAATAATTTTTCGATAAAAAATGCAGAATCGTTAAGATTCTGTATTTACCGAATCGGTAATTACCGATTCGGTATTTGCCATTCATTCCTATGGGCCTGGAGGCCCATTGGAATGAATGTCAATTTGGTAAAATTAGGAAAAAGTCAAGGGTGGCAGGGTGTCACTTTGACACCCTGTTGCACCCCTGATTAGTGCTTGTGTGCACATGTGACACACATACATGCCCTAATTGCATGTATGTCTGACACATGGCACAGGTGTAAATGCACAGATTTGCATTTACATAGGAATTCGTTATTTACCACCAACTAACAGTTAGTGGTAAATAACGAATCTTTAAAGCCCAGAAGCCCTCTTTGAAGTGCTTCCTACATTTCATTTACCGATTCGGTGAATACCGAATCAGTAAATGATGATTCTGTAAATACCGAATCGGTAAATACCGATTAGTTATTTACCGAATCGGTAAATGTGCCTCCTACATAGGAAAAGACTATTACCGGTCGATAACTGCCGATTTCGGCCGTTACCGACCGGTAATAGCCTTCCTACATCTGGCCCTAAGTGTCTACAATGGGAAAAACATAAAATGGACTGATTTCCATCCTGGGTTTACAAAAACTTTTATTAGGCCCCTGCTTATAGTTACACAACCCCCACCCTTGGAACACCTAGGGGAGACCTGGGGGTACAAAATATGTAAACAAAATGTAGATTATCACTTTTAAAGTGTCTGTAACACGAAAGTCAAGTTTGCAGTGAATTTACTTTTAAAAGCAGAACTGCTGCTTTTAAAATGACCCCAGGCACTCAGCAGTGCATGAATGCAATTGTGGAAAGGCTGCTGGCCTATAACGTTCCATGCCTTATTATATACTAGGGTCTTATATGTAGTTTTTATCCCCCTGCCCCATTATTTAGTAGGGACTTATAGGGTTGGTCATGCCAATTGTGAGAGTTTACTTTTAAAGGTAGTCTGAAAAGAAAGGCTGCATTTAAAATGACATACAGCCACTCAGCAGTCCACACATGCAAAGTGCATAAAATCTGCTGGGCGTCTACACCTCCTGGCCCTATTATCTACTAGGGGCTTATAGGTAGATCATTCCCCCCTTGACCTGTTAACTACAAAGGACTTATAGGGTCTGTCAGGCCAATTGCAAGTGTACCCTAATATACAGTGTACCCTAAACATGTGTAGTGTTTTAAACATTGCAGCGACCTGGGGCATGCCAGCCGAGCCCAGGGCGCAGTCAAAGTCAGTTCACCAGTATCATTCGGCTAGCAAATAGGGGTGAACAGGGCAAAAGGATGACTTTCTAACAATTTCTTTTCGGAAAAATCCTACTCACTTTCATCCACCTTATATACACTCATGCCTTTTCTGACAATATTTTTAAAATACACCTGAATTCACATACCTGTTAAATATGTTTGTTGATCTGTAGTTTTGTTTCTCAGTATCTTTTCACTGAAATTGCCCCAAAACCAAACATAAGAATAGTACACCACTCTCAGACAAGGGAACTATTAATAAATGGCAACCTTTTCAACTTTGCTTTCAAGGTTACTCAGTCAGAAAACAATTCACAACATCCCTTTCATATTAATTTATTGTATACCACTTCTGAATGGTCAGCATTGTTTACCTTTCTAACAGACTGTCATTATCCCCATGATGCCAGTAGAAAGTGTTAATAACTCGCCGTGTAATGACTGAATTGTAAAGAACTTTATTATGTTGTACCCACACATGAATGTATGCGTTCCACAGCAACTGATATATACTGTGTGCCAGCTTTTCTTTTCTGTTAATTTATTCTGTCCAGACAGGTGCGGTCAAAAAGCATGGCCCAATGCAGCCACCGTCTCTTTCTGTCCCGTCATGTGCGGTCAAAAAGCATGACCCAATGCGGCCGCCGTCTCTTTCCAGTCACGTTTAAAGAGCGACCACGCCCAAGCACGTACCGCTAATTTTATGACAAGACCGGAAGCTCCTATTATGCTTATTCTTATCTTGCTTTATTTGCCATAGCAGCCAATATAAGTAAAACTACAGTTCCCAGAGGGCCCAGCGGAAACAACTGGCCAATGGGAACGCAGAAGAACAAACTTTGTAACCAATCCTAGAATACCAGCATGGATAAAGTCACCATCTGACTGCTAACATTCCTCTTTTCTTGCTGCTCACAGTCAGATGAGTGACTTATCTTTGTTGCTCTTCTCGTTATATGCTTTTCAGCCTATTGCTGTTATTTTATACTGTATATTCTGCGGGGGATAGCAGAAAAAGAAAGGTGGTGTCCTCTGCTTCCTTACATGCTTCTAATACTGCGTCACGTTTGAATAGCGAGGTTTCCTCACGCTTGATTGAGGACCAAGTGCCTCGCAGGCCTCCTTCCTAGGCCAAGGAGGGGTTGTTAGGTTCTGAAGGCAAACGCAAAACTAAGACGAAGCATGCAGAGGTACCCAAAAAGTTGATTCTTTCCAACATTATGGACACAGATTATGACATGGATGACGCAGATGACCTTTTTGATCTTTTTGATGTGTCTGACCCCCCTCCCCTCCTTCCAAGAAATCCAAGTCGGATTCCTTTACTTTTGAGCCGGTCATCGATTCGGAAGGTGTGCCTATGTTTGACCCTTCCACCATTCTCCACCCTAATTCCACCTAATGGTTTCCTGCCCCTCATGTTGGCGAGTATATCTCAGCCAGACTTCCCCTTCCCTTGGATTCTTCTGTCAGGTCTAGGTTAAAGTCTGAGTGTCCTAAACCCTCATTGGCTGAGAAGGTTACCATTGGTCCTTCCATCGATCAGCCCTTACTTACCTTTTTCTCTATGTTCGCCAAAGACCCACGTAAAGGGGTGGACAAGGCTTGGTCTACCTGTCAGGATAAATTACTTGACGTTGTGGGTCCTTTGGCGTGTATTTTTGACTTGGCAGAATCTACCCGTCTGGATGGCACTGATTTGTCTGCAGAAGACATCTCTATTTGGGTCCAATGAGCTTTTTGTCTTCTAGGGAACGCCAATACCGCCATCACACACGAGCGCCGCAAAGGGCTTCTTATCAAACTAGATCCCAAGTTGGCTAATTTAGCCCCACAGGATCCAGGCATGAAGGCTAATGGACTTCTCTTTGGTGATTCTCTTGTTAAAGACCTCAGCAGGCTTGTGTCTACCTTTGCCTCCTTGGATAAGGAACAATCAATCAAAAAAGTGTTTTCACCTCGGGTTTTTGGACGGGCCAGAAAAAGCAGGAGTCGCTCTTCCAGCCGTCCCTATCACAACCAAGGCTCCAGAGGGTCCTTAAATTCCGGTTCCCAAGACTACGATCCTCAATTCTACCCACAAAGAGGTCGTGGATTCAGAGGTCGAGGTCAAAAGAATTACCGTAACAACAACCAACAAGGTACGTCTTACACCTCCTCCCCCAGTGGGAGGAAGTCTAAAACTGTTTCTTCCAAAGTGTTCTTCCAAAGTGGAAAACTATCAGTGCAGATCCTTGGGTCCTAAATACCGTTCAAGGTTATCTTATAGAGCTTTATGTGCCGCCTTCCCAAACTGTGTTCCCTCCTCCTCTGGTTTTTTTCAAGCAAAATGTCTCAGCTAATCTCGTTGGAGGTTCAAAGCCTTCTCCAAAAGCAGGCCATCCAATCTGCTCCCTTCGATCCTACAGGGTTTCTCAGTTCAATTTTCCTAGTTCAGAAAAAGAACAAAAAGATGCGTCCTGTGATAAATCTAAAATGGTTCAACCAGTTCGTGGTGTATCGCCACTTCAAAATGGAGACTATTTTTCACTTTAGAGATACCCTTCGTCCAAACGATTGGATGATAAGATTTGATTTACAGGATGCATACCTCACCGTTCCAATTCATTCTTCTCATACCAAATGTCTTCAATTCCAGTGGTTGAGCGTAACTTATCGTTTCACCTTTCTTCCTTTCGGTCTGTTTTCAGCACCTTGGTGCTGTACAAAAACCATGAAACCAGCAGTGGCTTTCCTGCGATACCTCGGGATCAGACTTATCATATACTTAAACAAAACACACTATATTTAGGGTAGGGTCAGAGGCCAAGATTTATAGACAAATCGGGATAAGCAGCCCGATTTTAAACTTATGAATACACAAAATATACCCCGACATCTACTGGAGAAGAACAAAAATACTCTAGCTAACCAAGACTCTAAAGAAATATCAAAAATTTGTATGGATTCCCATCACTCACCATTCCAGGTCACATGCTTCATCATCTGGGTCTCCTTTAACAGGGCTACCACTCCACCGTAGTGATGGAGGAGCCCAAGAATGTTTTCAAAGGTATAGATACAGATGTGAGCAAATGTAATATAATAAAGTGTATGGGAAAGAATGCAGTGCAAAAAGTGATGTGAATTCTAAAATTGAAGCGTAACCAGACCACCAGCATTATTTATGTCTGATACGATCAAGGGTTAAAAAACAGTGCAACGGTACAGTTTCAATAGATAGCTGTCCTCTCTTAATCAATCGGTCAACATGTTTCAGCACTTGAAGGTAGATGTACACCTAGTTTTTTCGTCAGGACCTAATAGATGATAATGCTACTGCTAAGTGTGAAAAGTAATATACACACAAAAAGCAAAGGATACACTGTGGACCAGTTCTCAATTTTAGAGTTTACATAACTTTTTGCACTGCACTTTTTCCCATACACTTTATTAAATTACATTTGCTCACATCTGTATCTATACTTTTGAAAACATCCTTGGGCTCCTCCATCACTATGGTGGAGTGGTAGCCCTGTTAAAGGAGACCCAGATGATGAAGCATGTCACCTGGAATGGTGAGTGATGGGAATCTATACAAATTTTTGAAATTTCTTTAGAGTCTTGGTTAGCTAGAGTATTTTTGTTCTTCTCCAGTAGACGTCGGGGTATATTTTGTGTATTTATTATCATATACTTAGACAACATTTTGATCATGAACACAGACAAACAGCTCCTTCTGTCTGATCTCAACACCACTCAATCCCTGCTCCTGGATCTGGGTTTCCTTCTCAATCACAAAAAGTCAATGCTTTTTCCTTCCCAGAGCATCTAGTTTCTGGGCTTCCTAGTGGATTCCTCCACGGCTTCCCTTCTACTCCCTCAATCAAAGGTCTCGACCATCAAGTCAGAGATTTCTCACGTTCTTCGGACCTCCCTCATATCCCTCAGATCTCTCGTAAGAATAGTTGGCCTTCTCTCCGCTTCCATTCAAGCCATCTTTCCAGGTCCCCTTCACTATCGGGCCCTTCAGCGTCTAAAAATCAGACATTTGCGTCAAGGTTTGGCCAACGCCGACCTTATCGCTTTGGATCAGGAGTCTTGCGATGAACTTCAATGGTGGATCAACCATTTAGATGCTTGCAACAGGCGTACTATCTTCGCTTCTGCCCCAGATCTTGCGTAAGAATCAGATGCAAGCCTGTTGGGTTGGGGCACCTATTTTGGACCAATATCGACTGGCGGTACATGGTCTCGCGAGAAGGCGAAATTCCACATCAATTGTTTAGAGCTGCTTGCCGGTTCCTTTGCGATCCAAAGCCTTTCAAAGAACAGAGTGCGATGTTCCATTCTAAATTATGTGTAGGTCAATGTCTCAAGGTATATGAGCAAAGAACCTCTGATCTCAGGACGTCCTCTCAATCCCAACTTCTCATTTCTTTCCGTAAACCCCATCGCCCAGTTTCCTCTGCTACTCTGGCCCGTTGAGTTCGCTGTGTTATGTCCCTTGCGGGCATTGATGTCTCCGTTTTCAGAGCTCATTCCACCAGGGGAGCCATGGCGTCCAAAGCTTTTTGGGCGAGCTCTCGTTTGGAGGACATTCTGAGATCAGCAGACTGGTCTAATGACAATGTTTTTCGTATGTTCTACTGCATACCTGGTGTTACCGTAACTTCTTTGGTGGTTGATATGCTTTGAACAAGCATAATAGGAGCCTCCGGTCTTGTCATAAAATGTAGATTTTCCTAATAGATTATGACGGAAAGTCTTAATTTTATTAAAGACAGGGAGGCGAGGATTATCCCACCGCAACACTTTTAACCTGTGTTTCTCCCTCCCTTTCGCGACTCCAGCGTTGCCTCCTGCATCTTCATGATGGAACAGATCCCCTGCAGAAGCGCCTGCCACTTCACCTGGACACCTCTCCTTCCTGTTTCATTTCTCTTACAGAGATTCCTGCAGTTCATCGACCCTGGTTGGATGTTTGTCAAGACTTTTGTTCCTGGATTTTAGCACTTTCTATTGTTTTCTCGATTGTTCCACTGTTTATTGACTCTATCTGAGCTGCTCACCAGCGAAAAGAGGAATGTTTGCAGTCAGATGGTGTCGTTATCCATGCTGGTATTCTAGGATTGGTTACAAAGTTTGTGCTGTTGCGTTCCCATTGGCCTGTTGTTTCCGCTGTCCCCTCTGGGAACTGTAGTTTTACTTATCTTGGCTGCTATGGGAAATAAAGCAAGATAAGAAAAAGCATCATACTTGCCTCCCTGTCTTTAATAAAATTAAGACTTTCAATCATAATCTATTAGGAAAATCTACATTATCTGCGGTTTCGGAGTGGAGCAGTTCTTTGTTGTTCTTTCGTCGTCGCAGCTGCTCCTGCTTTTGAGGTGACTTCTCGTTGGAGAAGTGGCGGATTGGTGGTTCATCTTGACTTTCTGCAGTGCTGGACATCGCGGTGGGGTCGTCATTGCTGCTGTGCATCGCAGTACAACCAGGAGCAGTACAGAGGTATTCTTCGGCTCCCCTGCTGTTTCCTGACATTGCGGTAGGCCTAATAGTCCACATTACCACTGCGCAGGTAGGGCAAATCTTTTGTTTATCTGGAATCTTATTGAAGGCAAAGACAATTTTGGACAGTGTATACAAATGTAATTTCTCATGTTGCTTATCAGACTATGATGTGAATAGTGTTGAATGGCACATATAGACATTTATTGAAAGTTGTGGGCGCTATCAAAGAACCTGTATGAACAGTAAACTGAGGCATTAGGGCAAGACAACCGTGATTGGCACATTTTGGGCAACCTATTAATTAACAAACTTTCAGTTGATGACGAACATTCTAGAAATCTTTATTGATGAACAAACTATCAGTTGATGACAAGAACATTCTAGAATGCCATAGAAGTTGATGAACATTGATGACAAGAACATTCTAGAATTTCATAGATGTTCTGAAGTAAGAACCATTCCATGACTATAGTTTCATCCTCAATGGATATTCTGTAAGAATTGTATGTTATTTCTCTTTCTACAGAAAAGGTGTAATCAAGTAATTATTTGTTGTTCTAGATTCTCTTCCCCGCAATACCCTCCCTAATTCCCTTCCCCTCGTCTGGCCATTCTGATCCTCTGGTTTATTATACGCAGAGTCAGAACTGCCGGAAGGTGGGCTTCTGGGAGGTAATGTTCCAGAGGACCTATACACAAACCTGACAAACGCCTCTAAAGAAAGCCAAATTAGGTGCATGTTTTCTTGCTCAGTGCAGCCACCCACGTAACTTCGTTGCAGATTCGCAAAACTTTATACGAGTCTGTTAAACTATTTAACATTGTGTTGTGTTTACATCTGCATATTACTTTATATGATAGTACTGATTTAGAAAATAACTCCTCCATAATAACAAATGCATCTAAACCACTCTACTTGTACATTTGAAAGTACAGTCTCGTCAGAACCCTTCCCCAGACTGTTTTAGCTCTTTTTCCATAGCAACCCTCTTTGGAACACTCTCTTACACCATTAGGCCAAAAGTTCCCAATACTTTCTGTGAGCAGCATAAAAGCTTCAAATTCAGCTGTAGCAGGTGCAGTTGACTGTTTGGAAATATAAGCCTATCCAAAATAGCATCATATTTTAAAAGAAATTCCAAAGCAAATCACAAATTTCTTTATATGGTATATGGTATAAATATGCCAGTAGCTCACATTGGGTAGAGACTTTCTGCTGAAAGTCTCTACCCAATGTGAGCTACTGGCATATTTATACCATCTATTGAAATAGGTTTGTTTTCAAATTATATGATGCCCTCCACTTTAACTGCCTTTCATTCTGAAAACTGTCTCATTCAGCTGCAGCCTTTTCTTGTTTGCTACTCCTCCTGTCTTCAAAATGGTTAGAGTGTGGATTGTGGGTCGTAGCTTTGTGTTTTGAGCTAGAGATTGTGCTAGAATGAGTGGCATTGACAAGTACTTGGGTTTCTCTAATGTGGACATTCCTTGGCTTGGCCAGAGAGACTTAAAGTGGCATCAATTTCTGTCTTTGGTTTAAAGCATCGCGGAATACCAACATCCAGACCATATGATTGTGCACTGTGGTGGCAATGACCAAGGCACTCCTAATGAAGTATGTCTTTGGTCAATTAATGACACTTTTCGCTCACACTTCCTTGGTGTTCTCTAACATTTGCCAAAGGCAGAAATGGAAGTGATGATAATAATTCTGTAGATAGACAAAGTCAGGAAGCTTTTCAATAAAACTTTTTTGCATTCCCCAGAGAACACAACGTGTGCTCTATCCACTATGACCATTTATGCTTTGACAGAGAGGATATCTTAGAAATGATGGTGTTCACTTGACAGAGAAGGGCAACAATATGTTCCTCAAGAACTTGAAAGACTGCATCCTGTATTATGTGTACTTATCACCTACAAATCATAAACACAAAGGCTCTTTTAAGAGCCAGCCCTTTCACTAAAGCCTTTTTTTCCTTTAATTCCATTGTTTTAATGGATTCACGTACCAAAAGCTCTCATCCAATACATACCATAAACACTACAGAATATATTATTGGATATGTGAGTGGTTCATCACTCTAATAGCAGGTGTGTAAATAAATCTGTTTGTGTGTGTGACTAGGTGTTTAAGTGTGTTTGGGTCTGTACATGGGTGTGTATCTGAGTGGATCTGTGTGTGGACGTCTGACTGTCTCTGTCAGCCTGTGAGTGGTTGTCGAAGTGTCTGTGAGTTTGAGTGGGTATCAGAGGGTCTGTCTGTGTGTGAGTGAGTGTGAAAGTGTTTGTATGGGCATCAGAGTTGGTGTTAGAGTGTCTGCCTGGGTGTATGAGTGGGTGTGACAGTGTTTGTATGGGCATCTGAGTGGGTGTGACTGTTTCTGTCTGAGTGTGTCATTGGGAGTGAGAGTGTTTGTAGGAGCATCAGATTAGGCATTTGAGTGTCTGGGTGTGTGAGTGGGTTTGAGAGTGTCTGTGTGTGAGCGTCTCTCAGTGTGTGTGAGTTCATGTGAGAGTATCTATATGTGTGAGTGGTGTGAGAGTGTTTGTATGGACATCAAAGTGGGTGTGAGTGTTTGCATGGGCATCAGAGTAGATGTGAGAGTCACATGGGTGCATGAGTGGGTGTGAGGGTGTTTGTCTGTGTGTGTCAGTGGGTGTGAGCTTGTCTGGGTGTCACAGATGGTGTGAGAGTGTCTGTGTGTAAGAGTTTTGCACTGGCATCAGAGTGACTGTTGAAATATCTGTCTGGGTGTGTGAGTAGGGGTGAAAGTGCTTCCTCTCCAGCAGCTCGGACTGTATGTCATTCGGTGTAAGAGTGTTTACATGGGGTGGGGGCATGCTGGGCAACCTATATCCCAATATTTTTATTCAAACAAAATCTTTACGATCGGAGCATAGCCATGCATGTGGTGGGCAGCCCCCAACCATATATTTTTTTAAATAAAATAAAGAACTATCTCTGGTGCACAGCACCAGATGGACCTTAAATAGCTCCCCAGTGTAGGATGTGGTCATTGGCCGAGGGCTGCACTTAAGAGGTACCCTAGGTATGGTTATAAACCTATATTCTTTATTGACATAGGTACAATGCTCTTTACATCCATTAGCTTGGCAACATGTTTTTGCCCATTCACGAGCCTAACAAGTTCAGGGGCATTCATCTGCGCTATGCGCAGATCCTTCTTAGGTTGTACTAAGCACACCCCTGTTAGGTTCAGCTGGGTAAAGGAAAAGCTGTAGGTTGTATGCTGGTGGTTATCCTTAACAAATGCATGACTACAGGAGAATCCCCCCTTGAGTCAGGCTATGAAGGAAATAACTTCCCATACCAGGGCTGGTGTATACCAAGGGTGAAGGTAGGAAATTCCTCTCTCACTTTGCATCTGTATACCTTAGAGTGTGGCCCTAAAGGGGACAGATATTCCCAGATGTGGGTCCAGTACACACTGTGTCACTGGAACCAAGATGTGGCTGGCTGATTAGCCCTAATTGGGGTGGAACCAGTCTTAGGTGGCTTGTGTTCCGGCTCAGGAAGTACCAGGCCTCGCAGGTCGGACTGCACTGTTCCCACTGGAGCAGGGTCAAGACTGATTTACGTATGGCTGGGTCAAAAACGAGATGAAATGGTGTGCAAAATAAGAATGGACTGGCATGAAAGAGGCTGATATTAATTTAAACATTCCATCCATTACTTCTTTGTATAGTTAAGAAATAAAAGCAATTGTCTCCACTAGTGGACAGGCTGATTTGCAAACTTATCGTCCAAAGGATATAATTCCATATACTTTTAACGTTCAGTAATTCTACCCTTTCTTAAAACAGTAATGCTTCCATGGTAGGTTCTGCCAAGTGTAGTCCTGCTAGGATATAGTGGGCAAAGCACTAAAATATTTGGTACAGATTCACTTGCAAGACCGCCTGAATCCTTGAATGTTAGCTGTAGGACCGAGTCAGTCAATGAGAAAGAAGTCAGGTGTGGTAGATATATAGTCCTAACTCCTATGGCCTAGTCATCAGATGCATCTTGCAATACTAGTTGCACTGGAAATATAGCCTGCATTTACTACAGTGGGGCAGTAGTTAAGCGTTTGTTCAAAATGCTGAAGGAAGCACTGAGTCTGGCCAGAACCATCAAAGTTTGAATTGCTTCCACCTTGGTTGATAAGACCAAATGAGTGAAAGGGGAGGGCATTACTCCCGTTCTTGGGCATCAAACCATGAATTCTCATAGGGATCACTGTTGTTTCCTTCTTCTTTGATGGGTACATGCTGTCTCTAGTTAGAGGCATCGAAGACCACAATGAGCATTTTCAGATGTACCCGACTGGAAAACAGCTGGCTGTTTATATTAAGACTGTATACAAAGGAAGGTATTGGGTCCTACAACTGACCAGCCCAGACCTCAACAATTGCTAAACACAACAAGATGGCTGGTCAGGATTGTTTTAAGAAAAATCAGGGCCCACACAGCCCATGTGTGCTGCGTGACCAACAGTTTTATATCACGAAAGAATGTATTTTCATTTATAATCAAGTTTCATTAATTCATCCAAAAAATGACATCAAAGGCACATCCTGTCAAAACAGTCAGTTCAAAAACATGCAATTGTGTGCACAATATGTACAAATATACAAACATTTACAGTGAATGCTAAAGATTTCACAACAACAAACAAAAACTTAATACAAAATAATTACATTCCAAGCCAATTGCAACATCAAAGACATTTACACAAAACACAATACTACATGTGGGAAGGAACCAGTCCTTTTAACTAGAATACCAGTGGACAGGCGGAGTTAGAGGTGGAATAGGGTTGCCTGCCTGTCTCACAGAACCTGTGATGGAATGTTTATAAGATTGCCAGCAAGGGCCCACAAGAGTGGTATTAGTTAGTCCCTAGCTGCACCCTTCTTTCTTGTCACAGGCTGGGGGTCAACGCGTTTTTGAACCGTAGATATTGTAGGTTCTCCTCAGGACAAGGACTGGGTAAGAGCTTCTCTGTAAAAAGTATTAAAGGATGGTGTCAAACGGATATTGCCACACTATAAATGCCCTCTCTGTCTATACACGAAAAAGTGACAGCAATTTACCTGCACAGCAAGCACAAAGGCTGCAGGGGTGAAGGTGGACTGCAAATCAAAAGAGGTATTCTGAAAAAGTAAAAACGGAGGCAGTCAGGACTGTCGAGCAAACAGGCGCTGTTCAGACACAGACACATCAAACAGGTTGTGGGAGAATGGACCCGTGTCTACCTGAAATTAGTTGTGGAGGTGTCATACATCAGGGCGCCCGCGAAGCGGTGCGCGGTCGATTATTGGAGCGGCTCACATACTTTTTTTTGTGTCAACTGAATAAAACAAAGGGGGAACACTGTAATGAGCGATGACCTCCCGGCAAACAAAACATGTGACCACGGGATCGTGCAATGATTAAGAACACATCTACCTGCACACGATTACAATTGCAGGCGGACGGCTGATCCCGATACAAGTTCGGGAGGAGCGACGGGTATTGTTCTACCGCAAATAGCCGCTGTGGAAAGGGGACACATACACGTTTACAGCCTAAGGAATGAGCGTGTTTACATTAAGAGGCATGGGATGGACTGACTGTCCTTCCACTTAACTGTTTTAAATATATATTTAGATATATTGTGTACATAAGGAAGAGCACCTTTGTCTGAATGGGTCACACATTTATGGGAACAACATCGTCTCTGACATTTTGGTTGGCCAGTGGTGCTGGGATCTCCTCATGTTTACACTCTCAGCATTTAGTTCAAATAGGAACTTTCAAAGAAAGGGCACGTGTTAGATGAGGTAAAGGCATGCAGTCCACAGTTTAGGATATAGAAAATATACTGTATGGCAAATAATAATAATAATCCATACGGCGCTTCATGCTTCATACTTCTGGAGTTATTATTACCAGACGAGTTCTTGCCTTTGATTCAACCAGGCATTTCCAGGCGGGGAAGAGCCCTTGGAGGCCGATTTTCAGGGCAGGAGGCGGCTCCTGGAGACTCAGTGTACCAGGCATAGGGAAGTTTCGAGAGAGACAGAAGAAGAAGGAGGAGGGGTGAAGGTACAGAGAAAGCGAACAGAGAACAAGAACAGAAGGAGGGGGAGAGAATGGATTGATGGATGGAAAGAGAGATTCTGCGAGGGGAGGTAGGGCTGGTTTGAGCATGTTTGCCAGAGCTGCTTTTAGGTCCCCTAGTCCTACTGGAAGGGCGAGATTTTGATCGATACCTCATCACTATTGATCCAAACCTCGATCTGGTCGACTGAACCTTTGTTGCCTGTCTTGGAGGAAAAAAAAAAGTGCCCCTCTCTGCAAGTTAGTTCACCCAATAAAGGACTCTGCTCCCAAAGATCACAAACAACTTCTAGCTTTCAAAAGTTTATTGTAAGGATATGATAAGCTGCAAATACAGGCATCTCAGAATGAGATTCACGAGATACACAGGTCCAATTACATACATGTGCTCTCGGAAAGCCCTCAGACGAGCAACGGAAATCACTAACACAAGTTCTAAGAATAATAAAGCTATCAGCATTGACGCATATCTCTCCTTCATTTAAGTTGGAGGAAAACACACAGGTTAGGCTGTCCCTACCCTGCTCTAGATGGTATCCCTACTTAACCAAGTCCCAACCTAACAAAGGTGTCAGCAGTGAATGACCCCCAAGGGAAGTCACTCACTCTAAGTCTCTTGGTGAAAACCTATAGTTCTCCAGTCATGACCCCTCTCTGCCTACCCATCCGCTCTCTAAAGGGTCCTCAGGTATCTGCTCTAACTCCACCCAGGGGTGCTGTCCCTAATACAAAACAGTCAACAACATTTGAGACGCCCCTTGCGAGACGCCCCTCACGTGGTGTAGCTTCTGGCTTTTTCCATGATGCTTTGTATTGGGCCTCATACGTTAGAGTTGACCTTGCTTCTCAGACTCTTCTCCGGCCCGCTGATACCCCTTAAACATTCCGGAACCCTCCTCCATGTCTGGGCCGTCTACTGAACAGACCTCTATTCATTCATTTATAATTGGATCCCCCCTTTTCCTTTGCAGACAGATATCTGCAGCCAAGAACCCAACTCTCATAGACTTCCAAAAAAGGCTTGCAACATTTCTCAGCCCAGACATGTACGTGTAAATCAATGTTAAAACATTTCAGGCCTACAATATTTCTCATCATGATTATAGCATTCAACTTCTTCATTAATTAAAGCATGTTAATACTCTTATTCTATTATTCAGTAAACATCTCTAAAAATCATGGCCCATTTAATGCAATGACCAAAACATTAATACAATCTGTGTCGTGAAAAGAAACACCTTCCCTTTTAGCTCTGGCCCTGAGGCCTACCACATTCTGCGTTTAACCACATACCATCTTACATTTTAACAGCTACACGACATGAATTCAGAAATAATCACATCTACTAAAATCATATAGTGTCACACATTTCTGTATTAGTTCCACTTCTACTTAAATCTCTACATTAGCTATACATTCAGAAGATAATTACAGATACTATTAGCACTCATGGCATTTCTCCTCATGATTTGTGCTTACTACAGGTAAGTGTGATGTACTCATACATTTAGGTCAGTTTGCGCTCTCTCAGTTCCCCCCTTTGATGACCTCTCGGGGTCATCACTAACATTTAAACTGCAGTTATTGCTGGCATGATTTGTCTCTGCGCTTCCAGAGCCCTCAGGCTCCTGTACTGATTATCTTGTATGGCAGCCAATCTCTGCAGCTGTTCTCTTTGGGCCCTTTCTGACCTTCTTGCTCTGTACCATTTGAATACCCTCACCAATCCCCACAATATAATCCCACAGATCAATATTATGATGATAGGTTTTAGTATATACCACACAAAGCTTTTGCCTAAGGTGGAAATCCACCCTCCAACTTCACTCATTCCATGGCCCACCTTTTCCCAGACATTTTCTCTACTCAAGTCTTCGATCTCCTTGTGAATATTAGTTATGTTCCTAATAACTTTCTCAAGGGGCTTCGAATTGTCTGGAATGTAAGTACAACATTCCTGGACCTTCAAAGCCTTACAGACTCCGCCCTCTTTTGCTAGTAGGACATCTAACGCAAGACGGTTCTGAAGAACCATAGCCCTTATCGATTGCATCTCTCCTTCTACCAGCATTAAGGACTGAGCAGTGCTGGCAGACAACCTGTCGACAACTGTTGCCAGTCGTCTAATTTTAACATCATTAAGGATTACTCCCAAAAGAGGGAACATAGCTCCAAAGACATCTCCAACCATTTCTGCATCTCCTACATCTCTCCTTCCCCTCGAAGATGTCTTGCCCTCTTTGATCACTAAGTCTTGTGCATGATATATTTTGGGGAAGACAATTGCTAAGTAACATGATCCATACCAGTTGTCAGGTAGTCTCACGTAGGCATTTCTTCCACATACAAAATACACATTTGGAATTACTTGCATTCCCTTCAGGAAATCTTTAGTATAGTACTCTATATTGAAAGCATGTTCACAGTCGACTTCTCCCACGTATACATTTTCATAATACGTTTTGGCTCGGTGAAGACATAGCTTTCCTCTCTGCGTCTTATCTAAAGCTATTGGACCACTACTACCCTTTCTCTTGTGTGCCTTCTCTTCCTCGGTCCAATCTGTTTTCCATTGTCCTGATTTTTTCAAAATCTTTTGTCTCCTGTAACGATCATCCACCTGCCCTATGAACTTCTTCTCGACTTCTGACACCTTGCATGTCAGGTTATTTCTACGGGCATGTGAAGTATCTAAGGTAATCCAAGGAATGAAGAACTTGGCCAATCTGTCTTCACTCTTCCAGTAGTCCCATTTGTTCATCTGCTTATAATTTGGGACTTCTGGCAACACTGAATCATAATTGGAGAAATAGTATTCGAAACTATCTCTCTCATAAAATATACTAAGCAATAAGCTACATGTAATGCCATATGTCAGCGGGAGGTGATGGTATCTAATGCCTTCATCTACAGACGCCGGCAACTGCATGCAGACGTAACAATCCTTAACCTCCATGGCATCCACGTATTCATATAAAAGTTTAGCATAAGCATTTGACCTAAAGTCTCCTTGGGACTCATCTACGTGTAACCTGCGGGCTTCTGCAGCTAATAACGCTTTCTCTTGAGTGTTTTCCCTTTTCTCACCAGCAACAGTAGGTGTAAGCGTTTCTTCAGAATTCACATCAGTTACCTTTGCCTCTTCCTCATGTCCCTTTACATAAGAAATTGTTACCACTAAAGCTATTAATATTATCACTCCTACTATTAGTGTACCTATTATACATTTAGCTCTGCGGTTCTGGGTGCCGGCCTCCATTTCGTCAGACAATATGGCTCTCTCTTATCTTAGCAAAAAGTTCTTTTCCTCTCGTTCCTTTACAGTCTCTTTTTAATCCTTTTGTCTTTAGAATCCACACAACTGGAAGCTGACAACCTTCTTCGCAAAAGTCCTTTAACAGTTCAATAAAGACAACCCTAGCCCTTCTCCATCAACTCAAGGGAAGTTCCCTAAAATTCTCTGCTTCCTGGGCGCTAGGTAATCTTCTTTTTCTGCTTGCTTTATTTACAAAGTCCTTTAACAGTCTACTATCAGGTTTGTGCCTGTAGCTTCAATAGCATAGTTCAGTATTTCCAAACGAAGATTGTGCTCTTCATGTGCTGTTATCGTTGTACCAAAGTCGGGGAATTGCAATTCTGAAAGAAACATGTGTTTTAACTTGCTGAGGCGGGGAGGTCTGGGGAGCATGAATGTTAATGACCCTTCTTGTTCGACTCCGGGTACCAACAGTCGTATTTCCACGGTGACAATGGGCTCAGAACTGGACACCACCACCGCTCGGATCCTCCCTGTCTCCGGTTTCACAGACATTTGTCGCCAGATATGTCCACTCAGGTGTGGAGTATCTTCTGTTAGGCACACGCACTCTTCTTGACCTTCTTCGGTCGGGTGCTTCAGCGCCCTGAGCACCTTCTTCCGGGTCTGAGTCTTCTGATATCGGAGGAAGGGTTACCTCTGGAGTTGACCTCAGGCTAGAGCTCCTTCTTTGCGGCCAATTAGCTTCTCCACGTGCCCTTCTACTCCTTCTCCTTCTTGTCTGTTCTCGCTCTCTGTCAGACCTGTCAGTGTCTGACTCGTACTCCCAGCTACTTTCTCCTTCTGTAGCGTCTTCCGTTTCGCTGTTGTACTGACCGTCCTCAGCTTGGTCAGACTCGTTCCCTGCTTCCGCTGGCACCTCTACAGCTTGGCTAGCCCCCTCTATGGCTTCTCGGTCCTCTTCTGGACGTCTATCCGAGAGAGAAGCTGTTTCTTCCCGAGGTGCTGGAACCCTTCGCGTATGTGACGCGTGGATCCAATTGGGCAGGCCTCCCACCTTCACAGCTGTGTTCGTGATCAGGATGATCTGGAAGGGCCCACGCCAACGAATATCCAAGCAGCTTCTTCTCACATGTTTTTTCACCAGGACCCAGTCCCCAGGGTACAGGTCATGGCACGGGCCCTGGCACGATGGAACCTCGGCAGCCTGCACCTGAAGGGACACAGAACGAATGGCGTCAGACAGCCCCTTACAATAGTCCAGGATCATATCATCTGTGATATTTAACAGTGCAGTAGTTGGGACAGATGGCAGCCTCATTGCTCTCCCCATTAACACCTCATGTGGTGATAACCCCGTTCTTCTGTCTGGGGTACTACGAAGGCTCATGAGAACCAATGGCAGGGCGTCAGGCCAACTCAGGGTCGTTGAGGAACAAACTTTGGCTATTCTGGCCTTGATCGTGCCATTGATCTGCTCCACAATTCCTGAGGCTTCTGGTCGGTAACTGCAATGCAACTTCTGATCGATATTCAGAGCTGCACAAATCATTTTCACAAGCTCGCTGTTAAAATGTGTTCCCCTATCTGATTCCAAAAAGGCCGGCACCCCGAAGCGCGGAATGAGTTCCCTAAGCAGTAACTTGGCCACTGTGAGGGTGTCGCACCTACGTGTAGGGTATGCCTCAACCCATCTGGAGAACACACAAACAACCACCAGGACATAGCGGAGGCGGTTGCACCTTGGCATTTCAATGAAATCTATCTGCATTCTATTGAATGGACCTCCAGACCTTCCTATGTGGCTCAGTGCAACTGGTGTTTTTTTTCCTACGTTCAGCTGCTGGCAGGTCACACAACGCTGGCACACTGCTTCTGCTGCTATTCTAAACTTAGGATTGTACCAAGTCTGTCTAAACACTCTCAGCATAGCATCTCTCCCTAAGTGTACGGGACCATGTATGAGTCTAGCCATTGGACTCACCATCTCATTGGGCAACACTGCTCTGCCGTCTGCTGAGACCCAAAAATGGGACTCACCCATTACACATCCTGCCTTTTCCCATGTTTCTTTTTCAATATCAGGAGCATTTTCTTGCATGTTTGACAGTTCATCCCAAGTATCAACAGTTTCCAGTATCATGGCTAATTCAGTCCTTACATTTATTCCACCCACTTCCACCTCTGTGAAAGAGTACCCTTGTTCCGCGCAATACCGCGCAACTTCATCAGCATATCTATTGCCTTTCGAAACGAAGTCCTCATTTCTGGTATGTGCGGTGCACTTTACAACTGCGATACCTGCTGGGCATTGCAACGCCTCTAACAACAGGCGCACAAACTCTCCATTGCGAATGGGAGAGCCTGAAGAGGTCATGAAGCCTCTTTGAGACCATAACTGCCCGTAATCATGAACTACCCCATAACCATATTGGCTGTCGGTGTATATGGTGACTCGAATTTGATTGCTGGCCAAGCACGCACGTGTCAAGGCAACAATCTCGGCTACCTGAGCGGAGTGTACTCCTTCCAGGCACCCAGCTTCCACAACTCCAGCAATTGTACAAACAGCATAAGCTGCTCTCAACTGCCCAACTTCGTCTCTTACACATGAGCCATCGACAAAGAAAATTTCGTCTGGGTCGGTCAGTGGCTCATCTACGATGTCGGGTCTGGGTTTGGTGCATAGTTCAGTCACATCGAGGCAGTCATGGTCTGTACATTCATCATCATCCTCTATATCATTTGGGAGTGGCATCAAGGTAGCAGGGTTCAAAACAGAGCATCTCTTGAGGGTCACATTCTCTGCAGCAAGAATAACTTGCTCATATCGCGTGAGCCTGCTGTTGGTCAGATGCTGTGTTTTGGTCCTGGTCATCAACAGTTCAACAGAATGGGGCACGCACACCTCTAACGGGTGCCCCATGACGATATTTTCACATCTCTCAATGCTGACACCCGTTGCAGCAACGGATTTGAGACATCCGGGCAACGCTGCGGCTACTGGGTCTAAAGTAGCCGAGAAATAAGCAACTGGTCTACGGGCATTCCCATGGATTTGGACTAACACAGACAACGCGCAACCTTCTCTCTCACAACAGTAAAGAAAAAATGGTTTATTGTAATCAGGCATTCCCAATGCCGGAGCACGACACAGGTCCTCTCGCAGCTGTAGGAATGCCATCAAACAGTCTTTGTCCCATGGTACCGGATCGCTCACCTCCTTGTGCGTCAGTTTTTGCAAGGGCTTTGCTTTCAGTGAAAAGTTCACGATCCACTGTCGGCAATAACCCACCATCCCTAGGAACATCCTGACCTCTCTCTGTGTCTTAGGCGCATTCATTTTCATGATCGCCTCTATCCTGTCTGGTGACACCTTTCGTTTGCCTTTCTCTATTCTGTGTCCCAAGTACTGCACTTCTGTCAGGCAGTACTGCAATTTTCCCGGGGACACCTTGTGCCCATTGGCAGCTAGGTGATTTAACAAAGCAATGGAGTCCTCCCTGCAAGCTTCTTCTGTTTCTGACGCCACGAGGAGGTCGTCTATGTATTGGACCAGAACTGACTTCTGGGGCAGCACTAGACTTTCAAGATTTTTCTTCAAAAGCTGGTTAAAGATCGATGGGCTCTCTGTATACCCCTGAGGGATACGACACCATGTTAGGACGCGATTTTCCAGCTTAAATGCGAAAAGAAAATGGCTTTCTTCGTCCAGAGGGATCGAAAAGAAAGCCTGACAAAGATCGATCACAGTGAACCACTCAGCTTGGAATGGAATCTGAAACAGTATCACTGATGGATTCGGTACCACTGGACAACACGAAACGACTATGTTATTAATCTTTCGAAGGTCCTGTACTATCCGAAATTTCCCATTTGGTTTCTGCAGACCCATAATCGGGGAGTTGCATGGACTACCCACGATTTCTTTCAGTATTCCCTGTTTAATCATGGACTCGATCACGGGTTTTATGCCTGCAATCGTTTCTGGAGTCAATTTATATTGGGGTGTTCTTGGGAACTCAGCATGCGGTTTCACTACAATTTTCACTGGGTCCACCCCTTTGACCAATCCTATCTCTTCCCCAGTGAAATCCCATACTTCTGGTGCCACTGTCTCTCTCAAGTCCCAGGGGAGCTCATCTACTGTTAAAGTAGGGTACAGCTCCACGCATATTCTTGAGTTTGCAACTTTGAAGTCTGCATCATCATCATTGGTCAATACCTCCACTCCCTGAGGTGTACAATATATAGTACAATTCAATTTACACAACAGGTCTCTTCCTAGCAGACACACAGGACTTGAATCGCAAACCACAAACTGGTGCTCATCGCTGTACTTCCCTATTTTCACCTGTACCGGTTCTGTCAATTGGCTGGTTATTCTCCTGTTTGCGACCCCCACCACCTGTATGGTCTCTCCAGACATGGGCAGGTCTGGAACTGCAGCTGATCTGATCGTGGATCTAGTGGCTCCTGTGTCCACCAGAAATGTCGTAGGGCACCCTGCTACTTCTGCTTCCACATAGGGTCCCCTCTGGTCCACCTCCAAGGCTGCCCCGAGGGTGCAGTCTTCTCTTTCCACTCTCTGTCCGGTTAATGGGTCCACATAATAGCACTCTTCCCCTTCTACAAACAGGGGCATTTGTCTATAGGTCTTACCCATAGTCCCTACTCGAGGAGGTTGCGGGAACTGGGCTCGGGGAGGAGCCCCCCCTTTGAGCACCTTTCCTTGGTATGGCGTCACCCCTCTTGTAGGCGCGCTCTGGACCTCTTCCTCCTCTATCTCTTGCTCTCCTATCTCTACATTGTAGGGGCACTCGCGTTTCCAATGCCCCACCTCGTTACACTGGTGGCACCTAGTCGTTTTCTTCAAGGCAGCTATGTCTGTTCTGGGTCTAAAGGTGGAACTCTCCTCATTACCCTTGTTCTGACTGTACTGCTTCTTTCCTCCTGTACCTGTCCCTTGCTGCTGTTGCTGCTGTCCCCCCTTTCCTGCTGCCTGCATCTGTACCACCATCAACTTTTCTTTTAGTTTCTTAGCCTTGGAGTCTATCTCATCACAGCAGTACCTGGCATATCTCAGTATTTCGTCTAGGGGTTTACTTTGCCAACAAATCGAGTGTTGCTGAATCATTAAACTAATATCCGGTCTCAGTCCCAGGACGAACTTGGACACAAATTGCCCTATGTCTTTTGGATCCATTACATCCAAGCCGCTATACTGTTTAAACGCCTTCAGCAATCTCTCGTAATATTCGTGGACTGTCTCTTTGGGTTCCTGTCTTGTTCGGTCTATTCTGACCCAATCTATGTCTTGCATTGGCACTTTCTCTTTCAGCCAAGTCATCACTCTCTCGAATTTTGCCATCACAATCTCGGACGGCCCATTAGTCTTAGCATCTCTCTCTGGCTCCGTTGTGGGCCACTCAGCGCTAACCTTGCATGCTGTCCACAGATCTCCTGGTACTACAATGTCAAACAGCGTGTTCAGATCTATCCATAGGACCTTTGAGATTTTTACAAATCTCTCCACTTGCTTGTACCACTCCACTGGGTTTTCCCGTAATTTGGGGAAGGAGGTGGTAAAAGCAGCTAAATCTCCCCTACTCCAAGGGACATGTACATAGTTCCCATTTGCGACTTCACGCAAAGGGTAAGCTTCTATTCCCTGCTGTCCTCCTGGTGTCATACCAAGCGTGCTTCTCCTGCCGGTCCCTTTCTTGGACCACCTCTCTTCCCACTTATCTAGTGCCCTCCATGTCCTTATTCCAGCGATCAGTTCCCTTATGTGCGTTTTCAGCCCAATCGTTCTCCTCTCATCTAGGTCTCGATCTGTATAATGTAGCCTGTGGTTACCCTGTAATGCTTTAGTTCTTGACAAGTCCACCATATATTTGCCTGCTAGTTCGACTAACTTCTCATGGACTGCTCTCGCTTTTCGAGTAATGTCCTTTGCCATATACAGTATTTCATCCTGTTCATACATTTCCATTCTTTCTAAAGGCAGGGTACCATCTACCATATCATCCAGGTCTGACCTTAAACTGGCGACATCGAGTCTCTTGGCTTTTATCTCAGCTCGCAATATGTCTTTCGAAGGGGGCTCACTGGTCTCCCTACCATCCCAACTTCGAGCTCTACGTTTGGGCTCGGGAGAGTTAATGGGTGCCCTCCCTTGCTCCCATCTCTCCAGGTCCCATGCTCGGCCATCCGATCTTGGAAGGTGATGGAACACGGGCCTGTTACCCCTACTCTTGCTCTGCCCACTCTCTTCTTCTTCTCTCCTCTCACCGCACACCTCTCTGTTATTTTCCCTCTGATCTCTACTCTCTCTTTGCCTAGTATCGCTCAGTATCTGATACGATCCTTCCTGGTTCCCCATATTCCCTGGGCTGCGCTCATTTCCGTCATCACAGGGACTATGGTGCGACCTCTCACAACTCCCATTCAGTTCTCTGGTGCCGGGCACACAGTGTGGACACTTAAAGCTGTTTCTGTACTCTTGCGCTCTCCTCTCCCCTTCACTGAGTATTGGGCGCGCCACCCCTCCACTCCCGGGGCCCCCGTTTTCCAAATCTATTCTATTCCCACTCCGGGCCCAATGGGTGATTCCCCTACTATCTCCCTCTCTACAGTCCCACTCCGGGCTGCTCTCCCCAGCCCCGCAGTGAGTCCGAGCTCGGCTGTCCTGACTTTCCCTTTCAGCTTCCGCAGCTATGATGCTCTTTTGAGCCTTCACTGCCTCATCCCACTGCTTCATGTACTCATTTAGCTCTTGAAAGGATTTTCGTCCAGATCCCCTCAGATCCACTGGCCATCTAGGGCCCCCAGGATCTCCTCCTGGGTCCCCTGCTGTGTGCATCGGGGTGCTCCACTCTCTCGGTATCGGCATCTGACTTGGGGAATTGATCGTATCGTTCCTTCTTGCCTTCTCTGCTCTTTCTCTGTCCTTCCGTACCCGTTCTTCCCCTCTTGCTCTCTCTTGGTCATATATCGATATTATAGGACCTATGGTAACAGGTACCTGTAGTGCATCTGGTAATGCGTAGGATGTGGCGCTTTCCGTTTCCGGCGCTCTTTGTACCACAAACCTCCCGACTACCTGTTGCACCTGACTAGGCTGGGACAGCTCTTTCTTTGCCTCAGGATCCCACTCTGAACTGGGAAGCGGTCTATGCTCTCCTGCATTGCCCCCCTTTTCTCCTTCTGTATGCTCGACCTCTCCCCCTGCTCTATTATACGGGGGTGGCCTGTCTGTCAGTAATCTGTTTATCAGGCTGTCCTCTGTTTCGCTCTCATCATCTTCTTCTAGGGGGCTTTTATTTACGGGCACCTCTAACACTGGGTACAGTTTATTTACTTCCATGTTATGCACTCTCCATCTTTTAGCATCCGCATCCCACCTGGCATCCTGTACTGCCCTTACCGATCGTTTCACCCTTTCTTGTCGTCTGTTCATATTCTTTTCATGCGCTGCCCTAATCCATGCATCAAGAGCTTCAAACTGGGTCGGTCTAGGCAAGGGTCTCATTGAGGTCATGACTGATTTTAATCGATGTAACACCTCTAATCTGAACGTCCCGTACTTCGGGAACGTCAGTTCCTCATTTCCTTCAGTAATCTTACTCCACTCTGATATCCAAAGGATCGTATGCAGCCCAACATTCACTGCCATGTAACGAGCTGGCGTACCCTCCGGCGGGGCTTCTTCCCCTTCATACGATCCCCGCTTCTCTTTTTTAAACACCGCTCTCAGCCATTTAAAACACTTCATAATTATGCGCACAATATCCAGCCTCGCTACTCTGTTTACTTCCTGATGACAATCCACCAATCCTGTCGCGGCTTTGCTAGCTTGGCCTATCGCAGCGCGGCCTTTCTCCGGTCGGCCAATCACGTCGCGACCCTTTCTGACGTCTTTTCTAGCTGGCCTATCACGGCGCGGTCTTTCTTCGGTCGGCCAATCACGTCGCGACACTTTCTGACGTCACTTTTCTCCGCTTCGCAGCAGCACCCCTCCTTTCTCAACTCGTTTCCCGGTTATGCATGCGTCCCATTCATACACCGAAAAATGACTACTTCCGACCAAGCGGTCACTTCTCTCGACTGTACGTCCACAGTCTATATGTAATTGTCAACACAACTGACGAAATGTCTATCGTCTCTCTGATAGGTTGCTTACACACACAGTAACTTCCGACCAGCGTCCGTTACTCACGCACTCACTCTTACGGTCCCCCTATCTCGGTCTTTCGGGTGATCAATGGTACCTCATGACCCCCTTCACACTAGTTGACGATTACTCTGGGTGTCCGATACACCCGAACCACTTAAGCTCTCCTTGAACTTAAGATTTCCACCGGTTGCGCGCGCTCACAACCTGTTCCACAGTCACTCTACAGGCATTCAACTCCGCCAGACATTACAACATAGATACAATACAAAACACCGCAATCTAACACGCATAACCCTTTATACTCACTCTCGACCGATACTGCTGCCTTTTCTGTCTCACGTCATCCGGATCTTCTTCAGCGGGCTGTTCTTCCGATCATCGATCTCTAGGGGCCTTGGGGTAAGCTAACCTGGCCTAGGTCACCGTCCTCAAGAAGGCAACCATCCTCTATAGCTACCAACTGGAAGGGCGAGATTTTGATCGATACCTCATCACTATTGATCCAAACCTCGATCTGGTCGACTGAACCTTTGTTGCCTGTCTTGGAGGAAAAAAAAAAGTGCCCCTCTCTGCAAGTTAGTTCACCCAATAAAGGACTCTGCTCCCAAAGATCACAAACAACTTCTAGCTTTCAAAAGTTTATTGTAAGGATATGATAAGCTGCAAATACAGGCATCTCAGAATGAGATTCACGAGATACACAGGTCCAATTACATACATGTGCTCTCGGAAAGCCCTCAGACGAGCAACGGAAATCACTAACACAAGTTCTAAGAATAATAAAGCTATCAGCATTGACGCATATCTCTCCTTCATTTAAGTTGGAGGAAAACACACAGGTTAGGCTGTCCCTACCCTGCTCTAGATGGTATCCCTACTTAACCAAGTCCCAACCTAACAAAGGTGTCAGCAGTGAATGACCCCCAAGGGAAGTCACTCACTCTAAGTCTCTTGGTGAAAACCTATAGTTCTCCAGTCATGACCCCTCTCTGCCTACCCATCCGCTCTCTAAAGGGTCCTCAGGTATCTGCTCTAACTCCACCCAGGGGTGCTGTCCCTAATACAAAACAGTCAACAACATTTGAGACGCCCCTTGCGAGACGCCCCTCACGTGGTGTAGCTTCTGGCTTTTTCCATGATGCTTTGTATTGGGCCTCATACGTTAGAGTTGACCTTGCTTCTCAGACTCTTCTCCGGCCCGCTGATACCCCTTAAACATTCCGGAACCCTCCTCCATGTCTGGGCCGTCTACTGAACAGACCTCTATTCATTCATTTATAATTGGATCCCCCCTTTTCCTTTGCAGACAGATATCTGCAGCCAAGAACCCAACTCTCATAGACTTCCAAAAAAGGCTTGCAACATTTCTCAGCCCAGACATGTACGTGTAAATCAATGTTAAAACATTTCAGGCCTACAATATTTCTCATCATGATTATAGCATTCAACTTCTTCATTAATTAAAGCATGTTAATACTCTTATTCTATTATTCAGTAAACATCTCTAAAAATCATGGCCCATTTAATGCAATGACCAAAACATTAATACAATCTGTGTCGTGAAAAGAAACACCTTCCCTTTTAGCTCTGGCCCTGAGGCCTACCACATTCTGCGTTTAACCACATACCATCTTACATTTTAACAGCTACACGACATGAATTCAGAAATAATCACATCTACTAAAATCATATAGTGTCACACATTTCTGTATTAGTTCCACTTCTACTTAAATCTCTACATTAGCTATACATTCAGAAGATAATTACAGATACTATTAGCACTCATGGCATTTCTCCTCATGATTTGTGCTTACTACAGGTAAGTGTGATGTACTCATACATTTAGGTCAGTTTGCGCTCTCTCACTACCCTGCCCAATTCAGTGTTGCTCGATTTACTTTCCACAGGATGCTGGAAGGCTGCGCCGGGCTTCCAACGATCCACCTGCAGATTAAAGCGTATTTCAGAGGCGAGCGTTTAACTCTCTGAGCGATCCTGCCGGTTCTGTCAATAGCAGATGCCTTAATATGTTAAATTTAACATGCTTGCATTTGTGTATATTGGGTTTTTTTAAACAATTTTTGTGAGTTTACACATACTTATAGTTGGAAAATGTACAAAAAACGTGAATTTGACTAACACTGCACACCACAAGCGAGATAAAACATTTAACAGCGTGGAAGGTTTTACTGTAGATGAGGTCATCATGATCTGAGCTCAGTATATCTTTGAGCGAAACACTTTTACACAAGTACAATAGGCTTAATTCATCGCCTATAAATAGTTAACTCACTAGAGAGCGAGGGACAAAGGTCTTATTTTGTCTGTCCTTAAGTCTCGTACCTTGAAGAGGAAGAGGCCATTAATATGCATGTAGAGCTCCATAAAATATTCAGGTAAGAAGAACTGGACGCAGAGTAGTCCCCTCGTTTGAAAATATTCCCAAGTCCATCCAGGCTTCAGAAACTGTTTTAATACATCACTGACGTTTGTTTTAATATGGCAATAGAGCACGACGCCATGGCAACAACAAATGCATTTAGTATAATTATATTAATGAACAATAATGGGAGACAATCAACTTATGATATTGTAGCACTGCAATAAGTATCACCCACCAACAGGAGATTTACTTAACATTAAAACAAGTAAATATGATAATTATGATTATTTTTTTGCAGCCGTGACCAATATCTTCCTCAGGCTACCAACCTTCATTGTAGAAGGGGTAGCACTAAAAGCGGTGAGGTCGCTGAATCTATTGAGTGCCATTGAGTTGGGCAACACTAAACATCTGTTACTCAGCACCAAGAAACCCTTGAGTGTGCATGCGCTTTGCAAATACACATGGTATGTTATGTTATTGTTGGCTAGTGTTAAGGTGGCTATCTTGGCCCAACAAATGGCACCCATATGCAATAACGGAACTACTTTGAGGGGGAAATAAAGTTTTGATGGAAGCTTTGGTAGCATCGGCAAAATTCCATCGCTTATGTGATTCATAGAGATGGACCTCTAAATTCAGCTTAGTCGGGACATTGAAAAGTGCTGACAGGACTTTTGTTGGAGGCTTGCCTAAATTGGGAGGTATTTGTCTGGATGTCCTAATGAAGAAAGATAGTGAAGACTAACATCGGGAACACTATCTAGACCTACACCTAATTGATGCAGGAGAACCCGGATGTGGGCGGACAGGATATCCAACTATTTTGGTAAATACCCTTTACCACCCATCAAAAACGAAGGCCTAAACACATGAAAATTGCTTCTGTGCATATAGGCTGCTCATAAATGCAGCCACAGCAGAAAATAAGGCAACAAGCATCATGTCACCTTTGTAATGACTAGTAGCTGCTGCCAGTCATTGATGAAAACCATTATAAAAAACTTCAGTTTCAATGTGCTTGACATACTGTGGTCAATGGGAAGAGGCAGTAGAGTAGGAGCTACTTCAACTGTTGGTTGGCAGGGGTATGCACCCTGTCCAAGCAGGCAGGAACCACAATCATAGTCATGGTAAGTCAGCAACACACTTTAAGTTAACCTGTGTGTGCCCTCTGGTAGCTTGTCACAAAAAAGTCAGCCAAAAATCCATTAAGTAGAAGTCAAGATAGGAATTTTCAAAGAATAAATGTTTTGTAATGCCTAGAAATAGATAGCACAAACCGGGGCTATCTGGTAATGCTTAACCAGGGTAAATCCAAAAGTTCAGGCCGACCACAATGGAGTGTGGATCAGATACAGGCACCAGCCTTGGTCTACTGAACAGTACCATGAATGCATCGAGGGTGATGCGAGGAGCAAAGGAGGTGATGCATCGCTTTTGTTCACGCAGATGTAGACGAAGAAGTGTCAAGAGGCATCATCGTCGAACCACTTGGCTGTAGGTGATGCAGGCAGCACAAGGCGATGCATTGGTGCCAACCCACACAACGTTATAGATGTGTCAGAAATAGGGAACAATGAGTCACGCAGTCAGTGATGCGGTGTCCACAATTTGTGCAGCAGTAGCGATGCATTGGTGTCAAGAGAAATGCACCAGTTTTAATCCATGCAATGATATGTGGATTTTCTTAGTTGCAGCACTTGGTAGTCAATTCCAAGGGCCCAGGACTAGATTGGCACCACTTGGCAGAGCATGCCTCACAGCAGACAGAGTCCAGGCGCTTTTTGCATGATGAACAAATAAGTCTTAGGGAGGCTGGAAGCTGAAGTGCCGGGTGCAACAGGCCAGCTCGCCTGACATAGAGGTAGCACTGCCACACCCCCAATCCAAAGACAGTGCTGCTGAGTCAGCCCCAATAGGGCCCCACTGGGACTGCTCTCCCACATGGCGCTAGGCCTCGAGGAGTGTGGCGGGGCAGATGCTGCAGTCCCATAGCGACCCAAGACTTCCAACCAAGGCCACGGCTCAGACTACGATGGAGCATACCTTGGCGAAGGTTCCCAGCAACACCCCCCCCCCCACAGTCTGGGGAGACGTGGTGTGAGCCCTAGTATAACGGCTGCCACACCACCGCAACCCACTAAGGGTATTCAGCAACAACGGAGCACTGGCCCTCCGCGCCTAACGACCCAAGGCCGTCTTCCCTGCAGCTCGCTCAGCGCAAGGCCTCAAGGCGCAAGACAGAAAGCTGCGTGGACTATTGGCAATGCCGGGGGTACACATGCTAGGAGAACCAGGCCCCCACGATTAGCAGTTACAAGGCTGACCCCGGCCCAATATGCTGTGGCAACATCTAACAGGAGCCTTCTGCCCGTTGCCACTTGAGGACCCCCTGCACGACTCCAGGTCTCAGGGGTGTGAGGGTAGAGCGAGAGGACAGATATATTGCAGGGACCCCTTACCAGAAACCCGAAGTCGTAACCCATGGTGCGCTACACTCGAGACGATTTCCGCCCCACCTGGTGGTTCGTAAACATGCCACTTGTGCCAAATTACTTTTCCAACCTGACGCCAGCTATGGGGTGACAACGGGCGGCCACTACAGGGCTGCAACCAGGTTCCACCAGACGGACTTCTCACGAGACCGTTGCCCCTCGGACATCAGAGGAGCTCCCACAGACTGCATCCATGTCGGCTAAGTTAGACCAGGACCTAGCGGCCATAGAACATTCTAGGGTCACTATGGCAGACAGATTCGGGGCGTTGGCCACAGACCTGAACCTTTTACGCGATGACCATCGCAAGCTTGCGGACAAAGTCAAACAAGGGGAAAAAACTATACAAATGTTAGAGCCTCAACTGAAGTCCCGGTACAATAATGGGTGGTCCCAGAAAAGGTACATTCAACTGTGTATAAAAAATATATAAACAAAGGTTTCACAAACTCAAAGAAAACATATACATATTGCAACAGTGTTATTGAATCACACTGAACACATATTGATTGCAAAAACACTTTAAAAAGATGCAAGTGCCCAGAGGAAAAAGGGGTGGGAGAAGTAGGGAAAAACCGGTGATTTAGGTGAGGGTAACGGGGTTTGTGAAGTTAGAGTATCGTGCACATCACATTCTTCTAATTGCATGGCACATCATTTAGCTAAAAGCTTTACAATTCCATTAGTAATATATTGTATTCTATAGCCATGTATAGGAAGCAACACAACACAGTAAAACAATTACTGTTGATAATACTGGCAACATATGAAGTGTTGAAGTTTCGACCCCAAACTGAGTGTAGGTCCTTGCAATCCTTACAAAGGGGGTCTTCATCAGGACTGTAGTGAAGGGGGGAGGACGGGCACCCAGGGATCGATTACAGAAAAATATCTTAGAACACAGATGACCTCAAAACACAAAAAACATATAAAGTAACAGAAGGGAACCAGTCCCTATTATTTAGTGTAAAGGCCTGCACGGGGAGGCTGGTGAAACAAGTCGGGCTCCAAACAAAGGGGAGCAGAAAAACGTACCTGTAAAAATAAGGTGCATATAAATGTACCCATCTATTGTGTTGGGTTAGGATACACTATGGGCAATGGTAAATTATGGTCTCATACTTGGAGGGTGAATCAAACTAATAATGTCCCTTCCACTATAGTCACTTAAATGAGAACCAGAATCCTTGGTTAACTCAAGTAGTATTAAACTGAAAAATAGGGCACAGGAAACAGCTGCTATCCAAGACCCTAAAAAGAAACGGTGGGTAGTATATTAAGGCCACTGTGTCATAACTGATATATATATAAATAACTTTCAATTTAATGAATTACAGAGTCAACCCTTTGTCACCACAATCTGAAAAATAAGTACAAGGAGAGTGTAAGTCTCCTCTGTCTAATTAGACAGTCATAACGACATTTCTTGATCAGGCGATCGCATCAACGGGAATGCCTTGAAAGCGACTGGTGGCGCTGCGGTGCAAAATCTGAAAATGAAAGCAGAAGGCGAATGCCTCAGTCATTGCTGATGTTAAAAGGTAAAGCTAGGCATCAGTGGTGATGTCTCTACTCAAACAAGCATGCATCTTGCTAAAGAACTCACCGCTACTCGCCGGGGATGCTCCGTGTAATGGAAGGGAACCAGAGCGGTGACACATGATTGGCTTGAATACAGTCAAAAATCGCCGCTTGCGTGACGGCGGCCCGCAGACGCTAAATGCTTGTGAAACCAAATAGCTTGTGACACAGGGAGCAAAGACTGACTCTTTGGGAGGGAAGAAGGGGGGCAAGCACGACCGACTACCATTTTGTGTGTGTAAAAGGCCGCTTTATTAAAACAGGTGCACATCACATTTCTTAACCTGGCAAAAACCGCCTTACAAAACTTAAACCTCTCTAAACATCGAGTTACCTGACCCCTTTTGTTTTTCTTCCCCCACCCCTACGATCCCCACATGATAAACTCCCTCACCCTGCAATATACAAATATACAACTCAATTACATCATAATAATATCCAATTTTATCCCCTACATCCTAACTCCAAAACCTCCCAAGACCTACAGACCTATCTGCCTTCTTGCTACTGTAACAAACTACCCTCTAATGTAACTCCCAAACTGTTTACCCTTTCCCCGCTCCCGTTCCCCAACTCCCCAAACTTAACGATAAAGGACCGAACTCCAGCCAAACTTGGCCAACATCAAAAACAACTCCGCCACCCAGGGAAAGTGGGGGTTAGGTGATTACACCGCCTCCCCCCTTTCCCTGCCCCCCCACCCTTCGACTGTGTGATGCAGAAAGAAACACCCCCGCCGGCCCCTACTCCCGGCGCACCCCCAATAAACAGGCCAAAACCTCACGAAGCTCTAACAGGTACAAATCCATCCCCATACGGGAGAGGTGAACCCCGTCCCCCCTGAACAGCTCGGGCGCGTCGTACTTTATGTCCCTGTGCCAAATTCGCGAAAAACCCAGATTCCGACAGAAACGCACCATCTCCACATTAAGCTTCCGACGTGCCTTGTCCACCGCCACACTCTACGCAGTACCAGCTCGGTCCACACGACCGTACACCCTGACCAAGTCCTCCGCAGCTCCGCTAAATCCTTTCGCATTGCCCGGATCAATACCAAACCTGTCTCCTGCACCATATCATTCTCCCCCAGGTGGAGAACCAAAACACCGCCACCCTTGCACCAAACTGTTCAGCGTAGAAATCAGTTCTTTCCATCTCATGCCCCCCTCCTGGACCAAACCACCTGAAACATTGCCGGATTGAAACCCAGGTTATCTCCGAAATAACTATCTTGCGCCTGCAATTTCGCTCTCTTCACAAACGAATGGCCTACAATCCAAATCAACATGTCCAGGGCCAGGGGACCCGCCACCGAACCTGAAATGAGAAACAAATGTCAGTAAATGTGCCCCCCCCCAACATCACATCGCGCGTTCAGGACAACTCCTCGCTGCGCACATACCGCCGATAACAATTTGAGGACCATCTCCCCAGGCGCATGATGTCCCCCTGCCCGCATTCCACGGAATCTCCCCCACTGCGAACGAGACAAAGCATTCGCAATGTCATTGTCGATTCCTGGGACATGCACCGCGCGAAAAGCAATGTCATGGCGCAAACTGCCCAACACAAACACTCGCAACAGCTTCAACACCTGCTCATCTCTGGTGGACTGGCGATTTACCACCTGGACAACCGCCATGTTGTCGACGTTGAAAGTAACCGGGTGGTGGGCCAGCACCTCACCCAACAGCCAAATCGCCACCACTAAAGGGAAAAGTTCCAGGAAGGCAATGCTCCTCCCACCCCCCAGCCACTCAGGGGGCCAGCTCTCTGCACACCATTTCCCGTTCCAGTAGAGCCCGAACCCGTCGCTCCCCGCCGCGTCTGAGAAAATCTGCACGTCCCAAACCATGTCCTCGTCCCGCTGTAAGGGCACACCGTTGAACTGGTTCAGGAAAAACCGCCACATCCGCAAATCCTCCCGCACGCCCACCGACAAACGCACGCGGTGGTGCGGGGGCCTCCGTCCGGCCAGAGCGCGACCCAAGTTCCTACAGAAAGTTCGCCCAACGCGAACTACTCTACACGCAAAGTTGAGATGTCCTAACAGCACCTGGATTTCCAACACCGTCACCTTATGCTTTGCCACCATCACCTCCAGTAACTCCAGCATCCGCCGTTGCTTATCCGCCAGCAACCGTGCCTCCATCAACACTGAGTCCAGCTCAATACCCAAAAATGACAGCGCCGTGCCTGGCCCCACTGTCTTCTCTGGCGCGAATTGCACCCCAAGGTCCTCCATGATCTCCTGAAATCTGTCCAGCGCTACCTGGCAGTCCGTGGAGTCCAGGGCCCCGACCAAGAAAAAGTCATCCAGGTAGTGCGTAACTCCCTGGTGACCCGTCCGTTCCGTAAAAAACCACTGCAGCAATGTACTAAAGCATTCAAAAAGCGCGCATGACATCGAGCAGCCCATCGGCAAAGCCTTGTCCACATACCAGCGGCCGTTAAACTGGATCCCCAGTAGGCACCAGTCGTCTGGGTGGACCGGCAGCAGCCGGAAAGCCGACTTGATGTCATATTTTGCCATTTCCGCGCCAGGTCCCGCCGCCACCACTAAGGCCATGGCCGCCTCCACCGATGAGTAGGACACCGCTGTCTCATTCTCATTGATATAGTCATTAGCCGATCCACCCTCCGGCCAAGACAAATGTTGGATAAGTCAGAACTGCCCTGCCTCCTTCTTGGGCACAACCCCAATGGGCGACACTATCAACTCCTCCAATGGCCAATCTACAAAAGGTCCCGCCATGCGGCCCTCCTGAACTTCATTGTCCAGATTACTCTGTACCACTTCTGGGTGTGCCCGAGCCGACCGCAAGTTGTCCGCCCAACGCCGCCTCCGAGGCCCTTCGTAGCCCAAACTAAACCCGTCCCGAAACCCGGTCCGCAACTGATCCGCGGCCCCCGCATCCGGGTAATTATGCAGGGCCACTTGCAAACGGTCCAGTCTATCCAGAGTACAAGCCCTTTGGCCCAATCCCCTTACCACCTCGGCCGCTGCCCGACGGCTGAGCGGCTCCGGAGCGCGCATTCCCAGCTGATGCCTGCTGACCCCCGTGCTGCTGCCCCGGGGGGCCCCAAACATGGAGCAATGGGTGCCCGTACTTGCCCCACCCGGAACATTCATGTTTAAAACGGCAATGCTCTCTGGCACACAACCCTTTGTTGAAATACCAGCAGTCGCCCACAGTCCCGGGCTGGCTCTTAAAACCGGCTCCCACCCCCCCTCGGATGGGCCGGCCCTGAAAGGGCTGATATATAATCGGGAGGCCGCTGGCGGTAACGATGGTCTTGCCGGACCCTGCCAGCCCCATCGTATGCTGCCAGAGATCGCAGTCCAACTCTCCCCACTTTGCCTCCGGATCCCACGCCATCCGCACCCAGAACTCCTCGTCGTACTGCGCCCATGCATACCCACCCCCCGTGATCTGCGCCTTCCGAATGACGTCCATCTATTTAAACAGCGCTCCGGGAACTTCTCACAGTAAACACTCGCAAATATCAAAAATGCTGCCGTCCAGTTTTCGATCGTCAAAGGCACCCTCGGCCTCTTCTGCAGCTCATACTCCTCCTCCTTTGACCCTTCCTTCGACCGAACCTTGCGGTGCAACAACTTCAACAACTCCACATACTCCCCCTTCCAAATCTTTTCCTTGGTAGACACCATTAAGTGTGCCTCCAGCGGCTTTGTGACCCCCATATACGGGAGCCGCTTAATTTTCAGCGCTTTGCTTTCCAGTTTCACCGTGCCGCCCTCCGCCGCCGTCGAGTCTCCCGCGGATGCACTGCCCTTGATCTCCGGCTTCTCCACGTCGCCCGCCGCTGCACCCCCCTCCGAACCCGCGCCTCCAGCGCCCTGCTACCCAGGAATCCCCAATCCACCCACCTTCCCTTCCACTCCTTTCGCCCCAGGCGCCTGCACGGCCACATCCGGCCCCACACCCCGATCTACCACATACCTCCCTTTGCACAAACGATCCCCCCGCCTCCCCCTCCCCTCCAACGCCCACCGAAACCATGAGCACCGCGGCCTTGCATTTACCTGGCATTAAAGCATCCCCTCGCCGCTCTTCGCCTCTCCGATCCGTCGCCGACCTGTCTCCCGAATGTGTCCGGGCCGCCGTTGCACCCAGGCCCCGTGACACCTGCAAGAAAGTACTAACACCATTATTGGACCCCCGTTCAGACCTCGCCATCCCTTATTTCCCCATCCTCCAAACTGTCCTCATCCCCTTCCTCCAACTCCACTCCACCCCACATATACCTCCAATGAGCCGGCGGCGGCTCCAACTGCACCCTGCCGGAAACCCCCAGCCCATCTCTCCCCCCACTCAAAACATAACAGTCCACCGTGCCAGTATTCCATGTCCGCTGCTGCTCCCCACGCCGCTTGGGTGAAGGGGCCAGCGAGCCCGCCTGGGGCCTTCGTGAGCCAGCCACGCCGTGATCCCTCGCTGACTCCAGGCTTGCTGCAGGAGGCTCCGCCCTCCCTTCCCCTTGGTGTTACTGGGCCGCCCCCAGCCGTACCAAGTCCACATCCCCGCGCCGGCCATCCCCCTGCAAAAGAAAAGGTACCGCTGGTGTGCTGAGCCCCTGGAACTCCGTACCCCCCAAACTGGGCCCCTGCCCCCCAACTGCTCCCCACGCCCCCATCCTCGTCATCCTCACTCCAGATCAACTTCCCTGCCCCCGCTCCCCCATCATCCGATGAACTCCCTCCCATCGCCCAGCCGCACCCCCCGACACCCCGTCCCCTCCCCAACCCACTCAACCCGCTGCCCCTACCCTCTCCGATGGGCCTGCCTCCTTATACCCACGCCCCGCCCTGTCTCCCTCCGCTTTCCGCGCCTCCTGCACCCCCTCTTCCCAGGACTCGAAAACATCCAAACACTCCCACTCCCTCTCACTCTCCTCCGATTCTATCAATAGAGGGGAAGCCCCTCCCACCTGCCCCAGCTCCTCCCCCCGATCCCCTCCCCCGGGCCCCCAGCTCCCTGCTCCCCCAACTGCTCACCTGGGGCCAGCCCCCCATCTCCCACCCCCCGGCCACCGAGCCCCGCCCCCCCGCGCGCCACCCCCTTTGCCCCCCTCCTTGCAGCACTCCTACCCCTCCCACCGACACCCTCAGCCCCCTGCCTGGCATGTGAGGGGCTCTCCTGTCTCCCCCTCCGCGCCTGGATACCTCCCTTCCTGGGATACACCTGCCCCCTCGCCCCTTCCTCTCCCTCCCTCCCTTTTTCCCTCCTCTCACCTCGTGAGCCACTCCAGACAGTCCCGCCCCTGAGCCCGACTCCCCCCCCCCTCCCCTACCATGCCCTCCCGTCCCCTTCCCCGCCTGTTGCACCAGCTCCCCGGAGGCCCTGCACTCCGGCCGAGCCTCCTCCACTTCAAACGCTGCTCCTTCCCGGGCGCTTACAGCCCGCGGCCGCCTCCTGCCGACCGCCCCGCCCCCAGCCCGGCCACCAGACGCCATTGGGAGGCGCGGTGAGATGCCACTGGCAGCGCGTCTCGGCCGCGCCCCCTGCCCCACACTGCCAGCATCAACCGGTACAACCAGGGCCACGCTCCTAGCATCAGCGCGGCCCTGGCCACCCACCTGGAGTCGCGCCGTCTTCCTGGGCGGCGAGCAGGCGAGAACCGCCGCCACCACGCCCGCGGAGGCCCGCCGCGCCGGACGCGCCGCCTCCCGCGGGCCCACCAGGAGGTCCATCCGCCCTGCCTCGCTCAGCAGGCGGATGGCCTCCAGAACCCTGACATCATCGTGTGCAGCCATGATCAGGTAAGGAACTACCAATCGAAACGCTCAACAACTACCACCAAGCCTACCTCACTGCCACAGACAAAAACTATGCTACCCGCTCCCAGCCACCAGGTCTCAGTACCTAAAATAGTGGCTGGGTAAACGCTGGCTTTCCCTATATACCCCTGCCTAACTCATTCTTGGGCTGCCTTTTGCCTATTCCCAGGCAGCCCAAAAGCGACAAAATGGCAGCTCACGACCTCGCCCCCCCTTCCCCCTCCCAAATCTGCCCGGGGGGCAGACCTCGCGGGTCGGCTGCCCCCCAAATCCCCCTTTATGTCAAATATTGATGGTCAGAGTATGATCGTAAAAACAAGTAGGGAAAAACCAAAGGTGGTGATGGACGGAGCGTTGACAATACAAACACTCACCCCCAGTCAACTGATCTGGGTTTAATCCATCACCGTTCTTTAGCTCACTCCGCCACCCCAGTTCAAACATGGCCATATGCAGATCAGTCTGACCCTGTGCCTCATGGGAACAGTCCAGCCCGAACTGCCAAGCCATGTCTTCCCTAGACCGGAATCAAGCTTCCCAGGACCGGTTTCTGGCATTACAGCCGTCTTCAGTCGGGCTTGCTTGACTCCAGTGGCAAAGTGAGCAAGGGACTCACGTCTGAGCATACCCTGCCAACTTAGGGCGAACAAAGAAAAACCAAAGGTGGTGATGGACGGAGCGTTGACAATACAAACACTCACCCCCCCAGTCAACTGATCTGGGTTTAATCCATCACCGTTCTTTAGCTCACTCCGCCCCCCAGTTCAGACATGGCCATATGGAAATCAGTCTGACCCTGTGCCTCATGGGAACAGTCCAGCCCGAACTGCCAAGCCATGTCTTCCCTGGACCGGAATCAGGCTTCCCAGGACCGGTTTCTGGCATTACAGCCGTCTTCAGCCGGGCTTGCTTGACTCCAGTGGCAAAGTGAGCAAGAGACTCACGTCTGAGCATACCCTGCCAACTTAGGGCGAACAAAGAAAAACCAAAGGTGGTGATGGACGGAGCGTTGACAATACAAACACTCACCCCCAGTCAAGTAGACATATTAGCTGATGGAATGCCAACAAAGGTACAAACTCTTTCGTGTGAAAGGCAGATAGTTTGAGTTTGATTTTGGAAACATTGGAAGTGGTAGTTAATGAAACGCCACCAAGGGCACAATGCATGATTAGGTATGCCATACACATAAAACATTTTATTTAATGGAAAGCCCACATTCTGCTGTGTGGAATGCTGATTGTGAGAGCATAATAGTAAAAACATTAGAAATGGTAGTTAATGAAACGCCACCACGGGCACATTGCATGATCAGGTATGCTATCAACAAATGTTTGACTCCTCATTCGTTGATACACGTGATACAATCAAGTTGACATTGGTATTAGAAAACACATGAAAAATTGATAACGTTAGTACAAAACATGAGAAGATATCTATATGGATAACCTGGATATTACGTTAAAGGTGGTGCAAGTTGAAAACTATTAGACCCCATTAGACATCTTAGAAAATTAAAATTAGAATTAGAAGGAGGATGGCTCACATGATTGAAAATACAAATTGCAAAATTACATACTAGATACAAGCATGTGGCCAAACGGGTTCAGGTACCTCCCTATTGCATGCTGAAAATGTGAGGCGTCATGTGAAACAAATTACTCAAAAATGAGGCAGGCTAATTGTGCAGGACTGGAATCTAGCTCATTCAGCCGATTTTTTATTGTCTCCATTTACATTCTCTTCTGTTCAAGATTAAGCCAATGTTGCCCCCTCTGGGGCCCAGTGTGGCTTTTTCTAAGACCACCCACTGTAACTCATCTGGGGTACGTCCCTTGGTTGTCCAATGTTCAACTAAAGGTGCCCCTTGGACCCCACATCGTACACTGCTTTGATGTTGGAGAATCTGAGCCTTGATTTTTTGTTGTGTTTGGCCCATATAGAGTAGTCCACAGGGACAGATGATTCCATAAATTACATTAGTTGTGTTGCAGTGTGTAAAAAATTCCAGATCAATTGTATGATGTTTATACTTGAACTTTTTTGTTTGAATCGTTGTCTGACATGCCTTGCAGTGTCTACATTTAAAATGTCCCTGCATCAAGAAATGAGCGGACTACATGATCTTTCACGTTCTTAGCTTTTTTGAAAGAGTGCATAGGTGGATTGGGTTGTTCGATATCATCAGACACCAAACTCCAGTATTTGTTAATCACCCTCTTAATAGCATTGTTTGTCGTGGAGGAGGTGGTCACACAAATCATCCTCTGTAATTGTCCATCTTTCTTATCTTTCGGTGCTAACAGCGTTTCACGGGGGCTAAACCACGCCCTCTTCTGAGCTCTTTTCACTAACCTTCTTGGGTATCCCCTCTCCAGAAGCCGGTTATTTAACTGCTCCAAGAAAGCAGACTACATGCCGAATGAGAAGACGTAAGTAACCGGCTCCTTGAGAGGGGACACCCAAGAAGGGTGCTGCTGGAGCCACCCCCGACCAAATAGTAGCGGCCAAAACATCCCACCCAGAAGCAATGAAGGACCTACTCAAATACAATTTCCAGGCTTACGCCTCTAGAGTACACAAAGAGGGCAATAGAGGGGGGACACTTGTGACTTGGTTAGCCAAGCAAGACGCAGACGTCAAACTGCTTACGGAACTACTCGAAAAAACCGGGACCCCTCGACATTCGCAAGTAGATATTCTGCACATTTTCCACAACTATTATCCAAGTGCCTATCAGCCCCTACACAAACAAATGAACACGCAATCACCCAGTTCCTTCACCCATTGTCTATATCCCGCATACCACCCGCAGACAAAAAAGCGCTAGAGACAAAAATCAAATCCCCAGATGTCACCCACGGCATTAGAACACTAGCATGGAACAAAGCTCCAGGAATGGATGGCTTCCCGCTTGAATATTACAGTACCTTCTCAGCTCACCTGATCCCCCGGGCGGTAGCCATGTACAAGGATGCGCTAGACAGAGGCGAACTCCCAGATTCGCTCAGAGAATCTATTATGGTCACATTTCCCAAACCCCACAGGGACCAACTCTCCCCACCTTTTACAGACCAATAACGCTGCTAAACCCAGACTGTAAAATATTAGGCAAAATCCTAGCAGAGCGGTACACCCAGATTCTTACGCCGTTGGTCCAACCTGACCAATGCAGATTCGTTCCGAGGCGTAACACTTGGCAGAACCTACGCAGATTGTTTCATGTCCAAGACAGGGCAAGAATGCACTTCTCTAACGTGGCGTGTCTGATACTAGATCTCGAAAAAGCCTTCAATACCTTGCTATGGCCGTACCTATTTTCCATCCTTCGCAGACTAAACGTAGGACCTACCCTGATAAAGTACACGCAACTCCTCTACAAAGGCATAACGTCACGAGTGAGAATACGTAAATAAATTCCCACTCCCTTCCCGGTCGAAAGAGGGACTAGACAGGGATGCCCCTTGTCCCCCCTCTTATTCGCACTGACAGTGGAACCCCTGGCAATAGGGCCACGACAGGAGGGTGACGCTTGGGGTATTCCGATAGCAGATACGGTGCACTGTGTATCATTATACGCAGCTGATCTCCTGATATATGTCAGAGATGTCACAAGTGATCTCACTCCAATATGGATGACGCTGTGTGACTTTGTGGCGGTCTCCGGCTTCAACGTCAATTGGGCCCAATCCACGATTTACCCAATGAGCCCTCACTTGGCCCCGCTCGACATATCTGTAGGAGCCCACACACTCCCCTGGAGCACTGCTGCACCTAGATATCTGGGGGTGAGACTGGTTCATTCGCCTGCAGACTTGTATGAAGGGAAGCACTGCAAGGTACTAGCGGAAATACGCATGGCAGTGGGCTTCTGAAAGACATTATCTTTCGCCCCCATTGGATGAGTAGCCCTTGCAAAAATGATCATGGTCCCCAGGCTCCTTTATCATTTCACCAACCTTCCTGTGATACCGCCACACCCTTTATTTCAGAAATTAGACACGCTCCTAACCACATTGATCTGGGGAGGAGGTAGACATAGGGTGGCCTTAACCACACTATACTTGACCACAACTCAGGCAGGACTGGGAGCTTCGTCATTTGAAGCATACTTTCTGGTGGCTCAATCCAGTGGTTGTCGCACTGGACAGCGCCGCATCACATAGGAAAAACAATCTCGCAAGAGGGGCGGATACCCCTCCCAGCAATGCGGAGATTGCTGATGCCAGGTACCAAACCCCTGCGCACTTATCATTTGCAAGTATTCATAGCCCGTACGTGCATGCTAAAAATCCATCATATGTCCAGGGAGAAGCCCCCTTAGTCACCCTTACTCCCATTGGTAGGATTTCCTCGCATTGACCAATATTATACCGCTCGCGCCCTTCAGAAATGGACCGATCGTTCAGTCATGGAGATGGAGTCCCTGTTTGAAGACGGACAGCTAAGGACATAGGCCCAAATGCCCACGCACTATGATCTTCCCACGGGCCAGTTCCTACTACATCGGCAGCTACTAGACAGCAGTCGACCCTACTGGGTCCTAAACAAGAGGGAGTCCCCGACACACCCGGTAATACACTCTATATTGCAAATGGAGGCAGGTAGACAGTTAGTTACCTGGCTATACAAGGACGTTCGTGAATTGATCCTCCGCCCATTAGACTCACTACGGCAGACATGGGAAGAAGAAGCAGGCCCGGTTTTTCATGATAGAGTGAGAAAAGCCCCAGAGTACCCCAAAAAGGTCTCCAGAAATGCACATTTTAGGAACATTCAATTCAATTTCCTACATAGGGCACACCTAACCCCACATCGCCTCCACCGTTTTTATCCCGACACACATCTTGCCTGCTCCCGATGCCAGACTCCTGAGGCGGACTTCAAACATATGTTCTGGGACTGCTCCACTGTTCAGCAATACTGGGACAGAATACACCAAAAACTCCGTGAGACGACCAACATTCTGACCATGTCAACATGTCAAGCCAGTGCCCTCGGAATCTTCTGCAAGCAGGAAACCAAGAAGGTACAGTGCCGCTTTGCCTCTTTAGCCATTCTCTTAGCAAAAAGGGGTATAGCCATGCACTGGCGGGTCCCGGCGGCACCCCCCCCCCCGAGGCAGCCTGGATAGGGGCCATGAAGAAATGGGGCACGGCGGAGGAAGAGGTACTAAGGGATGAGGAAGTGAGGGGAATACAGAAGCCCCCCATATCTCTGGAGTGGGTACAATTAATGCATCGATTTACTCACAAAACAACACAATTGGCATCACAGGCAGACTCCACCTTTGTCACCCCAGAGACAGACGGAAGATAATATAAGACTAAACCCAGACGCCTAGGGCAGGAAATGTAATAGGACGGCATCAGACTCTCCCACCTACCATGTCAGGCCAACCCTTCACGGCCCCTCCCCACACACACGATGTTGTAACATATACTGCAACCACGACCAAGCACATAAACATGTCACTCTGGTAGCTCCGCAACAGCTTCCCCAGTGCACCTCCAAGGTTAATAGTTTTACCCCTACATCGGTGGTTCCGAAACCAATGGCATTTAAATGGGAACGCATTAACCAAACGCCATGCGAGAATTCACAATCCATCTATAAAACCATCTTCGGGGCATTGAAATTCATATGAAGAACACAGACCCTTTGGGAAACTTTTCAGTCAGTAGTCTTGTTGATTGTTGTTATTTGAATCAATTCAGCTCAATCGCTCCAAGCATGTTATCGACCACGAGTTGTATAAATAATCTCTGTGTCGAATGACATTGAAATATTTTATTTATTTTTGAACAGCTGTCCTCGTTCGGCGTATTTATGCAACGACACTTTAATAGCATCACAATTTTATGTGTGTGCCCCCTGAAAGTTTGAGCTCAGTCAGCTGGATAAATAAAGATAATTATCACAGCTATGTGAATGGAAATATCTTTTTTTGAGGAAGCACACAACTTCTGCTGAATCAAAAGATGTACTCCTGGCTTCCAACATGTGGGTGGGGACAAATCCCCTCTCCTGGTGAATCTGTGGTGACAGCAGGGCTTTTAAGCCAGACCATAAAACTACCTCTTGGAAATATCAGTGTCAAAGTATTTTGAGCATAAGATGGTTATGTATTGGCACTAGCCTGAGAATTATATTTCAAATCAGTGTACTGTAAATTGGGAGGCTTACTCATATTGTTCCTCTTGCAGCCTATGCATTCTTTTGTTGGGATTTTGTTTAAAATAAAAACACAGTTGTCTATTACGTTCTAATCAGAAACCGGTCCTAGGATGCTTGGGTCCGGTCCAGGGAAGACATTGCTTGGCAGTTCGGGCTGGACTGTTCCCATGAGGTACAGGGTCAAGGCTGATTTGCATATGGCCATGTCTGAACTGGGTTGGTGTGGTGAGCAAAAAACTATGGATTTAGGCCCAGATCTCTGTACTGGGGTGAATGTATGACATTGTTCTGCATTCTGTCAATCAACTGTTGTTTTTGCATTTGTCACCACGAGTGGGACATGTATGCTCAGATGTGAGTCCCGTGCTCTCCACACCACTGGAGTCAAGCTATCCTGGCTGAGGACGGCTGATAGCCAGAAACCGGTCCTAGGATGCTTGATTCCGGTCCAGGGAAGACATGGCTTGGCAGTGCAGGGCTGGACTGTTCCCATGAGGCACAGGATCAAGGCTGATTTGCATATGGCCATGTCTGAACTGGGTTGGTGTGGTGAGCAAAAAAACTATGGATTTAGGCCCAGATCTCTGTACTGGGGTGAATGTATGACATTGTTCTTCATTCTGTCCATCAACTGTTGTTTTTGAATTTGTCACCCCGAGTGGGACGGGTATGCTCAGACGTGAGTTCCGTGCTCTCCACACCACTGGAGTCAAGCTATCCTGGCTGATGACGGGTGATAGCCAGAAACCGGTCCTAGGATGCTTGATTCCGGTCCAGGGAAGACATGGCTTGGCAGTTCGGGCTGGACTGTTCCCATGAGGCACAGGGTCAAGGCTGATTTGCATATGGCCATGTCTGAACTGGGTTGGTGTGGTGAGCAAAAAAACGATGGATTTAGGCCCAGATCTCTGTACTGGGGTGAATGTATGACATTGTTCTGCATTCTGTCCATCAACTGTTGTTTTTACCGATGAGGAAGGAGCAGATCCAGCGGAAAGCAGGACCTTGTATGCTGGTGTTGTGGATCCATTGAATGTGGACAGAGTGGGCGACAGAGTCAACGGTGGGGGATAAGTCAAGTAGGATGAAGTCTGCAGAGTCTTCTGTGTCCGTGATTAATCGTATGTTGTCTGTGGTGGCGAAAAGTACAGTCCCAATGCTCGTGTTGGGCCTAAAGCCAGAGTGGGTGGGGTCAAGGAGGGGGCTGTTGTTTAGGTGGTTGACTAGCCACTTGTTGATGATCTGTTCCCAGTACTTTAGTAAGGTGGGTCAGCAAGAAGATCGGTTGGTAATTGGCCACGGTCTAAGAGTCCTATGAGCTTCTCTTCAGGAGGGTTAGTATTGTTCTGTGCTTCTAGGCATTGGGGCGGGTTGCTTTGATGAGGACTCTGTTGAGGATCAGGGTCATGGCTAAGCTGATGGAGTCCTGTCCTTGGGTAAAGATGTGATGTGGGCAGGGGTCTAATAGTACTTGTAAGTGGATAGAGTGCAGGATCACTACAGTCTATGATGTGGGAATGGTGAACAAGGTAGTCCTGGTGGGGTTTTGGTGGTCTGTTTCAAGGGACAAGAGGGCTGCAAGAGTGGAAGGTTCAAGCTTTAAATACATATTTTTTGTCTGTCAAGGACAGATAATAACATTTTCACTTCTTGCCTCATGTTGCACAGTTAAGTATCCAGTAGCCACTTACTACTTTAATACTTCATTTAATAGTGCAGGTAACACAGCTAGGAACTTCCTAGAGGTCCTGTGTGGACAACAGATGAGTAAGTCTAGTCTGCGTTGACAGGCGGTGTGTTCTGTGATGCTGGGTTTGGTGTGCTGCTGCGTGGACATGCTATCTGAACAACCCTGGTGTCTCCACACCTGTAACCTCCCAGAGGGATGTTTAACAAGCTAGATGGAGCATTGGACATGGATGGCAGTTGTAGGGCCGCAAAATGCAGCGCTGGTCAAATATGTCAAACTTTGACTTCTACTCCATTTTTCTGGTGAACGCCATGGTTTTCTGGAAGGAGGCATGGGTAAGCCATGTAACTAGCCCTTCTCAAGATGATGGATTCCCACACAATATTAACTGAGGATGGCAATCTAACATGGGTTTGAGTTTCATCAGTTGATGTCAGTTATTCTTTCATTTTTATTTTTTATTCAATCCATAACAAGTGACAATGATAATCCATTACATTGTAGTGTGGCCTAAGGCCTGTTTTGCATGCATGTTATGTTAGCATGGCTTATTAGAAGTTAAACGCCATTTTACCTTTTGCCGCTTTTGCACACAACACTGCACATAGCTGTTTTTGTAAGTTAGGCTTCGTGAAGGTCTACACATGAGAAAAGGTTTGTGCTTTCGACATCTCTAGACTTACATTGTGCCCCTAGTCTGCACAGTGAGTGCTGAAGGCGTCAAGGTTATCATGACATGGTAGCTTTTGTTCGACATAATCAAGTAACGTTTTCTAGACACAACAATTTGGCAGCTGTGAGCCAACTAAGATTCTGGCGCCCTTATTATTGCACACTTGCCATGATTTCACACACTTGGAAGATTTTCCGTTTCCAGGGATGCAGAGAGCTTATGCTGATCCAGATGTGATCTACTCTTACTGAGCGGAAAGGTAATGGGGTTCCCCCAAACAAGCCTAAGAGACCTTCTTTAGTTTATAATACATAGTTCCTATATAGGGAGGGTGTTAAAGCTAGGCACTATAAGTCCTGTTTTCACCATCATTGTAATATGATTTCTCCTTTTGTATTTTATGGAATTCTAACAATGCTGACATATTATTTTTAATCATATGTCTGCTTATGGTTGCTAAGATACTGCACCTGAGATCACGTCGTTAAAATAAATATTTTAACCTTACTTTGTCTCTTCTTTACTCCTGTTGTGGACTGTTATGAGAGTATAACAAAAGAGTGTTCTCACTTCCCACCATTCCTGAGATGGTCCTAAGTCGCATGTTCTAGGTTGTCTAATCATTTGTTACTTTGCTATAGGACAAAGAGCTAATGTGACACTGATGCTAGCTGGTTGGGGTTTTCCTATGTACTGAGGTGAGCTTCTGGTACACCACAATTCACTGATGTCCTAGGTCTCTGTGCACAGTTCTGTGTATGAGCAGGATCCTTGCAACATGGCGCCACCAACGTAGTGGTCTTATTGTGAGACTCTTGAGTAGTGCTTGTATCAGTCCACGACCCCCTCACTATTGTTTCCGGTTGACAGTGGTGACGGATAAAACCTACCTATAGTTACATAGGTCTTTTCAAGCTTGATAATATAAAACGATTTTCTGTTGAATTACTACCCAGTTGTGCTTTTTTATTGCATTGTACTTATCTTTCACTGTGTCGTTATGGCTGCGTTGGATATCCCAGCACACAGTCTATTGGCTGTGAGCAATCATTTGGAGGATTTCCTTGTCTCTTTGGAAGAACAGGCAGTGGTTTTTGTTGTATCTGCTGATGCAGCGTACCCGTTTGAGCTGTTTTACTCATGGGTCACGTTTCCTGCAGTTGATGCTAGTACTGGTGTATTTCACTCTTACACTCCATCTGCCGTGCCTGCCAAGTATGCTCCATATAGGACACAGGAAGTTCCAATTTCTGCTTGGCAGCTTACCGTTTGGTTTAGTGGCGCCCTCCCACACGTTATAACAGCAGACAGACAAGGACCATTGTCAAGTCAAGTCAAGTATAAATTTGTATAGCGCACTACTCACCCAGAGGGTCTCAAGGCGCTTGAGGGAGGGGGGGAGCTTTATTTATCAAATATCCAAGTTTTTAGTTGTTTTCTGAAGGAGAGGTGGTTCTGTGTAAGGCGGAGGTGGGTGGGGAGAGATTTCCAGGTCTTGGCCGCTAAGTAGGAGAAGGATCTTCCTTCCATGGTGGATCTTTGGATGCGTGGAATTGCGGCGAGGGCTTGATTGGACGATCGAAGTTGGCGGGTGAGGGTGTAAAAGGACAGGCGCGAGTTGAGGTATTCGGGTCCTAGGTCGTAGAGGGCTTTGTGTGCATGGGTGAGGAGGCGGAATATTATTCTCTCGTTGACGGGGAGCCAGTGGAGGTCTTTCAGGTGACCGGAAATGTGAGCTTGGCGGGGGATGTCTAGAATGAGTCTGGCTGAGGCGTTTTGGATGCGTTGGAGCTTCTTCTGTAGTTTGGCTGTTGTTCCGGCGTAAAGGGTGTTTCCGTAGTCCAATCGGCTTGTGACCAGTGCATGGGTGACCGTCTTTCTTGTTTCGGTGGGGATCCAACGGAAGATTTTTTTGAGCATACGTAGGATGTTGAAGCATGATGATGTGACGGCGTTGACTTGTCTGGTCATCGAGAGGGAGGAGTCCAGGATGAAGCCCAGGTTGCGTGCGTGGTCTGTTGGTATGGGTGCGGTTCCTAGGGCCGATGGCCACCATGAGTCGTCCCAGGCGGAGGGGGATGATCCTAAGATGAGGACTTCCGTTTTGTCCGAGTTCAGTTTTAAACGGCTGTTCTTCATCCATTCGGCTACTTCTTTCATCCCTTCTTGTAGGTTGGTTTTGGCGGTGTTTGGGTCTTTGGTGAGGGATAAGATCAATTGGGTGTCGTCTGCGTATGAGATAATGTTGAGGTTGTGTTGGCGCGCAATGGATGCGAGGGGACTCATGTATACGTTGAAGAGGGTGGGACTGAGTGAGGAACCTTGGGGTACGCCGCAGATGACTTCAGTGGCCTCTGATTTAAAAGGGGGGAGGCGGACTCTCTGGGTTCTTCCGGCGAGGAACGAGATGATCCAGTCCAGGGCTTTTCCTTGTATTCCGATGTTGTTGAGGCGTTGTATAAGGGTGCTATGACAGACTGTGTCGAAGGCTGCGGAGAGGTCGAGTAGGATGAGGGCAGCAGTTTCTCCGTTATCCAGTAGAGTTCGAATGTCGTCTGTTGCTGCGATGAGGGCGGTCTCGGTGCTGTGTTTGGCTCGGAATCCGGACTGTGAAGGATCAAGTGATTTGTTGGATTCGAGGAAGGCGGCGAGTTGGCTGTTGACGGCTTTCTCAATTACTTTGGCGGGGAATGGGAGGAGAGAGATGGGGCGGTAATTCTTAAGTTCAGTGGGGTCTGCTGTAGGTTTCTTCAATAGGGCGCTTAGTTCGGCATGTTTCCAGCTTTCCAGGAAGGTGGAGGAGTTGAGGGAGCAGTTGATAACGTCTCGGAGATGGGGTGCGATAATGGAGCTTGCTTTGTTGAAAATGTGGTGGGGACATGGGTCGGTTGGCGATCCTGAGTGAATGGTGTTCATTAGGCGGATGGTGTCTTCCGTGGTGATTGGGTTCCAGGCGCATAGGTTGTTGGAGGGGGGTTCTAGTACGCAGGGAGGGGGGTGGGTTGGTCTCCAAAGCTGTTGTGTATGTCGGCGATTTTGTTGTGGAAAAATGAGGCTAGAGAGTCGCAGAGGTCTTGGGAGGGAGTGATGTCGTTGGTGCCGGCGGTGGGGTTGGTAAACTCTTTGACGATGTTGAATAGTTCTTTGCTGTTGTGGGCGTTGTTGTCGAGTCGATCCTTGAATGCTGATTTCTTGGTGGATCGGATTAGCTGGTGGTGTTTGCGGTTGGCGTTCTTGAAGGTGGCCAGGTTGTCAGTGGTTGGGTTTTTTCGCCAGACTTTCTCGAGGGTGCGACAGATCTTCTTGGATTTCTTAAGGTCGTCATTAAACCAGGGGGCTTTTTTGTTGCCTTGTTTGATTTGATGGTTTTTCAAGGGTGCTAATTCGTCAGCGCTGTGGGTGATCCATTGTGTGAGATTGGGGGCTGCTAGGTTTGGGTCCGATGATTTTGCAGGAGGTTTTTGGTGAAGTGATGTGAAGAGCTGGTCGGTGGTAATTTTGTTCCAGTTTCTCCGGGGGATTGATTGTGAGTGGTTGTGGGTCGTAGTCTTTTTGTAGTTTAAGTGAACGCAGCAGTGGTCCGTCCAATGGAGAGTTGTGGTGTGATTAAAGGAGATGTGCTTGCTGGAGGTGAAGATTGGGTCAAGGTGGGTGGGGGTGTCAACCAGTTGTTTGAGTCCGAGATTGGTGAGGTTGTCTAGAAGGGTGGTGGTGTTGCTGTCGATGTTCTTTTCCAGGTGGAAGTTGAGGTCTCCCAGTAGAATGTATACCCCGGAGGGGAGGGCGTGAGGGCTGATGAAGTCAGTGATGTCTTCGCAGAATTGTGTGCGGGGTCCTGGTGGTCTGTAGATGAGGGTGCCTCTGAGTGTGGTCTTAGGGTCGGTGTGAATCTGGAAGTGAAGGTGTTTGGCGGTTGTGAGGGTGTCATCGGAGCTGGTCGTGATGCGGATGGTGTTCTTATGCACGATGGCGATTCCTCCTCCTGTTTGGTTGATGCGGTCCTTTCGGATGATCTTGTAGCCGTCCGGGATGGCTATGGCGATGTCGGGTGCTGATGAGGCGTTCATCCATGTTTCTGTGAGAAAGGCGACATCCGGCGATGTGGTGTCGAGAAGGTTCCAAAGTTCAGTGGCGTGTCTGTGGACCGAGCGTGTGTTGAGTAGGATGCATTTAAGGTGGTTAGTGTTGGTGCTCTGTTTGGAGTCCGTGGGTTTGGTGTGGGTCCTGATGCAGTCGAACTTGCAGGAGTGGCAGGTGAAGGATCCATGGGTGTGTCCTGGGGCGGCTAGGTAGCAGATTGGGAATCGGCCGGGGTTGAGTGCTGAGAGGGTAGCGGAGTCGTATGTTAAGCGGGTGGAGAGGAGTTTGCGGGGGCCAGGGGGTCTGGCGCTGGGCGCGGTCCAGGCGCGGACGGGCGTAGACGGGCTTACCTTTGGCGCACCTTCGGCGCGCATGGGGCGCGCCCACTGCGCGCAGAAGCATCTGTCATAAGTGGATAGTGGATGGGGGTGGGGCAAGGGAGGAGCAGCTGGGAGGTGGGAGCGGGGTGGAGAGACGGGCTGTGAGGCACAACAACAACAAAATGTCCGCAACAAAAAAGAAAGCGAAACAGGGCGAGACTGGGACACATTCTGTGGTGACTCCTAGGTATGGGCAGAGGCACAATCGGGCAAAAATAACTTTAAAATCAATGCGAGCAGAGCAGTGCGAGCAGTATAATATGTAGCAGTACAAATTACAATCTACAAATGACAATCTGATGATACAGGCAATGGCAGCAATGCAGAGGTATTACAGTGCTAGGAAATCACTAACAATCACACTGAAATAGCGCAATGATAATGGCAGCAGAGCGAGCGGAGCGCAGACGCAGTGGTCTAAATCAGCTTCAAAGCGCTACGATACCAAAAAGCCTTGGGAGCGTGGGGAGCGACCTCTTCTGAGCGAGTCAGGAGAGTCACAGCGCGAGGATAGACGGGCTGGTCTACAACTATCTGTGGGAGGGAGGAGCAGCTGGGAGGCGGGAGCGGGGTGGAGAGACGGGCTGTGAGGCACAACAACAACAAAATGTCCGCAACAAAAAAGAAAGAGAAACAGGGCGAGACTGGGGCACAATCTGTGGTGACTCCTAGGTATGGGCAGAGGCACAATCGGGCAAAAATAACTTTAAAATCAATGCGAGCAGAGCAGTGCGAGCAGTATAATATGTAGCAGTACAAATGACAATCTACAAATGACAATCTGACGATACAGGCAATGGCAGCAATGCAGAGGTATTACAGTGCTAGGAAATCACTAACAATCACACTGAAATAGCGCAATGATAATGGCAGCAGAGCGAGCGGAGCGCAGACGCGGTGGTCTAAATCAGCTTCAAAGCGCTACGATACCAAAAAGCCTTGGGAGCGTGGGGAGCGACCTCTTCTGAGCGAGTCAGGAGAGTCACAGCGCGAGGATAGACGGGCCGGTCTACAACTATCTATGGGAGGGAGGAGCAGCTGGGAGGCGGGAGCAGGGTGGAGAGACGGGCTGTGAGGCCCAACAACAACAAAATGTCCGCAACAAAAAAGAAAGCGAAACAGGGCGAGACTGGGGCACAATCTGTGGTGACTCCTAGGTATGGGCAGAGGCACAATCGGGCAAAAATAACTTTAAAATCGATGCGAGCAGAGCAGTGCGAGCAGTATAATATGTAGCAGTACAAATGACAATCTACAAATGACAATCTGACGATACAGGCAATGGCAGCAATGCAGAGGTATTACAGTGCTAGGAAATCACTAACAATCACACTGAAATAGCGCAATGATAATGGCAGCAGAGCGAGCGGAGCGCAGACGCGGTGGTCTAAATCAGCTTCAAAGCGCTACGATAGCAGGCGCTATTGCAGGCGCTTCTTGGCCTGCTTTAGCTGCTTATACCCCACACCCTAGTGCGCCACGGTTGACAGCTGATGACTTAAGGCCCCTTTATGCCTCTGCAGTGTCAGTGATAAGGGGTCTGGTTCATTACATTTCCCGCAACCTCCCGGGTGGGACACCGGGTGGTGCGGCGCATCCAGTTGGGCCAAACGGACTGAAGCTTAGTCCTGTTATGGTTAATGCGATTATGGGCAAGCGTCTCCAGGATAAAGATGAAATGTCTTTTTGGCATGCCGAGAAATTTGACCAACTGGAGGCAGTATTCCTGAATACCACTCCTGTGGAGAAACACAGGATCCTTACTATTAGTTTGCAGAAAGACTTAGGGGCATATTTACAATAACTGGTGCATCCCCAGGGATGCGCCAGTTATTGTGCACCGCAGCTCTGCCACCCATGGTGCACCGCATTTACAATGCGGCGCACCGTGGGGCAAAAACGGCACAGATGCGTGACCCATCTGTGCCGTAAAGGCAGCGCATTGCTGGAGTTCCGTCGCAAACGCTACGCAGCTCCAGCAATGCTCTGGGGGGCCCTATCTGTCCAATGCTGCGTCAAGCCTTACACCTGCTTCAAGCAGGCGCAGGGTTTTGGTGCAGCATTTGACTAAAAGTGCCTGAGTGAAATCTTGTAGATTTCACGCAGGCACTTTTGCGAGGCGCACCGGCCCAGGAACGCTCACCCTGCGCCGGAACGGCCACAGATGGCGCAGGGCTTTACAACGTGACACATCTGCCTAGATGCGTCACGTTGTAAATGGGTCACAGGGATGCGCCACGTTTACGCCGCTGCTGCGTGACGCAACGGCGGCGTAAACGTGGCGCAAGTCTGACATAAATCTGCCCCTGAGTGCCGAACGTAAATGACTGTACCACTTGGGGTGTGATTTTTGCAGCAGTCTATACTAGGTGCATTGGCATCCCATCAATGAATGTCCTGCCCTCTGTCATTAAGCATGTTCAGGATGAGCACGGACCGGAGGCGGCCGTAGAATTTTGGAATGTGACTCGAGGGAGCGTTTGACATGGTTCTCGATCTCGTCCTTGCAAATGTTAAGGGAGATGCAGTAAGTTTCTAGTGGGCATATTACCAAGCAATAGCGATAATTATCGCTATTGCTTGGTTAGAGACAAAATTTTACCGCTGAGCTGCGGCGATTTTTATCGCAGATAAACCTTGGTATTACCAAGGTTTATCGCAAATGCGATAAAAAACAGCCGCAATGCATGAATATTGCTGAAAAGTCAGCGGTATTCATGCATTATCGAGCTAATGCTCTTAGCCATGTTATCCACCTCCCATTGGATAACATGGCTAAGAACTGCTCAGGGCAGGTGTTACCTTTTGGAGATATTCGCGCTTAGCGCGAATATCTCCAAAAGTTGGTAATAGGAGATAGCGATGTTAGCGACTGTTTCCAGTCGCTAACATCTTGGCACGCCCACTTTGCATATCATTAGTGATAAATATCACTGACATGCAAAGTGGGGCCCAAGATGGTCGCTATCTCCTACTAGCTGTCGCTAACTGGTGTTAGCGACAGCTAGGTAATAGGGAGATAATTTTATCTCCGCTTTCTTGGCTTTTAAAGCCAAGAAAGCGGAGATAAACCCCCTTGATAATATGCCCCTAGGTGTCTAATGCTTTGCACGATATTCCTGAGGCCGAGAAGCCCCATCAGTTACTGAGAATTATTACCGAGGCTTTTAAGACCATTGGCCATAATAGTTTGGGTGTTAAGCCTTTTGCTAAAAAGCAAACACAGCAGCAAACTCAGCAGGCGTCATCTGATAACGATGACTGCCCGAAAGTTCCGAAACAAAATTGGAGTAAAATCAAAACACTGGGGAAACCGCAACAGAAACAGGGGTCCCATCCTGCTACACCTACACCTGCCTCTACTGAGCATACATATGAGTTGCGGGACAGGACTACCATTAAGTCACTTGAGAGATTTCAGGTTCCTGAACAACGTTCTCCTCGCTCTTTGCAGGAAACATCGGTAACACCCACTGGTGGAGAAGGCGGCAGCAGAGGACAAGCTGCCCAACAGAGCCGTGAGCAGCCTCGCAAGGCTGACGGAAAAGGCAAGCAGGACGAGTCACCGCATCAAAGGCCCCAGTTTCAGAAGAAGAAAGTTGCTGCAGTAACAGTGAAATATGCCACAGATAGTAAGAATGCAGCCTCGGAATCTGACATGGGCACTGACACTGTTGGGCAGTGCGGTGGAGATTACCATAGTTCGAGAGGCATTGCGTCCACTACTGAAGGTAACAGCGACTGACACCTTCGTTGTAGTTGAGACAGCTGACACTAGAGTGGCTCCCCCTGAAAGACTTCATGAAATTGTCCTTATAATTGAAGGTGACATAACATACCATAAAAGGGGTATTTTGGGAAAATCATACTACTACCTATGATATTTTGTTGGCGGAGGTCGACTTGTCCCCACCCTTTGTCTTAGCTGCTCCCCAAGGGGAGGAGGTAATCCTTCCTAGTTTCGTGCACACAGTGTGGAAAGAGCAGGCACTGCATTTTGCAGAAGTTTGGGCCAAGGCACGTGGGACAAGTTTTCCCCTCGACATGAGATTCCTTTGCGGTCAATGCCACTGCCTCAACCCCAATACCCCATGCGGCGAGAAGCTAAAGCTTCCGTTGTGGATATTCTTGAACAATCGGAATATCAATGTGTGATTGAAACGACTGTGTCTCCGATGAATAACCCTCTTTTTACTGTGACCAAGCCAGATGGCTCGTACCGTTTGATATTGGATTACCGCCACTTAAACTCACATTGTTGTATGTGCGCGGTGCAGAATACTCACAGTTCTGCTCTTGTGGATAGTCTCGCGAGCAAACAGTTTAAAGCCACACTTGACATATCCAATGTTTTTTTTTGCCCACAATCTGTCCCCTCTTAGTAGTCAATGGACAGCTTTTACCAGTAGTGGCAAACAGCGCCCATTTCGCCATTTGGCTATGGGCTATAAGAACAGTCCTGGCGTCTTTGCCGCCCGCGTTGTGTCTCTCTTGGAGGGGTTCGACGCAGATGCATGTTTATATGTGGATGACATTTATCTCACAGATGACAAATTATGTCCGCATCTGTGCCGAGTTGACCGCATTGCATGTTTGTATGTGGATGACATTTACCTCACAGACGGCGAATTATGGCAGCATCTGTGCCACATAATTTTGCGGATTTTGGCTATAAATTTAACTTTGCAAAAAGTCACATTGCAAAGTACACATTGTTGTTCCTGGGCTACAAGCTCAACAATGAAGGTTGAGGTTTGGCTCCTCACTTCCTGGAGAAATGCACGCTTTTGTGAGCTCCTACAACACTGAAGAAACTACAATCTTTACTGGTTTTTTTTTAATTTTGGGCGTACCTACAATTCCCGAATATGCCCAGCGTATCAAGCCTCTTTACGCCTTGATACAACCTACTTTCTCCAAATCGTGCTGGCTGCCCGGAAATTCAGCCATCTTTGCAGGCTGATCTACTAGAATCTAAATTCTTGTTGACTCATGATAATGACACCAACCTGGTGATAAGAATCGTACCAGGGGCAGTGGGTTTCACATACCTCACTTTTAACGAGGGTGACACAGTCCCTATCACTTACAAGTTGCACTTGTACACTTCGGCTGAGCTGCGGTTTTCCACTGTGGAAAAAGTTTTGACAGCAGTGCAAATAGTGATTCTTAAGGAACGTGCACTGTCGCAGGGAAAACGTATTTTGGTTGTTACTCCGTATCCTGCCTTGGAGGCAGTGACGAAAGCCGATGTACCAAATTCCAATGCTTTGCACGGGTGGTGGATGCAATGGGCCACGTCCTGGACATCTCCAGATGTCAAGTTAATTTTTGGTTCCTCTTTGCAGACTCAAGAGCTCTTACAGTATGAATTTGTTCATCCTGCTCCTCTGATGATGTGCCCACTTGAGGAGTTCCATTATATCATTTACACTGATGGAAGCACGCAAGCGGCTATGGGTTCAAAGCATGCATATTCTTTGGCCTGCGCAATTGTGGTTGGTACTATGGTGATGGAGAATTCAAGTCCGATGTCGTGTATACACAGACATTAGAGGACTGTACCGCCCAATTGGCAGAGCTTCGTGCCCTGATGCTTGCATTGGAGTACGCAGATCCCAGTGTGACTACTCTTATTGTAACTGACTCTTACTACTGTTTTCAATCATACAATGACTAGCTACCCTTTTGGATTCAAAATTATTATCGTGACTCCAAGGGTCGCACAATAAAACATAACATGATCTGGGTTTGAGTGGCTGAGCTTAAAGAACAGCTGCCACTTGTCTTTGTAATTCATACTCTGGGTCACCAGAGTATTGGAGTTCACATTGTTGGCAACTGTCTCGCGGATGAAGCCGCAAAGAAAGCAGTTGCACCATATGCAGTAGCAGCAGTTACACATTCCAAAAGTAAGATTGATGATGACATCTTGGCAGCTATTGCCGCAACAGAGAAGGGAGGTAATTACCCTAGGGGATTCTCTTCTAAATACTCTTATCATTTAAGTCCTGATAAAGTTCCTTATGTGAGAATTAACGACGTTGGTGACAGGTTGATACCCAACGCGGACCGCAGGCAGACGTTGATTACAGCAGCCCACGCTGGGATGGCTTCATCGCATGCCGGCATGTCAGCTACTGTATCTCTTCTCCAGCAACGACATTGGTGGTGGGGTTTGTACAAACAGACCCGTGGTTATGTCCTTCAATGTGGCATTTGTCAGCAAATTAAACCTTCTACTGCTGCACGCCCGCCCCATACTTAGTTGTACATATCTAATAAACCGCTTGTGTGTGTTTATTTACATCACAGCGCTCCTTTCTCCCCTGATACTGCGTATAAGTACATCTTGTAGCAGTTGATTCTTGTACACGCTTTGTGTGGTTGTGGCCTCAACGCCGTGCTGATTCAAGAACTGTCGTAAGGGATTTGCGTGTCTTAGTGGGAATTTTTGAGTGTGGTACCTTCCATTCGGACCAGGGTCCAGCGTTTGCCTCTAAGGCGTACAAGGATGCCATGAGTTCTTTGGGTGTCCAGGTCTAATTTTCGTCTCCATACTGACCTGAGGGTAATAGTGTTGTGGAGCGAATGAACCGTTACTTAAAGCAATCCTTGACAGCTAAGGTGTTAGGTACTGGCCCAGACTGGCTGACCCACCTCAATAGCGTACAGCATGCACTAAATAATCTCCCTAGAAAGTCTCTGGGTGGGCAGACCCCATACAAAATGCTCTTTGGCATCAAAATGTTTGTTCCAGACCTTGAGGGTCTAGACCTGGCGGCGGCGGCCACATCCTTTGATGTAGATGAACATTCTAACGTTTTACAAAGCCTACAAAAGACCAGAGACATTCTTGCAAAGGAACATTTGCCCTCCACATCTGATGCTGCGTTGCAGATTCTGGTAGTTGGCTGGCAACCCCAAGTTGGAGAAGTGGTCAGAGAGAAGATCGAGAACAAGAAAGAAATTGATCCCTCCTATCGAGCTCCAGTTCCCGTGCTCGGGGTGCCAGGTACAAGAACAGTCATTTTACCTCCTCTTCCTGGGCGAAAGGGGAACAGGTACATCTCCATTGACAATGTCAAACTACACAGGGTGGCCGATTCTTCATAGTATGACGCTTGCGGTTACGTGTCCAGCAATGGTGCGACACTCTGTTTTGGTTCAGGATCCTGCCATCGGGCCTGATCATGCCATTGAGATGATTACAATTGTGAATCTTTTATTGAATCCACCTGCTGGTGATCCTCTTAATGATACTGAATATACTTACCCCACTGACTTGTCTATGCCTGATTTGGAGACCCGTGTGGCTAATCAGTCCCGTTTTTCATTTGACACTGGCTCGTCCACATCTAAGTTCCCTTCAAAAGTTTTGATTTTTCTTACCTGGTTTAAAAAACATGTTTTTGATTCCGCCTTGGAATTACATTTGACTGGTGCTTTTTTCAATTTCTTTATTACTGTCCATCGGATTTGTGGTGTATTTTTTTCATTTTGTAAATAGACACTACGTTCAAGAAAGAACTTCAATTAGACTAATTGATGGAACTTTGGCTCCCCACTCCTCTTCGCACATCATGAAGAGGGACCAGACATTTGTGAATATAACTGCTTGGCCCGTTTTAGAGGGGATTGTATGGGATGCTGTAAAGTTCCAGATTCATGGGCCCACAGAGGTTATTAATGTTCCCAATGTACTCCGTGTCTCTATGGGGGATGTGGTTAAACAAAATATTCACTCTGATGATTGAGACGTTCAAGCCGTGGAAGCTCTATTTTCTGTTTTCAAATATTATGCTGCCTTTGATGCTGAAGATTTGTATCTAGATTCTGCTAACTATGGTGATTTATTCTGTTACCAGAATTTTGGCAATCACTTTCTGCTTAAGACAAGTACATTTAGAAATGTGGTTAACTACACACAGTGAGAACATTGTCCCGCACCTGTTGAAGGCAGCTCTAAAACTCTTTTTAAAGAGTTTTCTTATTTTACTGATTTTGATCAATCAAACCCTGATGGATTTTATTTTAGGATGACTGAGAAGTCCCCTTCCAAGGTTAGACTTACCCACACAAAATTACTGTATTCAAAGTCCTTTATTGACCAGTTGGCTGTTGAAGGATATGAGCTGTGGAAAGATACCGTAGATCTTAAATCTGTTTGGGGTTCTAAAAGTTGGCATGTGCAAGGCACAGAGGCTTTGCATCATGCATGTCTCATCCCGAACCATATGTTGTTTCTGAATACTTCTATTTCACAAACCACCTGCTTTGGATCAGCTATTTCTAAAAAAGTAAATGCTCTTACATATCCCGATTTAGGTGAATTTCCCCATTGGAAATATTCACCATTACTTCCCTTAGTGATTTACAAGCCCTTTTGCTAAATTCTTATTTTAAAGTTTCCAGCATTAATCCCGAAGGCTGGTTGTTATTGCAAAAAAGTGCAGATTCCTCCTAGCATCGTGTTCTGGGTCTGACCACTGGCTATACATAGGTTAGAGAAGATCCCTGTTTTCAGAGTCAACATTCTGTCACCACCTACTCTGTAGGCAAATTGTGTCAGAGTTGGCTCAAGCACTCTACCTTAGCGTCAGTTAAATGCATTTGCCAAAACTGACTGACGCGGTTGATTTGCATGGTTTTGTTAAAGGTCCTGCAGCAGGCATATCCAAAAGATGGATATATGCAGCTTACAATGAAATTTGGAAACTGTCGCAGATTGAAGCTGCTTCTTGGCTCAGGGCTATAGATCAGGCCAATTTAGAAAAAGTGCTTGCTGTTGTAGATATAAACATTAACACCCTTTGTTGCTGCATTTACACATTAGATAATATTATTTCATCTGTTGTTGATATTGTACAGGAAGACGGTGCAGTTCTATACCATGGACAAAATCAATTGCGTTCCTTTATGCAGTTTGCTTGGACTCTTCAAATGTTAAAATCTGGGAAGGTGCCTTATGATTACATGAACACGACTTCTTTATTTTTGCCTTTTAATTTGACTGTTAAACAACAATTTATGTCAATGAAAGATGTCACGTTTTCTCTGTTGCATATCGAAAAGTTAGAACCATTCCCATTTTCTGTGGCCCAAACGAATTCAGCAGTTTGGCTCATCCATGGGTTAATAACTTTGCCTTTTCCCCTATTTAAATTTGAGTCCTGTATGAAACACTATGCCATAGGTAGATTTGAACCTTTAGGTGGTGCTTATCTTCATGAAGTCTGGAATCTTCCGTTTACATATAGGTGTTTGAGGGAAGGAAAGGAAGTTTATTTAAAAGGTGAAGACTGCACATCCACACCAGATTACTCATTAGTCTGTAGAAATCTGCAATTGCACGGTTCTTGTAATGTGATGGCACCAAATCTTGTGTGTGTTTTGAAAGGCACCCCGGCCCTGGCTATTACACCAACTTTCACGTTGCTTGCAAACGGTAGTTATTTGTTATTAAATAATGAAGATTGCTGTGGTGTGCGTGCTTGTATTCTGTATATCATTACAGTTTCCCAACATGTAGTTTGCTGTAATAATGTCCTGTTTCCTCCTCCACATGGGAGGCTCGATGTTTCCATCTGGCCTTCTATTCTGACTTTGAAAGCAGAGTTCAACAAGATGAGTCGAATAAGAGCTCTTTTGTCCCAGAAGGATGTCGCCCTTACATCTGCGCGTGAGACATTCCTCCTTCACATTGCAAACTCACATACTGAGGTACATACATTATTAAATACAGACCTGCCCCTGCATTTCGGTGCTTTGATTCATGCAATCTATAATGCCTCGTCGACCACGGGCTGGGCACACTTTTTTAAAGTAGTAAGTTCTGGTCTTGTGACCTCATGCCAAGCTATATTTGGTGTAATCCTGGCATGTTTTCATTCGATGTTTTTCGAGTTTCTTCAACGGTTTCCCATTAATTCTTGCTTTGGGGGTGGGCGTACTGCTATTAATTTGTTTACTGCAAAATGGATGCACATTCTGTGCCCCACGACGATCTGCCCCGGCTACTCCAGCTTCGTAACCGGATGCTAGAATACTATGGATCGCTACCTCTGGTGACTCTGAGTGTGGCGTATGGTTTACCTTTCCGGTTCTAATTCTTTACTTGCGTGCAGCCTGTTTTCCATTGCCTGGATCGTGGATTTGAATGGGCCCTGGATTTGTGTCTCTGCAACACGGTGTCTCCTGACCTTGATTCTAATCTACTAATGAGTCCCTTAGTTGCTCATGAAATAGATTGTTCTAGTTTCAGGATTACGGCCAGTGCAGCGGCTCATGGGGTCCTAGGCAATTGGAACATATGGACTGTGGCCAATGACTTTCTGGCACAGAGTTAACTCGAAGAAAGTCCGAGTTGTCCTCTGATGGTGCTAGAGGCTCCAGCTATTGAAGAACATGTATGTTCATTTCCATTCCTAAATTGGAAGGCTGAAATGTTCACGGATGATAACAACAACTTCCTGTTGGAAGCGGTTGCAACATACTGTCCCGATACGCTGTTGGACTGAAGTGAGACTTTTTTTGCTTCGTAGACACGTACTGGTTTCGTGATTTTTTTGACATTTATTTTTTTAAGGACTTGTTCACACCATGGCCACTCGTGAATGTTTTTACTAAATTGTAATACTTTTTAATTCGAAATTTTACTCTCAATTATCAAGTTTGGAAAAATTTCTAAACTTGGTTCTGTCTCAGTCGAACTTGAACTCTGCGTTCTATGACTCTTGCCCCCTTTATTGTGCGTTCTCCGATCAAGGGAGAGTGTAGTGTGGCGGTTGTGGCCTAAGGACTGCTTTGCATGCATGTTATGTTAGCATGGCGTATTAGAAGTTAAACGCCAATTTACCTTTTACCGCTTTTGCACACGACACTGCACATAGCTGTTTTTGTAAGTTAGGCTTCGTGAAGGTCTACACATGAGAAAAGGTTTGTTTTCGACTTCTCTAGTCTTACATTGTGCCCCTAGTCTGCACAGTGAGTGCTGAAGGCGTCAAGGTTATCATGACATGGTAGCTGTTGTTCGACATGATCGAGTAAAGCTTTCTAGACACAACAATTTGGCAGCTGCGAGCCAACTAAGATTCTGACGCCCTAGTTATTGCACACTTGCCATGATTTCACACACTTGGAAGATTATCCATTTCCAGGGATGCAGAGAGCTTATGCTGATCCAGATGTGATTTACTCTTACTGAGCGGAAAGGTAATCGGGTCCCCCAAACAAGCCTAACAGACCTACTTTAGTTTATAATGTATAGTTTCTATATGGGGAGGGTGTTAAAACTAGGCGCTATTAGTACCGTTTTCACCATCATCTTAATATGATTTCTCCTTTTGTATTTTATGGAATTGTAACAATGCTGACCTTATTATTTTTAATCATATCGCTGCTTATATTTGCTAAGATACTGCACCTGAGATCACGTTGTTGAAATAAATATTTTAACCTTACCGTGTCTCTTCTTTACTCCTGTTGTGGACTGTTATGAGAGTATAACCAAAGAGTGTTCTCACTTCCCACCATTCCTGAGATGGTCCTAAGTCGCACGTTCTAGTTTGTCTAATCATTGGTTACTTTGTTATAGGATGAAGAGCTAATGTGACACAAAAAATGTTATAAAATTTGGCTCGCCACATCTCAAACGAGGGGGCTTCCTGCTGCAACCAAACTGAAGTAATACACAGCTGTGCTACCGCAATCGCCATAAATATTCAATATCTAAATGGATAGCCTGCAGGGGTGTAACAAAGGCCCCTGCAGCCCCCGCGGTGTGGGTGGGCCCTCAACCTCCATGGGGGCCCCGTCAGCACCGCACTTCTGCTGGGGAGCTCTAGATTGAGTCCGAAGGTCACTTACCCTGGAGGGGGCCCCTCAAGGTTCGTTACGCCACTGATAGCCTGATTGTCCCTGCTTGAGAGTATCACCAACTCCTGTTAACATTACATCCATTGTTATATGAATGTCAACCCCTGTGATTTCAGACAAAAAAAACCTTGATATGGCCCATCCATTGAGTTAAATAAGTAAAATCATAAAAAATATTTGTGATATCAGCCTCCTCCACCGCACACCTAAAGCACTTCCCATAATTTGACCCCCCCCCATTTCATCATCATAACAGGTGTATGATACAAATTAAATAATGTCTTGAAATGTTGGGCATTCAAGTTGTCGGACAGCAAAATTTTACCCGCAGTGTCAATTGATTGCTGCATATACACGCCTTCCTGTCCTAACCAAGCACACTATTTCCTGTCTTGAATTTCCAAATCGTCCTGTTGTGTATCATTGAACATACCATACATTACCCCTATTTCAGCCCCTCATTTAATTGCCTCCACTAGAGGGTTTTGTTTCCACCCCCTCTGCTTCTGATATTTCCATAAATAATCACGAATTTGTAAATACTTATAGAAATAGTTTTTTTGCAAATTTAATCTGTCAGTAAGGCTGAAAATGAAACAAGTACTTCTTCCTCAAATAAATGTCCTAATTGCCTTATACCGTTAGCCCTCCATTTCTCCATTCTTAAATCCCAAAATATAGCAGGTAGCATTAGCGTGGAATTTGTAGGGGTATATAAACATATCTCTGAAATATTTAAGTGCGACAACTTCCTCCCCTGTTAGCAATATCCTCATATTTTGAAGGAGACACACATAACAGTAAAATTTGACATAAGGTGCGGCCCAACCCCCCCGGTCACGAGGTAACATCATAAACTTAGAGGCCCTCCGAGCTTTCCTTTGCCCCCACAAAAACCTATCACCTATAAATTGTAATTTCTGTAGTTGTATTCGAGTCCACTCTAATGGTGCTGCCCTAAAATAACCCATGACTGTGGGGACTGTACTCATCTTGAGTACATTGCACCTCCAAATCAGTGAGAGATCGTAGCACTCCAACCGATCCAGTTATTGTTGAATCCCTGCAACTATACCTCCCCAATTAATCTCTATTAATTCCTGCAAAGACATCTTAATTTTAATACCCAAATACATAGCTTCCTCGGATGCCCGAGCATGCCTCTTTTGTATAGACAATTTGAGTTTTTGTTGGGTTAATTTATGCACTGATACCTCCCCAAATAAGTAAGCCAAGCTCTCTCTCTCTAAAACAGCTTGCTCTGGGACTGCAGTCGCCACCCCAATGTCATCTGCATAGGCTAAAACCTGCATCTGGTGTTGCCCACAGGTCATAGAGCTGATCTTATTACTCTTTTCCAACATTACCAGAAACAGGTTAATATACAGGGCAAATAACAACGGGGAGAAGGGACACCCTTGTCTTGATCCCCTACTGATATACACAGGCTCCGATTCCTTGCCTATTACACAAATACTAGCTGTCGGTGATTTGTACATAGTATGGATAGCCCTGATATAACCTGGGCCAAACCCCATCTTACGAATGACAGCCCATAAAAAAGGCCAGGAGACACAGTCAAATGCTTTTTCAACATCGAGAAAAATCAACCCTAGCCTTCTTTGTTGTATGTTAGCAAAATCTATCAAAGCGACAACTCTATTTATGTGGTTGACCATGCTCCTGTCAGGTATAAATCCATGCTGATAGATGGACACCAGGGGCGTGATCACTCGCGCCAGTCTAGTTGCTAAGATTTTTGCACAAACTTTGCCATCCGCATTTAACAAAGAGATTGGCCTATAGGACCCTGGCAAGTTCGGAGGTTTATCTTTCTTTTTAAAAAACTACTATGTTAGCCTCATCCTATGATGGTGCAGGTTCCCAGACTGAGCCTCTTGAAGTGTAACCTGCATTTCCTCCTTAAGCACTTGGAAAAAAAATTGATAGACCTCAAGTGGTAATTTGTCTGGTCCTGCTGCTTGTCCCCTAGACATCGAATCTATTGCTTACTCAAGCTCTTCCATAGTTATCGGGGCATCAAGTTCTTCCTGCTCCTCTTGTCTTAAGCCTACAAGCTCTAGTTGTTGAACAAATACATTGATGGCTTGCTCATTATTTTCACTCTGCGTATACAGTGCTTTATAAAAAGCGTGAAATACTCCCAAAATGCCATCCATAGTTTCTGTTATATTCCCAGCAAGATCAACCAATGCCATTATTTTATGTAGAGATTGTTTGGCTCGTAACCTCTGTGCCAGGCAGCGCCCTGTAGCTTCACCGTATTCATACCTTTCCTCCTTATATACCTTATATTGGCCAGCGATTTCCCTACTCCATGCCCAATTAATTTTAGATTTACAGCAGGCTATTTTAGTTTGTATTTCCTTAACTTCTAGTCCCCTCGTTAATTAATCCCTGCATTAGTTCCTGCTCCGCTTCTCTTAGATCATTCAAAAGCCCCTGTATCATAATCTGTTGTTGGTTCTGCTTAACCAATCCATAACTGAGCGTCTCCCCTCTAAATCCAGCCTTCAAAGCATTCCATACCATGGCATTAGAGGTAGACCCTATATTAATATCACAAAATTGTTTGACCCAGGTGTTCATGTGATCAACAAACAGGCTATCCAATAGGAGTTTCGTATTGAAGGTAAAGGCCTTACCCAACTTCTTTAGACTGATAGTATAAACCGCCAATAACAGTAATCATGGGCCACACCTGCATTTTTGCCCCCACAATGAATAGCTTAGACATAAAGACATAATCAAGCCTAACTAATTTGTGGTGAGGATATGAATGGAAAGTATACCCAGGATCCGGATAATTTAAAGTTGACCACACGTCTACCAATCCATGATCGCCTATAAACTGTTATAATGCTTAAAAAACCCTGGGTTTCCGACCCACGTATTTATTATTGTTTGACTCCCACTCCTGACCTCACACATGGATGTTAAAGTCCCCACATAGAATCAACGGGGTAACCCACAAGGCCAACTCAACATTTAGCCCTTCTAATATTGCTGCTTCCTCAAAATTTGATCAATATACTGTGCATATTACCACCTTAATGCCCCTACTAAACATTCTGTGATAGCAGATGTACCAATAATTGTTTACCAATTTCCTCCCAGTCCCACAGATTCCTTGTTCAGCCAAATTAGCCACACCCCTATTTGTAGTGGTCTGTCGGGATGCCGCATTAATCTAAATCAAAGCTCTTTTAACACCATACGTTTGCCCAAGGGTATATGCGTCTCCTGTAGACACAAGATATCAGGTTTCAATAATCGTTAGTCAGCCGCTACCCATTGCCTTTTATTAATATTATTCAGGCCACACACATTGAAGGAACAGATACGCAGCCCACAAGTTATCGTTTTACCCGCCACACCTTAGTAAACTATCTAACCACCTACATGTCATTGCTTCAAGCACATCTATAATGGTCATGATAACCATATTGCCCTTGTTCGGGACTGAGTTTTTTTAACATGTCCTCCCCACACCCCCAGCCTGCCCCTCCCCCTTAGAACCCACACACCCCCATACCCCAAAGACCTCTTATTCCCAGCAAGATCAACCAATGCCAATATTTTATGTAGAGATTGTTTGGCTCCTAACCTCTGTGCCAGGCAGCGCCCTGTAGCTTCACCGTATTCATACCTTTCCTCCTTATATACCTTATATTGGCCAGCGATTTCCTTACTCCATGCCCAATTAATTTTAGCTTTACAGCAGGCTATTTTAGTTTGTATTTCCTTAACTTCTAGTCCCCTCGTTAATCCCTGCATAAGTTCCTGCTCCACTTCTCTTAGATCATTCAAAAGCCCCTGTATCATAATCTGTTGTTGGTTCTGCTTAACCAATCCATAACTGAGCATCTCCCCTCTAAATCCGGCCTTCAAAGCATTCCATACCATGACACTAGAGGTAGACCCTATATTAATATCACGAAATTGTTTGACCCAGGTGTTCATGTGATTGACAAACAGGCTATCCAATAGGAGTTTCGTATTGAAGGTAAAGGCCCTACCCAACTTCTTTAGACTGATAGTATAAACCTCCAATAACAGTAATCATGGGCCACACCTGCATTTTTGCCCCCACAATGAGTAGCTTAGACATAAAGACATAATCAAGCCTAACTAATTTGTGGTGAGGATATGAATGGAAAGTATACCCAGGATCCGGATAATTTAAAGTTGACCACACGTCTACCAATCCATGATCACCTATAAACTGTTGTAATGCTTAAAAAACCCTGGGTTTCCGACCCACATATTTATTATTGTTTGACTCCCACTCCTGACCTCACACATGGATGTTAAAGTCCACACATAGAATCAACGGGGTAACCCACAAGGCCAACTCAACATTTAACCCTTCTAATATTGCTGCTTCCTCAAAATTTGATCAATAATCTGTGCATATTACCACCTTAATGCCCCTACTAAACATTCTGTGATAGCAGATCTACCAATAATTGTTTACCAATTTCCTCCCAGTCCCACAGATTCTTTGTTGAGCCAAATTAGCCACACCCCTATTTGTAGTGGTCTGTCGGGATGCCGCATTAATCTAAATCAAAGCTCTTTTAACACCATACGTTTGCCCAAGGGTATATGTGTCTCCTGTAGACACAAGATATCAGCTTTCAATAATCGTTAGTCAGCCGCTACCCATTGCCTTTTATTAATATTATTCAGGCCACACACATTGAAGGAACAGATACGCAGCCCACAAGTTATCGTTTTACCTGCCACACCTTAGTAAACTATCTAACCACCTACATGTCATTGCTTCAAGCAAATTTATAATGGTCATGATAACCATATTGCCCTTGTTCGGGACTGAGTTTTTTAACACGTCCTCCCCACACCCCCAGCATGCCCCTCCCCCTTAGAACCCACACACCCCCATACCCTAAATACCTCTTATTCCCAGCAAGATCAACCAATGCCAATATTTTATGTAGAGATTGTTTGACTCGTAACCTCTGTGCCAGACAGCGCCCTGTAGCTTCACCGTATTCATATCTTTCCTCCTTATATACCTTATATTGGCCAGCGATTTCCTTACTCCATGCCCAATTAATTTTAGCTTTACAGCAGGCTATTTTAGTTTGTATTTCCTTAACTTCTAGTCCCCTCGTTAATCCCTGCATAAGTTCCTGCTCCACTTCTCTTAGATCATTCAAAAGCCCCTGTATCATAATCTGTTGTTGGTTCTGCTTAACCAATCCATAACTGAGCGTCTTCCCTCTAAATCCGGCCTTCAAAGCATTCCGTACCATGGCACTAGAGGTAGACCCTATATTAATATCATGAAATTGTTTGACCCAGGTGTTCATGTGATCGACAAACAGGCTATCCAATAGGAGTTTCGTATTGAAGGTAAAGGCCCTACCCAACTTCTTTAGACTGATAGTATAAACCTCCAATAACAGTAATCATGGGCCACACCTACATTTTTGCCCCCACAATGAGTAGCTTAGACATAAAGACATAATCAAGCCTAACTAATTTGTGGTGAGGATATGAATGGAAAGTATACCCAGGATCCGGATAATTTAAAGTTGACCACACGTCTACCAATCCATGATCACCTATAAACTGTTGTAATACTTTAAAACCTCTGGGTTTCCGACCCACATGTTTATTATTGTTTGACTCCCACTCCTGACCTCACACATGGATGTCCCCACATAGAATCAACGGGGTATCCCACAAGGCCAACTCAACATTTAACCCTTCTAATATTGCTGCTTCCTCAAAATTTGATCAATATACTGTGCATATTACCACCTTAATGCCCCTACTAAACATTCTGTGATAGCAGATCTACCAATAATTGTTTACCAATTTCCTCCCAGTCCCACAGATTCCTTGTTGAGCCAAATTAGCCCCTACTGGTCTGTCGGGATGCCGCATTAATCTAAATCAAAGCTCTTTTAACACCATAGGTTTGCCCAAGGGTATATGTGTCTACTGTAGACACAAGATATCAGGTTTCAATAATCGTTAGTCAGCCGCTACCCATTGACTTTTATTAATATTATTCAGGCCACACACATTGAAGGAACAGATTCGCAGCCCACAAGTTATCGTTTTACCAGCCACACCTTAGTAAACTATCTAACCACCTACATGTCATTGCTTCAAACAAATCTATAATGGTCATAATAACCATATTGCCCTTGTTCGGGACTGAGTTTTTTAACACCTCCTCCCCACATCCCCAACCTGCCCCTCCCCCTTAGAACCCACACACCCCCATACCCCAAAGACCCCACAACCTGTGCCACCCCCTCACCCCCTGCCCACCCTCTTCCCCTTCCCTTCCCCCAATACTCGGGCAATCCGGCCAATGACCCTTGCGATGGGGAGCTGGCTTTCTACCTGGTGTGACCCCCAACTATTCAGCAAAAAATCTTATCTTCCTCATCCAGAAGATCAACAAAAGTCAGATAAATTAAATACTTTATTGAAAACATATCAAATCCTGCAATCCCTGATCAATCCCACAACTAGATATTCTCTTTACATCTCCCTCAGAAGAATAATTAAGAATACATACCCTCATAGTGCTCCAAAACACCATGATTTAACAGGCTCATCCTTTGTCAATGATAAAACCAACATAAGGAAATCAGGCAGGCATTACCTATAGAACTCCTACTGACATTTAAACTTAAGTAGACAAGAGGTATATTCCCTAGCTTGTCTCTCTGATGTGAAGAACCTTGTTTTCAGTAAAAAAATGATGGACGGAATGCTGACAATGCAAACATTCTCCGCAGTCAAAAGATCTAGGTTAAATCCAGCGTTCTTTTGCCCACAACACTATCCCAGTTTGGACACAGCTTTATGCAAATCAGTCTTGACCCTGTGCCCCATAGAACAGTCCAGACCGAACTGTCAGGCCAGGTCCTCCTTGGACCAGAAACAGGCATCCTGGGACTGGTTTCAAGGTAAGTCACCATTCTTCAGCCAGGCTAGCTTGAATCCAGTGGCACAGTGAGCAAGGGACCCACAACTGTGCATACCCATCCCACTTAGGGCAAAAAGTGTTACAGCAAACAAATGATGGACGGAATGCTGACAATGCAAACATTCTCCCCAGTCAAAAGATCTGGGTTAAATCCATTGTTCTATTGCCCATTACGCCACCCCAGTATGGACCCAGCCATAAGCAAATCAGTCTTGGCCCTATGCCCCATGCGAACAGTCCGAACCGAACTGCCAGGCTAGGTCCTCCCTGGACCGGAAACAAGCATCCTGGGACCGGTTTCAAGGTATGTCACCTTCCTTCAGGCATGGGACCTTGTTTGCCCATTACATATTATTTTCAATGTGGCCAGATTCAACAGAAAGGCGTGTGCCCCCTTGCCTTGCAATGAAGAACTTAATTGGCATAATTACCACATTCTTTCCACTGTGTTGTGCCAAAAGTCAGGCCTGACAAACAATTGTGTGCCCTTCCCTGCTCTCTTCCTATCAGGCGTGCAAGGAAGTTATTAAAAAAATCAAAATCGCCCATGGACTAAAGGCGGTCTGTCCCACTTTGGGTCTCTGTTTTTTAAATGGAAACCTGTGTGCCCTTTGTATTCCACTAGCCCAGTTCCACATTGAGAGTTCAGGGAAGGCCTCTGAAAAGAGTTCCACCTCAAATTTACGGACATCCTGGCCCTCAATTCCCTCGGGGATCCCTAATATTCTCAAATTGTTCTGCCGTAATCTGTTCTCTAAATCAACACGCTTTAGTTGCATATCCTCCTTATGTGAGTAGATAGCTTCTGCAGTCACCTTTTGGGCCACCATTTCATCCTCAAGTGTCAAAATCCGCACCTCTGCTTCATTAATTCTATCTGTAAACTCATTGCAGGCTTTAGCAATCCTCCAAACAGTATTCTGTAGTTTCCGACAGGCAGTGTGCGTTTTTAAATTCTCTGTTCGAGTCTCGACATTATGGTCTAAAATACTTTGATAGATGGATCCCAGCGAAATGTCTTCATCCTGCTTTTCTAGTACCTCTCCCATGGTATGTCTGCTAACTCTTTCTCCATCAGATGACAGCTCTGATGAAAAAGAAAAGTCCCACAATGCGCTAATCCCTTCTCCTGGTTGCTGCCCTTTTTCCTTAATCACACTTTTTTTGCGCACCATCAGTAGTTCCGTTTTTTCATAATCCAGATTTACACTATTCTGGTCACTACCTGTACTCAATATTGATCCATCATAAGATTGCGACTTAGAGCCTAACATGCCTTCTTCATCCGAAGTGTTTAAGGGATCCGACATGGAGAAAAATTTCCTTCCTGAGTCAATCCCTTTACTTGACCCCGATAGGCTCCTCCAGGGTTAGCCATATCCGAGACCCCATCTACCAAAGCACACATTAAGTCAGTACTTTCCGCAGCTTTTTCTTCCGCCCTCTCAGTTATACCTATCAGGGTCGGATTACATTCTGCTGCTGCTGCCAACTCCTTAGCCTCAAAACCCACTTTCTTCCATATCCAGTGCAACTTCTGAGATGCTCTTGGAATAGTCCTCCAACATCAGCTGCCCCTGGGATATATTATGTGCTACAGCTCTGTATATATTTACTAATGTTCCTTCTGGCATTTTCCCAGCACCAACTTTAGAAACATATGGAGCTTCTTTTTGCCCAAAAATATCTGAGGAACATTTTTATTGTCTATTGCCTGCTCACCTCCTTGGGGTAAGTTTTCCATACTGCCCAGTACTCCATCTGTTGTTGTGTGCTACATATCGCGCCCTGTAGCAGCACCTCTGCTCACAGAAGCCGCATCAACCATTACACGGGTCTTCCCTCCTCTTGCTGACTTGGGAGGCATTCTGTTTCATCTGAGCCTGGACAGCCCCGCCTCCTACCGGCGCCAGGATCACCTACCTCCTCTGGTACAATTCTCGTAGTGCAACGCCGTCAATTCTTTCCCTGAAGACGCCTCTGCCGAAAACACAGCCTTCAGAAACAACTTTCTCGGACGCCACCAGTAAGTTTATTATTCTCCTGAGTTATTGCGTTACTTCTCCGCCGTCTTTCCAATCATTTTTTATGGTGCTAACAAAGAGGGGGAGGGGAGCAGGGAGTTAGCTGCTCACTCATCCGACCCACCAGACGTCATCTTGCCCAGCAGAGAGGTAAATTATTCTTAATACCATCAATAGAGAGGCATTTTCAGGTGCTGAATGTGTCTTGATGCATCTAATGCATTATTTTTTGTCGGGTTATTTAGCCTTTGCTTTTAATCTTGTCCCATATATTTGATTCTAGCAGTGTGACCTTCTGGATATCTCTGCTATGTTCTCCTTCATGCTGTCAGAAGGAGTTTGTTGCCTTGCTAATTTTTTCATTTCCAATCTCCTACTTAAATCAAGAGCTAGAAAATAGCCAAGGAGGTGTATTCAACTTTGTAGGACTTTTCTCCTAACTGGGATCCTCTAAACGAGACACTTGTCATCTTTCTTGTATACTGTGGTTCTAAGTAGGCTGACACTGGAGCTGCAGGAAGGAGTCACCCTTTCCTCAGGGAACTAAGAAGGCAACTTAACACACCTTCTCAGAGTCCAACCCTTGACAATACTATAGCCTTATAACCCGCCGTAGTGGGCTATACCGGCTATTAAAGGCCCGCTGCAGCATTAAATGCCCGAACCAAAGGTGAGGGACTTTAACAAGGCAACGCAACTTCAATAGCCGGTATAGTCCTGCTACTAAGGTCTATAAGGCTATTAGAACATTCAGCCACTAGAGGGCAGAATGATCTAACAAATTAAACAAAATCTTCAGGGAGCGCGAGGGGATTGAAATCCCCTCAGGCTCCCTGAAGCCTTTGTTCACAGCCACAAAGAAGCATTGGAATGTTGGCACTCCGGGGCTTATACCAGCCGTTGTTTTCAATGGAGCTACCAACGCTCCAATGTTCTAATAAAAATTAACATTTACTATCCTAGTACTTTTAAGTATTTCCTTTATTGATTCTTTATTCCTAAATGATTGGTTTACATTTCCATTCGTTTCTTTGGGACCTTTATCAGATTAGACAACAATGCATATTGTTCCGCTGTATATACATCCATAATAAACAAAGTGACTTTGTTTTTGGTCGGTTGTTGTGAAACATAGTATCTAACTGAAAAACAGAATTGTAATATTTGAATTATGAAATATGTATTCTGGCTATTAGCTTCACTATCTGTATGTTGTCTCCTAGTAGCTATTAGACGAGTACTTCAAAACAATATAAATTCGCCGTTTTTTAAATGCTCACAACTAAAATTCTGTTTTGCAAGAAGCTCTAAAATGAAAATCCTGGGGCGTGTCCAAGATGGCGGCGAGGTAGGATGTGTCTTTCAGAGCTCCTTCTCGCCGTTCACCAAAATCAGCTTCTTTTAGCAGCTACGGGAGCCCTGCTGTACACTCGCCATCCAGTGGACATCCCTGTGCCCCCCGCCCTAATATCTGCAGCGTGCAGCGTGCAGCGGCGGACTGCAGACTGTGGCGGCGGATGGAGGGTGTGGCCTGGCTCGCGTGTGCCACGTTGCAGCTGTGGCCTCGAATTAGGGCGGCCCCTGCTGAGGGCTGTCGAGACCGGCTTCTACCATAGAGGCCCACGACACGTGACCTGGAGGACGCGCGGGTCGCGCAATGCCGCCCACGGAACCGCCGGCTGCCTGACTGGAGACTCTGACTGGCAGCTGGCTGGGACACCGCAGCCTCACTGGAGCCTGGGAAGAGCGGCCACTGCAGACCGAGGTGAGGCGGACCACGGATTCGGACCCCAGACGGTGCCTGGTAGTAGCACATCGCCCCTGAGCACCTGGAGGGGGTACAAGAGTGACTCTGTTGTTGGGTTGGTGGCAGAGGGGCAAGGTGAGGGAGGCCTGCAACCCGAGGGATACTCCGCAACGCCACACAGCATTGCGGCCTACGCGTTCACGTCTGGGAGGGAGCAGCGAATGCACGTCTGCGACTGGCATCAGGAGGGGCGCCTGAGAGTAGCGGTGCTGCCAGGGGGCGAGGCCCTATTGTACCCCCCGCTGTTATCTTCCCGCGCGATCCGCACGGCAGGCCCCCATTTTGAATTGGGCAGCTGAACGCCACCAGCCTGCGATGGGGGGTGAAGAAGGAGTGAGCCGCGAGTGCTACCGATTTGAGACTCAGCGTGATGGCATGCCCGGGTGAATGTGGTGCAGCGGCAACCGGGTCTACTGACGAAGCTCTCCCGCCCCAGCGGATTCCATGAGAGGTGCCCTGAGCCTGGAATTAGTGGCGGGGAAGAATATTGACACCGGGCCCATAGCAAGGAGCTCCGGGGGGGCTACATCTGTAGCGAGGGACCTGATGCTACCTTGGCATGTTGTGGAGACTTGCGCTTGACCTGCCTAGCCATCGCGGGTCCTGTTGAGGCCCGGCTCTGATCTTGGCTGTAGCAAACTTCTGCAGATGGCAGAGACCAGATAATAGCCGGGTATACAGCTCTACACACCCCTATCAAGTGGCCCCCACATAGACACAGCTACGTGGCGGCGGATTCCAGACGAGACGGGAGGAGGCCCCCTGGATTAGCACAGTCGGACGGGAAGATCGGGCTCCACAGGATTGGAGGGAGGGGGCTGTGTGCACCCGTGCGACACCCGGCACTGATTGGCGCTCACCACACGCTGCAGCATCCCCGAGTATGTCCTCGTCTAGAACAAAGAAGCCAAAGGCACTGACGGACATATTTGGTAGATCTCACCCCATTCCCAGCACGACGGCTGTCGCACCTAAGATGGCGTCTCCACAGCAAACCCCAGGTACGAGCGATGAGCCCATCACTATGGCCTTCATAGAGTCGCTTATTAACACACTTCGTGTGGACATGCAGACTGTAAAAACAGAGTTGACTGCCAAAATCAAGAAGATACGCAGAGATGTTGACGGAGTGGGGGAAAGAGTGGCCGCGCTGGAAGACAGGAGTGATGCCACGACGACCGAAGTAGCCATGCTACAGCAGGAAATCCTCCGCCTTCAGGACCAACACCTAGACACCCAAGCACATCTTGAAGACTTGGATAATAGGTCACGCAGACACAACATCAGAATTCGGGGCGTTAAGGCCACAGATGACACCTCAGACCTCTTCGCATTCACGGCAGGCTTATTTCGACACATCTTGGCGGCCCCCGACAGCACGGAAATTGTTCTTGACAGGGCGCACCGGGTTGGTCCAGCATGTGCTCCTAATGCCCCCCGGCGGACATTTTGTTGTGTGTACAGGATTTCAAGACTAAGGAAGCTATCCTTTTAAAGGCGAGATCTCTCCATCCTATTTACTACAAGGGACGCATCCCGGTGCTCTGTCAGGACCTGGCCCTGATTACCTTGTAGCGCCGCCGCCAGTTCCGCCCAGTGACAGAGCACCTATGACAGCAGGGTATTCAATACTCGTGGGGCCATCCATTCAGACTTATCTTTCGATTCAATGGCAAGCTCCATCAAATGCTCTCACTCATTGACTCCTGTGAGCTTCTGGGCCTAGCAATTCCTAGCGAGGACCGGCGCCAGTGGATTCGGAAACCAGACAAGGTAGATATTGCGAAGAGTCAGCAAGATGCCCTAGCTTCAGCAACAGAGGCCCTGGCTGGTGCGAGCCAGACGGCTGAGTGACAGGTGGAAGCTACACATGCTCAGTTCTGGCTACCTGATGGGTGGTGGACGGCGAGGGGGGCAAGATCTCTTCCTTTGGTCTCACCACAAGCCTCGCTATGACAACCTCCTGGCCTACCTGGGATGGCAGACATTCTCTCTGAACTTGTCCCTTTTCCTTGTTTCCCTTTCCCTTGCTGCAGTTAGGACTCTTATTGGGACTGTGCCTCAATTGGGGTTTTGGTTATGGGTTCCCCCGTCCACCTTATTTTGTTGTCCATTTTGCGCTTCCCCAGCATCTGTGTGATTCGGGTGTCTCATCGACACATGCTCCTCCTCACAGGTCACACCATACATCGCGCTCCAAACACCTCACTGCTTCCTGATGATGCACACTCCTTATTAAAATTATCGCGCTTAACGTACGGGATCTGAATAACCCAATTAAGCGCAGAGCGATCCTTAACTATCTTGAGCACACCACGGCAGACATATGCCTGCTACAAGAAACACACTTTCTAAGGATCACCATAGGCTGAAATCTCGGGCTTTCCCAACGCAGCTATTCTCTTCCAACACGTCCAAAACAGCTGGAGTTGCCATACTAGTCTCCCGCTCCTTTCCGGGAAAGGTCCTTCAGAAAGAGGCGGAAATGAAGAGCTGCCTACTCATTTATTAATTCTCCCTGGGTGGGGTGACGTTTGTGGTGGGTTCCATTTATGCGCCTAACGATGGGCAGCTCAAGTTCCTCCTCCAAGCACTCTGAGCGGCCGCCGCTACTGCGGATCGCCATTTATTCCTGGGGCTGTCATTGTCTTGTATTTGACAATGACCTAGACCGATCCTGTCAGAGAACGCACCAGGCAGGGGTACTCACACCACCGGGGCAGGCCCATCTCCAGGAGCTGGGGCTATTCGATCTCTGGCGCCATCTCCATCCACGCACTCGTAGCTACACGTTCTATTCGGGAGCACACAAAACGTATGCACGACTAGACTACTTTCTTTGCTCCTCCTCACTTAGGCCCCATGCACTGAGTGCCGATATTCTAACAGCTTCCCTCTCCGACCACTCCCCAGTTCTGGCCAATTTCCTTTTTTTTGCCAGCTTCGGCGCGACCCCAGCGACACTGGCGTTTGCGAGACACGTTGCTACACCGCACTTCTGTGGTGGAACAAATCCAGAAGGCTATCACAGACTTTCTTGACATTAACACTAACGCAGACACCTCGCCAGCCACACAATGGTGGGCACTGAAGGCAGTTATACGGGGAGCATTTATAGCTTTATCTGCGGCTAGTAATAAGGAAAGGATCCGTAAGTGGGCCGAACTCACCCAGAGAGTTTTTGAGCTGGAACAGAAGCACCAACGCACTGGAGCTTCCCGAGCCTGGCGCCAACTCTGCGTAGAACATAAGCACCTGGCTTCCCTGGACCAAGACAGGGCTGAATATGCGGCTCTCAGGCTTTGCCATTCTTATTATGTGGGAGGGGATAGATGTGGCCGCTAATTGGTCAACAAACTGCGGGAGACTAGGCAGAGGCAAGGGGTTCACACGATCCGGACGCCGAGGGGGGAGTCGGTCTCTGATGACACGGCCATAGCAGAGACATTCCGAGATTTTTATGCGGGTCTTTATACAGGGGATCCTCTAGATAATCAAGCTAGCGCTGACTATTTCGCCAGAGCCCGCATGCCCACTCTGAAGCAAGCTCAGGCTGATTACCTCGATAGGGCAATTCAGAAGGAAGAGGTCATTTCTGCAATCTCACGCCTTAAGCTTGGCAGGTCGCCGGGTCAGGACGGATACACGGCTGCTTTTTAAATGACGTTCTGCAGTCAGCAGGCACCGGTTCTGACAACTTTATTTAACACTTTCGAACAAGCAGGAGCCATTCCAGGGGACAAGCTGGAGGCAGCAATAGTGGTTATCCCTAAGCCAGGAAAGGACGCGACGACCTGTGAGGCGTACAGACCTACCTCTCTTTTAAATATAGACATCAAGATATACACCAGCATTATAGCGGCTCGCCTAGCTCCGTACATGGCCCAGCTGGTTGAGCCAGATCAGGCAGGCTTTATCCCGCAGAGGCAGACCAGCGACATCACCAAACGCATTCTACACCTGATTGAGTAGGCATCCCACACTCAGGGAGATTATATGCTCCTGGCCATAGATGCAGAGAAGGCCTTCGATAGGGTACACTGGCCCTATCTAGAAATGGTCCTGTTGGCCGCTGGTTTTGGTGAGAAGCTGTGGACTCGGATTTTAAATTGCTATCGCTCCCCCTGGGCAACTGTCTGCGTCAATGGTCATACATCCTCTCGATTTCCTATTGGGAGGGGCACAAGGCAGGGGTTCCCACTGTCACCCCTCCTCTTTGCGTTTTATATGGAACCTTTGGCAATCAGACTCCGGCAGCATCCTCTCGTAACTGGGATTAAGTTTGGGGGAGATATCCACACCGTTAGCCTCTATGCAGACGATATCCTCCTCTCTCTTTCCAACCCAATTACGGCTATGCGGCCCTCTTTGTTGAATTACACTGCTTTGCTCTAGGGTCGGGTTTTAAGATTAACATGGACAAGTTCATAGCCCTCGATATTTCCCTTTCATCGCACACTCCTACCCACCTGCAGGAGGAACACCAGGTGGTATGGGCATCGACAGCAGTTCCCTACTTGGGAATTCAGTTGGCTCCTACTATCCCTGCCACGGCTGATATTAACTGCTCCAACTTACGCACACATATCCGTACAGTGCTCAACGGATGGAAACGCTGCACCATGTCCTGGCTAGGACGGATTGCAGCTGTGAAGATGACTGTCCTCCCTTCCCCTTCGGCCTCCAAGGGGCTGGATCCAACTAGTGCAAGCGGACTTGTCACGCTTTATTTGGCATGGGCGTAAACCACGCTTCTGCCATCAAGTGGCAGCTCTATCGCCGGAGAAAGGAGGAGTGGGAGTTCCCGACATTCAGCTTCATTACCACGCTGTCCAGCTCAGATACCTGGTGGAGTGGCACCACCTGGAATCCGAAAAACACTGGCTATTCCAGGATCAAGCGGTGGCAGGTAGGCCACTACAGGGTGCCCTTTCTTAAAAGGAACCATAGACCTCCCAACCTATATGCCTCACACATTACGAGTACCATACTGGAGTCCTGGGACCACACAAACATTTCTAATCAGCTAACCACCTTCCTGTCACCTCTCACACAGTTGTTCGACAACCCTGAGTTCCACCCGGACACAGTAGTCTCTGCCTTTAGGACATGGCACTCTTCCCCTTGCAGATCACTGGGCCACCTCTTCGACATGGATGGTATCATCCCTTTTTCACAACTTAGGGAGGATTATGGGCTCCTAGAACGGGAGCGATTGCCATATTTGCAGGTCCGGCATTGGGCACTACACCCCACAGTTAGGCCGCAAGCGCAGCGTCTCCTGACAACATATGAAAAATGGCTGGTAACGCGCACCTCCGATGAGAAAATAATATATGACATCTACAAAATGCTGCTGACCACTAATACGCACACATACAACGCGGGCCGCACCAGGTGGGAATGGGATTTGGGGAGAACTCTGAGCCACAAAGAGTGGGAAGGCATTTACCATAGGGCAAGACACTCAGCGTACCATATGGGCCTCACAGAGACCCTGACCAAGGTTGCCACATATTGGTACTACACACCAGAATGCATCCATCAATTTGACCAGCGCAAGAGCGACCGGTGTTGGAGGGAATGCGGGGAGGCAGGTACACTAGAACACGTCCTCTGGAGCTGCCCGGCTATACAATCGTATTGAACCCAAGTTCTTGATGACATAGACGTACATCTTGAAACACAGATCCCACGCTTCCCCTCATACATCCTATTGGGCTTACCCGATCCGTTGACATACCCACTCAAATCGCCCAAGGGCCATTTGATTGCTATCGCCCTAGGTGCGGCAACCCAAATCATCTTGATTCACTGGCGATCTACTCAACTTCCGACACATACTGGTTGGCTCCAGAGGCTATGGTCTGTGCTAGGCATGGAGAAACTTACACTGACGCTGGCAGGCAGGGGGTCTGAATTCCCCGAGCTCTGGCGACCTTTCCTCACATTACTGGTGTTGGAGTTCCGGGAACTAACTTGTCGGTACCTACGACCCCTTCGTCTCCCAGATACACAAATTCCAGATGTCGCACCTAAAGGGACGCGCAAACCCAGACGATGCGCGCTAGCCCCTATTCCCTGCCTTTTTCCTTTTCCCTTTTCTTTTCAAGGTAGACGAGGGTGGGAAGAGGGTGGATTGGGATGGGTTGGGGTTTTTCTATAGGTTCTTATTCCTCCTTAAGTTCAAGGGCCTACTCCATGCTGCTTACCTTTGGTAACAATACTTATTGCAACCCGGCGGTCTCCTATGTGTAGATTTAATGGAGCAGGGTGCCTTGTCTCTTTCTTTTGTTTGTTTCAACTCAATAAAAAGATTTAAACCATAAAATGAAAATCCTTTATCAGGAAAAGGAATGGCTCACGGTTTTTCAGTACTTAACCAGATAGGAAATCTGTTAGACAAAAATATTTAAGGGGCAACTGGCTTGGCAAGGATAAAGGAGCGTTGAACAACCAACTATGACCAAACTCAAAAAGGATATGTTTGCTTAAAAAACCCCTCTGTAAATATCAAAATATCTAGGTAATTTGAGAATTTGAAAGTATAGAGTTCAACAGTCTGACAACAATAATCTTTAAATAAATTCTACACCTAGATAAAAGAACATAGTCAAGACTTTCTGCGAGTAGTTGAAATTGAAGATTGTTGTAGGATTGGTAGGTTTCATCAAGACCCAGCACAAGCACAACACTAGCGAGGGTGTGTTTTGGAAGAGGCTATCAAAATCTCCAATTGAAAAGAGAACATTGTCAGTGTAACTCAGAACTTAACTAATGAGAACATTAGAAGAAAAGACATATAGGCAGGTGTAATTGATTAGGCTGGGCGGTTAACTCGCTGATGTCTACTCTTTACGGAATACTAACAAATGTGCTTTGGAATACATCATAAATATATGATCTGTGCATTTTGTATTCCCTATCGAGTGTGTCTGGTAATTGCAATGTATATGGCATAGGAAGAAAAGACCGTCATTATTAACATTAAATTTCCTGAGAGAACCTCTTAAAAAATGGATCAAGCACAATGAACACGCCATCCTTGAGCAAATGATTATATAGAATGAAAACCATATCACATGTATATTCCATGGAGAGATCATAATTTGACTTCCTTACCTCGGAGACATGGGCATAACAATCAATCAAAGGCCCTGATGTGCAGGGAGAAAACTCCCTTAACTTCAGCACCATTGACTACAGAGAAAAAAACCTTTCTATGAGAGATTGTTTGAGTAAAGCAAAAACATACGCTGCACCTTCTCTGCATACAATTCATTCAGTATATGGACTGGTAGCAGTGAGATCCCACAAGGTAGAAGTGGTATTCAAAATATGGGGACCAGTCCTCCATCAAAGGGGCAAATGCAAGGTCCTCAGATGATTTTTTCAGATGGAAGTCAATCTGTCCTTTGCCCAAATCCTATATAACGTTTGTAATATCCAATCTCTCAAATTTCTTTTATGAGCATACCAGCTATTACTATTGCAAAATGCCTGAGGAGGCACGTGGATTCCTGAAATCATGCACAACATCAACTGAAGAGAGCCCTGCCGTAGGGAGTCATGCAGATGTATGTCTAGGTTCGTAGGAAGATGAGGGAATACTGAAAAAGAAAAAGAACATCGGTGGTCATTTTCAACAGAGCTTGATAGCGTAACTAAGATCCGTGAAGACAGACGTACCATATCAATATGTGGTTTGCATCTTCAAGTGCTGATTTACTTTTCTATTTACTGCTGGTAGAAGGAAGTGTAGAGAAGCATTCAAATCTGCTTTATCTGTACTTAGTCTACAACTGAAGAAGATAGGGTGCAACTCTATTCAACCTTTTAGTAAACAAATATATCTGCATTTATGTCCACAATCCTGAGAAATATCTGTCTGGTAAGTCGCCAGTTGCCATAACATTTTCAAGGGTCAGAATGTTACATCCTGGTTGATATTCCAACTTTAAAATACTCTCCCAATCCAAATAAAAATGCCAAACCTCTCTTTCACTCTCGGAAAAATATTTGAGTTAGTGACCAAACATCTTGATTCATACTGCAAAGAATGCAATATTTCACACAGTTCTTGGTCAGTCTCCAAAGGACAAAAAACTTCCATCAATTTTAGACAGTTAATCGAAGTCTCATGTCAAAACTCTCCACGCCCTGCCATCGGAGAGCTCACTAAAAATCATTCGAAAGAGGCTGGCATCAAGTTCGGTTTTAGATCTGGCAGTATTGCAAAATGATGTGAGCTACTATTGGCAAGGATAACATACAAACTCATTAAATCCCCATTTTTCCTGGTGCTCATAATCATGAATATGGAATGCGGAAGAACAGGTAAACATAAACGTGAGGTGCCACTATTTACTGTTTGTGCCAAATCCCAGATTCTAATGCAGCTTTACTACAATGTGTGTATGTTCTTGGAAGCATGTTTTGCAATTTATTCATAAGAGCATATCCTACAGGAATGCATTCAAATAAATACCTTTGAAATGAAATGAAATGAAATTGGGTTTTGTAAAGCGCGTTACTACCCGGAGGCCTCGTAGCGCTGTGGGACGGTAGGTTTGGGAGGCTGCTATCTGACTTTAATGGAAAAGAAGTGTTTTCAGGCTTTTCCTAAACTTTTGTAGGTCAGGTTCGCTACGCAGTGTGGGTGGCAGGGAATTCCAGACTGAGGCCGCATTCTGTGAAAAGGAGCGTCCACCCCATCTAGCACGTTTGATTTTCTTAGTTGTGACCAGAAAAGCTGTGCTTGAGCGTAGTGATCTCGGCGGATGGTAGGGGGTGGCTAGGGAGCAGATCATTGCGGGGGCTTTCTTCCACATGGCCTTGTGCATTATGCACATCGCCTTGAATTTTACTCTGGCTTGGATGGGCAGCCAGTGCAGTTTCCTCAAGGCGGTGGCTCCTGAATGTCTTCGGGGGAGTCCAAGAATGTAAATGTAAATGTAAATGTACAGGAATTTATATAGCGCAAATCACCGAGCGGTTTCTAAGCGCTTGCTTAGGGAACCCGTCCTGGTATTCCCCTGTGAGATAACCCCGGCAGGGTATCCGCAAGGTGAAAGCCAGGCATCCCGCCGCGAGGGGCCGTTGTGGAGATTAAGCAAGCTATTGCCCAGAGTCGCAGAGTGTGCACCCATGAATCGAGTAGGCACCGGAGCGAGAATTGTCGAGTCCATGGACATTTTAGGACTCAAGACCCCGCCGAGCTGGGAATTGAACCCTGGTCCCGGGCTGACCTCTGCTTCCAGGTCTGCCTCCTCTAACCAGTGAGCCACACTTCTCCACTAGAAGAAGGCGGGCTGCCACGTTCTGAGTTACTTGTAGTCTTTTTATTGTACTGGACGGTGCGCCCAAGTAGAGGGCATTCCCATAATCAAGACGAGACAGAACAACGGCCTGGACCATTATTCTCCGGGCTAGGAAAGGGAGGAGGGGCAGGACTTTCCTTAGCATCCTCAGCAGGCCAAAGCATGTGGAAGTGAGTATTGTGGCCTGTTGATTAAAGCTTAGGGTGTCATCTAACCATACACCTAGGCTTTTAATCCGATCTTTTGGTTCTGGTGGGGTGCCCATGCAGATCGGCCAGTCGATGGTAGGTCTTGGTACTGTTGTGTTCCCCAGAAACATTATCTCTGTTTGGTCCCCATTTAGCTTCAGGTGGGACAAGGCCATCCATTTTGTTATTGCTTCTAGGCAGCCGCTCAGATTGTGAGGAGTGCTGTCTGGGTGATTCAGGGATACCACCAGTTGTGTGCTGTCGGCGTAAGTTATGATTTCAAACCCAAATGGGTGCACAATTCCTGCCAGGGGTTCCGTGTACACATTAAATAATGTGGGGCTCAGGGAGGAGCCCTGGGGCACACCCTGATTGAGGGGCCAGATTTTAGAGTGAGTGGCCCCCTCCACTACCTGAAATGTGCGATCTTTCAGAAAGGATCTTAGCCACGTGATAGCATTTCCTGTCACTCCCAGATTTATTAAGCGGGAGATTAGGATGTTGTTGTTCACGGTGTCAAAGGCGGCACTCAGGTCCAGCAGCATGATTGCTGTGGTGCCGCCTTGATCCATGTGCTTCCGGGCTAGTTCTGTTACTGTTAGCAGGGCTGCCTCTGTCCCCAGTTTTGGGCGGAATCCAGCTTGAGAATCATGGAGTAGGTGGTTGGTTTCCAAGTATTGCATTAGGGTGGAATTGATGTGCTTCCCAAGCAGCTTACTTATCCAGGGGAGGAGCGAAATCGGGCGATAGTTTGCCATTTTTCCAGGGTCGATATTGCGCTTCTTCAAGAGAGCTCTGACTTGTGCACATTTCCAGGCTTTTGGAACGTTCCCTGTAATTATAGACGTGTTCATGATATTTAAGATGTTTGGACTAATGGTGTGTGCAACCTTCAACAAGTGACGTGGAGGGGCAGGATCGGTGGGGGATCCGGATGTTACTTTTTGCATTAGTGCTTTGAGCGAGTCTTCCTCAAGCAGTGGGAATTCTGCTAGCTGGTAGACAGGGGTAGTGGGGGTGGTATCTGTTTCTGAGGAATGCAGTTCGGTGGATTTAAAGGATAGGGAGATGGTATGGATCTTTTGATAAAAGTACTCTGCCTGACTGTCGCAGCGGTTCTGGGCTTCGCTGGGGTCGTGCATAATGGGAGGGGTGCTAATCAGGGATTTAGCGATCCGGAATATTTCTCTCGGGCTGTTGGATGCGGACCTAATTTGTTCCTCATAGAATGCTGACTGGGCCGATTTAATTTCGGCTTTGTATCCCTTGATGGCTTCCCGATGCCTGTTCTTGTCCTGTTCCCTAAGTGAACGTCTCCATGTCCTCTCTAGTCTCCTGCAGTTTTGTTTTAGCTCTTTTAGTTTAGGGTTAAACCAAGGTGACTCTTTGCACTTGGTTTTTTCCTTGAGGGATTTCAGCGGAGCTATCGCATCTAGTGAGGACTGTACCCATTCAATGTAGTGCTTGTAAAGTATATCTGGGTTGTCTCCTGTTTGAGGTGGGATGGTGGAGAGGAAATTAGCCCATTGGTCGGTTGATATCTTCGCCCAATTCCTACCCCTTAGTATGGCACGAGGGGGGGCTGATGGGGGGTTCAGAATTTCCCAGATTAGTGGCACCAAGAAGTGGTCGGACCATGGAAGGGGGACTGGGGTCCCTACCTTAAGCCTGTGATGGTTACTAAGGACTGCGTCCAGCAGGTGGCCTTTGTTAGGCGTGGGTTCGAATCCCTTTTGGGTAAATTGGAGTGCTGCAAGGTTATTTAAAAAGGACTTAGCTAGGGGGTCTGAGAGGTCATCCAGATGAATATTTATGTCTCCCAGTACTGTGAAGTGAGGTGAAGAGATGGCTAGCTCGGCCACGTAGGAGGGAAGGGATTCTATAAAATCTCCTATTTGTCCCGGAGGGCGGTAGAGTAGTAGTCCCGAAAATGTTGAGGTGGCAGATAGGTCTAAGGCAAAGCTCATACTTTCACAGTCCGGGATTCCGACTGGGCAGGCTCTACATTGGTAGCAGTTTAATGGTGTTGTCTCAGTAGTGTGGTAAAACACCTAGGAGTAAACAACGGTTAAAGGGAGACATATACATTACTATGTTGTGACATTCCACTTGAAGTGGACTCAATTCTAAAGCAGTGTGTGACCAGAGTAAATTGAAGCGTGCATCTTTCAAATCTAAAAGTGACAGACAATCCTCCATCAACAAACTGTTTTTTAAAAGATGTATGCTTCCTTGTTACGATTGAAAAAAATAACATTTGTTATGCAGTGTTGAACTAGGCACTGTCTGCAGTGTCACCCCAAACATTTTGCCTTCCTCCTCCCATTTTCGCTGAACTTGCCTTTGTTTTGTTGACTTTAGGACCGAGGGCACTTTACCACTGCTAACCAGTGCTAAAGTACATGTGCTCTTTACTTAAAACATTGTAACATTGCCTTATACACAATTAGCATGTTTGATTTACTTATAAGTCCCTGGTAAAGTGCATTACATGTGCACAGGTCCTTAAATGCTACTATTGGGCATACAACACTGATTGGTCCTCCCACTTAAGTAGCCCTTTAAACATGTCTCAGGCCTGTTACTGGAAAGCTTGTGTGTGCATTTTTAAACTGCCAAGTTAACCCTCTTGCCAGACCAAAATCTTCATTTTTAATACAAAGAAGTCGCCCCTAAGGTAGGCCCAGAACAGCTTCATGGGAAGGGTACCTTGTATTTGAAAAAGTTGACCTCTATTTTTAAGTTTTACATGTCCTGGTAGTGGAAAACTTTTGAATTCCTACACTACTGCAAGGCCAATCTCTCCCATAGGCTAACATTGGGATTATCGTGTTGCATTTTATAAGGGTAATTTCCAATAAGGAAAAGATGGATATTTTGAGTTTTATGTCCTGGACTCACAAGTTAAAATCACAATCTTATGGTAACGTTGGGTTTTAAGTTGCTAGTCTGAAAATGCCACTTTAAGAAAGTTGACATTTTCCTGCTTTAACCATTCTGTGCCTCTGCCTGTCTCCGAATACACGTCAGGGGTAGGCAGCAACAAGGCTTTGTTCATTTCTTTTAGACAGCCATACACACAGAGATCCTAGGTGTTCCTGATGGGCCATTCACATCCTGATGGGCCATCACCAGGCTAATGGACATTCCTGGGAAGGAAGGAAAGGAGGAGCTGACATTTTCACCTGAATAGGGCTGTGCCTGTCCCCACACAAAGATCTGCATACCTCCCTGTAGTGAGTATGGAGCCAGGACAGGAAGGGTGGAACCTTGTGCACTTCAAAGGCCTGTCTTTGAAGTCTGCCTCACTTCAAAAGCACAACTGGGTATAAGTACTGAACCCCTGACACCACCAACTCAGTAGACTTCTAGACCTGATGACATTCTGCCAAGAAGAAGGACTGCTGTTCTGCTGAAAGGACTGTCAAATCTGCTGGACTCTGCTGAACCTTGCTGGACTCCTGCTTTGTTGTGCCTGCCCCGCATCTTCTCCCCTCCTTGCTTGGGAGTGAGAAGGACTGAACCTGCTTTTCTACATCCCCAGACCCAAAGTGACTCCAAGGCCTTGCTGACTTGCCTCGTGTTGTAAAGTTTCAAGGAGATCAAAGACTTCTGCCAACCCTGCTACAGCCTCTGGACTCAGCCAACTGTGAGTCCTGCCCTGCCAAGTGATGTCAATCCAGTTCTGGGCTCTTAGATGTGGGTTTTCTGGCTGTCTTCTTCTAAAAATCACGCATCACCTTCATCGTACCGGTCGGAACCGTTGCTTCACACCTCAACACCAAAGAATCGCTACATCTGTTGAAGACGAGAACATCGAATCGCGAGCTGCGTGGCTCGACGATGATACATCGCCTTTATCGAGAAGGGTTTGACAACTATGCATCTCCAACTGAATAGAATGGAACCTACACATCACCTGTATCTGCAGGGATCAACACCAATGCATCACCTCCTCTGCTCCTCGCATTGGGTCTTCAACGTTGTTAGAACTGGGATTTCTGGTTGGCTAAGGCTTGCTCCAAAGCCAGGCAGAAACCACCACTCTAGTCAGGGTTAGGGAGTTACACGCCAAAGATGACCCCTGCTCACCCCCTTGGTAGCATGGCCACGAGCAGTCAGGCTAATCCCGGAGGCAGTGCGTAAAACATTTGCGCAACACACACACACAGCAGCGACACACTAGGCACACCACAAAAAGGAACTCCACACAAGGTTATATATAAAAATAGCCTTTGTATTACCATAAACATATTAGATCATAATCACACAGATACACTGTGCCGCCTGCCACTGGGCAGTATTGACAGGGGATTACATACACATGAGAGGGCCACGTGGGCCACTGTCAGAAACAGCACTTAGTAGAAATAGCACTTCTAGAACAACTCTAGCACACAATAACAATTGTAGAACACAACTAGTAACCACTGGTAACAGTTGGGAACACCCTAATCAATACTAATCACCTTAGGCATAGATCACGCAGAGAAACATGAGCTCACTAGCATATACTATACTAGGCAAAGGCAACCTCCTGATCATCAAAACACAGTTAGAGGTATCACAGGCATAAAGGCATTGCACATTACACATAAATCACATTAGGCTATTCTCATCACAAACATAGTAAGTTATCACATTAGGCAAAAACCACATTAGGTACTGACCCCAGGCCACCTGGCCTTCCACAGGGGCTCAAATGCCCGATGTCCAGTATTTCCGGGCTGGCTGCGCACGCAGTGAAAGCAACACAGGAAAAGAGCAGCCTAAACGTGGCAGCTGCCCACTACTTGCTGGGCAGCTGTAAAGTCACCAAGATGGGTACTGGCAACCTCTGTCCAACAACAGTCTGGGTGCGCTGCCTAGGCAGCTAAGCAAAGGGCACCACTGCAAAACCTAAACGTTGCTGGGCAGCTGTGGAGCTGAGCATGGGCACCAGCGTGCCTTTTGGGCCCTTCTCTGGGGCTCTTTACAAAACCTGCCCCCAACCGTTGCAGCTGCCTGCGCTCTCGCAGAGCAGCTGAAGATAGCACGGGCACCACTGTGCTCTGTTAGTTTCCCACTGGGAACCTAGTAACACCTGCCAACGTTGGAGCGGCCCTCTGGCTGGTGGGGCTGCTCAAAGCCGAAGCTCGGGGACCCACTGTGCCCCCACGAAAAGTGCAGACAATGTTCTCCCACATGTTGGAGTCCCGCTCTGGGGACTCAAAAGACAATGGCCCCCACACGTTGGAGTCCCGCTCTGGGGACTCGCGAAGCAAAGGTGCCTCCTGTTGGAGCGGCCCGCTGGAAAGACGGGCCCACTCAACCCATGGCAGGACACTGTGCCTCCCTCAGGCACTGCGAACATGCCCGGAGCTCCCCACAGCCCGTCGACACTCACCGGGCTGCTCTCTCTCGGGGACGTCTCCTCTCTGCGGCGGCTGGTGCTCTTCTCGCCTGCTGCTCAGCTTCAGCAGCGGGGCTCTCCTCAGGGCATGGGAGCCCGGCTGCATACAGGCTGCTTCTCGGCCCGCTCCCGTCTCAGCACGGGGTGCGAGCAGGCAGTCCGGGGCTCTCCCTCGCTCTCAGGAGCCCCAGGGGATGACGACACGATCTCCCTCAGTGCACAGGAGAGCGGGGTGGGCTCCCGTCCGCTTCCTGTTGCGCCCAAGCACTTCCGGGTCACCACGGGCTGCGGCGGTCATGCAGCATGGTACGGGGTAGGCACCAGTTCAAAAGCAAAGTCCCTGGCGGGGTACACAATGCAGGGTGGGCACCTGCTACGCCTACAAATCCACACAAGACCCAGGACACAGCAGAGATGCGGGGTGGGCACCCGTGCCGAAAATAAGGCAGGTTACGGGGGAATCTCCACGCCGGGGATTCCCCCAGGCAGATGATCGCAGCTCTGTGCTGCAGGGAAAAAGCGCTGCCTAGGAAAACAAAGCACCACTTTAGTAGTAGCAAGCCAAGTGCTCCTCAGGGAAACTCAAGCGCTTCTCAGGATGAAAAGCCAAGAGCTCCCAGGTGCTACAAAGCCCAAAGTCTCAAGTCCAGGGAAAGTCCTTTTTAGCAGGAAGGGGAGGCAAAGGCTGGGCCCAGGGTCCCGCTCACAGGGCCCTCCAGCAGGGAGGCAGCACCCAGTGACGGTTCCTCCTGGTGCCCAGGAGCAGCAGCAGGCCCCCCTCAAGTCTGGATAAGGGATCCTTTGACCTGGGGTCACAGCCCCTTTTTATACACATATTTACCTTTGTCTCAGGCTGTAGGGCAGGGGGAGAACCAGTTACAACTGGTTCTTGAGCACTTTGTTTTGCTCAGCCCCTCTCCCTATTCACAGCACAGGCTAGGGACATCAGACGCACCACAGGGGCGAAGCCAGCATTGTGGATGGAAGGTCCATCCCTATTCAGGTCCCAGGTGCACTCCTCCCTCTCATCAACATGCAGATCTCTCCATTCACCACCGGGGCAGACCCATCCTGACTCCTGGAGCCAAGCACACCAGCCAGCTCCTGTCACTCACAAGCCAGACAGGCAATCCACATTCACTGCACACAGACATGCCAACTTCTAGAAGTGGCACTTCTACACTACTCACATTAAATCTGTGCACACCCTCGCGCAGCATTTAATCTCACAAGTTTGCACAAACCAAATTCGCCCCTGCACTCCCCACACATCAGGAACTACCATGGACACACATATTCCCCATGCATTCCTATGGGAGGACAGGCCAATCTCACCACATGCACTCAGATTGCTCACGCACTTTATACTGGGACACAGTGTTAAAGTGCGCAGAAGCCAAAAACAACTAACACCAGGTCACTTTCAAAAGCAAAAAGTTTAGGGGTTAACCTGCCAAAAGGGCCAAGTCCAACAAACCTCGATGTATTTCCTCCATCCAAGGTACTTTTGAAGTAGGACAAGGTTGGTCCCTGGATCTGAACGGCGCCCCACCATGGTCAGCCTGAACTTTCATATTTGACCCAGTCATGCGCGACTAGATAGCCCCGGCAGGAGCTTTATATTTCTAAGCACTATATTTCAAGACATTCTATAAAAATGAATAACTCTGGTTCTACTTATTGGATTTTTGTCATTTTGTTCATGAAATTAAGATCTATATGAGGTGGCGTTGCCTGAGGTGTCAAGATAGCGTCACACTATGAGAGTGCTCCGGACCCCACCATCATCTGCCGTCATCCCCCTGTAGTGTGTGGCACTCCGGCCACTGAGGAAGCCTGGAGAATCCCTGACATCATCATTTTCCGTGGAGGACCGAAATAGTCAATGGCAATACGGAGTGTGCAGACTCCTGGAGTCTGCCACCCACAGATGAGGGGGACTGCAGATGGAGAAGGGGGCTGGAGCCTGTGGCGCATGAGTGTGTGGAGCGTTGCTGCTTGAAAGACTCCAAAAGGGCGGCCTGCCATGCGAGTTTACCAGCTTGGGCCTAGCAGCCAGCTCCGATGTTGTTGAGCAGGACCCTCCTTCCACCCATTGCTTCTTCCTTGTGCTGGACTCTGGGCGCAATTCAGATAGTACGGGGAGGCCCGGGAGGGAGAGAACTTTGCACCTTGGCATAGATTACCCCCCTGCGATTTGTCATTGATCACCCGGTGTTGTGAGCTCAAGATTTGTTCATTTGCCCGGGCTGCCACGGTGGCAGCTCATGGAGACCGGGTGGAACGTGTGAAGCGACGTGGGCCCCTGCTGTGGCATGACGGGCCTACCTGCGTTGGGAGGAGTGCTGCTTCACTAGCCTGTGAGACGGGGGGAGATCTGGGGAACTGAGGGGGAGATTCTCCTAGGCCTCCAGCGAAGACGACTGAAGAAAGGGGTGGAGTGACAGTGATAGGGGGCAGCTGGCAGTAGGGGCCCCTGCTCCCTCTTCCCTCTTGTACCACCCCACTTGGGTAGCAAGCAGACTTAGTCCCCTGGCATATTAAAGGCAGCTTCTGGCATCAACCATGGGGAAAGACAAGATACGAAAGCAGTCCCCCTCTCAGACCCGAATTGACCAGTTCATCACCAGCACTGGCGCGAGTGGAACTGGAGTGACCTTGCCACGATTCTCCAAGCCATATTCTCATCCCAGGCTGTGGTGGAGTCAAAGATAGGGGAGGTAGTTGATGGCACGGCGCACCTTTACCAAGATTTGTGAACTGAAATGGCAAGAATCACAAAGACAGAGGGAAGAATCTATACCACTGCGGACGACTTCTCAGATCTCAAGACTAAAGTTACATGCCTACTCACCCATACAACTGAACGGCACTGATGTGCCGTGAATGTGGAAAAGCACTCACAGTGCAATACCCTCAGATTTGTGGGGTTTCCTGAAGGGATTGGAGCCACCAAACCAGATGAATTCCTAGAGCAATGGATCTTGCATGCCAGAAGAGAAATTCTTGCAATGGTTCTCTGTGGAACACGCATAGGGTGCTTGCACCCAGCCCCCTTCATGGACTTCACTCCGGCTGGTGATTGACAGATTTCTTAACTTTAAGGAAAGAGACAGCATTCAAAGAGAAGCAGGGGGCATGCAGACAAAACAGTGCTCCAATGTGACTGTCTAGCAGTAGCTTCAAGTGCTAAACCTGTCGTATATGCTCATGTTGCCAGCTCAGCTCAAAGTTGTTCCTGACGCCAAGTCACTCTTCTTTGAGATATTGGAGGCCTCCTGAGAATGGCTCATCGAAGTAAAAAAATCAAAAGGGCTACAAATGTCAGTTGGTGTTTCCCCAGCAGAAAGGGAAATAAATGAAGGCTGTGACTGAAAAGCGTGATTGTGACAAGCAGACTCGTACCCGTTCTCGGCAGAGGCAAAGACCGCATCGAACTGCTACGGCCTCTCCAGGATTCGGCTAATCACTGGCCTTACTGGAGCGATCACAATGACAAGTCTGTGAATGAAGTTCAGGGGTACGAACTTCCTGCTGAAGGGGAGACAGAAAGGAATTAATCGCCTCCATGTACCCCCTTGCCTCCAATGGGAGCCCCTGAGCAAGGGATAGGAATGAACTGAGATGCCAAAGTGAAGTAGTAAGCCACCAGCGGCTGAAAGATTTGCATACACAACAGCATCAGTGAGACTGCATTAAGGAGGGGTACACCACTCTACGTCCAAGAACACTATGCTCTTAGGTTTTGTTATGAAATGCGCAGCAACAGATGCTTCTAGGGGGAAGTATGAGGTGGGGTGGTTAGGTGGGTTTGTTCTGATATCATGGGAGCTCTTATTTGCTTGTTATTATTGTGTACATATGATACATTTCATCAAGAGAGAGGAGCTGTAACCTGTGCACTCCTTATGCTGTGCCAGGGGGTACCCCGAAGTGCCTCCTCCCAACAATAATGTATCTTACAGGGCTATGGCATCCATTCAGGTTATAACATGGAATGTTAACGGTCTGTTGGACCTTATTAAACACTCTGCGGTACTGAGATATGCCCACAGATTTAACCCCTCAGTTCTTATGTTGAAGAAAACCCACTTGCTGGGAAACCACTGCCCATTTCTGGCTTGTCACACGTTTGATAGAGTCTATCAAGCAGGCTACGCCCAAGGTGTCCAGGGGGTGAAAATACTCCTGCGCCATAGGTGCCCCAGAGTAGTCAGACAGACTTCGCAGGATCCCCAGGGAAGATACCTAGCACTCACTAGAACATTGGAGGGTAGACCTGGACTGGTTCTTAAGGGGCCTCACACAGATTCTGGCATAAACTTACAAGCCTGCAGACATATGTAGTGGGTGACTTTAATTCCGCTGAAGACACAGGCACTGTTTCAATGGGTGTGATGTCAGAGTATTGTCGCAGTGGTGCCCGTCATTTATCCGGTTGACTGGGAGCAACCGGCCTCTGTGATACATGGAGGCTGCTGAACCCATGAGAATGGTAATACACACATACATCGGCTGTTCACCACACAAACCCGAATTGACATGATCCTCATGCCAGCTGGTGAGTGTCGGTATATCTCACAGGTGCAAATCTTAACAAGTGGGATTTCAGATCACGCTCCGGTAAATCTAATTAAATAAGCCAAGGCTGCTGGCTAGCGTCAGGTGTGGCACTTTAATGGGTGGTATCTACAGGATGATGAGTATGCACAATCAGTGGGAGCAGAGATCAGAACATATTTTCAAATTTATGAAGGGTCAGTGAAGTGAAGTTTTCGATGGAAAAGTCAGGATCCTAGCTACCCTTTGGACTACGTGAATGAAACACATCAAGAAGACCCTCATCCATGCGGTCCAATGTGGTTTCATTCCACAAAGGAGTACTCAACATTTCCTGTGGAGGCTACATGTGGTCCTGGCTCGCCAACACTGTCCCCCACTAGCATTGCTTCTCATTGATTTTGAGAAAGCTTTCGATACTTTAGACTGGGATACCACGCCTAGGTTCTGAGAAGAGCAGGATTCGGATCCCGGTATCAAAAACTAGTCCCAATACTCTACTCCAACCTGATAGCGCGGGTTCAGATAAATTGGGTGATATCTGATGTTTTTTGCATAAATATGGCTGCCCGCACTTCTTTTTGCAATGGCAATCAAGCTGTTAGCTCACGTCATCACATGCGGTGCTCAGATTCGTGGTTGGATATGGGACACAGATCACAAGTAGCGCTCTACATGAATGATGTCCTCTTATATCATTCTGACTCCACGCAGAGCGGGCCACAGCTTTTTTGCTGAGCCCTCAGACTTGAATATAAACCCTGCCAAGTCCACCTTGGTGCCGTTATCACCCACACGAGACACAGAGTTGGCAGGCTGCCATCCCTATACGGAGGCTCTGTTTCTGATATATAGGTACACAAGTGGCAATCAATTTGGCCCGCAACATGACACCCATAACCCGGAAAGTCAAAACTGCTCTACAAAAACTGGCAGTCCCTCCAACTGAATGATATGGGCAGGAAAGCCCTATACAAAATAATGTCCTATGGGGGGGGGGGTGGGGTAAGGGCGCACAGGGTGGGGTGCAGTGGGAGAAAATGAAAAAGAAATCCTCATTAGACATTTTAGATACACAATATATTATATTTTGGCCTTTTTTTCCTTTTTTCTATAAAGAACCAGAGATCCTCTAGTCCAATGCCTGCGACATATTGAAATAAATGGCAGGGAGGCATAATAAAGTTAAAATTGTAACATGGAATGTAAATGGGTTACGGAGAAAAAACAGACAAAGGTTGGTAATAAACTATTTAGAAGAATCTAAAGCCCAAGTATGTATCATACAAGAAACCCACTTAACGGCATGTGAAAGTAGGAAATTTTATATCAAACAAAGATGGATAGGGAGCCACGTAGCATCAGATCAATCAGAATACTCGAAGGGTGTAGCCATAATCGTCTGGAAAGGTTCAGGAGTAGAAATGATCACTTCCAATACTGGTGGATGGGTCACAGCTACTCTTAAATGTATGTGTTCTGAGTTAGTGTGTGCTGGTCTTTATGGCCCGAATACGGATGACCCCCCAGTATATAAAGGACATGCAATTAAGACTAGCAGGGGCAACATCAACTACAATAATAGGTGGGGATTTTAATACTCTTTTGGTCCCAATATTGGATAGATCCATAAGTAGGAAGGGGGGTCCAAGCCCAAGCATTAAAAACATAGCAGACCTTAAAATACATGTTAATGGACTTGGGAATGGTTGATTCTTGGAGACATTTAATGAAAGGGAAAATAGCCTACACTTTTCATAGTAAAAAGTATCATCATTTTTCACGGCTGGACTATATATTGGTAGATAGAAAGTGGGCTGCTAAAATAAAAGAGATGCATATACTTCTAGGACACATTTGGGATCATAATATGGTCAGTATCACATTGGGGGAGATCAGTGTTAGGAATAATGTCAGATGGACACTGAAGAGAGCCATTTTATCGGATTTGGATGTGGCTGCTCTTTTGAAGGAAAAAACTGTGGAATTCTTCCGGATTAACGCACACTCAGCACCAATTGGGATTATTTGGGACACCTTCAAGCCTATATTCGGGGGGGTTTGCAAAGTCAGGTCTCATATAAGAATAAAGTGGAGTGAGCTGAATTAAAAAAGGAGGAGATTGGGATATTAGAAGGAAGGATACAGCAGGGCGCACAGTATAGTGAGGAGATGGTAAAAAAAGTTGGATGAAGCCAGATTGAATTATAGAATGAGATTAGAAACAAAGAGCAGAGAAAGGTGGGAGGTAAGCTGGATGCAACATTCTGAGTATGGCAAAAAAGAGGGAGCAGTACTAGCTTGGAAGGCGAGGGCAGATAGAGAGAGAAACTATATTGGAGAGTTGGTCATTAATCCCGAGGGAGATGTTACCAATAATGAAGAGTATATTCAAGAAAGTATATTAAAACTCTTCTCAGAATTGTATGCAGAGCCAGGAAGGCCGGATGTAGAGGTTTCAAAGAATTTGTTAAACAACATTGAGCTCCCGGTTTTAACTACAGAAGGGAGGAATAGGGTCAAAGCTCCAATTATGGAAGTGGAAATAAGAGAACAACTTAAACACATGAAGAATGGTAAGGAGGCAGGCCCTGATACAGTTACGGTTGAGAATTATAAATTGATAATAGAGGAGATTGTACCGGAAATGGTGACTCTTTTAAGCTGTATATGAGGAGGGAAATCGGATTCCGTGTTCATGGAATGAGGCCATAAGTATTTTGATTTTAAAACCGGCTAAGGATCCAAAAAATGCCGATTTATATCGACCAATCTCTTTATTAAATGCTGATCTAAAAATTTATACAGGCATATTGGCGGGGAGACTGGCTAAGGTGGCTCCTCAGCTGATACATATCGACCAGAAAGCGTCTGTCCCTAAGAGACAAATACAAGAACTCACGCTCTCACTAATAGGGACTATAGACCTAGCAGTCGCTAGATCGATCCCTTTGGCGGTGATTACTGTTGACGCCGCCATAGCTTTTGCTCGTGTAAGCTGGTCATTTCTTTGGGCAGTCCTAGATACAATGGGTTTCAGTACCATCTTTATTCAGGCAGTGCAAAAACTATATGAGCAACCCACGGCCAAAATTCTGCTAAATGGCGCATTGACGGGGAGTTTAAAAATTAGGAGGGGGACGAGACAGGGGTGTCTCTGTCCCTCCTTCTTTTTGATATATATATTGAACGCCTTGCGCACAAGTTAAGAACAGATGAGCAAATCATCCCTATCCACCAGCTTCCAACACATAGTAAAATTGCACTATATGCAGACGATTTGGTAGTTTTTACTTCAGATCAAGCGCAAACATTGACAAGGATAGAACAGTTGACAATGGAATTTGGTATACTTTCTGTATATTTGGTCAACAATTTAAAAACAGAAGTATTGAGCTGGAAAATGGCAGGATGGGTCGGCAGAGTCTGCTCAGAGATTAAATATCTGGGGATAACAATTGTAGAAAAAATATATGAGATTCCTATTCGTAACTTGAAACGAGTGATGAAGGGGGTAGATAGGAAACTAGTCAGGTGGAAGGATTTACCCCTGTCAATATATGGAAGGGTTAGCTTAATAAAAATGGATGTTCTTCCAAAATTAACCTATCTTTTTAACTGCATACCACTCAGTTTCCCTAAAGATGAAATTAATAAAATACAAGGGAAGATATCTAGCTTTATCTGGGCATCCCGGGGGATACATATCTCCTGGAAAAAACTTAGAAGTTCTCTTAAGAAGGGGGGATTGGCACTACCGAACCTTAGATCGTACTGTATGCCCTTTCAATTCAAGAATTTTCGCATGTTAGCGGGGGAGCCTGTAAAAACCACATGGGGTCTAATACTTGGTGAAATGACCAAAGAAGTGGGAGGAGTCTATTTATACAAATTTGGAGCCCAAAATTATTTTAAAAAAGGAAGCCCAAAGGTGTTGAAAGCAGCCTTAAGTCTCTGGATAGCAGTGAGACGGACCTTAAAGATTGGCTACTTCTCTGACTTTGCCCCAATCTGGGAATCCCCTGGGAAGCCAGAATGTCTGAAGAATGCCCTGAGCCTGCCTTTAAAGCAGGCAGAGATAATAAAATGGGGAGATCTAATAACAGGCGGATTGGTTCCATGGGAGGTCCTGAACATTTAGACAGGTAACTGCTTTTCCAGGTTCAAGTACCTGCAGCTTACTTCATGGGCCTTGGATGCAGAGGAAGAAGGAGGTAACTGGGAATTGGAGGCCTCGCTTTAGGATCCAGGTCAGAAAGATAAAGAAGTCGCAGTATGGTACGGATATCTGTTGGAGGCAGAGGTAGAGAAAATGAAGATCTTATCGGAGGTCTGGACAGATATATTGCTGGAGGGTAGTGTACTATCATTGTGGGTAGACTCCGTAAAATTACTCTATGCTATAGTAACACCAGCACATTTTAAACATCACAATTTTTTTGTTATTTATAGGTTGTACTGGACACCACAAAGATTATACACATTTTTTGGTTATAGCCTTTGCCAAGATGTAAAAAATGTAACCACCCAAAGGCCAACGATGTACATATTTTTTTTACATGTCCAGAGCTAAAAGAATTTTGGAAGTCCGTGGAAAACACCATAAGGGACATCTTAGGAGGAAATCTAACTTTAACCAAAACATTGGTACTCCTCGGGTGGATTATGCATCTCAACAGACTCTAAATTACAAACAATGGGCATTATTATTTTATTTGATACTACTGGCCAGGTGGGAGATTTGTAAACACTGGCTGGACCCCCAACCCCCAAATTCAGTCACCTGGCTTAATGTGGTTAAATGGGCATGCAATACAGATATTACAGGGGACCCGCGAAGGTCTGTAAAAGTGTGGGAGGACTTCTTGAAATGGTTAGGTTTATAAGTATGCATAAGGGTCATGGATATGAAAAAAAAAAACTAGTCCAATGATTACATAAAGCAATGGATTGGGGTGGTTTGAAGGCTCTGAGCCCTACCCCCCTTGTCGGTATATCGGTGCCATGGAAGGTGCTGTCCAAAACTATCTGGACCACAGACGGTTTGAGGGTGCTTACAACAGGCACAGAATGTAGTAGCCATGGTGTAATGAGAAAAACATTTTTTTTAATAAATAATGGTCTTTGCACATTTTTTATATCGTTTTTAAACTTTTCACAGGTGATACCTTGAAACTGGCTATGGGAAATGGATTTGCTTGCCAAACGGTTTTTAGGGCAAAACAAAAGACCCAGATTGGCCTACCCCAAAAGTCAGTGTGGTGCATTCGAAGGGGGTCTTGGCATGATGAACCTATATTTACATTAATTAGGAACCCAACTAGCTGTAAAAAATTACTGGTTCTCGGGGGTTGGTCTGACCTGACATATATGGTGTAACTCGCTACTGTGGGCTTTATGACCTTGATGGCTATGTTATATGGAACCGCAATTCCCATCACCACTGGCTGGGCTGCCACACTGATACAACAAACACCCCCTATGACATGGTAAATGGCTGACTGACATGTCCGCACCTGAGGAATTCGGTTGATGGGACGCAATAGGTATTACCCCTGCTGGGAGATGAATGGAGTGGATCACTTATGTGCTCCTTCCAAGACCTTCAGGCATCATATAAGCTGTCCCCCACCCAATTTCACAAATACCTCCAATTGGTCCATGCTTTATATAACCATATAAAACTGGGCACCTCCCGACCGGTATTTACCCCGTTTGAAGCAAAGCTCATGTTGGGTGTCATTGGGAGAGGAGAGGTCTCACAGATCTATCAAACACTTATCGTTTGGGTCACTCCGGGCAAGTTGGGAGGAGTAGGTGGATCCAATGGAAGTCCATTATTGGAGAGATGCCATGATGGCACCAATGGTCATAACGATTTCTTCAAGACTATGTCAGGTCCAAACATATTATCTTGTGCATATCTCATGCCTGATCGATTACACACATCAGGACTTATGTCACATGCCAAATGCGCTAAATGCTCCCACACTCCAGCAAATTTCTATCACATCATTTGGGACTGTCCTAACATTCAAAGATATTGGGGGACGGTAGAGGAGGAGCTTTCAACAGTGTTGGGTTGGGAGGTGAACTTTTTTCCCAAGTTGATCTTATTGGGAATACTGGAGGGATCCAGGGGCACAAGGACAGATAGTGCCCTGCTGGGGGCATCCACCATGGTAACCAAAAGGGACATTGCCGCTCACTGTAAATCTGCAACACCTCTGAATCTCAATCAATAGTGCAGGGGGGTAGATTGGTGTGCCCAGCAGCATAAGCCAGTATACGAAGCCTGTGGCTGCCCTGTCAAATACCCTAAGATTTGGGGTAAATGGTGGGGGGAACGGACACGGATTGGACATTCTAAAATTATGAAGTCATACCTGTTAGCCGATCCTGGGATACTGTGGAGATATTGGGATGAAACAGCTATTTGCTTTTTGCTCCATGAGTGCTTACGATGGAGATGTGCTGATGGCTTATTGTGCATTTGTTTGTATTACGCAACTGTGAAACTAATAAAATTGGCTATAACATTTTTTTATTAAGCTATATTTTTCAAACCTGCTGTGGATTCTTTGTGTGTGGTGTTTTCACTATTTTACTGTTTGAAGTGTTGCACACATACTTTATACATTACCTCTTAAGCTAAACCGACTGCTCTGTGCCAAGCAACCTGAGGGTGAGCATAGGTTAATTCAGGGTATATATCTGACTTACCCTGACTAGTATTATGGTGCCTACTTGGAAAGGATGCATATCTCAGCCAAGTAGAGGCCCACTTTTTTTTAACATGCAGCATAATTCTTAACTTTTTCCATCTATTGCATTGGAACTTGGCATACTTGGGAATACGGCCAATTGCCACATTGACTAAAATTCCAAAACCTATTGTTATATGTTTGCTTGTTCTTCTAGGGAATCTACAAAGCAGCCTTGTAGGATGTCCTGAGGTGGTTTTTATATATAGGTGAACTTGAAACTTTTAAACTATCTGCAGACACCATCGACTGAGTGCACTTTTTTTGCCAAAAAGTGCAAAGCAAGATGTGACTGCTGCATATTCTTTCATGAGAAGAAAAGGAAAATATAAAACATTAAGCTGATTTGATTGAGGGAATATGAATCAGTATTGCAATTATCAGTTCTTCATTCTCTTTCCTTGTTGAAAGAAGGTACCAGGTTGCACACAGTCTTGAGAGTTTTGAGAGAGGGTCAGCACATTTCAGGAATGCCCTTGATGTGCCTTGTAGGAGCAATCTCTACCACACCTGGCCAGCCAAGGAACCATACCCAAGTGTAAAAACCTGCATACCTATATTTTAACATTTTAAACAGAACTGCTCAGGTAAAGGAGGGGGCAGACTGAATGATTTGTCTGAATGATCAGCTTTTCCCAGTGGAACAGTTCCCTAGTTGCAGCTCTTTTTATACATTGAGAACATCTACTCAGTTCTCTCTAGGGGCCTACATTAATTTATCAGCTGTCCAACAACTCTTCTAAAGCTTTCTTTATGTGGCTTTGATTTGATTATACAGAGGAGTGTGAGGAATTAATTCTTCCTGGCGATTTCAAAGTTTTGTCAGAAAGTGATTTTTGTAGTGGTTAACAAAGATATTCAAATATATTACCCTTCTAAAAGCTGTAGTGGGCAGCGGCAGCTGGTGATATTTGAAAGTCATGTGGAGTAAAAGTTGGGTATGACTTTTATGTAACCAGGTTCCGGAGGGGTCCTCCTCTCAAGAAAACAATTGAAAAAGGATTGGCAAGTGGTGTATTTTAAGGTAAATAAATACTGTGAGAAAGCAAGGATTAGAAAGCTGTGGGAATGTATAGTCTTGAAAAATTAGCACATTAAAATATTCCCCTTTAGGTTCATCCATTACTGTAATGTGCAAATTGTAGAGCGCTGTAATGTCAGGCCGTTTAAAGTGTGTGCTTGCCCAGTGTTTGGCATCAACTTTGGAAGAAAATGCTCTAACCAGACTTTGGGAAGCATCCACTGCTGCTGGCTGACAATCAGTCATATAGAAATATGTGCAGCCAGGTCTTTAAGTGGGATGCAAAACGTGGGGGCTCTCTAAAGGGGAAAAATAAATTTCTGTGATTCCCATAGTGTGCCACCCGACCAATATTTTGGTTTCTCTCTGAGATGTTATTGCATTCAGAAATATAACAAAACAACTGACATGCACATAAAACCTGCCAGTACTATTTGCTTTGTCAATGGCTGTTAGCTTTTCAAGGAAAATGAGTAACAACAATGATTTGTTATAGATAAAATCAACTTGGGAAATGTTTCAATTCTGAAACTGTGAGACTGTGAATTGAGTCCTGTGGAAGACGTACTGGATTTCAGTTATGTGTGCTATATGTTAGATATGCATGATCTTTTTCAATGTATATCTTGTCCATCTGCATGTATTCAACCTCCTCTCTTACCTCTTCAGCACCCTCTTTTCACTCTCCCCTAAACGCACTTCTTCTCCACCACCCCAACATAAACTGCACTCACATATATTTAAGCACTTTATTTTCTCTTAGTTTTGCCTTGTAAATATTTTGACATCTTTGTACCCCTTCACACACATTTACACAGAATTTCATTTGCAACTGGAATACATGCCCATTGTTCTGTATGTTCTGCAGAGACCCACCAACAGGCACTTTGCTTTGCCTTCAGCCTCAGCGCCAGAGCTCTCAGTCAAAGTCCCTCATAAACACCTGGCATGACTCAAAGTATGCACTATACAAGACTAATAAAATGCACCAGAAAAATGCAAATACACAACATGAGGAAATAGCTAACACTCTTGGGGAATGCAAGTAAAATACGAAATAAAAGAGAAACTAAATGGCTGGCATGCATTACCGTAACATTTTTAACATTTATAATTCGTAAATTAATTTATGCTTTTGGCACTAATGTTAGGGGCATGAAGATAGAGCTCATTGTAACCCTATACAGCATGCAAATATCTTCACTATAAGCATATATTTCTCCCTTTGCACTAGACTCAGATATTTGATTCAACTTTGCAAGCGTACTAAAAACCTTGCCCATCTTCTCGAACAATTTAGCAGGGGGACAAATACAGCAGCTCAATTTGTAAAGGGAACAGTGACCTGAGGCTAAGGCCTGGAGTCACAGTGGGGGAGGTTAGTGTAATCAGGGGTCTTGGCACAATATACATAACACAACATTGGCATTATAACACTTACCATTACCAAGGGCCTGGCTCGAAATCATAAATGCTTAGATTCAGTCCCACCATGTGACGAATTGATAGTGGTAGGATCTATGCATGTGAATGACAGCTGTCTGGCTTCACGCAGGGATGTAGACACTGACGCTCAATTCTTTAAATCTGACTGTGAGAATCCATAGCCAGACGAAATGGCTGCTGGTGTAACAGGGCAAAGCAGATCAAGCTAGAGGTCAACTGACAGAGCACCCGGTGGAGGACAGGGATACTGACTGCCGGTCAATAGAGATGCACTGTCAGAGCAGGCAGTGCAAGGATATTGGCTAACAGTCGAGAGGTGCATTGACAGTGCAGCCGGTACTGAAGATCACACAAGAGGGGAACAAGCAGTGCCCCCGGTACAGGGCTAATGAAGGTCAGACTACTGGCGCACTGCACAGCGTCAAGTGCAGTGATGTTTTTCACACTTACTATGATAGCACTGGACTCATCGCACAAACCTGTTAATGACACTGTCATGTGACTTGTATTAGCCCTGCTATCACTGAGCCCTGTTGCAACCATGTGGGTGCACCCCTGTTGTGACGTGTTTGACATCTGCAGTCGGGCTTACATGCATCTAGAGCACTGTGACCCTAGGAGAGGGTAGTAGCAGGTGTGCTGCAGTCAGAATAGAGGTGCATTGGCCGAGCTGCGCTAAGCGCTCAGGGATATGATATTGCATCCTCTGACATCCTGGTCTGAGAACTGCTCTTCTCCCCAGCAGCTCAGCTGTTTGAGTGCACTCTGTTCACCTCCACCTGAGAGGTTCGAGGCTGCCCAAGTCCGATTTTGTGCCCACTTCGCTCTGCCTCTATTCTCCTGCTGTGCCTGCTCCTGATGTGTTTTTGGTGGTTTGCTCATTTAATTCTTGTCTAATCTTGTTTTCCTGCTGTTGTATTCTAATTGTTTTTGCTCTGTGTTTTCTCCTGCCGCTGCTTCCCCTGTGGCCCCTCCCCCCTGCCGGTCCTGCTCCCGGCTCCCAGCTGCATGTCCCTCCCCCTTCCTCATTTAATGATGGCCGCTGCGCGAATGCGTGCAACGGGAGCGCCGAAAGGAAGCCCGTCTGTGCCCATCCGTGACCCGACCCCGACCAGCGCCCGGTACCCTGGATCTCGGAACATCCAGCGCTATAATTCTGCTGCCTTCGTCGCACTCAACCCTGGAAGAAAGAAAAACTGCCAGCTGTCTGCACTGAGCATTAGTAACGGATAGTTCTCCTGCCGTCACTCCTGGCAGACCTTCACCACCCTCTGCACCCCCACGGATACTGCCCCCACGTTGGACGTCATCACCGCCGAAGCCCTGAAGTGCATCCTTCTCAACGTGTGCTCCCTTCACAGACATGCCGTTGACATCCACGCAACCCCCCTCGATGGACCACCACTGCGTACACTTCAACTTCGACAAGTCACCGCCCCCAAACCTGCACCATACCCTCCATGAAGGAACTGTAGCAAAATCACAGAAGAGCAGCTCAAATCCACCCTCAACCAGGACGCCCCCACTACCTCGACCGACGCCAACCGCGCAGCTAAAGAACTCCACAGATGGATCTCAAACTGCCCAGACGAGCACGCCCCGGGAAGGCTACCTGGTTCACCACTGACCTCCAAGAATCCAGACGCACCTGCAGACATCTCAAAAAGAACTGGAGAAACAGCGAAAAGTCCGAAGATTGCACCAACTACAATAACGCCATGACGGACTACCACCAATGCATTAGAACCACCAAAAAGACCTTCATCCAAAACAAGATCCTTGCCAACTCCAGCAACTCCAAGGAACTCTTCAGTGTCAACCAAGAATTCACCAGGCCCCCCCATGCCCATGCTCTCATTGTCTGATATTGTACTGTTCACTGTGTCTTTTTGCCTATGTAAATGAACTATGTGTATTGTTTTTAACTGTGTTTCTTGATGTTTTAAAATGAACTTTTATGATTGTAAATTTACAATCGAATAAAGATTTTGATACTGATACTGATACACCAGGCCCCCCCAGCGAAAGCAAGGACATCACTTCCTCCCAGGACAATCTCAGATCCAACTTCCATCTGAAAATCAAGGGCTCCTACAACCACTTTAACGACCGGACATCCGACTCTGAAACCACCTCCCTCTCTAGCAACACCAGCCAGCCTACCATCTCCTCCTGGACCTCAGTCACCACCGAAGACACCACTTTGACCATGAAAGGCATCCACTCAGGGGCCCCCATGGACCCCTGCCCGCCGCACATCTACCACAGAGCTGCCATCGCTCCAGAACTACGTCGCACCATCAACACCACCTTCAAGACCGGCATCTTTCCCGACGACTGGAAATGCACAGAAGTTAGACCCCTGCTCAAGAAGCCCTCAGCAGACCCCACAGACCTCAAGAACTACCGATCCATCTCCCTCCTCCCCTTTGCGGCAAAAGTCACAGAGAAGGTCAAGAACGCCTAGCTAACAACATTCATCGAAGAAAACGTTACCATTGACCCCTCCCAATCTGGATTCCGCAGCAACCACAGCATCGAGACTGTTCTACTCGCTGGCACTGACAACATCCGCACCCTCCTTGACCAAGGACACACAGCATCCCTGATCCAACTCGACCTCTCTGCTGCGTTCGACATCCTCTCCCACCACACACTCACGGTCAGACTCCACGACGCTGGCATACAGGGAACAGCCATTGACTGGGTCCACTCCTTCCTCACCGGCAGAACCCAAAGAATAAGGATACCACCCTCCTTTTCGGAGCCCATGGAAATCAACTGCGGATTACCCCAGGGATTATCACTCAGCCCCGTGCTCTTCAACATCTACATGGCCCCCTCGCCACCATCGTCAGACAGCATGGACTCAGCATAGTATCCTATTCTGATGACACCCAGCTCATTCTCCCCCTCACCAGGGACCGGGTCATCTCCAGACTCAACTTCCAGGAAGGAATGAAGGACGTTGTATTCTTGATGAGCAGCAGTTGCCTGAAGGTCAACTCGGAGAAGACAGAGGTCCGCGTCCTCGGACCCTCCCCCTCTACTTGGGAAAACACCTGGTGGCCTACCGCCCTTGGAAGCCCTCCCACTCCCACAGACCAAGCCCGAAACCTCAGCATTATACTCAATTCCTCCCTCTGCATGACCCAACAGGTCAACGCCGTAGCCTCCAGCTGTTTCAACATCCTTTGCATCCTCCGAAAGACCTTCAAATGGATCCCCCCTGATTCGAGGAACACCATCACCCACGCACTTATAACTAGCAGACTGGACTACGGAAATGCCCTCTGCCCCGGGATCAACAAGTCTGTGCTCCACAAACTCCAGACCATACAGAACCGCAACCAGACTTGTCCTCCGCATTCCTTGACACGAACATATCACACAACACCTGCGCAACCTCCACTGGCTCTGTATCGAGAAGAGAGTCACTTCCAAGATACCCACCCATGCCTACAAATGCCTCCACAACACCAGACCCCAAGAGCTCAACGAGAGAATCTCCTTCCACGTACCCAAGAGAAACCTCCCATCCGCCAACCTCGCCCTCACAGAAACCCTGCACATCCGCAGAGCCAGAGCAGGTGGACTAGCCTTCTCCTACATCGTGGCCAAGACCTGGAACGAGCTCCCAATCAACATCAGATGAGCCCCTTCCCTGAACATCTTCAGGAAGACACTCAATACCTGGCTCTTTGACCAAACGGAGCTGCTCTACCCCCTCCCCCCAGCACCTTAATACCCTCACAGGTGAGTATCGCGCTTACAATCCCCCAGACTGATTGATTGACTGATTGACTGAGACACTGGCCTAAAGAGGACACCAACATAGACTCTGAGGGCAATGAAGGTCTTTAGAAATGTAAGCCTGCGTCGTGCTTCATATTGCAGAAAGCTGATTTACTGCCTGGCTTCCATCTCCTGCTTCAAAGTGAGGCAGTGCAGGCAGCCTGCAAACAGATAGCCCAGACTTTAAATACATCAATTTGTTTAGAGGTATGATTGTATCTCTAAATAAATCGATCTATTTAATATTTTTCTGGCAAACGTGTAGAAATTTCAGAGGGACGTAGCCCCAGAATCCTAATGGAGAAACTGCCCCTGGCAGTTGTTCTCTAACATTGGACCGGTCACACCCTTGATAGGATTTAGCACTTCAGATAGTATTCAATAGCTGATCACCAGAATGTTAGTATAGTGAGGTCATTCTTGTAATTCCTGGATGATACCGGACTAAGCAGAGATATGTGCTGTTTAATCTGTTAAATCACAAACTAGTGGGACTAAGCGTTGGGAAAAAATATTCCTAGCAACTTTCCAGAGCCTATTAAATCAAAATGCTCCGCACCCAATCAGCCAAACCAATGGAGACTGGCATAGTCAATCAACCAATCAATCATTCAATTAATAAACCCTATTATTTAAGGGACTTAATCATAAAAATACTGATTACATTACAGCAGCAACTGAATAAAACACCCGGGCTAAGAATGATAATTAATCGTTCATAGATTTACGACAGCATACAGAAATTTTTAAAAAGCTAGAAGCAACAAAACATGTTTTTTATCTTTAAGAGTCTGCAAAAAGAGAAGAGCTGGACTGCAGAATCTAAAATTGTTCAATTTTAAAATGGGCAACAAAAACAACCTAGTTATTTTTCCATAAAATTTACAAAAAAAAAGTAAAGTACTTGATCACAAGGGTAGGATCTGCATTATTATTACTCTGGTAACAACCCAAAGGGAAGCATAACATAAAGCATATAAATCCTGTTTTAAATCATAACAGTTGGGTTCTCTCCCAGACTGGCATAGTTAATCCTATTATCCATTGGCACAGAGTAAAAAATGGGGTTACTCCTTCAGCATTATTTAAACTCAAGGAAATATCCTTAACTGTGAGTGGGTCACCCTATCTCTGAAAGGGAAACAGAGGTTTCTCTCTGTAGATCTGATGGGGGCTGGAGGAAAAACCACAATGCAGAATGGCCATTTATTAAAAATTGCAAAAATCAATTCTATTTTTTTTATGTTATTGACTTGAACAACTCTCCAAAAGCTCTTTTGTAAATAGCAGAGAGGTTTCTGAAACCTATAAAACGTTATCTGTTTTGGCTGTTTTGAGAAATTTACTCACATAACCACTATCTCGCTTGATAAACTATTACTAGCAGGTAAATCTTCTAGTTTGCCTATATCTCGTGTTGGCAGGCTATTCTTGGTAACAATTCTTGGTAATTCTCTCCACACTAACTCAAAATGGTTTCACATTAGGAAAAAACAGATCTGCCAGAGACAAGTATATTTTTGGGGATTCCACTTATCTATTCCCCACTGACAGGATAATTGGTTAAGGAAAGATCTTTGTATGAAGCTAACCTAATGCAAACCATAAACAAAATCATGGTTGCAAATATCACAGATATAGTGGCAATAGACACTGCCAGGTGACACAGGGCCTCTAGATGAAATTAGTATGTGACATAGACGTGCTTCACTGAGCTGCAGCTAAGTTGGCATTCCTGCATAGGATAACGCTGAGTACTGACAAACATTCCCCTCTACTCACATGGGAATCCACCCTAGAAACATGAACCACAAATACTAATGAGAACCCTAAGCCCCACAAGTACTTATCTGGACAGGGTCCTTCTCACTGGAGACACAATTTGAGATAAAGAGAAGAATATCCATATACAGAGGCGCCACTTGGTAGAATCCAAGAAAAGGCCAGATATTGAAGTTAATCAGATTTGGGGTCAGATGGGTGACTTAAGAGAGCTAGGAAGATCTGCTTTGTGAACATAATCATGCAGGTAACATCCAATGGATGAGCAATACCAGACTGGTCAAAGTGAACATATAGGGAACAACAAGCAGTCCCACAAAGCAAACAGCTCATTGCTCCCCAAACACACTGAAAGCATGAGCTCATGCCCCCAAAAACATTGGTACAGACGCCGAAATCTTCCACATTACACCACTTTACAAGTACAACAGCCAATGCAACAGTTAGACAGGAAAACGAGGCTGCATCGTGCTTTTCACATTCCGAACATATGATCATATTACTATGTTTGGGTGATTGTGCAACTCAAAATCAGTAAAGTTTCTTAAACATTGTGGCAATACAGAATTCTGAAGAAGGTAACTATCAGTTTGAAAGATAACACAGACATTTTGATAATTCCCCTTCCTAGTAAGTCTTTGTTAATAAAAGGTTACATCCAAAACGGCTGCTATTATGAGAAGTGGAATACAGCAGTGGATTTACCATGTATTGCTACTCTCAGCTCACACAGCCCAATGTATGGGATCCTAACTGAACTATCTGCCATTGTGTTCTTGGACTAGCAACTCCCTGGATAAAGAATGTGGGGCATATTACCAAGGGCCGGCGAAACAATTATCAACGCTTAAGCGTCCGTTTTTCGAGCGCAAAGCGGCGATAATTATATTGCATAATTTACAAGTACACGCTAGCGCATGTTTCCTTGACTTAGCTCCCATTTTTCACACACCTCGCCTCGCATCGATAATGAGATGCAAAGTAGGCGTGGCTGTGAAAACAACATGGGAAAATATCACGAAGGCCGCTTTGCAATATTAACAACGAGGTGTTTCAATAATTTAAAGCGTGCTAACTCTGCCTTAACTCAGGAATTTAACGTCTGTTAAATTCCTGATTAAGGCATACCTAACATGGGAGGTGGACTGTGGGGCTAAGGCCACAGGGCCTATCATCAAGCTTATCGCCGTTTTCCATGGAACATCGCTGGGGAACCAGCGATGTTCCCTGGAAAACCCCGCTATCACCGGAATATTTATTGCCATGGCACTAAGAGTTGATAATACAGTGCTAGCTTGGTGATATATTCCAGCGATAGCCGGCGATAATTAAACGCATGCTAAGCGCGCTCAGCGATAATTATCACTGGGGCTTGATAATATCCCCGTGCAACTTTCTTCCTCATATAGATTGTAGTCTTTCTGAAGGAGGACCATTGAGAAGGTATTCTCTTGATTACTGATGCATCGAGAGAAGAATCTGATTGGGAATACCTCTAGTTTCGTATACAGATTTGTTTTAAGTTTATGTCTTTAGTGTAGTTATGTAGTATGTTTTTATATGATACACATTATGTTATGTTATATAGTACACACAGGTGAAATAACTGATATCCTAAGAAAAATACTATGATACATTCAATATGTGGCTATATGAATCAATTGTACACTATCATAATATAAACCAGAAGAGAAACACAGTAATATGGGTATTTGCACGGCACAAGAAAAGCAATCAGCAATGCCAATGACCAGTCAGGTCATAAGAACACAGATAAATCTGGTGATGCAATTTTGTTTCATTAACAATGATGATGGGTGATAGTGTGCTAGCTTTTCAGAAACATGTTATAGTCTCATTAAAAAAGACTCCCTAAAAAGAGACAGCCCTGCAAAATGTCACTAATAACTTTCCTGCTATTTCCCAAATAACTGCTGGAAAATAGATAACTGAAGTTATAAAGTTTGTAGTATCATATTATGTAGTTCACCCCATGCAAGCTGTGTTTAACCTGGGAACAGGACTATAGACAATATTGTTCTCAGCCTTGGATCAACTGAAGAATATTGTGGATGCAGCAGTGTTGGAGTTCTACACTTTTTGGATCTTTCAGCAGCCTTCAGCACCATGGGCCACAACATTGTGATCTTCATACTCAGATCAATGCTCTACTCTGGAACAGATTTTGTATTATTCGACTACACTGATGCAATTCCTCCAAGCAACACCTGTTCTGTGGGAAGTGCATAGGTCTCCTTGCTGGTGTTAAGCCACTACATTGCACCTTTGGATAAACTGCTATGCAATCCAGAGATATCCCTGTTCATAAATGCAAATACAATACAGGATTTGGTGAACATCAAGTAGTAAAGCGGGCCTTCCGTGCTTCACTCAGTATTAAAACTAACCCAGACTTTTATGAGTGAAAGCTATAGTAATTGAAACCCCTCCAAATCAGATTATTTCTTACTAGGAACAAAGTAGATTTATTGTAATGTAGCCTTATGGCCTCAATCAATGGTACACATCTGGTTGTATTAAGAACAATCAGAAATGCAGAGCTATCTTTAAAACCTCGCACATCAGTCCTCACTCAACTCTGCTTCTTCCAGCTTAAGGTTCTGAGGCAACTGTTTTCCTTTCTGAACCAATTAGAAAATGATAGATTTAGTAACACTGAGGACATTTGTGAAATTCTTTTACTGGTTATCTATCCCAAAGACTATTCTTAAAAGTCAGCTACTATATGCACTGCCTTCTATCAAAATACTACAGAGGAATTGACCACACATTCAAGCGGTGCTCCTCTGTAGCAAATCGTCGGTAAAATTCTGTGTGTCTCTTCTGCATTCCCAAATGTAAGCTCTCTAGAATTTCAGAAGTTCTTTTTCAGTGCTGGGGCTCTGGTTTGAAGCGGTCTCCCGCTACACCTAAGAAGGGAATGCAAACACGAAACCTTTCATCACCACCTGAAAAGCTGCTTATTTGATGTTTAATTGTTGCCTTGCCGTGGACTTTCTTTTTGATAGCACCAAGAGAACTTTAATTGAGGGTCTAGGGGCCAGATGTAGGTCGGTCGGTAACGGCCGAAAATCGGTATTTTCGGCCGTTACCGACCGGTATATGGGTGACAGGTATGTAGGGGGCATTATTTTAACGAATCGGTAAAATTACAGATTCGGTAATTTTACCGATTCGGTAAAATAAAAAAATCGGTAAATTTACCGATTCTGAGGCACCGAGATGTAGGTGGGACTCTTCAGAGTCCCAGAGGCCTTACAGAATCGGTATTTTACCATCAAATCCAATTTGATGGTAAAATACCGATTCCGGTGTGCATGCACATGTGTGCATGCACACCTATGCCATGTGACAGGCAGACCTGCCCGTAGGGCATGTATGCCTGCCACATGGCACCCGAGCCTGTTTTGGGGGTGCCAGAGGGTGTCAAAGTGACACCCCCTGCACCCTTGTGCAAATCGGTATTTACCGATTCTGTAATTACAGAATCGGTATTGCCCATTGATTCCTATGGGCTTCACAGCCCATAGGAATCAATGGGCAATACCGATTCGGTATTTCCAGATTTGGTAAATACCGAATCTTAAAGATTCGGTATTCACACATCTGGAAATACCTACATCTCCCCCCTTCATATTTACCACTTCTTAAATACCGAATCGGTAAAATTCGGTATTTAAGAAGTGGTAAATAAGAATTACCTACATCGGGCCCTAGGTGTCTAATGTACAGAGCCTTTTTGAAGCCTCAAACTGTGATTCCCAAAGTCACAGAATTTGTGATTGTAAAATGAATCTTTGCTGTCTGCTATACCCATAATGCAATCTGGTAAGGCGGTTCCAAATCACAAAATGGCTTTACTACATTGATTTCCAAAGTACGACCCGTGGGCCACATGTGGCCCTCCCGACCTTTATATGCGGCCTCCTAGTCATCAATAGCAGCACCGATCTGCTGTTTACTTTACTCTACACTAACAATCAGAAAGATGCTCAATAAACAGACATGCACTGGCGGCCCTGGTGGGACGGGACATGCAGCCTGTCCTGCACTTCTTCAGCTTGGAGCCTCTCACAGTAGTGCGGTAAGCACACCATCAAAGTCTACCCAAGTTCTAGGACGGCGATTATTATAGCTATGACAGGACATTTTTCCTTTCTGCGTTTCACAAACCACTGCTGCCTCTCATATTCTTGTGGCAAATGAGACCTTTTGCAGGTTCCCTAAGGAGTGCTAATATTAATCTATTAGCAATGAGATGCTGTCATTTGCATCTGAAAGGCTATTAGCACTCTCACCCGCTGGGCTGTTTAACCTGTGGTTGCCTACAAGAAAAGAAACAGAAAGCCAGGAGCTACATTTTATTTTGCATTCCACAACTCTTTGGCGTTTCTGCATATGATACCATCATTGGTTTGTATTTTTTCAATGACTAGCATGTTGCATTTTGGAGCTCGTAGTTTTGTTTTTAACAGTTTCATCATAGCTCAAAATCCCAACATCACTAAATTGCTGGAATTGGCCACTTGTCAGCTATATTTGTATAATTTTACAAAGTCAACTACTCCATTTCACGCATAAATCCAAAAGTAAACCCTGTGCACATACTTTGTGAGGGTTCACTCTTTTGGCTCAAATCATGCATAAAAACAAACATTGGCAATATGAATCAGTTTTTGGTATGTATATGTCAGGATATGCTTCGCAGGGTTCAGCTGCAGTAGAATAAAGGACCATCTCCTGACATCACCAAGTACCCTGACATGGGGTTCCCCCGCAGGGTCTTCGAGTTATCAAGTAAGGGGCACCAGGTAGGGGAGGGGTCAGCAGGGACAAAGGCTCTGAAATGACATAAACACAACCATGAAACACTAGAACACAATCTACTCTCATCAATTCTCGCTAGAACACATAACATCAATAATACCTGTGCATCCTCTGCAATAGCCTCAAATTAAACATCACAGACCCCCTGTACACCATCTGATGGGGAAAGCAGAGTACAATGTAAATAAATCAATCATTTGCATGTGCCCATGAATTACTGCGTGTATAGCATATTCCTACCCTGCTAGAGAACCATCTGAACCTTGCAGGAAGCATGCACAAACAGGAACAATGGAAAGGTAAGACAGCAAACCCAGGTAGGAAGGAACCCAGCCGGATTGCTTCCTATATCTTAGTTCTTGTCCCCCCCTGGCTGAGTAAAGGAACTTAATGATCAGTTTGCAATGAAGCCAAAGAAAAGCGCTGTTGTTCTCACAGCGAAAAGAAGAAGTTTTGAAGTAACAAAAAGGAATATCCTAAATATTCGGTAGCCGGCAGTTGCGACCGCCGCCAGACTCCACCTTCAAGTTGTACCAGAACCAGATCCCAATATACAGACGGTGTTACGCTGCATCAGCACGCTGTAACCCGCTGTAAAGTCCTTAAGAATTAATGTTCCAAAGTGAGTAAGAAATAGCCGGCGTTACGCGGTCTCCTTGACACGCAGTAACCCGCTGTACTGTCCCATAACAACACCAAGAGTATCCTTATGCTAATACGGCGTTACGCGGCAGACCACTCGCAGTAACCCGCTTAGCAATATCCTGCCACAGCCTCCCAGCACGCTCCCACCGGAATCTTCAGGGAAACCTCGTCTCACCGACGAGGATACAAGCAGGAAGAATTACGCGCAAACTCGCGCGCGCCCTGCACAGTCTTAAGTCCTTCCTGTCAGCGCGCCGGCATCATGGGAAATGTAGTTCCATGCCATCGCGCGCTGACCGGGGACTGGAACCTGACAGTACATCCCTCTCCCTAACGCCTCCCGGGCCCCGGTTTGGCCGGGAACCGACGATGGAAGGAACGAACCGCAGCGGGAGCGTGCACATCCCCGCAGGCCACCCAGGAATCGTCCTCAGCTGTATATCCCTTCCAGGACACCAAGTACCACAGCCTACCCCGGCGCATCTTGGAATCCTTGATGCTCCTGACCTCGTATTCCAGACCCCCGTCGCACACCACTGGAGGCGGAGCTCGACGTCTGGCCCCCACAGCTGGCTTCAACAAACTGCAGTGGAAGACGGGATGTATTCTCAAAGACCCCGGCAAACGCAACTTGTATGCCACAGGATTGATGCGTTTCACTACAGTGTATGGACCTATGAACCTGGGATGGAAGATGTTGCGCAGCCTGGTATTGAGGGCCATCACGCCTATGTCTGTCCTCCCATCTCTTATACTCCTCCTTAGCGTGGATCAAATGCAGTCTCACCTTTTTCTGTAAGTTTTGTAATCTCTTGACTTCTGACAGTACTCTCGGCTGATTATGCACCTCTGGAGGTATGGTGATTGGCAGCACCTTAGCGTCAAATCCGTACGTGGCATGGAAAGGAGATATACCTATAGAACTGTGCCATGAATTGTTATATGCCAATTCTGCCATCCATAACATGTCAACCCATGACTCCTGAGCATCCTTAGCATAACATCGCAAATATTTCTTCAGAGTCTGGTTTAACCTCTCTGTCTGCCCGTCCGTTTGTGGATGGAAGGAGGTTGAAAGGGAGGAATCGATGTGCAAAGCCTTGCACCACATCTTCCAGAACCTGGCTATAAATTGAGGTCCCCTGTCCGACACTATAGTCTCAGGCACTCCATGCAGTTTGACCACGTTGGACATGAGAATTTGAGCAGTTTGGCTGGCAGTGGGAAGATTGGTGCAAGGAATAAAGTGACCAAGTTTAGTTAGGCTGTCTATCACCACTAAGACCGCGGAGAACCCCCTTTCTAGGGGTAACCCAGTGATGAAGTCCAAACTTATGTGTGACCAAGGACTCATAGGCGTGGGCATGGGCATCAATTTCCCTTTCTGTCCCAGCGTCTCCCCTTTCGCCCTAGCGCACTCTTCACATTCGGTCACCCACCTCGCCACTTCTTTATTGAGCTCTGGCCACCAAAAATGTCTCTGCAGCAGTTCTTGTGTTTTCTTGATTCCCTGATGTCCAGCCAAAGGAGACACATGACACCACCTGAAGGCCTCTTTTCGTAGCGTGGACGTGGGAAGGTACAACTTAGAGAGATGAAAGGGCAGACCTTGTCGCATTGAACGCTCTCTTTTTTGAGCCACCCAAGAATGCCACTCTCCCACGGACCTGTTCTCCTTTACCTGATCCAGAAACCTAGCGGCCGTTACAGCACCCACTACCTTGGATGGTTCAAGGATAGAAACAGATAATGCTTCTATCGCGCAGTTCTCTCCGGAATTCAACCTGGACAAGGAATCCGCTTTATGATTTTCGGCCCCTGGACGAAAAGTAACCACAAAATCATACTCAGCGAAAAACTGCAATCACCTCATCTGTCTTTGGGAGAGATGTCTCGCTGTCCTCATATACTGCAGATTCCTGTGATCTGTATACACTGTGATGGGATGTCTGGCTCCCCACAAGTAGTGTCTCAATTCCTCGAACGCCTTTTTAATAGCCAATAATTCTTTTTCGGCTATGGTATAATATTTTTCAGCCTGATTCAATTTACTGGATAAGTAGGCCACGGGATGTAACTGTCCCATGCACTGGTCTCTTTGGGACAAAATTGCCCCTACCGCTTCGTCAGATGCGTCAGCTTCTACTATGAAGGGATCCTCAGTGCGTGGATGAGACAAAACGGGGGCTTCCGTAAACGCCTTCTTAAGGTAGTTGAAGGCGTCATTGGCCTCTGGTGTCCAACGAAACACACACCCTTTCTTTAGCAACCTAGTTATAGGTACAGCCACCTTGGAGAACTGCAGGATAAACCGTCTGTAATAGTTCGCAAAGCCTAAAAAGCATTGCACCTTCCTGACAGTCTTTGGGGTTGGCCATTCTTGCACCGCTACCACCTTTCTTTCGGCCATCTGCATTCCCTCTGGACACAGCACCACACCCAGGAATTCGACCTGCCTTACTCCGAACTCACATTTACTGAGTTTGCAATACAGTTTATGCACCCGGAGCCGAGCTAACACGAATAAATCCACAAAGTCTTTCAGCACATCGTTTAAAAAGAATTGGAAGGCTGCAGGAGCGTTACAAAGGCCGAATGGCATGACCTTGTATTCGTACAGCCCATACCTAGTTTTGAAGGCTGTCTTCCATTCGTCCCCGCTCTTTATTCTTACCAAATGGTACGCCCCTCTCAAGTCTAGCCGGGTGTAGATCTGGGCCTCCTTAACCTAATCTAAGAGCACAGGTATAAGGGGCAACGGATATCTGTTCCTTACTGTATTTTTATTGAGAACTCTATAATCTACACAGGCCCTCAAATCGCCATTCGCCTTCGAGATATAAAAAAGAGGCGACGCAGCAGGAGATCTGGAAGGCTGTATTAAACCTATCTCAAGGTAGTGGTCCAGATATCCCCATAAATGCTTAGTTTCAGGTTCGGAAAGCGCATACACCCTGCAAGATGGAATAGTGGCCCCTTCAATCAAATCGATGCGACAGTCATACTCCCTATGGGGGAGTAGGAGCTCCGCCATCTTCTCACTAAATACATCGGTGTACTGCATGTACTCCCGAGGTAAAGACACCTCCTTCTCTTCAGCAGTAGCCACAACGTAGGCCTGAGACAGGGCTGTCACTGCTACCTGATGCAGCGGAAACAAATGATTAGTGCAATCCTCAACAGAGAATGAAATGGTTTTTGTCTTCCATTCTATGATGGGATTATGGTAACACAACCATGGCATTCCCAATATAACCTCGTACTGCGGGGCCTCTATTATGTTCAGAGTCAGACTCTCGGTGTGCGCTTCCATAGCCATTTTATACGTCAGCACCACAGTCTCTGTTCTCTCCACTATTAACCCTGATTTCAGAGGTTGCCCATCAACGGTAAACACTTCCTCAGCCTTACCCAATTTCACCCTTTGAATGCCAAACTGGGAAACCAAACCGCTATCAATGAAATTGCCAGTGGCACCTGAGTCTAACATCACATGTACCTGATGAGTCTCGTGTTTGTGCGTTAGATCCATGAGTATTTTCATGTGTGTCTCGCTTTCCACCAACGCCAAAGCAGTCAAAGAAGGTAGCTGCAACCCTTGATCAGACCTCACTTTCACCACTGGTTCGCTACTCGGTGATGGGCTACCTGAATAAGACACAGCAACTTTTTTGCCACTGTTCCAATTATCAGAGGACTTAGGCTTGGCAGGACATTCCCTTACAAAATGCCCTCTCTTCCCACAATACATACACAGCCCTTGCAGGCGCCTAGAGTTCCTTTCTTCTCTGGACAGGGCCGGCCTAACTGCTCCTATTTCCATCGGTTCAGCTCCTGACTCCTGTGAGGATATTGGCTTACGAAAAGACCTGTCATACCTGTAAGCACCTCTATCCCATTTCCGTCTGTCCCCACCTCTATCCGCCATCCTGCCGTCTAGTCTAAGGGTCAAACTGATCATGGCAGCACAAGTGGTAGGTTGGGGTTCTATCTGAGCTATGACGTCCTTGAGCTCATCTCGTAGACCTTGATAAAACAAGGACATCCTTTTCTCCTCTGGCCACTCCGTCTCCGCAATCAACCTATTGAAAGTAGTCAAATAGGTGATCAGATCTTTTTTTCCTTGCCTTAACTCGAGCAATTCCCTGTCTGCGCTGAAGGTAGTTGCTCTGCGGTCAAACACCCGCTCGAACTCCGCCTTAAAGACAGCCCAATCAGACAATATTTGGTCGTTATTTCTAACCAAGGGAACCGCCCAGTTAGCCGCATCCCCAATCAAATAAGATATGGCAAAAGCCACCCGTGAGTGGTTATTGGGGAAAGAGGCAGGTTTGCATGAAAAGTGCAGCATTATTTGCGTTAAGACGACCTGCACCTTTGAAGGATCTCCAGAGTACCTCTCTGGACTGGCCAAAGGAATAGAAGGAGGGACCGTCACCTGAATCTGCGAGGCCCCAGCGCTAGCGTCAAACGGATTCCTAGACAGTCTATCAACCTTTTCTTTCAAAGCAGCGGCCTCTGCCTTGGACGACGCTAATTCCTGCTGTACTAATAGAAGAGCCTGCATCACATCATCCAAAGTGGCCATTATTGCACTACAACTGAACCGGGAGAAGCTATATACTTGGGCGCGTAATTCTGTCAGGATATGCTTCGCAGGGTTCAGCTGCAGTAGAATAAAGGACCATCTCCTGACATCACCAAGTACCCTGACATGGGGTTCCCCCCCAGGGTCTTCGAGTTATCAAGTGAGGGGCACCAGGTAGGGGAGGGGTCAGCAGGGACAAAGGCTCTGAAATGACATAAACACAACCATGAAACACTAGAACACAATCTACTCTCGTCAATTCTCGCTAGAACACATAACATCAATAATACCTGTGCATCCTCTGCAATAGCCTCAAATTAAACATCACAGACCCCCTGTACACCATCTGATGGGGAAAGCAGAGTACAATGTAAATAAATCAATCATTTGCATGTGCCCATGAATTACTGCGTGTATAGCATATTCCTACGCTGCTAGAGAACCATCTGAACCTTGCAGGAAGCATGCACAAACAGGAACAATGGAAAGGTAAGACAGCAAACCCAGGTAGGAAGGCACCCAGCCGGATTGCTTCCTATATCTTAGTTCTTGTCCCCCCCTGGCTGAGTAAAGGAACTTAATGATCAGTTTGCAATGAAGCCAAAGAAAAGCGCTGTTGTTCTCACAGCGAAAAGAAGAAGTTTTGAAGTAACAAAAAGGAATCTCCTAAATTGTCGGTAGCCGGCAGTTGCGACCGCCGCCAGACTCCGCCTTCAAGTTGTACCAGAACCAGATCCCAATATACAGACGGTGTTACGCTGCATCCGCACGCTGTAACCCGCTGTAAAGTCCTTAAGAATTAATGTTCCAAAGTGAGTAAGAAACAGCCGGCGTTACGCGGTCTCCTTGACACGCAGTAACCCGCTGTACTGTCCCATAACAACACCAAGAGTATCCTTATGCTAATACGGCGTTACGCGGCAGACCACTCGCAGTAACCCGCTTAGCAATATCCTGGAACCAAACAACAACTCTTAGGGCAATCCAAATCTCGGGAAGGGGCGGGGCACTCAGCCGAGCACCTCACCGTTACTCACGGTGAACCGGTAACCTCTGAATCCGCCACAGCCTCCCAGCACGCTCTCACCGGAATCTTCAGGGAAACCTCGTCTCACCGACGAGGATACAAGCAGGCAGAATTACGCGCAACCTCGCGCGCGCCCTGCACAGTCTTAAGTCCTTCCTGTCAGCGCGCCGGCATCATGGGAAATGTAGTTCCATGCCGTCGCGCGCTGACCGGGGACTGGAACCTGACAGTATAATAGAACGTTTTATACGGAGCTTCGCAACACAATAAAGCTACAACATATATAGCAGCAGCACAACTTTCCATAGAACCATAGCACAAGTAGTAAGGGCATGTGGCAGGAGCTTAAGGAACAGAACATGATTCTCTCACGCATACAGGACGGATACAGCAAAGATGGCTAACACACTATAGGAGTGAGAGGAATTAAATACTATTGTATGATTTCCTAAAATATATGAAAAGTACAAAATTCCGTGAAGAAAAAGTCAACCCTCTTATGAAAATAACATATATTTACATACTCTTATAGGAAAATGAACACTCACCTACCTAGTGTGGTAGCCTTCATTAGTGGGTTTCATGTCTTGCACTTGAATAATTCAAGAGTACTACTGTTCACTGGTTGTACAATATCCTGGCTATGGGTTCCCTAGTTTGGATGTCACTATGTCACTTATGTCAACATTTATGTACTGTCTTTGTTAAACTGTCCGACCTATATTAAAATTGTATGTTGGGGAGCTAAAATGTTTTACTGTTGTCTCTGTACCACAAGATTAAAAACTTGATGGCCGAGCAACAGGCCATATTTCTATTTTCCATTAACATGTTTTGGTGTTCGAATATTGCCCCAGTAGTGTCAAGCATCTTTCCAAGGAATATAGGTATCTCACATCAAATATTGTAAAACACCCCCCACTTCATAGGACATTTTTACCACTTAACACTGGGGTGGAAGGGGTTTGAGTGGGCAAATGTTCTCCAGCCTTACTGTCTTTTGGCAAGGCTGTCAGCAAGTGCACCAGGTTTTGAAGGTCGAGTCACTATAATCGAAGTCTGCACTATGAAACAATTCCAGTGGCCTTGATTATAGTTTATCAAAGACAAGAGAAGGTTTTGAGCAGTGCACATCCTTAAGTCTTGTATTTCAAGGTCGTCCTATTTGTGTAGAAAAAGGAGGCAAAGTACAATAAAATAATTGCTTAGGATCACACAATTTGGTCAAGTGGGGAAGACAGGATCGATCCTAGGTTTTCTGGTTTCACAATATGCAATTCAGCATTTAGATGTACATGCTTCCCTTCCCCTCTGCCCACCTTACACAACCCTGGTCACCAATCACAGGTAATGGCACAACGAGCAACATAATGAATATTAACTAGGTAGGACACTCTTCGCGTCCTTCTTTGATTGGTTACAATTAAAGAGATCATACCATGCAAGGAGCAGCAGACCACAATGCTGTGTTTGCATTTCCAAAGAGTATTTTGTTTTTTAAACAGCATGTGTTCCTTAAAGGAATTAGTGCTGCTGGAAAAAAAGTTCCAGTTTGGGAAAACATAAATAGGGGGCAGGCAGTGGTGACCACCTACTAGTCGTTTAGGACTGACATTGATCAATGAATAATAGAAGCGACAAAAGAGGAATTCCCTTCCATGACGAGACACTGAGAAATGGTACAATTTGACGAATTTGGGCATCTACTTGAGATTAAAAGATTTAAGATCAGGGTGTCTCAAAACTTATATTCACCTACAATAGAATGGACATTGTAGGTGCTTAATTAACATATACCACCGAAGAGATGTAGCAAAAGATAGAAGGAATAAAAGATGGTTGAGGGAAATATTGAAATCTAAAAGAAAGTACTGAAGACTTCAAAGGAAACGAAACGGAGCCTTAATTGTCATACATTAGCTCTAAGCCATTAAAAATAATACCCCTAGCATTATGACTATTTGGTGCCAAAGAGAACATGAAGCAATATATGATATGCAATGCAGTGATGAGCTCTACTATTGTGCAATTCATAATGAACTAAGAATGACAGACTGATTCTGTAACTGACACTAAAACTTTGGAACTGTGTAAAGAAATCTTTTCGCAACAATGACATGTATCCCATTTCGTGGTGTTACCATCATTTACCCCCACCTGTCAGGATGAGCTTACCAAACTAGTGAAGAACAGTAAGTGACCAAAATCTCCAAAGTATTTTTTAAGTAGTTTCAAAAAGTTAATCATAAATCCCATTATAGCACTCCTTTTGGTATAAGTGGTTATACCAACAGTTTTGTTCAAAGACAACAATATGAATACTCCCAAAGAATTCTACTTGCCAGAGGGAAGCCAAGCAGTCAGGCTTCCTACATTTGTATCTCCCACTGAGTTGCTGAAATGTGGCATCCCACATGGGCCAGTTTTCTGACAAATCACTTTATATCACACGTTGGTAATTACTCAGCTAACACATGAATTTGATGTAACTCGGCATACCTATATCAGTGCCACCAATCTGTTTTTAATATTTCAAAATGTTACAGTCTTTATGGCTGAGATTGTCACTTTGAATCGTGGTAGGTAGCTAAATATCATTGAGTAAACAAAATGTTTTTGAAGAGTAACCACTTATAAACATATATTGCTTTGGGGAGAACTCAATGCCATTTATAGTTAATAGAAATATGACTTTGGGTTTGTGGCTTCCAATCCCACAGTTTGGGATTCTGGTAGGAAAAGGAGTAGATGTGAGATCTACAGATTTGAAATGTACTCAACTCCACATCTCTTTCATTTGCATCTTCTAATATAGATTTTTCCAATTATAAATTGCACACAAAAGATGTCAGTTGTTTTAGCCTTAGTACAATTAAGATGTGACTACTCAAACAGAGCCATATTGGTTCTCCTTCAATGTCAACTGCACTTTGCAGCACCAAGGTCTGTGCTGAGCCAGCCAGAAACAGTGCCAGTACCTCTCTTGGGTAACATGCCCCATATTGGCTGCAACTGAGGCAAAGAATTAGAAACCTTCCTTTTTTCAAATTAACCTTCAGCCAATACCAGGATCCATGCTGCCTCAGTGTAATCTGAGCCAATGATATCCTCAATAGTCCACCTTGACATTAAAGTCTGTTTAACAAAAACAATGGAGACAAATGTGCTTACAAGACATTCCTGTTTGCGCTGTATTAACAATTGATCAAGCATAGAAAGGTTTAATAGTTACAGTCCACCTAAAGTTCCTCAATCCAATTATCATAACCCTAACACATGCATTGTTTCTGTCCATTCCTAACTAGAATACAGGACCACACTCTTTGGAGAACACAGTGCAACAATTGTCTAATCGTGAGCATAGCAACATCTTCACTCCCTTCAGCAGCACTCTCCCCCTTTCTCCCTCCTCCTCATCATACCACTGTACCCTTCTCCTAACTATTTAAACATTTGCAAGTTAGCTGCTTCTTTGCAAAGCTCTAATCAAGTCATCAAAATGCTCTGGAGAGTCAGGGCTTGAGAATGTCTTCCTCTCATACTCAAACTTCAAATGTATATTCAGGCACCTTGAATGCTCCATGAAGACCAATGCTGAAGGAGAAATATGCCTTTCACATGCAAACATCTGTGCAGGTGAAAAGACCTTTTGGGGTTTTACTCGGTGAGTAGGAGGTTTATGAATTTCACTACATTTTGGATTCCTGTAGGATAAGTTAGCTAGCCATTTTTTCACTCATTAACATATTCATCCACGTGTTTTCTAAAGAGGATAAACATCTAAATATATTGTAAAATGTAAAACTTTGAGATGTAGACCCATTGCGATATCAGCTTCTGTACAACAGCAAAAAGGCAAGGAGCCACTAAATCAGGCGGCATCCAGATACTGCATAACCGTAAATCAGAAAAGTGAAACTCATTCAATAAGAGATTGTGTTGCTTGGCCATTTAACATGTAAAATTAAGTAGGAAAGTAAAGTGGCGCACAGCAGTATTTCTGGGTATTCGATTTTATAGGCAAGCCATTGTTATCAGATCAGGTTGAGCGTCGTGTCTATAAAAAAGATCACATCAAGAGGTTTGTGTGATTGACCAACTCAAATAAATTGAAAAACAAGACTGGTGTGTGGAGGGTCGGGGGGAATATTTATTGACCTTCCTGCTCGTTCCCCTGCCCCAAGATACACAATACACAAAAGAACAGGCAAGGTCTAACAGTGGTGTGTAACTACAATGGCGACCGTGAGGCACTGATGGGGAGCGCATGAGACGAAGGGTTGCAAAAGTTGGAAACTGTATGTCACCAAAAGGACCTGGATAATTCCCATCAGACCACCCATGTGGTGGAGTTACGTCACACGGGAATCAATGATCATCCCAAACCGAATCTGACCATATAGTGTCGATCCGGGAAGGGTTGTCAAAAAAATATATGATCCTATTGTGACACCAGAAAGTGTTGTGAATGGGCAAAGTGCAGTGCTTAGGAAAGTATGTGAAATAAAATTGGCAACCAGGACACCAAAAGCATTACAATAGGGGTCCAAGTGTCAAAGATTAAAAACACGCCAAGTAGTAAGACTACTCAGAGGCGCTGTGCAGTATGGTCGACATGTTTCAGCTTTTAAGAGCAAATAGCTCAGCTTTCTTCAGGACCTTTAGACAAAGAACAGCTACTGCAACTACACGTGATATGTATAGGTGAAAAATAATGTACTCATCCAGAGTTACATATATACCAGGAACTAGTATACTTAAAAGTCCACTGGAGGGAAGGAGAAGGGTCTTCTTCCTAACAGGAAAACAAAAGACAGTGTGTCAAACAACACCAAAAATCTCACGCACATCCATCGTACACACACAGAGACCATGTAAACACACCTGCAGGAATACTTTATATTCTGCATTTTAATAAGCATATTATCTTGACTCACTCAGAGGCATTTCCTCTCAGTGATACTCACCCAGCTTTGTGTGGGTGATGGCCTCACCTCAACCCGGCAACCGCTCGGGAGTATGAGGCCCCGCTCTGTAGTATAGAAAAAGACAAAGTAAGCACACAACTTTACAATGTCTTACTCAATGGTTCTATACAAATAACCAAACTGACGTGTGAAAGTATACAAGATGTCACCCAACACTGAACACACCGAAGAACCATACGGGGTATATAAAGATATCACACAACCTGCGATCCCTAGCAACACATAGGGTACTGGTATCTATGTGTATCTCAAGAAAGCTCCTTTGAAAGATGGTATGTATCCTGACCCACTCGGTGGAGTGTGGCATATTATTCAATTTCACAACCTCCGCATGCTGTATAGAAGGAGGGTTTATTTATGGCATTGTCCCTTAGTTGCTAACTAGGCCAAACCTATTGAAGGGCTACTGAGCTCACTCCGTATATTCAAAAGTGGGGTGCCCAAGACCTCCCACAGGCGAAAAAAGTAATAATATATGGATAATTCTGGGGCCATGCCGGGTGGTCCTAAACTACCTCATGAAACGGGGATGTCCTGGTCGTAACAAAATACAGAAAGTAAGGGCCTGCCAGGTCCTCCTAAACTCGCTAATATACCAGGAAAAGTATACTCGCTCAACTGAAATGCGAGCACTCTCTGACTTACCTATCCGTCGGTGCTCTCGCTGCAGACCCGAGCGGAAGTGGAGGTGCAAGATATTCACACCCTTCCTTCTTTTAAAACCTTTTAAAACCCATGTTTGATTGGGCGTTAAATTGACCGGGAGGTTGAAAGTAATCGTGATGAGTCGCGTTGCGGAAGCTGCTACTTTCTAGCTCATGCGTGAAAGCAAGAAGTTCTAATTCTATTGCGCATGCGTTAACCCTTAGACTCGCCGATTTGCGAAAGTCAACATGGGAATACAAATCCTGGGTGAAATCTTTAAAGAGCGAGTGTTCTGTTGGTATATGACGGCACAACCATTATCAAGTTGAATAACCCATCGGACGCAAAGGTCAAATTGTCATCAGAACAATGAGTGTCATAACCCAGAGCTCCTGTCATACGTGTATTAAATAGGTGATGGAACAAAAAATGTGACACCAATGGCCGTAGTATATAAATATTTATTTTGGATAGGGAAGAAGCAGTCTAAGATTAGGAGTGTTCATTTTAGAAAACGGCTAACCCAGGCCAAGAGTGTAAACAGCACAAGTCTCTAAACGTATTATATACGGTGGGACATATTAATGGAGTAGTGCTCAGTGACGATGTCTTAGTGGAATCCACGTATTAAATCAGACATGTCATCATGGGTCAGTATGTGTATGGCAGAGTGATCACATAGAAGTTGATGTCTAAGGGTGTCTGTGAGGGCAGACAAACAAACAACAAACACACATCAGTTAGGTGAGCTATGAGGTGCAAACATGGTTGGCACCATAATCAAAACGACCCGCAACTGAAAAGCTGCACTTAATACTGAAAAACAAGACTGGTGTGTGGAGGGTCGGGGGGAATATTTATTGACCTTCCTGCTCGTTCCCCTGTCCCAAGATACACAATACACAAAAGAACAGGCAAGGTCTAACAGTGGTGTGTAACTACAATGGCGACCGTGAGGCACTGATGGGGAGCGCATGAGACGAAGGGTTGCAAAAGTTGGAAACTGTATGTCACCAAAAGGACCTGGATAATTCCCATCAGACCACCCATGTGGTGGAGTTACGTCACACGGGAATCAATGATCATCCCAAACCGAATCTGACCATATAGTGTCGATCCGGGAAGGGTTGTCAAAAAAATATATGATCCTATTGTGACACCAGAAAGTGTTGTGAATGGGCAAAGTGCAGTGCTTAGGAAAGTATGTGAAATAAAATTGGCAACCAGGACACCAAAAGCATTACAATAGGGGTCCAAGTGTCAAAGATTAAAAACACGCCAAGTAGTAAGACTACTCAGAGGCGCTGTGCAGTATGGTCGACATGTTTCAGCTTTTAAGAGCAAATAGCTCAGCTTTCTTCAGGACCTTTAAACAAAGAACAGCTACTGCAACTACACGTGATATGTATAGGTGAAAAATAATGTACTCATCCAGAGTTACATATATACCAGGAACTAGTATACTTAAAAGTCCACTGGAGGGAAGGAGAAGTGTCTTCTTCCTAACAGGAAAACAAAAGACAGTGTGTCAAACAACACCAAAAATCTCACGCACATCCATCGTACACACACAGAGACCATGTAAACACACCTGCAGGAATACTTTATATTCTGCATTTTAATAAGCATATTATCTTGACTCACTCAGAGGCATTTCCTCTCAGTGATACTCACCCAGCTTTGTGTGGGTGATGGCCTCACCTCAACCCGGCAACCGCTCGGGAGTATGAGGCCCCGCTCTGTAGTATAGAAAAAGACAAAGTAAGCACACAACTTTACAATGTCTTACTCAATGGTTCTATACAAATAACCAAACTGACGTGTGAAAGTATACAAGATGTCACCCAACACTGAACACACCGAAGAACCATACGGGGTATATAAAGATATCACACAACCTGCGATCCCTAGCAACACATAGGGTACTGGTATCTATGTGTATCTCAAGAAAGCTCCTTTGAAAGATGGTATGTATCCTGACCCACTCGGTGGAGTGTGGCATATTATTCAATTTCACAACCTCCGCATGCTGTATAGAAGGAGGGTTTATTTATGGCATTGTCCCTTAGTTGCTAACTAGGCCAAACCTATTGAAGGGCTACTGGGCTCACTCCGTATATTCAAAAGTGGGGTGCCCAAGACCTCCCACAGGCGAAAAAAGTAATAATATATGGATAATTCTGGGGCCATGCCGGGTGGTCCTAAACTACCTCATGAAACGGGGATGTCCTGGTCGTAACAAAATACAGAAAGTAAGGGCCTGCCAGGTCCTCCTAAACTGGCTAATATACCAGGAAAAGTATACTCGCTCAACTGAAATGCGAGCACTCTCTGACTTACCTATCCGTCGGTGCTCTCGCTGCAGACCCGAGCGGAAGTGGAGGTGCAAGATATTCACACCCTTCCTTCTTTTAAAACCTTTTAAAACCCATGTTTGATTGGGCGTTAAATTGACCGGGAGGTTGAAAGTAATCGTGATGAGTCGCGTTGCGGAAGCTGCTACTTTCTAGCGCATGCGTGAAAGCAAGAAGTTCTAATTCTATTGCGCATGCGTTAACCCTTAGACTCGCCGATTTGCGAAAGTCAACATGGGAATACAAATCCTGGGTGAAATCTTTAAAGAGCGAGTGTTCTGTTGGTATATGACGGCATAACCATTATCAAGTTGAATAACCCATCGGACGCAAAGGTCAAATTGTCATCAGAACAATGAGTGTCATAACCCAGAGCTCCTGTCATACGTGTATTAAATAGGTGATGGAACAAAAAATGTGACACCAATGGCCGTAGTATATAAATATTTATTTTGGATAGGGAAGAAGCAGTCTAAGATTAGGAGTGTTCATTTTAGAAAACGGCTAACCCAGGCCAAGAGTGTAAACAGCACAAGTCTCTAAACGTATTATATACGGTGGGACATATTAATGGAGTAGTGCTCAGTGACGAATTCTTATTGGAATCCACGTATTAAATCAGACATGTCATCATGGGTCAGTATGTGTATGGCAGAGTGATCACATAGAAGTTGATGTCTAAGGGTGTCAGTGAGGGCAGACAAACAAACAACAAACACACATCAGTTAGGTGAGCTATGAGGTGCAAACATGGTTGGCACCATAATCAAAACGACCCGCAACTGAAAAGCTGCACTTAATACTGAAAAACAAGACTGGTGTGTGGAGGGTCGGGGGGAATATTTATTGACCTTCCTGCTCGTTCCCCTGTCCCAAGATACACAATACACAAAAGAACAGGCAAGGTCTAACAGTGGTGTGTAACTACAATGGCGACCGTGAGGCACTGATGGGGAGCGCATGAGACGAAGGGTTGCAAAAGTTGGAAACTGTATGTCACCAAAAGGACCTGGATAATTCCCATCAGACCACCCATGTGGTGGAGTTACGTCACACGGGAATCAATGATCATCCCAAACCGAATCTGACCATATAGTGTCGATCCGGGAAGGGTTGTCAAAAAAATATATGATCCTATTGTGACACCAGAAAGTGTTGTGAATGGGCAAAGTGCAGTGCTTAGGAAAGTATGTGAAATAAAATTGGCAACCAGGACACCAAAAGCATTACAATAGGGGTCCAAGTGTCAAAGATTAAAAACACGCCAAGTAGTAAGACTACTCAGAGGCGCTGTGCAGTATGGTCGACATGTTTCAGCTTTTAAGAGCAAATAGCTCAGCTTTCTTCAGGACCTTTAAACAAAGAACAGCTACTGCAACTACACGTGATATGTATAGGTGAAAAATAATGTACTCATCCAGAGTTACATATATACCAGGAACTAGTATACTTAAAAGTCCACTGGAGGGAAGGAGAAGTGTCTTCTTCCTAACAAGAAAACAAAAGACAGTGTGTCAAACAACACCAAAAATCTCACGCACATCCATCGTACACACACAGAGACCATGTAAACACACCTGCAGGAATACTTTATATTCTGCATTTTAATAAGCATATTATCTTGACTCACTCAGAGGCATTTCCTCTCAGTGATACTCACCCAGCTTTGTGTGGGTGATGGCCTCACCTCAACCCGGCAACCGCTCGGGAGTATGAGGCCCCGCTCTGTAGTATAGAAAAAGACAAAGTAAGCACACAACTTTACAATGTCTTACTCAATGGTTCTATACAAATAACCAAACTGACGTGTGAAAGTATACAAGATGTCACTCCTTCGCTGGAGCAGCCGTGCGCAATACAAATAGCCCTAACATAACATAACATAACATAACCCAACACTGAACACACCGAAGAACCATACGGGGTATATAAAGATATCACACAACCTGCGATTCCCTAGCAACACATAGGGTACTGGTATCTATGTGTATCTCAAGAAAGCTCCTTTGAAAGATGGTATGTATCCTGACCCACTCGGTGGAGTGTGGCATATTATTCAATTTCACAACCTCCATTAATATGTCCCACCGTATATAATACGTTTAGAGACTTGTGCTGTTTACACTCTTGGCCTGGGTTAGCCGTTTTCTAAAATGAACACTCCTAATCTTAGACTGCTTCTTCCCTATCCAAAATAAATATTTATATACTACGGCCATTGGTGTCACATTTTTTGTTCCATCACCTATTTAATACACGTATGACAGGAGCTCTGGGTTATGACACTCATTGTTCTGATGACAATTTGACCTTTGCGTCCGATGGGTTATTCAACTTGATAATGGTTATGCCGTCATATACCAACAGAACACTCGCTCTTTAAAGATTTCACCCAGGATTTGTATTCCCATGTTGACTTTCGCAAATCGGCGAGTCTAAGGGTTAACGCATGCGCAATAGAATTAGAACTTCTTGCTTTCACGCATGCGCTAGAAAGTAGCAGCTTCCGCAACGCGACTCATCACGATTACTTTCAACCTCCCGGTCAATTTAACGCCCAATCAAACATGGGTTTTAAAAGGTTTTAAAAGAAGGAAGGGTGTGAATATCTTGCACCTCCACTTCCGCTCGGGTCTGCAGCGAGAGCACCGACGGATAGGTAAGTCAGAGAGTGCTCGCATTTCAGTTGAGCGAGTATACTTTTCCTGGTATATTAGCGAGTTTAGGAGAACCTGGCAGGCCCTTACTTTCTGTATTTTGTTACGACCAGGACATCCCCGTTTCATGAGGTAGTTTAGGACCACCCGGCATGGCCCCAGAATTATCCATATATTATTACTTTTTTCGCCTGTGGGAGGTCTTGGGCACCCCACTTTTGAATATACGGAGTGAGCTCAGTAGCCCTTCAATAGGTTTGGCCTAGTTAGCAACTAAGGGACAATGCCATAAATAAACCCTCCTTCTATACAGCATGCGGAGGTTGTGAAATTGAATAATATGCCACACTCCACCGAGTGGGTCAGGATACATACCATCTTTCAAAGGAGCTTTCTTGAGATACACATAGATACCAGTACCCTATGTGTTGCTAGGGATCGCAGGTTGTGTGATATCTTTATATACCCCGTATGGTTCTTTGGTGTGTTCAGTGTTGGGTGACATCTTGTATACTTTCACACGTCAGTTTGGTTATTTGTATAGAACCATTGAGTAAGACATTGTAAAGTTGTGTGCTTACTTTGTCTTTTTCTATACTACAGAGCGGGGCCTCATACTCCCGAGCGGTTGCCGGGTTGAGGTGAGGCCATCACCCACACAAAGCTGGGTGAGTATCACTGGGAGGAAATGCCTCTGAGTGAGTCAAGATAATATGCTTATTAAAATGCAGAATATAAAGTATTCCTGCAGGTGTGTTTACATGGTCTCTGTGTGTGTACGATGGATGTGCGTGAGATTTTTGGTGTTGTTTGACACACTGTCTTTTGTTTTCCTGTTAGGAAGAAGACACTTCTCCTTCCCTCCAGTGGACTTTTAAGTATACTAGTTCCTGGTATATATGTAACTCTGGATGAGTACATTATTTTTCACCTATACATATCACGTGTAGTTGCAGTAGCTGTTCTTTGTTTAAAGGTCCTGAAGAAAGCTGAGCTATTTGCTCTTAAAAGCTGAAACATGTCGACCATACTGCACAGCGCCTCTGAGTAGTCTTACTACTTGGCGTGTTTTTAATCTTTGACACTTGGACCCCTATTGTAATGCTTTTGGTGTCCTGGTTGCCAATTTTATTTCACATACTTTCCTAAGCACTGCACTTTGCCCATTCACAACACTTTCTGGTGTCACAATAGGATCATATATTTTTTTGACAACCCTTCCCGGATCGACACTATATGGTCAGATTCGGTTTGGGATGATCATTGATTCCCGTGTGACGTAACTCCACCACATGGGTGGTCTGATGGGAATTATCCAGGTCCTTTTGGTGACATACAGTTTCCAACTTTTGCAACCCTTCGTCTCATGCGCTCCCCATCAGTGCCTCACGGTCGCCATTGTAGTTACACACCACTGTTAGACCTTGCCTGTTCTTTTGTGTATTGTGTATCTTGGGACAGGGGAAGGAGCAGGAAGGTCAATAAATATTCCCCCCGACCCTCCACACACCAGTCTTGTTTTTCAGTATTAAGTGCAGCTTTTCAGTTGCGGGTCGTTTTGATTATGGTGCCAACCATGTTTGCACCTCATAGCTCACCTAACTGATGTGTGTTTGTTGTTTGTTTGTCTGCCCTCACTGACACCCTTAGACATCAACTTCTATGTGATCACTCTGCCATACACATACTGACCCATGATGACATGTCTGATTTAATACGTGGATTCCACTAAGACATCGTCACTGAGCACTACTCCATTAATATGTCCCACCGTATATAATACGTTTAGAGACTTGTGCTGTTTACACTCTTGGCCTGGGTTAGCCGTTTTCTAAAATGAACACTCCTAATCTTAGACTGCTTCTTCCCTATCCAAAATAAATATTTATATACTACGGCCATTGGTGTCACATTTTTTGTTCCATCACCTATTTAATACACGTATGACAGGAGCTCTGGGTTATGACACTCATTGTTCTGATGACAATTTGACCTTTGCGTCCGATGGGTTATTCAACTTGATAATGGTTATGCCGTCATATACCAACAGAACACTCGCTCTTTAAAGATTTCACCCAGGATTTGTATTCCCATGTTGACTTTCGCAAATCGGCGAGTCTAAGGGTTAACGCATGCGCAATAGAATTAGAACTTCTTGCTTTCACGCATGCGCTAGAAAGTAGCAGCTTCCGCAACGCGACTCATCACGATTACTTTCAACCTCCCGGTCAATTTAACGCCCAATCAAACATGGGTTTTAAAAGGTTTTAAAAGAAGGAAGGGTGTGAATATCTTGCACCTCCACTTCCGCTCGGGTCTGCAGCGAGAGCACCGACGGATAGGTAAGTCAGAGAGTGCTCGCATTTCAGTTGAGCGAGTATACTTTTCCTGGTATATTAGCGAGTTTAGGAGGACCTGGCAGGCCCTTACTTTCTGTATTTTGTTACGACCAGGACATCCCCGTTTCATGAGGTAGTTTAGGACCACCCGCCATGGCCCCAGAATTATCCATATATTATTACTTTTTTCGCCTGTGGGAGGTCTTGGGCACCCCACTTTTGAATATACGGAGTGAGCTCAGTAGCCCTTCAATAGGTTTAGCCTAGTTAGCAACTAAGGGACAATGCCATAAATAAACCCTCCTTCTATACAGCATGCGGAGGTTGTGAAATTGAATAATATGCCACACTCCACCGAGTGGGTCAGGATACATACCATCTTTCAAAGGAGCTTTCTTGAGATACACATAGATACCAGTACCCTATGTGTTGCTAGGGATCGCAGGTTGTGTGATATCTTTATATACCCCGTATGGTTCTTCGGTGTGTTCAGTGTTGGGTGACATCTTGTATACTTTCACGCGTCAGTTTGGTTATTTGTATAGAACCATTGAGTAAGACATTGTAAAGTTGTGTGCTTACTTTGTCTTTTTCTATACTACAGAGCGGGGCCTCATACTCCCGAGCGGTTGCCGGGTTGAGGTGAGGCCATCACCCACACAAAGCTGGGTGAGTATCACTGAGAGGAAATGCCTCTGAGTGAGTCAAGATAATATGCTTATTAAAATGCAGAATATAAAGTATTCCTGCAGGTGTGTTTACATGGTCTCTGTGTGTGTACGATGGATGTGCGTGAGATTTTTGGTGTTGTTTGACACACTGTCTTTTGTTTTCCTGTTAGGAAGAAGACACTTCTCCTTCCCTCCAGTGGACTTTTAAGTATACTAGTTCCTGGTATATATGTAACTCTGGATGAGTACATTATTTTTCACCTATACATATCACGTGTAGTTGCAGTAGCTGTTCTTTGTTTAAAGGTCCTGAAGAAAGCTGAGCTATTTGCTCTTAAAAGCTGAAACATGTCGACCATACTGCACAGCGCCTCTGAGTAGTCTTACTACTTGGCGTGTTTTTAATCTTTGACACTTGGACCCCTATTGTAATGCTTTTGGTGTCCTGGTTGCCAATTTTATTTCACATACTTTCCTAAGCACTGCACTTTGCCCATTCACAACACTTTCTGGTGTCACAATAGGATCATATATTATTTTGACAACCCTTCCCGGATCGACACTATATGGTCAGATTCGGTTTGGGATGATCATTGATTCCCGTGTGACGTAACTCCACCACATGGGTGGTCTGATGGGAATTATCCAGGTCCTTTTGGTGACATACAGTTTCCAACTTTTGCAACCCTTCGTCTCATGCGCTCCCCATCAGTGCCTCACGGTCGCCATTGTAGTTACACACCACTGTTAGACCTTGCCTGTTCTTTTGTGTATTGTGTATCTTGGGACAGGGGAACGAGCAGGAAGGTCAATAAATATTCCCCCCGACCCTCCACACACCAGTCTTGTTTTTCAGTATTAAGTGCAGCTTTTCAGTTGCGGGTCGTTTTGATTATGGTGCCAACCATGTTTGCACCTCATAGCTCACCTAACTGATGTGTGTTTGTTGTTTGTTTGTCTGCCCTCACTGACACCCTTAGACATCAACTTCTATGTGATCACTCTGCCATACACATACTGACCCATGATGACATGTCTGATTTAATACGTGGATTCCACTAAGACATCGTCACTGAGCACTACTCCATTAATATGTCCCACCGTATATAATACGTTTAGAGACTTGTGCTGTTTACACTCTTGGCCTGGGTTAGCCGTTTTCTAAAATGAACACTCCTAATCTTAGACTGCTTCTTCCCTATCCAAAATAAATATTTATATACTACGGCCATTGGTGTCACATTTTTTGTTCCATCACCTATTTAATACACGTATGACAGGAGCTCTGGGTTATGACACTCATTGTTCTGATGACAATTTGACCTTTGCGTCCGATGGGTTATTCAACTTGATAATGGTTATGCCGTCATATACCAACAGAACACTCGCTCTTTAAAGATTTCACCCAGGATTTGTATTCCCATGTTGACTTTCGCAAATCGGCGAGTCTAAGGGTTAACGCATGCGCAATAGAATTAGAACTTCTTGCTTTCACGCATGCGCTAGAAAGTAGCAGCTTCCGCAACGCGACTCATCACGATTACTTTCAACCTCCCGGTCAATTTAACGCCCAATCAAACATGGGTTTTAAAAGGTTTTAAAAGAAGGAAGGGTGTGAATATCTTGCACCTCCACTTCCGCTCGGGTCTGCAGCGAGAGCACCGACGGATAGGTAAGTCAGAGAGTGCTCGCATTTCAGTTGAGCGAGTATACTTTTCCTGGTATATTAGCGAGTTTAGGAGGACCTGGCAGGCCCTTACTTTCTGTATTTTGTTACGACCAGGACATCCCCGTTTCATGAGGTAGTTTAGGACCACCCGGCATGGCCCCAGAATTATCCATATATTATTACTTTTTTCGCCTGTGGGAGGTCTTGGGCACCCCACTTTTGAATATACGGAGTGAGCTCAGTAGCCCTTCAATAGGTTTGGCCTAGTTAGCAACTAAGGGACAATGCCATAAATAAACCCTCCTTCTATACAGCATGCGGAGGTTGTGAAATTGAATAATATGCCACACTCCACCGAGTGGGTCAGGATACATACCATCTTTCAAAGGAGCTTTCTTGAGATACACATAGATACCAGTACCCTATGTGTTGCTAGGGATCGCAGGTTGTGTGATATCTTTATATACCCCGTATGGTTCTTCGGTGTGTTCAGTGTTGGGTGACATCTTGTATACTTTCACACGTCAGTTTGGTTATTTGTATAGAACCATTGAGTAAGACATTGTAAAGTTGTGTGCTTACTTTGTCTTTTTCTATACTACAGAGCGGGGCCTCATACTCCCGAGCGGTTGCCGGGTTGAGGTGAGGCCATCACCCACACAAAGCTGGGTGAGTATCACTGAGAGGAAATGCCTCTGAGTGAGTCAAGATAATATGCTTATTAAAATGCAGAATATAAAGTATTCCTGCAGGTGTGTTTACATGGTCTCTGTGTGTGTACGATGGATGTGCGTGAGATTTTTGGTGTTGTTTGACACACTGTCTTTTGTTTTCCTGTTAGGAAGAAGACACTTCTCCTTCCCTCCAGTGGACTTTTAAGTATACTAGTTCCTGGTATATATGTAACTCTGGATGAGTACATTATTTTTCACCTATACATATCACGTGTAGTTGCAGTAGCTGTTCTTTGTTTAAAGGTCCTGAAGAAAGCTGAGCTATTTGCTCTTAAAAGCTGAAACATGTCGACCATACTGCACAGCGCCTCTGAGTAGTCTTACTACTTGGCGTGTTTTTAATCTTTGACACTTGGACCCCTATTGTAATGCTTTTGGTGTCCTGGTTGCCAATTTTATTTCACATACTTTCCTAAGCACTGCACTTTGCCCATTCACAACACTTTCTGGTGTCACAATAGGATCATATATTTTTTTGACAACCCTTCCCGGATCGACACTATATGGTCAGATTCGGTTTGGGATGATCATTGATTCCCGTGTGACGTAACTCCACCACATGGGTGGTCTGATGGGAATTATCCAGGTCCTTTTGGTGACATACAGTTTCCAACTTTTGCAACCCTTCGTCTCATGCGCTCCCCATCAGTGCCTCACGGTCGCCATTGTAGTTACACACCACTGTTAGACCTTGCCTGTTCTTTTGTGTATTGTGTATCTTGGGACAGGGGAACGAGCAGGAAGGTCAATAAATATTCCCCCCGACCCTCCACACACCAGTCTTGTTTTTCAGTATTAAGTGCAGCTTTTCAGTTGCGGGTCGTTTTGATTATGGTGCCAACCATGTTTGCACCTCATAGCTCACCTAACTGATGTGTGTTTGTTGTTTGTTTGTCTGCCCTCACTGACACCCTTAGACATCAACTTCTATGTGATCACTCTGCCATACACATACTGACCCATGATGACATGTCTGATTTAATACGTGGATTCCACTAAGACATCGTCACTGAGCACTACTCCATTAATATGTCCCACCGTATATAATACGTTTAGAGACTTGTGCTGTTTACACTCTTGGCCTGGGTTAGCCGTTTTCTAAAATGAACACTCCTAATCTTAGACTGCTTCTTCCCTATCCAAAATAAATATTTATATACTACGGCCATTGGTGTCACATTTTTTGTTCCATCACCTATTTAATACACGTATGACAGGAGCTCTGGGTTATGACACTCATTGTTCTGATGACAATTTGACCTTTGTGTCCGATGGGTTATTCAACTTGATAATGGTTATGCCGTCATATACCAACAGAACACTCGCTCTTTAAAGATTTCACCCAGGATTTGTATTCCCATGTTGACTTTCGCAAATCGGCGAGTCTAAGGGTTAACGCATGCGCAATAGAATTAGAACTTCTTGCTTTCACGCATGCGCTAGAAAGTAGCAGCTTCCGCAACGCGACTCATCACGATTACTTTCAACCTCCCGGTCAATTTAACGCCCAATCAAACATGGGTTTTAAAAGGTTTTCAAAGAAGGAAGGGTGTGAATATCTTGCACCTCCACTTCCGCTCGGGTCTGCAGCGAGAGCACCGACGGATAGGTAAGTCAGAGAGTGCTCGCATTTCAGTTGAGCGAGTATACTTTTCCTGGTATATTAGCGAGTTTAGGAGGACCTGGCAGGCCCTTACTTTCTGTATTTTGTTACGACCAGGACATCCCCGTTTCATGAGGTAGTTTAGGACCACCCGGCATGGCCCCAGAATTATCCATATATTATTACTTTTTTCGCCTGTGGGAGGTCTTGGGCACCCCACTTTTGAATATACGGAGTGAGCTCAGTAGCCCTTCAATAGGTTTGGCCTAGTTAGCAACTAAGGGACAATGCCATAAATAAACCCTCCTTCTATACAGCATGCGGAGGTTGTGAAATTGAATAATATGCCACACTCCACCGAGTGGGTCAGGATACATACCATCTTTCAAAGGAGCTTTCTTGAGATACACATAGATACCAGTACCCTATGTGTTGCTAGGGATCGCAGGTTGTGTGATATCTTTATATACCCCGTATGGTTCTTCGGTGTGTTCAGTGTTGGGTGACATCTTGTATACTTTCACATGTCAGTTTGGTTATTTGTATAGAACCATTGAGTAAGACATTGTAAAGTTGTGTGCTTACTTTGTCTTTTTCTATACTACAGAGCGGGGCCTCATACTCCAGAGCGGTTGCAGGGTTGAGGTGAGGCCATCACCCACACAAAGCTGGGTGAGTATCACTGAGAGGAAATGCCTCTGAGTGAGTCAAGATAATATGCTTATTAAAATGCAGAATATAAAGTATTCCTGCAGGTGTGTTTACATGGTCTCTGTGTGTGTACGATGGATGTGCGTGAGATTTTTGGTGTTGTTTGACACACTGTCTTTTGTTTTCCTGTTAGGAAGAAGACACTTCTCCTTCCCTCCAGTGGACTTTTAAGTATACTAGTTCCTGGTATATATGTAACTCTGGATGAGTACATTATTTTTCACCTATACATATCACGTGTAGTTGCAGTAGCTGTTCTTTGTTTAAAGGTCCTGAAGAAAGCTGAGCTATTTGCTCTTAAAAGCTGAAACATGTCGACCATACTGCACAGCGCCTCTGAGTAGTCTTACTACTTGGCGTGTTTTTAATCTTTGACACTTGGACCCCTATTGTAATGCTTTTGGTGTCCTGGTTGCCAATTTTATTTCACATACTTTCCTAAGCACTGCACTTTGCCCATTCACAACACTTTCTGGTGTCACAATAGGATCATATATTTTTTTGACAACCCTTCCCGGATCGACACTATATGGTCAGATTCGGTTTGGGATGATCATTGATTCCCGTGTGACGTAACTCCACCACATGGGTGGTCTGATGGGAATTATCCAGGTCCTTTTGGTGACATACAGTTTCCAACTTTTGCAACCCTTCGTCTCATGCGCTCCCCATCAGTGCCTCACGGTCGCCATTGTAGTTACACACCACTGTTAGACCTTGCCTGTTCTTTTGTGTATTGTGCAACTCAAATAAATGCCTGATTCCAAATCAATGTTTCCAACTTTTACGTGTATTTTGGTGACATCATGATCCTACTAAAGTTTTTTTGGTGGCGGGCTTCTGTAGGGCTCTGCCTTTTCTTTGTCACAGTGCATGAAGGTGATTGACAAATAGATGAGCAGGTACAGACACAAGCTTAACTCTGAAAAAACAGGCGGTGGGTTGTGCTTCAGTCTTATGCATTGGTTGCCAGAGTAAGGTACCGGTCACAATTGCCCCCCATTGTCAGAATCTTCAGGTTTAATCATGATTATGTGTTCTCTGGCACCTCAAGTATCTGCAGTGTCATCTACTGCTAGTCGTCAATGAGCAGCCTCAGTAACCTCTTGTGTTTGTGGTCACTACGTCATCTACTCCCAGTGGACTCCATTTCAAGGGGGAGGATTTCAACAGTAATTCTAAGAAAGAGTAAGCATGCACCCATGCATCACAAAGTAACGCACTGGCTCTTGAACTGGCCATGTAAGTGTTAATGAGAGAAAATCACTCCCTTCGCAATTTGAAATTTAAGTTAAGTGCCACCAGCAGTGGATTTTACCGGCCGCCCAGAGTGAGAGAAACCATTGCTGTACACTCCTCATTAAGCTCCGTGATCATAGATCAAACCTTCATCCAACATTAGCTCAAATGCCACAATGCTAAAATGACCTAAAAGAATCAAGCAAAACCTGTAACATCTGGATGGGACACCAGATGCTTGATTCGTCCTTTCCAAATGTTCAGACGTTTTGAAAAACGTTTGAAGTTCCATTAATCATTGTGACAGCCTGGTGGAGGACCATTGGCAGTAGGTGATGTAGTGACCACAAGCACAATGAGAGGTTACTGAGGCTGCTCATTGACAACTAGCAGTATAGGCAATGATGACAGCACATTGAGAAACCACGTAAATGACCCGTAAAGGTTTGTTGTTCAAGAAGTACTTCAGAGATCCTGACTATACGTGATAGGGTGCTGTGAGCTTTGAAGCCCAGAACGCCAATGTACTCGAGCCTGATCATGTCTCACGTATGTAAAGACATACTGCCAGATTCATCAAAGACCCGTTTTGCGAGTCTTTAATAGCGATTCATAAGGAATCGCTATTAAGGACTTGCAAAACGGGATTCATGTAGGAATTGCAAAAAATATTGCGATTCCTACATGTTCCTTATTTGCGATTAGCAATTTGCTAATCGCAAATAAGGATGCGATTTCAAGGGTGCAGGGGTGTCCAAAGGACACCCTGTAGCACCCCTGAAATGTGAATTTACACTGATGTTGTGCACACACATGTCCAAAGGACATGTGTGTGTGTAACATGCAACTTAGAAAAATGCATTTAAATGCATTTTTCTAAGTTTTCGCTATTTACCACGAGGTTTGACTTCGTGGTAAATAGCGGTCCTAAATTGCGAATTCGCAATTTTTAAATGTTTCATGAATAGCATTTAAGGAATCTCTAATAGAGATTCCTTAAAAGCTAATCCTCGCAAATTTGCGAATTCTTTATTAGCGATTTTTGCATTTGGGATGATGAATCCCAAATGCAAAAATTGCACTCGCAAAGGGCCAGATTATCAGAATCTGGCCCTTTTGCGAGCGCATTTCGCTTGATGAATCTGGCTGTTTGTTCCCAGAAGAGCAACTGAAATAGTGGGTTTCACAGAATGACCCATCTATGCCCAGCCAAGCCCATCTAGCTCTGACTGTCACCAACCAACTGAAGCCACTTACGTTCTCAGACAGCTTATTCTACTAGATTGATGGAATTGGATTTTTCACATTTTAAGAATACCAAAGCAGGCTCTTGCCACTGCTGATATTTTCTCTGAATAAGAGAGAGTGTCATGGAACCATACTCCCAAATTCTTGACCTTGGGAGACAGAGTAGGTCTCAACTCCACCGACCACCACAAATGTGCCATATAGAGGGCTGCTTGCCAACTACCATCACCTACGTGTTTCCCGCATTCAGCTGCAGGCAGCGGAACTTCATCCAGTTAGCAAGTTCACCCAAGCAAACCTTGAAATCAGATGCTGTTCTTGAATTCAAGTTCACATTATATGTAGTTGCAAACTAATGTTATGTATTGCATATTGTCGAAAGGTAGGGCCGAATTCGACCAAGAACCCTTCAGTATTTGCCCGGCGTTAGCCGCCTCTCATACCATTCGAGATTACCAAACAAAGAGGCAGGCGCTGGAGACAGAAGGCAGGAAACAGGAGTTTATTCCGACGGAGCAGAACACGTCAAATCAGACAACAGGGTATCTTCTCGAGGTGCTCTAAACACATCCTTGAGGCCTGGCCTCTTATACACAGGTTTATTGCTTTATTACATGAAACACATTCTTGTCAATAATTGATGTACGGAAAGACATCCTCGGAATCCCCGCTTCACCCCCGTTCCCATACATATTTACAGTAGAGTTCCCAACTCAACCTCAGCATGTGGTGGTTGTCGCGCAGCTGGACATTTTGCTGGGAACGGGAAAGTGGGCGATCGGTCGGATCTGGAGGTGTGAGGGTATTGATTAACCACCGCTCCTTTGATGTAAGGCGAGGTCCTACTGTAGGGGACAATAAACTGCATCTGTCGGGCTAGGTGATGGCCTGGGATCGGGCTGGACAATCGGGCAGGGAGGAAGAGGTTATCAAAAAGGGGCCTGTTCTTTGAATGAGATGAAAGAGCGAGGGGGTTCAGCACGGGATGTGGCTCAGAGACAGGGTCGCGCTAGAGGTGCGCTTATGGCTCAAGCAGGAGAAACCGGGGCTGTCGGGGCGCGGGGGAATGCTTGCGAGGCTGGGGTGTGAGGGGGAGAGGCGCGCAGGCTATTGGCAGTGGGCAGAGAGGTCGTAACACAAAAATGGCTGCCACCTACTTTCGCGATGGGGCCTAAAAGGGACAAGATGGCGTGGCTACTGTTTTCATGGTTGTCGCTCTACTTTCAACAGTGGCTGTGGTGAACATAAATGAACGCCGCTTATGTATACCGATTTTAGTCATTTTCCACAGTCCCCAGTTTTTATCATGAGTTAGTTCATTTCTGTTTATGTCTGAGGTAAGGACGTACAAGCTGACATCTAGTTATACTAATAAGGGAAGCATGTGGCTGGGCTGTCTATCGAGGTCTTTGGTAGCCCATATGCATTACGGGCAGATGGAAATAATCCTGCTATCAATGTTAACAGAATCGTACATAACCACATGTAGTCGATGCGATAGGCGAGGAGGCAGTGCATACAAAATTACATTAGCTGTGTCATATGTTAGACCTTGGAGACGGGGATATTATTTAGACGATGTAGGAAATTCGTTCGAATACAAACATGATGTCATACAAAAAATGTTCTGGCCAAATAAGGGCTATTAAGTATATTTCTTGAGGTCTGGACTTCATGGGGGTCAAAACTAGACGGCATGCTCATGTGCATAACTGGTGTTCTACAATCATCATGATACAGAGTTAACGCTTTCTTAGTTATCCATGTACAGTTGAAAGTGACCGATGTAAGGTTTCGAAAGCTCAATTGGGTGATAATCAATACAAGTGGTTGGGAGAGGAATTCAACTTAATACAAGGGACAGTCAAGGGGTGGCAATGTTCAAAAAGGGTTCGTCTGTCCAGTGTCTTTTTACAGCGATCCATCACTGGTAGGCTCTCATTGTTTTTCTTCTTTCGTTGGCACTGTTGAGCACCGGCGGTGGAGCTATGCGTCCAGCTCTACTTCAGATCTCGCGTTGCAGGGTGTGGCCATTCTTTGCTCTTGGACCACAGTCCTGTGTTTGTCCTGTTCCTTAACTAACCTATCATAGGTACCTTAGGCGGGGTACCCGCATTCCGTTCTTCCTTCATGACAAACCCTATTCTATCTTTTGTGCTGTCTTTCGTCTCAGAGTCAAGTTCAAAAATTCCATATGAAAAAAAGGGGGGTGATGAGGGCGTGCTTTGGGAGGCCGAGGGAAGAGAGGGTGGAGTGGGATCAGATCTGAACGGACCAAGGAGGGCAGAAATTTCAAGCAAGTGGGCCAATCAATCGGGCACAATGGGCTGGGACTTTCGGCACGAGCTCATCAACGTGCAGGGGCTTCTGGGCGGCCCTTCTTTCCTTCACTTTCCACGCTGATCACGGTGCCTTGTCCCGCAACTCTTTGCTCTGTGGCTCCACCTTGGTCGAGGTCATAGATATTCCCCGATCTGCAGCCAGGCTGTGCGTCACATCCGGCCCCTCTCCTCCTCCGACTGCACGTTATCCTTAAATGAGTACAAAAAACAGGTTTTTTTAGAGAATTGGCAGGGGAAGACGTTTACACACTTTAATTTCTCTCCCAACCCCAAGTAGTTGGGGAAATGTTCATTGGTCACGATAGGGTGGATGCTTAGTAATCCTTACATCGGTGTATGTTGTTAACTCATGCATCATTGCTGTAGTGCAGGTCGGCAAGCATTTTTATTTTTTATTTTCAAACAACATGTCTGTCTGGCGTTTTACTCTTGTTATATTTGCGAACGTGGCAAGAAGTCTGATATCTAAAAATTACATAGTTTATCGAATTCAAACCGGCTCCTTCAGTAGAGACTCGCGTCTGTCTAAAACAAATCCTGTTGAGCTATATGTTTCTTCAAGGTCTGTTAATTTATAAAAAATGTGAAATGCTGTTATCATGGGACTATAGCTACAGTCTTTAAGATTTTCTGGGACGGCTGGTACAGAACTGGGACCATTCTGGAGGAACGGGGACGTATCGGACATTCTATTTTTGTACAATGGGCGGTGGTAATCCGAACGATGAGGGTGGTGTTACCAAAGTACTTAAGACAAAAGCCACTGACATATAGTTCCCTTTTTAAGGGTCAGATTAGGGGACATCAGTCGTCTCACCTGTCCTTTCTTTCTCAGCCAATTAAGTTTCATCATTTTACAGAAAGGAGAGGCAGTAATATGGCAAAATACGATCGTTTTGTTTTTGTCAATTTGTTCAAACACTGTTGTGTCTAAAAGCCAATTATTCCCGTACTGGATAGGTACAGTGTCGTCATTTATTCAAAAGGGAGCGAGGGAGCCCTCAGAGGGAGAGAGCGTCATGCGTACCAAATAGGCTATTAGTACACGTACAACATAAAAAGAGGGAGAGAGGGAGAGGGAGAGAGACGTGTTCAATAATAGGCTATTCAGTGCACACACATATAGATCAGTACGGGTCAGTTTCACGTATAAAACACAAGCTGAGGGAAAACATAAATTCATAGTTTACGTATACACAAATACCAGATAGGGTGCGACAGTACATACATCAAGTACGAAAACTTAAGATAAAACAGAGGGCTATTTTTGGCGTAAGAGCCTTTTCATGCGTGTTGCATATTTTCAGTACTCCATTTAATTCATTTGGGGGTCGAGCTCTTTGTTCTCCTTCCCTCCTAATAGCAGACAATTTCTGTTGGTAACCTCGCTTCAATAAATACTTACTCCTTTTAATTGGTCGGACACTGGTCCAGTCGTGCTTATACTCACGGTGGGGTCTTCCAACATCTAACAAATGACGATCCAAGTTGAGGTAAAGGAGGGGTGTCTGTCGGATGTGCGATGGTGCAATTCTGACTTTTCTATGAGGATGGAAGAAGAGGGGGTGAATCTAAAACATGACAATATCCCTAATTTCTGGGCTGAGGGGGGATTTTGGATGAACCCCAACCCGGGGTATCCTTAACTTTTCTCATCTAGTCTGCACATTAAGTTGACTCACTGGTGCGTGTCATTTAGGGCATTCTTTTGGGATATCGGTCGGGGTCCGAGGTACTACAATAACCCTTCAAGTTTCTGGCGTAGGCCACTCTCCCATTCACTAGCTCCAGAGAGGGAGAGAGTCGTTCCTAGGTAAGGTAAGTGCTATATTCTTTTTGGTCCTTCATATGCAGGTATCATGTTCTGGCTCGTTTTTCTTATTCCATTAACCGCTCGATCCATACCTCAGTCATACAAAAAAAAGCATTCGTCCGTCAACCCAGACGTGCGCCACACATGAGCATTCATACAACACAAATCGGGGCCCACGCGCGCATTCATACCATACAATTCTTCTTCTTTCTGCGTGTAACACGGTGCATTCTGGGTCTTCTCCATACTCCAGCTAAAATTCCGATATTAACCTGCAGAGAAAGAGAAGAGGGGGGGGGGGTGACAGCGTACAAAGCACATCAGCGCGCAAAAACACGAAAATGTTTTTACCTACCACGTGCCTAACTTATCTTCTTTGGGAAGCAGTACCTTGCATCTCGGCATTGCAGCCCAGAGGAACTGGTCTATTGTCCTATTCATAGATATATCTAAATATCCGGATCCTTTACCTATTGCTTATGCTGCAGGAATGCAAAAATACGACAGATCTTGACTATTCTTTTCGCATTGTTCGTATGTACCATGCCTTTCTAATTTGTCATAACCAAAATTGCTTCATTTTACTTGTCCTTTATTTATTTTGAAAATAGTAGCCTTTATCCGAGAACCTACCAATCTAAGTGACTGATATGAGGCTAGTTCTACATATTTTTATTTTTTTATTTTTTTTAAACCTTGATTGAAAAAGATGTCAGCATAAAAATACGGGCCTACAACCACGTGGGCCGGCCACGGAGCAAACTGGAATCGTATATGACGAGGGGACATTTACACTATAGAAAAAACGTAACGGGCGGGCCATTAGGTTGCAGGAACTAAGGTGTCTAACAGTTGCGGAATCGGTGGACGTTAATTTTATAATCAAGGTATGACAGGACCAGTTACAATGAAATTATCTAGCTATAAATTTGCGGGCAAGTACCATGAGTAACGTTAATTCGAACTTTCAATAGTACAGTAATCAATAATACATCAGAACTTAATATCAATAGGGATGTCCAAATGTTCAATCAGTACCCGTCCCCGCCCGCCATGTGCTCCAAAACTGAATACATATCTCATGATATCAAGGCTGAGCAACCAGTACACATCAAGGAGTTGCGAGTCTCATTTATACCGGCGCCATTTTGGGCGAGGCCGGGCAGGTCCAGAATATAGTCAAAATGTCTCCACCCACCAGCGGTCGGACCAGAACCCCTTTCGGCAGTCCAAAAAAGTTCCGGTAAATGACAACAGAAGGGACAGGCAACAAGAACCATCAGTCAAAGAGGGGAGGGCAAGTTCTTCCCTACCGGGTCACGTTGGGGCTCCACCGGAACTGATCGAATTGGTAGTCTACAGTGTTTCTGGATGTTTCAGACTGAAGCTGGCGTCAGTATGAGAGCACCACCATCCCGTGGCTACGTCGTGGCCATTCCGCGAGCAATCATGGCAGTCGCTCCCCACCGGAAGTCAGCGGGAGTCGGGGGCCCCGGTGACTCTTGTAGAATCTTCAAGGCTGAGGGGACGCTTTCGGGAATGGGGCCCATGCCCTAGCAGTCAAGCGTCCGAGTTCCAGGGTTGCCCAGAGCCATCCTTGCAGGCCAGGCTCAAGTCTGTGGAGCCGACCGCCATTTCGTGAGCTCCGTGGCAGCCGCCTGTCGCTGTACCGCAAGAGCGGATGCAATTCAGCCGGATGGTGGGTGAGACGCTGTAGCCGCAAGAGCAGGCGAAACTCAACCGGCCGAGTGAGGCACTGTGCCGCAAGAGCGGGTGAGACTCAGCTGGCCGAGCGAGGCACTGTGCCGCAAGAGCGGGCGCAACTCAGCTGGCCGAGTGAAGCGCTGGGGTGCAGCTGAGGAACCTCCACCTGGGGAGGTGGGGGAGGCTCGTTCGTGCCGCCTCTCCCTCCCAGTGCACCCCACGCCGTCTCCTGGCACAGGTATATGTGATGGTCGGACCAGGCAATAAGAGGGGGGGGTCATCAGCAAGGCATTCACCCCCCCCCGTGGCTCGCTGGATGCCACCTCAGGGTGGACGAATGGGAAGGCCAGTACAACAACATCGTGGCCGTGGTGCTTCCGGGCCATCCACCCAACGACCTCTTCGGTCGATGGCTGCCAGCAAGGCCCCGCCCTATACGTGCCGTGGGCCTCGTCTTCCGGATGGGCGTAGCTGCGGACCTACTGCACTTCGGGAGTTTCCGGAATGGGGGTAGGTATCTGTTAACTTTTATCTGTATCATGTTGCCGTTATTGGGCGTGGTGGGCGGTGGGGCAGACATGTTTGGGCAGCGGGGACGGAGGAGTCGAGCTGCCTTGCGTCCATCGCGGCTTCGAACTTGGCTCCTCCCACTAGTTTCATATTTCTCGTAAGGGGCTATTCTTAGTATTTCTATTTTAGCGGGGTAAAAAGGATCTCATCAGTGGCCTACTGATTTTGTTCGATTTCTTTCGTTTTTCTTAGCGATTTATATATTTATGTCCTTTTTATTAGGGGCGTCTTCCGGTGGAGCCGGATGATCTACCTCTAATAAACGGTCCGGGCTGAACCAACTACCAACAAACTGGGCAAAGATAGGCATGACGGGTTACAAAGGGGACAAAAGTCTGCACTACCTATCCTTCACTATTCACAAAGACTAAACAGAGCATGGCGACCCTGTGCTTATTTGTAAATAGAGAATAACCCAAAGAGAACCAATTCCGAACGATCAATGTTCGGTCAAACAATCAATCAAATGAGGGATAAAAATAGGCACGACGTATTACAACGGGGGCAAAAGCCTGCGTTACCTATCCTTCACTATTCACAAGGACTAAACAGAGTATTGCGACTCTGTGCTTTTTGTAAATAGAGAATGATCCAAAGAGAACCAATTCCAAAACAGTAAATGCTTGGATAACAATCAATCAAATGGAGAGGGAAGTAGGCACGACGGATTACAATGGGGCAAAGGCCTGCGTTACCTACCCTTCACTATCTGCAAAGACTAAACAGAGTATGGCGACTCTGTGCTTGTTTGCAAATAGAGAATCTCTCAGAAACAATCAAATGAGTAATACTAGTATTTTCAAACAATCAAACAATCAATTCGCAATTCGTCGTGTTTATACGACCTTACCCGGACCGCATGGACAGTTTCTCGTCTTCCGCTTCCAGCGCCTGATCGTCCTCTATTCTCCGTAATAGCTGTGGCACTCCTGATGGTTCCCAGTCAGGACCGTAGATCACTCGAGAGAGGTCTGCTCGGAACCGGTGAAGTTCGGATGATCGGCTGCCAGACGAGGGTCTATCGGGCAGGTGCACTTCCCGATCGTTGCAGTCATTCACTCTGTCGTTGGGACCTCTCTCACTGGATCCACGCGTCGCTGATGGGCCCCACGTTTGGGACGCCAATTGTCGAAAGGTTACCCAGAATTCCTTGCAAAGCTAAGAATTTGACAAAAAAAACACAGTTTCCTCACATTTCTGTAGTGGAAAGTTCTGGAATCTGCGTGGATCAACAAATTTCCACCCACCCAGCATTCCCTCAGGTCTCCCGAAAGAAATAGTACCTCACTTGCGTGGGTAGGCATAGTGGCTGCGACACGAAACAGCGCAAAATGCAACGTGGTCGCACCTCAATTTCCCAGTGAAATCTTGCGCTTTTTGGACAAAGAGACTACCTTTTGTTTTTGTGCCCTAGCTCTGTCAGCACCTAGGGAAACCTAGCAAACCTATACATTTTTGAAAAGTAGACACCCAGGGGATTTCAGGATGGGGTGACTCAACTGCCTACCACCAGGTTTTGTTACCCAGAATCCCTTGCAAAGCTAACAATTTGTCCAAAAAAACAAATTTTCCTCACATTTCTGTGGTGGAAAGTTCTGGAATCTGCGTGGATCAACAAATTTCCACCCATCCAGCGTTCCCCCAGGTCTCCCGAAAAAAATGGTACCTCACTTGCGTGGGTAGGCATAGTGGCTGCGACATGAAACAGCGCAAAACGCAACATGGTCGCACCTCAATTTCCCAGTGAAATCTAGCACTTTTTGGACAAAAAGACTACCTTTTGTTTTTGCGCCCTAGCTCTGCCAGCACCTAGGGAAACCTAGCAAACCTATAAATTTTTGAAAACTAGACCCCAGGGGAATTTAGGATGGGGTTACTCGTCTGACTACCCCCAGGTTTTGTTACCCAGAATCCCTTGCAAACCTAAAAATTTGACAAAAAAAACACATTTACTGCACATTTCTGTGGTGGAAAGTTCTGGAATCTGCGTGGATCAACAAATTTCCACCCACCCAGCATTTCCCCTGGTCTGCCGAAAAAAATGGTACCTCACTTGTGTGGGTAGGAATAGTGGCTGCGACATGAAACAGCGCAAAATGCAACATGGTTGCACCTCAATTTCCCAGTGAAATCTAGCACTTTTCGGACAAAAAGACTACCTTTTGTTTTTGCGCCCTAGCTCTGCCAGCACCTAGGGAAACCTAGCAAACCTATACATTTTTGAAAACTAGACACCCAGGGGAATTCAGGATGGGGTGACTCGTCTGCCTGCCCCCAGGTTTTGTTACCCAGAATCCCTTGCAAACCTAAAAATTTGATTAAAAAAACACATTTTCCTCACATTTCTGTGGTGGAAAGTTCTGGAATCTGCGTGGATCAACAAATTTCCACCCACCCAGCGTTCCCCCAGGTCCCCCGGAAAAAATTGTACCTCACTTGCGTGGGTAGGCATAGTGGCTGCAACATGAAACAGCGCAAAACGCAACATGGTTGCACCTCAATTTCCCAGTAAAATCTAGCACTTTTTGGACAAAAAGACTACCTTTTGTTTTTGCGCCGTAGCTCTGCCAGCACATAGGGAAACCTAGCAAACCAATACATTTTTGAAAACTAGATACCCAGGGAAATTCAGGATGGGGTGACTCGTCTGCCTACCCCCAGGTTTTGTTACCCAGAATCCCTTGCAAACCTAAAACGTTGACAAAAAAACACATTTTCCTCACATTTCTTTGGTGGAAAGTTCTGGAATCTGCGTGGATCAACAAATTTCCACCCACCCAGCGTTCCCCCAGGTCTCCCCAAAAAAATGATACCTCACTTGCGTGGGTAGGCATAGTGGCTGTGACATGAAACAGCGCAAAACGCAACAAGGTCGCACCTCAATTTCCCAGTGAAATCTTGCACTTTTCGGACAAAAAGACTACCTTTTGTTTTTGCGCCCTAGTTCTGCCAGCACCTAGGGAAACCTAGCAAACCTATACATTTTTGAAAACTTGACACCCAGGGGAATTCAGGATGGGGCAACTCGTCTGCCTACCCCCAGGTTTTGTTACCCAGAAACCCTTGCAAACCTAAAAATTGGACAAAACAAACACATTTTCCTCACATTTCTGTGGTGGTAAGTTCTGGAATCTGCGTGGATCAACAAATTTCCACCCATCCAGCGTTCCCCCAGGTCTCCCAAAAAAAATGGTACCTCACTTGCGTGGGTAGGCATAGTGGCTGCGACATGAAACAGCGCAAAACGCAACATGGTCGCACCTCAATTTCCTCTGTGAAATCTAGCACTTTTTGGACAAAAAGACTACCTTTTGTTTTTGCGCCCTAGCTCTGCCAGCACCTAGGGAAACCTAGCAAACCTATACATTTTTGAAAACTAGACACGCAGGGAAATTCAGGATGGGGTGACTCGTCTGCCTACCCCCAGGTTTTGTTACCCAGAATCCCTTGCAAACCTAAAAATTTGACAAAAAAAACACATTTTCTGCACATTTCTGTGGTGGAAAGTTCTGGAATCTGCGTGGATCAACAAATTTCCACCCTCCCAGCATTCCCCCAGGTCTGCCGAAAAAAATGGTACCTCACTTGTGTGGGTAGGCATAGTGGCTGCGACATGAAACAGCGCAAAACGCAACATGGTTGCACCTCAATTTCCCAGTGAAATCTAGCACTTTTCGGACAAAAAGACTACCTTTTGTTTTTGCGCCCTAGCTCTGCCAGCACCTAGGGAAACCTAGAAAACCTATACATTTTTGAAAACTAGACACCCAGGGGAATTTAGGATGGGGTGACTTGTCTGCCTACCCCCAGGTTTTGATACCCAGAATCCCTTGCAAACCTAAAAATTTGATTAAAAAAACACATTTTCCTCACATTTCTGTGGTGGAAAGTTCTGGAATCTGCGTGGATCAACAAATTTCCACCCACCCAGCGTTCCCCCAGGTCTCCCAAAAACAATTGTACCTCACTTGCATGGGTAGGCATAGTGGCTGCGACATGAAACAGCGTAAAACGCAACATGGTTGCACCTCAATTTCCCAGTGAAATCTAGCACTTTTTGGACAAAAAGACTACCTTTTGTTTTTGCGCCGTAGCTCTGCTAGCACCTAGGAAAACCTAGCAAACCTATACATTTTTTAAAACTAGACACCCAGGGGAATTCAGGATGGGGTGACTCGTCTGCCTACCCCCAGGTTTTGTTACCCAGAATCCATTGCAAACCTAAACATTTGACAAAAAAACACATTTTCCTCATATTTCTGTGGTGGAAAGTTCTGGAATCTGCGTGGATCAACAAATTTCCACCCACCCAGCGTTCCCCCAGGTCTCCCGAAAAAAATGGTACCTCACTTGCGTGGGTAGGCATAGTGGCTGTGACATGAAACAGCGCAAAACGCAACATGGTCGCACCTCAATTTCCCAGTGAAATCTTGCACTCTTCGGACAAAAAGACTACCTTTTGTTTTTGCGCCCTAGCTCTGCCAGCACCTAGGGAAACCTAGCAAACCTATACATTTTTGAAAACTAGACACCCAGGGGAATTCAGGATGGGGCGACTCGTCTGCCTACCCCCAGGTTTTGTTACCCAGAATCCCTTGCAAACCTAAAAATTTGAAAAAACAAACACATTTTCCTCACATTTCTGTGGTGGAAAGTTCTGGAATCTGCATGGATCAACAAATTTCCATGCACCCAGCGTTCCCCCAGGTCTCCCGAATACAATGGTACCTCACTTGCGTGGGTAGGCATAGTGGCTGCGACATGAAACAGCGCAAAACGCAACATGGTTGCCTCTCAATTTCCCAGTGAAATCTTGCACTTTTCGGACAAAAAGACTACCTTTTGTTTTTGCGCCCTAGCTCTGCCAGAACCTAGGGAAACCGAGCAAACCTATACATTTTTGAAAACTAGACACCCAGGGGAGTTCAGTATGGGGTGACTCGTCTGCCTACCCCCAGGTTTTGTTACCCAGAATCCCTTGCAAACCTAAATATTTGACAAAAAAACACATTTTCCTCACATTTCTGTGGTGGAAAGTTCTGGAATCTGCGTAGATCAACAAATTTCCACCCACCCAGCGTTCCTCCAGGTCTCCTGAAAAAAATGGTACCTCACTTGCGTGGGTAGGCATAGTGGCTGCGACATGAAACAGCACAAAACGCAACATGATCGCACCTCAATTTCCCAGTGAAATCTTGCACTTTTCGGACAAAAAGATTACCTTTTGTTTTTGCGTCCTAGCTCTGCCAGCACCTAGGGAAACCTAGCAAACCTATACATTTTTGAAAAGTAGACACCCATGGAAATTCAGGATGGGGTGACTTGTCTGCCTACCCCCAGGTTTTGTTACCCAGAATCCCTTGCAAACCTAAAAATTTGACAAAAAAAACAAATTTTCCTCACATTTCTGTGGTGGAAAGTTCTGGAATCTGCGTGGATCAACAAATTTCCACCCACCCAGCGTTCCCTCAGGTCTCCCGAAAAAAATGGTACCTCACTTGCGTGGGTAGGCATAGTGGCTGCGACATGAAACAGCGCAAAACGCAACATGGTCGCACCTCAATTTCCCAGTAAAATCTTGCACTTTTCGGACAAAAAGACTACCTTTTGTTTTTGCACCCTAGCTCTGCCAGCACCTATGGAAACCTAGCAAACCTATAAATTTTTGAAAACTAGACACCCAGAGGAAGTCAGGATGGGGTGACTCGTCTGCCTACCTCTAGGTTTTGTTACCCAGAATCCCTTGCAAACCTAAAAATTTGACAAAAAAAACAAATTTTCCTCACATTTCTATGGTGGAAAATTCTGGAATCTGCATGGATCAACAAATTTTCCCCCACCCAGCGTTCCCCAAGGTCTCCCGAAAAAAATGGTACCTCACTTGCGTGGTTAGGCATAGTCGCTGCGACATGAAACAGCTCAAAATGCAACATGGTCGCACCTCAATTTCACAGTGAAATCTTGCACTTTTCGGACAAAAAGACTACCTTTTGTTTTTGCGCCCTAGCTCTGCCAGCACCTAGGGAAACCTTGCAAACCTATACATTTTTAAAAACTAGACACCCAGGGAAATTCAGGATGGGGTGACTCGTCTGCCTACCCCCAGGTTTTGTTACCCAGAATCCCTTGCAAACCTAAACATTTGACAAAAAAACACATTTTCCTCACATTTCTGTGGTGGAAAGTTCTGGAATCTGCGTGGATCAACAAATTTCCACCCACCCAGCGTTCCCCCAGGTCTCCCGAAAAAAATGGTACCTCACTTGCGTGGGTAGGCATAGTGGCTGCGACATGAAACAGCGCAAAACGCAACATGGTCGCACCTCAATTTCCCAGTGAAATCTTGCACTTTTCGGACAAAAAGACTACTTTTTGTTTTTGCGCCCTAGCTCTGCCAGCACCTAGGGAAACCTAGCAAACCTATACGTTTTTTAAAACTAGACACCCAGGGGAATTCAGGATGGGGTGACTCGTCTGCCTACCCCCAGGTTTTGTTACCCAGAATCTCTTGCAAACCTAAAAATTTGACAAAAAAAACACATTTTCCTCACATTTCTGTGCTGGAAAGTTCTGGAATCTGCGTGGATCAACAAATTTCCACCCACCCAGCGTTCCCCCAGGTCTCCCGAAAAAAACACCACACCACCCTTTTGGGTGACTTCAACCTCCCAGAAAACGCTAGCTAACAAAAACATAAGCTATACTCTCCTCAAACGTATTGAAACATTCAATATGTTACAGCACATCACACAACCAACATACTCAAAAGGCCACATCCTCAACCTTGTATTCTCCTCATCACTAAAATTCCAACAAAACCACCCATACTCCAGCAATGCAACAACCATTGTGCAATTCCTAGCTCCCTGCTCAGCATCCTACTAACAAACCAAGGTCAACACAAAGAGAAGAACACAACTTAAATTTAACAACTCCCCAACAACCACTTAATGCTTAAACATATCTCTCTTGTCCTGCCAACTCAATGTCTAGTAAAAAAAAAACATGCATTACATACAGACTTACAAAATTGAGTGCAGGTCGTGTTAAAATCACAGGGCCAGATTCTCAAACTGCACTTTGTAGTACATTTTCTAATATTACAAAATGAACTGCAAAATGTAAGTTTTACCTATACTTATATGTGCAGAGTTCTCCACCCCAACTGCAGAGTCTCTGCACATGTAAGTACAGATTTTAGTGATAAACGTGGGAGAGACACAGGGAGTAGGTGGGAAATGGAGAATATCTACTACTTAAGGGAATGGGATTAGAGAGGAGTAAGGGCCATATGTATCAAGCCTTTTTGATACTTGCAAACGGGCAGATTCTCAGAATCGGCCCATTTGCGAATTGGAAAAAGCCTTTTGGGATGTATTATCCCAAAAGGCCATCGCAAAATAGAGAATTGCAAAATTTGCGATTCTCTATTTTGCTAATGCAATTAAGGAATTGCAAATTGCGAGTCCTTAACCCCTTCGATGCTGGTGACGGAACCGTTCCGTCATCAGTCACGGCTGATCTGTGCTGATGACGGAACGGTTCCGTCACGACCGCGCCCTGTTCTGGAATGTCCAGCACAGGGCGCGGCTACGGCGCCGCACGGAAGCGGTTAAGTGCAATTCTGGAGCACCAGAAATTTGCTATTTGACCTTAAGGAATTTGCGATTTTCTTTAATAAAGCACTTTTTTGATTTTTTAAAAGTGCCATATTTCGTACATACATGCCGTTAGGGCTTGTATGTGCGCAAAATGGGCACACATATATATTTCATGGGTGCAACAGGTTGTCCTTTTGGCACCCTTGCAACCTTGAAATTGCATTCTCAATTTGCGATTCTCTAATTGGTAATCGCAAATTGAGAATGTTTTCACATTCATTTTTATGGGCCTCCTAGCCCATAGGAATGAATGGGAAGGTATTCCTTAATTGCAAATCTCAATTTGTTATTTGCAAATAAGGAATATGTAGGATTTACAATTTTTTTAGCAAATCCTACATACATTGCATTTTGCGATTCTCTAATTGCAATTCGCTAAAAATCGCAATTTGAGAATCGCAAAACTCTTTATTGATAAATATGGCCTCAAGAGAGGTTTAGGGAGGGAAGGCATACACCCACACACAATTAAGCCATTTGCTTTACTCTGGGGGTGGCGACATGTCTTTTATAGTAAGTGTACACTCGGAATTCGTTAATAAACACTAAACCTACTCAAAAGTGTCATTCACTTTTGTGTAACAGGCCCACAGTATTTTCAAATTTAGCATTTTCAAACTTAGCATAGAGCAAATATAATTGATGGGCCCTCACAACAAATTAATTCTTAGGACAATATTATTATTCACCCTAACCCAAAGCTAATAAATGTGTAGAGCATATAATTAATAGATAATACGTATACTCGGAGAAGGTTAAACCAACCTAGATCAATCCACAGATATCCTCAATAATGTGTAATACAACTTTTACTAATCTCTTCACTCACAAATCTGAAACGACCTAGCTATGTTTATCTTGAACAGTCCTCTCTGCTTAACAGTTCTGTACAAGTTTAGTTTTGAGGGCAATAAATCACACAAGGTAAACACACGACTTACTACATACATTCTGATGGTATAGATTAACTGCTTCAAGAGTAGGATATACCTCATGAGCAAGCAAGTTGTTCCCTAAAAACACTGTGTCAATGGTACTTGTTGAAAATAAGTTTCCAAACAGAAAAAAAATCGACAGTGTTATTTTGTGAACATGGAATAATGCAGCTATTTTAAAACATTTATTTATACACATTTTTCTGAACTGACATTCAAGCATAGTCAACAAACTAAATTGGGATTTAAATATACACAGTTATATAAGTCATTGTTATTCCAATACTTCTGTTTGTACACAGAAAGACAGGTATCAACATTTCCCTCTAATGTTATCTATTATTATCATACTTCATTAATAAAACACTGAGTTGGAACGGATACGATTGTGTGTAGAAGATGAAACAGCTGTGTAATGAGAAGTAGGACCAGTTGCAGACGGCACAGATTGGGGGTGTGGGGGGTTAAGGGGATATTAAAAAAAGAAAAAAAACGTACCTTACTGCTGCATCTCTCTGTCGTCTCTCCTCGCGTAGGGAATGGAACAGGAAGCAGCCAGGCTCCCCTGACCAATCACAACGCTGCAATGCAGCATTGTGATTAGTAAGCACGCGAGCTCCCCTGACCAATCACAACGCTGCAATGCAGCATTGTGATTGGTCTTAGCGTGGTGTTTCGACGTTCAGCCAGGGACTGGGGGCCTGGGCACGTTCACCATGCAGGCTGTAATGCAGCCTGCATAGAGAACATGCGAAGGGCGCATGACTGTTTGACCAGCACGAGAGGGCCCACCAAACAGTCATTGCACACTTAGGAGGGTGCTACCACTCCATCCCTGCCCTGCTCTGTGAGCAGAGCAGCCCCGCCCCATCACGTAAAGCTGCTGCAGCAGAACTAAATAAAATGATAACATTACATTGTCATTATTTCTTTTTTTTTCACTGCTTCAAAGCAGTGGGCCGACGCTCCTTCGCCTTTGCGGAGGAGTCACCACTGAGTATTACAACCTCAGAACTAACCGTGAGAAATATTTCACCCCGATGCAGGAGGTGAGTGTGATGTTGAGGGTGTACTATTAAACTCATTTTTATCTACAACTCTCTAGAAACAATAGAAGGCACATATCTATGCTTCAAAATCATATTAGTCCTCTAACTTTTTATCTAACTAAGATTAAAATACGCAGTAACATTAATAGTGTACACAGCTAAGGTGTAAACTGGGAATATTGAATCCCGAATTCAGAATGGAGAGAATATTGTTACAACATCAAGAGGCAAAATGTTGAAAGGTTAGTTTCTATACATTTTCTATACCTAACTCCTCATATATGTGATATATATATATATATACACATAACGTCCTGTTGTTCGAGTATTCTCTGCCCCACTTAACGAGAGTTGCGTCGTCTTGTGTGGACTCCTCGGACCAAGTCCAATAGATACAGCAAAAGATGACGACGCTGTGTGCGGTACCAAATCCTTTTATTTCTTTTGCTATATATATATATATATATATACATATATACACACTCACACATATATACATACATATATATATTACCTACTGGCGGTCGCCAGTAGGTATATATAGTTAGGATTTTTTCTCTATGGGATTTTTGAAAATTCTATGTCTAATAACTTTGGCGTTTGTGGACGGAATTGGCTGAAATTGTCAGGAAAATGCCACATTTTGTTTCTGAGCAGCCCTTGAAAATTTGGGGGGGGTTCGTCAAGGGGGGGCCGAGAAAAAAGGGGGGTCCCAAAACGTGTTTTTAACATTGAGTTTTCCATAGGGCGGTTGGCCTCACTTTTAGCCCGAACGGCTGAATGGATTTGCATGAAACTTGGCAAAATTGTAGGGACTGGTAGCCCGATGTGCCTTTTGTAGGTCTCAATATATGTGCTACAGTGGATTTTGAGAAATTAACGTTTAAAAAAAGATATATATCTGTAACAGCGGACCGGGCAGCGCTCCAGGACGCGTACTTTTCGCGCAACGGAGCTTTGTGAAGCGAAGCTGATTGGTTCTCCGGCGTCTGTCAACATTCCAAACAGTCCGTAGCGGCCGCCATCTTGTCTCTCGGTAGGATCGAGAGACAAGAGGAGGCGAAAGCGAAGGGGCAAATGACCATAAGGGGGAATAGTAGATCCTCGCTGACCCCCTAGGTTTGATGTGGAGGTTTTAAAAGGGCCCCGCGGGGCAAAAAAAAGAAAAAAAAATAATAATCGAACGGCTGAATGGATTTGCACGAAACTTGGTAAAATATTAGGGACTGGTAGCCCGATGTGCCTTTGCTAGGTCTCAATATATGTGCTCCAGTGGATTTTGAGAAATTAACGTTCAAAAAAAGATATATATCTGTAACAGCGCTCTGCTTCGCGTAACGGAGGTTTGCGACGCTGATTGGTCATTCTGTCACTGGGCTATAGTTGGGCTACATCTGGCTGATATTTGGGCTACATTTGTTTTTTTTCGTCTCTGGCGGCCATCTTTGGGCTACATTGGGCTACATTGGGCTTCATTGGGCTTCATTGGGCTACATTGGGCTACATTTGGGTTCCAACATATATATAGGCCAATGTAGCCCAATATATATTTTTCAAAGTTAATTTTCGTAAAAACCACTGGAGCATATATCTTGAGACATAGCAAAGGCACATCGGGCTACCAGTCCCTACAATTTTGCCAAGTTTCGTGCAAATCCATTCAGCCGTTCGAGCTAAAAGTGAGTCCAACCGCCCTATGGAAATGAAGGAAATGAATGGGTAATTTGTAATTAGCAAATAGCTCATCGCAAACTAGGAATGGTAAAGAATCGCTATTTATTCCTTAAAGTTCGCTATTTAGGAAATGCAAAAAACTTTGATGATACATATGGCGGTTCATCTCTAACAAGATAAGAAGCATAGGGATAGATTTATGATGACTGGCGCATCACCAGGGATGTGTTAGTCATTCTGTGCCGCTGTTCCGTCACCTATGGTGTGCTGCATTTACAATGCGGCACATCATGGGGCAAAAACAGCACAGATGCGTGATGTATCTGTGCCGTAAAGGTGGCGCATTGCTGGAGTTGTATCGCAAGTGTGATGAAGCTCCAGCAAGGGTCGGGGGTGCCCCTGTCGCAGGGTTTCTGTTCTCACACAGAACTGTGGACAGAGGATTGGAACCTCGGCGAATTAGGGTGTCCCAAAACTCACCTTAGTAATCAAAAACCCCTTAGCAAGCTAGGTACAGTGTCACATTGGATATAACAAACTCTCAATGTTTAGACAATCCAGAATATGAACTTATAGTACCTCAGGATACGTGGAACTCATGAACAGTCGGTCGTTATATATTTCTTAGAAACCAGAACATGGAGTTAAGAAGAACACATGTGTATTTGAAATGTTTATTTACTAATGCCGTCTTCTCAGGCGTAGTATCTTAGATAATACAAGTACACATATTATCAGTAGCAAAATTACCAGCATAGTTACTAGTACATAAAAAGCGAATGGTGACAGTATGTTAACATGCTGTAAATGAATAAGAGTTAGCAACACTTATAAGCAGCCGCGGGCCGTGGAGGGAGTTACGGTGGGGCAGGGAGGCGGGGAGGGGCAGGGTGGAGAGGGCTCCACCCTGCTTCTCCCCCTCCCCGCCTCCCTGCCTCACCGTAACTCCCTCCACGGCCCGCGGCTGCTTATATCTCACCCTCCCTAATACACATATTATATTATTTGCTAAGAAGGTCTCTTTGTGTTGGTTTAGGGCGTGCCCATACTTTAGTGTCTTAGATTTGAAGGAATCACATCAGCATACACCAGCTCTCTCTTCATGTGAACCGCATCAAGTGTTGTGTATGTGTGTTCGGCAAAGCAATATAAAACCCGCCTCATGCCCAGAATTGGCAGAAGTTGCACTTATGTTATGAGTATGAAGTCGTGGAGATCAGACCTCATAACAATTCTGTATCGTGTTGTTCTTGAAACTTTAGCACTCGCTGTACAGATATAGTTTAACAAGCAAAGCAGATAGTAGAGCAATAACATATTATTCTCATGTAAACCACGATGAACTACTAGGTTGAAAGCTAAAGCAACAACTAAGTGTCGTGTGCAGAAGTTGCAAAAAAGGAAAAATGGCGTTTAAACCGGTAATGAGCCCATGCTAACTTAACACGGTGTAAAGATATCCAGGACGTAGATGACACCTCCCCATGATCCGGAAACGAACTGAATAAGATAATAGAAGTGCCATCTCATGAGAGCAGATTGCAAGTTTATATGTGGACGGTCCGCAAGGTAAAGCATTAAAAACTAGGAAAATGTAATGCTAAAGAAAAATAAAACAGCCAAGTACTTTATCGAGTCTTAAGCCAATAGGCAAGGTAAATAATAAAAACTTGACAAATAAGTCAATGAATTGTCAATGAAATGCTAGTACTCAGCATATCAAACATGAAAAAGGTCTATGACATAACTGTGTATGCAAAATAAGCTGCAACAGCCTCCAATAGGAAGTCACCGTCTTCATCCGAAAACAGTTCAGCCATCCAATGTAAAAGCGGAAAAGAACATACGTGCTCTCCCAGCACCGGATCCTCTATCACCATCAGAGGACAGCTCGGTGGGTTTTCAAGAAAGCTCTGTTCCAAGAAAGACTGTGTTGCCGCCAGTAAATTCCAGGGACCAATTAGTCCATGCATCAATGCCACAGCCATAATCCTTTCGCCAGGACAAACCAACTCGTGAGTAATGATAGGAGTCATCAGCTGATTAAAGTCGACGTCAGGAGAAACCGGTCCGCAGAGACACAAATCAATGGCCCAATCGAAATCAAAGGTCAGGCAGTGAAATACAGGCTGGACACAGGTGAAGTAGGAGAATCGAAAAGATAATCCATATGCCGTGCTTAATATCGCCAACGGCATTGTGCCATAATATTCTAGCATGCGATTGCGGAACAGTGTCAGCAGCTGCAGGGCGGGAGGTTGCATAGGAGGGACATCCATATTTAAAAATGTAAAAAAGCACAAGAGCGTCCGCTGGTAATGCAAGTAAAAATGGCAATCCACGAAGCAGAGTGGAAAAAATACAATGAAAGAAAGCAGGGATGACTCCAAAGATTTTCTCAAATGAAGTCACGAGACCACTGGTAACAACTTTAAAAAAGTGCGCCAGGGCCTTTGTGGAGGATGCGTTAGAGATAGTCCGAACCATCTTGCTGAAATGGAAAGGCAAATCTGAATTGAAAAGGGTCTGCACCTCTGTACGGGTGTTCGCTATGTGAAGCACGAAAGTTTCACGGGCCGAACTCAAGGCCACCTCTCTCTGAGACAAAAGAGCTCTTATTCTTGCCATGCCGTTGAAATCTGCTCCCAAGGTTGGTATTTGTGGCGAGATTGAAAACTCCCTATGTTCATGTGTGGGAGGAAATAGAACATTTCTGCAGCAAATAACCCGTTCACTTACTGTTACGATAAAAGGAATACTTTTAATTAACCCAGAACAATCTTCATTATTGAGCATCAAATAACTACCATTTTCCAACAACTTGAACGTGGGGATGATAGCAGGAACTGGCGTGCCTTGCAACACGCAAGCCATATTTGGTCGGTGTTTGTTGCATGAACCGTGTAACTGTATGTGCCTACACATTAGTGAATGATCTGGCGTCTCAGTGCATTCCTCTCCATTCAGATAAACTTCTTGATCATCTTTGAAACATCTGTATGTGTATGGAAGCGACCAGACCTCATGAAGAAAAGCACTACCTAAAGGTTCATAACGACCTATTGGTATATATTTCATACAATTTGAAAACTTATATAAAGCAAAAGGCAGCGTTATTAAACCGTGGATAAGGCACGTTGCCAAAAAACCCGCAATCCTCTGCTGATGATGTCACTGAGCATGTCATGAATGATGTAATATGTGACATCATCAGCAGTGGATTACGGGTAATAGTATCTCTAGTTTACTCCCCTATAGCTGTCTTTCTTTTAACATAAGTGTCTGTTTCCTTCCCTTATACTTACTGTTTTTGGTTCGCTTCCGGTTCGCGTACCGGCGAGCGAACTGGGAAGCGAACTAAGAGAAATAGAGGTTGGCACAGTTCCAAATATTGTACCAATTTTTTAATAACGGGGAGGTAGTTCTGAAAAGAATTTTTTTTTATTGTTTTTGTTGTTTTATATTTTTTTTATTATTTTTCAGAACATTTTTTACTTTTTTTGAATTTTTCTGAACAGTTTTATATTTTTTTGGGTTTTTCTTGGAGGGGGCAATGAAAACGATTCATTGTAAAGGGCTCAACAGGAGCAACAAAACAAAAAAAGAAGTATTTATTATTTTGGGCGTTTCGTACAAACTTGCATATGATAGTCAATAGCTCTGTTGATCAGAGTGATGCTTCTTTCTCCGTAGGAAATGAATCCATCGCAAAATACGCAGATGTGTTTTACTTCACCAAATTTCATTTGTATATTTGGCACCATCTCCCTGCCCTCTGGTCCCGTTACTTCCGGTACAACAGATCTTCTGGCCATAATAGGGAGATTATCTAGGTCGTTCCGAAACTGTGCAGCACTGTAGTTGTTAGGATGCCACCTAGTCATATGGCGATGCATTGTGTAGTTTCCGAAACTGTATTTTTTCTCGGTTCCTCTGGACAGTCTATCTTGACATATAAGGCAAGTTACGTATCTTGCATTTACTTTTTTCTGACCTTTGGGAATTTTAAAAAATTGCCAAATGAAGTTTTCTTTCCGGTGAGACGTCCTGGGCTGCTCAGGCAAAAACTGCCTCTCTTCGTGCTCGTCGTCCTGTTCCTCTTCTTGTTGAATTATAACTTGAGCAGGTGGTCCACTCTTCCTTGGATGTGGTGGAGGTGGTGGGGAAGCACCAGCTGAAGCTACTAAAGAAGCCATTGCTCAGTGATCACAAAGGGTCTTTCTCTCACAATGATGAAAGTCAGAGTGAGGAAAGAAGGAGGGATTTTCATCATTTGGGAAAAACAAGAGTTCTCAACCAATGAAAAGTGTTCATTTTAGATTATATGACCTAGTCTTACATCATTAGGAAACCAAAAGTGAAATGAACCAATGAAAAGTGTTATTACCAAGTCACATGACCTGCTGTGTTTACGTTAAGCGCTTTGCAGGGCCTCCCGGTTTGCTTCCAGAAACCTGCGCTTTGCGACTCGCTTCGCGTACCAGTTCGCTAACGTAGCACGTCATATGACGTATCACGCGACAACGCGAAACGTCATGCGGACGGGAGGCGTCACGATGTTGTTTTCTAAAGCGGCAGTTGCGGTAAAGAAACGTTTACCGGCTCGCGGTCTATTTCGCGGCATCAAGGTCAGCTAACGGGAAGCTTCCCGATTCGCGAAGCGGGAACGAAGAAAAAAAAATATTTTAAAAAAAAATTATTCATAAACATATAAAATATATTTTTGGATTTAAAGAAGAATACATTTTACAGCTACAGATATTAGCTGTTAAAAAACCAATGAAATTCACTGAAAAAACCATAGGTTATAGACCATATATAGTTAGGAATTAGCATTTACAAAACCTTGAAAATTCACTGAAAAAACCATAGGTTATAGACCATATATAGTTAGGAATTAGCATTTACAAAACCTTATTTTACTCACACAAAACCATTGAAATTCCATATATAGTTAGTTGCACTAACTATATATCGCGCACCCGCAATCCACTGCTGATGATGTCACATATTACATCATTCATGACATGGTCAGTGACATCACTGATGACATCACTGATGACATCTCAAATGACATCACTGATGACATCACTGATGACATCTCATTTGACATCAATGACCACATCACTGATGATATCATTCATGTGACAATACAATGCATCTCCTCACATTTTAATATAACCTCTGTTTCACCCAGTGTTAAATACAGAGTATAATTTTTGAAACCATTGACACACCAATACTAGTTACTACATACGCACTCACTGATTCCTACGTCTACACACACCTTCACTCATTCACCCATACAATCATTCATACATACAATCACTCATCTTTACAACACTATCATATGCACTCATACACCTATACAGACAGTCACAGTCTGCCACTCATCCATGGAGTTACTCACTCACCTAGTCAGTCATGTAAAGAATCAATGACACTTCCATTTTCTTGTCTATACAGTTAAACATAGAGCACCTTACATTTTCAAACATATGCTAACACATACTTACCTTCTTATACAATCATTGATACAAGTACACATTGATCTGCACAGAGTCACACACCTCCCAGCCAGCCACACACACACTCAGTCTCCCATACAAATACTTGGGCAATCAATCAATAACCCATATAGTTACTCATACAGCTACTGATCAACACATGCAGCAGTTTACAGAACAACAGACATAATGATGCACAAATTAAGACAGTTTAGTCACTAACCCATGCACTCAGTGAGACACATTTAATCACTCACTCATACAGTTAGTCATGCACCTACTAAATCCTTCGTCCAGACACTTACACATCCACTCAATCTTCAATATGTAAGACATATTTAAACTTTACAGAAACAAAAAATCACTGGATGTTGTTATCAGTCATGTCATCAGTGATGTCATTTGAGATGTCATCAGTGATGTCATCAGTGATGTCACTGACCATGTCATGAATGATGTAATATGTGACATCATCAGCAGTGGATTGCGGGTGCGCGATATATAGTTAGTGCAACTAACTATATATGGAATTTCAATGGTTTTGTGTGAGTAAAATAAGGTTTTGTAAATGCTAATTCCTAACTATATATGGTCTATAACCTATGGTTTTTTCAGTGAATATATATATACATATATATGTGTGTGTATATATAGACTCAGTGCGTGTGTATATATATATTTATATATATATACATATATATATATATTCACTGAAAAAACCATAGGTTATAGACCATATATAGTTAGGAATTAGCATTTAAAAAACCTTATTTTACTCACACAAAACCATTGAAATTCCATATATAGTTAGTTGCACTAACTATATATCGCGCACCCGCAATCCACTGCTGATCATGTCACATATTACATCATTCATGACATGGTCAGTGACATCACTGATGACATCACTGATGACATCTCAAATGACATCACTGATGAGATCACTGATGACATCTCATTTGACATCAATGACCACATCACTGATGATATCATTCATGTGACAATACAATGCATCTCCTCACATTTTAATATAACCTCTGTTTCACCCAGTGTTAAATACAGAGTATAATTTTTGAAACCATTGACACACCAATACTAGTTACTACATACGTACTCACTGATTCCTACGTCTACACACACATTCACTCATTCACCCATACAATCATTCATACATACAATCACTCATCTTTACAACACTATCATATGCACTCAAACACCTATACAGACACTCAGACTCTGCCACTCATCCATGGAGTTACTCACACACCTAGTCAGTCCTGTAAAGAATCAATCACACTTCCATTTTCTTGTCTATACAGTTAAACATAGAGCACCTTACATTTTCAAACATATACTAACACATACTTACTTTCTTATACAATCATTGATACAAGTACACATTGATCTGCACAGAGTCACACACCTCCCAGCCAGCCACACACACACTCAGTCTCCCATACAAATACTTGGACAATCAATCAATAACCCATATAGTTAATCATATAGCTACTGATCAACACATGCAGCAGTTTACAGAACAACAGACATAATGATGCACAAATTAAGACAGTTTAGTCACTAACCCATGCACTCAGTGAGACACATTTAATCACTCACTCATACATTCAGTCATGCACCTACTAAATCCTTCGTCCAGACACTTATACATCTACTCATTTATCAATATGTAAAACATATTTAAACTTTACAGAAACACACAGTCACTGGATGATGTCATCAGTGATCTCATCAGTGATGTCATTTGAGATGTCATCAGTGATGTCATCAGTGATGTCACTGACCATGTCATGAATGATGTAATATGTGACATGATCGGCAGTGGATTGCGGGTGCGCGATATATAGTTAGTGCAACTAACTATATATGGAATTTCAATGGTTTTGTGTGAGTAAAATAAGGTTTTTTAAATGCTAATTCCTAACTATATATGGTCTATAACCTATGGTTTTTTCAGTGAATTTTCAAGGTTTTGTAAATGCTAATTCCTAACTATATATGGTCTATAACCTATGGTTTTTTCAGTGAATTTCAATGGTTTTTTAATAGCAAATATCATAAGCTGTCGAATGTCAAGTACGTGGTAAGTGAAAACATTTTCGTGTTTATGCACACTGATCTGCTTTGAATCGTGCCCCCCCCTCATTTCTATTAGGAGTACTCTCTCTTTGCACATAGTGAAGGGTAGTTAACGCAGGCCTTTGCCCCCGTTGTAATACGTCGTGCCTGCTTCTCTCTCCATTTGATTGATGGTTATCCAAGTATTTACTGTTTTAGAATTGGTTCTCTTTGGTTCATTCTCTATTTACAAACAAACACAGAGTCGCAATACTCTGTTTAGTCTTCGCAGATAACGAAAAATCGTGTAAAAAAAAAAGAAAAGGAATCGAGCAAAATCAGTAGGCCACTAATGGGATCTCTTTTTGACCTCGCTAAAATAGAAACATTAGGAACAACCCCTCATGACAAATACAAAACTAGTGAGATGAACTGAACTCCACACAATGATGGCTGCAAAACAGCTTGGCTCCGCCACCCACCCCGCCCAAAATAACGATAAAGAGCGGCTGCCATGATTGGTTGCGGAATGGCCACGACGGAGCTACGAAATGGTGCTGCTCTCATGCTAACCCCAGCTTCAGTCTGAATATCCAGAAACACTGTAGACTACCAATTCGATCAGTTCCGGTAGCGCCCCAATGTAACCCGGTAGAGAAGAACTAGCCCTCCCCTCTTTGACTGATGGTTCTTGTTGCCTGTCCCTTCTGTTGTCATTTAACAGAACTATTTAGCCTGCTGAAAGGGGTTGTGTTCCAACCGCTGGTTGGTGGAGACATTTTGACTATATTCTGGACCTGCGTTGTCGCGTAATGCGTCATATGACGCGCCGCGTTAGCGCATCCGGAAGTCATCCGGGGCGCGCAGCGCGTAACGTAAGCATAACAAGTCATGTGACTTGTTAATAAAACTTTTCATTGGTTCATTTTACTTTTCTTATTCTAATGATGAAAGGCTTGGTCATATGACCTAAAAATTACGCTTTTTATTACTTCCGAACATTATTTTTTCTTAAATATATGTTATAATGTTCCAGGCTAATGTACTTTCCCGGAAAATTTACAACTGTCCTGCAAGTAAAATATATTCTTTTTTCGAGAAAAAGAGCGTTTCTTTGTCCCATGACGGAGCCGTTGAGCAAAAGAGGGTCGACCTGCTGTCTTAGTCGCCGATACGCCTGAATAGGAGATTCTTATCGATCACTTTATGTTGCAGGAGTAGAAAACACAACAGCCCTTGACCATTTATCTTTACTGCGTTCCTTCGAATTATACCTTTTACCCTTCATGTAATTGGTCTGCTTTATTTCACTTGCCTTTTACTGATTCTAAAACAGTGACTATTATTAAAAACTTTACCAATGTATATACTACTACCATGTTTTCTTTTAAAAACCTTTATTGTGAAAATTTCATTATACAAATACGAGCCTATAACCACGTGGGCCGGCCACGGAGCAAACTGTAATCGTATATGATGAGTAGACATTTACACTGTAGAGGAACGTAACGGGCGGGCCATTAGGTTGCAAGAACTAAGGTGTCTAACAGTTACGGAATCGGTGGACGTACATTTTATAATTAAAATACGACAGGGCCAGTTACAATAAAATTATCTAGATATACATTTGCGGGCAAGTACCATCGGTGACGTTAATTCGAACTTTCAATAGTACAGTAATCAATAACACATCAGAACTTAATATCAATAGGGATGTCGAAATGTTCAATCAATTCTCGTCCCCGCCCGCCATGTGCTTCAAAACTGCATACGTATCTCGTGATTTCAAGGTTCTGCAACCAGTACACAACAAGGAGTTACGAGTCCCATTTATTCCGGCGCCATTTTGGGCGAGGACGGGCAGGTCCAGGATATAGTCAAAATGTCTCTACCAACCATCGACTATGATGATGTTCATATGCTGTATTTATTAGAGTAACACTCATCTGTCCACATGAAATTAATTTGCCACAATCTAAACATGTCATTTTAATCTTTCCAAAGTTCTTCTAAATATTTGGGACCGTTTCCCTTGCCTCTGATGCTGTCAGTGCCACTTCTTTGATGAATGTACTAGCAGGTCAAGGGTTCTCCTCCAAATCTCTCTTTTATGCAGCACTATAATTAATTGGTGCCACCTCTCCATATGACGATGCATGGTATAGTTACCATAACTATATTTTTTTTCGGTTCCTCTGGAGAGTTCATCGTGGCAGATGAAGCGTGTAACGTACCGGGCATTTACCTTTTTTTGCATGTACAGGAAAGGAAAAAAAAAATCGAGCGTCCGAGTTCTAAGGTGTCCCAGGGACATTTTAGTGGACCAGGCCCAAATCCAAAGAACAGGCCGCCATTTTAAGAGTCCTGTTGCAGCCGCCTGTCGCTGTAGCATCAAGAGCAGCCGAAACTCAGCTGAATGGCAACTGAAACGGTAAAGGGGCGCCCCACTACAGCAGACGAGCCTCCACCTAGGAAGGCCCGTTCACGCCGCCTCCCCCCCCCCCCCTTCGGGCACCCCACGCCGTTATTCGGAGCAGTATTGTAGGATGGCCACACCAGTGCGGCAACTTGCTAGACATCACCTCGGTGGTAACCGAATCTCAACGCCTTGTGGTGTCTTCTATTCAGAAAACATTGTTATGCTGCCTTCGACCTATTCGCCGCAAGTGCGCACACAACTCAACTGCATAGCTTCCTAGACACCACCTCGGTGCCATCCGGATCTTGGAATCTCAGCGCCTTTTGGTGTCTTCTCTTCAGAAAATATTGTTGCGCTGCCTTTGGCCCCATTCGCACATTGGTCAGCTACTGACGCCATCTCACAGGCTAATGGGGCGCCCCACGCCGACTTTCAGCATTGTAGGATGACCACACCAGTACAGCAACTTGCTAGACATCACCTCGGTGCCATCCGGATCTCGGCGCCCCACTGCAGATGAAGTGCCTCTCAACTATGAAACCACCACGGTGACATCCGGATCTTGGCGCGTTGTGCTGCCTTCGGCCTATTCGCACATCGGTCCGCTACTGACGCCATCTCACAGGCTAATGGGGCGCCCCACGCCGACTTTCAGCATTGTAGGATGACCACACCAGTACAGCAACTTGCTAGACATCACCTCGGTGCCATCCGGATCTTGGCATCTCAACGCCTAGTGGTATCTTCCATACAGAAAATATTGTTGCGCTGCCTTTGACCCCATTCGCACATCGGTCCGCAACTTAGACATCACCTCGGTGCCATCCGGATCTTGGCATCTCAGCGCCTTGTGGTGTCAGTCAGAAAATATTGTTGCGCTGCCTTTGGCCCCATTCGCACATCAGTCCGCTACTGACACCATTTCACAGGCCAACAGGGCGCCCCACGCCGACTTTTACCATTGTAGGATGGCCACACTAGTGCCACAACTTGCTAGACACCACCTCGGTGCCATCCGGATCTTGGCATCTCAGCGCCTTGTGGTGTCTTCTATTCCGAAAATATTGTTGCGCTGCCTTTGGCCCCATTCGCACATCGGTCCGCTACTGCCGCCATCTCACAGGCCAACGGGGCGCCCCACGCCGACTTTCAACATTGTAGGATGGCCACACCAGTGCGGCAACTTACTAGACACCACCTCGGTGCCATCCGGATCTTGGCGCGTTGTGCTGCCTTCGGCCTATTCGCACATCGGTCCGCTACTGACGCAAACTCACAGGCCAACGGGGCGCCCCACGCCGACTTTCAGCATTGTAGGATGGCCACACCAGTGCTGCAACTTGCTGGACACCACCTCGGTGCCATCCGGATCTTGGCGCGTTGTATTGCCTTCGGCCTATTCGCACATCGGTCCGCTACTGACGCCGCCTCACGTGCCAACGTATTTTCTCCGCATTTTATACCCTATGCCGCATAACAGGTCATGTGACTTGTTTATAAAACTTTTCATTGGTTCATTTTACTTTTGGTTTCCTAATGATGGAAGGCTTGATCATATGACCTAAAAACAACACTTTTCATTGGATGAAAACTTTTTTTTTTCCCAAACGATGAAAGCCCCACCTTGTTTCTGGATGTTTCAGACTGAAGCTGGCTTCAGCATGAGAGCACCACCATCTCGTAGCTCCGTCGTGGTCATTCCGCGAGCAATCATGGCAACCGCTCCCCACCAGAAGCCTACAGGAGTCGGGGGCCCCCAAAACTTTTGATAAATCCTCAAGGCGGAGGGGACGCTTTCGAGAATGGGGTCCAAGACCTAGCAGACAAGCGTCTGATTTCCAAGGTGTCCCAGGGCCATTTCAGTGGACCAGGCCCAAAAAGGAAACAGCCTGCCGCCATTTTGAGAGTCCTGTGACAGCCGCCTATCGCTGCACCGCAAGAGTGGGCGCAACTCAGCTGAATTGCGGCTTTTGACACAGTGGACCAAAAACGGACGGAATGGCAACTGAAACGGTAAAGGGGCGCCCCACTACAACAGATGACACTCCACCTGGAGAGGCCCGTTCACGCCGCCTCCCCCGGGGCGCCCCACGCCGTTATTCGGAGCAGCATTGTAGGATACCAAAACCAGTGCGGCAACTTACTGGACATCACCTTGGTGCCATCGTTCTGCTGCCTTGGAACTATTCGCACAACAGTTTGCTACTGATGACCCACCCCCCGCGACGCCCCACGCCAGAAATCTGGACGTTGTGCTGCGTTGGGACTATTCGCACAGCCGACCGCTACTTCGTTGTTTTTCCCTAAAAATGTTTATATGTTATTACTGTTTTTGTTTTCTTGTATATATTTATAAGTTATTAAAGTTTTATAATCTTACTACTTTGTTGGAGTGCTATATATTTTTAATGTGACACATAATTGTAAAAACTTTGATGTACAAAGAGTCATCCCTGGAATCTTCCGCTTCAGGCTCGGTCCCCTCCCCAATCACAATACAGGATGGTTTTCAGATAATAGGAACGCGTCTGCTGTGACGGATCTCATCGAGTGTGGGCCTTGATCTACTATAACTCCTTTGAAGAGGGGTGATTCTTTACAGCTGGGGCCATAAACTACATCTGCAGGGCTAGCTGATACCCTAGGACCGGCCTGGACAATCGGACACAGAGGAAAAGGAGTGTCAGAGGGTGCGGTAGTGAATAGGGCGAAAGGGAGGTGTCGGGCGGGCACAGGGTGTGATTCTCAGGGAAGAGCAGCGCAGATGGGGGGTGGTTTATTACCCATGCATAAGACAGAGAGCGGGGGTGACCACTGCCTGGGGGAGATGCTTGCGAGGGTGGGGAGTCATGCTAAGGATCGACAGCGTGCACAGAGTGGGTCTGGTCAAGGCATCTAAAATGACTGCCGTGCACGACAAAAGTGTGGCATTTGAAAAAAGGCAAGATGGCGCAGACAATGTTTTTCAACACTTCCTGATTTCCTTCGAATCGAACGTTAACAGACGTTGGGGCATATTACCAAGGTTAAGCGATATTTATCCCTAACGATGCTTAGCAACGATTTTTTTTACCGCTAAGCATCGTCAGAAATTATCGCAGATAAACCTTGCTATTATCAAGGTTTATCGCAAATACGATAAAAAACAACCGCAATGCATTAATATCGCTGAAAACTCAGCGATATTCATGCATTACCGAGCTAATGCTCTTAGCCATGTTATCCACCTCCCATTGGATAACATGGCTAAGAACTGCTCAGGGCAGGTGCTAGCTTTTGGAGATATTCGCGCTTATCGCGAATATTTCCAAAAGTTGATAATAGGAGATAGCGATGTTAGCGACTGTTTCCAGTCGCTAACATCTTGGCATGCCCACTTTGCATGTCATTAGTGATAAATATCACTCACATGCAAAGTGGGGCCCAAGATGGTCGCTATCTCCTACTAGCCGTCGCTAACTGGTGTTAGCAACAGCTAGGTAATACAGATATAATTTTATCTCCGCGAAGCGGAGCGCTGTTACAGATATATATCTTTTTTTGAACGTTAATTTCTCAAAATCCACTGGAGCACATATATTGAGACCTAGCAAAGGCACATCGGACTACCAGTCCCTACAATTTTGCCAAGTTTCGTGCAAATCCATTCAGCCGTTCGATTATTATTATTATTATTTTTTTTTGCCTCGCGGGGCCCTTTTAAAACCTCCACATCAAACCTAAGAGGTCAAGGAGGATCTACTATGCCCCCTTATGGTCATTTGCCCCTTCGCTTTGGCCTCCTCTTGTCTCTCGATCCTACCGAGAGACAAGATGGCGGCCGCTACGGACTGTTTGGAATGTTTACAGACGCCGGAGAACCAATCAGCTTCGCAAACCTCCGTTACGCGAAGCGGAGCGCTGTTACAGATATATATCTTTTTTTGAACGTTAATTTCTCAAAATCCACTGGAGCACATATATTGAGACCTAGCAAAGGCACATCGGGCTACCAGTCCCTAATATTTTACCAAGTTTCGTGCAAATCCATTCAGCCGTTCGATTATTATTATTATTATTTTTTTTTGCCCCGCGGGGCCCTTTTAAAACCTCCACATCAAACCTAGGGGGTCAGCGAGGATCTACTATGCCCCCTTATGGTCATTTGCCCCTTCGCTTTGGCCTCCTCTTGTCTCTCGATCCTACCGAGAGACAAGATGGCGGCCGCTACGGACTGTTTGGAATGTTTACAGACCCCGGAGAACCAATCAGCTTCGCTTCACAAAGCTCCGTTGCGCGAAAAGTACGCGAACTGGAGCGCTGCCCGGTCCGCTGTTACAGATATATATCTTTTTTTGAACGTTAATTTCTCAAAATCCACTGAAGCACATATATTGAGACCTACAAAAGGCACATCGGGCTACCAGTCCCTACAATTTTGCCACGTTTCGTGCAAATCCATTCAGCCGTTCGGGCTAAAAGTGAGGCCAACCGCCCTATGGAAAACTCAATGTTAAAAACACGTTTTGGGACCCCCCTTTTTTCTCGGCCCCCCCTTGACGAACCCCCCCAAATTTTCAAGGGCTGCTCAGAAACAAAATGTGCCATTTTCCTGAAAATTTCAGCCAATTCCGTCCACAAACGCCAAAGTTATTAGACATAGAATTTTCAAAAATCCCATAGAGAAAAAATCCTAACTATATATACCTACTGGCGACCGCCAGTAGGTAATGTATTATAATATATATATATATCTATACACATATATATATATATATATCTATTTTCAAGGTACACAGTTGTGGAATTAAGAATAGTAAATCCTTACCTCCCTCTGTACACCTATGGTATGTTGTCCCTCCGGATTTTTGGAAAGGTATTGCGAATGATATATTGCCAGACACAATTAGCCCAGAAAGAGGTAGTCAGCTAGTCCCAGGAATATGTGATGCATAAGGAAACCAAATGAACCTCCCTTTAGCTTTTGAAATACCTGTTGCTCCTGTGAATGTAAATTGCATCTGATATTTATCAGGTGTCCCTTTTCCCAGGCTGATTACCAGGTTTTGTCCATCTTGTTCCATGCTCCCTTTCTCTCTATTTTTTTTTAACGCAGTTCATGTCTAGCACTGCTGTATTTTGTTTACAAAAAAAGGAGCTTGAATGCAGGTGACTCACAAATTTGTAATCTCGTTTGTAAGTCCCAACAATGTATTATAAATGTGCTATCTCTTCTGGCTGTGGTGTAAACTTGCTCTAAAACCATCCCAGTGTTGAGTTTAATTAATGTGTAACATGCATTTGCATTTTATTTAAAATCGGTTTTAGTTTGTATTAATTTGCCGGGTTTTGGCGTGGCACTTTTGTAAGAAAAGACACAGACGGGAAGAATCTTGCACCATCACGCCCTGCCCTGTCAATGGGTTGCAGCTTCCGGTCCTTAAGTGCTTTGAAAAGTCCTCCAGGAGCTCTGCAGTCACAAGGGGGCCCGCCGACTGGGTGTCTGGGCTGCTAATGGAGTCTGTCTCTCCCCTGGCAGCGTTAAGTGCTTAACACCAGCGGAACATTTAGTTACAGTTGGGTCTAGAGGGGCGAGAAGGGGAGTGTGCAGTGTCACTGGTGATAAACAAAGAAATACTGTCAGTGTATGTTTAACACCATGTCAAGATATTTACATAAGACCTCGGGTGTTTAAGTGGCTTCTATTTTTTTATGAACTAGCCCTAGAATAGTGTGCCCATTCACAGGCAACACAAGATATTTGCACTTTTAGTTTAATTGTGAGTTGTAAAAATCTGTCATATTTCATCCTATTTTCAGAGTTTTTGAAGAGTTGGTGCCACATTTTAAATGGTCTGCCCAACTTTTGCTCCATTGCCAGCTATCAGCATTAGAAAAGAGAACCGACGAGAACTCTGACAATAAATACTATGGAATGTTGCTTTTTTTAAAGTTTGAGTTTCTTCATTCTTGTTTTGGTAGTCGTGATTGGAGGAAAGCACCCGATCTGTATTACTGAAAGTGTTGCAGGGTGCAACGGCGTTCGCTCCGCTTGACGCACCTCCGGGGTACTTTGGTATTACGAAGAGGCCACAGACGCGTGTGCAGTCACTTCTGTAATACTGATAACTCTGGTGCCCCTAACGCACCAGTGGGGCGTTCCCTCATTTGCATGGGGCCGTGACCCATGCAAATGAGGGAATTCCTCTGACTCCAAGCCATATTACGGACGCGGGCGCAGAGGCAAAGAGGCTCCCTGAGAGCATCCTTTTGTCAGGGGGGAAAGAGGGTCCCGTGAACCCCCAGACATCCCCTTGCAGGCGGGCTCAGTTAATGGCTGCACCCATCTGCAAGGGGATCTCTAATCCCCTTTAAAAATGCAGGCGGATTGCTGCCTGCACTGTGAAAACACAGAGCGGCTGTAAAGCAGCCGCTCTGTTTTTTCACCAAATGCGCTACCCCCAGGGCAACGCGAGTTCACGGCTGTCCTAGGGGTAGCACATTTATCTTAATAAGGTGCACTTTCATTGCTTGCCCTGTGTGCACCTTCTAAAAATGTTGTATGTAATGCGGCCTCTGATGACAAAACTTTTTTAGGTCTGTCCCCAGACAGGTTCAGATATCTGCAGGAGCTCATGTCATCAATGTAGTGCTGTTAGCACTCTAGTTTACCAACGCACGCATCCACGCATCCGCATCTGCAGGCCAGGCGTGGCCTGCGGGGAAGTAATAAAAGGAAGGCGTGCGCTCGGGCACGTCACTTCCGACTGAGAACCAGCGTGAGCCTCAGTAATCTATGCTGCGCGTCTCCACCCCTGCGCTAGCCCATTGCGACCAGGGGCCCAGCCTGGCACAATACTACACTGGCGACGAGCGGAGGGGGCCCAACCCTCGCCCGTACACCTGGTTCCTGTGGAGCGGTCCGCTCCCTTCCGCGGCATCGACCGCGTGACTGCAGGCTGGCTCTTGCCCTGTGAGCCCACCACCACCACCTCAGGAGCACTCCTGCTGCTGCTACTCTGTTTGCCCACTGGGGCGCGACACCACACCCCCTGGCTGCCCTCCGGTGTGGGCGCGAGCCTTCGGCTGCCTCCCACGGCGTCCCGGTCCGAGGTTTGCGACGCCTTGCCGAACCTCCCGCATCTCGCGTGGTCCGCGGAGCCGGCGCCCTGCCAAACCTCACGCATCTCGCGTGGGAGCGGGAAAACGCCCTGCCAAACCTCACGCATCTCGCGTGTAGCGCGTTTTGGGCTTGCTGTGTTCCAGGGGAGTGTGACGTCGCCTGGAGGAACTGCTGCCATCGCCTGAAGGCCCCGGAGGGTCCTGACCATCCAACGCCCTGCCAGAGGCGGCACACGTGACGCAGGAAGAAGCCGAGACGCGTGGTGAGCGGACGGCGCGGATCATCGCTCAGGTACACGTGGTGCGACGCAACCCCGGAGAGACTGTCCGGACCTGGAAACGCCCCCGCCCTAGCCGGGAATCGACGTCATGGGGGATGGAGCGGGTGCAGCGCCTGTTATAAATATCCCTTTCCAGCACGCCGCGGCTGGGGTTCTCCCGCCATTCAGTGAGGCGATTGACCCGTCCACGGCGTCGCCTCGATGGAAAATCTGGCTAGAAAGACTGGAGGACTACTTTGTGGTCACGCGTGAGACGGACGACGCAGTGAAAAGATCCTTACTACTCCACTACGCAGGGGACGAGATCTTCAGGCTCTTCAAACACCTCCCCAACACGGGTGCGGCGGCTAGCTATGCTGCCGCAGTTGCCGCACTCAACGGACATTTCGATCCTCAATTGAACGTGGATTTCGAGGTCTTCAAGCTGGGACAGGCACGTCAACTAGACGGAGAGACCATGGACCAATTCCACACGCGCGTCAGGGAACTGGCCAGTTCCACCGACGAGGATCAACCCAGAGCCATTAGGAGGCAATTGATTCAGGGATGCCGGGATAAGACATTGAGGGGCCAGATTCTCCGAAAGCCTGGAATTTCCCTGGAGGATATCCTCATCTTGGCCAGATCCCACGAACTCTCAGATGCCAGAGCGACGGCCATGGAACAGGCCCTACATAAGACCCCGATCAAAGTGGAAAATATCAAGACGGAACGCGCGGATGCGGTGCGGCCTCGGACACGTGGTCAGGCGCCAAAAGGATATCGGAAGAAATCACCTCAAGCCCGCTGTGGATACTGCGGCCATGAACCACACGCAGCCAAGGACTGCCCGGCCCAGGGACAGACGTGTGGGAACTGTGGAATCCCGAACCACTTTGCAGCTGTCTGCCGCAGGAAGAACCAGTCTAGGAACCCCAAGAAGTCGTGGACACCCACCAAAGCGGTCCGCCAACTGTCACTAGCTGCAGCTGACCCGGGCCCGGAGAGGTCAGAGAGACACCTGCCCACTGTCCACGACGACTCGGATTCGGAAGACGAGGAGGCGTATGTCGTCTCGTTTGCCCGGGAACTCAAGCAGCGACGGCGGCCACAGCCCACATGTGTGGTGCAAATGGGACTGAACGAGGTGAAGGCGATCATCGACACGGGGGCCACCGTGAATGTGATGGGACTCCAGCAGTTCAACAAGCTACGTCCCCGCCCCGAGGTCCTACCGTCCAAAACGAGGATTTTCGCATATGGCGCGGATACGCCCCTACCCCTCAAGGGGAAGATCGTGATACCAGTTCGGGCAGATGAGGAGGAGGTAACGGCAACCATTCACATCATCAACTGGGAGGCTGATACTCTCCTGAGTAGCCACACGGCAGAGGATCTGAAATTGATAGCTTTTGCCAACCGGATCCGAGCCCACCAAGTGGACGAGTTGTTGGAGCGGTTCCCCGAGCTGTTCAAGGGACTAGGGTGCATCAAATGCGACCCCATCAAACTCCACATCGATAAATCAATCTCCCCCACGGCTTTGCGCCACCGCCGGATACCATTCCACCTCCGACCCCTAGTGGAGAAAGAACTGGAGAAGTTGGAGAACCTTGGGGTAATTGAAAAAGTGACGGGACCCACCCCATGGGTGTCGCCCATGGTGATAGTCGAGAAACCTAAGCAGCCGGGCGAAATTCGTCTATGCATCGACATGCGGCTACCAAACACAGCCATCCGGAGGGAGAGGCATCTGACGCCTACCATGGACGACATAGTGGCTGACGTGAATGGATCAAATTGGTTCTCCAAAATTGACCTCAATGCAGGATATCATCAGCTGCCCCTTGCGGAGGAGAGCCGGTTCATTACCACGTTCAGCACCCACCTCGGCCTACGGCGCTACAAACGCCTCAACTTCGGCATATCATCGGCAGCCGAGGTGTTCCAAAACACCATTAGAGAACTCCTTTCGGGACTGCCAGGAGTCATCAACGTCAGCGACGATATCCTAATACACTCATCCGCCGCATCTGACCATTATAAACACCTGCGGAACGTCCTGAAGAGACTGAGTGAACACGGAGCGACACTCCACAAGGACAAATGTCAATTCTTTCAATCATCGATCGAATTCTTTGGCTACATATTCAATCAGGAGGGAATTCAGGTCGACCCGAGAAAATCCAAGTCCATCAAGGATGCACCAGCGCCCAATTCGCCAACGGAGGTGAGGAGTTTCCTTGGGATGGCCACATATTGTGGCCGGTTCATACCGGGCTTAGCCACCAAGAGCGAGCCATTACGAACCCTCACCAAATCAGACGCTGTATGGCAGTGGGGCACCAAAGAAGAGGAAGCGTTCCGGAGCATCAAGGATGCCCTACTGGAAAACGCGACACTGTCCTACTTCGATCCGGGGAAGCGCACCGAGGTCATCGTCGACGCCAGCCCGGTAGGCCTGGGAGAGGTCCTGACCCAGGAGCATGAGCCCGGACAATGGACGGCCCTAGCGTTTGCCAGCAAGGCCCTGACCCCCACCGAGACCAGGTATGCCCAAATAGAGCGAGAAGCCCTGGCGATTAAATGGGCCTGCAGCCATTTTCACCTTTATCTCCAAGGCCACCCATTTACCATGGTTACAGATCACCAACCCCTGGTACACCTCTTCAGAGGCACAGCCCCACATCCACCACCACGCATCGAAAGGTGGGTGATCCAACTACAATCGTATGGGATGGAGGTGGTATACCGGCCAGGAGCCAAGAACCCGGCGGATTACCTGTCACACCATCCACTCCCCCAGGAACCGCCCTCCGCCGATGACGACTGCGAGGAGTATGCCCGATGGGTAGCACTCACATCATGCCCCCTGTGCATGACCATCGACGACATCAAAGAAGCGGCTGCTGACAACAGCCCGTACATGCGATCAATACAAGCTGTTCAGGAAGGCATGTGGGCCAACTACCTACACCCTCCCGATACCTGGACGGCAGTGGACAAGGAGACCCTCACAAAATTCTGGCATGTCCGTCATGAACTCAGTGCTACAGATGATGGCGTGCTGCTAAGGGGAACACGACTGGTGATACCGCAACGTCTTCGACATCGGGCTACCCAGCTGGCCCACGGCGGCCACCAAGGCACCACGAAGATGAAGGCCCGCATGCGGGAGAAGGTGTGGTTTCCCGAGCTGGAGACCATGGTCGAGGACTACGTGAAAAACTGCCTATCCTGCCAACTGACCAGTGATCCGGAGAGGCCGGCCCCAATCATCACGGAGGAGGCCTGCACAACGCCATGGACCAAAATAAGTGTGGATTTTGGGAGTTTCTCGGGAGATGGACACACGCTAGTGGCCATTGACTCGTACTCGAAATACCCCTTTGTTGAAAGGATCGACTCCACGGCTTTCTCGCACGTAGGACCCGCCTTAGAGAAACTGTTCTCCATGTTTGGCTATCCGGAGGAACTGAAAAGCGACAACGGACCACCCTTCCAGGGAGTGGAATTCGCCACCTTCCTGAAGGCCAGAGGCATCAAGCACCGACGCATAACACCTCAATGGCCGCAAGCAAATGGAGAGGCCGAAAGGTTTATGCGAACTTTAAACAAGACATTCCGCATAGCGATGGTAGAACAGGCAGACCCTGAACAGAGACTACATGACTTCCTGCGGGAATATAGAGGGACCCCTCACTGCACTACACAGAGAAGCCCGTGGGCACTCATGTTCCAAGGACACCGCAGGGATCTCCTCCCCACTGCCCCGGGGACAATACCAACCCCGAATGACACAGAGGGGACCCAGGAACGGAGGCGACAAAATAATTGGCGAACAAGTCAGCGCCGGAGAGCGACCACGCGACGGCTGCGCCAGGGAGACCAAGTGGTTATATGGAACAGACGTCCTGGAGGAAAGTTCCAGACGCCCTATGAACCGGGACCGTGGACTGTGACGGCCACGAAGGGAACCATGGTGACCGTACGTAAGGAGGGAGAAGAAGTGTCGAGGAACACCTCGTGGTTCAAAGTAGTACCCCCGGGGATAACCAACAATTCGGAAGTGCTGGAAAACGCGGAGGCAGTGCCCAAGGCTCTGACCCAAGAGGATGGAAGCAACTCGCCGGCAGGGACACAAGAGGGTTTGCCGGAATCAGAAGATGGACCTCCAACGACGAAAACCCCCACCAGGAACACCCCACACCATCGGGAACCTGGGCGAAGTCAAACCCTGCGATACAACCTACGGCCCAATCCACCCCCAAGTCAGAAGCTAAAGGACTATGCCTGTCAGCTAAGCCCCTGAATCCGTCAACAAGGGACACGCAAGTACAGCATTTTGTTTGTTTGAAACTGTGAGAGACTGACTATCCTATTTCGAGACACTATGTGATGAAGATATAAAAGTTTGTAAAGTTGGATAGGGATGTAGTGCTGTTAGCACTCTAGTTTACCAACGCACGCATCCACGCATCCGCAGGCCAGGCGTGGCCTGCGGGGAAGTAATAAAAGGAAGGCGTGGCTCGGGCACGTCACTTCCGACTGAGAACCAGCGTGAGCCTCAGTAATCTATGCTGCGCGTCTCCACCCCTGCCCTAGCCCATTGCGACCAGGGGCCCAGCCTGGCACAATACTACAATCAACACCATGAAGCGACACCAAGATGGGCTCTGTGTCAACCCCAATTAGAGGAGTATTTAGTCTCATTGTTAGTTAGTGGCTATTAATTGTGTTAATTCACCTGTCTAAAGAGTAATTCCAATTAACACCTATTGCAACATATTACTACCACATTTTCTCTCTGTACTGAGTAATGTTGCACTTAAATCGTGTATCACTCTCCTGTTGACTTAGCTTCATGGGTGATTTTGCAATTAAATGTAATTTGAAAAGTCACTTTGCACCTAAATGTGTTTGCTTCATTGAGTGATTTTTTCCTCCTAAAAACAGTTTCTGCGCTTCAGCTAAGCTAATGTTGCAATTCCTTAATGTAATTTTGCACCAAAATGTGATTTTGCTCCCACTTGTGATGCCACAATTCTGCCTACTTTGCAACAAGGTGATTATGCCTTCTTACATGTGTTGTTGCACGTAAATCTGAGTTGTTTTCCCAAACCTCAGTGTGCGGTAAACCAAATTCCATGTCATTTTGGTAGACATCTTTCACATCTATGAGACATCTTGCTACCAAAGTTTCTCTCCATACTGAGTGAGATCATGCAGTTATATTTAAAATATAATATTTTGCAACTATTTCTTGATGAATCTGCTTTCCAAGATCAATATTCTAAGCTTGCAGCGTTTCTGCCATGCATCATCTTGAGTTTAGGGAATGAAGAATAGGGCACAAAGACAAACACAGAGGGGCAGATTTACAAGCCCCTTGCGCCACTTTTGCGTCATTTTTCCCATGTTAAAAGTGACGCAAAAGTGACGCAAGGGGCTTGTAAATCTGCCCCAGAGTATGTTCATATTAGTGCATGACTATGTATATATGTGTTGCAACAGTTAGCCAGGCTTATTAGCTTCACCAATGGCTGTTTTGGTCTGGTTGGAGAAAGACTCAGACAAAGCTCAGGGTGTGACCAAAAAACATTATGAAGGGCGTCGGTGTGCCAAAAGACAGTCATACTCATGTCTAGATCCCCCTGTGTAAGGTACTGGGTATCTACCAGTGCATTTCATTTCAGCATGGTAAACATTGACGAGTGATCACCATTAATAAGGGTCCCCGTTACGTCTGTCGTTCCTCTCTGTTCAGATAGTCACCCAATTCTTCCTGGATCTGAATTACAGAATTGGTATGGACTGGACTCTCATCAGCTACGATGCTGTGAGGAGGACCTGGTGTTGTTCTACAGTTCTGTTGTTTCCGACTCGGAGACGTTTTAAGGCATGGGCAAAGTGGGCTCTGGCCCAGGGCCTCAGCCTTTCACGGGGGCCCTGATAGAGCCTGCCTGATCTGTTCTGCTAAGTCTTGCCTTGGTGACCTTGCAGAATTCTTAAACAGATTGTTTTAAATACTGTTTTCCTTTTAATGTGGGCGATGTGTGGGAGTCTCTAACAGACATTTTACAGAGATTGTATTTCTGTTTCATGCAACATCCATAAAAAAGTTTCTTTCTTTGATCAAAACAGGACCTCACATACGAGAACTGGGAAGGTGTCTGAGATTATTTACAGTAATATTAGTGAGCTGCTCCGGTGGTTCAAGATTGAAAACATATCACCATGTCTGAATATTAGATGGAAACACACATTTACAATTTGTATGAGTGTGCTTTTCCAAATAGGTGCCCATAAAATACGTTTGGCCCAGGGCCCCCTAAATCCTTAATATGTCCCTGGTTTCCGTGTGTCATGATGGAAACAGGCCATGTGCAATACAGAGCAGTGCCTAACTCTAAAATGTATGCTGCAGGAGCAAGGGTATATGTGAATACTTGTCCTGCCTGTAATGAGTCTCTCTTCCTTCACAATGGATTCCAGCTTTCTCCTCTAGTGCTGTATCTAACTAGCATCTGTCCTTACATTCCATTTGCAGCAACGTGAAGGACGTGCTGGGTAGCACAATGCTTAATAAATGAATGTTTTATTGATGCAACACAATACATTATTACGTAAAGGTCACCTTCAAAAACTGAGGTTGTCTCCCTTCTTCCTTTGATAAAAAATAATATATCCCCTTTTCACTCGTCGTTGTCTTTATAACAAACTTGAAAATAGGACCAGCTTATATCTCTGAATACAAGCAGGAGTTTGTGTTGAGATGGAATGGAATGTTGATCCGCAGAGACACACATGTCTACTCTTGATCCCATTTAATGAAAAGTAGGATCTGGAAATGAAGCACTCAGACAGCCCTGTCCAAACAGATTATTTAGGCTAAATGCTAAAGGTGATAAGTTGCTACATAGGATACAATGTTAACGATGCTTACTATTTTAGGGCTGCTTGTTTGCCACATACTTAAAAACGTGCTATAATTCCACAGCAATAAGAGCCATCCCTAAATTATACACCATTCTTTTGAAAATGACCATCCAAAGCAGGATTTTTATTGCAGGCTTGTTTGGCGAGTGATTCCCATATATGGCAAGTAGTGGAGCTCCGGCTGGAAAAATTATGTCCTTTGAAAGAACATTTAATTCACATTCCTGTTCTGCTTTCTGTATAGTAGTTATGATTCTGACAGGTACACATTCGCATGGAGAGTGTGCATTGTCTCTGCAGAGTCGAGAGACACTATTATTTCTACTTCGGTTAACTGGAAGTGGAAAACAGCGTTACACTCACAATAATAACTCAATCAACAGCACTGTTGACATGCAAAGGCTTTCTTTTCTTTCTTTGTTTCTTAGATGGTTTGAATAGCACCTTTATGGTCGTGTATGATTTCACCCAAGGCCCACATTATCAACTTCCTTTGAGTTCTACATCCTTGTTCCCTGTAGTCAGAAGTACTGAGCCCCTTCTGGGATGCAGGAATAATGACTGTGTCATTGAGATCCGGTTTCTAGTAAATGTGGAATAACCACCGACTTCAGTATATTTATCCCTACCACCTGGTCCGTTTTCACCTGTACATTTCTATTGATTTTATCAGGTGAAATATATGCGTGAAAACCGAACAGGAGTCACCATTTTCCCGCAAATCGTGCACGTCCCGATTTGGCTGTTAGCTTCTGTTACTGACCAAACAGAGATTTACTCAGCCCTTTGGAACGAATGCCTAAATAGTTAACATGGCATATTTTTGTTTTGCGCACTGTTTTATAGCTTTGATGTAAGTCATATTTGAAACCAATCAGAATGCCTCATTTGTGGTCAAAAACTTCCATTACAGTCCTGTTCAGGAAGACTTCCATGACTGCCCAATCATGGTGCATTTTCTGTGCCATGCCTCGTTTAGCTCAGGCGTGGCTAAAGCTAACATCCCTTGTATGTCTTCCCCACATGCCAGGTTTCAGCAGACTTTGGGAAATTTTGTTGAAGGAAGGACAAACCAGCACAACATGGCCAGTTGTGAAAAACACCTTTTAAGTACCTCAGCAAAGCTCCAGTCCTCTCCCTGGGAAGGCAAGTGTCATCTTGAGAGCACTGCTGGGTTGACTGTACCCTTTGATTTGCTCAGTTGGAATCTAAGCCTAAATTTCCCCCAGAAATATAAAAAAATAAAATAATCAGACTTGCTTTCGTACTTGAGAATCGAGGTGTGGAGCCAGCACGCCATGGCTGTGAAGGGGGCGTTCCTTTAAACTTAACTTGGCACCCAAGCCAGTGCCATGACTGCGGTGCAATACTGAGAAATTATTTTCCAAAGCTTTCCTTTTTTGGTGCTGGGGAGTTAAGAGCCTTATTGCTCTTCACTGCTCATACATATAGGGAAATAACAGCAGTTAATTACCATTAGACTCAGGTTCATAATTGCAGGAGCAGGTAATTAATAGCGATTATTGTACGCCAGTGTTTATAATATGTTCAAATGTTCTGTAATCCAACACATACAAAGGGACTGCAGCTGACTCTAAAAGATGATAGAGCATACTGCATGGACATCTATCTCTTTTGTTCATTTTATTCAACTTTTTTTTTATATTGTAACTTCATTTGGAATGCCAGCATTCACTTTAAATATCCCCTTCCAACTTCAGGTTTTAGCACTGTATGTTAGCAATAGAAGATGGCGCCTTGCTCTCCCAGACAATTGTACGAGGCAAAATCGACCAGAATTGTATGCAGATAACATTCACACATGTGAAGACCACGTGTTTGACTTTGAAACAGACGGATCTGTATCTTTATGCTAATATATAGTGCCTATTTAGTAAGGCACATCGTTTGTGCTAGATAGGCAAAATCATCATTGCTGAATATTAGAAACACCGTGAGCATTATCTGAAACAATAAAACATTTTCAATACTATCTGTTTTGGGTGTTAAACTTCCTTTTGTGTTTTTAAACTTTTATTATGCAACTGAAATGCACCAATTTGAAGACTGTTTGACCTAACTTTATAAAAACTTTCTCCTCCACTGTAAACGGATCACTGACATAATATCGAGGGACATAATATCGAGTTGAAAAAATATCGTTGACAAAATATCGACAGACAAATATCGAGTTTGTATCTACAAACAGGTAAGTACAAAAATATCGACTACAAAATATCGTTTACAAAAATATAGTTAATTAAAATATCGACTTTATTAAAAACAGTGTTAAATTAAATTAATATTAAAAATTAATTACTAAAATATACTTAAAAATACTTAAATTACCTTATAATATTGAAATAATTAATGAAAGTTTAAAAACATTTTTTTTTACAATCATATTTGTTAAAACATATACATATAGTAACATAATATAATTAAATTATAATCAATATTATTACCGTAGGATAGCGTAAGTGTAAAAATTACTATTCCCACTCCAGAGAGTGCAACAGTAGGGAAAGCGTTGGATAGCGTAGGGGTAAAAATTACTATTCTCACTCCAGTGAGTACAACAGTAGGGAAAGCATTGGATAGCGTAGTGGTAAAAATTACTATTCCTACTCCAGTGGGTGCAACAGTAGGGAAAGCGTTGGATAGCGTAGAGGTAAAAATTACTATTCCCACTTCAGTTGGTGCAACAGTAGGGAAAGCGTTGGATAGCGTAGAGGTAAAAATTACTATTCCCACTCCAGTGGGTGGAACAGTAGGGAAAGCGTTGGATAGCGTAGGGGTAAAAATTACTATTCCCACTCCAGTGGGTGCAACAGTAGGGAAAGCGTTGGATAGCGTAGAGGTAAAAATTACTATTCCCACTCCAGTGGGTGCAACAGTAGGGAAAGCGTTGGATAGCGTAGGGGTTAAAATTACTATTCCTACTCCAGTGAGTGCAACAGTAGGGAAAGCATTGAATAGCGTAGAGGTAAAAATTACTATTCCCACTCCAGTGGGTGCAACAGTAGGGAAAGCGTTGGATAGTGTAGGGGTAAAAATTACTATTCCCACTCCAGTGAGTGCAACAGTATGGAAAGCGTTGGATAGCATAGGGGTAAAAATTACTATTCCCACTCCAAAGAGTGCAACAGTAGGGAAAGCGTTGGATAGCGTGGGGTTAAAATTACTATTCCCACTCCAGTGAGTGGAACAGTAGGGAAAGCGTTGGATAGCGTAGGGGTAAAAGTTACTATTCCCACTCCAAAGAGCGCAACAGTAGGGAAAGCGTTGGATAGCGTAGGGGTATAAATTACTATTCCCACTCCAGTGGGTGCAACAGTAGGGAAAGCGTTGGATAGCGTAGAGGTAAAAATTACTATCCCCACTCCAGTGGGTGCAACAGTAGGGAAAGCGTTGGATAGCGTAGGGGTTAAAATTACTATTCCTACTCCAGTGAGTGCAACAGTAGGGAAAGCATTGAATAGCGTTGAGGTAAAAATTACTATTCCCACTCCAGTGGGTGCAACAGTAGGGAAAGCGTTGGATAGTGTAGGGGTAAAAATTACTATTCCCACTCCAGTGAGTGCAACAGTATGGAAAGCGTTGGATAGCGTAGGGGTAAAAATTACTATTCCCACTCCAAAGCGTGCAACAGTAGGGAAAGCGTTGGATAGCGTGGGGTTAAAATTACTATTCCCACTCCAGTGAGTGGAACAGTAGGGAAAGCGTTGGATAGCGTAGGGGTAAAAGTTACTATTCCCACTCCAAAGAGCGCAACAGTAGGGAAAGCGTTGGATAGCGTAGGGGTAAAATTTACTATTCCCACTCCAAAGAGTGCAACAGTAGGGAAAGTGTTGGACAGCGTAGGGGTTAAAATTACTATTCCCACTCCAAAGAGTGCAACAGTAGGGAAAGCATTGGATAGCGTAGGGGTAAAAATTACTATTCCCACTCCAAGGAGTGCTACAGTAGGGAAAGCGGTGGATAGCGTAGGGGTAAACATTACTATTCCCACTCCAGAGTGTGCAACAGTAGGGAAATTAAATACTTCATATATTATTTTAAAAAATATACATTAATATCTATAACAAATTATTTTAAAGTAATTACCAATTTATTTTAATATAACAATTAATCAAGTAAAATTACAAATTAAAATGAATTATTATTATTTGTTACCTATTAATCCAAAATAATTACAAATTAAAATTTATTTAATTAACAATTAAAACTTATTTATCTATTATTTCAAATTAAATACAATTAAATTGATTGAAATATTTAATTAATTATAAATAAATTACTTCCCACCCTATTCCCCTATAAACCCAGAACCCGCTACTGAAAATAAATAATTACAATTTACATAATTAGCAATTAATCAAATAAATAAAATAAATTGTCAATTAAAATTTAATTATTTACCCATAAAATGTTAATTAACAATTAATTCTAAAAAAAAAACAATAATTTTTTTTACATATTTAATTAATTTTAATTAAATTACTTCCCACCCAATTCCCCTATAAACCCACAACCTGCTACGGAAAATAAATTAGTAAAATTAACATAATTAGCAATTATTCAATTAATTAAAATTAATTGCCAATTAAAATTTAATTATTTACCAAATATAAATTAATTAACAATTAATTAAAAAATAATACCAATAAATACATTTACATATTTAATTAATTATAATTAAATTACTTCCCACCCTATTCCCCTATAAACCCACAACCCGCTACAGAATTTAACTACGCAAAAAATTAAAAAACAAATTTCATTATTTAAAATTAATTATAACATAAATACACAATTTTCACACATATAATAACATAAAAAACATTATAAAAAAGTAGATACTATTAAAAATTAGATATTGTTATCACCTATATTATATATTTCGATATTTTAAGTGTCTATATTTTTAACATTCGATATTACATTACTTACCTTAAAAACGATATTTTTGATGTCTATATTCTGTCCAGTCGATATTTTGTCCAGTCTATATTTTACACTCAATATTATGTCCAGTCGATATTTTGGAGTCGATATTATGTCTATTTACCACTCAGCTTATCTCAGTTACATGGAAAGATCCATCAGTGGCGGCTCCTCAACTAAGGCTGAGGAGCATCGCTGCAATGTAATTGAGCAGTATAAATAAAGGAAAAATAATATAATCATTTTATTTTGTCCTTGTTGCAGCAGCTTTGCGGGCAGGGCTGCGCTGCTGACAGAGCAGGGGAGGGGAGGAGTGGTTTGCACTTCCTAAGTGCGCGGCCTTCTAGGGACGGCCAAACAGCTATGCGCACTTTGCATGATCTCCAACCAGGCTACATTACAGCCTGTGTGGAGAACATGTCCATGCTCCGAATCCCCGCCTGAGTGACAAACCACTGTGCTCAGACCAATCGCAACTCTGTGCTGCAGCGTTTTGATTAGCTTAGGGGGGTCTGACTGCTTCCTGGGTGCTCTGTTTCAGAGAGACGACCCTATGGCTTCATTCTAGTCTGCATGCTCCAGCATTCATAGTCATAAATAAACTACAATTGTGACTGGAAGAATACTGCTATTGCTAGGTAATTGTAAAAAAATGATTTTATTTAAAAGTATTTAAAAACTATACCTTTATAGACACATTGCTGTAATTCTTTCTTAGAGAAAGGTTATTAAAACAATCACTTTTATGTTAGGATAACTAGCCCATGCGACTTTATTTTGGATCTTACAGATGCTGCAGGGTGTTCATTATGGCATTCATCAGTGTCAGAAACCTACTTAGTAGACTGTCAGCTGAGCAGCTAAAGCAAGTGCCGATTGTATCTTTGCAGTTTCACAAGCCTAAAGGGTGGGGAGCTGGAAAAACATTCTAACCCTTGTTCAGAAAACCTGGGCAGTCGCATTTCATGTGAGAAAAGCTTTCATGTACATAATTGCAGAAATATCAGTGAGTTCTATGAGGCAAACTTAGTTTTGTTTCATGCAATGCAGGAACCAAAGTTGCTGCGCAGAGTTGCGTGTAATGGAGAGAGGAGAACTGCACCATATCCACAAAGGTATGAGTCTGCGGTTTCCTTCCTAAGTCATGGCACAATAAGGCACCCTAGCACCCGGACCAGGGCACAAGAACAAAAAAAATAAGTGGGGCGGGGCGCTGTCACCGGAAGTGACGTCACAACAGGAAGGGACGTCACGAAAGGTGGCTTGCACCATCGGGCTCATTGCCTCCCCTTGCTCAGCCCTCTGTTAATTTTTTTTTTTTTTAAACAACATTTATTGAGTTTTGCCGGTCAGTACAATATATATTCTTCCAAAAGTGTCGTGTTAAGATACATAAAATGAGATGAGCAAGAACGCTATTGTGGGCAATACATTTTTAACAAATAAATCGCACATAAGATTCCCCCACCCACCTCCCAAATATCCTACATTGTGCTACAGCCGGCTGGCATTCAGTTCGGCAGTGTCACATATCTTAAAACATCTCTTCCCTCTGTTCATGGCACCATCTTTTTGGTAGTCCCTCCTGTACCTTTATGGCTCGATCATGGGTGGCAGTCATTCTTCTGTGTTTAGCGCGCAAGTTCTTGGTCGTCTCCTTTCTATGCCTGTGGCTGTCCAGTTTGTTGCGATTGCATCTGAGAAGCCAGCGTGTGAGCAGCACGCTGTGAGCTCCGATCTCGCCCCTGAGAGGCCAAAGAGTGAAGTCCAGCTCTTTGGTAGGGGGGGACGGCGCCTTCCTGGTAAAATCAGTGGGGGGACGCCGTCCACCTGCGTGGTACCTCGACTCGAGCCCTGACCGGGACCACACCACTGCACCATAGCGCAAAGTTATCTGTTTGAGCCTAGCATAGATTTTTTACTGGAAGGGGATTCTTCCACTACAAATGTTCAAATTTCAAAATGTAGTTTTTTGCTTAGTTAATTAAAACCGTTACAATGCAAATGACCCTCAATGCAGTAAAATACATCAAATACAACGTTGAAACTTTTGCAATCAGTCATTTACCGGTTATTAAATTAAAAAATATTCATTAATAAAGCTGTGGCCAAATCTACAGATAAAAAAAATCCCTTTTAGTAAAACGAGTAAAAGGCAAGTAAAACTATCCGCTCGTAGCCGCAGACTGTTTGTGGGGCCATTTCTGCTCGCTTCAAGGAGGGTGAAGGACTACAACATCCAGGAGCTCTGAAACTATGCTCACCTGTGCATCCTGCAGCCCCGCCTCCCCGCACTACATAGCGGCTTGCGGCCCCCGCTTTGCGGGAGCCGCTTGTAGCCGCAGACTGTTTGTGGGGCCATTTCTACTCGCTTCAAAGGAGGGTGAAGGACTACACCATCCAGGAGCCCTGAAACTACGCTCACCTGTGCATCCTGCAGCCCCGCCTCCCCGTGCTACATAGCGGCTCGCGGCCCTCGCTTCGCGGGAGCGGCTCGTAGCCGCAGACTGTTTGCGGGACCATTTCTACTCGCTTCAAGGAGGTTGAAGGACTACAACATCCAGGAGCCCTGAAACTACGCTCACCTGTGCATCCTGCAGCCCCGCCTCCCCGCGCTACATAGTGGCTCGTGGCCCCCGCTTCGCAGGAGGTGATCGTAGCCGCAGACTGTTTGTGGGGTCCTTTCTACTCGCTTCAAGGAGGGTGAAGGACTTCAACATCCAGGAGCCCTGTAACTACGCTCACCTGTGCATCCTGCAGCCCTGCCTCACCGCGCTACATAGCGGCTTGCGGCCCCTGTTGCGCGGGATGCACGCGAGCGGACGCCGGGTGAAGCCCGGGCCAAGGAAGGGCCACCCCCTTGGTTTTTCTAGTTTATGTTAGTCTTGAGGACCCTGCAGTAATTTGCGCAGCTAAGAACTTTGAACTTTAGTCTCCGTTCTATAAGATCCTCTGAGGCATAGGGAATTTGTTCTCATAAATCAACTCCCAGGCGTTCATACTGAGTACCCGCCGCCATAACAAGCAAATTAAGATGGAGAAACGTAAGAGCACTGTGGGTACTCTCCCTTGACCCCACAATGTTTCCATTAACCAGGGAGGAAGAAACTTCTAGATCATTAACTCCGAGGATCATAATCCATCAAAGAACCATTACCCCAAACTTATCACCTCAATCTCTTGCCCCTAGGAGCCATGCTAGAGAATCGGATCATCCCCCTCAGCAGGGGCAGGCCCACAAACCCGGTATCAATCAAAATTAAAGAAAGGGACAAAAACAAGCTCAAAGAATAAGGGAATAAAGGGGGATAAGGATGGGAGAAAAAAGGTCCTCCAAGACTTAAACCCTATAGGAATGCATTCAGCAGAATTACAAACAGAGGTGGCTGATAGCCCCCACTTAGACTCATCTACTCTCCCCACAAAGGGCCCTGCTACATGCACAAATGACTCTAACTTAGCTATTGAAAGGCTGATCAAAGGTCTTTTAGATGTACATACCAAGGCCATAACGACATTGGTGAGCAACCTCATTAATAAAAGATTCAGTTACATAGAGCGTAAGCTGGAACAATTAAAAGAGGACCTAAAGCCACTTAAATTATCTACAATAAACCAAACTTCTGTCCAAGATGGCAAGGTAGGTGTTTCCATGCGGAACGAAGGCCCTAGGCAGAGTTTTCAGGAGGCTATGACAGGTCAAATAAGGGATCCATATCTAAAAATTCCAAATACCCATGATTCTGTGTCCAACACCCCATTGACTACCTCCAGAGTAGAGCGCAATATCAGACAAGAGCTACCAAATAAGGAAAAACAATCTACCCCCGCAACCCGATCAAATCCAGTAACTTTGGATCTCCCACCAGCTTCATGTCCTCACGTTCTAATTCTTACGGGGGTCCCGGCCTTGAAACAAGCTCAAATCGAAACTTGGCCATCGCTCCGAAATAAAGTAGTAGACTAAATACAAGAGGATTCCCTGAGCACAAAGTACACGCATCTGTGAGTATTACAGATAGTATTAATTCACAAATAATTGTCCATATCAGCGCATCCAAAGTGTGAAAAAATCCTTATTTTTATTCTTAATCCGTAGGTGTTCGTGAAGACTTGTAGATACAGCAGTACAATCTTGATACAGTATAAAACAGCCAAACGCCAACGCGTGTTTTGTCAGGGGAAATTTACCCAATGACTTCTTCAGGGCCTTAGTTGTTCTCACTTTTAGTCTCATACAGTCACGATCATTTCAAAAAACTTTATTTTTAGTACTCCTTAAATCGGTATCAACTGTTCCAAAGACACTGTCTTCCTATTATAATTCGGTACATAACACCAGGCAATATCAGCCTTCACCGTGGAAGCATCGTTAGTATCTCGGGTTCTCCGAACAAACTCGTGTATTCGATTCCGTATCCAACCCGGCGTGTTGGCGTTTGGCTGTTTTGTCAAAAAAAAAATGTTTTTTGTCAAAATCGTTTGGCTGTTTTATACTGTATCAAGATTGTACTGCTGTATCTACAAGTCTTCACGAACACCTATGGATTGAGAATAAAAATAAGGATTTTTTCACACTTTGGATGCGCTGATATGGACAATTATTTGTGAATTAATACTATCTGTAATACTCACAGATGCGTGTACTTTGTGCTCAGGGAATCCTCTTGTATTTCTTCTACTGTGACGGCATTACGTTGTAATTGCTGTTTTCTGACAGCGTTAGGTGGTAGCTGTCTTTGGTTCCCTTGATGCCACTTTAAAAATATTTTTTTCCTCACCAGTTGCCACATGGACTATGCGCTGTTAAAACCTCATCATCTGTTGCTTTAGTCTGTTCATAAAGTAGTAGACTGGCTGACAAAATATAAGCGTTTTAATCCCTCCAGTATCGACGAAATTCTCATGGTCCGCAGGGTGGGCTGGCTAGGTTCCTCGCCGAAAACAATACAGGGTGATTGCATTGTCGTAAATTTCAGGTCTCCACGTATGGTCCGTTCTCTTTTAAACAACAAAGAGCTTATCTCTCCATATGATCCAACTATCATGGCTGTTTCCTTGGGTTTCTTCTACAAACCAACAGTAAACCTCAGGAGAGAAAGAAATGGTTCAATTATTACCACAAATAGGTTTAACCAGTTATGCTCCCTTGAGGAAATAGGCTGACCATTAACTACAGACCAAGGGACAACACCAGGACCTAATGAAGGAAATAGTAGGGTCTATCCTCCTATTCCTTCTCTAAAATCTTTTCTGACAGTAGACAGGGCGACAACTTACTCATCTCTGGCTTCAGACTCTATTCTGATATCATTAGAACGGGATCATATTGTTCCTCCACTCAATCCTCCCACTGATTCCACTTCTCAGATTCGACCCCAGTATATTTTTCCTATGTCTATTTCCGGTTCTCAATCTGATGCAATTCAGGGAAACGAAGATACTGATTACCTAATAGCCCCCTTAATTGATGCACCCGTTGTGAGAGGGGTCCCGTTTAAAATCCTCTTTTGGAATATTGCTGGCCTTCTCTCAAAGGTCTATTTGGGTGAGTGGCTCACTTTCGCCCGGGACTATGACCTCATTTGCTTACAAGAAACATGGGCAGTCTTGCCCGCCCACTTAAATGGTTATAAAACCTACTTTTCTCCTGTAATACCATCTCCCTCGGGAAGTGCAAAAGGAGGCCTAGTGGTGTATGTCACATATCTCATCCAATTTCGGGAAATTACAGCTTTAAAAATAGAGCCCAACTATCAGTAATCCTAATTGACATAAATAACACAGATCTCATTTTGATAGTAAATTTTTATAACAATTTACCCCAATTGCAGCTGATTGTCATCTTAAAGGAAATTCGTACTTTCCTTTTAGATTTTAATATTAGACATCAAGGAAAAAATCCTATACTTATCTGGGGAGGCAATTTTAACTTGACTCTCTGCCCCCACAATGAAAACAATATATGTGGACTTACAGATGAAAATGATATAAATATCACTCATTTCGCCCACTTCCAAAGTGGGGCTTGCCTAAACGAGACGATCCTGAGCCTCCAATTAACCTTGGCAAATGAAATGGTTTCCCCCATAGTCCCTCTTAAATCAACTTTCCATGGAAATGGTGCATCTACTTGTATCGATTTGATACTCCTAACAAGTACTGCTTCTTCCCTTATTGTAAATTTTCAAACCCATCACTCTGCATTTAGTGATCACTTCCCCGTTTCAGTCACCCTTTCCCTTCCTATGTCAGGAAAAAGGAACAAACAGAGTGATCTTCACCGGGAGGAAGATATAAGAATGGTTAGGTTAAATGGTTACGCTCTGAAGTGGGCAAAAGTTGACCCTGTAAAGAACACAGAAAAAGTTGTCAAGAACTCTCTAACAAAAATAAACATCTGTTTGGCAGACATTTCCTCCCCACAGGAGATCATTGACAACTTTTTGCTAGTAACCAACTCCATTCAAAAAGCTTTAACTTCAAACACTAAAGGAGCAAAAAATAATCAGGTAGGTTGGTTTAATTCCACCTGCACTAAAGCTTATTCAAATTTGAAAAAAGCTCTAAATGTTCCAGAAACGTCAGAAAAGAGATCGCTCATCTTAGCTATAAGGTTAAGAAAACTAGTACTAAAAGAGGAATTATGGGCATAATTACACAAAAGTTGCAGCTTAAATGACCGTGCTGCTTTTTGGCAAGTGATAAATTCTCCCTTTTTGTCAGGTGCCAGAGACACAAATAAGATAGAGGTCACCATAGACGAATCGTCTTGGATTGCCCATTTCTCAAACATATTTGGGATAGTAGAAAACCCAATTACAGGTCAGTCTTCCCGAGGGACGAACTTGGCCAGAACTACCCCCTTATCCTTTCCGCTTGCACTGGACTTCTCTCTAAACGAAGTCGAGAATGCACTAATAGCCAGTAAAGGGGGAAAGGCTCCTTGCCCCGATGGGGTCCCAGTTGATCTCTATAAATTCAAAATAGACCTGTGGGCCCCAATGTTACTAAGGGTATTAAACGCAACTTGTAAAATTGGCCTGCTAGATTCATGGTCAAAATCCATCCTTATTCCAGTATTCAAAAAGGGTGATTGTCTAAATCCAACTTGCTACCGTCCCATTTCCCGACTGGACTCATTCGTAAAAACGGTGGGCCGTATTATCTTAGAACGACTTCAGTCTTGGTCCAAAGAAAAAAAGATCATATCCGATATTCATTTTAGGGAAGGTTTGGGTACTGTCGAGCAGGTTCTGAATCTGTCCGTAATTAAGGGTAAATATGTGGATGCAAAAGATGGGAGTCTTCAACTGGCCTACGTAGACCTTACAGCTGCATTCGACTGTGTGGGCCATTCGAAGTTATGGACTATCTTAACAGAAATGGGAGTAGATAAACTGCTAGTAAAATTTATTCGGCAAATGTATTCAAATGCCACAGCTAGAGTGAGATTTGGCACTGGGGGAGAACTGACCGAATCATTCAGAGTGGAGCGGGGAGTCAGACAGGGATGTGTTCTGGCCCCTTTCCTTTTTATTCTGTACACTAATGGTTTAGAAGTAGCCATGTTGGAAGGGGCTAAGGACCTACCCCTAATTCAGCATCGACCGATCCCCGCTCTCCTCTATGCGGGCGATTTGGTGATCATAGCCCGCACTCCCCTTGAACTTCAGCGTTCTCTGACATCTATAATCTATTCATGTCAAATCTTGATCTAAAAATCAACATCAAAAAAACATTTATCATGAACTGTGGTCATAAACGAAGAAAAGGGAGGACGATCTATATTAACAACTCCAGCGTGGACTACACCCCCACATACCCATACCTGGGAGTGCTGATAGATGAAAAAGGTACTTTGAAAAAAGCCATTGAGGCTAGAAAACTCCAGTTCTTAAAATCTACCATGGCCCTGGTAAAGTTCACACAGAGACTGGGAAAAAGAGCGCCCTAGGAACTGATTTGATTATACCAGGCCAAATGCATCAGTACTGCCATCTATGGGGCTGGGGTGTGGGGCTATGTTCAGGCTGATTCCCTCCAAAAGTAGAGAACAACTTTCTGAGGTTCCTCCTTGCGGTTCCCCAGGACACATCAACATTTAGTTGCCATTTAGAGTTGGGCCTGCCCTATATTACTGACCTTATCAAGGCCGAGCCTATACTCTTATGGCACCACATATGGACCTCGGATAAGCGTTTTTTTACTCAAAGTATTGTGAGGGACTGCCATTTGCTAGAAAATGTCACAAAGATTGGTTGGCTTCATTACGTTAAAGGGCTCTTGTATGACATGGGCCTAGAGCAACTCTATCTTAACCCTCTAGAAATTAGTCATATCAGTAGGAAAGTGTTGAAAATTAAATGTTTAATCCATCTAGCGGAGCTCCGCTTGTCCGTTGAAGCCCACAAATCTTCAGCCCAGCACGCCTTATTGATCCAAACGTCCATGCTGATTCAGCCTTATTTAACCTGGAACCTAAGCAGTTACGATAGATTTCTGTTGACTCGCTTTAGGTTAGATAGAATCTTCAGGTTAACTACATTTCCCAAAGTTAATGACTGGACGCAGTTGCTCTGTCAATGTCCTTGTGATGGCATCTCCTCCCAATCCACATTACATATGATCTTCTTTTGTAAATTCTATTTAGAACCTAGAAAGCGATATCTTGTACCAATCTTAAAAAGCCTTGGCTTACGTCATTGTCGCCCCACCCTTTTGGTTCTTCAACTCCTAGAGTCTGAACTTTTTGCCCTCCACATTGCTAGGTTTTTAAAACTTTGTATCAGACACAGAAAGAACCTTTGATTGTATTTGGGAGATTTTTTTTCTTTTTTTCCCCTCATTTAATTCCCTTGCTGCACATGTTATTTATATGGTATTTTAAAGTAAATATGTATCATTCTTTTTTGACGAATGTACTAAATATTTTGTCTATGTACTTTTATGGTTTTCTATGTATTGAAACAGAATAAAGTTTTTACTTACTTACTAAGTAAAACTATCAATTATTTAACATGCCTTCCTGACTGTTCACCTACAACCTAAGTGCAGAGACATAAGGGGGTAAGTGACTACTAATACTATGCAAATTTAGATCTTTATAGTGATGGTAAAAAGTTGCTAGCACTCTCTACCTGCGATGGAGCCATGCTGTGCAGAGAAGGTTAAAGTGCATTAGTGCCAATCCACTAGGTTTTCTTTTCTGTGCAGATTGCCCTTTCTGTCTCTTTACTAGTGTCGTGCCATTTAGAGATCACAATGTAAAAGTGCAAATGTGCCTTTGCATTGTATTACCCTAACTGTCTCCCCTTATATAATGCCAGTAGGGCCCCCATAGCTGGACCACACCCTACTCGCTAATTATCATCTGTTTCTTTGCATTCTTTTCTCCACTATCCTGAGAAATGTTACCAACGCACATTTCAATCTTAAGTCCTTAGGCCTGATTAAGGCAACAACTGCCTCTCTGCATGACCGTATCTCTCTCTTGATGAAGTCTTTGCGTGGGAGTTTACGGGGCTCTTCCAAGGTGGCGTTGCAAGGGCAGATCGCTGGCGGTAAGGTTGCCACAGCTGCATTGGGTCTTGCATCCCACAGTGGCATTTTACTTTACATTTAAAGACTTTTTAAACTTTTATATATCTCATCTTTTATTTAGGCAGCCATTGCACTTTTAGATACATTCAATTACCTGGCATACTGGCTCTTTGCATCCCCACGGTGCACCTCCTGGTGGTGCACAGTATAGTTTCCCGCCGCAACCACCTATTTAGTGAGATGCTTGAGCAGACGTGCAGCGGACGCGCGCATCGAGGACACCGCTGGCATGCCGAAGGCACGCTTAAGGAAAGCCCGCCTGCGCCTGGACCGCACCTAGCACCACGACCCCTGCCCGTTTTCCTCTAGAGGAAGGGTCTGTCCTTAAATATTCCAGGGACGAATTGCTGACACTTAACTTGGTAGACAATAAGTCTAACTGCCCCCCAGTGCAAACTACTCCTGAGCTTTGCTAAGATCAGAACCAGCTCTGCTACAATACTACACAAACATTCTCATTTAGGAGCCACAAAGGTGCTACGGGCATGCTTTTTAATGCGCATTCCTATCAAAACACAACATAGAATTTGCAGACATGGTGGACTCTCATTAGCTCGACTTAGCATTTGTGACCGAAACGTGGGCTGACAAAACTTCTAACACAGATTTGGGACTGCCCATTCCTGCAGGCTACTCTATTCTCAGGGCAGATCAAGCTGACAAGTGGGCTGGGGGTTAGCAATTATCTTTAGAGACCACCCATTAGTTGCAGGGTCGGCAGCAGGAAGCATCCCCGACTGTGAAGTCCTATCCTTCAGGATCACATTAAGTAAAACCTATACATTCAAGGGCCTCCTGTTAAACAGGCCTACTGGGGCTAGAACTACCTCTGAAGACTCCATTATTCCCTTAATTGAATCTAGTTATGATGTAGCTGAGTTCTTAGCGTTGGGGGATTTTAATTACCATTTAGAAAATGAGGATCGTGACACAGCCCTATTAGTGGATACCATGGCGAGCTTCTCTTTAAGACAGATCGTAGAGCATGCCACACACAACGCAGGACACATCTTAGATGGTATATTTACTTCAAATCTTTATATGAAGGTATCAGAAGTGTTACTCGTCCCATGGTCAGACCATAATGCCATAATGTTCTCCATGAGTATCAATCAGCACACCAGGAGACCTTACAGCCCGGGTTACAGTCAAAGAGCGGGACCGGAGGAACTATGATTCCTTCTCCTTACAAGCGTCTATTTCTAAAACACAGCTCAGCCTCACCACAGATGACAATACTGCTGTGCACAGGTTCTCCACCTGGATTAAAGCTGCAGTGGACCCCCTGGCCCCAGTAAAAAACTTTTCTAACAGGCAGAAAAATCCCTCAGAACCTTGGTTCTCCGACAAACTAGGAACCCAGAAACAAATTTGTAGTAGGAAGAAGAGGTAGTGGAGACTGAACTATGACCCAACAGAAAAAACACAATATGCGCAATACACACACACAATATTTGACCGACTATTGATTTTGGCAGAGAAAAGCAAATACTTAACTAAAATTTTGCAGGCAAAGAACTCAAGTAAGGAGCTTTTTACAACATTTAAAAGCCTAGCTAAACTACCGGAGACCCCTAGGATGGAAAGTAGCGCTGAGTTTTGCAACTTACTGGCACAGTTTTTTAAGGACAAAGTGGAGATAGTGAACAAATCACTTAGGGACTGTGACAAAACCATATTTGGGAAGCCTCCAGCAGTCACAGCACCCTACCCACCAATCCTGTTGGCTTTATTTTCCCCTCCCCCCGCAGAACAGATCATCCAGGTGGTTAAGACTACCAAATCCGGACACTCCATTAGATCCTTGCCCGCCCAATATACTGCACCTTGTTCCTGAAATTATAAGTAAACAATTGGGGGTTATTTTCAAAGAGATCATTTGCTCAGGCATCTGCCCTGATGCTTTGAAAATTGCCTCAATTCTCTTACTCCTGAGGAAACCCAATCTCGATCCAGCCGACCCCAGCAGCTACAGGCCCATCTCTAGACTGCCTTTCCTAGCAAAGGAGCTGTAGAAAAAACTAAACTTGCAGCTTACAACATTTATCTCCTTCATGGAACTTCTGGACCCATCACAATATGATTTCCAAGAGGGGCATAACACTGAGAAAGGGCTGGTCATGGCTGCCGAAGAACTAAGATCAATTTTAGACGCTGGTGGGAAGGCCGCCCTGATTCTACTAGATCTTTCGGGAGCCTTTGACACGGAGAACCATGTAATCTTAGCCAACAGGCTCTCAGAATTAGGAATCAGAGGCCCTGCCCTTAAGCTGCCTACATCTGTCCTTTCTGATAGGGCTCAATCAGTAGAGGCCGAAGCCATCTTTTCCGAACAATTTACACTCCCTTGTGGGGTGCCGCAGGGCTCGGCCTTAAGCCCTACACTGTTTAATCTTTACGGTTCCAGTCTGGTTAAAATCATCAGCAGTTCTGTTTCTCAGTGGTTTCTTACGTTGATGATACCCAGCTTGTAGTGTCAGTATCCAGTAACGTTAAAGTGACAGCAAATCATTTTAATCACTGTATAACCCAGGTCAACCAGTGGATGAGTTCTAACTGCCTGAAATTGAATGGTGGAAAGACAGTGGTTCTCCTGTTGGGTACAGATTCCGCCTTTAGGTAGACCTTCCAGTCCCTGTGCAAAAGGTGAAAAATCTAGGGTTTATCTTTGATGACAAGTTGACCTTCAAAAACCAGATTAGTACCCTCACTTCATCCATCTTCTTCATCTTAAAGATTTTCAGGAAAGTTCTCCCCTTTAGTCCACCGGACACCTTTAAAAACACTAGTGACAGCATTAGCCTTGTCCAGATTGGAATATGTTAATGCTTTATATATAGGTATAGAAACGAAGCACCTCAAAAGCTGCAGCGTATTCAAAACACGGCAGCCAGACTGCTGCTGGATATCCCGAAATTTCAGCCAGTCTGTCACAAGTTGAGAATCTTGCACTGGCTCACAGTGGACAAGAGGATCAAATTCAAATTCCAATGCCTAGCTTTTTAGACATTGCATGAGACTGGTCCTCACTACATTAAGAACCATCGGAATTGGTACATAACGGCCAGAATCCTAAGATCTACTCACTACAAACTTCTACAAACACCCAGGTTTAAGAAAGCTTGTTGAGGTGAAAGAAGTTTCCTGTTAGGGACGGTTAAAACTTGGAACATGCTGCCATCCGGCATAAAGAATAGCCCAACACTGCTAGCCTTCACGAAAGCAACAAAAACCTGGCTCTTCATCAACTAACTTTTCTTACTCAGTCTCATTGGCAACCTTGCTGAATTTTCTGGTATTGGCTCCTAGAAGCCCATGGGCAGCTGTGCGCTTTAAAATTCTAAAATCAAATCAAATCAGATCAACATGACATAAATGATATCCTCTGGTGCTTTTCCGCAAAAGCCTGCAAAGTTCCCCACATTCCTTTCTTCTCCAAGGCGGATAGTGTTTTCATGCAGGCAGGATCCCCAGCCTGTACTTTAAAAACTGCTCCTTCGTGCAATTACTGTATGGTATCTTTAAATAGTTTTGAGGGTCTTCCTTTGAATAGCTGCTGGGTGTTAGCCGCCCATGGCTCCTCCTTGCCAGTGACTACTTGTCTACCAGAAGAGACAGTGCTTTGATGTTTAGTTTTATTATTCTTTTCTGCTCACTACGGCTCAGGTTTAGGGCCCAAGCGGATGAGAGGTCAAGGGCGGTGAGTGACCTTTGTAGGAAAGCTCTCATAGGTAACCATTCCCTCCTCTGTATTTCCAGCCAGAGATGGTAGCCCAGAGAGCCCTCCTTTTCAAGTATAAGGCTTTGGCATCAGTTCACAAAAGCCGCCTTACTGCTTAAAGTTTGCTTTAACAGTCCAAACTCCAACCTGATTTGTGTTAGAGACTTATGTGCCGGCAGATGGAAAATAGACTTGAACGTTTTCAAAACTGTGTTTTCCTGGCCCCTCAGAGCCTCACTCCCATAAGCCAACATGGGGAGGACTTTGGCTTCTGCCACCTGCAAGATTGGGCAAAGGAAAGAACCCCTAATCTTCCTATGTAGCGTACCTAGACCCACCGCAAGTGCTTTGCCTTTCCTTTTTATTTTTTCAACTTGGGCTGCAAACCTTCCATTGGGATTAAAAAGTTCTCCAAGATATTTGTACACATTGGCTGATTCCATATCATTTCTTCCCAGATGCCAATTTTTATTTTTCACATGTTTTCCCTTGACATATTTGGGTTTGAGTCTTTCATGTTCATTGTCAACCCATTTCTATTGGATTATTCCAAGGTTGCATCCAGGAGATGTTGCTGTCCCACTTTTGTCCTACTTGCCAGAAATAAGTAATCTGCATACAGCTGGTTTGATACCGAATTCCTCACAATTTTTAAAGAAAGATTGTTTACTTTGTTTAGTAAGGGAGGAAGATCGGAGAGGAACAATGTAGGAAAGTGGGTTTCTGTTGCAGTAATCCCCCAACTTTTTGCCAGATTTCCGATGCACAGGGTCCCTGCCAATCAGGTTCCCAGGGCCTGTGTTTTCTTCCTAAACTGTACCATTGTTTCCACAATTGGCACACCTCTGGCTCACATAAAAGGTACCAGTGGTACCAAGGGCCATGAGACCAGATACGGGCCCTTAGAGTTGCAGCATGTATTGTGCCTCCCTAAAGGACCCCATACCAAACACATACACACTGCCATTGCAGACTATGTGTTGTAGTGTAGCTAAAGTAAAAGAGTTGATATGGCATACCTTACTGGGTTCAACAGAGGTGATGGGATGCACACCATTCTAATCTCAGTTCGACCATTTTTATCCTGAAAATCATCCAAGAGTGCGTGCTCACTGGGAATGTGTCTTGCCCTGATGGCACACTGGTTTAGAACTACGTTGTATGGGGCAACCCTTCACCCCAAACAGTTACACCTGAAGAAGAGCTTGTTAAGCTCGAAATGCATTACGTTTTAATAAAGAACATTGCTTTCTTGATAAAGGTCTGGATGGGTACATCTTAAGTATGTGAAGCTGTTGAAACTGCATGATACTGTACATATGGATCAAACATGCTACAAGCTTAAAAATTGGAGTAAAGCATAAAGTAAACGGAGGAAAATGGAAATAACAACTGGAGCATTGCTCTAAACTTACTTCTTTGGCTGTGCAACTGGGTTTGTGGTGAAGGGTAGCCCTATATATCGTAGTTCTATACCTTACTGGGTGCCATACCTACACTCCACTGCCTGTGGAATACATCAGTCACGCTTAAGGCAGGGTTGACTATACCACAGGTGAGGGCATAGCTGCATGAGCAGTATGCCCCTGCAGTGTCTAAGTCCATTTTTAAACCCTGTAAGTGTAGTGAAGCCATTTTGAGTACATCAACTGTGAGTTTGTCAACACAAACTCCACAGCTCCATGATGGCTTTACTGAAGTCTGAGAAGTTTGGTATTAAACTTCTCAGCATATTAAACCCACACTGACGCCAGCGTTGTATTGATTATACACTACACTCAGAGGGAATCCTAGAGATGGCCCCTGAAAAATTACCAATTACTAGTGTATTGGCTGATTGTTCCCTGCTAGCCAGCCACAAACAGTCAGGTTTCTGACCTCCTAGAGTGAGAGCCTTTGTGCTCCCAGAGGTCAGAAAGAAAGCCTGCTCTGGGAGGAGGTGCTTCACACCTCCTCCTTGCAGGAACAGCAACACTTGGCAGTGAGCCTCAAAGGCTCTCACCTTGTGTTATGCTGATTTTTGGCAGCTCCAACTAGTGGAGATGCCCGTCCCCCCTGTCCCAGCCCATTTTAGGTGTCAGGAAAGGTGGAAAAAATAGTAAGCAGAGTAGGGATGTCCACTTTAGCCTGGCACATCCCTAGGGTGGCCAGGAGCTGAGGTGAACCCCTCTCTAGACAATTCTTTATCTTGAATTGTAGAGTTAGGCCCAATAGGAAGAGGGAAATTACCCTCTTCCCAAAGGGAGGGGCCACCTGAAGGATGTAGCCACCCTAAAGGGTACTGCCTGCAACCTTAGTAACACCCATAATTTAGTATGTAAGGGCTCCCCTGAACCTTGTTCCTCAGATTCAAAGAACTACGAAAAAGGACTGAAGAGCTGTGTAGCAGTGGAGAAAAAAAGACGACAACTGACCTGGTCCCAGTCCTACTGGCCCTTCTCCTCTTCCAGTGACCCTGCTTCAAGAATCCTGTGTGGCCCACAGCCAGCAACCTCAAGAACCCCGGAGGATCTATCCTGTCCTCAACAAAGACTCTTGTCTCCCACGGACTTGTCCAGCAAAGAAACCATCTCTAAGCCAGCGGATCCACGACACTTGCACCATCCTGCACCAGACACTCTCTGCCCAAGTCCAGGTGACCCACTGACCCAGGGAAGTCTCCCCAGCTATCCTGAGGTGAGATCCAGCATTGCACAACCTCTTCTGACCTCCTCCTCGACGCCTACAGCCTAAACATGAAGGGTCCCTCTAGCAAATTTGGTGAGAAAACCTGATGCCTAAAGACACCCCTGCATCTGCAGCCCCCATCCTTGGTGTGCCCAACCAACGGTGTCCAGGCATGCCCCAGACGATCCAACTTACCTCTCCAGTCATGGGATGCCTCCAGCTGACCTTTGGAAGCAAGTCTGCAGCCATTTGCCCGCCCAAGGATCTCCATTGGTTTCAATGGAACTCCCAACACCTCCTTTGTACTCTGCACCTGGCCGCCCCTGCGCCGCTGGTGGTGCAGTCTCTGTACTCTTTGGTGGCCTCTCCAGTGCTGCTCTTCACCCCCAGGGCTTATGTCCCTGACCTACAAGTACTTACCTGTAACAAGTGCCTCTTCAAAGTGCCACCAGCTGCCATAGTATAACATTGGGCCCAGTGACCTTTGCACCCGGCTGACCCAGTGCTGCGGGTTGTGCATTACCTACCTTGGCCAGATCCTGGCTCAGTGTTGGCGTAAACCCCCAGAGAAAGAACTCGAGAACAGCTTATTTACCTGTAAGTCACTCACCTGTATTTTTTCCGCATATAATTTCATTAGTCTCTCACAAAAGTATTGCAATTGAAAAAATCCTGCCTGTAACTGAGTTCAACTTGGTTCCTAGAAATAAAAGTAACTAAAGTAAAAATTTTCTACAAACATTGGCCTGGAGTTAGCCTTTGAGTGTGTCTTCCTGCCTTATATAAGTATACACACAAAATGCATTCGCACTACCCTCTGATAAGCCGAACCGCTCAGCCCAGCTACCACTAAATTGAGAGTAAGGTGTTATCTACTTTAACCTCTGCCATACCTTTAGGACTCACTGGACTTTTTGGTATAGTATATACAGAGCCAGTTTGTTACAAACAAGTTAAAAAGGACCAGCAGAAAGCCATGTTTTAATCCTTCCGTTTTTGGTATAACCCTGCCCAGTCAGGAGCCATCCCCCAATTTGATCCTAATCTAAGTGTTTGTATACAATATTTGTAGTGCCTTTAGAAGACAGCCAGCCACATTCCAAGCCGCACGTTTTGACCATATTTTGTAACGGTATACCCTGGCAAATGCAGATTTATAATCTATAAAACATAGTTGGACAAGCTGTTCATTGGACATTGCAAAGTCACTCAGCAGGGAAAGGGCCATGATGTTAGTAGTTATTGACCCTGTTTGTTTGGTGAAACCAGTCTGGTTCAGTGGGATTAAGTGATTTTTCCTTAGCCCAAGTCTGAAATTCCTCCAGAATGGTTTCTGCGAAATATTTTGCTTCACTGTCTATAAGTGCCAGTAGCCGGTAGTTCTCTGGCTTACCTTAGTCTCCACCTTTAAATATTGGCGAGATCGCTGAGCCATTCCATGAGGCCAGTGTCTTAGACAAAATTAAAGAGTGGTTGACTAGTCATTGATCGAATTGTTTAAATACAAGATTAATTTACTCCTGACTGTTTTAATTTGGGTAAACGAAATATGGATCCATAAAGGTTGCTTGTGTTTTATTCAACCAGCGGTTAATTTGCCCTGGAAATGCCTCTAGGCCACAGGTTAGTGTTGGTAAAACATTTGCTGTTTTCGCTTATAGAAGCAGTGTTATAGATGGACAGGCAAACTTTCTGAATAATTAAAAAAAATAAACTTTAAGGATGTAACTTTATTTCTGAAGGACAAAAACTACTCATAAATTGACACTTACTATTTACTGTAAATACCTGTTTGGAGTTTGGGCAACGAGCAAAAACTACCTCCTTGGTTGTATTGTAATTGACATCAAGTCTGTCAATGCTGCACTAAACTCTCAGGGGCAGATTCACAACAAATTGATGCATCTCTGCATTATAGCAGAGATACGTCAGTTTCCTTGCACCATGCAAAATCTTTTGCACCACCAGGGATGCGTCGCATTTACAATGCGGCACACCATGGCGCAAGGATTGACAGATGCTTTGTGCATCTGTTGGCGCAAAGGTCACGCATTTCTGGAGTTGTGTGGCAAGCAGGACGCAACTCCAGCAATGCTCAGGAAGGCCTATACCTATTGTGCTGCGTCACTCCTTATGCCTGCTGCAAGTAGGCGTAAGGTTTTGACGCAGTTGCATCGAAGAAGTGGCGCCGTGAAATCTTGTAGATTTTACTGCATCACTTGTACGAGGCTTACTTGCGTCAGAATGCCCACCCTGAATACATTATACCTGATGCAGGTATAATGTGGAGCAGGGCTTTACAACGTGACGCATCTCCCTAGATGCGTTACAGTGTGAATGTGTTGCAACGTGGCGCATTGTTTACGCCGCTGCTGCGTCACAAAAGTGACACAACAGCAGTGCAAAAGTGTCGCAAGGGGCTTGTAAATCTGCCCCTCAATGTACATATTGTTTCCTGTAGTCCATTATTGGTTCGGTCCACCATCTGTGTACTGCATAATAGTATGCCGTTTAATTTTGTTGGGCAGACTCCTGGGTTTCTTAGGGTGGGACCAATGTTGGCAAAAAGAGTCTTGTTTGAGGCTCAAGGTAGTTTAGATTCCCCATTTAACCAGTTATTTCCACAGTGAGTCTCTGTCTAAGCTGTCGAAAGCTGTTTTGAAATCAATCAAGCACATGAATAATTGTCCCCATTTTTTTTAGTGTTCTGTGATTTCTTAATGACAGGGCTTCAATATTATGCATTATTCCACATTCGGGCAGAAATCCAGTCGGAAACCACAGTATTATTTTCTGATCAACTGCCCAGGCGCACAGTTCTTCTAGCAACACACTGGTGTTGTACTTGGAATCCATACCCAGAACGGCTATTAATCTGTAATTTGCTGGGCCTGTTTGCAGCCTTTCTTGCGGATCGGTGGAAAATTGACCCTTAACAGGATTCTGCAAAAGAGTAGTTTTTAAAACGCACACTTATAGAATATAAGCAGTAGTTGAATTAGTTTAAAAACTGCTGATACCCATAAGTAATTAGATTATTTACATAATTTTCGTAAAATCAAAAGGTCTTTACTTATGCCAGTAGTTTGAATTAGCTTTTTAAATGGCTGATTTGACCCAGTGGGTCAGTGCACGGCTGTGTACTGTAAGGTGAAAGATACTGTTGATTCCAAAACGAGTGCCCTTTGTTTCAGCTGCTTCAACGTTGAATAGGGATTATCTTCAAAATCATGGCACAAAACATGACCAATTTAACATTTGCCCCCCATGATATACATAAGGAGCTCACATACATGGACCATTAAAATGAGCTCATATTGATTCCATGCAGGAATAGCTTTAGGACCGTCTACTTTCACATAGCCCCAGAATGTCCTTGGTTCTCTCCATTGCCTCTCTTTTACTTCTGTCTCAATCCAATTTGCAAGCAGCTGGGAACATGTATCTATGGTGAAGCTTTCTAATTCCTTAGAGCGGGCCCTAGCCCGGTGATTGCGTGCTCAGTAGCAAAGTTTGAGGCCTCATTTATGAAAAGTGACGCATCGCTGCGTGAAAACAGCGATGCGTCACTTTTCACTGCGCTCTCCCTGCGACATGATTGATGCGTCATATTTATAATATGACGCATCATGTCGCAAGGAGTTACAGATATGTCAGTATTTCTGACGTATCTGTAGGCGCAAAAGTGACGCATTGCTGGAGTGTGTCACAAAAGTGACGCAACTTCAGCAATGCTTCCTTTCACATGGGGAAAGCCCTATGTGAAAGGGCTTGCGTCAGTCTTACGCCTGCTGTGAGGCAGGCGCAAGATTTTGACGCAACAGCGTCCTAAAAGTGACGCAGTGAAATCTCATAGATTTCACTGCGTCACTTTTACGAGGCTTTTTGCGGGCGAACGCCCCCTCTGCATACATTATACCTGACGCAGGTATAATGTAGCGCAGGGGTTTACAAAGTGACGCATCTGCTTAGATGCGTCACTTTGTAAATAGTGCGCATCAGGAGGCATGTTTTACGCCGCCGATGCGTCACAAAAAGTGACGCATCGGAAGCGCAAAACTCACGCACGGCCTCATAAATGAGGCCCATGGGTTATATGTAGGCAAGTAGGAGGAAATTGCTAAAAACGTGAGCTAGCTCCTTATCCTCCTGTTTTATTAGTTTTAATCGTATTGTTTGCTTATATTCTATTGATGCCACCTAAAGGCCTAGAGTGCTGTTCTCTTTGGAATAGGCAGAGATTTTTGCTGTCTTGTATTATTTTATTGTGCACCAAGTGGTTAATCCATATATATACTGTACTGTAGACTATCGCTCCACTGATTTTTTTATTATTTTACCTATGGCTAGTTTTTTATTTTATCCTATTTATATGAGCGTGTCGCACTTGCACTTTTATGGTCGCATGACCAAATAAAGTTTTCTATGATGATGCCTCTCTTTTGGATTTCCAAATCAACTTCTTGAAATTACTTTGTGATGTTTGACTTCTAGGGTGAAATCCACATTATTTGCTCTCGCTTGTTCGCTTTTCATTTCCCTTAGTTCTATAGTAAACCATGAATTTAGTGACCTATACCAACTATGTGAGTGTTACAACAGGAGATGTTAACAAATTGATTCGTTTTCTCCTAGACTCTTTGATCATAGAATGTACTACATTTCTGAAGGAAAATAAGCATGTTGGGGACTATGTGGCACATGCATCAATGTTCCGTATTGCGATTCGTAATTTGCGAATTTTAAGGAATCGCATTTTGCGAATCGCAAAACGGGATGCATCATTTTTTGTTATTAAATTTAAAGAATTGCAAAAAACGCATTTTTTTGCGAATTCGTAAAATAAATGCGATTTTTTTGTGCGATTTCTCAATTTGCGAATTCGCAATAAAATCGCAATTTTGCGAATTCGCATATTGATGCATTTGAATAAGGACACACCCAGGAAGCCTACACACTAATTGAATGCACCTGAGACCCAGTTTGAACTAGGGAGTGGCAGTTGGTCAGTAGAGCTTTGTTTGCTGAACCTGGGGGACTGTTTTATGAGAGCTGCAGAGGGAGAAATGGAATCAGAAGACCTTCATGCCAGAAAAAGAAAGATGAAGTTTAGTGAGCAGGAGTTGCAGATATTAATAGAGGAGGTTGCTGAGAGGCAGGAAGAGCTTTTTGGAAAATTGTCTTTGAAGGTCCCAGAAGCAGTGAAAAGAAAACATTGGTTGGCCATTCAAGCCAAGGTAAATGCTGTGGGGGTTGCCCACCGAGACATCACCAACCTGCAAAAAAGGTGGTATGACTTACGCTCTCGCGCAAAAGAAAGGATTGTGACAAGGATAAAAAGTGCCAAAAAACTGGTGGAGGCCCTCCCAAGGACACACCTACTACCCCCCTTGAGGATTTGGTTGAGGGGACGCTTGTGACTGAAGCTGTGATTGGAGTTATTCAGATAGACGCCTCTGAGCATGCTGGCACTTCCCAAGGTACGTGTACATTGTAAATAGCTTAATATATATTTATTTGATGTCCTTGGTGTGCAAGATGTAATTAGACATAGTATTAAAGGTCATGTTTAAACCCCTTTAAGATAAGGACACTTTGCTTTTCCGTATGGCTGTTAAAAAGGCGGTTTTTTGGGAAACAGTGCATCATGGGAAATGTAGTTTTTCACATAACTTTCTAAATGATGTAGTTTTTTCAAAATTTAAGATATCAAATGAAACATCACAAAAGGATCATTTAATATGCTAGCAGTCATACATTTTATTTGTAAAGAAATGTGCATTAAAATGAACGTTAACACATGTAACTTCACATCAAACATATACTGAATGCACTTTATCATTTGTAGATTATGAGAAGGAAACAGAAATATATGTCTCAGAAGAAAACAACAAGGATTCTGAGAACACATGTGATCCACAGTACAAAATATCTTCTACACCTGTGCACACATTGCAATTCAGGAAGAGAGTGCGCCAGCTTCTGAACACAGAAAATAATGTCACTGAAGTACAAAAGCACATTGCTGCAATCCCAGACAACACTGATAAACAGTCAAGTCGGCGCAAAAGACTGCAAAAATTCATCAGGAGAAGGCCAAGGTCCACAGTTCAAAGTGACTCCATAGATGATAACACCCTTGCCAGTGCTGTAGAAGTTAAATTATTGAAAGTGCAGCGTCTGCAAGGGAAGGACATGAGAATAATGAAGGGGAAACTAATTGATATCAGTGACAATGTGATTGCAATGAACAAAAATTTTACAAAACTAACAAAAGTGATTGAAGGTGCACAAAAGGCCTCATGTGCACATTTTGAACGCATAGCAAGTGCATTGGAGAACATTACTCATGGAATGGAAGGCCAAAAAATTGCAAATTGCAATAGACACATGAGGTCAATGATGAGCATGCACACATATGCAAGGGCATTAAATAGAGTTACTACCAGCAATGCACGAGTAATGAAACATACTATTTCCATTCAAAAGGACATCCGGCAATGTTGTGGTGTACTCTGTGATGGTATGCTGTCCATGAGAAGTGCTGCAACTGAAGTGCAGCCTAAAGATAACCTTAACAAATCTGATGAAGGGGGGGCAAACATAGATAATCAAGTCAGCAATGACAAAATTAAACCTAAAGATTTGCCTGACCGCCGTAGTGCAAGAGGTCAAGATATGAGTGCAGGAAAATCCAAAAAATCTGAGAATGTCAAAACCAAAGCTTTAGGGTTGCGTGGTAGAAAGAAGTAATTTTCATTCTTAATTAGATAATGTTTCTATGATTTCATGTTCTTTTGAAAAGTACACCTTCACTGGCTGAAAGTTTTTTTCTTTCTTTTTTCTCATACAATTACAAGCATTATTATATTTGGAAGTGCCATGCTCTACCATCTTTTGTCAAATGTAAAAAATAAATTGACAAAGTCATTACATTAAACTCACCTTTGTTTAAAAATAGTGTTGAGTGATTTCTGCCCTTCTTCTCCTCCCCTCTCCTGCGTCAGGTCCATGTAATCTTGGCTGGGGTTGTTGAGGCTGGTTGTCAATATTTGGTAGCATATCCTCCATATCAAGTTCAAGGCCTCTCCTAGTAGCTATGTTGTGCAGGATAGCGCATGTTGCAACTATTTTGCAGCAGACGTCTGGACGGTATTGCAATGCTCCACCAGTCATATGCAATATGCGAAACCTAGACTTCATGACACTAAAAGTCCTCTCTATGATACTGCGGGATGAGATATGGGCATGGTTGTATTGATGTTCTTTGTGGGTATTTGGAGTCAGATAAGGTGTGAGTATGTATGACCTCACACCATATGCACTATCACCTAAGTCAAAAATTACAAGTTGGAAATGAGTATCAATTACATGCAAGAGAATGACATTTACAAACTTTTCATGTTGAAAGATTGCATTTACCTAGTAAATATCCATCTCCAAATTCTCCAGCAAGCAAGCGAGCATGGATGGCACTGTGTTTAAAAATATAGGAGTCATGAGCACTCCCTGGATAACTGGCAACTAAGTCAGTGATGATTCCTTTAGCATTGCAGACTGTTTGAATATTTAAGGAATGATAATTTTTCCTGTTTCTGAAAATATCTTCATTAGCAGAAGGGGGACAAATGGTAACATGAGTTCCATCGACACATCCTATTACATGTGGGAAATGTGCCATGTTGTAGAAGTCTAATTTAGTATGCAGCAACTCCTGCTGAGTTGTAGGGAATTTTATGTGATGGTTTATTCTATGTAGCATTGTATTTAGAAAGTCTCTAAAAAATCTAGACAATGCACTCTGTGACACCCCCCCAGCAACAGCAATGACACCTTGAAAGGAGCCAGAGGCTAGTAGATGAAGACAACATAACACCTGTACATGGGTGGGTATAGCTTGAGTCCTAGCTGTTTGCCTCTGCAATATGGGGTCTAGTTCTGCTATCAGTTCTAAAATTGAGTCTACATTAAGCCTATACTTATCATATATGTCTGCCTGTGTCTGCCCAAACAAAGTGATGCGCAATCTAAAGATTCTTTCACTCAGTATTCTTCTCCACCTCCCTGCTGCTCTCAAATGCCACCTACGTGCCATCACAATCAATGCTGCCATCCTGGAAGAGTTCCTGAGGCTCTGTGAGACCCCTTTTGTAGTTGCCTAATCAATTGCACATGTTTCTATTTGTGAAAACAAAATAGCACCTGCTCACACTTCTTCTTAAATTAGGAATTCCTAATAGCGATTTCTATGGAAATCGGAAATAGCGATTTTTCATGCATACCGGTTTTCGCTATATATTTAAGAATTCCTTATTTTAGCGAATTTGTGACAACTCGCAAACCCATTTGCGAGTAAATAACGAATCGCAAACTAAATTACGATTCCTTAACTTGAAAAAAAATGATGCATACCAAAAACAGAAATTGCATTCGCAAACGGCTATATTTAGCGATTCGCTCTATTTGCGAATGCAATTTCTGTTGATGCATGTGCCCCTATGTGTACTACCCAGCTAATAAACCTAAAAGTTTAACATTATTCCACTTCATCCTTTTAAGGTCTGGCATCTTTTCATTTTCCTAAAATATGTATAATATACCTCCACATAGGGGTTTTCGGCACCGCTCTTTTTCTATTGGCCTGTCATTTTGTCATTAACATTTTGCTTCCCCCCATCACAGATTATAGCATGTGGAAGTGTCAGACTCCTTAAGTCGCTGGTTAAGTTCATTTTGAGTGAGTGTCTTTTGCTCTCTCACAAGGAGCACATCCGCATACAAGTCCATTCTCTTCAGTGCTAAGGAGTGACTTTTTACTTTATTATTATGCTAGTGTTGCCTTTGTGTTTACAGTGTGATGTAATAGCAGGACACTTCTGATCCACATTCTATCTTTCTCAGATCACATCTCCTGCCTGAGTGTTTTGATTTTCTGACTGATGCTATTTCACGGCATACCAGATTGTGTCCATTTTGAAACTGTTACGTATTAAGTAATCCTCTTTTAACTCCTTTCTTTCTTTTTTCCTTCCTTCGTTCTTTTCTTTCCTTTCTTCATTCTGTCTTTCCTACATTTTTCTTTGTCTCTTTCCTTCTTTTCTTCTTTTTTCTCCTTACTTTCTTACACCCCTTTTCCTCATATTCTCTTTCCTTCTCTTTCTTTCTCTTGTTAGTTTTCTCTTTCCATCTTGGTTTCATTCCTTTTTTCTTTCGTTATTTTGCCTTCTTTCATACTTTCCTTCTCCTTTCTTTCTTTCTTGTGTTCTTTCTTTCTTTCCTTCTTTCTTTTTCTTTCTATATTGTTTGTTCTCTCTTTCCTTCTCTCTTTCTTCCTCTTTCTTCTCTCTCTCTCTATCTCTATCTTGCGCTCTCTCTCTCTCACTTAACTTTTTGTAGCAGCTCCCTTCACAGCCAGAGAGTACTGTGGTAATGTGTGGGTTTTTTTAGACCAAAAAATATTTTTTCCCTGTGGCAAATGACTGGATTTTCGTTTGATTGATGAGGGCCTAGTATTATTATTATTTCTTTATTCGATCAGAAATAATGTTATTCACATCGTAAAAAACAGTACATCTGAAAAAATAGTTGATATTGCATTAAAAGAATGTTCAATAAGATATCCTTTAAAAAAGAAAGTTATAAGTCCTATAAAAACACAATAGGCAGGATCAATCATAGAAACAGGTTGAGCTAAATAGGCACAACAATGTTCAGAGACTGGTTAACACGTTTTGACCTCTTCCACCAGGTAAATAGCAAGAATCTCGAAATAGCAAACACTAGCCAGCTTGTAGTATCAGATTTAAAAATGCTTGTGGCTTCTGAAGGACACCTAATAGTAAGCATACGGCAGACAGGAGCTATCAAGGTTCTTCTAAAATCAACATAGGAGGGACAGCAGAAAAGAAAATGCTCAAGTGTCTCGGGAGCAGTGTGGCAAGAAGGGCACAATAAGTTAACCAACACATTTCCCCAGCTACTTCTCCTTGGATTTACAGGAATGGTTCCGTATCTCAGTTGGGTATACAGTGCTCGTGCCTGTGGTGGTTCGATATCGTCCAGGAAAGTTTCAAAGCCAAAACTACCTTTAACATTTAAGAACCTCACCGTTAAAGTGCCATGTGCAAAGCGTTCAAAGCTTTCCGAGACCATCAGTCCCCAGAACCTTTTTTTAACAAGGGGGACCATAGATTTAATAATGGTCCCAGGTTCCTCCCAGAGCTGCCCCAACCCTATTTTTAAAAAGCAAGCCTTGATCTTGTTGAACCACTTGATTTGACCTGTTTGCTTGTGCAGGGTAATCAGCTCGACCATGGCTTCCTTCAACGGGACCTGGGTGTCACTTGTCCAGACCCTTATCCAGAACAAAGGTGTCCTGAGAATGCAAAAGTGTTCAATATGTTTTAGGCCAAGATCTAGTCTTAGCGGCAGGAGTGGTGTATTCACAGGCAGGTTCATGATGCCTCTAATATATTTATTTTCAGTAAGGGTTAGGTCCGTCAGATTTCCCAACCCCTATAGGTTGGCCCCATATAGAGCAGCTCCTAGACCTTTTGCCCTTGGCAGTTCTAGGATAGGTGAAATGGACGGGTAGGGGGAGGACCTAGCCCAATGTACTATGGCACAATCTACATGCTGGAGGGTCAAAGTACTCCTTTTCAGCTGCGGATTCCATACGAGCCTATCGCTGATGTGAACTCCCAGGTAATCAAAGGACTTGACTTGCTCCAAAACTTGCGTGCCCAGCACGAGTTTGCCCTTGCTGGATTTATAGGGATTAAAGGACATATATTTGATTTTGGAGCAGTTTATTTCTAAGCCTTTTTCTTTGTATACTTTAGCAAATTTATTTAAGAGGTTTTGGATTCCTCGACGTGTTCTAGCAATGAGCAGTGTGTCGTCTGCAAACTTGCTAGTCCCTTACAAGGGTGAGTGGTTTACAGCTTGTGAGCAACCAACACAAGATTGACTGTCTCACAGGAGTTAATGTTTACTTTCCACCAGAAGTTAATTTCAAAGGAGATATAAATGTTAAACATTTTGAAAAATACAGTGTGGAATAATACATTTATTTCCCAATGGGTATTTATAGCTGGGAATTTCAACTACCTTTCAATCCAAAAAGTTTAAGCCACACCCGCTCTCCTCTTTAAGTGCCTCTGGGCGCTGGCTGGATGGCGTTGGTGGTGACGGCTGCAGGGGGGGATGGGACAGGTAGTTGTGGGCACCTCTATCCCCAGAGTCTTGCAAGCAACAAGCGCAGAGCAGTGACACGGGCTTCCTGCGCTGCGGGAACCCGCTCTCCTCTTCAAGCACCTCCGGGCGCTGGCAGGAGGGCGTTGGCAGCGATGGCCGCAGGGGGGGATGGGACAGGTAGTCCTGGGCACCTCTATCCCCAGAGTGTTGCAAGCAACGGGCACGGCAGTGACACGACTTCCCTCGCTGCAGGAGCCCGATCTCCTCTTTAAGCGCCTCGGGGCACTGGCAGGATAGCGTTGGCAGCGACGGCCGTAGGGGGGGATGGGACACGTAGTCCTGGGCACCTCTAGCCCCAGAGTATTGCAGGCAACAGGCGCGGCAGTGACACAGGCTTCCCGAGCTGCTCCTCTTAAAGCACCTCCGGGCTCTGGCAGGATGGTGTTGCGGGCGATGGCCGCATGGGGGGGATGGGACAGGGAGTGCTGGGCACCTCTATCCTCAGAGTCTTGCAGGCAACATGCACAGCAGTGACACAGGCCTAGTATATTCACAAAAAATACAGTCATGCAAAAATCATGACAAAACATAACTTTCCAGAAGGCTGGCAGCCAATGCCAGACCTATTGGAGTAGAACAGCCTAAAAGTGCAGCTCATGGTATTATAACATGGGTTTCCATTGTCCCTGAATTTGAGATAGCCGAGTGTAATAATAATAGGTAAAATGTAAGAAGGAAGAATTAAAACCTGAAAGGTATAGTTTCTACCAACTATGCATTCCCCCTAAAAATGTATCCAGAGACCAGTATGCTTGTTTAGGAAATACCTCTATCGGTGAATGGAATGACTGGAATCTTAGTAATACAACTTCATATTAGAGATCTTCATGCATCCTGTATCTCATTGATTTAGAATGGCGTTCAAGAATGGTTTATTGGATGAGTTTTTTAAAATAAAATAATATACCATTATAGGAGAAGTGGTTGTATGAAAACCTATAAGTTTATGGTTTACTTTACTTTCGAGAAATTTTAGATGTCAGGTATCCAGTGCTCGTCTTTGACATGTTTCAACTAAAGTTGCTAGACCCTTCCAAGGGTGAGTGTTTTACAGCATGTGACCAACCAACACAAGATTGACTGTCTCACAGGAGTTAATATTTACTTTCCACCAGAAGTTAATTTCAAAGGAGATATAAATGTTAAACATTTTGAAAAATGCAGTGTGGAATAATACATTTATTTGCCAATGGGTATTTATAGCTGGGAATTTCAACTACCTTTAAATCCGAAAAGTTTAAACCACACCCAAAAAGACTTCTTATCTGCAAACTATACTCCTGTTGCAGTTTTCCCAGAAAGAGTACTAACAAAAAGAGCAAACGAGATGTTCAACCCTCTGAGCTCATTAGGCTTATCATTCCATAATGGCTGCTTCCCAGGGGATTCTCTAGCATCACAGGCAATATGTTACAGCACTCAGTTCTGCCCAATAGACCATAATAGGGCCAGATGCATCAAAGGGTTTTACCCATTCTGTGTCTATGGGAAAATGTGTTCATACATATGGCCCTATAGTTACAATGCTATGGTCCTTTGCACTTGTGGATGAATTTAGAATTTTAGACTAGAAAGGAAGGGATCACTATCTTTACAAGTAGAAAAAGTATTAACTTTGAGGCAATATGCCAACAAGACCTCACTCTCAGGATAGGCTATCCACAGCACATAACCACTTATTAAGATTTAAAAAATCAGGACCAATTATAAGAATTTTCATCTTATCTAATCGAGTGCTGTGATGCAGAGCAGGAAATCGTTATGTTAGAATGGTATTCAATACTGATTTAAAGAGGTGGTGGCTTGCCTCAAATGCGAGCTGAAGAAACTAAGTGGCATATTATCAAGAACGGCGTTAAAATTATCACGCTTTAGCAGCAGGAAACTGCCGCTAAAGCAGCAATAATGTGCTTGATAATATGCCCTTGTGAATACCCATAGAAGCCCATGTTCTGGTGTGAACATGGGCTTCTATGGGAATTCACAAGGGCATATTATCAAGCCCATTGTCGCCGCTTTAGCGGCAGTTTCCTGCTGCTAAAGCGGCGATAATTTTAACGCCATTCTTGATAATATGCCCCTAAGAGCGGGTCAAGTGAAGCAGAAAGTAAATCTAGGGCAAAGTTACAGGAGAATTCTAGAAGTTATTGTTGCATGAGTCTTCAGGTAATAAAACATTACTCATTTCAGAATAACAGAAGAGTCCTGGAGGTCCTGTGTGAGTGAACCTTATGAGTCTTGGGGCATACAGAAATGTTTTAGGACCATCAATAATATCCTTTAATGATTGATTTTATCATGGTTGATACAATACAGCAAATTAACATGCCTCTACTTTTAACAGGCAAAAAACACAGTTGATGGACAGAATGTAGAACAATGTCACACATTCACCCCAGTACAAGGATCTGGGCCTAAATCCATCGTTTTTTTGCACTCCACACCACCCTGGGTTAGACACTGGCTATATGCAAATCAGCTCTGACCCGGTGCCTCATGGGAACAGTCCAGTCCGAACTACCAAGCCATGTCTTTCCCAGACCGGTATCAAGCATCCAAGGACCGGTTTCTGGCTATCAGCCTTCATCAGCCTGGATAGCTTGACTCCAGTGGTGTGGAGAGCCTGGGACTCACGTCTGAGCATACCCAGCCCACTCGGGGTGAAAATTGCAAAAAACACAGTTGATGGACAGAATGTAGAACAATGTCACACATTCACCCCAGTACAAGGATCTGGGCCTAAATCCATCGTTTTTTTGCACTCCACACCACCCTGGGTTAGACACTGGCTATATGCAAATAAGCTCTGACCCTGTGCCTCATGGGAACAGTCCAGTCCGAACTACCAAGCCATGTCTTTCCCAGACCGGAATCAAGCATCCAAGGACCGGTTTCTGGCTATCAGCCTTCATCAGCCTGGATAGCTTGACTCCAGTGGTGTGGAGAGCCTGGGACTCACGTCTGAGCATACCCAGCCCACTCGGGGTGAAAATTGCAAAAAACACAGTTGATGGACAGAATGTAGAACAATGTCACACATTCACCCCAGTACAAGGATCTGGGCCTAAATCCATCGTTTTTTTGCACTCCACACCACCCTGGGTTAGACACTGGCTATATGCAAATCAGCTCTGACCCTGTGCCTCATGGGAACAGTCCAGTCCGAACTACCAAGCCATGTCTTTCCCAGACCGGAATCAAGCATCCAAGGACCGGTTTCTGGCTATCAGCCTTCATCAGCCTGGATAGCTTGACTCCAGTGGTGTGGAGAGCCTGGGACTCACGTCTGAGCATACCCAGCCCACTCGGGGTGAAAATTGCAAAAAACACAGTTGATGGAGAGAATGTAGAACAATGTCACACATTCACCCCAGTACAAGGATCTGGGCCTAAATCCATCGTTTTTTTGCACTCCACACCACCCTGGGTTAGACACTGGCTATATGCAAATCAGCTCTGACCCTGTGCCTCATGGGAACAGTCCAGTCCGAACTACCAAACCATGTCTTTCCCAGACCGGAATCAAGCATCCAAGGACCGGTTTCTGGCTGTCAGCCTTCATCAGCCTGGATAGCTTGACTCCAGTGGTGTGGAGAGCCTGGGACTCACGTCTGAGCATACCCAGCCCACTCGGGGTGAAAATTGCAAAAAACACAGTTGATGGACAGAATGTAGAACAATGTCACACATTCACCCCAGTACAAGGATCTGGGCCTAAATCCATCGTTTTTTTGCACTCCACACCACCCTGGGTTAGACACTGGCTATATGCAAATCAGCTCTGACCCTGTGCCTCATGGGAACAGTCCAGTCCGAACTACCAAGCCATGTCTTTCCCAGACCGGAGTCAAGCATCCAAGGACCGGTTTCTGGCTATCAGCCTTCATCAGCCGGGATAGCTTGACTCCAGTGGTGTGGAGAGCCTGGGACTCACGTCTCAGCATACCCAGCCCACTCGGGGTGAAAATTGCAAAAAACACAGTTGATGGACAGAATGTAGAACAATGTCACACATTCACCCCAGTACAAGGATCTGGGCCTAAATCCATCGTTTTTTTGCACTCCACACCACCCTAGGTTACACACTGGCTATATGCAAATCAGCTCTGACCCGGTGCCTCATGGGAACAGTCCAGTCCGAACTACCAAGCCATGTCTTTCCCAGACCGGAATCAAGCATCCAAGGACCGGTTTCTGGCTATCAGCCTTCATCAGCCTGGATAGCTTGACTCCAGTGGTGTGGAGAGCCTGGGACTCACGTCTGAGCATACCCAGCCCACTCGGGGTGAAAATTGCAAAAAACACAGTTGATGGACAGAATGTAGAACAATGTCACACATTCACCCCAGTACAAGGATCTGGGCCTAAATCCATTGTTTTTTTGCACTCCACACCACCCTGGGTTAGACACTGGCTATATGCAAATCAGCTCTGACCCTGTGCCTCATGGGAACAGTCCAGTCCGAACTACCAAGCCATGTCTTTCCCAGACCGGAATCAAGCATCCAAGGACCGGTTTCTGGCTATCAGCCTTCATCAGCCTGGATAGCTTGACTCCAGTGGTGTGGAGAGCCTGGGACTCACGTCTGAGCATACCCAGCCCACTCGGGGTGAAAATTGCAAAAAACACAGTTGATGGACAGAATGTAGAACAATGTCACACATTCACCCCAGTACAAGGATCTGGGCCTAAATCCATCGTTTTTTTGCACTCCACACCACCCTGGGTTAGACACTGGCTATATGCAAATCAGCTCTGACCCTGTGCCTCATGGGAACAGTCCAGTCCGAACTACCAAGCCATGTCTTTCCCAGACCGGAATCAAGCATCCAAGGACCGGTTTCTGGCTATCAGCCTTCATCAGCCTGGATAGCTTGACTCCAGTGGTGTGGAGAGCCTGGGACTCACGTCTGAGCATACCCAGCCCACTCGGGGTGAAAATTGCAAAAAACACAGTTGATGGACAGAATGTAGAACAATGTCACACATTCACCCCAGTACAAGGATCTGGGCCTAAATCCATCGTTTTTTGCACTCCACACCACCCTGGGTTAGACACTGGCTATATGCAAATCAGCTCTGACCCGGTGCCTCATGGGAACAGTCCAGTCCGAACTACCAAGCCATGTCTTTCCCAGACCGGAATCAAGCATCCAAGGACCGGTTTCTGGCTATCAGCCTTCATCAGCCTGGATAGCTTGACTCCAGTGGTGTGGAGAGCCTGGGACTCACGTCTGAGCATACCCAGCCCACTCGGGGTGAAAATTGCAAAAAACACAGTTGATGGACAGAATGTAGAACAATGTCACACATTCACCCCAGTACAAGGATCTGGGCCTAAATCCATCTTTTTTTGCACTCCACACCACCCTGGGTTAGACACTGGCTATATGCAAATCAGCTCTGACCCTGTGCCTCATGGGAACAGTCCAGTCTGAACTACCAAGCCATGTCTTTCCCAGACCGGAATCAAGCATCCAAGGACCGGTTTCTGGCTATCAGCCTTCATCAGCCTGGATAGCTTGACTCCAGTGGTGTGGAGAGCCTGGGACTCACGTCTGAGCATACCCAGCCCACTCTGGGTGAAAATTGCAAAAAACACAGTTGATGGACAGAATGTAGAACAATGTCACACATTCACCCCAGTACAAGGATCTGGGCCTAAATCCATCATTTTTTTGCACTCCACACCACCCTGGGTTAGACACTGGCTATATGCAAATCAGCTCTGACCCTGTGCCTCATGGGAACAGTCCAGTCCGAACTACCAAGCCATGTCTTTCCCAGACCGGAATCAAGCATCCAAGGACCGGTTTCTGGCTGTCAGCCTTCATCAGCCTGGATAGCTTGACTCCAGTGGTGTGGAGAGCCTGGGACTCACGTCTGAGCATACCCAGCCCACTCGGGGTGAAAATTGCAAAAAACACAGTTGATGGACAGAATGTAGAACAATGTCACACATTCACCCCAGTACAAGGATCTGGGCCTAAATCCATCGTTTTTTTGCACTCCACACCACCCTGGGTTAGACACTGGCTATATGCAAATCAGCTCTGACCCTGTGCCTCATGGGAACAGTCCAGTCCGAACTACCAAGCCATGTCTTTCCCAGACCGGAGTCAAGCATCCAAGGACCGGTTTCTGGCTATCAGCCTTCATCAGCCGGGATAGCTTGACTCCAGTGGTGTGGAGAGCCTGGGACTCACGTCTGAGCATACCCAGCCCACTCGGGGTGAAAATTGCAAAAAACACAGTTGATGGACAGAATGTAGAACAATGTCACACATTCACCCCAGTACAAGGATCTGGGCCTAAATCCATCGTTTTTTTGCACTCCACACCACCCTAGGTTACACACTGGCTATATGCAAATCAGCTCTGACCCGGTGCCTCATGGGAACAGTCCAGTCCGAACTACCAAGCCATGTCTTTCCCAGACCGGAATCAAGCATCCAAGGACCGGTTTCTGGCTATCAGCCTTCATCAGCCTGGATAGCTTGACTCCAGTGGTGTGGAGAGCCTGGGACTCACGTCTGAGCATACCCAGCCCACTCGGGGTGAAAATTGCAAAAAACACAGTTGATGGACAGAATGTAGAACAATGTCACACATTCACCCCAGTACAAGGATCTGGGCCTAAATCCATTGTTTTTTTGCACTCCACACCACCCTGGGTTAGACACTGGCTATATGCAAATCAGCTCTGACCCTGTGCCTCATGGGAACAGTCCAGTCCGAACTACCAAGCCATGTCTTTCCCAGACCGGAATCAAGCATCCAAGGACCGGTTTCTGGCTATCAGCCTTCATCAGCCTGGATAGCTTGACTCCAGTGGTGTGGAGAGCCTGGGACTCACGTCTGAGCATACCCAGCCCACTCGGGGTGAAAATTGCAAAAAACACAGTTGATGGACAGAATGTAGAACAATGTCACACATTCACCCCAGTACAAGGATCTGGGCCTAAATCCATCGTTTTTTTGCACTCCACACCACCCTGGGTTAGACACTGGCTATATGCAAATCAGCTCTGACCCTGTGCCTCATGGGAACAGTCCAGTCCGAACTACCAAGCCATGTCTTTCCCAGACCGGAATCAAGCATCCAAGGACCGGTTTCTGGCTATCAGCCTTCATCAGCCTGGATAGCTTGACTCCAGTGGTGTGGAGAGCCTGGGACTCACGTCTGAGCATACCCAGCCCACTCGGGGTGAAAATTGCAAAAAACACAGTTGATGGACAGAATGTAGAACAATGTCACACATTCACCCCAGTACAAGGATCTGGGCCTAAATCCATCGTTTTTTGCACTCCACACCACCCTGGGTTAGACACTGGCTATATGCAAATCAGCTCTGACCCGGTGCCTCATGGGAACAGTCCAGTCCGAACTACCAAGCCATGTCTTTCCCAGACCGGAATCAAGCATCCAAGGACCGGTTTCTGGCTATCAGCCTTCATCAGCCTGGATAGCTTGACTCCAGTGGTGTGGAGAGCCTGGGACTCACGTCTGAGCATACCCAGCCCACTCGGGGTGAAAATTGCAAAAAACACAGTTGATGGACAGAATGTAGAACAATGTCACACATTCACCCCAGTACAAGGATCTGGGCCTAAATCCATCTTTTTTTGCACTCCACACCACCCTGGGTTAGACACTGGCTATATGCAAATCAGCTCTGACCCTGTGCCTCATGGGAACAGTCCAGTCTGAACTACCAAGCCATGTCTTTCCCAGACCGGAATCAAGCATCCAAGGACCGGTTTCTGGCTATCAGCCTTCATCAGCCTGGATAGCTTGACTCCAGTGGTGTGGAGAGCCTGGGACTCACGTCTGAGCATACCCAGCCCACTCTGGGTGAAAATTGCAAAAAACACAGTTGATGGACAGAATGTAGAACAATGTCACACATTCACCCCAGTACAAGGATCTGGGCCTAAATCCATCATTTTTTTGCACTCCACACCACCCTGGGTTAGACACTGGCTATATGCAAATCAGCTCTGACCCTGTGCCTCATGGGAACAGTCCAGTCCGAACTACCAAGCCATGTCTTTCCCAGACCGGAATCAAGCATCCAAGGACCTGTTTCTGGCTATCAGCCTTCATCAGCCTGGATAGCTTGACTCTAGTGGTGTGGAGAGCCTGGGACTCACGTCTGAGCATACCCAGCCCACTCGGGGTGAAAATTGCAAAAAACACAGTTGATGGACAGAATGTAGAACAATGTCACACATTCACCCCAGTACAAGGATCTGGGCCTAAATCCATCGTTTTTTTGCACTCCACACCACCCTGGGTTAGACACTGGCTATATGCAAATCAGCTCTGACCCTGTGCCTCATGGGAACAGTCCAGTCCGAACTACCAAGCCATGTCTTTCCCAGACCGGAATCAAGCATCCAAGGACCGGTTTCTGGCTATCAGCCTTCATCAGCCTGGATAGCTTGACTCCAGTGGTGTGGAGAGCCTGGGACTCACGTCTGAGCATACCCAGCCCACTCGGGGTGAAAATTGCAAAAAACACAGTTGATGGACAGAATGTAGAACAATGTCACACATTCACCCCAGTACAAGGATCTGGGCCTAAATCCATCGTTTTTTTGCACTCCACACCACCCTGGGTTAGACACTGGCTATATGCAAATCAGCTCTGACCCGGTGCCTCATGGGAACAGTCCAGTCCGAACTACCAAGCCATGTCTTTCCCAGACGGGAATCAAGCATCCAAGGACCGGTTTCTGGCTATCAGCCTTCATCAGCCTGGATAGCTTGACTCCAGTGGTGTGGAGAGCCTGGGACTCACGTCTGAGCATACCCAGCCCACTCGGGGTGAAAATTGCAAAAAACATAGTTGATGGACAGAATGTAGAACAATGTCACACATTCACCCCAGTACAAGGATCTGGGCCTAAATCCATCGTTTTTTTGCACTCCACACCACCCTGGGTTAGACACTGGCTATATGCAAATCAGCTCTGACCCTGTGCCTCATGGGAACAGTCCAGTCCGATCTACCAAGCCATGTCTTTCCCAGACGGGAATCAAGCATCCAAGGACCGGTTTCTGGCTATCAGCCTTCATCAGCCTGGATAGCTTGACTCCAGTGGTGTGGAGAGCCTGGGACTCACGTCTGAGCATACCCAGCCCACTCGGGGTGAAAATTGCAAAAAACACAGTTGATGGACAGAATGTAGAACAATGTCAGACATTCACCCCAGTACAAGGATCTGGGCCTAAATCCATCGTTTTTTTGCACTCCACACCACCCTGGGTTAGACACTGGCTATATGCAAATCAGCTCTGACCCTGTGCCTCATGGGAACAGTCCAGTCCGAACTACCAAGCCATGTCTTTCCCAGACCGGAATCAAGCATCCAAGGACCGGTTTCTGGCTATCAGCCTTCATCAGCCTGGATAGCTTGACTCCAGTGGTGTGGAGAGCCTGGGACTCACGTCTGAGCATACCCAGCCCACTCGGGGTGAAAATTGCAAAAAACACAGTTGATGGACAGAATGTAGAACAATGTCACACATTCACCCCAGTACAAGGATCTGGGCCTAAATCCATCGTTTTTTTGCACTCCACACCACCCTGGGTTAGACACTGGCTATATGCAAATCAGCTCTGACCCTGTGCCTCATGGGAACAGTCCAGTCCGAACTACCAAGCCATGTCTTTCCCAGACGGGAATCAAGCATCCAAGGACCGGTTTCTGGCTATCAGCCTTCATCAGCCTGGATAGCTTGACTCCAGTGGTGTGGAGAGCCTGGGACTCACGTCTGAGCATACCCAGCCCACTCGGGGTGAAAATTGCAAAAAATACAGTTGATGGACAGAATGTAGAACAATGTCACACATTCACCCCAGTACAAGGATCTGGGCCTAAATCCATCGTTTTTTTGCACTCCACACCACCCTGGGTTAGACACTGGCTATATGCAAATCAGCTCTGACCCTGTGCCTCATGGGAACAGTCCAGTCCGAACTACCAAGCCATGTCTTTCCCAGACGGGAATCAAGCATCCAAGGACCGGTTTCTGGCTATCAGCCTTCATCAGCCTGGATAGCTTGACTCCAGTGGTGTGGAGAGCCTGGGACTCACGTCTGAGCATACCCAGCCCACTCGGGGTGAAAATTGCAAAAAACACAGTTGATGGACAGAATGTAGAACAATGTCAGACATTCACCCCAGTACAAGGATCTGGGCCTAAATCCATCGTTTTTTTGCACTCCACACCACCCTGGGTTAGACACTGGCTATATGCAAATCAGCTCTGACCCTGTGCCTCATGGGAACAGTCCAGTTCGAACTACCAAGCCATGTCTTTCCCAGACCGGAATCAAGCATCCAAGGACCGGTTTCTGGCTATCAGCCTTCATCAGCCTGGATAGCTTGACTCCAGTGGTGTGGAGAGCCTGGGACTCACGTCTGAGCATACCCAGCCCACTCGGGGTGAAAATTGCAAAAAACACAGTTGATGGACAGAATGTAGAACAATGTCACACATTCACCCCAGTACAAGGATCTGGGCCTAAATTCATCGTTTTTTTACACTCCACACCACCCTGGGTTACACACTGGCTATATGCAAATCAGCTCTGACCCTGTGCCTCATGGGAACAGTCCAGTCGAACTACCAAGCCATGTCTTTCCCAGACCGGAATCAAGCATCCAAGGACCGGTTTCTGGCTATCAGACTTCATCAGCCTGGATAGCTTGACTCCAGTGTTGTGGAGAGCCTGGGACTCATGTCTGAGCATACCCAGCCCACTCGGGGTGAAAATTGCAAAAAACACAGTTGATGGACAGAATGTAGAACAATGTCACACATTCACCCCAGTACAAGGATCTGGGCCTAAATCCATCGTTTTTTTGCACTCCACACCACCCTGGGTTAGACACTGGCTATATGCAAATCAGCTCTGACCCTGTGCCTCATGGGAACAGTCCAGTCCGAACTACCAAGCCATGTCTTTCCCAGACCGGAATCAAGCATCCAAGGACCGGTTTCTGGCTATCAGCCTTCATCAGCCTGGATAGCTTGACTCCAGTGGTGTGGAGAGCCTGGGACTCACGTCTGAGCATACCCAGCCCACTCGGGGTGAAAATTGCAAAAAACACAGTTGATGGACAGAATGTAGAACAATGTCACACATTCACCCCAGTACAAGGATCTGGGCCTAAATCCATCGTTTTTTTGCACTCCACACCACCCTGGGTTAGACACTGGCTATATGCAAATCAGCTCTGACCCGGTGCCTCATGGGAACAGTCCAGTCCAAACTACCAAGCCATGTCTTTCCCAGACGGGAATCAAGCATCCAAGGACCGGTTTCTGGCTATCAGCCTTCATCAGCCTGGATAGCTTGACTCCAGTGGTGTGGAGAGCCTGGGACTCACGTCTGAGCATACCCAGCCCACTCGGGGTGAAAATTGCAAAAAACACAGTTGATGGACAGAATGTAGAACAATGTCACACATTCACCCCAGTACAAGGATCTGGGCCTAAATCCATCGTTTTTTTGCACTCCACACCACCCTGGGTTAGACACTGGCTATATGCAAATCAGCTCTGACCCTGTGCCTCATGGGAACAGTCCAGTCCGATCTACCACGCCATGTCTTTCCCAGACGGGAATCAAGCATCCAAGGACCGGTTTCTGGCTATCAGCCTTCATCAGCCTGGATAGCTTGACTCCAGTGGTGTGGAGAGCCTGGGACTCACGTCTGAGCATACCCAGCCCACTCGGGGTGAAAATTGCAAAAAACACAGTTGATGGACAGAATGTAGAACAATGTCAGACATTCACCCCAGTACAAGGATCTGGGCCTAAATCCATCGTTTTTTTGCACTCCACACCACCCTGGGTTAGACACTGGCTATATGCAAATCAGCTCTGACCCTGTGCCTCATGGGAACAGTCCAGTCCGAACTACCAAGCCATGTCTTTCCCAGACCGGAATCAAGCATCCAAGGACCGGTTTCTGGCTATCAGCCTTCATCAGCCTGGATAGCTTGACTCCAGTGGTGTGGAGAGCCTGGGACTCACGTCTGAGCATACCCAGCCCACTCGGGGTGAAAATTGCAAAAAACACAGTTGATGGACAGAATGTAGAACAATGTCACACATTCACCCCAGTACAAGGATCTGGGCCTAAATCCATCGTTTTTTTGCACTCCACACCACCCTGGGTTAGACACTGGCTATATGCAAATCAGCTCTGACCCTGTGCCTCATGGGAACAGTCCAGTCCGAACTACCAAGCCATGTCTTTCCCAGACGGGAATCAAGCATCCAAGGACCGGTTTCTGGCTATCAGCCTTCATCAGCCTGGATAGCTTGACTCCAGTGGTGTGGAGAGCCTGGGACTCACGTCTGAGCATACCCAGCCCACTCGGGGTGAAAATTGCAAAAAATACAGTTGATGGACAGAATGTAGAACAATGTCACACATTCACCCCAGTACAAGGATCTGGGCCTAAATCCATCGTTTTTTTGCACTCCACACCACCCTGGGTTAGACACTGGCTATATGCAAATCAGCTCTGACCCTGTGCCTCATGGGAACAGTCCAGTCCGAACTACCAAGCCATGTCTTTCCCAGACGGGAATCAAGCATCCAAGGACCGGTTTCTGGCTATCAGCCTTCATCAGCCTGGATAGCTTGACTCCAGTGGTGTGGAGAGCCTGGGACTCACGTCTGAGCATACCCAGCCCACTCGGGGTGAAAATTGCAAAAAACACAGTTGATGGACAGAATGTAGAACAATGTCAGACATTCACCCCAGTACAAGGATCTGGGCCTAAATCCATCGTTTTTTTGCACTCCACACCACCCTGGGTTAGACACTGGCTATATGCAAATCAGCTCTGACCCTGTGCCTCATGGGAACAGTCCAGTCCGAACTACCAAGCCATGTCTTTCCCAGACCGGAATCAAGCATCCAAGGACCGGTTTCTGGCTATCAGCCTTCATCAGCCTGGATAGCTTGACTCCAGTGGTGTGGAGAGCCTGGGACTCACGTCTGAGCATACCCAGCCCACTCGTGGTGAAAATTGCAAAAAACACAGTTGATGGACAGAATGTAGAACAATGTCACACATTCACCCCAGTACAAGGATCTGGGCCTAAATCCATCGTTTTTTTGCACTCCACACCACCCTGGGTTAGACACTGGCTATATGCAAATCAGCTCTGACCCTGTGCCTCATGGGAACAGTCCAGTCCGAACTACCAAGCCATGTCTTTCCCAGACGGGAATCAAGCATCCAAGGACCAGTTTCTGGCTATCAGCCTTCATCAGCCTGGATAGCTTGACTCCAGTGGTGTGGAGAGCCTGGGACTCACGTCTGAGCATACCCAGCCCACTCGGGGTGAAAATTGCAAAAAATACAGTTGATGGACAGAATGTAGAACAATGTCACACATTCACCCCAGTACAAGGATCTGGGCCTAAATCCATCGTTTTTTTGCACTCCACACCACCCTGGGTTAGACACTGGCTATATGCAAATCAGCTCTGACCCTGTGCCTCATGGGAACAGTCCAGTCCGAACTACCAAGCCATGTCTTTCCCAGACGGGAATCAAGCATCCAAGGACCGGTTTCTGGCTATCAGCCTTCATCAGCCTGGATAGCTTGACTCCAGTGGTGTGGAGAGCCTGGGACTCACGTCTGAGCATACCCAGCCCACTCGGGGTGAAAATTGCAAAAAACACAGTTGATGGACAGAATGTAGAACAATGTCACACATTCACCCCAGTACAAGGATCTGGGCCTAAATTCATCGTTTTTTTACACTCCACACCACCCTGGGTTAGACACTGGCTATATGCAAATCAGCTCTGACCCTGTGCCTCATGGGAACAGTCCAGTCGAACTACCAAGCCATGTCTTTCCCAGACCGGAATCAAGCATCCAAGGACCGGTTTCTGGCTATCAGACTTCATCAGCCTGGATAGCTTGACTCCAGTGTTGTGGAGAGCCTGGGACTCATGTCTGAGCATACCCAGCCCACTCGGGGTGAAAATTGCAAAAAACACAGTTGATGGACAGAATGTAGAACAATGTCACACATTCACCCCAGTACAAGGATCTGGGCCTAAATCCATCGTTTTTTTGCACTCCACACCACCCTGGGTTAGACACTGGCTATATGCAAATCAGCTCTGACCCTGTGCCTCATGGGAACAGTCCAGTCCGAACTACCAAGCCATGTCTTTCCCAGACCGGAATCAAGCATCCAAGGACCGGTTTCTGGCTATCAGCCTTCAACAGCCTGGATAGCTTGACTCCAGTGGTGTGGAGAGCCTGGGACTCACGTCTGAGCATACCCAGCCCACTCGGGGTGAAAATTGCAAAAAACACAGTTGATGGACAGAATGTAGAACAATGTCACACATTCACCCCAGTACAAGGATATGGGCCTAAATCCATCGTTTCTTTGCACTCCACACCACCCTGGGTTAGACACTGGCTATATGCAAATCAGCTCTGACCCTGTGCCTCATGGGAACAGTCCAGTCTGAACTACCAAGCCATGTCTTTCCCAGACCGGAATCAAGCATCCAAGGACCGGTTTCTGGCTATCAGCCTTCATCAGCCTGGATAGCTTGACTCCAGTGGTGTGGAGAGCGTGGGACTCACGTCTGAGCATACCCAGCCCACTCGGGTGAAAATTGCAAAAAACACAGTTGATGGACAGAATGTAGAACAATGTCACACATTCACCCCAGTACAAGGATCTGGGCCTAAATCCATCGTTTTTTTGCACTCCACACCACCCTGGGTTAGACACTGGCTATATGCAAATCAGCTCTGACCCTGTGCCTCATGGGAACAGTCCAGTCCGAACTACCAAGCCATGTCTTTCCCAGACCGGAATCAAGCATCCAAGGACCGGTTTCTAGCTATCAGCCTTCATCAGCCTGGATAGCTTGACTCCAGTGGTGTGGAGAGCCTGGGACTCACGTCTGAGCATACCCAGCCCACTCGGGGTGAAAATTGCAAAAAACACAGTTGATGGACAGAATGTAGAACAATGTCACACATTCACCCCAGTACAAGGATCTGGGCCTAAATCCATCGTTTTTTTGCACTCCACACCACCCTGGGTAAGACACTGGCTATATACAAATCAGCTCTGACCCTGTGCCTCATGGGAACAGTCCAGTCCGAACTACCAAGCCATGTCTTTCCCAGACCGGAATCAAGCATCCAAGGACCGGTTTCTGGCTCTCAGCCTTCATCAGCCTGGATAGCTTGACTCCAGTGGTGTGGAGAGCCTGGGACTCACGTCTGAGCAAACCCAGCCCACTCGGGGTGAAAATTGCAAAAAACACAGTTGATGGACAGAATGTAGAACAATGTCACACATTCACCCCAGTACAAGGATCTGGGCCTAAATCCATCGTTTTTTTGCACTCCACACCACCCTGGGTTAGACACTGGCTATATGCAAATCAGCTCTGACCCCGTGCCTCATGGGAACAGTCCAGTCCGAACTACCAAGCCATGTCTTTCCCAGACCGGAATCAAGCATCCAAGGACCGGTTTCTGGCTATCAGCCTTCAACAGCCTGGATAGCTTGACTCCAGTGGTGTGGAGAGCCTGGGACTCACGTCTGAGCATACCCAGCCCACTCGGGGTGAAAATTGCAAAAAACACAGTTGATGGACAGAATGTAGAACAATGTCACACATTCACCCCAGTACAAGGATATGGGCCTAAATCCATCGTTTTTTTGCACTCCACACCACCCTGGGTTAGACACTGGCTATATGCAAATCAGCTCTGACCCTGTGCCTCATGGGAACAGTCCAGTCCGAACTACCAAGCTATGTCTTTCCCAGACCGGAATCAAGCATCCAAGGACCGGTATCTGGCTCTCAGCCTTCATCAGCCTGGATAGCTTGACTCCAGTGGTGTGGAGAGCCTGGGACTCACGTCTGAGCAAACCCAGCCCACTCGGGGTGAAAATTGCAAAAAACACAGTTGATGGACAGAATGTAGAACAATGTCACACATTCACCCCAGTACAAGGATCTGGGCCTAAATCCATCTTTTTTTGCACTCCACACCACCCTGGGTTAGACACTGGCTATATGCAAATCAGCTCTGACCCTGTGCCTCATGGGAACAGTCCAGTCCGAACTACCAAGCCATGTCTTTCCCAGACCGGAATCAAGCATCCAAGGACCGGTTTCTAGCTATCAGCCTTCATCAGCCTGGATAGCTTGACTCCAGTGGTGTGGAGAGCCTGGGACTCACGTCTGAGCATACCCATCCCACTCGGGGTGAAAATTGCAAAAAACACAGTTGATGGACAGAATGTAGAACAATGTCACACATTCACCCCAGTACAAGGATCTGGGCCTAAATCCATCGTTTTTTTGCACTCCACACCACCCTGGGTAAGACACTGGCTATATGCAAATCAGCTCTGACCCTGTGCCTCATGGGAACAGTCCAGTCCGAACTACCAAGCCATGTCTTTCCCAGACCGGAATCAAGCATCCAAGGACCGGTTTCTGGCTCTCAGCCTTCATCAGCCTGGATAGCTTGACTCCAGTGGTGTGGAGAGCCTGGGACTCACGTCTGAGCAAACCCAGCCCACTCGGGGTGAAAATTGCAAAAAACACAGTTGATGGACAGAATGTAGAACAATGTCACACATTCACCCCAGTACAAGGATCTGGGCCTAAATCCATCTTTTTTTGCACTCCACACCACCCTGGGTTAGACACTGGCTATATGCAGATCAGCTCTGACCCTGTGCCTCATGGGAACAGTCCAGTCCGAACTACCAAGCCATGTCTTTCCCAGACCGGAATCAAGCATCCAAGGACCGGTTTCTGGCTATCAGACTTCATCAGCCTGGATAGCTTGACTCCAGTGTTGTGGAGAGCCTGGGACTCATGTCTGAGCATACCCAGCCCACTCGGGGTGAAAATTGCAAAAAACACAGTTGATGGACAGATGTAGAACAATGTCACACATTCACCCCAGTACAAGGATCTGGGCCTAAATCCATCGTTTTTTTGCATTCCACACCACCCTGGGTTAGACACTGGCTATATGCAAATCAGCTCTGACCCTGTGCCTCATGGGAACAGTCCAGTCCGAACTACCAAGCCATGTCTTTCCCAGACCGGAATCAAGCATCCAAGGACCGGTTTCTGGCTATCAGCCTTCAACAGCCTGGATAGCTTGACTCCAGTGGTGTGGAGAGCGTGGGACTCATGTCTGAGCATACCCAGCCCACTCGGGTGAAAATTGCAAAAAACACAGTTGATGGACAGAATGTAGAACAATGTCACACATTCACCCCAGTACAAGGATCTGGGCCTAAATCCATCGTTTTTTTGCACTCCACACCACCCTGGGTTAGACACTGGCTATATGCAAATCAGCTCTGACCCTGTGCCTCATGGGAACAGTCCAGTCCGAACTACCAAGCCATGTCTTTCCCAGACCGGAATCAAGCATCCAAGGACCGGTTTCTAGCTATCAGCCTTCATCAGCCTGGATAGCTTGACTCCAGTGGTGTGGAGAGCCTGGGACTCACGTCTGAGCATACCCAGCCCACTCGGCGTGAAAATTGCAAAAAACACAGTTGATGGACAGAATGTAGAACAATGTCACACATTCACCCCAGTACAAGGATCTGGGCCTAAATCCATCGTTTTTTTGCACTCCACACCACCCTGGGTTAGACACTGGCTATATGCAAATCAGCTCTGACCCCGTGCCTCATGGGAACAGTCCAGTCCGAACTACCAAGCCATGTCTTTCCCAGACCGGAATCAAGCATCCAAGGACCGGTTTCTGGCTATCAGCCTTCAACAGCCTGGATAGCTTGACTCCAGTGGTGTGGAGAGCCTGGGACTCACGTCTGAGCATACCCAGCCCACTCGGGGTGAAAATTGCAAAAAACACAGTTGATGGACAGAATGTAGAACAATGTCACACATTCACCCCAGTACAAGGATATGGGCCTAAATCCATCGTTTTTTTGCACTCCACACCACCCTGGGTTAGACACTGGCTATATGCAAATCAGCTCTGACCCTGTGCCTCATGGGAACAGTCCAGTCCGAACTACCAAGCTATGTCTTTCCCAGACCGGAATCAAGCATCCAAGGACCGGTATCTGGCTCTCAGCCTTCATCAGCCTGGATAGCTTGACTCCAGTGGTGTGGAGAGCCTGGGACTCACGTCTGAGCAAACCCAGGCCACTCGGGGTGAAAATTGCAAAAAACACAGTTGATGGACAGAATGTAGAACAATGTCACACATTCACCCCAGTACAAGGATCTGGGCCTAAATCCATCTTTTTTTGCACTCCACACCACCCTGGGTTAGACACTGGCTATATGCAAATCAGCTCTGACCCTGTGCCTCATGGGAACAGTCCAGTCCGAACTACCAAGCCATGTCTTTCCCAGACCGGAATCAAGCATCCAAGGACCGGTTTCTAGCTATCAGCCTTCATCAGCCTGGATAGCTTGACTCCAGTGGTGTGGAGAGCCTGGGACTCACGTCTGAGCATACCCATCCCACTCGGGGTGAAAATTGCAAAAAACACAGTTGATGGACAGAATGTAGAACAATGTCACACATTCACCCCAGTACAAGGATCTGGGCCTAAATCCATCGTTTTTTTGCACTCCACACCACCCTGGGTAAGACACTGGCTATATGCAAATCAGCTCTGACCCTGTGCCTCATGGGAACAGTCCAGTCCGAACTACCAAGCCATGTCTTTCCCAGACCGGAATCAAGCATCCAAGGACCGGTTTCTGGCTCTCAGCCTTCATCAGCCTGGATAGCTTGACTCCAGTGGTGTGGAGAGCCTGGGACTCACGTCTGAGCAAACCCAGCCCACTCGGGGTGAAAATTGCAAAAAACACAGTTGATGGACAGAATGTAGAACAATGTCACACATTCACCCCAGTACAAGGATCTGGGCCTAAATCCATCTTTTTTTGCACTCCACACCACCCTGGGTTAGACACTGGCTATATGCAGATCAGCTCTGACCCTGTGCCTCATGGGAACAGTCCAGTCCGAACTACCAAGCCATGTCTTTCCCAGACCGGAATCAAGCATCCAAGGACCGGTTTCTGGCTATCAGACTTCATCAGCCTGGATAGCTTGACTCCAGTGTTGTGGAGAGCCTGGGACTCATGTCTGAGCATACCCAGCCCACTCGGGGTGAAAATTGCAAAAAACACAGTTGATGGACAGATGTAGAACAATGTCACACATTCACCCCAGTACAAGGATCTGGGCCTAAATCCATCGTTTTTTTGCATTCCACACCACCCTGGGTTAGACACTGGCTATATGCAAATCAGCTCTGACCCTGTGCCTCATGGGAACAGTCCAGTCCGAACTACCAAGCCATGTCTTTCCCAGACCGGAATCAAGCATCCAAGGACCGGTTTCTGGCTATCAGCCTTCAACAGCCTGGATAGCTTGACTCCAGTGGTGTGGAGAGCGTGGGACTCATGTCTGAGCATACCCAGCCCACTCGGGTGAAAATTGCAAAAAACACAGTTGATGGACAGAATGTAGAACAATGTCACACATTCACCCCAGTACAAGGATCTGGGCCTAAATCCATCGTTTTTTTGCACTCCACACCACCCTGGGTTAGACACTGGCTATATGCAAATCAGCTCTGACCCTGTGCCTCATGGGAACAGTCCAGTCCGAACTACCAAGCCATGTCTTTCCCAGACCGGAATCAAGCATCCAAGGACCGGTTTCTAGCTATCAGCCTTCATCAGCCTGGATAGCTTGACTCCAGTGGTGTGGAGAGCCTGGGACTCACGTCTGAGCATACCCAGCCCACTCGGGGTGAAAATTGCAAAAAACACAGTTGATGGACAGAATGTAGAACAATGTCACACATTCACCCCAGTACAAGGATCTGGGCCTAAATCCATCGTTTTTTTGCACTCCACACCACCCTGGGTAAGACACTGGCTATATGCAAATCAGCTCTGACCCTGTGCCTCATGGGAACAGTCCAGTCCGAACTACCAAGCCATGTCTTTCCCAGACCGGAATCAAGCATCCAAGGACCGGTTTCTGGCTCTCAGCCTTCATCAGCCTGGATAGCTTGACTCCAGTGGTGTGGAGAGCCTGGGACTCACTTCTGAGCAAACCCAGCCCACTCGGGGTGAAAATTGCAAAAAACACAGTTGATGGACAGAATGTAGAACAATGTCACACATTCACCCCAGTACAAGGATCTGGGCCTAAATCCATCTTTTTTTGCACTCCACACCACCCTGGGTTAGACACTGGCTATATGCAAATCAGCTCTGACCCTGTGCCTCATGGGAACAGTCCAGTCCGAACTACCAAGCCATGTCTTTCCCAGACCGGAATCAAGCATCCAAGGACCGGTTTCTGGCTATCAGCCTTCATCAGCCTGGATAGCTTGACTCCAGTGGTGTGGAGAGCCTGGGACTCACGTCTGAGCATACCCAGCCCACTCGGGGTGAAAATTGCAAAAAACACAGTTGATAGACAGAATGTAGAACAATGTCACACATTCACCCCAGTACAAGGATCTGGGCCTAAATCCATCGTTTTTTTGCACTCCACACCACCCTGGGTTAGACACTGGCTATATGCAAATCAGCTCTGACCCTGTGCCTCATGGGAACAGTCCAGTCGAACTACCAAGCCATGTCTTTCCCAGACCGGAATCAAGCATCCAAGGACCGGTTTCTGGCTATCAGACTTCATCAGCCTGGATAGCTTGACTCCAGTGTTGTGGAGAGCCTGGGACTCATGTCTGAGCATACCCAGCCCACTCGGGGTGAAAATTGCAAAAAACACAGTTGATGGACAGAATGTAGAACAATGTCACACATTCACCCCAGTACAAGGATCTGGGCCTAAATCCATCGTTTTTTTGCACTCCACACCACCCTGGGTTAGACACTGGCTATATGCAAATCAGCTCTGACCCTGTGCCTCATGGGAACAGTCCAGTCCGAACTACCAAGCCATGTCTTTCCCAGACCGGAATCAAGCATCCAAGGACCGGTTTCTGGCTATCAGCCTTCAACAGCCTGGATAGCTTGACTCCAGTGGTGTGGAGAGCCTGGGACTCACGTCTGAGCATACCCAGCCCACTCGGGGTGAAAATTGCAAAAAACACAGTTGATGGACAGAATGTAGAACAATGTCACACATTCACCCCAGTACAAGGATCTGGGCCTAAATCCATCGTTTTTTTGCACTCCACACCACCCTGGGTAAGACACTGGCTATATGCAAATCAGCTCTGACCCTGTGCCTCATGGGAACAGTCCAGTCCGAACTACCAAGCCATGTCTTTCCCAGACCGGAATCAAGCATCCAAGGACCGGTTTCTGGCTCTCAGCCTTCATCAGCCTGGATAGCTTGACTCCAGTGGTGTGGAGAGCCTGGGACTCACGTCTGAGCAAACCCAGCCCACTCGGGGTGAAAATTGCAAAAAACACAGTTGATGGACAGAATGTAGAACAATGTCACACATTCACCCCAGTACAAGGATCTGGGCCTAAATCCATCTTTTTTTGCACACCACACCACCCTGGGTTAGACACTGGCTATATGCAAATCAGCTCTGACCCTGTGCCTCATGGGAACAGTCCAGTCCGAACTACCAAGCCATGTCTTTCCCAGACCGGAATCAAGCATCCAAGGACCGGTTTCTGGCTATCAGCCTTCATCAGCCTGGATAGCTTGACTCCAGTGGTGTGGAGAGCCTGTGACTCACGTCTGAGCATACCCAGCCCACTCGGGGTGAAAATTGCAAAAAACACAGTTGATGGACAGAATGTAGAACAATGTCACACATTCACCCCAGTACAAGGATCTGGGCCTAAATCCATCGTTTTTTTGCACTCCACACCACCCTGGGTTAGACACTGGCTATATGCAAATCAGCTCTGACCCTGTGCCTCATGGGAACAGTCCAGTCCGAACTACCAAGCCATGTCTTTCCCAGACGGGAATCAAGCATCCAAGGACCGGTTTCTGGCTATCAGCCTTCATCAGCCTGGATAGCTTGACTCCAGTGGTGTGGAGAGCCTGGGACTCACGTCTGAGGATACCCAGCCCACTCGGGGTGAAAATTGCAAAAAACACAGTTGATGGACAGAATGTAGAACAATGTCACACATTCACCCCAGTACAAGGATCTGGGCCTAAATCCATCGTTTTTTTGCACTCCACACCACCCTGGGTTAGACACTGGCTATATGCAAATCAGCTCTGACCCTGTGCCTCATGGGAACAGTCCAGTCCGAACTACCAAGCCATGTCTTTCCCAGACGGGAATCAAGCATCCAAGGACCGGTTTCTGGCTATCAGACTTCATCAGCCTGGATAGCTTGACTCCAGTGGTGTGGAGAGCCTGGGACTCACGTCTGAGCATATCCAGCCCACTCGGGGTGAAAATTGCAAAAAACACAGTTGATGGACAGAATGTAGAACAATGTCAGACATTCACCCCAGTACAAGGATCTGGGCCTAAATCCATCGTTTTTTTGCACTCCACACCACCCTGGGTTAGACACTGGCTATATGCAAATCAGCTCTGACCCTGTGCCTCATGGGAACAGTCCAGTCAGAACTACCAAGCCATGTCTTTCCCAGACCGGAATCAAGCATCCAAGGACCGGTTTCTGGCTATCAGCCTTCATCAGCCTGGATAGCTTGACTCCAGTGGTGTGGAGAGCCTGGGACTCACGTCTGAGCATACCCAGCCCACTCGGGGTGAAAATTGCAAAAAACACAGTTGATGGACAGAATGTAGAACAATGTCACACATTCACCCCAGTACAAGGATCTGGGCCTAAATTCATCGTTTTTTTGCACTCCACACCACCCTGGGTTAGACACTGGCTATATGCAAATCAGCTCTGACCCTGTGCCTCATGGGAACAGTCCAGTCCGAACTACCAAGCCATGTCTTTCCCAGACCGGAATCAAGCATCCAAGGACCGGTTTCTGGCTATCAGCCTTCATCAGCCTGGATAGCTTGACTCCAGTGGTGTGGAGAGCCTGGGACTCACGTCTGAGCATACCCAGCCCACTCGGGGTGAAAATTGCAAAAAACACAGTTGATGGACAGAATGTAGAACAATGTCACATATTCACCCCAGTACAAGGATCTGGGCCTAAATCCATCTTTTTTTGCACTCCACACCACCCTGGGTTAGACACTGGCTATATGCAAATCAGCTCTGACCCTGTGCCTCATGGGAACAGTCCAGTCCGAACTACCAAGCCATGTCTTTCCCAGACCGGAATCAAGCATCCAAGGACCGGTTTCTGGCTATCAGCCTTCATCAGCCTGGATAGCTTGACTCCAGTGGTGTGGAGAGCCTCGGACTCACGTCTGAGCATACCCAGCCCACTCGGGGTGAAAATTGCAAAAAACACAGTTGATGGACAGAATGTAGAACAATGTCACACATTCACCCCAGTACAAGGATCTGGGCCTAAATCCATCGTTTTTTTGCACTCCACACCACCCGGGGTTAGACACTGGCTATATGCAAATCAGCTCTGACCCTGTGCCTCATGGGAACAGTCCAGTCCGAACTACCAAGCCATGTCTTTCCCAGACCGGAATCAAGCATCCAAGGACCGGTTTCTGGCTATCAGCCTTCATCAGCCTGGATAGCTTGACTCCAGTGGTGTGGAGAGCCTGTGACTCACGTCTGAGCATACCCAGCCCACTCGGGGTGAAAATTGCAAAAAACACAGTTGATGGACAGAATGTAGAACAATGTCACACATTCACCCCAGTACAAGGATCTGGGCCTAAATCCATCGTTTTTTTGCACTCCACACCACCCTGGGTTAGACACTGGCTATATGCAAATCAGCTCTGACCCTGTGCCTCATGGGAACAGTCCAGTCCGAACTACCAAGCCATGTCTTTCCCAGACGGGAATCAAGCATCCAAGGACCGGTTTCTGGCTATCAGCCTTCATCAGCCTGGATAGCTTGACTCCAGTGGTGTGGAGAGCCTGGGACTCACGTCTGAGCATACCCAGCCCACTCGGGGTGAAAATTGCAAAAAACACAGTTGATGGACAGAATGTAGAACAATGTCACACATTCACCCCAGTACAAGGATCTGGGCCTAAATCCATCGTTTTTTTGCACTCCACACCACCCTGGGTTAGACACTGGCTATATGCAAATCAGCTCTGACCCTGTGCCTCATGGGAACAGTCCAGTCCGAACTACCAAGCCATGTCTTTCCCAGACGGGAATCAAGCATCCAAGGACCGGTTTCTGGCTATCAGACTTCATCAGCCTGGATAGCTTGACTCCAGTGGTGTGGAGAGCCTGGGACTCACGTCTGAGCATACCCAGCCCACTCGGGGTGAAAATTGCAAAAAACACAGTTGATGGACAGAATGTAGAACAATGTCAGACATTCACCCCAGTACAAGGATCTGGGCCTAAATCCATCGTTTTTTTGCACTCCACACCACCCTGGGTTAGACACTGGCTATATGCAAATCAGCTCTGACCCTGTGCCTCATGGGAACAGTCCAGTCAGAACTACCAAGCCATGTCTTTCCCAGACCGGAATCAAGCATCCAAGGACCGGTTTCTGGCTATCAGCCTTCATCAGCCTGGATAGCTTGACTCCAGTGGTGTGGAGAGCCTGGGACTCACGTCTGAGCATACCCAGCCCACTCGGGGTGAAAATTGCAAAAAACACAGTTGATGGACAGAATGTAGAACAATGTCACACATTCACCCCAGTACAAGGATCTGGGCCTAAATTTATCGGTTTTTTGCACTCCACACCACCCTGGGTTAGACACTGGCTATATGCAAATCAGCTCTGACCCTGTGCCTCATGGGAACAGTCCAGTCCGAACTACCAAGCCATGTCTTTCCCAGACCGGAATCAAGCATCCAAGGACCGGTTTCTGGCTATCAGCCTTCATCAGCCTGGATAGCTTGACTCCAGTGGTGTGGAGAGCCTGGGACTCACGTCTGAGCATACCCAGCCCACTCGGGGTGAAAATTGCAAAAAACACAGTTGATGGACAGAATGTAGAACAATGTCACATATTCACCCCAGTACAAGGATCTGGGCCTAAATCCATCGTTTTTTTGCACTCCACACCACCCTGGGTTAGACACTGGCTATATGCAAATCAGCTCTGACCCTGTGCCTCATGGGAACAGTCCAGTCGAACTACCAAGCCATGTCTTTCCCAGACCGGAATCAAGCATCCAAGGACCGGTTTCTGGCTATCAGACTTCATCAGCCTGGATAGCTTGACTCCAGTGGTGTGGAGAGCCTGGGACTCACGTCTGAGCATACCCAGCCCACTCGGGGTGAAAATTGCAAAAAACACAGTTGATGGACAGAATGTAGAACAATGTCACACATTCACCCCAGTACAAGGATCTGGGCCTAAATCCATCGTTTTTTTGCACTCCACACCACCCTGGGTTAGACACTGGCTATATGCAAATCAGCTCTGACCCTGTGCCTCATGGGAACAGTCCAGTCCGAACTACCAAGCCATGTCTTTCCCAGACGGGAATCAAGCATCCAAGGACCGGTTTCTGGCTATCAGCCTTCATCAGCCTGGATAGCTTGACTCCAGTGGTGTGGAGAGCCTGGGACTCACGTCTGAGCATACCCAGCCCACTCGGGGTGAAAATTGCAAAAAACACAGTTGATGGACAGAATGTAGAACAATGTCACACATTCACCCCAGTACAAGGATCTGGGCCTAAATCCATCGTTTTTTTGCACTCCACACCACCCTGGGTTAGACACTGGCTATATGCAAATCAGCTCTGACCCTGTGCCTCATGGGAACAGTCCAGTCCGAACTACCAAGCCATGTCTTTCCCAGACCGGAATCAAGCATCCAAGGACCGGTTTCTGGCTATCAGCCTTCATCAGCCTGGATAGCTTGACTCCAGTGGTGTGGAGAGCCTGGGACTCACGTCTGAGCATACCCAGCCCACTCGGGGTGAAAATTGCAAAAAACACAGTTGATGGACAGAATGTAGAACAATGTCACACATTCACCCCAGTACAAGGATCTGGGCCTAAATCCATCGTTTTTTTGCACTCCACACCACCCTGGGTTAGACACTGGCTATATGCAAATCAGCTCTGACCCTGTGCCTCATGGGAACAGTCCAGTCGAACTACCAAGCCATGTCTTTCCCAGACCGGAATCAAGCATCCAAGGACCGGTTTCTGGCTATCAGACTTCATCAGCCTGGATAGCTTGACTCCAGTGTTGTGGAGAGCCTGGGACTCATGTCTGAGCATACCCAGCCCACTCGGGGTGAAAATTGCAAAAAACACAGTTGATGGACAGAATGTAGAACAATGTCACACATTCACCCCAGTACAAGGATCTGGGCCTAAATCCATCGTTTTTTTGCACTCCACACCACCCTGGGTTAGACACTGGCTATATGCAAATCAGCTCTGACCCGGTGCCTCATGGGAATAGTCCAGTCCGAACTACCAAGCCATGTCTTTCCCAGACCGGAATCAAGCATCCAAGGACCGGTTTCTGGCTATCAGCCTTCAACAGCCTGGATAGCTTGACTCCAGTGGTGTGGAGAGCCTGGGACTCACGTCTGAGCATACCCAGCCCACTCGGGGTGAAAATTGCAAAAAACACAGTTGATGGACAGAATGTAGAACAATGTCACACATTCACACCAGTACAAGGATATGGGCCTAAATCCATCGTTTTTTTGCACTCCACACCACCCTGGGTTAGACACTGGCTATATGCAAATCAGCTCTGACCCTGTGCCTCATGGGAACAGTCCAGTCCGAACTACCAAGCTATGTCTTTCCCAGACCGGAATCAAGCATCCAAGGACCGGTTTCTGGCTATCAGCCTTCATCAGCCTGGATAGCTTGACTCCAGTGGTGTGGAGAGCGTGGGACTCACGTCTGAGCATACCCAGCCCACTCGGGTGAAAATTGCAAAAAACACAGTTGATGGACAGAATGTAGAACAATGTCACACATTCACCCCAGTACAAGGATCTGGGCCTAAATCCATCGTTTTTTTGCACTCCACACCACCCTGGGTTAGACACTGGCTATATGCAAATCAGCTCTGACCCTGTGCCTCATGGGAACAGTCCAGTCCGAACTACCAAGCCATGTCTTTCCCAGACCGGAATCAAGCATCCAAGGACCGGTTTCTAGCTATCAGCCTTCATCAGCCTGGATAGCTTGACTCCAGTGGTGTGGAGAGCCTGGGACTCACGTCTGAGCATACCCAGCCCACTCGGGGTGAAAATTGCAAAAAACACAGTTGATGGACAGAATGTAGAACAATGTCACACATTCACCCCAGTACAAGGATCTGGGCCTAAATCCATCGTTTTTTTGCACTCCACACCACCCTGGGTAAGACACTGGCTATATGCAAATCAGCTCTGACCCTGTGCCTCATGGGAACAGTCCATTCCGAACTAACAAGCCATGTCTTTCCCAGACCGGAATCAAGCATCCAAGGACCGGTTTCTGGCTCTCAGCCTTCATCAGCCTGGATAGCTTGACTCCAGTGGTGTGGAGAGCCTGGGACTCACGTCTGAGCAAACCCAGCCCACTCGGGGTGAAAATTGCAAAAAACACAGTTGATGGACAGAATGTAGAACAATGTCACACATTCACCCCAGTACAAGGATCTGGGCCTAAATCCATCTTTTTTTGCACTCCACACCACCCTGGGTTAGACACTGGCTATATGCAAATCAGCTCTGACCCTGTGCCTCATGGGAACAGTCCAGTCCGAACTACCAAGCCATGTCTTTCCCAGACCGGAATCAAGCATCCAAGGACCGGTTTCTGGCTATCAGCCTTCATCAGCCTGGATAGCTTGACTCCAGTGGTGTGGAGAGCCTGGGACTCACGTCTGAGCATACCCAGCCCACTCGGGGTGAAAATTGCAAAAAACACAGTTGATGGACAGAATGTAGAACAATGTCACATATTCACCCCAGTACAAGGATCTGGGCCTAAATCCATCGTTTTTTTGCACTCCACACCACCCTGGGTTAGACACTGGCTATATGCAAATCAGCTCTGACCCTGTGCCTCATGGGAGCAGTCCAGTCGAACTACCAAGCCATGTCTTTCCCAGACCGGAATCAAGCATCCAAGGACCGGTTTCTGGCTATCAGACTTCATCAGCCTGGATAGCTTGACTCCAGTGTTGTGGAGAGCCTGGGACTCATGTCTGAGCATACCCAGCCCACTCGGGGTGAAAATTGCAAAAAACACAGTTGATGGACAGAATGTAGAACAATGTCACACATTCACCCCAGTACAAGGATCTGGGCCTAAATCCATCGTTTTTTTGCACTCCACACCACCCTGGGTTAGACACTGGCTATATGCAAATCAGCTCTGACCCTGTGCCTCATGGGAACAGTCCAGTCCGAACTACCAAGCCATGTCTTTCCCAGACCGGAATCAAGCATCCAAGGACCGGTTTCTGGCTATCAGCCTTCAACAGCCTGGATAGCTTGACTCCAGTGGTGTGGAGAGCCTGGGACTCACGTCTGAGCATACCCAGCCCACTCGGGGTGAAAATTGCAAAAAACACAGTTGATGGACAGAATGTAGAACAATGTCACACATTCACCCCAGTACAAGGATATGGGCCTAAATCCATCGTTTTTTTGCACTCCACACCACCCTGGGTTAGACACTGGCTATATGCAAATCAGCTCTGACCCTGTGCCTCATGGGAACAGTCCAGTCGGAACTACCAAGCTATGTCTTTCCCAGACCGGAATCAAGCATCCAAGGACCGGTTTCTGGCTCTCAGCCTTCATCAGCCTGGATACCTTGACTCCAGTGGTGTGGAGAGCCTGGGACTCACGTCTGAGCAAACCCAGCCCACTCGGGGTGAAAATTGCAAAAAACACAGTTGATGGACAGAATGTAGAACAATGTCACACATTCACCCCAGTACAAGGATCTGGGCCTAAATCCATCTTTTTTTGCACTCCACACCACCCTGGGTTAGACACTGGCTATATGCAAATCAGCTCTGACCCTGTGCCTCATGGGAACAGTCCAGTCCGAACTACCAAGCCATGTCTTTCCCAGACCGGAATCAAGCATCCAAGGACCGGTTTCTGGCTATCAGCCTTCATCAGCCTGGATAGCTTGACTCCAGTGGTGTGGAGAGCCTGGGACTCACGTCTGAGCATACCCAGCCCACTCGGGGTGAAAATTGCAAAAAACACAGTTGATGGACAGAATGTAGAACAATGTCACATATTCACCCCAGTACAAGGATCTGGGCCTAAATCCATCGTTTTTTTGCACTCCACACCACCCTGGGTTAGACACTGGCTATATGCAAATCAGCTCTGACCCTGTGCCTCATGGGAGCAGTCCAGTCGAACTACCAAGCCATGTCTTTCCCAGACCGGAATCAAGCATCCAAGGACCGGTTTCTGGCTATCAGACTTCATCAGCCTGGATAGCTTGACTCCAGTGTTGTGGAGAGCCTGGGACTCATGTCTGAGCATACCCAGCCCACTCGGGGTGAAAATTGCAAAAAACACAGTTGATGGACAGAATGTAGAACAATGTCACACATTCACCCCAGTACAAGGATCTGGGCCTAAATCCATCGTTTTTTTGCACTCCACACCACCCTGGGTTAGACACTGGCTATATGCAAATCAGCTCTGACCCTGTGCCTCATGGGAACAGTCCAGTCCGAACTACCAAGCCATGTCTTTCCCAGACCGGAATCAAGCATCCAAGGACCGGTTTCTGGCTATCAGCCTTCAACAGCCTGGATAGCTTGACTCCAGTGGTGTGGAGAGCCTGGGACTCACGTCTGAGAATACCCAGCCCACTCGGGGTGAAAATTGCAAAAAACACAGTTGATGGACAGAATGTAGAACAATGTCACACATTCACCCCAGTACAAGGATATGGGCCTAAATCCATCGTTTTTTTGCACTCCACACCACCCTGGGTTAGACACTGGCTATATGCAAATCAGCTCTGACCCTGTGCCTCATGGGAACAGTCCAGTCGGAACTACCAAGCTATGTCTTTCCCAGACCGGAATCAAGCATCCAAGGACCGGTTTCTGGCTCTCAGCCTTCATCAGCCTGGATACCTTGACTCCAGTGGTGTGGAGAGCCTGGGACTCACGTCTGAGCAAACCCAGCCCACTCGGGGTGAAAATTGCAAAAAACACAGTTGATGGACAGAATGTAGAACAATGTCACACATTCACCCCAGTACAAGGATCTGGGCCTAAATCCATCTTTTTTTGCACTCCACACCACCCTGGGTTAGACACTGGCTATATGCAAATCAGCTCTGACCCTGTGCCTCATGGGAACAGTCCAGTCCGAACTACCAAGCCATGTCTTTCCCAGACCGGAATCAAGCATCCAAGGACCGGTTTCTGGCTATCAGCCTTCATCAGCCTGGATAGCTTGACTCCAGTGGTGTGGAGAGCCTGGGACTCACGTCTGAGCATACCCAGCCCACTCGGGGTGAAAATTGCAAAAAACACAGTTGATGGACAGAATGTAGAACAATGTCACACATTCACCCCAGTACAAGGATCTGGGCCTAAATCCATCGTTTTTTTGCACTCCACACCACCCGGGGTTAGACACTGGCTATATGCAAATCAGCTCTGACCCTGTGCCTCATGGGAACAGTCCAGTCCGAACTACCAAGCCATGTCTTTCCCAGACCGGAATCAAGCATCCAAGGACCGGTTTCTGGCTATCAGCCTTCATCAGCCTGGATAGCTTGACTCCAGTGGTGTGGAGAGCCTGTGACTCACGTCTGAGCATACCCAGCCCACTCGGGGTGAAAATTGCAAAAAACACAGTTGATGGACAGAATGTAGAACAATGTCACACATTCACCCCAGTACAAGGATCTGGGCCTAAATCCATCGTTTTTTTGCACTCCACACCACCCGGGGTTAGACACTGGCTATATGCAAATCAGCTCTGACCCTGTGCCTCATGGGAACAGTCCAGTCCGAACTACCAAGCCATGTCTTTCCCAGACCGGAATCAAGCATCCAAGGACCGGTTTCTGGCTATCAGCCTTCATCAGCCTGGATAGCTTGACTCCAGTGGTGTGGAGAGCCTGTGACTCACGTCTGAGCATACCCAGCCCACTCGGGGTGAAAATTGCAAAAAACACAGTTGATGGACAGAATGTAGAACAATGTCACACGTTCACCCCAGTACAAGGATCTGGGCCTAAATCCATCGTTTTTTTGCACTCCACACCACCCTGAGTTAGACACTGGCTATATGCAAATCAGCTCTGACCCTATGCCTCATGGGAACAGTCCAGTCCGAACTACCAAGCCATGTCTTTCCCAGACGGGAATCAAGCATCCAAGGACCGTTTTCTGGCTATCAGCCTTCATCAGCCTGGATAGCTTGACTCCAGTGGTGTGGAGAGCCAGGGACTCACGTCTGAGCATACCCAGCCCACTCTGGGTGAAAATTGCAAAAAACACAGTTGATGGACAGAATGTAGAACAATGTCACACATTCACCCCAGTACAAGGATCTGGGCCTAAATCCATCGTTTTTTTGCACTCCACACCACCCTGGGTTAGACACTGGCTATATGCAAATCAGCTCTGACCCTGTGCCTCATGGGAACAGTCCAGTCCGAACTACCAAGCCATGTCTTTCCCAGACGGGAATCAAGCATCCAAGGACCGGTTTCTGGCTATCAGCCTTCATCAGCCTGGATAGCTTGACTCCAGTGGTGTGGAGAGCCTGGGACTCACGTCTGAGCATACCCAGCCCACTCGGGGTGAAAATTGCAAAAAAAACAGTTGATGGACAGAATGTAGAACAATGTCACACATTCACCCCAGTACAAGGATCTGGGCCTAAATCCATCGTTTTTTTGCACTCCACACCACCCGAGGTTAGACACTGGCTATATGCAAATCAGCTCTGATCCTGTGCCTCATGGGAACAGTCCAGTCCGAACTACCAAGCCATGTCTTTCCCAGACCGGAATCAAGCATCCAAGGACCGGTTTCTGGCTATCAGCCTTCATCAGCCTGGATAGCTTGACTCCAGTGGTGTGGAGAGCCTGTGACTCACGTCTGAGCATACCCAGCCCACTCGGGGTGGAAATTGCAAAAAACACAGTTGATGGACAGAATGTAGAACAATGTCACACATTCACCCCAGTACAAGGATCTGGGCCTAAATCCATCGTTTTTTTGCACTCCACACCACCCTGGGTTAGACACTGGCTATATGCAAATCAGCTCTGACCCTGTGCCTCATGGGAACAGTCCAGTCCGAACTACCAAGCCATGTCTTTCCCAGACCGGAATCAAGCATCCAAAGACCGGTTTCTGGCTATCAGCCTTCATCAGCCTGGATAGCTTGACTCCAGTGGTGTGGAGAGCCTGGGACTCACGTCTGAGCATACCCAGCCCACTCGGGGTGAAAATGGCAAAAAACACAGTTGATGGACAGAATGTAGAACAATGTCACACATTCACCCCAGTACAAGGATCTGGGCCTAAATTCATCGTTTTTTTGCACTCCACACCACCCTGGGTTAGACACTGGCTATATGCAAATCAGCTCTGACCCTGTGCCTCATGGGAACAGTCCAGTCGAACTACCAAGCCATGTCTTTCCCAGACCGGAATCAAGCATCCAATGACCGGTTTCTGGCTATCAGACTTCATCAGCCTGGATAGCTTGACTCCAGTGTTGTGGAGAGCCTGGGACTCATGTCTGAGCATACCCAGCCCACTCGGGGTGAAAATTGCAAAAAACACAGTTGATGGACAGAATGTAGAACAATGTCACACATTCACCCCAGTACAAGGATCTGGGCCTAAATCCATCGTTTTTTTGCACTCCACACCACCCTGGGTTAGACACTGGCTATATGCAAATCAGCTCTGACCCTGTGCCTCATGGGAACAGTCCAGTCCGAACTACCAAGCCATGTCTTTCCCAGACCGGAATCAAGCATCCAAGGACCGGTTTCTGGCTATCAGCCTTCAACAGCCTGGATAGCTTGACTCCAGTGGTGTGGAGAGCCTGGGACTCACGTCTGAGCATACCCAGCCCACTCGGGGTGAAAATTGCAAAAAACACAGTTGATGGACAGAATGTAGAACAATGTCACACATTCACCCCAGTACAAGGATATGGGCCTAAATCCATCGTTTTTTTGCACTCCACACCACCCTGGGTTAGACACTGGCTATATGCAAATCAGCTCTGACCCTGTGCCTCATGGGAACAGTCCAGTCCGAACTACCAAGCTATGTCTTTCCCAGACCGGAATCAAGCATCCAAGGACCGGTTTCTGGCTATCAGCCTTCATCAGCCTGGATAGCTTGACTCCAGTGGTGTGGAGAGCGTGGGACTCACGTCTGAGCATACCCAGCCCACTCGGGTGAAAATTGCAAAAAACACAGTTGATGGACAGAATGTAGAACAATGTCACACATTCACCCCAGTACAAGGATCTGGGCCTAAATCCATCGTTTTTTTGCACTCCACACCACCCTGGGTAAGACACTGGCTATATGCAAATCAGCTCTGACCCTGTGCCTCATGGGAACAGTCCAGTCCGAACTACCAAGCCATGTCTTTCCCAGACCGGAATCAAGCATCCAAGGACCGGTTTCTGGCTCTCAGCCTTCATCAGCCTGGATAGCTTGACTCCAGTGGTGTGGAGAGCCTGGGACTCACGTCTGAGCAAACCCAGCCCACTCGGGGTGAAAATTGCAAAAAACACAGTTGATGGACAGAATGTAGAACAATGTCACACATTCACCCCAGTACAAGGATCTGGGCCTAAATCCATCGTTTTTTTGCACTCCACACCACCCTGGGTAAGACAATGGCTATATGCAAATCAGCTCTGACCCTGTGCCTCATGGGAACAGTCCAGTCCGAACTACCAAGCCATGTCTTTCCCAGACCGGAATCAAGCATCCAAGGACCGGTTTCTGGCTCTCAGCCTTCATCAGCCTGGATAGCTTGACTCCAGTGGTGTGGAGAGCCTGGGACTCACGTCTGAGCAAACCCAGCCCACTCGGGGTGAAAATTGCAAAAAACACAGTTGATGGACAGAATGTAGAACAATGTCACACATTCACCCCAGTACAAGGATCTGGGCCTAAATCCATCTTTTTTTGCACTCCACACCACCCTGGGTTAGACACTGGCTATATGCAAATCAGCTCTGACCCTGTGCCTCATGGGAACAGTCCAGTCCGAACTACCAAGCCATGTCTTTCCCAGACCGGAATCAAGCATCCAAGGACCGGTTTCTGGCTATCAGCCTTCATCAGCCTGGATAGCTTGACTCCAGTGGTGTGGAGAGCCTGGGACTCACGTCTGAGCAAACCCAGCCCACTCGGGGTGAAAATTGCAAAAAACACAGTTGATGGACAGAATGTAGAACAATGTCACACATTCACCCCAGTACAAGGATCTGGGCCTAAATCCATCTTTTTTTGCACTCCACACCACCCTGGGTTAGACACTGGCTATATGCAAATCAGCTCTGACCCTGTGCCTCATGGGAACAGTCCAGTCCGAACTACCAAGCCATGTCTTTCCCAGACCGGAATCAAGCATCCAAGGACCGGTTTCTAGCTATCAGCCTTCATCAGCCTGGATAGCTTGACTCCAGTGGTGTGGAGAGCCTGGGACTCACGTCTGAGCATACCCAGCCCACTCAGGGTGAAAATTGCAAAAAACACAGTTGATGGACAGAATGTAGAACAATGTCACACATTCACCCCAGTACAAGGATCTGGGCCTAAATCCATCGTTTTTTTGCACTCCACACCACCCTGGGTAAGACAATGGCTATATGCAAATCTCTCTGACCCTGTGCCTCATGGGAACAGTCCAGTCCGAACTACCAAGCCATGTCTTTCCCAGACCGGAATCAAGCATCCAAGGACCGGTTTCTGGCTCTCAGCCTTCATCAGCCTGGATAGCTTGACTCCAGTGGTGTGGAGAGCCTGGGACTCACGTCTGAGCAAACCCAGCCCACTCGGGGTGAAAATTGCAAAAAACACAGTTGATGGACAGAATGTAGAACAATGTCACACATTCACCCCAGTACAAGGATCTGGGCCTAAATCCATCTTTTTTTGCACTCCACACCACCCTGGGTTAGACACTGGCTATATGCAAATCAGCTCTGACCCTGTGCCTCATGGGAACAGTCCAGTCCGAACTACCAAGCCATGTCTTTCCCAGACCGGAATCAAGCATCCAAGGACCGGTTTCTGGCTATCAGCCTTCATCAGCCTGGATAGCTTGACTCCAGTGGTGTGGAGAGCCTGGGACTCACGTCTGAGCATACCCATCCCACTCGGGGTGAAAATTGCAAAAAACACAGTTGATGGACAGAATGTAGAACAATGTCACACATTCACCCCAGTACAAGGATCTGGGCCTAAATCCATCGTTTTTTTGCACTCCACACCACCCGGGGTTAGATACTGGCTATATGCAAATCAGCTCTGACCCTGTGCCTCATGGGAACAGTCCAGTCCGAACTACCAAGCCATGTCTTTCCCAGACCGGAATCAAGCATCCAAGGACCGGTTTCTGGCTATCAGCCTTCATCAGCCTGGATAGCTTGACTCCAGTGGTGTGGAGAGCCTGTGACTCACGTCTGAGCATACCCAGCCCACTCGGGGTGAAAATTGCAAAAAACACAGTTGATGGACAGAATGTAGAACAATGTCACACATTCACCCCAGTACAAGGATCTGGGCCTAAATCCATCGTTTTTTTGCACTCCACACCACCCTGGGTTAGACACTGGCTATATGCAAATCAGCTCTGACCCTGTGCCTCATGGGAACAGTCCAGTCCGAACTACCAAGCCATGTCTTTCCCAGACCGGAATCAAGCATCCAAGAACCGGTTTCTGGCTATCAGCCTTTATCAGCCTGGATAGCTTGACTCCAGTGGTGTGGAGAGCCTGTGACTCACGTCTGAGCATACCCAGCCCACTCGGGGTGAAAATTGCAAAAAACACAGTTGATGGACAGAATGTAGAACAATGTCACACATTCACCCCAGTACAAGGATCTGGGCCTAAATCCATCTTTTTTTGCACTCCACACCACCCTGGGTTAGACACTGGCTATATGCAAATCAGCTCTGACCCTGTGCCTCATGGGAACAGTCCAGTCCGAACTACCAAGCCATGTCTTTCCCAGACCGGAATCAAGCATCCAAGGACCGGTTTCTGGCTATCAGCCTTCATCAGCCTGGATAGCTTGACTCCAGTGGTGTGGAGAGCCTGGGACTCACGTCTGAGCATACCCAGCCCACTCGGGGTGAAAATTGCAAAAAACACAGTTGATGGACAGAATGTAGAACAATGTCACACACTCACCCCAGTACAAGGATCTGGGCCTAAATCCATCGTTTTTTTGCACTCCACACCACCCTGGGTTAGACACTGGCTATATGCAAATCAGCTCTGACCCTGTGCCTCATGGGAACAGTCCAGTCCGATCTACCAAGCCATGTCTTTCCCAGACGGGAATCAAGCATCCAAGGACCGGTTTCTGGCTATCAGCCTTCATCAGCCTGGATAGCTTGACTCCAGTGGTGTGGAGAGCCTGGGACTCACGTCTGAGCATACCCAGCCCACTCGGGGTGAAAATTGCAAAAAACACAGTTGATGGACAGAATGTAGAACAATGTCAGACATTCACCCCAGTACAAGGATCTGGGCCTAAATCCATCGTTTTTTTGCACTCCACACCACCCAGGGTTAGACACTGGCTATATGCAAATCAGCTCTGACCCTGTGCCTCATGGGAACAGTCCAGTCGAACTACCAAGCCATGTCTTTCCCAGACCGGAATCAAGCATCCAATGACCGGTTTCTGGCTATCAGACTTCATCAGCCTGGATAGCTTCACTCCAGTGTTGTGGAGAGCCTGGGACTCATGTCTGAGCATACCCAGCCCACTCGGGGTGAAAATTGCAAAAAACACAGTTGATGGACAGAATGTAGAACAATGTCACACATTCACCCCAGTACAAGGATCTGGGCCTAAATCCATCATTTTTTTGCACTCCACACCACCCTGGGTTAGACACTGGCTATATACAAATCAGCTCTGACCCTGTGCCTCATGGGAACAGTCCAGTCCGAACTACCAAGCCATGTCTTTCCCAGACCGGAATCAAGCATCCAAGGACCGGTTTCTGGCTATCAGCCTTCAACAGCCTGGATAGCTTGACTCCAGTGGTGTGGAGAGCCTGGGACTCACGTCTGAGCATACCCAGCCCACTCGGGGTGAAAATTGCAAAAAACACAGTTGATGGACAGAATGTAGAACAATGTCACACATTCACCCCAGTACAAGGATATGGGCCTAAATCCATCGTTTTTTTGCACTCCACACCACCCTGGGTTAGACACTGGCTATATGCAAATCAGCTCTGACCCTGTGCCTCATGGGAACAGTCCAGTCCGAACTACCAAGCTATGTCTTTCCCAGACCGGAATCAAGCATCCAAGGACCGGTTTCTGGCTATCAGCCTTCATCAGCCTGGATAGCTTGACTCCAGTGGTGTGGAGAGCCTGGGACTCACGTCTGAGCATACCCAGCCCACTCGGGTGAAAATTGCAAAAAACACAGTTGATGGACAGAATGTAGAACAATGTCACACATTCACCCCAGTACAAGGATCTGGGCCTAAATCCATCGTTTTTTTGCACTCCACACCACCCTGGGTTAGACACTGGCTATATGCAAATCAGCTCTGACCCTGTGCCTCATGGGAACAGTCCAGTCCGAACTACCAAGCCATGTCTTTCCCAGACCGGAATCAAGCATCCAAGGACCGGTTTCTAGCTATCAGCCTTCATCAGCCTGGATAGCTTGACTCCAGTGGTGTGGAGAGCCTGGGACTCACGTCTGAGCATACCCAGCCCACTCGGGGTGAAAATTGCAAAAAACACAGTTGATGGACAGAATGTAGAACAATGTCACACATTCACCCCAGTACAAGGATCTGGGCCTAAATCCATTGTTTTTTTGCACTCCACACCACCCTGGGTAAGACACTGGCTATATGCAAATCAGCTCTGACCCTGTGCCTCATGGGAACAGTCCAGTCCGAACTACCAAGCCATGTCTTTCCCAGACCGGAATCAAGCATCCAAGGACCGGTTTCTGGCTCTCAGCCTTCATCAGCCTGGATAGCTTGACTCCAGTGGTGTGGAGAGCCTGGGACTCACGTCTGAGCAAACCCAGCCCACTCGGGGTGAAAATTGCAAAAAACACAGTTGATGGACAGAATGTAGAACAATGTCACACATTCACCCCAGTACAAGGATCTGGGCCTAAATCCATCTTTTTTTGCACTCCACACCACCCTGGGTTAGACACTGGCTATATGCAAATCAGCTCTGACCCTGTGCCTCATGGGAACAGTCCAGTCCAAACTACCAAGCCATGTCTTTCCCAGACCGGAATCAAGCATCCAAGGACCGGTTTCTGGCTATCAGCCTTCATCAGCCTGGATAGCTTGACTCCAGTGGTGTGGAGAGCCTGGGACTCACGTCTGAGCATACCCAGCCCACTCGGGGTGAAAATTGCAAAAAACACAGTTGATGGACAGAATGTAGAACAATGTCACACATTCACCCCAGTACAAGGATCTGGGCCTAAATCCATCGTTTTTTTGCACTCCACACCACCCTGGGTTAGACACTGGCTATATGCAAATCAGCTCTGACCCTGTGCCTCATGGGAACAGTCCAGTCCGAACTACCAAGCCATGTCTTTCCCAGACCGGAATCAAGCATCCAAGGACCGGTTTCTGGCTATCAGCCTTCATCAGCCTGGATAGCTTGACTCCAGTGGTGTGGAGAGCCTGTGACTCACGTCTGAGCATACCCAGCCCACTCGGGGTGAAAATTGCAAAAAACACAGTTGATGGACAGAATGTAGAACAATGTCACACATTCACCCCAGTACAAGGATATGGGCCTAAATCCATCGTTTTTTTGCACTCCACACCACCCTGGGTTAGACACTGGCTATATGCAAATCAGCTCTGACCCTGTGCCTCATGGGAACAGTCCAGTCCGAACTACCAAGCTATGTCTTTCCCAGACCGGAATCAAGCATCCAAGGACCGGTTTCTGGCTCTCAGCCTTCATCAGCCTGGATAGCTTGACTCAAGTGGTGTGGAGAGCCTGGGACTCACGTCTGAGCAAACCCAGCCCACTCGGGGTGAAAATTGCAAAAAACACAGTTGATGGACAGAATGTAGAACAATGTCACACATTCACCCCAGTACAAGGATCTGGGCCTAAATCCATCTTTTTTTGCACTCCACACCACCCTGGGTTAGACACTGGCTATATGCAAATCAGCTCTGACCCTGTGCCTCATGGGAACAGTCCAGTCCGAACTACCAAGCCATGTCTTTCCCAGACCGGAATCAAGCATCCAAGGACCGGTTTCTAGCTATCAGCCTTCATCAGCCTGGATAGCTTGACTCCAGTGGTGTGGAGAGCCTGGGACTCACGTCTGAGCATACCCAGCCCACTCGGGGTGAAAATTGCAAAAAACACAGTTGATGGACAGAATGTAGAACAATGTCACACATTCACCCCAGTACAAGGATCTGGGCCTAAATCCATCGTTTTTTTGCACTCCACACCACCCTGGGTAAGACACTGGCTATATGCAAATCAGCTCTGACCCTGTGCCTCATGGGAACAGTCCAGTCCGAACTACCAAGCCATGTCTTTTCCAGACCGGAATCAAGCATCCAAGGACCGGTTTCTGGCTCTCAGCCTTCATCAGCCTGGATAGCTTGACTCCAGTGGTGTGGAGAGCCTGGGACTCACGTCTGAGCATACCCAGCCCACTCGGGGTGAAAATTGCAAAAAACACAGTTGATGGACAGAATGTAGAACAATGTCACACATTCACCCCAGTACAAGGATCTGGGCCTAAATCCATCTTTTTTTGCACTCCACACCACCCTGGGTTAGACACTGGCTATATGCAAATCAGCTCTGACCCTGTGCCTCATGGGAACAGTCCAGTCCGAACTACCAAGCCATGTCTTTCCCAGACCGGAATCAAGCATCCAAGGACCGGTTTCTGGCTATCAGCCTTCATCAGCCTGGATAGCTTGACTCCAGTGGTGTGGAGAGCCTGTGACTCACGTCTGAGCATACCCAGCCCACTCGGGGTGAAAATTGCAAAAAACACAGTTGATGGACCGAATGTAGAACAATGTCACACACTCACCCCAGTACAAGGATCTGGGCCTAAATCCATCGTTTTTTTGCACTCCACACCACCCTGGGTTAGACACTGGCTATATGCAAATCAGCTCTGACCCTGTGCCTCATGGGAACAGTCCAGTCCGATCTACCAAGCCATGTCTTTCCCAGACGGGAATCAAGCATCCAAGGACCGGTTTCTGGCTATCAGCCTTCATCAGCCTGGATAGCTTGACTCCAGTGGTGTGGAGAGCCTGGGACTCACGTCTGAGCATACCCAGCCCACTCGGGGTGAAAATTGCAAAAAACACAGTTGATGGACAGAATGTAGAACAATGTCAGACATTCACCCCAGTACAAGGATCTGGGCCTAAATCCATCGTTTTTTTGCACTCCACACCACCCAGGGTTAGACACTGGCTATATGCAAATCAGCTCTGACCCTGTGCCTCATGGGAACAGTCCAGTCCGAACTACCAAGCCATGTCTTTCCCAGACCGGAATCAAGCATCCAAGGACCGGTTTCTGGCTATCAGCCTTCATCAGCCTGGATAGCTTGACTCCAGTGGTGTGGAGAGCCTGGGACTCACGTCTGAGCATACCCAGCCCACTCGGGGTGAAAATTGCAAAAAACACAGTTGATGGACAGAATGTAGAACAATGTCACATATTCACCCCAGTACAAGGATCTGGGCCTAAATCCATCGTTTTTTTGCACTCCACACCACCCTGGGTTAGACACTGGCTATATGCAAATCAGCTCTGACCCTGTGCCTCATGGGAACAGTCCAGTCGAACTACCAAGCCATGTCTTTCCCAGACCGGAATCAAGCATCCAAGGACCGGTTTCTGGCTATCAGCCTTCATCAGCCTGGATAGCTTGACTCCAGTGGTGTGGAGAGCCTGGGACTCACGTCTGAGCATACCCAGCCCACTCGGGGTGAAAATTGCAAAAAATACAGTTGATGGACAGAATGTAGAACAATGTCACACATTCACCCCAGTACAAGGATCTGGGCCTAAATCCATCGTTTTTTTGCACTCCACACCACCCTGGGTTAGACACTGGCTATATGCAAATCAGCTCTGACCCTGTGCCTCATGGGAACAGTCCAGTCCGAACTACCAAGCCATGTCTTTCCCAGACGGGAATCAAGCATCCAAGGACCGGTTTCTGGCTATCAGCCTTCATCAGCCTGGATAGCTTGACTCCAGTGGTGCTGAGAGCCTGGGACTCACGTCTGAGCATACCCAGCCCACTCGGGGTGAAAATTGCAAAAAACACAGTTGATGGACAGAATGTAGAACAATGTCAGACATTCACCCCAGTACAAGGATCTGGGCCTAAATCCATCGTTTTTTTGCACTCCACACCACCCTGGGTTAGACACTGGCTATATGCAAATCAGCTCTGACCCTGTGCCTCATGGGAACAGTCCAGTCCGAACTACCAAGCCATGTCTTTCCCAGACCGGAATCAAGCATCCAAGGACCGGTTTCTGGCTATCAGCCTTCATCAGCCTGGATAGCTTGACTCCAGTGGTGTGGAGAGCCTGGGACTCATGTCTGAGCATACCCAGCCCACTCGCGGTGAAAATTGCAAAAAACACAGTTGATGGACAGAATGTAGAACAATGTCACACATTCACCCCAGTACAAGGATCTGGGCCTAAATCCATCGTTTTTTTGCACTCCACACCACCCTGGGTAAGACACTGGCTATATGCAAATCAGCTCTGACCCTGTGCCTCATGGGAACAGTCCAGTCCGAACTACCAAGCCATGTCTTTCCCAGACCGGAATCAAGCATCCAAGGACCGGTTTCTGGCTCTCAGCCTTCATCAGCCTGGATAGCTTGACTCCAGTGGTGTGGAGAGCCTGGGACTCACGTCTGAGCATACCCAGCCCACTCGGGGTGAAAATTGCAAAAAACACAGTTGCTGGACAGAATGTAGAACAATGTCACACACTCACCCCAGTACAAGGATCTGGGCCTAAATCCATCGTTTTTTTGCACTCCACACCACCCTGGGTTAGACACTGGCTATATGCAAATCAGCTCTGACCCTGTGCCTCATGGGAACAGTCCAGTCCGATCTACCAAGCCATGTCTTTCCCAGACGGGAATCAAGCATCCAAGGACCGGTTTCTGGCTATCAGCCTTCATCAGCCTGGATAGCTTGACTCCAGTGGTGTGGAGAGCCTGGGACTCACGTCTGAGCATACCCAGCCCACTCGGGGTGAAAATTGCAAAAAACACAGTTGATGGACAGAATGTAGAACAATGTCAGACATTCACCCCAGTACAAGGATCTGGGCCTAAATCCATCGTTTTTTTGCACTCCACACCACCCAGGGTTAGACACTGGCTATATGCAAATCAGCTCTGACCCTGTGCCTCATGGGAACAGTCCAGTCCGAACTACCAAGCCATGTCTTTCCCAGACCGGAATCAAGCATCCAAGGACCGGTTTCTGGCTATCAGCCTTCATCAGCCTGGATAGCTTGACTCCAGTGGTGTGGAGAGCCTGGGACTCACGTCTGAGCATACCCAGCCCACTCGGGGTGAAAATTGCAAAAAACACAGTTGATGGACAGAATGTAGAACAATGTCACATATTCACCCCAGTACAAGGATCTGGGCCTAAATCCATCGTTTTTTTGCACTCCACACCACCCTGGGTTAGACACTGGCTATATGCAAATCAGCTCTGACCCTGTGCCTCATGGGAACAGTCCAGTCGAACTACCAAGCCATGTCTTTCCCAGACCGGAATCAAGCATCCAAGGACCGGTTTCTGGCTATCAGCCTTCATCAGCCTGGATAGCTTGACTCCAGTGGTGTGGAGAGCCTGGGACTCACGTCTGAGCATACCCAGCCCACTCGGGGTGAAAATTGCAAAAAATACAGTTGATGGACAGAATGTAGAACAATGTCACACATTCACCCCAGTACAAGGATCTGGGCCTAAATCCATCGTTTTTTTGCACTCCACACCACCCTGGGTTAGACACTGGCTATATGCAAATCAGCTCTGACCCTGTGCCTCATGGGAACAGTCCAGTCCGAACTACCAAGCCATGTCTTTCCCAGACGGGAATCAAGCATCCAAGGACCGGTTTCTGGCTATCAGCCTTCATCAGCCTGGATAGCTTGACTCCAGTGGTGCTGAGAGCCTGGGACTCACGTCTGAGCATACCCAGCCCACTCGGGGTGAAAATTGCAAAAAACACAGTTGATGGACAGAATGTAGAACAATGTCAGACATTCACCCCAGTACAAGGATCTGGGCCTAAATCCATCGTTTTTTTGCACTCCACACCACCCTGGGTTAGACACTGGCTATATGCAAATCAGCTCTGACCCTGTGCCTCATGGGAACAGTCCAGTCCGAACTACCAAGCCATGTCTTTCCCAGACCGGAATCAAGCATCCAAGGACCGGTTTCTGGCTATCAGCCTTCATCAGCCTGGATAGCTTGACTCCAGTGGTGTGGAGAGCCTGGGACTCACGTCTGAGCATACCCAGCCCACTCGGGGTGAAAATTGCAAAAAACACAGTTGATGGACAGAATGTAGAACAATGTCACACATTCACCCCAGTACAAGGATCTGGGCCTAAATTCATCGTTTTTTTACACTCCACACCACCCTGGGTTAGACACTGGCTATATGCAAATCAGCTCTGACCCTGTGCCTCATGGGAACAGTCCAGTCGAACTACCAAGCCATGTCTTTCCCAGACCGGAATCAAGCATCCAAGGACCGGTTTCTGGCTATCAGACTTCATCAGCCTGGATAGCTTGACTCCAGTGTTGTGGAGAGCCTGGGACTCATGTCTGAGCATACCCAGCCCACTCGGGGTGAAAATTGCAAAAAACACAGTTGATGGACAGAATGTAGAACAATGTCACACATTCACCCCAGTACAAGGATCTGGGCCTAAATCCATCGTTTTTTTGCACTCCACACCACCCTGGGTTAGACACTGGCTATATGCAAATCAGCTCTGACCCTGTGCCTCATGGGAACAGTCCAGTCCGAACTACCAAGCCATGTCTTTCCCAGACCGGAATCAAGCATCCAAGGACCGGTTTCTAGCTATCAGCCTTCATCAGCCTGGATAGCTTGACTCCAGTGGTGTGGAGAGCCTGGGACTCACGTCTGAGCATACCCAGCCCACTCGGGGTGAAAATTGCAAAAAACACAGTTGATGGACAGAATGTAGAACAATGTCACACATTCACCCCAGTACAAGGATCTGGGCCTAAATCCATCGTTTTTTTGCACTCCACACCACCCTGGGTAAGACACTGGCTATATGCAAATCAGCTCTGACCCTGTGCCTCATGGGAACAGTCCAGTCCGAACTACCAAGCCATGTCTTTTCCAGACCGGAATCAAGCATCCAAGGACCGGTTTCTGGCTCTCAGCCTTCATCAGCCTGGATAGCTTGACTCCAGTGGTGTGGAGAGCCTGGGACTCACGTCTGAGCATACCCAGCCCACTCGGGGTGAAAATTGCAAAAAACACAGTTGATGGACAGAATGTAGAACAATGTCACACATTCACCCCAGTACAAGGATCTGGGCCTAAATCCATCTTTTTTTGCACTCCACACCACCCTGGGTTAGACACTGGCTATATGCAAATCAGCTCTGACCCTGTGCCTCATGGGAACAGTCCAGTCCGAACTACCAAGCCATGTCTTTCCCAGACCGGAATCAAGCATCCAAGGACCGGTTTCTGGCTATCAGCCTTCATCAGCCTGGATAGCTTGACTCCAGTGGTGTGGAGAGCCTGTGACTCACGTCTGAGCATACCCAGCCCACTCGGGGTGAAAATTGCAAAAAACACAGTTGATGGACCGAATGTAGAACAATGTCACACACTCACCCCAGTACAAGGATCTGGGCCTAAATCCATCGTTTTTTTGCACTCCACACCACCCTGGGTTAGACACTGGCTATATGCAAATCAGCTCTGACCCTGTGCCTCATGGGAACAGTCCAGTCCGATCTACCAAGCCATGTCTTTCCCAGACGGGAATCAAGCATCCAAGGACCGGTTTCTGGCTATCAGCCTTCATCAGCCTGGATAGCTTGACTCCAGTGGTGTGGAGAGCCTGGGACTCACGTCTGAGCATACCCAGCCCACTCGGGGTGAAAATTGCAAAAAACACAGTTGATGGACAGAATGTAGAACAATGTCAGACATTCACCCCAGTACAAGGATCTGGGCCTAAATCCATCGTTTTTTTGCACTCCACACCACCCAGGGTTAGACACTGGCTATATGCAAATCAGCTCTGACCCTGTGCCTCATGGGAACAGTCCAGTCCGAACTACCAAGCCATGTCTTTCCCAGACCGGAATCAAGCATCCAAGGACCGGTTTCTGGCTATCAGCCTTCATCAGCCTGGATAGCTTGACTCCAGTGGTGTGGAGAGCCTGGGACTCACGTCTGAGCATACCCAGCCCACTCGGGGTGAAAATTGCAAAAAACACAGTTGATGGACAGAATGTAGAACAATGTCACATATTCACCCCAGTACAAGGATCTGGGCCTAAATCCATCGTTTTTTTGCACTCCACACCACCCTGGGTTAGACACTGGCTATATGCAAATCAGCTCTGACCCTGTGCCTCATGGGAACAGTCCAGTCGAACTACCAAGCCATGTCTTTCCCAGACCGGAATCAAGCATCCAAGGACCGGTTTCTGGCTATCAGCCTTCATCAGCCTGGATAGCTTGACTCCAGTGGTGTGGAGAGCCTGGGACTCACGTCTGAGCATACCCAGCCCACTCGGGGTGAAAATTGCAAAAAATACAGTTGATGGACAGAATGTAGAACAATGTCACACATTCACCCCAGTACAAGGATCTGGGCCTAAATCCATCGTTTTTTTGCACTCCACACCACCCTGGGTTAGACACTGGCTATATGCAAATCAGCTCTGACCCTGTGCCTCATGGGAACAGTCCAGTCCGAACTACCAAGCCATGTCTTTCCCAGACGGGAATCAAGCATCCAAGGACCGGTTTCTGGCTATCAGCCTTCATCAGCCTGGATAGCTTGACTCCAGTGGTGCTGAGAGCCTGGGACTCACGTCTGAGCATACCCAGCCCACTCGGGGTGAAAATTGCAAAAAACACAGTTGATGGACAGAATGTAGAACAATGTCAGACATTCACCCCAGTACAAGGATCTGGGCCTAAATCCATCGTTTTTTTGCACTCCACACCACCCTGGGTTAGACACTGGCTATATGCAAATCAGCTCTGACCCTGTGCCTCATGGGAACAGTCCAGTCCGAACTACCAAGCCATGTCTTTCCCAGACCGGAATCAAGCATCCAAGGACCGGTTTCTGGCTATCAGCCTTCATCAGCCTGGATAGCTTGACTCCAGTGGTGTGGAGAGCCTGGGACTCACGTCTGAGCATACCCAGCCCACTCGGGGTGAAAATTGCAAAAAACACAGTTGATGGACAGAATGTAGAACAATGTCACACATTCACCCCAGTACAAGGATCTGGGCCTAAATCCATCGTTTTTTTGCACTCCACACCACCCTGGGTAAGACACTGGCTATATGCAAATCAGCTCTGACCCTGTGCCTCATGGGAACAGTCCAGTCCGAACTACCAAGCCATGTCTTTCCCAGACCGGAATCAAGCATCCAAGGACCGGTTTCTGGCTCTCAGCCTTCATCAGCCTGGATAGCTTGACTCCAGTGGTGTGGAGAGCCTGGGACTCACGTCTGAGCATACCCAGCCCACTCGGGGTGAAAATTGCAAAAAACACAGTTGATGGACAGAATGTAGAACAATGTCACACACTCACCCCAGTACAAGGATCTGGGCCTAAATCCATCGTTTTTTTGCACTCCACACCACCCTGGGTTAGACACTGGCTATATGCAAATCAGCTCTGACCCTGTGCCTCATGGGAACAGTCCAGTCCGATCTACCAAGCCATGTCTTTCCCAGACGGGAATCAAGCATCCAAGGACCGGTTTCTGGCTATCAGCCTTCATCAGCCTGGATAGCTTGACTCCAGTGGTGTGGAGAGCCTGGGACTCACGTCTGAGCATACCCAGCCCACTCGGGGTGAAAATTGCAAAAAACACAGTTGATGGACAGAATGTAGAACAATGTCAGACATTCACCCCAGTACAAGGATCTGGGCCTAAATCCATCGTTTTTTTGCACTCCACACCACCCAGGGTTAGACACTGGCTATATGCAAATCAGCTCTGACCCTGTGCCTCATGGGAACAGTCCAGTCCGAACTACCAAGCCATGTCTTTCCCAGACCGGAATCAAGCATCCAAGGACCGGTTTCTGGCTATCAGCCTTCATCAGCCTGGATAGCTTGACTCCAGTGGTGTGGAGAGCCTGGGACTCACGTCTGAGCATACCCAGCCCACTCGGGGTGAAAATTGCAAAAAACACAGTTGATGGACAGAATGTAGAACAATGTCACATATTCACCCCAGTACAAGGATCTGGGCCTAAATCCATCGTTTTTTTGCACTCCACACCACCCTGGGTTAGACACTGGCTATATGCAAATCAGCTCTGACCCTGTGCCTCATGGGAACAGTCCAGTCGAACTACCAAGCCATGTCTTTCCCAGACCGGAATCAAGCATCCAAGGACCGGTTTCTGGCTATCAGCCTTCATCAGCCTGGATAGCTTGACTCCAGTGGTGTGGAGAGCCTGGGACTCACGTCTGAGCATACCCAGCCCACTCGGGGTGAAAATTGCAAAAAATACAGTTGATGGACAGAATGTAGAACAATGTCACACATTCACCCCAGTACAAGGATCTGGGCCTAAATCCATCGTTTTTTTGCACTCCACACCACCCTGGGTTAGACACTGGCTATATGCAAATCAGCTCTGACCCTGTGCCTCATGGGAACAGTCCAGTCCGAACTACCAAGCCATGTCTTTCCCAGACGGGAATCAAGCATCCAAGGACCGGTTTCTGGCTATCAGCCTTCATCAGCCTGGATAGCTTGACTCCAGTGGTGCTGAGAGCCTGGGACTCACGTCTGAGCATACCCAGCCCACTCGGGGTGAAAATTGCAAAAAACACAGTTGATGGACAGAATGTAGAACAATGTCAGACATTCACCCCAGTACAAGGATCTGGGCCTAAATCCATCGTTTTTTTGCACTCCACACCACCCTGGGTTAGACACTGGCTATATGCAAATCAGCTCTGACCCTGTGCCTCATGGGAACAGTCCAGTCCGAACTACCAAGCCATGTCTTTCCCAGACCGGAATCAAGCATCCAAGGACCGGTTTCTGGCTATCAGCCTTCATCAGCCTGGATAGCTTGACTCCAGTGGTGTGGAGAGCCTGGGACTCACGTCTGAGCATACCCAGCCCACTCGGGGTGAAAATTGCAAAAAACACAGTTGATGGACAGAATGTAGAACAATGTCACACATTCACCCCAGTACAAGGATCTGGGCCTAAATTCATCGTTTTTTTACACTCCACACCACCCTGGGTTAGACACTGGCTATATGCAAATCAGCTCTGACCCTGTGCCTCATGGGAACAGTCCAGTCGAACTACCAAGCCATGTCTTTCCCAGACCGGAATCAAGCATCCAAGGACCGGTTTCTGGCTATCAGACTTCATCAGCCTGGATAGCTTGACTCCAGTGTTGTGGAGAGCCTGGGACTCATGTCTGAGCATACCCAGCCCACTCGGGGTGAAAATTGCAAAAAACACAGTTGATGGACAGAATGTAGAACAATGTCACACATTCACCCCAGTACAAGGATCTGGGCCTAAATCCATCGTTTTTTTGCACTCCACACCACCCTGGGTTAGACACTGGCTATATGCAAATCAGCTCTGACCCTGTGCCTCATGGGAACAGTCCAGTCCGAACTACCAAGCCATGTCTTTCCCAGACCGGAATCAAGCATCCAAGGACCGGTTTCTGGCTATCAGCCTTCAACAGCCTGGATAGCTTGACTCCAGTGGTGTGGAGAGCCTGGGACTCACGTCTGAGCATACCCAGCCCACTCGGGGTGAAAATTGCAAAAAACACAGTTGATGGACAGAATGTAGAACAATGTCACACATTCACCCCAGTACAAGGATCTGGGCCTAAATCCATCGTTTTTTTGCACTCCACACCACCCTGGGTTAGACACTGGCTATATGCAAATCAGCTCTGACCCTGTGCCTCATGGGAACAGTCCAGTCCGAACTACCAAGCCATGTCTTTCCCAGACCGGAATCAAGCATCCAAGGACCGGTTTCTGGCTATCAGCCTTCATCAGCCTGGATAGCTTGACTCCAGTGGTGTGGAGAGCCTGGGACTCACGTCTGAGCATACCCAGCCCACTCGGGGTGAAAATGGCAAAAAACACAGTTGATGGACAGAATGTAGAACAATGTCACACATTCACCCCAGTACAAGGATCTGGGCCTAAATTCATCGTTTTTTGCACTCCACACCACCCTGGGTTAGACACTGGCTATATGCAAATCAGCTCTGACCCTGTGCCTCATGGGAACAGTCCAGTCGAACTACCAAGCCATGTCTTTCCCAGACCGGAATCAAGCATCCAATGACCGGTTTCTGGCTATCAGACTTCATCAGCCTGGATAGCTTGACTCCAGTGTTGTGGAGAGCCTGGGACTCATGTCTGAGCATACCCAGCCCACTCGGGGTGAAAATTGCAAAAAACACAGTTGATGGACAGAATGTAGAACAATGTCACACATTCACCCCAGTACAAGGATCTGGGCCTAAATCCATCGTTTTTTTGCACTCCACACCACCCTGGGTTAGACACTGGCTATATGCAAATCAGCTCTGACCCTGTGCCTCATGGGAACAGTCCAGTCCGAACTACCAAGCCATGTCTTTCCCAGACCGGAATCAAGCATCCAAGGACCGGTTTCTGGCTATCAGCCTTCAACAGCCTGGATAGCTTGACTCCAGTGATGTGGAGAGCCTGGGACTCACGTCTGAGCCTACCCAGCCCACTCGGGGTGAAAATTGCAAAAAACACAGTTGATGGACAGAATGTAGAACAATGTCACACATTCACCCCAGTACAAGGATATGGGCCTAAATCCATCGTTTTTTTGCACTCCACACCACCCTGGGTTAGACACTGGCTATATGCAAATCAGCTCTGACCCTGTGCCTCATGGGAACAGTCCAGTCCGAACTACCAAGCTATGTCTTTCCCAGACCGGAATCAAGCATCCAAGGACTGGTTTCTGGCTATCAGCCTTCATCAGCCTGGATAGCTTGACTCCAGTGGTGTGGAGAGCGTGGGACTCACGTCTGAGCATACCCAGCCCACTCGGGTGAAAATTGCAAAAAACACAGTTGATGGACAGAATGTAGAACAATGTCACACATTCACCCCAGTACAAGGATCTGGGCCTAAATCCATCGTTTTTTTGCACTCCACACCACCCTGGGTTAGACACTGGCTATATGCAAATCAGCTCTGACCCTGTGCCTCATGGGAACAGTCCAGTCCGAACTACCAAGCCATGTCTTTCCCAGACCGGAATCAAGCATCCAAGGACCGGTTTCTAGCTATCAGCCTTCATCAGCCTGGATAGCTTGACTCCAGTGGTGTGGAGAGCCTGGGACTCACGTCTGAGCATACCCAGCCCACTCGGGGTGAAAATTGCAAAAAACACAGTTGATGGACAGAATGTAGAACAATGTCACACATTCACCCCAGTACAAGGATCTGGGCCTAAATCCATCGTTTTTTTGCACTCCACACCACCCTGGGTAAGACACTGGCTATATGCAAATCAGCTCTGACCCTGTGCCTCATGGGAACAGTCCAGTCCGAACTACCAAGCCATGTCTTTCCCAGACCGGAATCAAGCATCCAAGGACCGGTTTCTGGCTCTCAGCCTTCATCAGCCTGGATAGCTTGACTCCAGTGGTGTGGAGAGCCTGGGACTCACGTCTGAGCAAACCCAGCCCACTCGGGGTGAAAATTGCAAAAAACACAGTTGATGGACAGAATGTAGAACAATGTCAGACATTCACCCCAGTACAAGGATCTGGGCCTAAATCCATCGTTTTTTTGCACTCCACACCACCCTGGGTTAGACACTGGCTATATGCAAATCAGCTCTGACCCTGTGCCTCATGGGAACAGTCCAGTCCGAACTACCAAGCCATGTCTTTCCCAGACCGGAATCAAGCATCCAAGGACCGGTTTCTGGCTATCAGCCTTCATCAGCCTGGATAGCTTGACTCCAGTGGTGTGGAGAGCCTGGGACTCACGTCTGAGCATACCCAGCCCACTCGGGGTGAAAATTGCAAAAAACACAGTTGATGGACAGAATGTAGAACAATGACACACATTCACCCCAGTACAAGGATCTGGGCCTAAATTCATCGTTTTTTTACACTCCACACCACCCTGGGTTAGACACTGGCTATATGCAAATCAGCTCTGACCCTGTGCCTCATGGGAACAGTCCAGTCCGAACTACCAAGCCATGTCTTTCCCAGACCGGAATCAAGCATCCAAGGACCGGTTTCTGGCTCTCAGCCTTCATCAGCCTGGATAGCTTGACTCCAGTGGTGTGGAGAGCCTGGGACTCACGTCTGAGCATACCCAGCCCACTCGGGGTGAAAATTGCAAAAAACACAGTTGATGGACAGAATGTAGAACAATGACACACATTCACCCCAGTACAAGGATCTGGGCCTAAATTCATCGTTTTTTTACACTCCACACCACCCTGGGTTAGACACTGGCTATATGCAAATCAGCTCTGACCCTGTGCCTCATGGGAACAGTCCAGTCCGAACTACCAAGCCATGTCTTTCCCAGACCGGAATCAAGCATCCAAGGACCGGTTTCTGGCTCTCAGCCTTCATCAGCCTGGATAGCTTGACTCCAGTGGTGTGGAGAGCCTGGGACTCACGTCTGAGCAAACCCAGCCCACTCGGGGTGAAAATTGCAAAAAACACAGTTGATGGACAGAATGTAGAACAATGTCAGACATTCACCCCAGTACAAGGATCTGGGCCTAAATCCATCGTTTTTTTGCACTCCACACCACCCTGGGTTAGACACTGGCTATATGCAAATCAGCTCTGACCCTGTGCCTCATGGGAACAGTCCAGTCCGAACTACCAAGCCATGTCTTTCCCAGACCGGAATCAAGCATCCAAGGACCGGTTTCTGGCTATCAGCCTTCATCAGCCTGGATAGCTTGACTCCAGTGGTGTGGAGAGCCTGGGACTCACGTCTGAGCATACCCAGCCCACTCGGGGTGAAAATTGCAAAAAACACAGTTGATGGACAGAATGTAGAACAATGACACACATTCACCCCAGTACAAGGATCTGGGCCTAAATTCATCGTTTTTTTACACTCCACACCACCCTGGGTTAGACACTGGCTATATGCAAATCAGCTCTGACCCTGTGCCTCATGGGAACAGTCCAGTCGAACTACCAAGCCATGTCTTTCCCAGACCGGAATCAAGCATCCAAGGACCGGTTTCTGGCTATCAGACTTCATCAGCCTGGATAGCTTGACTCCAGTGTTGTGGAGAGCCTGGGACTCATGTCTGAGCATACCCAGCCCACTCGGGGTGAAAATTGCAAAAAACACAGTTGATGGACAGAATGTAGAACAATGTCACACATTCACCCCAGTACAAGGATCTGGGCCTAAATCCATCGTTTTTTTGCACTCCACACCACCCTGGGTTAGACACTGGCTATATGCAAATCAGCTCTGACCCTGTGCCTCATGGGAACAGTCCAGTCCGAACTACCAAGCCATGTCTTTCCCAGACCGGAATCAAGCATCCAAGGACCGGTTTCTGGCTATCAGCCTTCAACAGCCTGGATAGCTTGACTCCAGTGGTGTGGAGAGCCTGGGACTCACGTCTGAGCATACCCAGCCCACTCGGGGTGAAAATTGCAAAAAACACAGTTGATGGACAGAATGTAGAACAATGTCACACATTCACCCCAGTACAAGGATCTGGGCCTAAATCCATCGTTTTTTTGCACTCCACACCACCCTGGGTTAGACACTGGCTATATGCAAATCAGCTCTGACCCTGTGCCTCATGGGAACAGTCCAGTCCGAACTACCAAGCCATGTCTTTCCCAGACCGGAATCAAGCATCCAAGGACCGGTTTCTGGCTATCAGCCTTCATCAGCCTGGATAGCTTGACTCCAGTGGTGTGGAGAGCCTGGGACTCACGTCTGAGCATACCCAGCCCACTCGGGGTGAAAATGGCAAAAAACACAGTTGATGGACAGAATGTAGAACAATGTCACACATTCACCCCAGTACAAGGACCTGGGCCTAAATTCATCGTTTTTTTGCACTCCACACCACCCTGGGTTAGACACTGGCTATATGCAAATCAGCTCTGACCCTGTGCCTCATGGGAACAGTCCAGTCGAACTACCAAGCCATGTCTTTCCCAGACCGGAATCAAGCATCCAATGACCGGTTTCTGGCTATCAGACTTCATCAGCCTGGATAGCTTGACTCCAGTGTTGTGGAGAGCCTGGGACTCATGTCTGAGCATACCCAGCCCACTCGGGGTGAAAATTGCAAAAAACACAGTTGATGGACAGAATGTAGAACAATGTCACACATTCACCCCAGTACAAGGATCTGGGCCTAAATCCATCGTTTTTTTGCACTCCACACCACCCTGGGTTAGACACTGGCTATATGCAAATCAGCTCTGACCCTGTGCCTCATGGGAACAGTCCAGTCCGAACTACCAAGCCATGTCTTTCCCAGACCAGAATCAAGCATCCAAGGACCGGTTTCTGGCTATCAGCCTTCAACAGCCTGGATAGCTTGACTCCAGTGGTGTGGAGAGCCTGGGACTCACGTCTGAGCATACCCAGCCCACTCGGGGTGAAAATTGCAAAAAACACAGTTGATGGACAGAATGTAGAACAATGTCACACATTCACCCCAGTACAAGGATATGGGCCTAAATCCATCGTTTTTTTGCACTCCACACCACCCTGGGTTAGACACTGGCTATATGCAAATCAGCTCTGACCCTGTGCCTCATGGGAACAGTCCAGTCCGAACTACCAAGCTATGTCTTTCCCAGACCGGAATCAAGCATCCAAGGACCGGTTTCTGGCTATCAGCCTTCATCAGCCTGGATAGCTTGACTCCAGTGGTGTGGAGAGCGTGGGACTCACGTCTGAGCATACCCAGCCCACTCGGGTGAAAATTGCAAAAAACACAGTTGATGGACAGAATGTAGAACAATGTCACACATTCACCCCAGTACAAGGATCTGGGCCTAAATCCATCGTTTTTTTGCACTCCACACCACCCTGGGTTAGACACTGGCTATATGCAAATCAGCTCTGACCCTGTGCCTCATGGGAACAGTCCAGTCCGAACTACCAAGCCATGTCTTTCCCAGACCGGAATCAAGCATCCAAGGACCGGTTTCTAGCTATCAGCCTTCATCAGCCTGGATAGCTTGACTCCAGTGGTGTGGAGAGCCTGGGACTCACGTCTGAGCATACCCAGCCCACTCGGGGTGAAAATTGCAAAAAACACAGTTGATGGACAGAATGTAGAACAATGTCACACATTCACCCCAGTACAAGGATCTGGGCCTAAATCCATCGTTTTTTTGCACTCCACACCACCCTGGGTAAGACACTGGCTATATGCAAATCAGCTCTGACCCTGTGCCTCATGGGAACAGTCCAGTCCGAACTACCAAGCCATGTCTTTCCCAGACCGGAATCAAGCATCCAAGGACCGGTTTCTGGCTCTCAGCCTTCATCAGCCTGGATAGCTTGACTCCAGTGGTGTGGAGAGCCTGGGACTCACGTCTGAGCAAACCCAGCCCACTCGGGGTGAAAATTGCAAAAAACACAGTTGATGGACAGAATGTAGAACAATGTCACACATTCACCCCAGTACAAGGATCTGGGCCTAAATCCATCTTTTTTTGCACTCCACACCACCCTGGGTTAGACACTGGCTATATGCAAATCAGCTCTGACCCTGTGCCTCATGGGAACAGTCCAGTCCGAACTACCAAGCCATGTCTTTCCCAGACCGGAATCAAGCATCCAAGGACCGGTTTCTGGCTATCAGCCTTCATCAGCCTGGATAGCTTGACTCCAGTGGTGTGGAGAGCCTGGGACTCACGTCTGAGCATACCCAGCCCACTCGGGGTGAAAATTGCAAAAAACACAGTTGATGGACAGAATGTAGAACAATGTCACACATTCACCCCAGTACAAGGATCTGGGCCTAAATCCATCGTTTTTTTGCACTCCACACCACCCTGGGTTAGACACTGGCTATATGCAAATCAGCTCTGACCCTGTGCCTCATGGGAACAGTCCAGTCGAACTACCAAGCCATGTCTTTCCCAGACCGGAATCAAGCATCCAAGGACCGGTTTCTGGCTATCAGACTTCATCAGCCTGGATAGCTTGACTCCAGTGTTGTGGAGAGCCTGGGACTCATGTCTGAGCATACCCAGCCCACTCGGGGTGAAAATTGCAAAAAACACAGTTGATGGACAGAATGTAGAACAATGTCACACATTCACCCCAGAACAAGGATCTGGGCCTAAATCCATCGTTTTTTTGCACTCCACACCACCCTGGGTTAGACACTGGCTATATGCAAATCAGCTCTGACCCTGTGCCTCATGGGAACAGTCCAGTCCGAACTACCAAGCTATGTCTTTCCCAGACCGGAATCAAGCATCCAAGGACCGGTTTCTGGCTCTCAGCCTTCATCAGCCTGGATAGCTTGACTCCAGTGGTGTGGAGAGCCTGGGACTCACGTCTGAGCAAACCCAGCCCACTCGGGGTGAAAATTGCAAAAAACACAGTTGATGGACAGAATGTAGAACAATGTCACACATTTACCCCAGTACAAGGATCTGGGCCTAAATCCATCTTTTTTTGCACTCGACACCACCCTGGATTAGACACTGGCTATATGCAAATCAGCTCTGACCCTGTGCCTCATGGGAACAGTCCAGTCCGAACTACCAAGCCATGTCTTTCCCAGACCGGAATCAAGCATCCAAGGACCGGTTTCTAGCTATCAGCCTTCATCAGCCTGGATAGCTTGACTCCAGTGGTGTGGAGAGCCTGGGACTCACGTCTGAGCATACCCAGCCCACTCGGGGTGAAAATTGCAAAAAACACAGTTGATGGACAGAATGTAGAACAATGTCACACATTCACCCCAGTACAAGGATCTGGGCCTAAATCCATCGTTTTTTTGCACTCCACACCACCCTGGGTTAGACACTGGCTATATGCAAATCAGCTCTGACCCTGTGCCTCATGGGAACAGTCCAGTCCGAACTACCAAGCCATGTCTTTCCCAGACCGGAATCAAGCATCCAAGGACCGGTTTCTGGCTCTCAGCCTTCATCAGCCTGGATAGCTTGACTCCAGTGGTGTGGAGAGCCTGGGACTCACGTCTGAGCAAACCCAGCCCACTCGGGGTGAAAATTGCAAAAAACACAGTTGATGGACAGAATGTAGAACAATGTCACACATTCACCCCAGTACAAGGATCTGGGCCTAAATCCATCTTTTTTTGCACTCCACACCACCCTGGGTTAGACACTGGCTATATGCAAATCAGCTCTGACCCTGTGCCTCATGGGAACAGTCCAGTCCGAACTACCAAGCCATGTCTTTCCCAGACCGGAATCAAGCATCCAAGGACCGGTTTCTGGCTATCAGCCTTCATCAGCCTGGATAGCTTGACTCCAGTGGTGTGGAGAGCCTGGGACTCACGTCTGAGCATACCCATCCCACTCGGGGTGAAAATTGCAAAAAACACAGTTGATGGACAGAATGTAGAACAATGTCACACATTCACCCCAGTACAAGGATCTGGGCCTAAATCCATCGTTTTTTTGCACTCCACACCACCCGGGGTTAGACACTGGCTATATGCAAATCAGCTCTGACCCTGTGCCTCATGGGAACAGTCCAGTCCGAACTACCAAGCCATGTCTTTCCCAGACCGGAATCAAGCATCCAAGGACCGGTTTCTGGCTATCAGCCTTCATCAGCCTGGATAGCTTGACTCCAGTGGTGTGGAGAGCCTGTGACTCACGTCTGAGCATACCCAGCCCACTCGGGTGAAAATTGCAAAAAACACAGTTGATGGACAGAATGTAGAACAATGTCACACATTCACCCCAGTACAAGGATCTGGGCCTAAATCCATCGTTTTTTTGCACTCCACACCACCCTGGGTTAGACACTGGCTATATGCAAATCAGCTCTGACCCTGTGCCTCATGGGAACAGTCCAGTCCGAACTACCAAGCCATGTCTTTCCCAGACCGGAATCAAGCATCCAAGGACCGGTTTCTGGCTATCAGCCTTCATCAGCCTGGATAGCTTGACTCCAGTGGTGTGGAGAGCCTGTGACTCACGTCTGAGCATACCCAGCCCACTCGGGGTGAAAATTGCAAAAAACACAGTTGATGGACAGAATGTAGAACAATGTCACACATTCACCCCAGTACAAGGATCTGGGCCTAAATCCATCTTTTTTTGCACTCCACACCACCCTGGGTTAGACACTGGCTATATGCAAATCAGCTCTGACCCTGTGCCTCATGGGAACAGTCCAGTCCGAACTACCAAGCCATGTCTTTCCCAGACCGGAATCAAGCATCCAAGGACCGGTTTCTGGCTATCAGCCTTCATCAGCCTGGATAGCTTGACTCCAGTGGTGTGGAGAGCCTGGGACTCACGTCTGAGCATACCCAGCCCACTCGGGGTGAAAATTGCAAAAAACACAGTTGATGGACAGAATGTAGAACAATGTCACACACTCACCCCAGTACAAGGATCTGGGCCTAAATCCATCGTTTTTTTGCACTCCACACCACCCTGGGTTAGACACTGGCTATATGCAAATCAGCTCTGACCCTGTGCCTCATGGGAACAGTCCAGTCCGATCTACCAAGCCATGTCTTTCCCAGACGGGAATCAAGCATCCAAGGACCGGTTTCTGGCTATCAGCCTTCATCAGCCTGGATAGCTTGACTCCAGTGGTGTGGAGAGCCTGGGACTCACGTCTGAGCATACCCAGCCCACTCGGGGTGAAAATTGCAAAAAACACAGTTGATGGACAGAATGTAGAACAATGTCAGACATTCACCCCAGTACAAGGATCTGGGCCTAAATCCATCGTTTTTTTGCACTCCACACCACCCTGGGTTAGACACTGGCTATATGCAAATCAGCTCTGACCCTGTGCCTCATGGGAACAGTCCAGTCCGAACTACCAAGCCATGTCTTTCCCAGACCGGAATCAAGCATCCAAGGACCGGTTTCTGGCTATCAGCCTTCATCAGCCTGGATAGCTTGACTCCAGTGGTGTGGAGAGCCTGGGACTCACGTCTGAGCATACCCAGCCCACTCGGGGTGAAAATTGCAAAAAACACAGTTGATGGACAGAATGTAGAACAATGTCACATATTCACCCCAGTACAAGGATCTGGGCCTAAATCCATCGTTTTTTTGCACTCCACACCACCATGGGTTAGACACTGGCTATATGCAAATCAGCTCTGACCCTGTGCCTCATGGGAACAGTCCAGTCGAACTACCAAGCCATGTCTTTCCCAGACCGGAATCAAGCATCCAAGGACCGGTTTCTGGCTATCAGACTTCATCAGCCTGGATAGCTTGACTCCAGTAGTGTGGAGAGCCTGGGACTCACGTCTGAGCATACCCAGCCCACTCGGGGTGAAAATTGCAAAAAACACAGTTGATGGACAGAATGTAGAACAATGTCAGACATTCACCCCAGTACAAGGATCTGGGCCTAAATCCATCGTTTTTTTGCACTCCACACCACCCTGGGTTAGACACTGGCTATATGCAAATCAGCTCTGACCCTGTGCCTCATGGGAACAGTCCAGTCCGAACTACCAAGCCATGTCTTTCCCAGACCGGAATCAAGCATCCAAGGACCGGTTTCTGGCTATCAGCCTTCATCAGCCTGGATAGCTTGACTCCAGTGGTGTGGAGAGCCTGGGACTCACGTCTGAGCATACCCAGCCCACTCGGGGTGAAAATTGCAAAAAACACAGTTGATGGACAGAATGTAGAACAATGTCACATATTCACCCCAGTACAAGGATCTGGGCCTAAATCCATCGTTTTTTTGCACTCCACACCACCATGGGTTAGACACTGGCTATATGCAAATCAGCTCTGACCCTGTGCCTCATGGGAACAGTCCAGTCGAACTACCAAGCCATGTCTTTCCCAGACCGGAATCAAGCATCCAAGGACCGGTTTCTGGCTATCAGACTTCATCAGCCTGGATAGCTTGACTCCAGTAGTGTGGAGAGCCTGGGACTCACGTCTGAGCATACCCAGCCCACTCGGGGTGAACATTGCAAAAAACACAGTTGATGGACAGAATGTAGAACAATGTCACACATTCACCCCAGTACAAGGATCTGGGCCTAAATCCATCGTTTTTTTGCACTCCACACCACCCTGGGTTAGACACTGGCTATATGCAAATCAGCTCTGACCCTGTGCCTCATGGGAACAGTCCAGTCCGAACTACCAAGCCATGTCTTTCCCAGACGGGAATCAAGCATCCAAGGACCGGTTTCTGGCTATCAGCCTTCATCAGCCTGGATAGCTTGACTCCAGTGGTGTGGAGAGCCTGGGACTCACGTCTGAGCATACCCAGCCCACTCGGGGTGAAAATTGCAAAAAATACAGTTGATGGACAGAATGTAGAACAATGTCACACATTCACCCCAGTACAAGGATCTGGGCCTAAATCCATCGTTTTTTTGCACTCCACACCACCCTGGGTTAGACACTGGCTATATGCAAATCAGCTCTGACCCTGTGCCTCATGGGAACAGTCCAGTCCGAACTACCAAGCCATGTCTTTCCCAGACGGGAATCAAGCATCCAAGGACCGGTTTCTGGCTATCAGCCTTCATCAGCCTGGATAGCTTGACTCCAGTGGTGTGGAGAGCCTGGGACTCACGTCTGAGCATACCCATGCCCACTCGGGGTGAAAATTGCAAAAAACACAGTTGATGGACAGAATGTAGAACAATGTCAGACATTCACCCCAGTACAAGGATCTGGGCCTAAATCCATCGTTTTTTTGCACTCCACACCACCCTGGGTTAGACACTGGCTATATGCAAATCAGCTCTGACCCTGTGCCTCATGGGAACAGTCCTGTCCGAACTACCAAGCCATGTCTTTCCCAGACCGGAATCAAGCATCCAAGGACCGGTTTCTGGCTATCAGCCTTCATCAGCCTGGATAGCTTGACTCCAGTGGTGTGGAGAGCCTGGGACTCACGTCTGAGCATACCCAGCCCACTCGGGGTGAAAATTGCAAAAAACACAGTTGATGGACAGAATGTAGAACAATGTCACACATTCACACCAGTACAAGGATCTGGGCCTAAATTCATCGTTTTTTTACACTCCACACCACCCTGGGTTAGACACTGGCTATATGCAAATCAGCTCTGACCCTGTGCCTCATGGGAACAGTCCAGTCGAACTACCAAGCCATGTCTTTCCCAGACCGGAATCAAGCATCCAAGGACCGGTTTCTGGCTATCAGACTTCATCAGCCTGGATAGCTTGACTCCAGTGTTGTGGAGAGCCTGGGACTCATGTCTGAGCATACCCAGCCCACTCGGGGTGAAAATTGCAAAAAACACAGTTGATGGACAGAATGTAGAACAATGTCACACATTCACCCCAGTACAAGGATCTGGGCCTAAATCCATCGTTTTTTTGCACTCCACACCACCCTGGGTTAGACACTGGCTATATGCAAATCAGCTCTGACCCTGTGCCTCATGGGAACAGTCCAGTCCGAACTACCAAGCCATGTCTTTCCCAGACGGGAATCAAGCATCCAAGGACCGGTTTCTGGCTATCAGCCTTCATCAGCCTGGATAGCTTGACTCCAGTGGTGTGGAGAGCCTGGGACTCACGTCTGAGCATACCCATGCCCACTCGGGGTGAAAATTGCAAAAAACACAGTTGATGGACAGAATGTAGAACAATGTCAGACATTCACCCCAGTACAAGGATCTGGGCCTAAATCCATCGTTTTTTTGCACTCCACACCACCCTGGGTTAGACACTGGCTATATGCAAATCAGCTCTGACCCTGTGCCTCATGGGAACAGTCCTGTCCGAACTACCAAGCCATGTCTTTCCCAGACCGGAATCAAGCATCCAAGGACCGGTTTCTGGCTATCAGCCTTCATCAGCCTGGATAGCTTGACTCCAGTGGTGTGGAGAGCCTGGGACTCACGTCTGAGCATACCCAGCCCACTCGGGGTGAAAATTGCAAAAAACACAGTTGATGGACAGAATGTAGAACAATGTCACACATTCACACCAGTACAAGGATCTGGGCCTAAATTCATCGTTTTTTTACACTCCACACCACCCTGGGTTAGACACTGGCTATATGCAAATCAGCTCTGACCCTGTGCCTCATGGGAACAGTCCAGTCGAACTACCAAGCCATGTCTTTCCCAGACCGGAATCAAGCATCCAAGGACCGGTTTCTGGCTATCAGCCTTCATCAGCCTGGATAGCTTGACTCCAGTGGTGTGGAGAGCCTGGGACTCACGTCTGAGCATACCCATGCCCACTCGGGGTGAAAATTGCAAAAAACACAGTTGATGGACAGAATGTAGAACAATGTCAGACATTCACCCCAGTACAAGGATCTGGGCCTAAATCCATCGTTTTTTTGCACTCCACACCACCCTGGGTTAGACACTGGCTATATGCAAATCAGCTCTGACCCTGTGCCTCATGGGAACAGTCCTGTCCGAACTACCAAGCCATGTCTTTCCCAGACCGGAATCAAGCATCCAAGGACCGGTTTCTGGCTATCAGCCTTCATCAGCCTGGATAGCTTGACTCCAGTGGTGTGGAGAGCCTGGGACTCACGTCTGAGCATACCCAGCCCACTCGGGGTGAAAATTGCAAAAAACACAGTTGATGGACAGAATGTAGAACAATGTCACACATTCACACCAGTACAAGGATCTGGGCCTAAATTCATCGTTTTTTTACACTCCACACCACCCTGGGTTAGACACTGGCTATATGCAAATCAGCTCTGACCCTGTGCCTCATGGGAACAGTCCAGTCGAACTACCAAGCCATGTCTTTCCCAGACCGGAATCAAGCATCCAAGGACCGGTTTCTGGCTATCAGACTTCATCAGCCTGGATAGCTTGACTCCAGTGTTGTGGAGAGCCTGGGACTCATGTCTGAGCATACCCAGCCCACTCGGGGTGAAAATTGCAAAAAACACAGTTGATGGACAGAATGTAGAACAATGTCACACATTCACCCCAGTACAAGGATCTGGGCCTAAATCCATCGTTTTTTTGCACTCCACACCACCCTGGGTTAGACACTGGCTATATGCAAATCAGCTCTGACCCTGTGCCTCATGGGAACAGTCCAGTCCGAACTACCAAGCCATGTCTTTCCCAGACCGGAATCAAGCATCCAAGGACCGGTTTCTGGCTATCAGCCTTCAACAGCCTGGATAGCTTGACTCCAGTGGTGTGGAGAGCCTGGGACTCACGTCTGAGCATACCCAGCCCACTCGGGGTGAAAATTGCAAAAAACACAGTTGATGGACAGAATGTAGAACAATGTCACACATTCACCCCAGTACAAGGATATGGGCCTAAATCCATCGTTTTTTTGCACTCCACACCACCCTGGGTTAGACACTGGCTATATGCAAATCAGCTCTGACCCTGTGCCTCATGGGAACAGTCCAGTCCGAACTACCAAGCTATGTCTTTCCCAGACCGGAATCAAGCATCCAAGGACCGGTTTCTGGCTATCAGCCTTCATCAGCCTGGATAGCTTGACTCCAGTGGTGTGGAGAGCGTGGGACTCACGTCTGAGCATACCCAGCCCACTTGGGTGAAAATTGCAAAAAACACAGTTGATGGACAGAATGTAGAACAATGTCACACATTCACCCCAGTACAAGGATCTGGGCCTAAATCTATCGTTTTTTTGCACTCCACACCACCCTGGGTTAGACACTGGCTATATGCAAATCAGCTCTGACCCTGTGCCTCATGGGAACAGTCCAGTCCGAACTACCAAGCCATGTCTTTCCCAGACCGGAATCAAGCATCCAAGGACCGGTTTCTGGCTCTCAGCCTTCATCAGCCTGGATAGCTTGACTCCAGTGGTGTGGAGAGCCTGGGACTCACGTCTGAGCAAACCCAGCCCACTCGGGGTGAAAATTGCAAAAAACACAGTTGATGGACAGAATGTAGAACAATGTCACACATTCACCCCAGTACAAGGATCTGGGCCTAAATCCATCTTTTTTTGCACTCCACACCACCCTGGGTTAGACACTGGCTATATGCAAATCAGCTCTGACCCTGTGCCTCATGGGAACAGTCCAGTCCAAACTACCAAGCCATGTCTTTCCCAGACCGGAATCAAGCATCCAAGGACCGGTTTCTAGCTATCAGCCTTCATCAGCCTGGATAGCTTGACTCCAGTGGTGTGGAGAGCCTGGGACTCACGTCTGAGCATACCCAGCCCACTCGGGGTGAAAATTGCAAAAAACACAGTTGATGGACAGAATGTAGAACAATGTCACACATTCACCCCAGTACAAGGATCTGGGCCTAAATCCATCGTTTTTTTGCACTCCACACCACCCTGGGTAAGACACTGGCTATATGCAAATCAGCTCTGACCCTGTGCCTCATGGGAACAGTCCAGTCCGAACTACCAAGCCATGTCTTTCCCAGACCGGAATCAAGCATCCAAGGACCGGTTTCTGGCTCTCAGCCTTCATCAGCCTGGATAGCTTGACTCCAGTGGTGTGGAGAGCCTGGGACTCACGTCTGAGCAAACCCAGCCCACTCGGGGTGAAAATTGCAAAAAACACAGTTGATGGACAGAATGTAGAACAATGTCACACATTCACCCCAGTACAAGGATCTGGGCCTAAATCCATCTTTTTTTGCACTCCACACCACCCTGGGTTAGACACTGGCTATATGCAAATCAGCTCTGACCCTGTGCCTCATGGGAACAGTCCAGTCCGAACTACCAAGCCATGTCTTTCCCAGACCGGAATCAAGCATCCAAGGACCGGTTTCTGGCTATCAGACTTCATCAGCCTGGATAGCTTGACTCCAGTGTTGTGGAGAGCCTGGGACTCATGTCTGAGCATACCCAGCCCACTCGGGGTGAAAATTGCAAAAAACACAGTTGATGGACAGAATGTAGAACAATGTCACACATTCACCCCAGTACAAGGATCTGGGCCTAAATCCATCGTTTGGTTGCACTCCACACCACCCTGGGTTAGACACTGGCTATATGCAAATCAGCTCTGACCCTGTGCCTCATGGGAACAGTCCAGTCCGAACTACCAAGCCATGTCTTTCCCAGACGGGAATCAAGCATCCAAGGACCGGTTTCTGGCTATCAGCCTTCATCAGCCTGGATAGCTTGACTCCAGTGGTGTGGAGAGCCTGGGACTCACGTCTGAGCATACCCATGCCCACTCGGGGTGAAAATTGCAAAAAACACAGTTGATGGACAGAATGTAGAACAATGTCAGACATTCACCCCAGTACAAGGATCTGGGCCTAAATCCATCGTTTTTTTGCACTCCACACCACCCTGGGTTAGACACTGGCTATATGCAAATCAGCTCTGACCCTGTGCCTCATGGGAACAGTCCTGTCCGAACTACCAAGCCATGTCTTTCCCAGACCGGAATCAAGCATCCAAGGACCGGTTTCTGGCTATCAGCCTTCATCAGCCTGGATAGCTTGACTCCAGTGGTGTGGAGAGCCTGGGACTCACGTCTGAGCATACCCAGCCCACTCGGGGTGAAAATTGCAAAAAACACAGTTGATGGACAGAATGTAGAACAATGTCACACATTCACACCAGTACAAGGATCTGGGCCTAAATTCATCGTTTTTTTACACTCCACACCACCCTGGGTTAGACACTGGCTATATGCAAATCAGCTCTGACCCTGTGCCTCATGGGAACAGTCCAGTCGAACTACCAAGCCATGTCTTTCCCAGACCGGAATCAAGCATCCAAGGACCGGTTTCTGGCTATCAGACTTCATCAGCCTGGATAGCTTGACTCCAGTGTTGTGGAGAGCCTGGGACTCATGTCTGAGCATACCCAGCCCACTCGGGGTGAAAATTGCAAAAAACACAGTTGATGGACAGAATGTAGAACAATGTCACACATTCACCCCAGTACAAGGATCTGGGCCTAAATCCATCGTTTTTTTGCACTCCACACCACCCTGGGTTAGACACTGGCTATATGCAAATCAGCTCTGACCCTGTGCCTCATGGGAACAGTCCAGTCCGAACTACCAAGCCATGTCTTTCCCAGACCGGAATCAAGCATCCAAGGACCGGTTTCTGGCTATCAGCCTTCAACAGCCTGGATAGCTTGACTCCAGTGGTGTGGAGAGCCTGGGACTCACGTCTGAGCATACCCAGCCCACTCGGGGTGAAAATTGCAAAAAACACAGTTGATGGACAGAATGTAGAACAATGTCACACATTCACCCCAGTACAAGGATATGGGCCTAAATCCATCGTTTTTTTGCACTCCACACCACCCTGGGTTAGACACTGGCTATATGCAAATCAGCTCTGACCCTGTGCCTCATGGGAACAGTCCAGTCCGAACTACCAAGCTATGTCTTTCCCAGACCGGAATCAAGCATCCAAGGACCGGTTTCTGGCTATCAGCCTTCATCAGCCTGGATAGCTTGACTCCAGTGGTGTGGAGAGCGTGGGACTCACGTCTGAGCATACCCAGCCCACTCGGGTGAAAATTGCAAAAAACACAGTTGATGGACAGAATGTAGAACAATGTCACACATTCACCCCAGTACAAGGATCTGGGCCTAAATCCATCGTTTTTTTGCACTCCACACCACCCTGGGTTAGACACTGGCTATATGCAAATCAGCTCTGACCCTGTGCCTCATGGGAACAGTCCAGTCCGAACTACCAAGCCATGTCTTTCCCAGACCGGAATCAAGCATCCAAGGACCGGTTTCTGGCTCTCAGCCTTCATCAGCCTGGATAGCTTGACTCCAGTGGTGTGGAGAGCCTGGGACTCACGTCTGAGCAAACCCAGCCCACTAGGGGTGAAAATTGCAAAAAACACAGTTGATGGACAGAATGTAGAACAATGTCACACATTCACCCCAGTACAAGGATCTGGGCCTAAATCCATCTTTTTTTGCACTCCACACCACCCTGGGTTAGACACTGGCTATATGCAAATCAGCTCTGACCCTGTGCCTCATGGGAACAGTCCAGTCCAAACTACCAAGCCATGTCTTTCCCAGACCGGAATCAAGCATCCAAGGACCGGTTTCTAGCTATCAGCCTTCATCAGCCTGGATAGCTTGACTCCAGTGGTGTGGAGAGCCTGGGACTCACGTCTGAGCATACCCAGCCCACTCGGGGTGAAAATTGCAAAAAACACAGTTGATGGACAGAATGTAGAACAATGTCACACATTCACCCCAGTACAAGGATCTGGGCCTAAATCCATCGTTTTTTTGCACTCCACACCACCCTGGGTAAGACACTGGCTATATGCAAATCAGCTCTGACCCTGTGCCTCATGGGAACAGTCCAGTCCGAACTACCAAGCCATGTCTTTCCCAGACCGGAATCAAGCATCCAAGGACCGGTTTCTGGCTCTCAGCCTTCATCAGCCTGGATAGCTTGACTCCAGTGGTGTGGAGAGCCTGGGACTCACGTCTGAGCAAACCCAGCCCACTCGGGGTGAAAATTGCAAAAAACACAGTTGATGGACAGAATGTAGAACAATGTCACACATTCACCCCAGTACAAGGATCTGGGCCTAAATCCATCTTTTTTTGCACTCCACACCACCCTGGGTTAGACACTGGCTATATGCAAATCAGCTCTGACCCTGTGCCTCATGGGAACAGTCCAGTCCGAACTACCAAGCCATGTCTTTCCCAGACCGGAATCAAGCATCCAAGGACCGGTTTCTGGCTATCAGACTTCATCAGCCTGGATAGCTTGACTCCAGTGTTGTGGAGAGCCTGGGACTCATGTCTGAGCATACCCAGCCCACTCGGGGTGAAAATTGCAAAAAACACAGTTGATGGACAGAATGTAGAACAATGTCACACATTCACCCCAGTACAAGGATCTGGGCCTAAATCCATCGTTTGGTTGCACTCCACACCACCCTGGGTTAGACACTGGCTATATGCAAATCAGCTCTGACCCTGTGCCTCATGGGAACAGTCCAGTCCGAACTACCAAACCATGTCTTTCCCAGACCGGAATCAAGCATCCAAGGACCGGTTTCTGGCTATCAGCCTTCAACAGCCTGGATAGCTTGACTCCAGTGGTGTGGAGAGCCTGGGACTCACGTCTGAGCATACCCAGCCCACTCGGGGTGAAAATTGCAAAAAACACAGTTGATGGACAGAATGTAGAACAATGTCACACATTCACCCCAGTACAAGGATATGGGCCTAAATCCATCGTTTTTTTGCACTCCACACCACCCTGGGTTAGACACTGGCTATATGCAAATCAGCTCTGACCCTGTGCCTCATGGGAACAGTCCAGTCCGAACTACCAAGCTATGTCTTTCCCAGACCGGAATCAAGCATCCAAGGACCGGTTTCTGGCTATCAGCCTTCATCAGCCTGGATAGCTTGACTCCAGTGGTGTGGAGAGCGTGGGACTCACGTCTGAGCATACCCAGCCCACTCGGGTGAAAATTGCAAAAAACACAGTTGATGGACAGAATGTAGAACAATGTCACACATTCACCCCAGTACAAGGATCTGGGCCTAAATCCATCGTTTTTTTGCACTCCACACCACCCTGGGTTAGACACTGGCTATATGCAAATCAGCTCTGACCCTGTGCCTCATGGGAACAGTCCAGTCCGAACTACCAAGCCATGTCTTTCTCAGACCGGAATCAAGCATCCAAGGACCGGTTTCTAGCTATCAGCCTTCATCAGCCTGGATAGCTTGACTCCAGTGGTGTGGAGAGCCTGGGACTCACATCTGAGCATACCCAGCCCACTCGGGGTGAAAATTGCAAAAAACACAGTTGATGGACAGAATGTAGAACAATGTCACACATTCACCCCAGTACAAGGATCTGGGCCTAAATCCATCGTTTTTTTGCACTCCACACCACCCTGGGTAAGACACTGGCTATATGCAAATCAGCTCTGACCCTGTGCCTCATGGGAACAGTCCAGTCCGAACTACCAAGCCATGTCTTTCCCAGACCGGAATCAAGCATCCAAGGACCGGTTTCTGGCTCTCAGCCTTCATCAGCCTGGATAGCTTGACTCCAGTGGTGTGGAGAGCCTGGGACTCACGTCTGAGCAAACCCAGCCCACTCGGGGTGAAAATTGCAAAAAACACAGTTGATGGACAGAATGTAGAACAATGTCACACATTCACCCCAGTACAAGGATCTGGGCCTAAATCCATCTTTTTTTGCACTCCACACCACCCTGGGTTAGACACTGGCTATATGCAAATCAGCTCTGACCCTGTGCCTCATGGGAACAGTCCAGTCCGAACTACCAAGCCATGTCTTTCCCAGACCGGAATCAAGCATCCAAGGACCGGTTTCTGGCTATCAGCCTTCATCAGCCTGGATAGCTTGACTCCAGTGGTGTGGAGAGCCTGGGACTCACGTCTGAGCATACCCAGCCCACTCGGGGTGAAAATTGCAAAAAACACAGTTGATGGACAGAATGTAGAACAATGTCACACATTCACCCCAGTACAAGGATCTGGGCCTAAATCCATCGTTTTTTTGCACTCCACACCACCCTGGGTTAGACACTGGCTATATGCAAATCAGCTCTGACCCTGTGCCTCATGGGAACAGTCCAGTCGAACTACCAAGCCATGTCTTTCCCAGACCGGAATCAAGCATGCAAGGACCGGTTTCTGGCTATCAGACTTCATCAGCCTGGATAGCTTGACTCCAGTGTTGTGGAGAGCCTGGGACTCATGTCTGAGCATACCCAGCCCACTCGGGGTGAAAATTGCAAAAAACACAGTTGATGGGCAGAATGTAGAACAATGTCACACATTCACCCCAGTACAAGGATCTGGGCCTAAATCCATCGTTTTTTTGCACTCCACACCACCCTGGGTTAGACACTGGCTATATGCAAATCAGCTCTGACCCTGTGCCTCATGGGAACAGTCCAGTCCGAACTACCAAGCCATGTCTTTACCAGACCGGAATCAAGCATCCAAGGACCGGTTTCTGGCTATCAGCCTTCAACAGCCTGGATAGCTTGACTCCAGTGGTGTGGAGAGCCTGGGACTCACGTCTGAGCATACCCAGCCCACTCGGGGTGAAAATTGCAAAAAACACAGTTGATGGACAGAATGTAGAACAATGTCACACATTCACCCCAGTACAAGGATATGGGCCTAAATCCATCGTTTTTTTGCACTCCACACCACCCTGGGTTAGACACTGGCTATATGCAAATCAGCTCTGACCCTGTGCCTCATGGGAACAGTCCAGTCCGAACTACCAAGCTATGTCTTTCCCAGACCGGAATCAAGCATCCAAGGACCGGTTTCTGGCTCTCAGCCTTCATCAGCCTGGATAGCTTGACTCCAGTGGTGTGGAGAGCCTGGGACTCACGTCTGAGCAAACCCAGCCCACTTGGGGTGAAAATTGCAAAAAACACAGTTGATGGACAGAATGTAGAACAATGTCACACATTCACCCCAGTACAAGGATCTGGGCCTAAATCCATCTTTTTTTGCACTCCACACCACCCTGGGTTAGACACTGGCTATATGCAAATCAGCTCTGACCCTGTGCCTCATGGGAACAGTCCAGTCCGAACTACCAAGCCATGTCTTTCCCAGACCGGAATCAAGCATCCAAGGACCGGTTTCTAGCTATCAGCCTTCATCAGCCTGGATAGCTTGACTCCAGTGGTGTGGAGAGCCTGGGACTCACGTCTGAGCATACCCAGCCCACTCGGGGTGAAAATTGCAAAAAACACAGTTGATGGACAGAATGTAGAACAATGTCACACATTCACCCCAGTACAAGGATCTGGGCCTAAATCCATCGTTTTTTTGCACTCCACACCACCCTGGGTAAGACACTGGCTATATGCAAATCAGCTCTGACCCTGTGCCTCATGGGAACAGTCCAGTCCGAACTACCAAGCCATGTCTTTCCCAGACCGGAATCAAGCATCCAAGGACCGGTTTCTGGCTCTCAGCCTTCATCAGCCTGGATAGCTTGACTCCAGTGGTGTGGAGAGCCTGGGACTCACGTCTGAGCAAACCCAGCCCACTCGGGGTGAAAATTGCAAAAAACACAGTTGATGGACAGAATGTAGAACAATGTCACACATTCACCCCAGTACAAGGATCTGGGCCTAAATCCATCTTTTTTTGCACTCCACACCACCCTGGGTTAGACACTGGCTATATGCAAATCAGCTCTGACCCTGTGCCTCATGGGAACAGTCCAGTCCGAACTACCAAGCCATGTCTTTCCCAGACCGGAATCAAGCATCCAAGGACCGGTTTCTGGCTATCAGCCTTCATCAGCCTGGATAGCTTGACTCCAGTGGTGTGGAGAGCCTGGGACTCACGTCTGAGCATACCCAGCCCACTCGGGGTGAAAATTGCAAAAAACACAGTTGATGGACAGAATGTAGAACAATGTCACACATTCACCCCAGTACAAGGATCTGGGCCTAAATCCATCGTTTTTTTGCACTCCACACCACCCGGGGTTAGACACTGGCTATATGCAAATCAGCTCTGACCCTGTGCCTCATGGGAACAGTCCAGTCCGAACTACCAAGCCATGTCTTTCCCAGACCAGAATCAAGCATCCAAGGACCGGTTTCTGGCTATCAGCCTTCATCAGCCTGGATAGCTTGACTCCAGTGGTGTGGAGAGCCTGGGACTCACGTCTGAGCATACCCAGCCCACTCGGGGTGAAAATTGCAAAAAACACAGTTGATGGACAGAATGTAGAACAATGTCACACATTCACCCCAGTACAAGGATCTGGGCCTAAATTCATCGTTTTTTTACACTCCACACCACCCTGGGTTAGACACTGGCTATATGCAAATCAGCTCTGACCCTGTGCCTCATGGGAACAGTCCAGTCGAACTACCAAGCCATGTCTTTCCCAGACCGGAATCAAGCATCCAAGGACCGGTTTCTGGCTATCAGACTTCATCAGCCTGGATAGCTTGACTCCAGTGTTGTGGAGAGCCTGGGACTCATGTCTGAGCATACCCAGCCCACTCGGGGTGAAAATTGCAAAAAACACAGTTGATGGACAGAATGTAGAACAATGTCACACATTCACCCCAGTACAAGGATCTGGGCCTAAATCCATCTTTTTTTTGCACTCCACACCACCCTGGGTTAGACACTGGCTATATGCAAATCAGCTCTGACCCTGTGCCTCATGGGAACAGTCCAGTCCGAACTACCAAGCCATGTCTTTCCCAGACCGGAATCAAGCATCCAAGGACCGGTTTCTGGCTATCAGCCTTCAACAGCCTGGATAGCTTGACTCCAGTGGTGTGGAGAGCCTGGGACTCACGTCTGAGCATACCCAGCCCACTCGGGGTGAAAATTGCAAAAAACACAGTTGATGGACAGAATGTAGAACAATGTCACACATTCACCCCAGTACAAGGATATGGGCCTAAATCCATCGTTTTTTTGCACTCCACACCACCCTGGGTTAGACACTGGCTATATGCAAATCAGCTCTGACCCTGTGCCTCATGGGAACAGTCCAGTCCGAACTACCAAGCCATGTCTTTCTCAGACCGGAATCAAGCATCCAAGGACCGGTTTCTAGCTATCAGCCTTCATCAGCCTGGATAGCTTGACTCCAGTGGTGTGGAGAGCCTGGGACTCACATCTGAGCATACCCAGCCCACTCGGGGTGAAAATTGCAAAAAACACAGTTGATGGACAGAATGTAGAACAATGTCACACATTCACCCCAGTACAAGGATCTGGGCCTAAATCCATCGTTTTTTTGCACTCCACACCACCCTGGGTAAGACACTGGCTATATGCAAATCAGCTCTGACCCTGTGCCTCATGGGAACAGTCCAGTCCGAACTACCAAGCCATGTCTTTCCCAGACCGGAATCAAGCATCCAAGGACCGGTTTCTGGCTCTCAGCCTTCATCAGCCTGGATAGCTTGACTCCAGTGGTGTGGAGAGCCTGGGACTCACGTCTGAGCAAACCCAGCCCACTCGGGGTGAAAATTGCAAAAAACACAGTTGATGGACAGAATGTAGAACAATGTCACACATTCACCCCAGTACAAGGATCTGGGCCTAAATCCATCTTTTTTTGCACTCCACACCACCCTGGGTTAGACACTGGCTATATGCAAATCAGCTCTGACCCTGTGCCTCATGGGAACAGTCCAGTCCGAACTACCAAGCCATGTCTTTCCCAGACCGGAATCAAGCATCCAAGGACCGGTTTCTGGCTATCAGCCTTCATCAGCCTGGATAGCTTGACTCCAGTGGTGTGGAGAGCCTGGGACTCACGTCTGAGCATACCCAGCCCACTCGGGGTGAAAATTGCAAAAAACACAGTTGATGGACAGAATGTAGAACAATGTCACACATTCACCCCAGTACAAGGATCTGGGCCTAAATCCATCGTTTTTTTGCACTCCACACCACCCTGGGTTAGACACTGGCTATATGCAAATCAGCTCTGACCCTGTGCCTCATGGGAACAGTCCAGTCGAACTACCAAGCCATGTCTTTCCCAGACCGGAATCAAGCATGCAAGGACCGGTTTCTGGCTATCAGACTTCATCAGCCTGGATAGCTTGACTCCAGTGTTGTGGAGAGCCTGGGACTCATGTCTGAGCATACCCAGCCCACTCGGGGTGAAAATTGCAAAAAACACAGTTGATGGACAGAATGTAGAACAATGTCACACATTCACCCCAGTACAAGGATCTGGGCCTAAATCCATCGTTTTTTTGCACTCCACACCACCCTGGGTTAGACACTGGCTATATGCAAATCAGCTCTGACCCTGTGCCTCATGGGAACAGTCCAGTCCGAACTACCAAGCCATGTCTTTCCCAGACCGGAATCAAGCATCCAAGGACCGGTTTCTGGCTATCAGCCTTCAACAGCCTGGATAGCTTGACTCCAGTGGTGTGGAGAGCCTGGGACTCACGTCTGAGCATACCCAGCCCACTCGGGGTGAAAATTGCAAAAAACACAGTTGATGGACAGAATGTAGAACAATGTCACACATTCACCCCAGTACAAGGATATGGGCCTAAATCCATCGTTTTTTTGCACTCCACACCACCCTGGGTTAGACACTGGCTATATGCAAATCAGCTCTGACCCTGTGCCTCATGGGAACAGTCCAGTCCGAACTACCAAGCTATGTCTTTCCCAGACCGGAATCAAGCATCCAAGGACCGGTTTCTGGCTCTCAGCCTTCATCAGCCTGGATAGCTTGACTCCAGTGGTGTGGAGAGCCTGGGACTCACGTCTGAGCAAACCCAGCCCACTCGGGGTGAAAATTGCAAAAAACACAGTTGATGGACAGAATGTAGAACAATGTCACACATTCACCCCAGTACAAGGATCTGGGCCTAAATCCATCTTTTTTTGCACTCCACACCACCCTGGGTTAGACACTGGCTATATGCAAATCAGCTCTGACCCTGTGCCTCATGGGAACAGTCCAGTCCGAACTACCAAGCCATGTCTTTCCCAGACCGGAATCAAGCATCCAAGGACCGGTTTCTAGCTATCAGCCTTCATCAGCCTGGATAGCTTGACTCCAGTGGTGTGGAGAGCCTGGGACTCACGTCTGAGCATACCCAGCCCACTCGGGGTGAAAATTGCAAAAAACACAGTTGATGGACAGAATGTAGAACAATGTCACACATTCACCCCAGTACAAGGATCTGGGCCTAAATCCATCGTTTTTTTGCACTCCACACCACCCTGGGTAAGACACTGGCTATATGCAAATCAGCTCTGACCCTGTGCCTCATGGGAACAGTCCAGTCCGAACTACCAAGCCATGTCTTTCCCAGACCGGAATCAAGCATCCAAGGACCGGTTTCTGGCTCTCAGCCTTCATCAGCCTGGATAGCTTGACTCCAGTGGTGTGGAGAGCCTGGGACTCACGTCTGAGCAAACCCAGCCCACTCGGGGTGAAAATTGCAAAAAACACAGTTGATGGACAGAATGTAGAACAATGTCACACATTCACCCCAGTACAAGGATCTGGGCCTAAATCCATCTTTTTTTGCACTCCACACCACCCTGGGTTAGACACTGGCTATATGCAAATCAGCTCTGACCCTGTGCCTCATGGGAACAGTCCAGTCCGAACTACCAAGCCATGTCTTTCCCAGACCGGAATCAAGCATCCAAGGACCGGTTTCTGGCTATCAGCCTTCATCAGCCTGGATAGCTTGACTCCAGTGGTGTGGAGAGCCTGGGACTCACGTCTGAGCATACCCAGCCCACTCGGGGTGAAAATTGCAAAAAACACAGTTGATGGACAGAATGTAGAACAATGTCACACATTCACACCAGTACAAGGATCTGGGCCTAAATCCATCGTTTTTTTGCACTCCACACCACCCGGGGTTAGACACTGGCTATATGCAAATCAGCTCTGACCCTGTGCCTCATGGGAACAGTCCAGTCCGAACTACCAAGCCATGTCTTTCCCAGACCGGAATCAAGCATCCAAGGACCGGTTTCTGGCTATCAGCCTTCATCAGCCTGGATAGCTTGACTCCAGTGGTGTGGAGAGCCTGGGACTCACGTCTGAGCATACCCAGCCCACTCGGGGTGAAAATTGCAAAAAACACAGTTGATGGACAGAATGTAGAACAATGTCACACATTCACCCCAGTACAAGGATCTGGGCCTAAATTCATCGTTTTTTTACACTCCACACCACCCTGGGTTAGACACTGGCTATATGCAAATCAGCTCTGACCCTGTGCCTCATGGGAACAGTCCAGTCCGAACTACCAAGCCATGTCTTTCCCAGACCGGAATCAAGCATCCAAGGACCGGTTTCTGGCTCTCAGCCTTCATCAGCCTGGATAGCTTGACTCCAGTGGTGTGGAGAGCCTGGGACTCACGTCTGAGCAAACCCAGCCCACTCGGGGTGAAAATTGCAAAAAACACAGTTGATGGACAGAATGTAGAACAATGTCACACATTCACCCCAGTACAAGGATCTGGGCCTAAATCCATCTTTTTTTGCACTCCACACCACCCTGGGTTAGACACTGGCTATATGCAAATCAGCTCTGACCCTGTGCCTCATGGGAACAGTCCAGTCCGAACTACCAAGCCATGTCTTTCCCAGACCGGAATCAAGCATCCAAGGACCGGTTTCTGGCTATCAGCCTTCATCAGCCTGGATAGCTTGACTCCAGTGGTGTGGAGAGCCTGGGACTCACGTCTGAGCATACCCAGCCCACTCGGGGTGAAAATTGCAAAAAACACAGTTGATGGACAGAATGTAGAACAATGTCACACATTCACACCAGTACAAGGATCTGGGCCTAAATCCATCGTTTTTTTGCACTCCACACCACCCGGGGTTAGACACTGGCTATATGCAAATCAGCTCTGACCCTGTGCCTCATGGGAACAGTCCAGTCCGAACTACCAAGCCATGTCTTTCCCAGACCGGAATCAAGCATCCAAGGACCGGTTTCTGGCTATCAGCCTTCATCAGCCTGGATAGCTTGACTCCAGTGGTGTGGAGAGCCTGGGACTCACGTCTGAGCATACCCAGCCCACTCGGGGTGAAAATTGCAAAAAACACAGTTGATGGACAGAATGTAGAACAATGTCACACATTCACCCCAGTACAAGGATCTGGGCCTAAATTCATCGTTTTTTTACACTCCACACCACCCTGGGTTAGACACTGGCTATATGCAAATCAGCTCTGACCCTGTGCCTCATGGGAACAGTCCAGTCGAACTACCAAGCCATGTCTTTCCCAGACCGGAATCAAGCATCCAAGGACCGGTTTCTGGCTATCAGACTTCATCAGCCTGGATAGCTTGACTCCAGTGTTGTGGAGAGCCTGGGACTCATGTCTGAGCATACCCAGCCCACTCGGGGTGAAAATTGCAAAAAACACAGTTGATGGACAGAATGTAGAACAATGTCACACATTCACCCCAGTACAAGGATCTGGGCCTAAATCCATCGTTTTTTTTGCACTCCACACCACCCTGGGTTAGACACTGGCTATATGCAAATCAGCTCTGACCCTGTGCCTCATGGGAACAGTCCAGTCCGAACTACCAAGCCATGTCTTTCCCAGACCGGAATCAAGCATCCAAGGACCGGTTTCTGGCTATCAGCCTTCAACAGCCTGGATAGCTTGACTCCAGTGGTGTGGAGAGCCTGGGACTCACGTCTGAGCATACCCAGCCCACTCGGGGTGAAAATTGCAAAAAACACAGTTGATGGACAGAATGTAGAACAATGTCACACATTCACCCCAGTACAAGGATATGGGCCTAAATCCATCGTTTTTTTGCACTCCACACCACCCTGGGTTAGACACTGGCTATATGCAAATCAGCTCTGACCCTGTGCCTCATGGGAACAGTCCAGTCCGAACTACCAAGCTATGTCTTTCCCAGACCGGAATCAAGCATCCAAGGACCGGTTTCTGGCTCTCAGCCTTCATCAGCCTGGATAGCTTGACTCCAGTGGTGTGGAGAGCCTGGGACTCACGTCTGAGCAAACCCAGCCCACTCGGGGTGAAAATTGCAAAAAACACAGTTGATGGACAGAATGTAGAACAATGTCACACATTCACCCCAGTACAAGGATCTGGGCCTAAATCCATCTTTTTTTGCACTCCACACCACCCTGGGTTAGACACTGGCTATATGCAAATCAGCTCTGACCCTGTGCCTCATGGGAACAGTCCAGTCCGAACTACCAAGCCATGTCTTTCCCAGACCGGAATCAAGCATCCAAGGACCGGTTTCTAGCTATCAGCCTTCATCAGCCTGGATAGCTTGACTCCAGTGGTGTGGAGAGCCTGGGACTCACGTCTGAGCATACCCAGCCCACTCGGGGTGAAAATTGCAAAAAACACAGTTGATGGACAGAATGTAGAACAATGTCACACATTCACCCCAGTACAAGGATCTGGGCCTAAATCCATCGTTTTTTTGCACTCCACACCACCCTGGGTAAGACACTGGCTATATGCAAATCAGCTCTGACCCTGTGCCTCATGGGAACAGTCCAGTCCGAACTACCAAGCCATGTCTTTCCCAGACCGGAATCAAGCATCCAAGGACCGGTTTCTGGCTCTCAGCCTTCATCAGCCTGGATAGCTTGACTCCAGTGGTGTGGAGAGCCTGGGACTCACGTCTGAGCAAACCCAGCCCACTCGGGGTGAAAATTGCAAAAAACACAGTTGATGGACAGAATGTAGAACAATGTCACACATTCACCCCAGTACAAGGATCTGGGCCTAAATCCATCTTTTTTTGCACTCCACACCACCCTGGGTTAGACACTGGCTATATGCAAATCAGCTCTGACCCTGTGCCTCATGGGAACAGTCCAGTCCGAACTACCAAGCCATGTCTTTCCCAGACCGGAATCAAGCATCCAAGGACCGGTTTCTGGCTATCAGCCTTCATCAGCCTGGATAGCTTGACTCCAGTGGTGTGGAGAGCCTGGGACTCACGTCTGAGCATACCCAGCCCACTCGGGGTGAAAATTGCAAAAAACACAGTTGATGGACAGAATGTAGAACAATGTCACACATTCACCCCAGTACAAGGATCTGGGCCTAAATCCATCGTTTTTTTGCACTCCACACCACCCGGGGTTAGACACTGGCTATATGCAAATCAGCTCTGACCCTGTGCCTCATGGGAACAGTCCAGTCCGAACTACCAAGCCATGTCTTTCCCAGACCGGAATCAAGCATCCAAGGACCGGTTTCTGGCTATCAGCCTTCATCAGCCTGGATAGCTTGACTCCAGTGGTGTGGAGAGCCTGGGACTCACGTCTGAGCATACCCAGCCCACTCGGGGTGAAAATTGCAAAAAACACAGTTGATGGACAGAATGTAGAACAATGTCACACATTCACCCCAGTACAAGGATCTGGGCCTAAATTCATCGTTTTTTTACACTCCACACCACCCTGGGTTAGACACTGGCTATATGCAAATCAGCTCTGACCCTGTGCCTCATGGGAACAGTCCAGTCGAACTACCAAGCCATGTCTTTCCCAGACCGGAATCAAGCATCCAAGGACCGGTTTCTGGCTATCAGACTTCATCAGCCTGGATAGCTTGACTCCAGTGTTGTGGAGAGCCTGGGACTCATGTCTGAGCATACCCAGCCCACTCGGGGTGAAAATTGCAAAAAACACAGTTGATGGACAGAATGTAGAACAATGTCACACATTCACCCCAGTACAAGGATCTGGGCCTAAATCCATCGTTTTTTTGCACTCCACACCACCCTGGGTTAGACACTGGCTATATGCAAATCAGCTCTGACCCTGTGCCTCATGGGAACAGTCCAGTCCGAACTACCAAGCCATGTCTTTCCCAGACCGGAATCAAGCATCCAAGGACCGGTTTCTGGCTATCAGCCTTCAACAGCCTGGATAGCTTGACTCCAGTGGTGTGGAGAGCCTGGGACTCACGTCTGAGCATACCCAGCCCACTCGGGGTGAAAATTGCAAAAAACACAGTTGATGGACAGAATGTAGAACAATGTCACACATTCACCCCAGTACAAGGATATGGGCCTAAATCCATCGTTTTTTTGCACTCCACACCACCCTGGGTTAGACACTGGCTATATGCAAATCAGCTCTGACCCTGTGCCTCATGGGAACAGTCCAGTCCGAACTACCAAGCTATGTCTTTCCCAGACCGGAATCAAGCATCCAAGGACCGGTTTCTGGCTCTCAGCCTTCATCAGCCTGGATAGCTTGACTCCAGTGGTGTGGAGAGCCTGGGACTCACGTCTGAGCAAACCCAGCCCACTCGGGGTGAAAATTGCAAAAAACACAGTTGATGGACAGAATGTAGAACAATGTCACACATTCACCCCAGTACAAGGATCTGGGCCTAAATCCATCTTTTTTTGCACTCCACACCACCCTGGGTTAGACACTGGCTATATGCAAATCAGCTCTGACCCTGTGCCTCATGGGAACAGCCCAGTCCGAACTACCAAGCCATGTCTTTCCCAGACCGGAATCAAGCATCCAAGGACCGGTTTCTAGCTATCAGCCTTCATCAGCCTGGATAGCTTGACTCCAGTGGTGTGGAGAGCCTGGGACTCACGTCTGAGCATACCCAGCCCACTCGGGGTGAAAATTGCAAAAAACACAGTTGATGGACAGAATGTAGAACAATGTCACACATTCACCCCAGTACAAGGATCTGGGCCTAAATCCATCGTTTTTTTGCACTCCACACCACCCTGGGTAAGACACTGGCTATATGCAAATCAGCTCTGACCCTGTGCCTCATGGGAACAGTCCAGTCCGAACTACCAAGCCATGTCTTTCCCAGACCGGAATCAAGCATCCAAGGACCGGTTTCTGGCTCTCAGCCTTCATCAGCCTGGATAGCTTGACTCCAGTGGTGTGGAGAGCCTGGGACTCACGTCTGAGCAAACCCAGCCCACTCGGGGTGAAAATTGCAAAAAACACAGTTGATGGACAGAATGTAGAACAATGTCACACATTCACCCCAGTACAAGGATCTGGGCCTAAATCCATCTTTTTTTGCACTCCACACCACCCTGGGTTAGACACTGGCTATATGCAAATCAGCTCTGACCCTGTGCCTCATGGGAACAGTCCAGTCCGAACTACCAAGCCATGTCTTTCCCAGACGGGAATCAAGCATCCAAGGACCGGTTTCTGGCTATCAGCCTTCATCAGCCTGGATAGCTTGACTCCAGTGGTGTGGAGAGCCTGGGACTCACGTCTGAGCATACCCATGCCCACTCGGGGTGAAAATTGCAAAAAACACAGTTGATGGACAGAATGTAGAACAATGTCAGACATTCACCCCAGTACAAGGATCTGGGCCTAAATCCATCGTTTTTTTGCACTCCACACCACCCTGGGTTAGACACTGGCTATATGCAAATCAGCTCTGACCCTGTGCCTCATGGGAACAGTCCTGTCCGAACTACCAAGCCATGTCTTTCCCAGACCGGAATCAAGCATCCAAGGACCGGTTTCTGGCTATCAGCCTTCATCAGCCTGGATAGCTTGACTCCAGTGGTGTGGAGAGCCTGGGACTCACGTCTGAGCATACCCAGCCCACTCGGGGTGAAAATTGCAAAAAACACAGTTGATGGACAGAATGTAGAACAATGTCACACATTCACACCAGTACAAGGATCTGGGCCTAAATTCATCGTTTTTTTACACTCCACACCACCCTGGGTTAGACACTGGCTATATGCAAATCAGCTCTGACCCTGTGCCTCATGGGAACAGTCCAGTCGAACTACCAAGCCATGTCTTTCCCAGACCGGAATCAAGCATCCAAGGACCGGTTTCTGGCTATCAGACTTCATCAGCCTGGATAGCTTGACTCCAGTGTTGTGGAGAGCCTGGGACTCATGTCTGAGCATACCCAGCCCACTCGGGGTGAAAATTGCAAAAAACACAGTTGATGGACAGAATGTAGAACAATGTCACACATTCACCCCAGTACAAGGATCTGGGCCTAAATCCATCGTTTTTTTGCACTCCACACCACCCTGGGTTAGACACTGGCTATATGCAAATCAGCTCTGACCCTGTGCCTCATGGGAACAGTCCAGTCCGAACTACCAAGCCATGTCTTTCCCAGACCGGAATCAAGCATCCAAGGACCGGTTTCTGGCTATCAGCCTTCAACAGCCTGGATAGCTTGACTCCAGTGGTGTGGAGAGCCTGGGACTCACGTCTGAGCATACCCAGCCCACTCGGGGTGAAAATTGCAAAAAACACAGTTGATGGACAGAATGTAGAACAATGTCACACATTCACCCCAGTACAAGGATATGGGCCTAAATCCATCGTTTTTTTGCACTCCACACCACCCTGGGTTAGACACTGGCTATATGCAAATCAGCTCTGACCCTGTGCCTCATGGGAACAGTCCAGTCCGAACTACCAAGCTATGTCTTTCCCAGACCGGAATCAAGCATCCAAGGACCGGTTTCTGGCTATCAGCCTTCATCAGCCTGGATAGCTTGACTCCAGTGGTGTGGAGAGCGTGGGACTCACGTCTGAGCATACCCAGCCCACTCGGGTGAAAATTGCAAAAAACACAGTTGATGGACAGAATGTAGAACAATGTCACACATTCACCCCAGTACAAGGATCTGGGCCTAAATCCATCGTTTTTTTGCACTCCACACCACCCTGGGTTAGACACTGGCTATATGCAAATCAGCTCTGACCCTGTGCCTCATGGGAACAGTCCAGTCCGAACTACCAAGCCATGTCTTTCCCAGACCGGAATCAAGCATCCAAGGACCGGTTTCTGGCTCTCAGCCTTCATCAGCCTGGATAGCTTGACTCCAGTGGTGTGGAGAGCCTGGGACTCACGTCTGAGCAAACCCAGCCCACTAGGGGTGAAAATTGCAAAAAACACAGTTGATGGACAGAATGTAGAACAATGTCACACATTCACCCCAGTACAAGGATCTGGGCCTAAATCCATCTTTTTTTGCACTCCACACCACCCTGGGTTAGACACTGGCTATATGCAAATCAGCTCTGACCCTGTGCCTCATGGGAACAGTCCAGTCCAAACTACCAAGCCATGTCTTTCCCAGACCGGAATCAAGCATCCAAGGACCGGTTTCTAGCTATCAGCCTTCATCAGCCTGGATAGCTTGACTCCAGTGGTGTGGAGAGCCTGGGACTCACGTCTGAGCATACCCAGCCCACTCGGGGTGAAAATTGCAAAAAACACAGTTGATGGACAGAATGTAGAACAATGTCACACATTCACCCCAGTACAAGGATCTGGGCCTAAATCCATCGTTTTTTTGCACTCCACACCACCCTGGGTAAGACACTGGCTATATGCAAATCAGCTCTGACCCTGTGCCTCATGGGAACAGTCCAGTCCGAACTACCAAGCCATGTCTTTCCCAGACCGGAATCAAGCATCCAAGGACCGGTTTCTGGCTCTCAGCCTTCATCAGCCTGGATAGCTTGACTCCAGTGGTGTGGAGAGCCTGGGACTCACGTCTGAGCAAACCCAGCCCACTCGGGGTGAAAATTGCAAAAAACACAGTTGATGGACAGAATGTAGAACAATGTCACACATTCACCCCAGTACAAGGATCTGGGCCTAAATCCATCTTTTTTTGCACTCCACACCACCCTGGGTTAGACACTGGCTATATGCAAATCAGCTCTGACCCTGTGCCTCATGGGAACAGTCCAGTCCGAACTACCAAGCCATGTCTTTCCCAGACCGGAATCAAGCATCCAAGGACCGGTTTCTGGCTATCAGACTTCATCAGCCTGGATAGCTTGACTCCAGTGTTGTGGAGAGCCTGGGACTCATGTCTGAGCATACCCAGCCCACTCGGGGTGAAAATTGCAAAAAACACAGTTGATGGACAGAATGTAGAACAATGTCACACATTCACCCCAGTACAAGGATCTGGGCCTAAATCCATCGTTTGGTTGCACTCCACACCACCCTGGGTTAGACACTGGCTATATGCAAATCAGCTCTGACCCTGTGCCTCATGGGAACAGTCCAGTCCGAACTACCAAACCATGTCTTTCCCAGACCGGAATCAAGCATCCAAGGACCGGTTTCTGGCTATCAGCCTTCAACAGCCTGGATAGCTTGACTCCAGTGGTGTGGAGAGCCTGGGACTCACGTCTGAGCATACCCAGCCCACTCGGGGTGAAAATTGCAAAAAACACAGTTGATGGACAGAATGTAGAACAATGTCACACATTCACCCCAGTACAAGGATATGGGCCTAAATCCATCGTTTTTTTGCACTCCACACCACCCTGGGTTAGACACTGGCTATATGCAAATCAGCTCTGACCCTGTGCCTCATGGGAACAGTCCAGTCCGAACTACCAAGCTATGTCTTTCCCAGACCGGAATCAAGCATCCAAGGACCGGTTTCTGGCTATCAGCCTTCATCAGCCTGGATAGCTTGACTCCAGTGGTGTGGAGAGCGTGGGACTCACGTCTGAGCATACCCAGCCCACTCGGGTGAAAATTGCAAAAAACACAGTTGATGGACAGAATGTAGAACAATGTCACACATTCACCCCAGTACAAGGATCTGGGCCTAAATCCATCGTTTTTTTGCACTCCACACCACCCTGGGTTAGACACTGGCTATATGCAAATCAGCTCTGACCCTGTGCCTCATGGGAACAGTCCAGTCCGAACTACCAAGCCATGTCTTTCTCAGACCGGAATCAAGCATCCAAGGACCGGTTTCTAGCTATCAGCCTTCATCAGCCTGGATAGCTTGACTCCAGTGGTGTGGAGAGCCTGGGACTCACATCTGAGCATACCCAGCCCACTCGGGGTGAAAATTGCAAAAAACACAGTTGATGGACAGAATGTAGAACAATGTCACACATTCACCCCAGTACAAGGATCTGGGCCTAAATCCATCGTTTTTTTGCACTCCACACCACCCTGGGTAAGACACTGGCTATATGCAAATCAGCTCTGACCCTGTGCCTCATGGGAACAGTCCAGTCCGAACTACCAAGCCATGTCTTTCCCAGACCGGAATCAAGCATCCAAGGACCGGTTTCTGGCTCTCAGCCTTCATCAGCCTGGATAGCTTGACTCCAGTGGTGTGGAGAGCCTGGGACTCACGTCTGAGCAAACCCAGCCCACTCGGGGTGAAAATTGCAAAAAACACAGTTGATGGACAGAATGTAGAACAATGTCACACATTCACCCCAGTACAAGGATCTGGGCCTAAATCCATCTTTTTTTGCACTCCACACCACCCTGGGTTAGACACTGGCTATATGCAAATCAGCTCTGACCCTGTGCCTCATGGGAACAGTCCAGTCCGAACTACCAAGCCATGTCTTTCCCAGACCGGAATCAAGCATCCAAGGACCGGTTTCTGGCTATCAGCCTTCATCAGCCTGGATAGCTTGACTCCAGTGGTGTGGAGAGCCTGGGACTCACGTCTGAGCATACCCAGCCCACTCGGGGTGAAAATTGCAAAAAACACAGTTGATGGACAGAATGTAGAACAATGTCACACATTCACCCCAGTACAAGGATCTGGGCCTAAATCCATCGTTTTTTTGCACTCCACACCACCCTGGGTTAGACACTGGCTATATGCAAATCAGCTCTGACCCTGTGCCTCATGGGAACAGTCCAGTCGAACTACCAAGCCATGTCTTTCCCAGACCGGAATCAAGCATGCAAGGACCGGTTTCTGGCTATCAGACTTCATCAGCCTGGATAGCTTGACTCCAGTGTTGTGGAGAGCCTGGGACTCATGTCTGAGCATACCCAGCCCACTCGGGGTGAAAATTGCAAAAAACACAGTTGATGGGCAGAATGTAGAACAATGTCACACATTCACCCCAGTACAAGGATCTGGGCCTAAATCCATCGTTTTTTTGCACTCCACACCACCCTGGGTTAGACACTGGCTATATGCAAATCAGCTCTGACCCTGTGCCTCATGGGAACAGTCCAGTCCGAACTACCAAGCCATGTCTTTACCAGACCGGAATCAAGCATCCAAGGACCGGTTTCTGGCTATCAGCCTTCAACAGCCTGGATAGCTTGACTCCAGTGGTGTGGAGAGCCTGGGACTCACGTCTGAGCATACCCAGCCCACTCGGGGTGAAAATTGCAAAAAACACAGTTGATGGACAGAATGTAGAACAATGTCACACATTCACCCCAGTACAAGGATATGGGCCTAAATCCATCGTTTTTTTGCACTCCACACCACCCTGGGTTAGACACTGGCTATATGCAAATCAGCTCTGACCCTGTGCCTCATGGGAACAGTCCAGTCCGAACTACCAAGCTATGTCTTTCCCAGACCGGAATCAAGCATCCAAGGACCGGTTTCTGGCTCTCAGCCTTCATCAGCCTGGATAGCTTGACTCCAGTGGTGTGGAGAGCCTGGGACTCACGTCTGAGCAAACCCAGCCCACTTGGGGTGAAAATTGCAAAAAACACAGTTGATGGACAGAATGTAGAACAATGTCACACATTCACCCCAGTACAAGGATCTGGGCCTAAATCCATCTTTTTTTGCACTCCACACCACCCTGGGTTAGACACTGGCTATATGCAAATCAGCTCTGACCCTGTGCCTCATGGGAACAGTCCAGTCCGAACTACCAAGCCATGTCTTTCCCAGACCGGAATCAAGCATCCAAGGACCGGTTTCTAGCTATCAGCCTTCATCAGCCTGGATAGCTTGACTCCAGTGGTGTGGAGAGCCTGGGACTCACGTCTGAGCATACCCAGCCCACTCGGGGTGAAAATTGCAAAAAACACAGTTGATGGACAGAATGTAGAACAATGTCACACATTCACCCCAGTACAAGGATCTGGGCCTAAATCCATCGTTTTTTTGCACTCCACACCACCCTGGGTAAGACACTGGCTATATGCAAATCAGCTCTGACCCTGTGCCTCATGGGAACAGTCCAGTCCGAACTACCAAGCCATGTCTTTCCCAGACCGGAATCAAGCATCCAAGGACCGGTTTCTGGCTCTCAGCCTTCATCAGCCTGGATAGCTTGACTCCAGTGGTGTGGAGAGCCTGGGACTCACGTCTGAGCAAACCCAGCCCACTCGGGGTGAAAATTGCAAAAAACACAGTTGATGGACAGAATGTAGAACAATGTCACACATTCACCCCAGTACAAGGATCTGGGCCTAAATCCATCTTTTTTTGCACTCCACACCACCCTGGGTTAGACACTGGCTATATGCAAATCAGCTCTGACCCTGTGCCTCATGGGAACAGTCCAGTCCGAACTACCAAGCCATGTCTTTCCCAGACCGGAATCAAGCATCCAAGGACCGGTTTCTGGCTATCAGCCTTCATCAGCCTGGATAGCTTGACTCCAGTGGTGTGGAGAGCCTGGGACTCACGTCTGAGCATACCCAGCCCACTCGGGGTGAAAATTGCAAAAAACACAGTTGATGGACAGAATGTAGAACAATGTCACACATTCACCCCAGTACAAGGATCTGGGCCTAAATCCATCGTTTTTTTGCACTCCACACCACCCGGGGTTAGACACTGGCTATATGCAAATCAGCTCTGACCCTGTGCCTCATGGGAACAGTCCAGTCCGAACTACCAAGCCATGTCTTTCCCAGACCAGAATCAAGCATCCAAGGACCGGTTTCTGGCTATCAGCCTTCATCAGCCTGGATAGCTTGACTCCAGTGGTGTGGAGAGCCTGGGACTCACGTCTGAGCATACCCAGCCCACTCGGGGTGAAAATTGCAAAAAACACAGTTGATGGACAGAATGTAGAACAATGTCACACATTCACCCCAGTACAAGGATCTGGGCCTAAATTCATCGTTTTTTTACACTCCACACCACCCTGGGTTAGACACTGGCTATATGCAAATCAGCTCTGACCCTGTGCCTCATGGGAACAGTCCAGTCGAACTACCAAGCCATGTCTTTCCCAGACCGGAATCAAGCATCCAAGGACCGGTTTCTGGCTATCAGACTTCATCAGCCTGGATAGCTTGACTCCAGTGTTGTGGAGAGCCTGGGACTCATGTCTGAGCATACCCAGCCCACTCGGGGTGAAAATTGCAAAAAACACAGTTGATGGACAGAATGTAGAACAATGTCACACATTCACCCCAGTACAAGGATCTGGGCCTAAATCCATCTTTTTTTTGCACTCCACACCACCCTGGGTTAGACACTGGCTATATGCAAATCAGCTCTGACCCTGTGCCTCATGGGAACAGTCCAGTCCGAACTACCAAGCCATGTCTTTCCCAGACCGGAATCAAGCATCCAAGGACCGGTTTCTGGCTATCAGCCTTCAACAGCCTGGATAGCTTGACTCCAGTGGTGTGGAGAGCCTGGGACTCACGTCTGAGCATACCCAGCCCACTCGGGGTGAAAATTGCAAAAAACACAGTTGATGGACAGAATGTAGAACAATGTCACACATTCACCCCAGTACAAGGATATGGGCCTAAATCCATCGTTTTTTTGCACTCCACACCACCCTGGGTTAGACACTGGCTATATGCAAATCAGCTCTGACCCTGTGCCTCATGGGAACAGTCCAGTCCGAACTACCAAGCCATGTCTTTCTCAGACCGGAATCAAGCATCCAAGGACCGGTTTCTAGCTATCAGCCTTCATCAGCCTGGATAGCTTGACTCCAGTGGTGTGGAGAGCCTGGGACTCACATCTGAGCATACCCAGCCCACTCGGGGTGAAAATTGCAAAAAACACAGTTGATGGACAGAATGTAGAACAATGTCACACATTCACCCCAGTACAAGGATCTGGGCCTAAATCCATCGTTTTTTTGCACTCCACACCACCCTGGGTAAGACACTGGCTATATGCAAATCAGCTCTGACCCTGTGCCTCATGGGAACAGTCCAGTCCGAACTACCAAGCCATGTCTTTCCCAGACCGGAATCAAGCATCCAAGGACCGGTTTCTGGCTCTCAGCCTTCATCAGCCTGGATAGCTTGACTCCAGTGGTGTGGAGAGCCTGGGACTCACGTCTGAGCAAACCCAGCCCACTCGGGGTGAAAATTGCAAAAAACACAGTTGATGGACAGAATGTAGAACAATGTCACACATTCACCCCAGTACAAGGATCTGGGCCTAAATCCATCTTTTTTTGCACTCCACACCACCCTGGGTTAGACACTGGCTATATGCAAATCAGCTCTGACCCTGTGCCTCATGGGAACAGTCCAGTCCGAACTACCAAGCCATGTCTTTCCCAGACCGGAATCAAGCATCCAAGGACCGGTTTCTGGCTATCAGCCTTCATCAGCCTGGATAGCTTGACTCCAGTGGTGTGGAGAGCCTGGGACTCACGTCTGAGCATACCCAGCCCACTCGGGGTGAAAATTGCAAAAAACACAGTTGATGGACAGAATGTAGAACAATGTCACACATTCACCCCAGTACAAGGATCTGGGCCTAAATCCATCGTTTTTTTGCACTCCACACCACCCTGGGTTAGACACTGGCTATATGCAAATCAGCTCTGACCCTGTGCCTCATGGGAACAGTCCAGTCGAACTACCAAGCCATGTCTTTCCCAGACCGGAATCAAGCATGCAAGGACCGGTTTCTGGCTATCAGACTTCATCAGCCTGGATAGCTTGACTCCAGTGTTGTGGAGAGCCTGGGACTCATGTCTGAGCATACCCAGCCCACTCGGGGTGAAAATTGCAAAAAACACAGTTGATGGACAGAATGTAGAACAATGTCACACATTCACCCCAGTACAAGGATCTGGGCCTAAATCCATCGTTTTTTTGCACTCCACACCACCCTGGGTTAGACACTGGCTATATGCAAATCAGCTCTGACCCTGTGCCTCATGGGAACAGTCCAGTCCGAACTACCAAGCCATGTCTTTCCCAGACCGGAATCAAGCATCCAAGGACCGGTTTCTGGCTATCAGCCTTCAACAGCCTGGATAGCTTGACTCCAGTGGTGTGGAGAGCCTGGGACTCACGTCTGAGCATACCCAGCCCACTCGGGGTGAAAATTGCAAAAAACACAGTTGATGGACAGAATGTAGAACAATGTCACACATTCACCCCAGTACAAGGATATGGGCCTAAATCCATCGTTTTTTTGCACTCCACACCACCCTGGGTTAGACACTGGCTATATGCAAATCAGCTCTGACCCTGTGCCTCATGGGAACAGTCCAGTCCGAACTACCAAGCTATGTCTTTCCCAGACCGGAATCAAGCATCCAAGGACCGGTTTCTGGCTCTCAGCCTTCATCAGCCTGGATAGCTTGACTCCAGTGGTGTGGAGAGCCTGGGACTCACGTCTGAGCAAACCCAGCCCACTCGGGGTGAAAATTGCAAAAAACACAGTTGATGGACAGAATGTAGAACAATGTCACACATTCACCCCAGTACAAGGATCTGGGCCTAAATCCATCTTTTTTTGCACTCCACACCACCCTGGGTTAGACACTGGCTATATGCAAATCAGCTCTGACCCTGTGCCTCATGGGAACAGTCCAGTCCGAACTACCAAGCCATGTCTTTCCCAGACCGGAATCAAGCATCCAAGGACCGGTTTCTAGCTATCAGCCTTCATCAGCCTGGATAGCTTGACTCCAGTGGTGTGGAGAGCCTGGGACTCACGTCTGAGCATACCCAGCCCACTCGGGGTGAAAATTGCAAAAAACACAGTTGATGGACAGAATGTAGAACAATGTCACACATTCACCCCAGTACAAGGATCTGGGCCTAAATCCATCGTTTTTTTGCACTCCACACCACCCTGGGTAAGACACTGGCTATATGCAAATCAGCTCTGACCCTGTGCCTCATGGGAACAGTCCAGTCTGAACTACCAAGCCATGTCTTTCCCAGACCGGAATCAAGCATCCAAGGACCGGTTTCTGGCTCTCAGCCTTCATCAGCCTGGATAGCTTGACTCCAGTGGTGTGGAGAGCCTGGGACTCACGTCTGAGCAAACCCAGCCCACTCGGGGTGAAAATTGCAAAAAACACAGTTGATGGACAGAATGTAGAACAATGTCACACATTCACCCCAGTACAAGGATCTGGGCCTAAATCCATCTTTTTTTGCACTCCACACCACCCTGGGTTAGACACTGGCTATATGCAAATCAGCTCTGACCCTGTGCCTCATGGGAACAGTCCAGTCCGAACTACCAAGCCATGTCTTTCCCAGACCGGAATCAAGCATCCAAGGACCGGTTTCTGGCTATCAGCCTTCATCAGCCTGGATAGCTTGACTCCAGTGGTGTGGAGAGCCTGGGACTCACGTCTGAGCATACCCAGCCCACTCGGGGTGAAAATTGCAAAAAACACAGTTGATGGACAGAATGTAGAACAATGTCACACATTCACCCCAGTACAAGGATCTGGGCCTAAATCCATCGTTTTTTTGCACTCCACACCACCCGGGGTTAGACACTGGCTATATGCAAATCAGCTCTGACCCTGTGCCTCATGGGAACAGTCCAGTCCGAACTACCAAGCCATGTCTTTCCCAGACCGGAATCAAGCATCCAAGGACCGGTTTCTGGCTATCAGCCTTCATCAGCCTGGATAGCTTGACTCCAGTGGTGTGGAGAGCCTGGGACTCACGTCTGAGCATACCCAGCCCACTCGGGGTGAAAATTGCAAAAAACACAGTTGATGGACAGAATGTAGAACAATGTCACACATTCACCCCAGTACAAGGATCTGGGCCTAAATTCATCGTTTTTTTACACTCCACACCACCCTGGGTTAGACACTGGCTATATGCAAATCAGCTCTGACCCTGTGCCTCATGGGAACAGTCCAGTCGAACTACCAAGCCATGTCTTTCCCAGACCGGAATCAAGCATCCAAGGACCGGTTTCTGGCTATCAGACTTCATCAGCCTGGATAGCTTGACTCCAGTGTTGTGGAGAGCCTGGGACTCATGTCTGAGCATACCCAGCCCACTCGGGGTGAAAATTGCAAAAAACACAGTTGATGGACAGAATGTAGAACAATGTCACACATTCACCCCAGTACAAGGATCTGGGCCTAAATCCATCGTTTTTTTGCACTCCACACCACCCTGGGTTAGACACTGGCTATATGCAAATCAGCTCTGACCCTGTGCCTCATGGGAACAGTCCAGTCCGAACTACCAAGCCATGTCTTTCCCAGACCGGAATCAAGCATCCAAGGACCGGTTTCTGGCTATCAGCCTTCAACAGCCTGGATAGCTTGACTCCAGTGGTGTGGAGAGCCTGGGACTCACGTCTGAGCATACCCAGCCCACTCGGGGTGAAAATTGCAAAAAACACAGTTGATGGACAGAATGTAGAACAATGTCACACATTCACCCCAGTACAAGGATATGGGCCTAAATCCATCGTTTTTTTGCACTCCACACCACCCTGGGTTAGACACTGGCTATATGCAAATCAGCTCTGACCCTGTGCCTCATGGGAACAGTCCAGTCCGAACTACCAAGCTATGTCTTTCCCAGACCGGAATCAAGCATCCAAGGACCGGTTTCTGGCTCTCAGCCTTCATCAGCCTGGATAGCTTGACTCCAGTGGTGTGGAGAGCCTGGGACTCACGTCTGAGCAAACCCAGCCCACTCGGGGTGAAAATTGCAAAAAACACAGTTGATGGACAGAATGTAGAACAATGTCACACATTCACCCCAGTACAAGGATCTGGGCCTAAATCCATCTTTTTTTGCACTCCACACCACCCTGGGTTAGACACTGGCTATATGCAAATCAGCTCTGACCCTGTGCCTCATGGGAACAGCCCAGTCCGAACTACCAAGCCATGTCTTTCCCAGACCGGAATCAAGCATCCAAGGACCGGTTTCTAGCTATCAGCCTTCATCAGCCTGGATAGCTTGACTCCAGTGGTGTGGAGAGCCTGGGACTCACGTCTGAGCATACCCAGCCCACTCGGGGTGAAAATTGCAAAAAACACAGTTGATGGACAGAATGTAGAACAATGTCACACATTCACCCCAGTACAAGGATCTGGGCCTAAATCCATCGTTTTTTTGCACTCCACACCACCCTGGGTAAGACACTGGCTATATGCAAATCAGCTCTGACCCTGTGCCTCATGGGAACAGTCCAGTCCGAACTACCAAGCCATGTCTTTCCCAGACCGGAATCAAGCATCCAAGGACCGGTTTCTGGCTCTCAGCCTTCATCAGCCTGGATAGCTTGACTCCAGTGGTGTGGAGAGCCTGGGACTCACGTCTGAGCAAACCCAGCCCACTCGGGGTGAAAATTGCAAAAAACACAGTTGATGGACAGAATGTAGAACAATGTCACACATTCACCCCAGTACAAGGATCTGGGCCTAAATCCATCTTTTTTTGCACTCCACACCACCCTGGGTTAGACACTGGCTATATGCAAATCAGCTCTGACCCTGTGCCTCATGGGAACAGTCCAGTCCGAACTACCAAGCCATGTCTTTCCCAGACCGGAATCAAGCATCCAAGGACCGGTTTCTGGCTATCAGCCTTCATCAGCCTGGATAGCTTGACTCCAGTGGTGTGGAGAGCCTGGGACTCACGTCTGAGCATACCCAGCCCACTCGGGGTGAAAATTGCAAAAAACACAGTTGATGGACAGAATGTAGAACAATGTCACACATTCACCCCAGTACAAGGATCTGGGCCTAAATCCATCGTTTTTTTGCACTCCACACCACCCGGGGTTAGACACTGGCTATATGCAAATCAGCTCTGACCCTGTGCCTCATGGGAACAGTCCAGTCCGAACTACCAAGCCATGTCTTTCCCAGACCGGAATCAAGCATCCAAGGACCGGTTTCTGGCTATCAGCCTTCATCAGCCTGGATAGCTTGACTCCAGTGGTGTGGAGAGCCTGGGACTCACGTCTGAGCATACCCAGCCCACTCGGGGTGAAAATTGCAAAAAACACAGTTGATGGACAGAATGTAGAACAATGTCACACATTCACCCCAGTACAAGGATCTGGGCCTAAATTCATCGTTTTTTTACACTCCACACCACCCTGGGTTAGACACTGGCTATATGCAAATCAGCTCTGACCCTGTGCCTCATGGGAACAGTCCAGTCGAACTACCAAGCCATGTCTTTCCCAGACCGGAATCAAGCATCCAAGGACCGGTTTCTGGCTATCAGACTTCATCAGCCTGGATAGCTTGACTCCAGTGTTGTGGAGAGCCTGGGACTCATGTCTGAGCATACCCAGCCCACTCGGGGTGAAAATTGCAAAAAACACAGTTGATGGACAGAATGTAGAACAATGTCACACATTCACCCCAGTACAAGGATCTGGGCCTAAATCCATCGTTTTTTTGCACTCCACACCACCCTGGGTTAGACACTGGCTATATGCAAATCAGCTCTGACCCTGTGCCTCATGGGAACAGTCCAGTCCGAACTACCAAGCCATGTCTTTCCCAGACCGGAATCAAGCATCCAAGGACCGGTTTCTGGCTATCAGCCTTCAACAGCCTGGATAGCTTGACTCCAGTGGTGTGGAGAGCCTGGGACTCACGTCTGAGCATACCCAGCCCACTCGGGGTGAAAATTGCAAAAAACACAGTTGATGGACAGAATGTAGAACAATGTCACACATTCACCCCAGTACAAGGATCTGGGCCTAAATCCATCGTTTTTTTGCACTCCACACCACCCTGGGTTAGACACTGGCTATATGCAAATCAGCTCTGACCCTGTGCCTCATGGGAACAGTCCAGTCCGAACTACCAAGCCATGTCTTTCTCAGACCGGAATCAAGCATCCAAGGACCGGTTTCTAGCTATCAGCCTTCATCAGCCTGGATAGCTTGACTCCAGTGGTGTGGAGAGCCTGGGACTCACATCTGAGCATACCCAGCCCACTCGGGGTGAAAATTGCAAAAAACACAGTTGATGGACAGAATGTAGAACAATGTCACACATTCACCCCAGTACAAGGATCTGGGCCTAAATCCATCGTTTTTTTGCACTCCACACCACCCTGGGTAAGACACTGGCTATATGCAAATCAGCTCTGACCCTGTGCCTCATGGGAACAGTCCAGTCCGAACTACCAAGCCATGTCTTTCCCAGACCGGAATCAAGCATCCAAGGACCGGTTTCTGGCTCTCAGCCTTCATCAGCCTGGATAGCTTGACTCCAGTGGTGTGGAGAGCCTGGGACTCACGTCTGAGCAAACCCAGCCCACTCGGGGTGAAAATTGCAACAAACACAGTTGATGGACAGAATGTAGAACAATGTCACACATTCACCCCAGTACAAGGATCTGGGCCTAAATCCATCTTTTTTTGCACTCCACACCACCCTGGGTTAGACACTGGCTATATGCAAATCAGCTCTGACCCTGTGCCTCATGGGAACAGTCCAGTCCGAACTACCAAGCCATGTCTTTCCCAGACCGGAATCAAGCATCCAAGGACCGGTTTCTGGCTATCAGCCTTCATCAGCCTGGATAGCTTGACTCCAGTGGTGTGGAGAGCCTGGGACTCACGTCTGAGCATACCCAGCCCACTCGGGGTGAAAATTGCAAAAAACACAGTTGATGGACAGAATGTAGAACAATGTCACACATTCACCCCAGTACAAGGATCTGGGCCTAAATCCATCGTTTTTTTGCACTCCACACCACCCTGGGTTAGACACTGGCTATATGCAAATCAGCTCTGACCCTGTGCCTCATGGGAACAGTCCAGTCGAACTACCAAGCCATGTCTTTCCCAGACCGGAATCAAGCATGCAAGGACCGGTTTCTGGCTATCAGACTTCATCAGCCTGGATAGCTTGACTCCAGTGTTGTGGAGAGCCTGGGACTCATGTCTGAGCATACCCAGCCCACTCGGGGTGAAAATTGCAAAAAACACAGTTGATGGACAGAATGTAGAACAATGTCACACATTCACCCCAGTACAAGGATCTGGGCCTAAATCCATCGTTTTTTTGCACTCCACACCACCCTGGGTTAGACACTGGCTATATGCAAATCAGCTCTGACCCTGTGCCTCATGGGAACAGTCCAGTCCGAACTACCAAGCCATGTCTTTCCCAGACCGGAATCAAGCATCCAAGGACCGGTTTCTGGCTATCAGCCTTCAACAGCCTGGATAGCTTGACTCCAGTGGTGTGGAGAGCCTGGGACTCACGTCTGAGCATACCCAGCCCACTCGGGGTGAAAATTGCAAAAAACACAGTTGATGGACAGAATGTAGAACAATGTCACACATTCACCCCAGTACAAGGATATGGGCCTAAATCCATCGTTTTTTTGCACTCCACACCACCCTGGGTTAGACACTGGCTATATGCAAATCAGCTCTGACCCTGTGCCTCATGGGAACAGTCCAGTCCGAACTACCAAGCTATGTCTTTCCCAGACCGGAATCAAGCATCCAAGGACCGGTTTCTGGCTCTCAGCCTTCATCAGCCTGGATAGCTTGACTCCAGTGGTGTGGAGAGCCTGGGACTCACGTCTGAGCAAACCCAGCCCACTCGGGGTGAAAATTGCAAAAAACACAGTTGATGGACAGAATGTAGAACAATGTCACACATTCACCCCAGTACAAGGATCTGGGCCTAAATCCATCTTTTTTTGCACTCCACACCACCCTGGGTTAGACACTGGCTATATGCAAATCAGCTCTGACCCTGTGCCTCATGGGAACAGTCCAGTCCGAACTACCAAGCCATGTCTTTCCCAGACCGGAATCAAGCATCCAAGGACCGGTTTCTAGCTATCAGCCTTCATCAGCCTGGATAGCTTGACTCCAGTGGTGTGGAGAGCCTGGGACTCACGTCTGAGCATACCCAGCCCACTCGGGGTGAAAATTGCAAAAAACACAGTTGATGGACAGAATGTAGAACAATGTCACACATTCACCCCAGTACAAGGATCTGGGCCTAAATCCATCGTTTTTTTGCACTCCACACCACCCTGGGTAAGACACTGGCTATATGCAAATCAGCTCTGACCCTGTGCCTCATGGGAACAGTCCAGTCCGAACTACCAAGCCATGTCTTTCCCAGACCGGAATCAAGCATCCAAGGACCGGTTTCTGGCTCTCAGCCTTCATCAGCCTGGATAGCTTGACTCCAGTGGTGTGGAGAGCCTGGGACTCACGTCTGAGCAAACCCAGCCCACTCGGGGTGAAAATTGCAAAAAACACAGTTGATGGACAGAATGTAGAACAATGTCACACATTCACCCCAGTACAAGGATCTGGGCCTAAATCCATCTTTTTTTGCACTCCACACCACCCTGGGTTAGACACTGGCTATATGCAAATCAGCTCTGACCCTGTGCCTCATGGGAACAGTCCAGTCCGAACTACCAAGCCATGTCTTTCCCAGACCGGAATCAAGCATCCAAGGACCGGTTTCTGGCTATCAGCCTTCATCAGCCTGGATAGCTTTACTCCAGTGGTGTGGAGAGCCTGGGACTCACGTCTGAGCATACCCAGCCCACTCGGGGTGAAAATTGCAAAAAACACAGTTGATGGACAGAATGTAGAACAATGTCACACATTCACCCCAGTACAAGGATCTGGGCCTAAATCCATCGTTTTTTTGCACTCCACACCACCCGGGGTTAGACACTGGCTATATGCAAATCAGCTCTGACCCTGTGCCTCATGGGAACAGTCCAGTCCGAACTACCAAGCCATGTCTTTCCCAGACCGGAATCAAGCATCCAAGGACCGGTTTCTGGCTATCAGCCTTCATCAGCCTGGATAGCTTGACTCCAGTGGTGTGGAGAGCCTGGGACTCACGTCTGAGCATACCCAGCCCACTCGGGTTGAAAATTGCAAAAAACACAGTTGATGGACAGAATGTAGAACAATGTCACACATTCACCCCAGTACAAGGATCTGGGCCTAAATTCATCGTTTTTTTACACTCCACACCACCCTGGGTTAGACACTGGCTATATGCAAATCAGCTCTGACCCTGTGCCTCATGGGAACAGTCCAGTCGAACTACCAAGCCATGTCTTTCCCAGACCGGAATCAAGCATCCAAGGACCGGTTTCTGGCTATCAGACTTCATCAGCCTGGATAGCTTGACTCCAGTGTTGTGGAGAGCCTGGGACTCATGTCTGAGCATACCCAGCCCACTCGGGGTGAAAATTGCAAAAAACACAGTTGATGGACAGAATGTAGAACAATGTCACACATTCACCCCAGTACAAGGATCTGGGCCTAAATCCATCGTTTTTTTGCACTCCACACCACCCTGGGTTAGACACTGGCTATATGCAAATCAGCTCTGACCCTGTGCCTCATGGGAACAGTCCAGTCCGAACTACCAAGCCATGTCTTTCCCAGACCGGAATCAAGCATCCAAGGACCGGTTTCTGGCTATCAGCCTTCAACAGCCTGGATAGCTTGACTCCAGTGGTGTGGAGAGCCTGGGACTCACGTCTGAGCATACCCAGCCCACTCGGGGTGAAAATTGCAAAAAACACAGTTGATGGACAGAATGTAGAACAATGTCACACATTCACCCCAGTACAAGGATATGGGCCTAAATCCATCGTTTTTTTGCACTCCACACCACCCTGGGTTAGACACTGGCTATATGCAAATCAGCTCTGACCCTGTGCCTCATGGGAACAGTCCAGTCCGAACTACCAAGCTATGTCTTTCCCAGACCGGAATCAAGCATCCAAGGACCGGTTTCTGGCTATCAGCCTTCATCAGCCTGGATAGCTTGACTCCAGTGGTGTGGAGAGCGTGGGACTCACGTCTGAGCATACCCAGCCCACTCGGGTGAAAATTGCAAAAAACACAGTTGATGGACAGAATGTAGAACAATGTCACACATTCACCCCAGTACAAGGATCTGGGCCTAAATCCATCGTTTTTTTGCACTCCACACCACCCTGGGTTAGACACTGGCTATATGCAAATCAGCTCTGACCCTGTGCCTCATGGGAACAGTCCAGTCCGAACTACCAAGCCATGTCTTTCCCAGACCGGAATCAAGCATCCAAGGACCAGTTTCTGGCTCTCAGCCTTCATCAGCCTGGATAGCTTGACTCCAGTGGTGTGGAGAGCCTGGGACTCACGTCTGAGCAAACCCAGCCCACTCGGGGTGAAAATTGCAAAAAACACAGTTGATGGACAGAATGTAGAACAATGTCACACATTCACCCCAGTACAAGGATCTGGGCCTAAATCCATCTTTTTTTGCACTCCACACCACCCTGGGTTAGACACTGGCTATATGCAAATCAGCTCTGACCCTGTGCCTCATGGGAACAGTCCAGTCCGAACTACCAAGCCATGTCTTTCCCAGACCGGAATCAAGCATCCAAGGACCGGTTTCTAGCTATCAGCCTTCATCAGCCTGGATAGCTTGACTCCAGTGGTGTGGAGAGCCTGGGACTCACGTCTGAGCATACCCAGCCCACTCGGGGTGAAAATTGCAAAAAACACAGTTGATGGACAGAATGTAGAACAATGTCACACATTCCCCCCAGTACAAGGATCTGGGCCTAAATCCATCGTTTTTTTGCACTCCACACCACCCTGGGTAAGACACTGGCTATATGCAAATCAGCTCTGACCCTGTGCCTCATGGGAACAGTCCAGTCCGAACTACCAAGCCATGTCTTTCCCAGACCGGAATCAAGCATCCAAGGACCGGTTTCTGGCTCTCAGCCTTCATCAGCCTGGATAGCTTGACTCCAGTGGTGTGGAGAGCCTGGGACTCACGTCTGAGCAAACCCAGCCCACTCGGGGTGAAAATTGCAAAAAACACAGTTGATGGACAGAATGTAGAACAATGTCACACATTCACCCCAGTACAAGGATCTGGGCCTAAATCCATCTTTTTTTGCACTCCACACCACCCTGGGTTAGACACTGGCTATATGCAAATCAGCTCTGACCCTGTGCCTCATGGGAACAGTCCAGTCCGAACTACCAAGCCATGTCTTTCCCAGACCGGAATCAAGCATCCAAGGACCGGTTTCTGGCTATCAGACTTCATCAGCCTGGATAGCTTGACTCCAGTGTTGTGGAGAGCCTGGGACTCATGTCTGAGCATACCCAGCCCACTCGGGGTGAAAATTGCAAAAAACACAGTTGATGGACAGAATGTAGAACAATGTCACACATTCACCCCAGTACAAGGATCTGGGCCTAAATCCATCGTTTTTTTGCACTCCACACCACCCTGGGTTAGACACTGGCTATATGCAAATCAGCTCTGACCCTGTGCCTCATGGGAACAGTCCAGTCCGAACTACCAAGCCATGTCTTTCCCAGACCGGAATCAAGCATCCAAGGACCGGTTTCTGGCTATCAGCCTTCAACAGCCTGGATAGCTTGACTCCAGTGGTGTGGAGAGCCTGGGACTCACGTCTGAGCATACCCAGCCCACTCGGGGTGAAAATTGCAAAAAACACAGTTGATGGACAGAATGTAGAACAATGTCACACATTCACCCCAGTACAAGGATATGGGCCTAAATCCATCGTTTTTTTGCACTCCACACCACCCTGGGTTAGACACTGGCTATATGCAAATCAGCTCTGACCCTGTGCCTCATGGGAACAGTCCAGTCCGAACTACCAAGCTATGTCTTTCCCAGACCGGAATCAAGCATCCAAGGACCGGTTTCTGGCTATCAGCCTTCATCAGCCTGGATAGCTTGACTCCAGTGGTGTGGAGAGCGTGGGACTCACGTCTGAGCATACCCAGCCCACTCGGGTGAAAATTGCAAAAAACACAGTTGATGGACAGAATGTAGAACAATGTCACACATTCACCCCAGTACAAGGATCTGGGCCTAAATCCATCGTTTTTTTGCACTCCACACCACCCTGGGTTAGACACTGGCTATATGCAAATCAGCTCTGACCCTGTGCCTCATGGGAACAGTCCAGTCCGAACTACCAAGCCATGTCTTTCCCAGACCGGAATCAAGCATCCAAGGACCGGTTTCTGGCTATCAGACTTCATCAGCCTGGATAGCTTGACTCCAGTGTTGTGGAGAGCCTGGGACTCATGTCTGAGCATACCCAGCCCACTCGGGGTGAAAATTGCAAAAAACACAGTTGATGGACAGAATGTAGAACAATGTCACACATTCACCCCAGTACAAGGATCTGGGCCTAAATCCATCGTTTTTTTGCACTCCACACCACCCTGGGTTAGACACTGGCTATATGCAAATCAGCTCTGACCCTGTGCCTCATGGGAACAGTCCAGTCCGAACTACCAAGCCATGTCTTTCCCAGACCGGAATCAAGCATCCAAGGACCGGTTTCTGGCTATCAGCCTTCAACAGCCTGGATAGCTTGACTCCAGTGGTGTGGAGAGCCTGGGACTCACGTCTGAGCATACCCAGCCCACTCGGGGTGAAAATTGCAAAAAACACAGTTGATGGACAGAATGTAGAACAATGTCACACATTCACCCCAGTACAAGGATATGGGCCTAAATCCATCGTTTTTTTGCACTCCACACCACCCTGGGTTAGACACTGGCTATATGCAAATCAGCTCTGACCCTGTGCCTCATGGGAACAGTCCAGTCCGAACTACCAAGCTATGTCTTTCCCAGACCGGAATCAAGCATCCAAGGACCGGTTTCTGGCTATCAGCCTTCATCAGCCTGGATAGCTTGACTCCAGTGGTGTGGAGAGCCTGGGACTCACGTCTGAGCATACCCAGCCCACTCGGGGTGAAAATTGCAAAAAACACAGTTGATGGACAGAATGTAGAACAATGTCACACATTCACCCCAGTACAAGGATCTGGGCCTAAATTCATCGTTTTTTTACACTCCACACCACCCTGGGTTAGACACTGGCTATATGCAAATCAGCTCTGACCCTGTGCCTCATGGGAACAGTCCAGTCGAACTACCAAGCCATGTCTTTCCCAGACCGGAATCAAGCATCCAAGGACCGGTTTCTGGCTATCAGACTTCATCAGCCTGGATAGCTTGACTCCAGTGTTGTGGAGAGCCTGGGACTCATGTCTGAGCATACCCAGCCCACTCGGGGTGAAAATTGCAAAAAACACAGTTGATGGACAGAATGTAGAACAATGTCACACATTCACCCCAGTACAAGGATCTGGGCCTAAATCCATCGTTTTTTTGCACTCCACACCACCCTGGGTTAGACACTGGCTATATGCAAATCAGCTCTGACCCTGTGCCTCATGGGAACAGTCCAGTCCGAACTACCAAGCCATGTCTTTCCCAGACCGGAATCAAGCATCCAAGGACCGGTTTCTGGCTATCAGCCTTCAACAGCCTGGATAGCTTGACTCCAGTGGTGTGGAGAGCCTGGGACTCACGTCTGAGCATACCCAGCCCACTCGGGGTGAAAATTGCAAAAAACACAGTTGATGGACAGAATGTAGAACAATGTCACACATTCACCCCAGTACAAGGATCTGGGCCTAAATCCATCGTTTTTTTGCACTCCACACCACCCTGGGTAAGACACTGGCTATATGCAAATCAGCTCTGACCCTGTGCCTCATGGGAACAGTCCAGTCCGAACTACCAAGCCATGTCTTTCCCAGACCGGAATCAAGCATCCAAGGACCGGTTTCTGGCTCTCAGCCTTCATCAGCCTGGATAGCTTGACTCCAGTGGTGTGGAGAGCCTGGGACTCACGTCTGAGCAAACCCAGCCCACTCGGGGTGAAAATTGCAAAAAACACAGTTGATGGACAGAATGTAGAACAATGTCACACATTCACCCCAGTACAAGGATCTGGGCCTAAATCCATCTTTTTTTGCACTCCACACCACCCTGGGTTAGACACTGGCTATATGCAAATCAGCTCTGACCCTGTGCCTCATGGGAACAGTCCAGTCCGAACTACCAAGCCATGTCTTTCCCAGACCGGAATCAAGCATCCAAGGACCGGTTTCTGGCTATCAGCCTTCATCAGCCTGGATAGCTTGACTCCAGTGGTGTGGAGAGCCTGGGACTCACGTCTGAGCATACCCAGCCCACTCGGGGTGAAAATTGCAAAAAACACAGTTGATGGACAGAATGTAGAACAATGTCACACATTCACCCCAGTACAAGGATCTGGGCCTAAATCCATCGTTTTTTTGCACTCCACACCACCCGGGGTTAGACACTGGCTATATGCAAATCAGCTCTGACCCTGTGCCTCATGGGAACAGTCCAGTCCGAACTACCAAGCCATGTCTTTCCCAGACCAGAATCAAGCATCCAAGGACCGGTTTCTGGCTATCAGCCTTCATCAGCCTGGATAGCTTGACTCCAGTGGTGTGGAGAGCCTGGGACTCACGTCTGAGCATACCCAGCCCACTCGGGGTGAAAATTGCAAAAAACACAGTTGATGGACAGAATGTAGAACAATGTCACACATTCACCCCAGTACAAGGATCTGGGCCTAAATTCATCGTTTTTTTACACTCCACACCACCCTGGGTTAGACACTGGCTATATGCAAATCAGCTCTGACCCTGTGCCTCATGGGAACAGTCCAGTCGAACTACCAAGCCATGTCTTTCCCAGACCGGAATCAAGCATCCAAGGACCGGTTTCTGGCTATCAGACTTCATCAGCCTGGATAGCTTGACTCCAGTGTTGTGGAGAGCCTGGGACTCATGTCTGAGCATACCCAGCCCACTCGGGGTGAAAATTGCAAAAAACACAGTTGATGGACAGAATGTAGAACAATGTCACACATTCACCCCAGTACAAGGATCTGGGCCTAAATCCATCTTTTTTTTGCACTCCACACCACCCTGGGTTAGACACTGGCTATATGCAAATCAGCTCTGACCCTGTGCCTCATGGGAACAGTCCAGTCCGAACTACCAAGCCATGTCTTTCCCAGACCGGAATCAAGCATCCAAGGACCGGTTTCTGGCTATCAGCCTTCAACAGCCTGGATAGCTTGACTCCAGTGGTGTGGAGAGCCTGGGACTCACGTCTGAGCATACCCAGCCCACTCGGGGTGAAAATTGCAAAAAACACAGTTGATGGACAGAATGTAGAACAATGTCACACATTCACCCCAGTACAAGGATATGGGCCTAAATCCATCGTTTTTTTGCACTCCACACCACCCTGGGTTAGACACTGGCTATATGCAAATCAGCTCTGACCCTGTGCCTCATGGGAACAGTCCAGTCCGAACTACCAAGCCATGTCTTTCTCAGACCGGAATCAAGCATCCAAGGACCGGTTTCTAGCTATCAGCCTTCATCAGCCTGGATAGCTTGACTCCAGTGGTGTGGAGAGCCTGGGACTCACATCTGAGCATACCCAGCCCACTCGGGGTGAAAATTGCAAAAAACACAGTTGATGGACAGAATGTAGAACAATGTCACACATTCACCCCAGTACAAGGATCTGGGCCTAAATCCATCGTTTTTTTGCACTCCACACCACCCTGGGTAAGACACTGGCTATATGCAAATCAGCTCTGACCCTGTGCCTCATGGGAACAGTCCAGTCCGAACTACCAAGCCATGTCTTTCCCAGACCGGAATCAAGCATCCAAGGACCGGTTTCTGGCTCTCAGCCTTCATCAGCCTGGATAGCTTGACTCCAGTGGTGTGGAGAGCCTGGGACTCACGTCTGAGCAAACCCAGCCCACTCGGGGTGAAAATTGCAAAAAACACAGTTGATGGACAGAATGTAGAACAATGTCACACATTCACCCCAGTACAAGGATCTGGGCCTAAATCCATCTTTTTTTGCACTCCACACCACCCTGGGTTAGACACTGGCTATATGCAAATCAGCTCTGACCCTGTGCCTCATGGGAACAGTCCAGTCCGAACTACCAAGCCATGTCTTTCCCAGACCGGAATCAAGCATCCAAGGACCGGTTTCTGGCTATCAGCCTTCATCAGCCTGGATAGCTTGACTCCAGTGGTGTGGAGAGCCTGGGACTCACGTCTGAGCATACCCAGCCCACTCGGGGTGAAAATTGCAAAAAACACAGTTGATGGACAGAATGTAGAACAATGTCACACATTCACCCCAGTACAAGGATCTGGGCCTAAATCCATCGTTTTTTTGCACTCCACACCACCCTGGGTTAGACACTGGCTATATGCAAATCAGCTCTGACCCTGTGCCTCATGGGAACAGTCCAGTCGAACTACCAAGCCATGTCTTTCCCAGACCGGAATCAAGCATGCAAGGACCGGTTTCTGGCTATCAGACTTCATCAGCCTGGATAGCTTGACTCCAGTGTTGTGGAGAGCCTGGGACTCATGTCTGAGCATACCCAGCCCACTCGGGGTGAAAATTGCAAAAAACACAGTTGATGGACAGAATGTAGAACAATGTCACACATTCACCCCAGTACAAGGATCTGGGCCTAAATCCATCGTTTTTTTGCACTCCACACCACCCTGGGTTAGACACTGGCTATATGCAAATCAGCTCTGACCCTGTGCCTCATGGGAACAGTCCAGTCCGAACTACCAAGCCATGTCTTTCCCAGACCGGAATCAAGCATCCAAGGACCGGTTTCTGGCTATCAGCCTTCAACAGCCTGGATAGCTTGACTCCAGTGGTGTGGAGAGCCTGGGACTCACGTCTGAGCATACCCAGCCCACTCGGGGTGAAAATTGCAAAAAACACAGTTGATGGACAGAATGTAGAACAATGTCACACATTCACCCCAGTACAAGGATATGGGCCTAAATCCATCGTTTTTTTGCACTCCACACCACCCTGGGTTAGACACTGGCTATATGCAAATCAGCTCTGACCCTGTGCCTCATGGGAACAGTCCAGTCCGAACTACCAAGCTATGTCTTTCCCAGACCGGAATCAAGCATCCAAGGACCGGTTTCTGGCTCTCAGCCTTCATCAGCCTGGATAGCTTGACTCCAGTGGTGTGGAGAGCCTGGGACTCACGTCTGAGCAAACCCAGCCCACTCGGGGTGAAAATTGCAAAAAACACAGTTGATGGACAGAATGTAGAACAATGTCACACATTCACCCCAGTACAAGGATCTGGGCCTAAATCCATCTTTTTTTGCACTCCACACCACCCTGGGTTAGACACTGGCTATATGCAAATCAGCTCTGACCCTGTGCCTCATGGGAACAGTCCAGTCCGAACTACCAAGCCATGTCTTTCCCAGACCGGAATCAAGCATCCAAGGACCGGTTTCTAGCTATCAGCCTTCATCAGCCTGGATAGCTTGACTCCAGTGGTGTGGAGAGCCTGGGACTCACGTCTGAGCATACCCAGCCCACTCGGGGTGAAAATTGCAAAAAACACAGTTGATGGACAGAATGTAGAACAATGTCACACATTCACCCCAGTACAAGGATCTGGGCCTAAATCCATCGTTTTTTTGCACTCCACACCACCCTGGGTAAGACACTGGCTATATGCAAATCAGCTCTGACCCTGTGCCTCATGGGAACAGTCCAGTCCGAACTACCAAGCCATGTCTTTCCCAGACCGGAATCAAGCATCCAAGGACCGGTTTCTGGCTCTCAGCCTTCATCAGCCTGGATAGCTTGACTCCAGTGGTGTGGAGAGCCTGGGACTCACGTCTGAGCAAACCCAGCCCACTCGGGGTGAAAATTGCAAAAAACACAGTTGATGGACAGAATGTAGAACAATGTCACACATTCACCCCAGTACAAGGATCTGGGCCTAAATCCATCTTTTTTTGCACTCCACACCACCCTGGGTTAGACACTGGCTATATGCAAATCAGCTCTGACCCTGTGCCTCATGGGAACAGTCCAGTCCGAACTACCAAGCCATGTCTTTCCCAGACCGGAATCAAGCATCCAAGGACCGGTTTCTGGCTATCAGCCTTCATCAGCCTGGATAGCTTGACTCCAGTGGTGTGGAGAGCCTGGGACTCACGTCTGAGCATACCCAGCCCACTCGGGGTGAAAATTGCAAAAAACACAGTTGATGGACAGAATGTAGAACAATGTCACACATTCACACCAGTACAAGGATCTGGGCCTAAATCCATCGTTTTTTTGCACTCCACACCACCCGGGGTTAGACACTGGCTATATGCAAATCAGCTCTGACCCTGTGCCTCATGGGAACAGTCCAGTCCGAACTACCAAGCCATGTCTTTCCCAGACCGGAATCAAGCATCCAAGGACCGGTTTCTGGCTATCAGCCTTCATCAGCCTGGATAGCTTGACTCCAGTGGTGTGGAGAGCCTGGGACTCACGTCTGAGCATACCCAGCCCACTCGGGGTGAAAATTGCAAAAAACACAGTTGATGGACAGAATGTAGAACAATGTCACACATTCACCCCAGTACAAGGATCTGGGCCTAAATTCATCGTTTTTTTACACTCCACACCACCCTGGGTTAGACACTGGCTATATGCAAATCAGCTCTGACCCTGTGCCTCATGGGAACAGTCCAGTCGAACTACCAAGCCATGTCTTTCCCAGACCGGAATCAAGCATCCAAGGACCGGTTTCTGGCTATCAGACTTCATCAGCCTGGATAGCTTGACTCCAGTGTTGTGGAGAGCCTGGGACTCATGTCTGAGCATACCCAGCCCACTCGGGGTGAAAATTGCAAAAAACACAGTTGATGGACAGAATGTAGAACAATGTCACACATTCACCCCAGTACAAGGATCTGGGCCTAAATCCATCGTTTTTTTTGCACTCCACACCACCCTGGGTTAGACACTGGCTATATGCAAATCAGCTCTGACCCTGTGCCTCATGGGAACAGTCCAGTCCGAACTACCAAGCCATGTCTTTCCCAGACCGGAATCAAGCATCCAAGGACCGGTTTCTGGCTATCAGCCTTCAACAGCCTGGATAGCTTGACTCCAGTGGTGTGGAGAGCCTGGGACTCACGTCTGAGCATACCCAGCCCACTCGGGGTGAAAATTGCAAAAAACACAGTTGATGGACAGAATGTAGAACAATGTCACACATTCACCCCAGTACAAGGATATGGGCCTAAATCCATCGTTTTTTTGCACTCCACACCACCCTGGGTTAGACACTGGCTATATGCAAATCAGCTCTGACCCTGTGCCTCATGGGAACAGTCCAGTCCGAACTACCAAGCTATGTCTTTCCCAGACCGGAATCAAGCATCCAAGGACCGGTTTCTGGCTCTCAGCCTTCATCAGCCTGGATAGCTTGACTCCAGTGGTGTGGAGAGCCTGGGACTCACGTCTGAGCAAACCCAGCCCACTCGGGGTGAAAATTGCAAAAAACACAGTTGATGGACAGAATGTAGAACAATGTCACACATTCACCCCAGTACAAGGATCTGGGCCTAAATCCATCTTTTTTTGCACTCCACACCACCCTGGGTTAGACACTGGCTATATGCAAATCAGCTCTGACCCTGTGCCTCATGGGAACAGTCCAGTCCGAACTACCAAGCCATGTCTTTCCCAGACCGGAATCAAGCATCCAAGGACCGGTTTCTAGCTATCAGCCTTCATCAGCCTGGATAGCTTGACTCCAGTGGTGTGGAGAGCCTGGGACTCACGTCTGAGCATACCCAGCCCACTCGGGGTGAAAATTGCAAAAAACACAGTTGATGGACAGAATGTAGAACAATGTCACACATTCACCCCAGTACAAGGATCTGGGCCTAAATCCATCGTTTTTTTGCACTCCACACCACCCTGGGTAAGACACTGGCTATATGCAAATCAGCTCTGACCCTGTGCCTCATGGGAACAGTCCAGTCCGAACTACCAAGCCATGTCTTTCCCAGACCGGAATCAAGCATCCAAGGACCGGTTTCTGGCTCTCAGCCTTCATCAGCCTGGATAGCTTGACTCCAGTGGTGTGGAGAGCCTGGGACTCACGTCTGAGCAAACCCAGCCCACTCGGGGTGAAAATTGCAAAAAACACAGTTGATGGACAGAATGTAGAACAATGTCACACATTCACCCCAGTACAAGGATCTGGGCCTAAATCCATCTTTTTTTGCACTCCACACCACCCTGGGTTAGACACTGGCTATATGCAAATCAGCTCTGACCCTGTGCCTCATGGGAACAGTCCAGTCCGAACTACCAAGCCATGTCTTTCCCAGACCGGAATCAAGCATCCAAGGACCGGTTTCTGGCTATCAGCCTTCATCAGCCTGGATAGCTTGACTCCAGTGGTGTGGAGAGCCTGGGACTCACGTCTGAGCATACCCAGCCCACTCGGGGTGAAAATTGCAAAAAACACAGTTGATGGACAGAATGTAGAACAATGTCACACATTCACCCCAGTACAAGGATCTGGGCCTAAATCCATCGTTTTTTTGCACTCCACACCACCCGGGGTTAGACACTGGCTATATGCAAATCAGCTCTGACCCTGTGCCTCATGGGAACAGTCCAGTCCGAACTACCAAGCCATGTCTTTCCCAGACCGGAATCAAGCATCCAAGGACCGGTTTCTGGCTATCAGCCTTCATCAGCCTGGATAGCTTGACTCCAGTGGTGTGGAGAGCCTGGGACTCACGTCTGAGCATACCCAGCCCACTCGGGGTGAAAATTGCAAAAAACACAGTTGATGGACAGAATGTAGAACAATGTCACACATTCACCCCAGTACAAGGATCTGGGCCTAAATTCATCGTTTTTTTACACTCCACACCACCCTGGGTTAGACACTGGCTATATGCAAATCAGCTCTGACCCTGTGCCTCATGGGAACAGTCCAGTCGAACTACCAAGCCATGTCTTTCCCAGACCGGAATCAAGCATCCAAGGACCGGTTTCTGGCTATCAGACTTCATCAGCCTGGATAGCTTGACTCCAGTGTTGTGGAGAGCCTGGGACTCATGTCTGAGCATACCCAGCCCACTCGGGGTGAAAATTGCAAAAAACACAGTTGATGGACAGAATGTAGAACAATGTCACACATTCACCCCAGTACAAGGATCTGGGCCTAAATCCATCGTTTTTTTGCACTCCACACCACCCTGGGTTAGACACTGGCTATATGCAAATCAGCTCTGACCCTGTGCCTCATGGGAACAGTCCAGTCCGAACTACCAAGCCATGTCTTTCCCAGACCGGAATCAAGCATCCAAGGACCGGTTTCTGGCTATCAGCCTTCAACAGCCTGGATAGCTTGACTCCAGTGGTGTGGAGAGCCTGGGACTCACGTCTGAGCATACCCAGCCCACTCGGGGTGAAAATTGCAAAAAACACAGTTGATGGACAGAATGTAGAACAATGTCACACATTCACCCCAGTACAAGGATCTGGGCCTAAATCCATCGTTTTTTTGCACTCCACACCACCCTGGGTAAGACACTGGCTATATGCAAATCAGCTCTGACCCTGTGCCTCATGGGAACAGTCCAGTCCGAACTACCAAGCCATGTCTTTCCCAGACCGGAATCAAGCATCCAAGGACCGGTTTCTGGCTCTCAGCCTTCATCAGCCTGGATAGCTTGACTCCAGTGGTGTGGAGAGCCTGGGACTCACGTCTGAGCAAACCCAGCCCACTCGGGGTGAAAATTGCAAAAAACACAGTTGATGGACAGAATGTAGAACAATGTCACACATTCACCCCAGTACAAGGATCTGGGCCTAAATCCATCTTTTTTTGCACTCCACACCACCCTGGGTTAGACACTGGCTATATGCAAATCAGCTCTGACCCTGTGCCTCATGGGAACAGTCCAGTCCGAACTACCAAGCCATGTCTTTCCCAGACCGGAATCAAGCATCCAAGGACCGGTTTCTGGCTATCAGCCTTCATCAGCCTGGATAGCTTGACTCCAGTGGTGTGGAGAGCCTGGGACTCACGTCTGAGCATACCCAGCCCACTCGGGGTGAAAATTGCAAAAAACACAGTTGATGGACAGAATGTAGAACAATGTCACACATTCACCCCAGTACAAGGATCTGGGCCTAAATCCATCGTTTTTTTGCACTCCACACCACCCGGGGTTAGACACTGGCTATATGCAAATCAGCTCTGACCCTGTGCCTCATGGGAACAGTCCAGTCCGAACTACCAAGCCATGTCTTTCCCAGACCAGAATCAAGCATCCAAGGACCGGTTTCTGGCTATCAGCCTTCATCAGCCTGGATAGCTTGACTCCAGTGGTGTGGAGAGCCTGGGACTCACGTCTGAGCATACCCAGCCCACTCGGGGTGAAAATTGCAAAAAACACAGTTGATGGACAGAATGTAGAACAATGTCACACATTCACCCCAGTACAAGGATCTGGGCCTAAATTCATCGTTTTTTTACACTCCACACCACCCTGGGTTAGACACTGGCTATATGCAAATCAGCTCTGACCCTGTGCCTCATGGGAACAGTCCAGTCGAACTACCAAGCCATGTCTTTCCCAGACCGGAATCAAGCATCCAAGGACCGGTTTCTGGCTATCAGACTTCATCAGCCTGGATAGCTTGACTCCAGTGTTGTGGAGAGCCTGGGACTCATGTCTGAGCATACCCAGCCCACTCGGGGTGAAAATTGCAAAAAACACAGTTGATGGACAGAATGTAGAACAATGTCACACATTCACCCCAGTACAAGGATCTGGGCCTAAATCCATCTTTTTTTTGCACTCCACACCACCCTGGGTTAGACACTGGCTATATGCAAATCAGCTCTGACCCTGTGCCTCATGGGAACAGTCCAGTCCGAACTACCAAGCCATGTCTTTCCCAGACCGGAATCAAGCATCCAAGGACCGGTTTCTGGCTATCAGCCTTCAACAGCCTGGATAGCTTGACTCCAGTGGTGTGGAGAGCCTGGGACTCACGTCTGAGCATACCCAGCCCACTCGGGGTGAAAATTGCAAAAAACACAGTTGATGGACAGAATGTAGAACAATGTCACACATTCACCCCAGTACAAGGATATGGGCCTAAATCCATCGTTTTTTTGCACTCCACACCACCCTGGGTTAGACACTGGCTATATGCAAATCAGCTCTGACCCTGTGCCTCATGGGAACAGTCCAGTCCGAACTACCAAGCCATGTCTTTCTCAGACCGGAATCAAGCATCCAAGGACCGGTTTCTAGCTATCAGCCTTCATCAGCCTGGATAGCTTGACTCCAGTGGTGTGGAGAGCCTGGGACTCACATCTGAGCATACCCAGCCCACTCGGGGTGAAAATTGCAAAAAACACAGTTGATGGACAGAATGTAGAACAATGTCACACATTCACCCCAGTACAAGGATCTGGGCCTAAATCCATCGTTTTTTTGCACTCCACACCACCCTGGGTAAGACACTGGCTATATGCAAATCAGCTCTGACCCTGTGCCTCATGGGAACAGTCCAGTCCGAACTACCAAGCCATGTCTTTCCCAGACCGGAATCAAGCATCCAAGGACCGGTTTCTGGCTCTCAGCCTTCATCAGCCTGGATAGCTTGACTCCAGTGGTGTGGAGAGCCTGGGACTCACGTCTGAGCAAACCCAGCCCACTCGGGGTGAAAATTGCAAAAAACACAGTTGATGGACAGAATGTAGAACAATGTCACACATTCACCCCAGTACAAGGATCTGGGCCTAAATCCATCTTTTTTTGCACTCCACACCACCCTGGGTTAGACACTGGCTATATGCAAATCAGCTCTGACCCTGTGCCTCATGGGAACAGTCCAGTCCGAACTACCAAGCCATGTCTTTCCCAGACCGGAATCAAGCATCCAAGGACCGGTTTCTGGCTATCAGCCTTCATCAGCCTGGATAGCTTGACTCCAGTGGTGTGGAGAGCCTGGGACTCACGTCTGAGCATACCCAGCCCACTCGGGGTGAAAATTGCAAAAAACACAGTTGATGGACAGAATGTAGAACAATGTCACACATTCACCCCAGTACAAGGATCTGGGCCTAAATCCATCGTTTTTTTGCACTCCACACCACCCTGGGTTAGACACTGGCTATATGCAAATCAGCTCTGACCCTGTGCCTCATGGGAACAGTCCAGTCGAACTACCAAGCCATGTCTTTCCCAGACCGGAATCAAGCATGCAAGGACCGGTTTCTGGCTATCAGACTTCATCAGCCTGGATAGCTTGACTCCAGTGTTGTGGAGAGCCTGGGACTCATGTCTGAGCATACCCAGCCCACTCGGGGTGAAAATTGCAAAAAACACAGTTGATGGACAGAATGTAGAACAATGTCACACATTCACCCCAGTACAAGGATCTGGGCCTAAATCCATCGTTTTTTTGCACTCCACACCACCCTGGGTTAGACACTGGCTATATGCAAATCAGCTCTGACCCTGTGCCTCATGGGAACAGTCCAGTCCGAACTACCAAGCCATGTCTTTCCCAGACCGGAATCAAGCATCCAAGGACCGGTTTCTGGCTATCAGCCTTCAACAGCCTGGATAGCTTGACTCCAGTGGTGTGGAGAGCCTGGGACTCACGTCTGAGCATACCCAGCCCACTCGGGGTGAAAATTGCAAAAAACACAGTTGATGGACAGAATGTAGAACAATGTCACACATTCACCCCAGTACAAGGATATGGGCCTAAATCCATCGTTTTTTTGCACTCCACACCACCCTGGGTTAGACACTGGCTATATGCAAATCAGCTCTGACCCTGTGCCTCATGGGAACAGTCCAGTCCGAACTACCAAGCTATGTCTTTCCCAGACCGGAATCAAGCATCCAAGGACCGGTTTCTGGCTCTCAGCCTTCATCAGCCTGGATAGCTTGACTCCAGTGGTGTGGAGAGCCTGGGACTCACGTCTGAGCAAACCCAGCCCACTCGGGGTGAAAATTGCAAAAAACACAGTTGATGGACAGAATGTAGAACAATGTCACACATTCACCCCAGTACAAGGATCTGGGCCTAAATCCATCTTTTTTTGCACTCCACACCACCCTGGGTTAGACACTGGCTATATGCAAATCAGCTCTGACCCTGTGCCTCATGGGAACAGTCCAGTCCGAACTACCAAGCCATGTCTTTCCCAGACCGGAATCAAGCATCCAAGGACCGGTTTCTAGCTATCAGCCTTCATCAGCCTGGATAGCTTGACTCCAGTGGTGTGGAGAGCCTGGGACTCACGTCTGAGCATACCCAGCCCACTCGGGGTGAAAATTGCAAAAAACACAGTTGATGGACAGAATGTAGAACAATGTCACACATTCACCCCAGTACAAGGATCTGGGCCTAAATCCATCGTTTTTTTGCACTCCACACCACCCTGGGTAAGACACTGGCTATATGCAAATCAGCTCTGACCCTGTGCCTCATGGGAACAGTCCAGTCCGAACTACCAAGCCATGTCTTTCCCAGACCGGAATCAAGCATCCAAGGACCGGTTTCTGGCTCTCAGCCTTCATCAGCCTGGATAGCTTGACTCCAGTGGTGTGGAGAGCCTGGGACTCACGTCTGAGCAAACCCAGCCCACTCGGGGTGAAAATTGCAAAAAACACAGTTGATGGACAGAATGTAGAACAATGTCACACATTCACCCCAGTACAAGGATCTGGGCCTAAATCCATCTTTTTTTGCACTCCACACCACCCTGGGTTAGACACTGGCTATATGCAAATCAGCTCTGACCCTGTGCCTCATGGGAACAGTCCAGTCCGAACTACCAAGCCATGTCTTTCCCAGACCGGAATCAAGCATCCAAGGACCGGTTTCTGGCTATCAGCCTTCATCAGCCTGGATAGCTTGACTCCAGTGGTGTGGAGAGCCTGGGACTCACGTCTGAGCATACCCAGCCCACTCGGGGTGAAAATTGCAAAAAACACAGTTGATGGACAGAATGTAGAACAATGTCACACATTCACACCAGTACAAGGATCTGGGCCTAAATCCATCGTTTTTTTGCACTCCACACCACCCGGGGTTAGACACTGGCTATATGCAAATCAGCTCTGACCCTGTGCCTCATGGGAACAGTCCAGTCCGAACTACCAAGCCATGTCTTTCCCAGACCGGAATCAAGCATCCAAGGACCGGTTTCTGGCTATCAGCCTTCATCAGCCTGGATAGCTTGACTCCAGTGGTGTGGAGAGCCTGGGACTCACGTCTGAGCATACCCAGCCCACTCGGGGTGAAAATTGCAAAAAACACAGTTGATGGACAGAATGTAGAACAATGTCACACATTCACCCCAGTACAAGGATCTGGGCCTAAATTCATCGTTTTTTTACACTCCACACCACCCTGGGTTAGACACTGGCTATATGCAAATCAGCTCTGACCCTGTGCCTCATGGGAACAGTCCAGTCGAACTACCAAGCCATGTCTTTCCCAGACCGGAATCAAGCATCCAAGGACCGGTTTCTGGCTATCAGACTTCATCAGCCTGGATAGCTTGACTCCAGTGTTGTGGAGAGCCTGGGACTCATGTCTGAGCATACCCAGCCCACTCGGGGTGAAAATTGCAAAAAACACAGTTGATGGACAGAATGTAGAACAATGTCACACATTCACCCCAGTACAAGGATCTGGGCCTAAATCCATCGTTTTTTTTGCACTCCACACCACCCTGGGTTAGACACTGGCTATATGCAAATCAGCTCTGACCCTGTGCCTCATGGGAACAGTCCAGTCCGAACTACCAAGCCATGTCTTTCCCAGACCGGAATCAAGCATCCAAGGACCGGTTTCTGGCTATCAGCCTTCAACAGCCTGGATAGCTTGACTCCAGTGGTGTGGAGAGCCTGGGACTCACGTCTGAGCATACCCAGCCCACTCGGGGTGAAAATTGCAAAAAACACAGTTGATGGACAGAATGTAGAACAATGTCACACATTCACCCCAGTACAAGGATATGGGCCTAAATCCATCGTTTTTTTGCACTCCACACCACCCTGGGTTAGACACTGGCTATATGCAAATCAGCTCTGACCCTGTGCCTCATGGGAACAGTCCAGTCCGAACTACCAAGCTATGTCTTTCCCAGACCGGAATCAAGCATCCAAGGACCGGTTTCTGGCTCTCAGCCTTCATCAGCCTGGATAGCTTGACTCCAGTGGTGTGGAGAGCCTGGGACTCACGTCTGAGCAAACCCAGCCCACTCGGGGTGAAAATTGCAAAAAACACAGTTGATGGACAGAATGTAGAACAATGTCACACATTCACCCCAGTACAAGGATCTGGGCCTAAATCCATCTTTTTTTGCACTCCACACCACCCTGGGTTAGACACTGGCTATATGCAAATCAGCTCTGACCCTGTGCCTCATGGGAACAGTCCAGTCCGAACTACCAAGCCATGTCTTTCCCAGACCGGAATCAAGCATCCAAGGACCGGTTTCTAGCTATCAGCCTTCATCAGCCTGGATAGCTTGACTCCAGTGGTGTGGAGAGCCTGGGACTCACGTCTGAGCATACCCAGCCCACTCGGGGTGAAAATTGCAAAAAACACAGTTGATGGACAGAATGTAGAACAATGTCACACATTCACCCCAGTACAAGGATCTGGGCCTAAATCCATCGTTTTTTTGCACTCCACACCACCCTGGGTAAGACACTGGCTATATGCAAATCAGCTCTGACCCTGTGCCTCATGGGAACAGTCCAGTCCGAACTACCAAGCCATGTCTTTCCCAGACCGGAATCAAGCATCCAAGGACCGGTTTCTGGCTCTCAGCCTTCATCAGCCTGGATAGCTTGACTCCAGTGGTGTGGAGAGCCTGGGACTCACGTCTGAGCAAACCCAGCCCACTCGGGGTGAAAATTGCAAAAAACACAGTTGATGGACAGAATGTAGAACAATGTCACACATTCACCCCAGTACAAGGATCTGGGCCTAAATCCATCTTTTTTTGCACTCCACACCACCCTGGGTTAGACACTGGCTATATGCAAATCAGCTCTGACCCTGTGCCTCATGGGAACAGTCCAGTCCGAACTACCAAGCCATGTCTTTCCCAGACCGGAATCAAGCATCCAAGGACCGGTTTCTGGCTATCAGCCTTCATCAGCCTGGATAGCTTGACTCCAGTGGTGTGGAGAGCCTGGGACTCACGTCTGAGCATACCCAGCCCACTCGGGGTGAAAATTGCAAAAAACACAGTTGATGGACAGAATGTAGAACAATGTCACACATTCACCCCAGTACAAGGATCTGGGCCTAAATCCATCGTTTTTTTGCACTCCACACCACCCGGGGTTAGACACTGGCTATATGCAAATCAGCTCTGACCCTGTGCCTCATGGGAACAGTCCAGTCCGAACTACCAAGCCATGTCTTTCCCAGACCGGAATCAAGCATCCAAGGACCGGTTTCTGGCTATCAGCCTTCATCAGCCTGGATAGCTTGACTCCAGTGGTGTGGAGAGCCTGGGACTCACGTCTGAGCATACCCAGCACACTCGGGGTGAAAATTGCAAAAAACACAGTTGATGGACAGAATGTAGAACAATGTCACACATTCACCCCAGTACAAGGATCTGGGCCTAAATTCATCGTTTTTTTACACTCCACACCACCCTGGGTTAGACACTGGCTATATGCAAATCAGCTCTGACCCTGTGCCTCATGGGAACAGTCCAGTCGAACTACCAAGCCATGTCTTTCCCAGACCGGAATCAAGCATCCAAGGACCGGTTTCTGGCTATCAGACTTCATCAGCCTGGATAGCTTGACTCCAGTGTTGTGGAGAGCCTGGGACTCATGTCTGAGCATACCCAGCCCACTCGGGGTGAAAATTGCAAAAAACACAGTTGATGGACAGAATGTAGAACAATGTCACACATTCACCCCAGTACAAGGATCTGGGCCTAAATCCATCGTTTTTTTGCACTCCACACCACCCTGGGTTAGACACTGGCTATATGCAAATCAGCTCTGACCCTGTGCCTCATGGGAACAGTCCAGTCCGAACTACCAAGCCATGTCTTTCCCAGACCGGAATCAAGCATCCAAGGACCGGTTTCTGGCTATCAGCCTTCAACAGCCTGGATAGCTTGACTCCAGTGGTGTGGAGAGCCTGGGACTCACGTCTGAGCATACCCAGCCCACTCGGGGTGAAAATTGCAAAAAACACAGTTGATGGACAGAATGTAGAACAATGTCACACATTCACCCCAGTACAAGGATATGGGCCTAAATCCATCGTTTTTTTGCACTCCACACCACCCTGGGTTAGACACTGGCTATATGCAAATCAGCTCTGACCCTGTGCCTCATGGGAACAGTCCAGTCCGAACTACCAAGCTATGTCTTTCCCAGACCGGAATCAAGCATCCAAGGACCGGTTTCTGGCTCTCAGCCTTCATCAGCCTGGATAGCTTGACTCCAGTGGTGTGGAGAGCCTGGGACTCACGTCTGAGCAAACCCAGCCCACTCGGGGTGAAAATTGCAAAAAACACAGTTGATGGACAGAATGTAGAACAATGTCACACATTCACCCCAGTACAAGGATCTGGGCCTAAATCCATCTTTTTTTGCACTCCACACCACCCTGGGTTAGACACTGGCTATATGCAAATCAGCTCTGACCCTGTGCCTCATGGGAACAGCCCAGTCCGAACTACCAAGCCATGTCTTTCCCAGACCGGAATCAAGCATCCAAGGACCGGTTTCTAGCTATCAGCCTTCATCAGCCTGGATAGCTTGACTCCAGTGGTGTGGAGAGCCTGGGACTCACGTCTGAGCATACCCAGCCCACTCGGGGTGAAAATTGCAAAAAACACAGTTGATGGACAGAATGTAGAACAATGTCACACATTCACCCCAGTACAAGGATCTGGGCCTAAATCCATCGTTTTTTTGCACTCCACACCACCCTGGGTAAGACACTGGCTATATGCAAATCAGCTCTGACCCTGTGCCTCATGGGAACAGTCCAGTCCGAACTACCAAGCCATGTCTTTCCCAGACCGGAATCAAGCATCCAAGGACCGGTTTCTGGCTCTCAGCCTTCATCAGCCTGGATAGCTTGACTCCAGTGGTGTGGAGAGCCTGGGACTCACGTCTGAGCAAACCCAGCCCACTCGGGGTGAAAATTGCAAAAAACACAGTTGATGGACAGAATGTAGAACAATGTCACACATTCACCCCAGTACAAGGATCTGGGCCTAAATCCATCTTTTTTTGCACTCCACACCACCCTGGGTTAGACACTGGCTATATGCAAATCAGCTCTGACCCTGTGCCTCATGGGAACAGTCCAGTCCGAACTACCAAGCCATGTCTTTCCCAGACCGGAATCAAGCATCCAAGGACCGGTTTCTGGCTATCAGCCTTCATCAGCCTGGATAGCTTGACTCCAGTGGTGTGGAGAGCCTGGGACTCACGTCTGAGCATACCCAGCCCACTCGGGGTGAAAATTGCAAAAAACACAGTTGATGGACAGAATGTAGAACAATGTCACACATTCACCCCAGTACAAGGATCTGGGCCTAAATCCATCGTTTTTTTGCACTCCACACCACCCGGGGTTAGACACTGGCTATATGCAAATCAGCTCTGACCCTGTGCCTCATGGGAACAGTCCAGTCCGAACTACCAAGCCATGTCTTTCCCAGACCGGAATCAAGCATCCAAGGACCGGTTTCTGGCTATCAGCCTTCATCAGCCTGGATAGCTTGACTCCAGTGGTGTGGAGAGCCTGGGACTCACGTCTGAGCATACCCAGCCCACTCGGGGTGAAAATTGCAAAAAACACAGTTGATGGACAGAATGTAGAACAATGTCACACATTCACCCCAGTACAAGGATCTGGGCCTAAATTCATCGTTTTTTTACACTCCACACCACCCTGGGTTAGACACTGGCTATATGCAAATCAGCTCTGACCCTGTGCCTCATGGGAACAGTCCAGTCGAACTACCAAGCCATGTCTTTCCCAGACCGGAATCAAGCATCCAAGGACCGGTTTCTGGCTATCAGACTTCATCAGCCTGGATAGCTTGACTCCAGTGTTGTGGAGAGCCTGGGACTCATGTCTGAGCATACCCAGCCCACTCGGGGTGAAAATTGCAAAAAACACAGTTGATGGACAGAATGTAGAACAATGTCACACATTCACCCCAGTACAAGGATCTGGGCCTAAATCCATCGTTTTTTTGCACTCCACACCACCCTGGGTTAGACACTGGCTATATGCAAATCAGCTCTGACCCTGTGCCTCATGGGAACAGTCCAGTCCGAACTACCAAGCCATGTCTTTCCCAGACCGGAATCAAGCATCCAAGGACCGGTTTCTGGCTATCAGCCTTCAACAGCCTGGATAGCTTGACTCCAGTGGTGTGGAGAGCCTGGGACTCACGTCTGAGCATACCCAGCCCACTCGGGGTGAAAATTGCAAAAAACACAGTTGATGGACAGAATGTAGAACAATGTCACACATTCACCCCAGTACAAGGATCTGGGCCTAAATCCATCGTTTTTTTGCACTCCACACCACCCTGGGTTAGACACTGGCTATATGCAAATCAGCTCTGACCCTGTGCCTCATGGGAACAGTCCAGTCCGAACTACCAAGCCATGTCTTTCTCAGACCGGAATCAAGCATCCAAGGACCGGTTTCTAGCTATCAGCCTTCATCAGCCTGGATAGCTTGACTCCAGTGGTGTGGAGAGCCTGGGACTCACATCTGAGCATACCCAGCCCACTCGGGGTGAAAATTGCAAAAAACACAGTTGATGGACAGAATGTAGAACAATGTCACACATTCACCCCAGTACAAGGATCTGGGCCTAAATCCATCGTTTTTTTGCACTCCACACCACCCTGGGTAAGACACTGGCTATATGCAAATCAGCTCTGACCCTGTGCCTCATGGGAACAGTCCAGTCCGAACTACCAAGCCATGTCTTTCCCAGACCGGAATCAAGCATCCAAGGACCGGTTTCTGGCTCTCAGCCTTCATCAGCCTGGATAGCTTGACTCCAGTGGTGTGGAGAGCCTGGGACTCACGTCTGAGCAAACCCAGCCCACTCGGGGTGAAAATTGCAACAAACACAGTTGATGGACAGAATGTAGAACAATGTCACACATTCACCCCAGTACAAGGATCTGGGCCTAAATCCATCTTTTTTTGCACTCCACACCACCCTGGGTTAGACACTGGCTATATGCAAATCAGCTCTGACCCTGTGCCTCATGGGAACAGTCCAGTCCGAACTACCAAGCCATGTCTTTCCCAGACCGGAATCAAGCATCCAAGGACCGGTTTCTGGCTATCAGCCTTCATCAGCCTGGATAGCTTGACTCCAGTGGTGTGGAGAGCCTGGGACTCACGTCTGAGCATACCCAGCCCACTCGGGGTGAAAATTGCAAAAAACACAGTTGATGGACAGAATGTAGAACAATGTCACACATTCACCCCAGTACAAGGATCTGGGCCTAAATCCATCGTTTTTTTGCACTCCACACCACCCTGGGTTAGACACTGGCTATATGCAAATCAGCTCTGACCCTGTGCCTCATGGGAACAGTCCAGTCGAACTACCAAGCCATGTCTTTCCCAGACCGGAATCAAGCATGCAAGGACCGGTTTCTGGCTATCAGACTTCATCAGCCTGGATAGCTTGACTCCAGTGTTGTGGAGAGCCTGGGACTCATGTCTGAGCATACCCAGCGCACTCGGGGTGAAAATTGCAAAAAACACAGTTGATGGACAGAATGTAGAACAATGTCACACATTCACCCCAGTACAAGGATCTGGGCCTAAATCCATCGTTTTTTTGCACTCCACACCACCCTGGGTTAGACACTGGCTATATGCAAATCAGCTCTGACCCTGTGCCTCATGGGAACAGTCCAGTCCGAACTACCAAGCCATGTCTTTCCCAGACCGGAATCAAGCATCCAAGGACCGGTTTCTGGCTATCAGCCTTCAACAGCCTGGATAGCTTGACTCCAGTGGTGTGGAGAGCCTGGGACTCACGTCTGAGCATACCCAGCCCACTCGGGGTGAAAATTGCAAAAAACACAGTTGATGGACAGAATGTAGAACAATGTCACACATTCACCCCAGTACAAGGATATGGGCCTAAATCCATCGTTTTTTTGCACTCCACACCACCCTGGGTTAGACACTGGCTATATGCAAATCAGCTCTGACCCTGTGCCTCATGGGAACAGTCCAGTCCGAACTACCAAGCTATGTCTTTCCCAGACCGGAATCAAGCATCCAAGGACCGGTTTCTGGCTCTCAGCCTTCATCAGCCTGGATAGCTTGACTCCAGTGGTGTGGAGAGCCTGGGACTCACGTCTGAGCAAACCCAGCCCACTCGGGGTGAAAATTGCAAAAAACACAGTTGATGGACAGAATGTAGAACAATGTCACACATTCACCCCAGTACAAGGATCTGGGCCTAAATCCATCTTTTTTTGCACTCCACACCACCCTGGGTTAGACACTGGCTATATGCAAATCAGCTCTGACCCTGTGCCTCATGGGAACAGTCCAGTCCGAACTACCAAGCCATGTCTTTCCCAGACCGGAATCAAGCATCCAAGGACCGGTTTCTAGCTATCAGCCTTCATCAGCCTGGATAGCTTGACTCCAGTGGTGTGGAGAGCCTGGGACTCACGTCTGAGCATACCCAGCCCACTCGGGGTGAAAATTGCAAAAAACACAGTTGATGGACAGAATGTAGAACAATGTCACACATTCACCCCAGTACAAGGATCTGGGCCTAAATCCATCGTTTTTTTGCACTCCACACCACCCTGGGTAAGACACTGGCTATATGCAAATCAGCTCTGACCCTGTGCCTCATGGGAACAGTCCAGTCCGAACTACCAAGCCATGTCTTTCCCAGACCGGAATCAAGCATCCAAGGACCGGTTTCTGGCTCTCAGCCTTCATCAGCCTGGATAGCTTGACTCCAGTGGTGTGGAGAGCCTGGGACTCACGTCTGAGCAAACCCAGCCCACTCGGGGTGAAAATTGCAAAAAACACAGTTGATGGACAGAATGTAGAACAATGTCACACATTCACCCCAGTACAAGGATCTGGGCCTAAATCCATCTTTTTTTGCACTCCACACCACCCTGGGTTAGACACTGGCTATATGCAAATCAGCTCTGACCCTGTGCCTCATGGGAACAGTCCAGTCCGAACTACCAAGCCATGTCTTTCCCAGACCGGAATCAAGCATCCAAGGACCGGTTTCTGGCTATCAGCCTTCATCAGCCTGGATAGCTTTACTCCAGTGGTGTGGAGAGCCTGGGACTCACGTCTGAGCATACCCAGCCCACTCGGGGTGAAAATTGCAAAAAACACAGTTGATGGACAGAATGTAGAACAATGTCACACATTCACCCCAGTACAAGGATCTGGGCCTAAATCCATCGTTTTTTTGCACTCCACACCACCCGGGGTTAGACACTGGCTATATGCAAATCAGCTCTGACCCTGTGCCTCATGGGAACAGTCCAGTCCGAACTACCAAGCCATGTCTTTCCCAGACCGGAATCAAGCATCCAAGGACCGGTTTCTGGCTATCAGCCTTCATCAGCCTGGATAGCTTGACTCCAGTGGTGTGGAGAGCCTGGGACTCACGTCTGAGCATACCCAGCCCACTCGGGTTGAAAATTGCAAAAAACACAGTTGATGGACAGAATGTAGAACAATGTCACACATTCACCCCAGTACAAGGATCTGGGCCTAAATTCATCGTTTTTTTACACTCCACACCACCCTGGGTTAGACACTGGCTATATGCAAATCAGCTCTGACCCTGTGCCTCATGGGAACAGTCCAGTCGAACTACCAAGCCATGTCTTTCCCAGACCGGAATCAAGCATCCAAGGACCGGTTTCTGGCTATCAGACTTCATCAGCCTGGATAGCTTGACTCCAGTGTTGTGGAGAGCCTGGGACTCATGTCTGAGCATACCCAGCCCACTCGGGGTGAAAATTGCAAAAAACACAGTTGATGGACAGAATGTAGAACAATGTCACACATTCACCCCAGTACAAGGATCTGGGCCTAAATCCATCGTTTTTTTGCACTCCACACCACCCTGGGTTAGACACTGGCTATATGCAAATCAGCTCTGACCCTGTGCCTCATGGGAACAGTCCAGTCCGAACTACCAAGCCATGTCTTTCCCAGACCGGAATCAAGCATCCAAGGACCGGTTTCTGGCTATCAGCCTTCAACAGCCTGGATAGCTTGACTCCAGTGGTGTGGAGAGCCTGGGACTCACGTCTGAGCATACCCAGCCCACTCGGGGTGAAAATTGCAAAAAACACAGTTGATGGACAGAATGTAGAACAATGTCACACATTCACCCCAGTACAAGGATATGGGCCTAAATCCATCGTTTTTTTGCACTCCACACCACCCTGGGTTAGACACTGGCTATATGCAAATCAGCTCTGACCCTGTGCCTCATGGGAACAGTCCAGTCCGAACTACCAAGCTATGTCTTTCCCAGACCGGAATCAAGCATCCAAGGACCGGTTTCTGGCTATCAGCCTTCATCAGCCTGGATAGCTTGACTCCAGTGGTGTGGAGAGCGTGGGACTCACGTCTGAGCATACCCAGCCCACTCGGGTGAAAATTGCAAAAAACACAGTTGATGGACAGAATGTAGAACAATGTCACACATTCACCCCAGTACAAGGATCTGGGCCTAAATCCATCGTTTTTTTGCACTCCACACCACCCTGGGTTAGACACTGGCTATATGCAAATCAGCTCTGACCCTGTGCCTCATGGGAACAGTCCAGTCCGAACTACCAAGCCATGTCTTTCCCAGACCGGAATCAAGCATCCAAGGACCGGTTTCTGGCTCTCAGCCTTCATCAGCCTGGATAGCTTGACTCCAGTGGTGTGGAGAGCCTGGGACTCACGTCTGAGCAAACCCAGCCCACTCGGGGTGAAAATTGCAAAAAACACAGTTGATGGACAGAATGTAGAACAATGTCACACATTCACCCCAGTACAAGGATCTGGGCCTAAATCCATCTTTTTTTGCACTCCACACCACCCTGGGTTAGACACTGGCTATATGCAAATCAGCTCTGACCCTGTGCCTCATGGGAACAGTCCAGTCCGAACTACCAAGCCATGTCTTTCCCAGACCGGAATCAAGCATCCAAGGACCGGTTTCTAGCTATCAGCCTTCATCAGCCTGGATAGCTTGACTCCAGTGGTGTGGAGAGCCTGGGACTCACGTCTGAGCATACCCAGCCCACTCGGGGTGAAAATTGCAAAAAACACAGTTGATGGACAGAATGTAGAACAATGTCACACATTCCCCCCAGTACAAGGATCTGGGCCTAAATCCATCGTTTTTTTGCACTCCACACCACCCTGGGTAAGACACTGGCTATATGCAAATCAGCTCTGACCCTGTGCCTCATGGGAACAGTCCAGTCCGAACTACCAAGCCATGTCTTTCCCAGACCGGAATCAAGCATCCAAGGACCGGTTTCTGGCTCTCAGCCTTCATCAGCCTGGATAGCTTGACTCCAGTGGTGTGGAGAGCCTGGGACTCACGTCTGAGCAAACCCAGCCCACTCGGGGTGAAAATTGCAAAAAACACAGTTGATGGACAGAATGTAGAACAATGTCACACATTCACCCCAGTACAAGGATCTGGGCCTAAATCCATCTTTTTTTGCACTCCACACCACCCTGGGTTAGACACTGGCTATATGCAAATCAGCTCTGACCCTGTGCCTCATGGGAACAGTCCAGTCCGAACTACCAAGCCATGTCTTTCCCAGACCGGAATCAAGCATCCAAGGACCGGTTTCTGGCTATCAGACTTCATCAGCCTGGATAGCTTGACTCCAGTGTTGTGGAGAGCCTGGGACTCATGTCTGAGCATACCCAGCCCACTCGGGGTGAAAATTGCAAAAAACACAGTTGATGGACAGAATGTAGAACAATGTCACACATTCACCCCAGTACAAGGATCTGGGCCTAAATCCATCGTTTTTTTGCACTCCACACCACCCTGGGTTAGACACTGGCTATATGCAAATCAGCTCTGACCCTGTGCCTCATGGGAACAGTCCAGTCCGAACTACCAAGCCATGTCTTTCCCAGACCGGAATCAAGCATCCAAGGACCGGTTTCTGGCTATCAGCCTTCAACAGCCTGGATAGCTTGACTCCAGTGGTGTGGAGAGCCTGGGACTCACGTCTGAGCATACCCAGCCCACTCGGGGTGAAAATTGCAAAAAACACAGTTGATGGACAGAATGTAGAACAATGTCACACATTCACCCCAGTACAAGGATATGGGCCTAAATCCATCGTTTTTTTGCACTCCACACCACCCTGGGTTAGACACTGGCTATATGCAAATCAGCTCTGACCCTGTGCCTCATGGGAACAGTCCAGTCCGAACTACCAAGCTATGTCTTTCCCAGACCGGAATCAAGCATCCAAGGACCGGTTTCTGGCTATCAGCCTTCATCAGCCTGGATAGCTTGACTCCAGTGGTGTGGAGAGCGTGGGACTCACGTCTGAGCATACCCAGCCCACTCGGGTGAAAATTGCAAAAAACACAGTTGATGGACAGAATGTAGAACAATGTCACACATTCACCCCAGTACAAGGATCTGGGCCTAAATCCATCGTTTTTTTGCACTCCACACCACCCTGGGTTAGACACTGGCTATATGCAAATCAGCTCTGACCCTGTGCCTCATGGGAACAGTCCAGTCCGAACTACCAAGCCATGTCTTTCCCAGACCGGAATCAAGCATCCAAGGACCGGTTTCTGGCTATCAGACTTCATCAGCCTGGATAGCTTGACTCCAGTGTTGTGGAGAGCCTGGGACTCATGTCTGAGCATACCCAGCCCACTCGGGGTGAAAATTGCAAAAAACACAGTTGATGGACAGAATGTAGAACAATGTCACACATTCACCCCAGTACAAGGATCTGGGCCTAAATCCATCGTTTTTTTGCACTCCACACCACCCTGGGTTAGACACTGGCTATATGCAAATCAGCTCTGACCCTGTGCCTCATGGGAACAGTCCAGTCCGAACTACCAAGCCATGTCTTTCCCAGACCGGAATCAAGCATCCAAGGACCGGTTTCTGGCTATCAGCCTTCAACAGCCTGGATAGCTTGACTCCAGTGGTGTGGAGAGCCTGGGACTCACGTCTGAGCATACCCAGCCCACTCGGGGTGAAAATTGCAAAAAACACAGTTGATGGACAGAATGTAGAACAATGTCACACATTCACCCCAGTACAAGGATATGGGCCTAAATCCATCGTTTTTTTGCACTCCACACCACCCTGGGTTAGACACTGGCTATATGCAAATCAGCTCTGACCCTGTGCCTCATGGGAACAGTCCAGTCCGAACTACCAAGCTATGTCTTTCCCAGACCGGAATCAAGCATCCAAGGACCGGTTTCTGGCTATCAGCCTTCATCAGCCTGGATAGCTTGACTCCAGTGGTGTGGAGAGCCTGGGACTCACGTCTGAGCATACCCAGCCCACTCGGGGTGAAAATTGCAAAAAACACAGTTGATGGACAGAATGTAGAACAATGTCACACATTCACCCCAGTACAAGGATCTGGGCCTAAATTCATCGTTTTTTTACACTCCACACCACCCTGGGTTAGACACTGGCTATATGCAAATCAGCTCTGACCCTGTGCCTCATGGGAACAGTCCAGTCGAACTACCAAGCCATGTCTTTCCCAGACCGGAATCAAGCATCCAAGGACCGGTTTCTGGCTATCAGACTTCATCAGCCTGGATAGCTTGACTCCAGTGTTGTGGAGAGCCTGGGACTCATGTCTGAGCATACCCAGCCCACTCGGGGTGAAAATTGCAAAAAACACAGTTGATGGACAGAATGTAGAACAATGTCACACATTCACCCCAGTACAAGGATCTGGGCCTAAATCCATCGTTTTTTTGCACTCCACACCACCCTGGGTTAGACACTGGCTATATGCAAATCAGCTCTGACCCTGTGCCTCATGGGAACAGTCCAGTCCGAACTACCAAGCCATGTCTTTCCCAGACCGGAATCAAGCATCCAAGGACCGGTTTCTGGCTATCAGCCTTCAACAGCCTGGATAGCTTGACTCCAGTGGTGTGGAGAGCCTGGGACTCACGTCTGAGCATACCCAGCCCACTCGGGGTGAAAATTGCAAAAAACACAGTTGATGGACAGAATGTAGAACAATGTCACACATTCACCCCAGTACAAGGATATGGGCCTAAATCCATCGTTTTTTTGCACTCCACACCACCCTGGGTTAGACACTGGCTATATGCAAATCAGCTCTGACCCTGTGCCTCATGGGAACAGTCCAGTCCGAACTACCAAGCTATGTCTTTCCCAGACCGGAATCAAGCATCCAAGGACCGGTTTCTGGCTATCAGCCTTCATCAGCCTGGATAGCTTGACTCCAGTGGTGTGGAGAGCGTGGGACTCACGTCTGAGCATACCCAGCCCACTCGGGTGAAAATTGCAAAAAACACAGTTGATGGACAGAATGTAGAACAATGTCACACATTCACCCCAGTACAAGGATCTGGGCCTAAATCCATCGTTTTTTTGCACTCCACACCACCCTGGGTTAGACACTGGCTATATGCAAATCAGCTCTGACCCTGTGCCTCATGGGAACAGTCCAGTCCGAACTACCAAGCCATGTCTTTCCCAGACCGGAATCAAGCATCCAAGGACCGGTTTCTGGCTCTCAGCCTTCATCAGCCTGGATAGCTTGACTCCAGTGGTGTGGAGAGCCTGGGACTCACGTCTGAGCAAACCCAGCCCACTCGGGGTGAAAATTGCAAAAAACACAGTTGATGGACAGAATGTAGAACAATGTCACACATTCACCCCAGTACAAGGATCTGGGCCTAAATCCATCTTTTTTTGCACTCCACACCACCCTGGGTTAGACACTGGCTATATGCAAATCAGCTCTGACCCTGTGCCTCATGGGAACAGTCCAGTCCGAACTACCAAGCCATGTCTTTCCCAGACCGGAATCAAGCATCCAAGGACCGGTTTCTAGCTATCAGCCTTCATCAGCCTGGATAGCTTGACTCCAGTGGTGTGGAGAGCCTGGGACTCACGTCTGAGCATACCCAGCCCACTCGGGGTGAAAATTGCAAAAAACACAGTTGATGGACAGAATGTAGAACAATGTCACACATTCACCCCAGTACAAGGATCTGGGCCTAAATCCATCGTTTTTTTGCACTCCACACCACCCTGGGTAAGACACTGGCTATATGCAAATCAGCTCTGACCCTGTGCCTCATGGGAACAGTCCAGTCCGAACTACCAAGCCATGTCTTTCCCAGACCGGAATCAAGCATCCAAGGACCGGTTTCTGGCTCTCAGCCTTCATCAGCCTGGATAGCTTGACTCCAGTGGTGTGGAGAGCCTGGGACTCACGTCTGAGCAAACCCAGCCCACTCGGGGTGAAAATTGCAAAAAACACAGTTGATGGACAGAATGTAGAACAATGTCACACATTCACCCCAGTACAAGGATCTGGGCCTAAATCCATCTTTTTTTGCACTCCACACCACCCTGGGTTAGACACTGGCTATATGCAAATCAGCTCTGACCCTGTGCCTCATGGGAACAGTCCAGTCCGAACTACCAAGCCATGTCTTTCCCAGACCGGAATCAAGCATCCAAGGACCGGTTTCTGGCTATCAGACTTCATCAGCCTGGATAGCTTGACTCCAGTGTTGTGGAGAGCCTGGGACTCATGTCTGAGCATACCCAGCCCACTCGGGGTGAAAATTGCAAAAAACACAGTTGATGGACAGAATGTAGAACAATGTCACACATTCACCCCAGTACAAGGATCTGGGCCTAAATCCATCGTTTTTTTGCACTCCACACCACCCTGGGTTAGACACTGGCTATATGCAAATCAGCTCTGACCCTGTGCCTCATGGGAACAGTCCAGTCCGAACTACCAAGCCATGTCTTTCCCAGACCGGAATCAAGCATCCAAGGACCGGTTTCTGGCTATCAGCCTTCAACAGCCTGGATAGCTTGACTCCAGTGGTGTGGAGAGCCTGGGACTCACGTCTGAGCATACCCAGCCCACTCGGGGTGAAAATTGCAAAAAACACAGTTGATGGACAGAATGTAGAACAATGTCACACATTCACCCCAGTACAAGGATATGGGCCTAAATCCATCGTTTTTTTGCACTCCACACCACCCTGGGTAAGACACTGGCTATATGCAAATCAGCTCTGACCCTGTGCCTCATGGGAACAGTCCAGTCCGAACTACCAAGCTATGTCTTTCCCAGACCGGAATCAAGCATCCAAGGACCGGTTTCTGGCTATCAGCCTTCATCAGCCTGGATAGCTTGACTCCAGTGGTGTGGAGAGCGTGGGACTCACGTCTGAGCATACCCAGCCCACTCGGGTGAAAATTGCAAAAAACACAGTTGATGGACAGAATGTAGAACAATGTCACACATTCACCCCAGTACAAGGATCTGGGCCTAAATCCATCGTTTTTTTGCACTCCACACCACCCTGGGTTAGACACTGGCTATATGCAAATCAGCTCTGACCCTGTGCCTCATGGGAACAGTCCAGTCCGAACTACCAAGCCATGTCTTTCCCAGACCGGAATCAAGCATCCAAGGACCGGTTTCTGGCTATCAGACTTCATCAGCCTGGATAGCTTGACTCCAGTGTTGTGGAGAGCCTGGGACTCATGTCTGAGCATACCCAGCCCACTCGGGGTGAAAATTGCAAAAAACACAGTTGATGGACAGAATGTAGAACAATGTCACACATTCACCCCAGTACAAGGATCTGGGCCTAAATCCATCGTTTTTTTGCACTCCACACCACCCTGGGTTAGACACTGGCTATATGCAAATCAGCTCTGACCCTGTGCCTCATGGGAACAGTCCAGTCCGAACTACCAAGCCATGTCTTTCCCAGACCGGAATCAAGCATCCAAGGACCGGTTTCTGGCTATCAGCCTTCAACAGCCTGGATAGCTTGACTCCAGTGGTGTGGAGAGCCTGGGACTCACGTCTGAGCATACCCAGCCCACTCGGGGTGAAAATTGCAAAAAACACAGTTGATGGACAGAATGTAGAACAATGTCACACATTCACCCCAGTACAAGGATATGGGCCTAAATCCATCGTTTTTTTGCACTCCACACCACCCTGGGTTAGACACTGGCTATATGCAAATCAGCTCTGACCCTGTGCCTCATGGGAACAGTCCAGTCCGAACTACCAAGCTATGTCTTTCCCAGACCGGAATCAAGCATCCAAGGACCGGTTTCTGGCTATCAGCCTTCATCAGCCTGGATAGCTTGACTCCAGTGGTGTGGAGAGCGTGGGACTCACGTCTGAGCATACCCAGCCCACTCGGGTGAAAATTGCAAAAAACACAGTTGATGGACAGAATGTAGAACAATGTCACACATTCACCCCAGTACAAGGATCTGGGCCTAAATCCATCGTTTTTTTGCACTCCACACCACCCTGGGTTAGACACTGGCTATATGCAAATCAGCTCTGACCCTGTGCCTCATGGGAACAGTCCAGTCCGAACTACCAAGCCATGTCTTTCTCAGACCGGAATCAAGCATCCAAGGACCGGTTTCTAGCTATCAGCCTTCATCAGCCTGGATAGCTTGACTCCAGTGGTGTGGAGAGCCTGGGACTCACGTCTGAGCATACCCAGCCCACTCGGGGTGAAAATTGCAAAAAACACAGTTGATGGACAGAATGTAGAACAATGTCACACATTCACCCCAGTACAAGGATCTGGGCCTAAATCCATTTTTTTTGCACTCCACACCACCCTGGGTTAGACACTGGCTATATGCAAATCAGCTCTGACCCTGTGCCTCATGGGAACAGTCCAGTCCGAACTACCAAGCCATGTCTTTCCCAGACCGGAATCAAGCATCCAAGGACCGGTTTCTGGCTATCAGCCTTCATCAGCCTGGATAGCTTGACTCCAGTGGTGTGGAGAGCCTGGGACTCACGTCTGAGCATACCCAGCCCACTCGGGGTGAAAATTGCAAAAAACACAGTTGATGGACAGAATGTAGAACAATGTCACACATTCACCCCAGTACAAGGATCTGGGCCTAAATCCATCGTTTTTTTGCACTCCACACCACCCTGGGTTAGACACTGGCTATATGCAAATCAGCTCTGACCCTGTGCCTCATGGGAACAGTCCAGTCGAACTACCAAGCCATGTCTTTCCCAGACCGGAATCAAGCATGCAAGGACCGGTTTCTGGCTATCAGACTTCATCAGCCTGGATAGCTTGACTCCAGTGTTGTGGAGAGCCTGGGACTCATGTCTGAGCATACCCAGCCCACTCGGGGTGAAAATTGCAAAAAACACAGTTGATGGACAGAATGTAGAACAATGTCACACATTCACCCCAGTACAAGGATCTGGGCCTAAATCCATCGTTTTTTTGCACTCCACACCACCCTGGGTTAGACACTGGCTATATGCAAATCAGCTCTGACCCTGTGCCTCATGGGAACAGTCCAGTCCGAACTACCAAGCCATGTCTTTCCCAGACCGGAATCAAGCATCCAAGGACCGGTTTCTGGCTATCAGCCTTCAACAGCCTGGATAGCTTGACTCCAGTGGTGTGGAGAGCCTGGGACTCACGTCTGAGCATACCCAGCCCACTCGGGGTGAAAATTGCAAAAAACACAGTTGATGGACAGAATGTAGAACAATGTCACACATTCACCCCAGTACAAGGATATGGGCCTAAATCCATCGTTTTTTTGCACTCCACACCACCCTGGGTTAGACACTGGCTATATGCAAATCAGCTCTGACCCTGTGCCTCATGGGAACAGTCCAGTCCGAACTACCAAGCTATGTCTTTCCCAGACCGGAATCAAGCATCCAAGGACCGGTTTCTAGCTATCAGCCTTCATCAGCCTGGATAGCTTGACTCCAGTGGTGTGGAGAGCCTGGGACTCACGTCTGAGCATACCCAGCCCACTCGGGGTGAAAATTGCAAAAAACACAGTTGATGGACAGAATGTAGAACAATGTCACACATTCACCCCAGTACAAGGATCTGGGCCTAAATCCATCGTTTTTTTGCACTCCACACCACCCTGGGTAAGACACTGGCTATATGCAAATCAGCTCTGACCCTGTGCCTCATGGGAACAGTCCAGTCCGAACTACCAAGCCATGTCTTTCCCAGACCGGAATCAAGCATCCAAGGACCGGTTTCTGGCTCTCAGCCTTCATCAGCCTGGATAGCTTGACTCCAGTGGTGTGGAGAGCCTGGGACTCACGTCTGAGCAAACCCAGCCCACTCGGGGTGAAAATTGCAAAAAACACAGTTGATGGACAGAATGTAGAACAATGTCACACATTCACCCCAGTACAAGGATCTGGGCCTAAATCCATCTTTTTTTGCACTCCACACCACCCTGGGTTAGACACTGGCTATATGCAAATCAGCTCTGACCCTGTGCCTCATGGGAACAGTCCAGTCCGAACTACCAAGCCATGTCTTTCCCAGACCGGAATCAAGCATCCAAGGACCGGTTTCTGGCTATCAGCCTTCATCAGCCTGGATAGCTTGACTCCAGTGGTGTGGAGAGCCTGGGACTCACGTCTGAGCATACCCAGCCCACTCGGGGTGAAAATTGCAAAAAACACAGTTGATGGACAGAATGTAGAACAATGTCACACATTCACCCCAGTACAAGGATCTGGGCCTAAATCCATCGTTTTTTTGCACTCCACACCACCCGGGGTTAGACACTGGCTATATGCAAATCAGCTCTGACCCTGTGCCTCATGGGAACAGTCCAGTCCGAACTACCAAGCCATGTCTTTCCCAGACCGGAATCAAGCATCCAAGGACCGGTTTCTGGCTATCAGCCTTCATCAGCCTGGATAGCTTGACTCCAGTGGTGTGGAGAGCCTGGGACTCACGTCTGAGCATACCCAGCCCACTCGGGGTGAAAATTGCAAAAAACACAGTTGATGGACAGAATGTAGAACAATGTCACACATTCACCCCAGTACAAGGATCTGGGCCTAAATCCATCGTTTTTTTGCACTCCACACCACCCTGGGTTAGACACTGGCTATATGCAAAGCAGCTCTGACCCTGTGCCTCATGGGAACAGTCCAGTCCGAACTACCAAGCCATGTCTTTCCCAGACGGGAATCAAGCATCCAAGGACCGGTTTCTGGCTATCAGCCTTCATCAGCCTGGATAGCTTGACTCCAGTGGTGTGGAGAGCCTGGGACTCACGTCTGAGCATACCCAGCCCACTCGGGGTGAAAATTGCAAAAAACACAGTTGATGGACAGAATGTAGAACAATGTCAGACATTCACCCCAGTACAAGGATCTGGGCCTAAATCCATCTTTTTTTGCACTCCACACCACCCTGGGTTAGACACTGGCTATATGCAAGTCAGCTCTGACCCTGTGCCTCATGGGAACAGTCCAGTCCGAACTACCAAGCCATGTCTTTCCCAGACCGGAATCAAGCATCGAAGGACCGGTTTCTGGCTATCAGCCTTCATCAGCCTGGATAGCTTGACTCCAGTGGTGTGGAGAGCCTGGGACTCACGTCTGAGCATACCCAGCCCACTCGGGGTGAAAATTGCAAAAAACACAGTTGATGGACAGAATGTAGAACAATGTCACACATTCACCCCAGTACAAGGATCTGGGCCTAAATTCATCGTTTTTTTGCACTCCACACCACCCTGGGTTAGACACTGGCTATATGCAAATCAGCTCTGACCCTGTGCCTCATGGGAACAGTCCAGTCCGAACTACCAAGCCATGTCTTTCCCAGACCGGAATCAAGCATCCAAGGACCGGTTTCTGGCTATCAGCCTTCATCAGCCTGGATAGCTTGACTCCAGTGGTGTGGAGAGCCTGGGACTCACGTCTGAGCATACCCAGCCCACTCGGGGTGAAAATTGCAAAAAACACAGTTGATGGACAGAATGTAGAACAATGTCACATATTCACCCCAGTACAAGGATCTGGGCCTAAATCCATTGTTTTTTTGCACTCCACACCACCCTGGGTTAGACACTGGCTATATGCAAATCAGCTCTGACCCTGTGCCTCATGGGAACAGTCCAGTCGAACCACCAAGCCATGTCTTTCCCAGACCGGAATCAAGCATCCAAGGACCGGTTTCTGGCCATCAGACTTCATCAGCCTGGATAGCTTGACTCCAGTGGTGTGGAGAGCCTGGGACTCACGTCTGAGCATACCCAGCCCACTCGGGGTGAAAATTGCAAAAAACACAGTTGATGGACAGAATGTAGAACAATGTCACACATTCTCCCCAGTACAAGGATCTGGGCCTAAATCCATCGTTTTTTTGCACTCCACACCACCCTGGGTTAGACACTGGCTATATGCAAATCAGCTCTGACCCTGTGCCTCATGGGAACAGTCCAGTCCGAACTACCAAGCCATGTCTTTCCCAGACGGGAATCAAGCATCCAAGGACCGGTTTCTGGCTATCAGCCTTCATCAGCCTGGATAGCTTGACTCCAGTGGTGTGGAGAGCCTGGGACTCACGTCTGAGCATACCCAGCCCACTCGGGGTGAAAATTGCAAAAAACACAGTTGATGGACAGAATGTAGAACAATGTCAGACATTCACCCCAGTACAAGGATCTGGGCCTAAATCCATCGTTTTTTTGCACTCCACACCACCCTGGGTTAGACACTGGCTATATGCAAATCAGCTCTGACCCTGTGCCTCATGGGAACAGTCCAGTCCGAACTACCAAGCCATGTCTTTCCCAGACCGGAATCAAGCATCCAAGGACCGGTTTCTGGCTATCAGCCTTCATCAGCCTGGATAGCTTGACTCCAGTGGTGTGGAGAGCCTGGGACTCACGTCTGAGCATACCCAGCCCACTCGGGGTGAAAATTGCAAAAAACACAGTTGATGGACAGAATGTAGAACAATGTCACACATTCACCCCAGTACAAGGATCTGGTCCTAAATCCATCGTTTTTTTGCACTCCACACCACCCTGGGTTAGACACTGGCTATATGCAAATCAGCTCTGACCCTGTGCCTCATGGGAACAGTCCAGTCGAACTACCAAGCCATGTCTTTCCCAGACCGGAATCAAGCATCCAAGGACCGGTTTCTGGCTATCAGACTTCATCAGCCTGGATAGCTTGACTCCAGTGTTGTGGAGAGCCTGGGACTCATGTCTGAGCATACCCAGCCCACTCGGGGTGAAAATTGCAAAAAACACAGTTGATGGACAGAATGTAGAACAATGTCACACATTCACCCCAGTACAAGGATCTGGGCCTAAATCCATCGTTTTTTTGCACTCCACACCACCCTGGGTTAGACACTGGCTATATGCAAATCAGCTCTGACCCTGTGCCTCATGGGAACAGTCCAGTCCGAACTACCAAGCCATGTCTTTCCCAGACCGGAATCAAGCATCCAAGGACCGGTTTCTGGCTATCAGCCTTCAACAGCCTGGATAGCTTGACTCCAGTGGTGTGGAGAGCCTGGGACTCACGTCTGAGCATACCCAGCCCACTCGGGGTGAAAATTGCAAAAAACACAGTTGATGGACAGAATGTAGAACAATGTCACACATTCACCCCAGTACAAGGATATGGGCCTAAATCCATCGTTTTTTTGCACTCCACACCACCCTGGGTTAGACACTGGCTATATGCAAATCAGCTCTGACCCTGTGCCTCATGGGAACAGTCCAGTCCGAACGACCAAGCTATGTCTTTCCCAGACCGGAATCAAGCATCCAAGGACCGGTTTCTGGCTATCAGCCTTCATCAGCCTGGATAGCTTGACTCCAGTGGTGTGGAGAGCGTGGGACTCACGTCTGAGCATACCCAGCCCACTCGGGTGAAAATTGCAAAAAACACAGTTGATGGACAGAATGTAGAACAATGTCACACATTCACCCCAGTACAAGGATCTGGGCCTAAATCCATCGATTTTTTGCACTCCACACCACCCTGGGTTAGACACTGGCTATATGCAAATCAGCTCTGACCCTGTGCCTCATGGGAACAGTCCAGTCCGAACTACCAAGCCATGTCTTTCCCAGACCGGAATCAAGCATCCAAGGACCGGTTTCTAGCTATCAGCCTTCATCAGCCTGGATAGCTTGACTCCAGTGGTGTGGAGAGCCTGGGACTCACGTCTGAGCATACCCAGCCCACTCGGGGTGAAAATTGCAAAAAACACAGTTGATGGACAGAATGTAGAACAATGTCACACATTCACCCCAGTACAAGGATCTGGGCCTAAATCCATCGTTTTTTTGCACTCCACACCACCCTGGGTAAGACACTGGCTATATGCAAATCAGCTCTGACCCTGTGCCTCATGGGAACAGTCCAGTCCGAACTACCAAGCCATGTCTTTCCCAGACCGGAATCAAGCATCCAAGGACCGGTTTCTGGCTCTCAGCCTTCATCAGCCTGGATAGCTTTACTCCAGTGGTGTGGAGAGCCTGGGACTCACGTCTGAGCAAACCCAGCCCACTCGGGGTGAAAATTGCAAAAAACACAGTTGATGGACAGAATGTAGAACAATGTCACACATTCACCCCAGTACAAGGATCTGGGCCTAAATCCATCTTTTTTTGCACTCCACACCACCCTGGGTTAGACACTGGCTATATGCAAATCAGCTCTGACCCTGTGCCTCATGGGAACAGTCCAGTCCGAACTACCAAGCCATGTCTTTCCCAGACCGGAATCAAGCATCCAAGGACCGGTTTCTGGCTATCAGCCTTCATCAGCCTGGATAGCTTGACTCCAGTGGTGTGGAGAGCCTGGGACTCACGTCTGAGCATACCCAGCCCACTCGGGGTGAAAATTGCAAAAAACACAGTTGATGGACAGAATGTAGAACAATGTCACACATTCACCCCAGTACAAGGATCTGGGCCTAAATCCATCGTTTTTTTGCACTCCACACCACCCTGGGTTAGACACTGGCTATATGCAAATCAGCTCTGACCCTGTGCCTCATGGGAACAGTCCAGTCGAACTACCAAGCCATGTCTTTCCCAGACCGGAATCAAGCATCCAAGGACCGGTTTCTGGCTATCAGACTTCATCAGCCTGGATAGCTTGACTCCAGTGTTGTGGAGAGCCTGGGACTCATGTCTGAGCATACCCAGCCCACTCGGGGTAAAAATTGCAAAAAACACAGTTGATGGACAGAATGTAGAACAATGTCACACATTCACCCCAGTACAAGGATCTGGGCCTAAATCCATCGTTTTTTTGCACTCCACACCACCCTGGGTTAGACACTGGCTATATGCAAATCAGCTCTGACCCTGTGCCTCATGGGAACAGTCCAGTCCGAACTACCAAGCCATGTCTTTCCCAGACAGGAATCAAGCATCCAAGGACCGGTTTCTGGCTATCAGCCTTCAACAGCCTGGATAGCTTGACTCCAGTGGTGTGGAGAGCCTGGGACTCACGTCTGAGCATACCCAGCCCACTCGGGGTGAAAATTGCAAAAAACACAGTTGATGGACAGAATGTAGAACAATGTCACACATTCACCCCAGTACAAGGATATGGGCCTAAATCCATCGTTTTTTTGCACTCCACACCACCCTGGGTTAGACACTGGCTATATGCAAATCAGCTCTGACCCTGTGCCTCATGGGAACAGTCCAGTCGGAACTACCAAGCTATGTCTTTCCCAGACCGGAATCAAGCATCCAAGGACCGGTTTCTGGCTCTCAGCCTTCATCAGCCTGGATAGCTTGACTCCAGTAGTGTGGAGAGCCTGGGACTCACGTCTGAGCAAACCCAGCCCACTCGGGGTGAAAATTGCAAAAAACACAGTTGATGGACAGAATGTAGAACAATGTCACACATTCACCCCAGTACAAGGATCTGGGCCTAAATCCATCTTTTTTTGCACTCCACACCACCCTGGGTTAGACACTGGCTATATGCAAATCAGCTCTGACCCTGTGCCTCATGGGAACAGTCCAGTCCGAACTACCAAGCCATGTCTTTCCCAGACCGGAATCAAGCATCCAAGGACCGGTTTCTAGCTATCAGCCTTCATCAGCCTGGATAGCTTGACTCCAGTGGTGTGGAGAGCCTGGGACTCACGTCTGAGCATACCCAGCCCACTCGGGGTGAAAATTGCAAAAAACACAGTTGATGGACAGAATGTAGAACAATGTCACACATTCACCCCAGTACAAGGATCTGGGCCTAAATCCATCGTTTATTTGCACTCCACACCACCCTGGGTAAGACACTGGCTATATGCAAATCAGCTCTGACCCTGTGCCTCATGGGAACAGTCCAGTCCGAACTACCAAGCCATGTCTTTCCCAGACCGGAATCAAGCATCCAAGGACCGGTTTCTGGCTCTCAGCCTTCATCAGCCTGGATAGCTTGACTCCAGTGGTGTGGAGAGCCTGGGACTCACGTCTGAGCAAACCCAGCCCACTCGGGGTGAAAATTGCAAAAAACACAGTTGATGGACAGAATGTAGAACAATGTCACACATTCACCCCAGTACAAGGATCTGGGCCTAAATCCATCGTTTTTTTGCACTCCACACCACCCTGGGTTAGACACTGGCTATATGCAAATCAGCTCTGACCCTGTGCCTCATGGGAACAGTCCAGTCCGAACTACCAAGCCATGTCTTTCCCAGACCGGAATCAAGCATCCAAGGACCGGTTTCTGGCTATCAGCCTTCAACAGCCTGGATAGCTTGACTCCAGTGGTGTGGAGAGCCTGGGACTCACGTCTGAGCATACCCAGCCCACTCGGGGTGAAAATTGCAAAAAACACAGTTGATGGACAGAATGTAGAACAATGTCACACATTCACCCCAGTACAAGGATATGGGCCTAAATCCATCGTTTTTTTGCACTCCACACCACCCTGGGTTAGACACTGGCTATATGCAAATCAGCTCTGACCCTGTGCCTCATGGGAACAGTCCAGTCCGAACGACCAAGCTATGTCTTTCCCAGACCGGAATCAAGCATCCAAGGACCGGTTTCTGGCTATCAGCCTTCATCAGCCTGGATAGCTTGACTCCAGTGGTGTGGAGAGCGTGGGACTCACGTCTGAGCATACCCAGCCCACTCGGGTGAAAATTGCAAAAAACACAGTTGATGGACAGAATGTAGAACAATGTCACACATTCACCCCAGTACAAGGATCTGGGCCTAAATCCATCGATTTTTTGCACTCCACACCACCCTGGGTTAGACACTGGCTATATGCAAATCAGCTCTGACCCTGTGCCTCATGGGAACAGTCCAGTCCGAACTACCAAGCCATGTCTTTCCCAGACCGGAATCAAGCATCCAAGGACCGGTTTCTAGCTATCAGCCTTCATCAGCCTGGATAGCTTGACTCCAGTGGTGTGGAGAGCCTGGGACTCACGTCTGAGCATACCCAGCCCACTCGGGGTGAAAATTGCAAAAAACACAGTTGATGGACAGAATGTAGAACAATGTCACACATTCACCCCAGTACAAGGATCTGGGCCTAAATCCATCGTTTTTTTGCACTCCACACCACCCTGGGTAAGACACTGGCTATATGCAAATCAGCTCTGACCCTGTGCCTCATGGGAACAGTCCAGTCCGAACTACCAAGCCATGTCTTTCCCAGACCGGAATCAAGCATCCAAGGACCGGTTTCTGGCTCTCAGCCTTCATCAGCCTGGATAGCTTTACTCCAGTGGTGTGGAGAGCCTGGGACTCACGTCTGAGCAAACCCAGCCCACTCGGGGTGAAAATTGCAAAAAACACAGTTGATGGACAGAATGTAGAACAATGTCACACATTCACCCCAGTACAAGGATCTGGGCCTAAATCCATCTTTTTTTGCACTCCACACCACCCTGGGTTAGACACTGGCTATATGCAAATCAGCTCTGACCCTGTGCCTCATGGGAACAGTCCAGTCCGAATTACCAAGCCATGTCTTTCCCAGACCGGAATCAAGCATCCAAGGACCGGTTTCTGGCTATCAGCCTTCATCAGCCTGGATAGCTTGACTCCAGTGGTGTGGAGAGCCTGGGACTCACGTCTGAGCATACCCAGCCCACTCGGGGTGAAAATTGCAAAAAACACAGTTGATGGACAGAATGTAGAACAATGTCACACATTCACCCCAGTACAAGGATCTGGGCCTAAATCCATCGTTTTTTTGCACTCCACACCACCCTGGGTTAGACACTGGCTATATGCAAATCAGCTCTGACCCTGTGCCTCATGGGAACAGTCCAGTCGAACTACCAAGCCATGTCTTTCCCAGACCGGAATCAAGCATCCAAGGACCGGTTTCTGGCTATCAGACTTCATCAGCCTGGATAGCTTGACTCCAGTGTTGTGGAGAGCCTGGGACTCATGTCTGAGCATACCCAGCCCACTCGGGGTAAAAATTGCAAAAAACACAGTTGATGGACAGAATGTAGAACAATGTCACACATTCACCCCAGTACAAGGATCTGGGCCTAAATCCATCGTTTTTTTGCACTCCACACCACCCTGGGTTAGACACTGGCTATATGCAAATCAGCTCTGACCCTGTGCCTCATGGGAACAGTCCAGTCCGAACTACCAAGCCATGTCTTTCCCAGACCGGAATCAAGCATCCAAGGACCGGTTTCTGGCTATCAGCCTTCAACAGCCTGGATAGCTTGACTCCAGTGGTGTGGAGAGCCTGGGACTCACGTCTGAGCATACCCAGCCCACTCGGGGTGAAAATTGCAAAAAACACAGTTGATGGACAGAATGTAGAACAATGTCACACATTCACCCCAGTACAAGGATATGGGCCTAAATCCATCGTTTTTTTGCACTCCACACCACCCTGGGTTAGACACTGGCTATATGCAAATCAGCTCTGACCCTGTGCCTCATGGGAACAGTCCAGTCGGAACTACCAAGCTATGTCTTTCCCAGACCGGAATCAAGCATCCAAGGACCGGTTTCTGGCTCTCAGCCTTCATCAGCCTGGATAGCTTGACTCCAGTAGTGTGGAGAGCCTGGGACTCACGTCTGAGCAAACCCAGCCCACTCGGGGTGAAAATTGCAAAAAACACAGTTGATGGACAGAATGTAGAACAATGTCACACATTCACCCCAGTACAAGGATCTGGGCCTAAATCCATCTTTTTTTGCACTCCACACCACCCTGGGTTAGACACTGGCTATATGCAAATCAGCTCTGACCCTGTGCCTCATGGGAACAGTCCAGTCCGAACTACCAAGCCATGTCTTTCCCAGACCGGAATCAAGCATCCAAGGACCGGTTTCTAGCTATCAGCCTTCATCAGCCTGGATAGCTTGACTCCAGTGGTGTGGAGAGCCTGGGACTCACGTCTGAGCATACCCAGCCCACTCGGGGTGAAAATTGCAAAAAACACAGTTGATGGACAGAATGTAGAACAATGTCACACATTCACCCCAGTACAAGGATCTGGGCCTAAATCCATCGTTTATTTGCACTCCACACCACCCTGGGTAAGACACTGGCTATATGCAAATCAGCTCTGACCCTGTGCCTCATGGGAACAGTCCAGTCCGAACTACCAAGCCATGTCTTTCCCAGACCGGAATCAAGCATCCAAGGACCGGTTTCTGGCTCTCAGCCTTCATCAGCCTGGATAGCTTGACTCCAGTGGTGTGGAGAGCCTGGGACTCACGTCTGAGCAAACCCAGCCCACTCGGGGTGAAAATTGCAAAAAACACAGTTGATGGACAGAATGTAGAACAATGTCACACATTCACCCCAGTACAAGGATCTGGGCCTAAATCCATCTTTTTTTGCACTCCACACCACCCTGGGTTAGACACTGGCTATATGCAAATCAGCTCTGACCCTGTGCCTCATGGGAACAGTCCAGTCCGAACTACCAAGCCATGTCTTTCCCAGACCGGAATCAAGCATCCAAGGACCGGTTTCTGGCTATCAGCCTTCATCAGCCTGGATAGCTTGACTCCAGTGGTGTGGAGAGCCTGGGACTCACGTCTGAGCATACCCAGCCCACTCGGGGTGAAAATTGCAAAAAACACAGTTGATGGACAGAATGTAGAACAATGTCACACATTCACCCCAGTACAAGGATCTGGGCCTAAATCCATCGTTTTTTTGCACTCCACACCACCCTGGGTTAGACACTGGCTATATGCAAATCAGCTCTGACCCTGTGCCTCATGGGAACAGTCCAGTCCGAACTACCAAGCCATGTCTTTCCCAGACCGGAATCAAGCATCCAAGGACCGGTTTCTGGCTATCAGCCTTCATCAGCCTGGATAGCTTGACTCCAGTGGTGTGGAGAGCCTGTGACTCACGTCTGAGCATACCCAGCCCACTCGGGGTGAAAATTGCAAAAAACACAGTTGATGGACAGAATGTAGAACAATGTCACACATTCACCCCAGAACAAGGATCTGGGCCTAAATCCATCGTTTTTTTGCACTCCACACCACCCTGGGTTAGACACTGGCTATATGCAAATCAGCTCTGACCCTGTGCCTCATGGGAACAGTCCAGTCCGAACTACCAAGCTATGTCTTTCCCAGACCGGAATCAAGCATCCAAGGACCGGTTTCTGGCTCTCAGCCTTCATCAGCCTGGATAGCTTGACTCCAGTGGTGTGGAGAGCCTGAGACTCACGTCTGAGCAAACCCAGCCCACTCGGGGTGAAAATTGCAAAAAACACAGTTGATGGACAGAATGTAGAACAATGTCACACATTCACCCCAGTACAAGGATCTGGGCCTAAATCCATCTTTTTTTGCACTCCACACCACCCTGGGTTAGACACTGGCTATATGCAAATCAGCTCTGACCCTGTGCCTCATGGGAACAGTCCAGTCCGAACTACCAAGCCATGTCTTTCCCAGACCGGAATCAAGCATCCAAGGACCGGTTTCTAGCTATCAGCCTTCATCAGCCTGGATAGCTTGACTCCAGTGGTGTGGAGAGCCTGGGACTCACGTCTGAGCATACCCAGCCCACTCGGGGTGAAAATTGCAAAAAACACAGTTGATGGACAGAATGTAGAACAATGTCACATATTCACCCCAGTACAAGGATCTGGGCCTAAATCCATTGTTTTTTTGCACTCCACACCACCCTGGGTAAGACACTGGCTATATGCAAATCAGCTCTGACCCTGTGCCTCATGGGAACAGTCCAGTCCGAACTACCAAGCCATGTCTTTCCCAGACCGGAATCAAGCATCCAAGGACCGGTTTCTGGCCATCAGACTTCATCAGCCTGGATAGCTTGACTCCAGTGGTGTGGAGAGCCTGGGACTCACGTCTGAGCATACCCAGCCCACTCGGGGTGAAAATTGCAAAAAACACAGTTGATGGACAGAATGTAGAACAATGTCACACATTCACCCCAGTACAAGGATCTGGGCCTAAATCCATCTTTTTTTGCACTCCACACCACCCTGGGTTAGACACTGGCTATATGCAAATCAGCTCTGACCCTGTGCCTCATGGGAACAGTCCAGTCCGAACTACCAAGCCATGTCTTTCCCAGACGGGAATCAAGCATCCAAGGACCGGTTTCTGGCTATCAGCCTTCATCAGCCTGGATAGCTTGACTCCAGTGGTGTGGAGAGCCTGGGACTCACGTCTGAGCATACCCAGCCCACTCGGGGTGAAAATTGCAAAAAACACAGTTGATGGACAGAATGTAGAACAATGTCAGACATTCACCCCAGTACAAGGATCTGGGCCTAAATCCATCGTTTTTTTGCACTCCACACCACCCTGGGTTAGACACTGGCTATATGCAAATCAGCTCTGACCCTGTGCCTCATGGGAACAGTCCAGTCCGAACTACCAAGCCATGTCTTTCCCAGACCGGAATCAAGCATCCAAGGACCGGTTTCTGGCTATCAGCCTTCATCAGCCTGGATAGCTTGACTCCAGTGGTGTGGAGAGCCTGGGACTCACGTCTGAGCATACCCAGCCCACTCGGGGTGAAAATTGCAAAAAACACAGTTGATGGACAGAATGTAGAACAATGTCACACATTCACCCCAGTACAAGGATCTAGGCCTAAATCCATCGTTTTTTTGCACTCCACACCACCCTGGGTTAGACACTGGCTATATGCAAATCAGCTCTGACCCTGTGCCTCATGGGAACAGTCCAGTCGAACTACCAAGCCATGTCTTTCCCAGACCGGAATCAAGCATCCAAGGACCGGTTTCTGGCTATCAGACTTCATCAGCCTGGATAGCTTGACTCCAGTGTTGTGGAGAGCCTGGGACTCATGTCTGAGCATACCCAGCCCACTCGGGGTGAAAATTGCAAAAAACACAGTTGATGGACAGAATGTAGAACAATGTCACACATTCACCCCAGTACAAGGATCTGGGCCTAAATCCATCGTTTTTTTGCACTCCACACCACCCTGGGTTAGACACTGGCTATATGCAAATCAGCTCTGACCCTGTGCCTCATGGGAACAGTCCAGTCCGAACTACCAAGCCATGTCTTTCCCAGACCGGAATCAAGCATCCAAGGACCGGTTTCTGGCTATCAGCCTTCAACAGCCTGGATAGCTTGACTCCAGTGGTGTGGAGAGCCTGGGACTCACGTCTGAGCATACCCAGCCCACTCGGGGTGAAAATTGCAAAAAACACAGTTGATGGACAGAATGTAGAACAATGTCACACATTCACCCCAGTACAAGGATATGGGCCTAAATCCATCGTTTTTTTGCACTCCACACCACCCTGGGTTAGACACTGGCTATATGCAAATCAGCTCTGACCCTGTGCCTCATGGGAACAGTCCAGTCCGAACGACCAAGCTATGTCTTTCCCAGACCGGAATCAAGCATCCAAGGACCGGTTTCTGGCTATCAGCCTTCATCAGCCTGGATAGCTTGACTCCAGTGGTGTGGAGAGCGTGGGACTCACGTCTGAGCATACCCAGCCCACTCGGGTGAAAATTGCAAAAAACACAGTTGATGGACAGAATGTAGAACAATGTCACACATTCACCCCAGTACAAGGATCTGGGCCTAAATCCATCGATTTTTTGCACTCCACACCACCCTGGGTTAGACACTGGCTATATGCAAATCAGCTCTGACCCTGTGCCTCATGGGAACAGTCCAGTCCGAACTACCAAGCCATGTCTTTCCCAGACCGGAATCAAGCATCCAAGGACCGGTTTCTAGCTATCAGCCTTCATCAGCCTGGATAGCTTGACTCCAGTGGTGTGGAGAGCCTGGGACTCACGTCTGAGCATACCCAGCCCACTCGGGGTGAAAATTGCAAAAAACACAGTTGATGGACAGAATGTAGAACAATGTCACACATTCACCCCAGTACAAGGATCTGGGCCTAAATCCATCGTTTTTTTGCACTCCACACCACCCTGGGTAAGACACTGGCTATATGCAAATCAGCTCTGACCCTGTGCCTCATGGGAACAGTCCAGTCCGAACTACCAAGCCATGTCTTTCCCAGACCGGAATCAAGCATCCAAGGACCGGTTTCTGGCTCTCAGCCTTCATCAGCCTGGATAGCTTTACTCCAGTGGTGTGGAGAGCCTGGGACTCACGTCTGAGCAAACCCAGCCCACTCGGGGTGAAAATTGCAAAAAACACAGTTGATGGACAGAATGTAGAACAATGTCACACATTCACCCCAGTACAAGGATCTGGGCCTAAATCCATCTTTTTTTGCACTCCACACCACCCTGGGTTAGACACTGGCTATATGCAAATCAGCTCTGACCCTGTGCCTCATGGGAACAGTCCAGTCCGAACTACCAAGCCATGTCTTTCCCAGACCGGAATCAAGCATCCAAGGACCGGTTTCTGGCTATCAGCCTTCATCAGCCTGGATAGCTTGACTCCAGTGGTGTGGAGAGCCTGGGACTCACGTCTGAGCATACCCAGCCCACTCGGGGTGAAAATTGCAAAAAACACAGTTGATGGACAGAATGTAGAACAATGTCACACATTCACCCCAGTACAAGGATCTGGGCCTAAATCCATCGTTTTTTTGCACTCCACACCACCCTGGGTTAGACACTGGCTATATGCAAATCAGCTCTGACCCTGTGCCTCATGGGAACAGTCCAGTCGAACTACCAAGCCATGTCTTTCCCAGACCGGAATCAAGCATCCAAGGACCGGTTTCTGGCTATCAGACTTCATCAGCCTGGATAGCTTGACTCCAGTGTTGTGGAGAGCCTGGGACTCATGTCTGAGCATACCCAGCCCACTCGGGGTAAAAATTGCAAAAAACACAGTTGATGGACAGAATGTAGAACAATGTCACACATTCACCCCAGTACAAGGATCTGGGCCTAAATCCATCGTTTTTTTGCACTCCACACCACCCTGGGTTAGACACTGGCTATATGCAAATCAGCTCTGACCCTGTGCCTCATGGGAACAGTCCAGTCCGAACTACCAAGCCATGTCTTTCCCAGACCGGAATCAAGCATCCAAGGACCGGTTTCTGGCTATCAGCCTTCAACAGCCTGGATAGCTTGACTCCAGTGGTGTGGAGAGCCTGGGACTCACGTCTGAGCATACCCAGCCCACTCGGGGTGAAAATTGCAAAAAACACAGTTGATGGACAGAATGTAGAACAATGTCACACATTCACCCCAGTACAAGGATATGGGCCTAAATCCATCGTTTTTTTGCACTCCACACCACCCTGGGTTAGACACTGGCTATATGCAAATCAGCTCTGACCCTGTGCCTCATGGGAACAGTCCAGTCGGAACTACCAAGCTATGTCTTTCCCAGACCGGAATCAAGCATCCAAGGACCGGTTTCTGGCTCTCAGCCTTCATCAGCCTGGATAGCTTGACTCCAGTAGTGTGGAGAGCCTGGGACTCACGTCTGAGCAAACCCAGCCCACTCGGGGTGAAAATTGCAAAAAACACAGTTGATGGACAGAATGTAGAACAATGTCACACATTCACCCCAGTACAAGGATCTGGGCCTAAATCCATCTTTTTTTGCACTCCACACCACCCTGGGTTAGACACTGGCTATATGCAAATCAGCTCTGACCCTGTGCCTCATGGGAACAGTCCAGTCCGAACTACCAAGCCATGTCTTTCCCAGACCGGAATCAAGCATCCAAGGACCGGTTTCTAGCTATCAGCCTTCATCAGCCTGGATAGCTTGACTCCAGTGGTGTGGAGAGCCTGGGACTCACGTCTGAGCATACCCAGCCCACTCGGGGTGAAAATTGCAAAAAACACAGTTGATGGACAGAATGTAGAACAATGTCACACATTCACCCCAGTACAAGGATCTGGGCCTAAATCCATCGTTTATTTGCACTCCACACCACCCTGGGTAAGACACTGGCTATATGCAAATCAGCTCTGACCCTGTGCCTCATGGGAACAGTCCAGTCCGAACTACCAAGCCATGTCTTTCCCAGACCGGAATCAAGCATCCAAGGACCGGTTTCTGGCTCTCAGCCTTCATCAGCCTGGATAGCTTGACTCCAGTGGTGTGGAGAGCCTGGGACTCACGTCTGAGCAAACCCAGCCCACTCGGGGTGAAAATTGCAAAAAACACAGTTGATGGACAGAATGTAGAACAATGTCACACATTCACCCCAGTACAAGGATCTGGGCCTAAATCCATCTTTTTTTGCACTCCACACCACCCTGGGTTAGACACTGGCTATATGCAAATCAGCTCTGACCCTGTGCCTCATGGGAACAGTCCAGTCCGAACTACCAAGCCATGTCTTTCCCAGACCGGAATCAAGCATCCAAGGACCGGTTTCTGGCTATCAGCCTTCATCAGCCTGGATAGCTTGACTCCAGTGGTGTGGAGAGCCTGGGACTCACGTCTGAGCATACCCAGCCCACTCGGGGTGAAAATTGCAAAAAACACAGTTGATGGACAGAATGTAGAACAATGTCACACATTCACCCCAGAACAAGGATCTGGGCCTAAATCCATCGTTTTTTTGCACTCCACACCACCCTGGGTTAGACACTGGCTATATGCAAATCAGCTCTGACCCTGTGCCTCATGGGAACAGTCCAGTCCGAACTACCAAGCCATGTCTTTCCCAGACCGGAATCAAGCATCCAAGGACCGGTTTCTGGCTATCAGCCTTCATCAGCCTGGATAGCTTGACTCCAGTGGTGTGGAGAGCCTGTGACTCACGTCTGAGCATACCCAGCCCACTCGGGGTGAAAATTGCAAAAAACACAGTTGATGGACAGAATGTAGAACAATGTCACACATTCACCCCAGAACAAGGATCTGGGCCTAAATCCATCGTTTTTTTGCACTCCACACCACCCTGGGTTAGACACTGGCTATATGCAAATCAGCTCTGACCCTGTGCCTCATGGGAACAGTCCAGTCCGAACTACCAAGCTATGTCTTTCCCAGACCGGAATCAAGCATCCAAGGACCGGTTTCTGGCTCTCAGCCTTCATCAGCCTGGATAGCTTGACTCCAGTGGTGTGGAGAGCCTGGGACTCACGTCTGAGCAAACCCAGCCCACTCGGGGTGAAAATTGCAAAAAACACAGTTGATGGACAGAATGTAGAACAATGTCACACATTCACCCCAGTACAAGGATCTGGGCCTAAATCCATCTTTTTTTGCACTCCACACCACCCTGGGTTAGACACTGGCTATATGCAAATCAGCTCTGACCCTGTGCCTCATGGGAACAGTCCAGTCCGAACTACCAAGCCATGTCTTTCCCAGACCATAATCAAGCATCCAAGGACCGGTTTCTAGCTATCAGCCTTCATCAGCCTGGATAGCTTGACTCCAGTGGTGTGGAGAGCCTGGGACTCACGTCTGAGCATACCCAGCCCACTCGGGGTGAAAATTGCAAAAAACACAGTTGATGGACAGAATGTAGAACAATGTCACACATTCACCCCAGTACAAGGATCTGGGCCTAAATCCATCGTTTTTTTGCACTCCACACCACCCTGGGTAAGACACTGGCTATATGCAAATCAGCTCTGACCCTGTGCCTCATGGGAACAGTCCAGTCCGAACTACCAAGCCATGTCTTTCCCAGACCGGAATCAAGCATCCAAGGACCGGTTTCTGGCTCTCAGCCTTCATCAGCCTGGATAGCTTGACTCCAGTGGTGTGGAGAGCCTGGGACTCACGTCTGAGCAAACCCAGCCCACTCGGGGTGAAAATTGCAAAAAACACAGTTGATGGACAGAATGTAGAACAATGTCACACATTCACCCCAGTACAAGGATCTGGGCCTAAATCCATCTTTTTTTGCACTCCACACCACCCTGGGTTAGACACTGGCTATATGCAAATCAGCTCTGACCCTGTGCCTCATGGGAACAGTCCAGTCCGAACTACCAAGCCATGTCTTTCCCAGACCGGAATCAAGCATCCAAGGACCGGTTTCTGGCTATCAGCCTTCATCAGCCTGGATAGCTTGACTCCAGTGGTGTGGAGAGCCTGGGACTCACGTCTGAGCATACCCATCCCACTCGGGGTGAAAATTGCAAAAAACACAGTTGATGGACAGAATGTAGAACAATGTCACACATTCACCCCAGTACAAGGATCTGGGCCTAAATCCATCGTTTTTTTGCACTCCACACCACCCGGGGTTAGACACTGGCTATATGCAAATCAGCTCTGACCCTGTGCCTCATGGGAACAGTCCAGTCCGAACTACCAAGCCATGTCTTTCCCAGACCGGAATCAAGCATCCAAGGACCGGTTTCTGGCTATCAGCCTTCATCAGCCTGGATAGCTTGACTCCAGTGGTGTGGAGAGCCTGTGACTCACGTCTGAGCATACCCAGCCCACTCGGGGTGAAAATTGCAAAAAACACAGTTGATGGACAGAATGTAGAACAATGTCACACATTCACCCCAGTACAAGGATCTGGGCCTAAATCCATCGTTTTTTTGCACTCCACACCACCCTGGGTTAGACACTGGCTATATGCAAATCAGCTCTGACCCTGTGCCTCATGGGAACAGTCCAGTCCGAACTACCAAGCCATGTCTTTCCCAGACCGGAATCAAGCATCCAAGGACCGGTTTCTGGCTATCAGCCTTCATCAGCCTGGATAGCTTGACTCCAGTGGTGTGGAGAGCCTGTGACTCACGTCTGAGCATACCCAGCCCACTCGGGGTGAAAATTGCAAAAAACACAGTTGATGGACAGAATGTAGAACAATGTCACACATTCACCCCAGTACAAGGATCTGGGCCTAAATCCATCTTTTTTTGCACTCCACACCACCCTGGGTTAGACACTGGCTATATGCAAATCAGCTCTGACCCTGTGCCTCATGGGAACAGTCCAGTCCGAACTACCAAGCCATGTCTTTCCCAGACCGGAATCAAGCATCCAAGGACCGGTTTCTGGCTATCAGCCTTCATCAGCCTGGATAGCTTGACTCCAGTGGTGTGGAGAGCCTGGGACTCACGTCTGAGCATACCCAGCCCACTCGGGGTGAAAATTGCAAAAAACACAGTTGATGGACAGAATGTAGAACAATGTCACACACTCACCCCAGTACAAGGATCTGGGCCTAAATCCATCGTTTTTTTGCACTCCACACCACCCTGGGTTAGACACTGGCTATATGCAAATCAGCTCTGACCCTGTGCCTCATGGGAACAGTCCAGTCCGAACTACCAAGCCATGTCTTTCCCAGACCGGAATCAAGCATCCAAGGACCGGTTTCTGGCTATCAGCCTTCATCAGCCTGGATAGCTTGACTCCAGTGGTGTGGAGAGCCTGTGACTCACGTCTGAGCATACCCAGCCCACTCGGGGTGAAAATTGCAAAAAACACAGTTGATGGACAGAATGTAGAACAATGTCACACATTCACCCCAGTACAATGATCTGGGCCTAAATCCATCGTTTTTTTGCACTCCACACCACCCTGGGTTAGACACTGGCTATATGCAAATCAGCTCTGACCCTGTGCCTCATGGGAACAGTCCAGTCCGAACTACCAAGCCATGTCTTTCCCAGACGGGGATCAAGCATCCAAGGACCGGTTTCTGGCTATCAGCCTTCATCAGCCTGGATAGCTTGACTCCAGTGGTGTGGAGAGCCTGGGACTCACGTCTGAGCATACCCAGCCCACTCGGGGTGAAAATTGCAAAAAACACAGTTGATGGACAGAATGTAGAACAATGTCACACATTCACCCCAGTACAAGGATCTGGGCCTAAATCCATCGTTTTTTTGCACTCCACACCACCCTGGGTTAGACACTGGCTATATGCAAAGCAGCTCTGACCCTGTGCCTCATGGGAACAGTCCAGTCCGAACTACCAAGCCATGTCTTTCCCAGACGGGAATCAAGCATCCAAGGACCGGTTTCTGGCTATCAGCCTTCATCAGCCTGGATAGCTTGACTCCAGTGGTGTGGAGAGCCTGGGACTCACGTCTGAGCATACCCAGCCCACTCGGGGTGAAAATTGCAAAAAACACAGTTGATGGACAGAATGTAGAACAATGTCAGACATTCACCCCAGTACAAGGATCTGGGCCTAAATCCATCTTTTTTTGCACTCCACACCACCCTGGGTTAGACACTGGCTATATGCAAGTCAGCTCTGACCCTGTGCCTCATGGGAACAGTCCAGTCCGAACTACCAAGCCATGTCTTTCCCAGACCGGAATCAAGCATCGAAGGACCGGTTTCTGGCTATCAGCCTTCATCAGCCTGGATAGCTTGACTCCAGTGGTGTGGAGAGCCTGGGACTCACGTCTGAGCATACCCAGCCCACTCGGGGTGAAAATTGCAAAAAACACAGTTGATGGACAGAATGTAGAACAATGTCACACATTCACCCCAGTACAAGGATCTGGGCCTAAATTCATCGTTTTTTTGCACTCCACACCACCCTGGGTTAGACACTGGCTATATGCAAATCAGCTCTGACCCTGTGCCTCATGGGAACAGTCCAGTCCGAACTACCAAGCCATGTCTTTCCCAGACCGGAATCAAGCATCCAAGGACCGGTTTCTGGCTATCAGCCTTCATCAGCCTGGATAGCTTGACTCCAGTGGTGTGGAGAGCCTGGGACTCACGTCTGAGCATACCCAGCCCACTCGGGGTGAAAATTGCAAAAAACACAGTTGATGGACAGAATGTAGAACAATGTCACATATTCACCCCAGTACAAGGATCTGGGCCTAAATCCATTGTTTTTTTGCACTCCACACCACCCTGGGTTAGACACTGGCTATATGCAAATCAGCTCTGACCCTGTGCCTCATGGGAACAGTCCAGTCGAACCACCAAGCCATGTCTTTCCCAGACCGGAATCAAGCATCCAAGGACCGGTTTCTGGCCATCAGACTTCATCAGCCTGGATAGCTTGACTCCAGTGGTGTGGAGAGCCTGGGACTCACGTCTGAGCATACCCAGCCCACTCGGGGTGAAAATTGCAAAAAACACAGTTGATGGACAGAATGTAGAACAATGTCACACATTCACCCCAGTACAAGGATCTGGGCCTAAATCCATCGTTTTTTTGCACTCCACACCACCCTGGGTTAGACACTGGCTATATGCAAATCAGCTCTGACCCTGTGCCTCATGGGAACAGTCCAGTCCGAACTACCAAGCCATGTCTTTCCCAGACGGGAATCAAGCATCCAAGGACCGGTTTCTGGCTATCAGCCTTCATCAGCCTGGATAGCTTGACTCCAGTGGTGTGGAGAGCCTGGGACTCACGTCTGAGCATACCCAGCCCACTCGGGGTGAAAATTGCAAAAAACACAGTTGATGGACAGAATGTAGAACAATGTCAGACATTCACCCCAGTACAAGGATCTGGGCCTAAATCCATCGTTTTTTTGCACTCCACACCACCCTGGGTTAGACACTGGCTATATGCAAATCAGCTCTGACCCTGTGCCTCATGGGAACAGTCCAGTCCGAACTACCAAGCCATGTCTTTCCCAGACCGGAATCAAGCATCCAAGGACCGGTTTCTGGCTATCAGCCTTCATCAGCCTGGATAGCTTGACTCCAGTGGTGTGGAGAGCCTGGGACTCACGTCTGAGCATACCCAGCCCACTCGGGGTGAAAATTGCAAAAAACACAGTTGATGGACAGAATGTAGAACAATGTCACACATTCACCCCAGTACAAGGATCTGGGCCTAAATCCATCGTTTTTTTGCACTCCACACCACCCTGGGTTAGACACTGGCTATATGCAAATCAGCTCTGACCCTGTGCCTCATGGGAACAGTCCAGTCGAACTACCAAGCCATGTCTTTCCCAGACCGGAATCAAGCATCCAAGGACCGGTTTCTGGCTATCAGACTTCATCAGCCTGGATAGCTTGACTCCAGTGTTGTGGAGAGCCTGGGACTCATGTCTGAGCATACCCAGCCCACTCGGGGTGAAAATTGCAAAAAACACAGTTGATGGACAGAATGTAGAACAATGTCACACATTCACCCCAGTACAAGGATCTGGGCCTAAATCCATCGTTTTTTTGCACTCCACACCACCCTGGGTTAGACACTGGCTATATGCAAATCAGCTCTGACCCTGTGCCTCATGGGAACAGTCCAGTCCGAACGACCAAGCTATGTCTTTCCCAGACCGGAATCAAGCATCCAAGGACCGGTTTCTGGCTATCAGCCTTCATCAGCCTGGATAGCTTGACTCCAGTGGTGTGGAGAGCGTGGGACTCACGTCTGAGCATACCCAGCCCACTCGGGTGAAAATTGCAAAAAACACAGTTGATGGACAGAATGTAGAACAATGTCACACATTCACCCCAGTACAAGGATCTGGGCCTAAATCCATCGATTTTTTGCACTCCACACCACCCTGGGTTAGACACTGGCTATATGCAAATCAGCTCTGACCCTGTGCCTCATGGGAACAGTCCAGTCCGAACTACCAAGCCATGTCTTTCCCAGACCGGAATCAAGCATCCAAGGACCGGTTTCTAGCTATCAGCCTTCATCAGCCTGGATAGCTTGACTCCAGTGGTGTGGAGAGCCTGGGACTCACGTCTGAGCATACCCAGCCCACTCTGGGTGAAAATTGCAAAAAACACAGTTGATGGACAGAATGTAGAACAATGTCACACATTCACCCCAGTACAAGGATCTGGGCCTAAATCCATCGTTTTTTTGCACTCCACACCACCCTGGGTAAGACACTGGCTATATGCAAATCAGCTCTGACCCTGTGCCTCATGGGAACAGTCCAGTCCGAACTACCAAGCCATGTCTTTCCCAGACCGGAATCAAGCATCCAAGGACCGGTTTCTGGCTCTCAGCCTTCATCAGCCTGGATAGCTTTACTCCAGTGGTGTGGAGAGCCTGGGACTCACGTCTGAGCAAACCCAGCCCACTCGGGGTGAAAATTGCAAAAAACACAGTTGATGGACAGAATGTAGAACAATGTCACACATTCACCCCAGTACAAGGATCTGGGCCTAAATCCATCTTTTTTTGCACTCCACACCACCCTGGGTTAGACACTGGCTATATGCAAATCAGCTCTGACCCTGTGCCTCATGGGAACAGTCCAGTCCGAACTACCAAGCCATGTCTTTCCCAGACCGGAATCAAGCATCCAAGGACCGGTTTCTGGCTATCAGCCTTCATCAGCCTGGATAGCTTGACTCCAGTGGTGTGGAGAGCCTGGGACTCACGTCTGAGCATACCCAGCCCACTCGGGGTGAAAATTGCAAAAAACACAGTTGATGGACAGAATGTAGAACAATGTCACACATTCACCCCAGTACAAGGATATGGGCCTAAATCCATCGTTTTTTTGCACTCCACACCACCCTGGGTTAGACACTGGCTATATGCAAATCAGCTCTGACCCTGTGCCTCATGGGAACAGTCCAGTCGAACTACCAAGCCATGTCTTTCCCAGACCGGAATCAAGCATCCAAGGACCGGTTTCTGGCTATCAGACTTCATCAGCCTGGATAGCTTGACTCCAGTGTTGTGGAGAGCCTGGGACTCATGTCTGAGCATACCCAGCCCACTCGGGGTAAAAATTGCAAAAAACACAGTTGATGGACAGAATGTAGAACAATGTCACACATTCACCCCAGTACAAGGATCTGGGCCTAAATCCATCGTTTTTTTGCACTCCACACCACCCTGGGTTAGACACTGGCTATATGCAAATCAGCTCTGACCCTGTGCCTCATGGGAACAGTCCAGTCCGAACTACCAAGCCATGTCTTTCCCAGACCGGAATCAAGCATCCAAGGACCGGTTTCTGGCTATCAGCCTTCAACAGCCTGGATAGCTTGACTCCAGTGGTGTGGAGAGCCTGGGACTCACGTCTGAGCATACCCAGCCCACTCGGGGTGAAAATTGCAAAAAACACAGTTGATGGACAGAATGTAGAACAATGTCACACATTCACCCCAGTACAAGGATATGGGCCTAAATCCATCGTTTTTTTGCACTCCACACCACCCTGGGTTAGACACTGGCTATATGCAAATCAGCTCTGACCCTGTGCCTCATGGGAACAGTCCAGTCGGAACTACCAAGCTATGTCTTTCCCAGACCGGAATCAAGCATCCAAGGACCGGTTTCTGGCTCTCAGCCTTCATCAGCCTGGATAGCTTGACTCCAGTAGTGTGGAGAGCCTGGGACTCACGTCTGAGCAAACCCAGCCCACTCGGGGTGAAAATTGCAAAAAACACAGTTGATGGACAGAATGTAGAACAATGTCACACATTCACCCCAGTACAAGGATCTGGGCCTAAATCCATCTTTTTTTGCACTCCACACCACCCTGGGTTAGACACTGGCTATATGCAAATCAGCTCTGACCCTGTGCCTCATGGGAACAGTCCAGTCCGAACTACCAAGCCATGTCTTTCCCAGACCGGAATCAAGCATCCAAGGACCGGTTTCTAGCTATCAGCCTTCATCAGCCTGGATAGCTTGACTCCAGTGGTGTGGAGAGCCTGGGACTCACGTCTGAGCATACCCAGCCCACTCGGGGTGAAAATTGCAAAAAACACAGTTGATGGACAGAATGTAGAACAATGTCACACATTCACCCCAGTACAAGGATCTGGGCCTAAATCCATCGTTTATTTGCACTCCACACCACCCTGGGTAAGACACTGGCTATATGCAAATCAGCTCTGACCCTGTGCCTCATGGGAACAGTCCAGTCCGAACTACCAAGCCATGTCTTTCCCAGACCGGAATCAAGCATCCAAGGACCGGTTTCTGGCTCTCAGCCTTCATCAGCCTGGATAGCTTGACTCCAGTGGTGTGGAGAGCCTGGGACTCACGTCTGAGCAAACCCAGCCCACTCGGGGTGAAAATTGCAAAAAACACAGTTGATGGACAGAATGTAGAACAATGTCACACATTCACCCCAGTACAAGGATCTGGGCCTAAATCCATCTTTTTTTGCACTCCACACCACCCTGGGTTAGACACTGGCTATATGCAAATCAGCTCTGACCCTGTGCCTCATGGGAACAGTCCAGTCCGAACTACCAAGCCATGTCTTTCCCAGACCGGAATCAAGCATCCAAGGACCGGTTTCTGGCTATCAGCCTTCATCAGCCTGGATAGCTTGACTCCAGTGGTGTGGAGAGCCTGGGACTCACGTCTGAGCATACCCAGCCCACTCGGGGTGAAAATTGCAAAAAACACAGTTGATGGACAGAATGTAGAACAATGTCACACATTCACCCCAGTACAAGGATCTGGGCCTAAATCCATCGTTTTTTTGCACTCCACACCACCCTGGGTTAGACACTGGCTATATGCAAATCAGCTCTGACCCTGTGCCTCATGGGAACAGTCCAGTCCGAACTACCAAGCCATGTCTTTCCCAGACCGGAATCAAGCATCCAAGGACCGGTTTCTGGCTATCAGCCTTCATCAGCCTGGATAGCTTGACTCCAGTGGTGTGGAGAGCCTGGGACTCACGTCTGAGCATACCCAGCCCACTCGGGGTGAAAATTGCAAAAAACACAGTTGATGGACAGAATGTAGAACAATGTCACACATTCACCCCAGTACAAGGATCTGGGCCTAAATCCATCTTTTTTTGCACTCCACACCACCCTGGGTTAGACACTGGCTATATGCAAATCAGCTCTGACCCTGTGCCTCATGGGAACAGTCCAGTCCGAACTACCAAGCCATGTCTTTCCCAGACCGGAATCAAGCATCCAAGGACCGGTTTCTAGCTATCAGCCTTCATCAGCCTGGATAGCTTGACTCCAGTGGTGTGGAGAGCCTGGGACTCACGTCTGAGCATACCCAGCCCACTCGGGGTGAAAATTGCAAAAAACACAGTTGATGGACAGAATGTAGAACAATGTCACACATTCACCCCAGTACAAGGATCTGGGCCTAAATCCATCGTTTATTTGCACTCCACACCACCCTGGGTAAGACACTGGCTATATGCAAATCAGCTCTGACCCTGTGCCTCATGGGAACAGTCCAGTCCGAACTACCAAGCCATGTCTTTCCCAGACCGGAATCAAGCATCCAAGGACCGGTTTCTGGCTCTCAGCCTTCATCAGCCTGGATAGCTTGACTCCAGTGGTGTGGAGAGCCTGGGACTCACGTCTGAGCAAACCCAGCCCACTCGGGGTGAAAATTGCAAAAAACACAGTTGATGGACAGAATGTAGAACAATGTCACACATTCACCCCAGTACAAGGATCTGGGCCTAAATCCATCTTTTTTTGCACTCCACACCACCCTGGGTTAGACACTGGCTATATGCAAATCAGCTCTGACCCTGTGCCTCATGGGAACAGTCCAGTCCGAACTACCAAGCCATGTCTTTCCCAGACCGGAATCAAGCATCCAAGGACCGGTTTCTGGCTATCAGCCTTCATCAGCCTGGATAGCTTGACTCCAGTGGTGTGGAGAGCCTGGGACTCACGTCTGAGCATACCCAGCCCACTCGGGGTGAAAATTGCAAAAAACACAGTTGATGGACAGAATGTAGAACAATGTCACACATTCACCCCAGTACAAGGATCTGGGCCTAAATCCATCGTTTTTTTGCACTCCACACCACCCTGGGTTAGACACTGGCTATATGCAAATCAGCTCTGACCCTGTGCCTCATGGGAACAGTCCAGTCCGAACTACCAAGCCATGTCTTTCCCAGACCGGAATCAAGCATCCAAGGACCGGTTTCTGGCTATCAGCCTTCATCAGCCTGGATAGCTTGACTCCAGTGGTGTGGAGAGCCTGTGACTCACGTCTGAGCATACCCAGCCCACTCGGGGTGAAAATTGCAAAAAACACAGTTGATGGACAGAATGTAGAACAATGTCACACATTCACCCCAGAACAAGGATCTGGGCCTAAATCCATCGTTTTTTTGCACTCCACACCACCCTGGGTTAGACACTGGCTATATGCAAATCAGCTCTGACCCTGTGCCTCATGGGAACAGTCCAGTCCGAACTACCAAGCTATGTCTTTCCCAGACCGGAATCATGAATCCAAGGACCGGTTTCTGGCTCTCAGCCTTCATCAGCCTGGATAGCTTGACTCCAGTGGTGTGGAGAGCCTGGGACTCACGTCTGAGCAAACCCAGCCCACTCGGGGTGAAAATTGCAAAAAACACAGTTGATGGACAGAATGTAGAACAATGTCACACATTCACCCCAGTACAAGGATCTGGGCCTAAATCCATCTTTTTTTGCACTCCACACCACCCTGGGTTAGACACTGGCTATATGCAAATCAGCTCTGACCCTGTGCCTCATGGGAACAGTCCAGTCCGAACTACCAAGCCATGTCTTTCCCAGACCGGAATCAAGCATCCAAGGACCGGTTTCTAGCTATCAGCCTTCATCAGCCTGGATAGCTTGACTCCAGTGGTGTGGAGAGCCTGGGACTCACGTCTGAGCATACCCAGCCCACTCGGGGTGAAAATTGCAAAAAACACAGTTGATGGACAGAATGTAGAACAATGTCACACATTCACCCCAGTACAAGGATCTGGGCCTAAATCCATCGTTTTTTTGCACTCCACACCACCCTGGGTAAGACACTGGCTATATGCAAATCAGCTCTGACCCTGTGCCTCATGGGAACAGTCCAGTCCGAACTACCAAGCCATGTCTTTCCCAGACCGGAATCAAGCATCCAAGGACCGGTTTCTGGCTCTCAGCCTTCATCAGCCTGGATAGCTTGACTCCAGTGGTGTGGAGAGCCTGGGACTCACGTCTGAGCAAACCCAGCCCACTCGGGGTGAAAATTGCAAAAAACACAGTTGATGGACAGAATGTAGAACAATGTCACACATTCACCCCAGTACAAGGATCTGGGCCTAAATCCATCTTTTTTTGCACTCCACACCACCCTGGGTTAGACACTGGCTATATGCAAATCAGCTCTGACCCTGTGCCTCATGGGAACAGTCCAGTCCGAACTACCAAGCCATGTCTTTCCCAGACCGGAATCAAGCATCCAAGGACCGGTTTCTGGCTATCAGCCTTCATCAGCCTGGATAGCTTGACTCCAGTGGTGTGGAGAGCCTGGGACTCACGTCTGAGCATACCCATCCCACTCGGGGTGAAAATTGCAAAAAACACAGTTGATGGACAGAATGTAGAACAATGTCACACATTCACCCCAGTACAAGGATCTGGGCCTAAATCCATCGTTTTTTTGCACTCCACACCACCCGGGGTTAGACACTGGCTATATGCAAATCAGCTCTGACCCTGTGCCTCATGGGAACAGTCCAGTCCGAACTACCAAGCCATGTCTTTCCCAGACCGGAATCAAGCATCCAAGGACCGGTTTCTGGCTATCAGCCTTCATCAGCCTGGATAGCTTGACTCCAGTGGTGTGGAGAGCCTGTGACTCACGTCTGAGCATACCCAGCCCACTCGGGGTGAAAATTGCAAAAAACACAGTTGATGGACAGAATGTAGAACAATGTCACACATTCACCCCAGTACAAGGATCTGGGCCTAAATCCATCGTTTTTTTGCACTCCACACCACCCTGGGTTAGACACTGGCTATATGCAAATCAGCTCTGACCCTGTGCCTCATGGGAACAGTCCAGTCCGAACTACCAAGCCATGTCTTTCCCAGACCGGAATCAAGCATCCAAGGACCGGTTTCTGGCTATCAGCCTTCATCAGCCTGGATAGCTTGACTCCAGTGGTGTGGAGAGCCTGTGACTCACGTCTGAGCATACCCAGCCCACTCGGGGTGAAAATTGCAAAAAACACAGTTGATGGACAGAATGTAGAACAATGTCACACATTCACCCCAGTACAAGGATCTGGGCCTAAATCCATCTTTTTTTGCACTCCACACCACCCTGGGTTAGACACTGGCTATATGCAAATCAGCTCTGACCCTGTGCCTCATGGGAACAGTCCAGTCCGAACTACCAAGCCATGTCTTTCCCAGACCGGAATCAAGCATCCAAGGACCGGTTTCTGGCTATCAGCCTTCATCAGCCTGGATAGCTTGACTCCAGTGGTGTGGAGAGCCTGGGACTCACGTCTGAGCATACCCAGCCCACTCGGGGTGAAAATTGCAAAAAACACAGTTGATGGACAGAATGTAGAACAATGTCACACACTCACCCCAGTACAAGGATCTGGGCCTAAATCCATCGTTTTTTTGCACTCCACACCACCCTGGGTTAGACACTGGCTATATGCAAATCAGCTCTGACCCTGTGCCTCATGGGAACAGTCCAGTCCGAACTACCAAGCCATGTCTTTCCCAGACCGGAATCAAGCATCCAAGGACCGGTTTCTGGCTCTCAGCCTTCATCAGCCTGGATAGCTTGACTCCAGTGGTGTGGAGAGCCTGGGACTCACGTCTGAGCAAACCCAGCCCACTCGGGGTGAAAATTGCAAAAAACACAGTTGATGGACAGAATGTAGAACAATGTCACACATTCACCCCAGTACAAGGATCTGGGCCTAAATCCATCTTTTTTTGCACTCCACACCACCCTGGGTTAGACACTGGCTATATGCAAATCAGCTCTGACCCTGTGCCTCATGGGAACAGTCCAGTCCAAACTACCAAGCCATGTCTTTCCCAGACCGGAATCAAGCATCCAAGGACCGGTTTCTGGCTATCAGCCTTCATCAGCCTGGATAGCTTGACTCCAGTGGTGTGGAGAGCCTGGGACTCACATCTGAGCATACCCAGCCCACTCGGGGTGAAAATTGCAAAAAACACAGTTGATGGACAGAATGTAGAACAATGTCACACATTCACCCCAGTACAAGGATCTGGGCCTAAATCCATCGTTTTTTTGCATTCCACACCACCCGGGGTTAGACACTGGCTATATGCAAATCAGCTCTGACCCTGTGCCTCATGGGAACAGTCCAGTCCGAACTACCAAGCCATGTCTTTCCCAGACCGGAATCAAGCATCCAAGGACCGGTTTCTGGCTATCAGCCTTCATCAGCCTGGATAGCTTGACTCCAGTGGTGTGGGAAGCCTGGGACTCACGTCTGAGCATACCCAGCCCACTCGGGGTGAAAATTGCAAAAAACACAGTTGGTGGACAGAATGTAGAACAATGTCACACATTCACCCCAGTACAAGGATCTGGGCCTAAATCCATCATTTTTTTGCACTCCACACCACCCTGGGTTAGACACTGGCTATATGCAAATCAGCTCTGACCCTGTGCCTCATGGGAACAGTCCAGTCCGAACTACCAAGCCATGTCTTTCCCAGACCGGAATCAAGCATCCAAGGACCGGTTTCTGGCTATCAGCCTTCATCAGCCTGGATAGCTTGACTCCAGTGGTGTGGAGAGCCTGTGACTCACGTCTGAGCATACCCAGCCCACTCGGGGTGAAAATTGCAAAAAACACAGTTGATGGACAGAATGTAGAACAATGTCACACATTCACCCCAGTACAAGGATCTGGGCCTAAATCCATCTTTTTTTGCACTCCACACCACCCTGGGTTAGACACTGGCTATATGCAAATCAGCTCTGACCCTGTGCCTCATGGGAACAGTCCAGTCCGAACTACCAAGCCATGTCTTTCCCAGACCGGAATCAAGCATCCAAGGACCGCTTTCTGGCTATCAGCCTTCATCAGCCTGGATAGCTTGACTCCAGTGGTGTGGAGAGCCTGGGACTCACGTCTGAGCATACCCAGCCCACTCGGGGTGAAAATTGCAAAAAACACAGTTGATGGACGGAATGTAGAACAATGTCACACACTCACCCCAGTACAAGGATCTGGGCCTAAATCCATCGTTTTTTTGCACTCCACACCACCCTGGGTTAGACACTGGCTATATGCAAATCAGCTCTGACCCTGTGCCTCATGGGAACAGTCCAGTCCGAACTACCAAGCCATGTCTTTCCCAGACCGGAATCAAGCATCCAAGGACCGGTTTCTGGCTATCAGCCTTCATCAGCCTGGATAGCTTGACTCCAGTGGTGTGCAGAGCCTGGGACTCACGTCTGAGCATACCCAGCCCACTCGGGTGAAAATTGCAAAAAACACAGTTGATGGACAGAATGTAGAACAATGTCACACATTCACCCCAGTACAAGGATCTGGGCCTAAATCCATCGTTTTTTTGCACTCCACACCACCCTGGGTTAGACACTGGCTATATGCAAATCAGCTCTGACCCTGTGCCTCATGGGAACAGTCCAGTCCGAACTACCAAGCCATGTCTTTCCCAGACCGGAATCAAGCATCCAAGGACCGGTTTCTGGCTATCAGCCTTCATCAGCCTGGATAGCTTGACTCCAGTGGTGTGGAGAGCCTGGGACTCACGTCTGAGCATACCCAGCCCACTCGGGGTGAAAATTGCAAAAAACACAGTTGATGGACAGAATGTAGAACAATGTCACACATTCACCCCAGTACAAGGATCTGGGCCTAAATCCATCGTTTTTTTGCACTCCACACCACCCTGGGTTAGACACTGGCTATATGCAAATCAGCTCTGACCCTGTGCCTCATGGGAACAGTCCAGTCCGAACTACCAAGCCATGTCTTTCCCAGGCCGGAATCAAGCATCCAAGGACCGGTTTCTGGCTATCAGTCTTCATCAGCCTGGATAGCTTGACTCCAGTGGTGTGGAGAGCCTGGGACTCACGTCTGAGCATACCCAGCCCACTCGGGTGAAAATTGCAAAAAACACAGTTGATGGACAGAATGTAGAACAATATCACACATTCACCCCAGTACAAGGATCTGGGCCTAAATCCATCGTTTTTTTGCACTCCACACCACCCTGGGTTAGACACTGGCTATATGCAAATCAGCTCTGACCCTGTGCCTCATGGGAACAGTCCAGTCCGAACTACCAAGCCATGTCTTTCCCAGACCGGAATCAAGCATCCAAGGACCGGTTTCTGGCTATCAGCCTTCATCAGCCTGGATAGCTTGACTCCAGTGGTGTGGAGAGCCTGGGACTCAAGTCTGAGCATACCCAGCCCACTCGGGGTGAAAATTGCAAAAAACACAGTTGATGGACAGAATGTAGAACAATGTCACACATTCACCCCAGTACAAGGATCTGGGCCTAAATCCATTGTTTTTTTGCACTCCACACCACCCTGGGTTAGACACTGGCTATATGCAAATCAGCTCTGACCCGGTGCCTCATGGGATCAGTCCAGTCCGAACTACCAAGCCATGTCTTTCCCAGACCGGTATCAAGCATCCAAGGACCGGTTTCTGGCTATCAGCCTTCATCAGCCTGGATAGCTTGACTCCAGTGGTGTGGAGAGCCCGGGACTCACGTCTGAGCATACCCAGCCCACTCGGGGTGAAAATTGCAAAAAACACAGTTGATGGACAGAATGTAGAACAATGTCACACATTCACCCCAATACAAGGATCTGGGCCTAAATCCATCGTTTTTTTGCACTCCACACCACACCACCCTGGGTTAGACACTGGCTATATGCAAATCAGCTCTGACCCTGTGCCTCATGAGAACAGTCCAGTCCGAACTTCCAAGCCATGTCTTTCCCAGACCGGAATCAAGCATCCAAGGACCGGTTTCTGGCTATCAGCCTTCATCAGCCTGGATAGCTTGACTCCAGTGGTGTGGAGAGCCTGGGACTCACGTCTGAGCATACCCAGCCCACTCGGGGTGAAAATTGCAAAAAACACAGTTGATGGACAGAATGTAGAACAATGTCACACATTCACCCCAGTACAAGGATCTGGGCCTAAATCCATCGTTTTTTTGCACTCCACACCACCCTGGGTTAGACACTGGCTATATGCAAATCAGCTCTGACCCTGTGCCTCATGGGAACAGTCCAGTCCGAACTACCAAGCCATGTCTTTCCCAGACCGGAATCAAGCATCCAAGGACCGGTTTCTGGCTATCAGCCTTCATCAGCCTGGATAGCTTGACTCCAGTGGTGTGGAGAGCCTGGGACTCACGTCTGAGCATACCCAGCCCACTCGGGGTGAAAATTGCAAAAAACACAGTTGATGGACAGAATGTAGAACAATGTCACACACTCACCCCAGTACAAGGATCTGGGCCTAAATCCATCGTTTTTTTGCACTCCACACCACCCTGGGTTAGACACTGGCTATATGCAAATCAGCTCTGACCCTGTGCCTCATGGGAACAGTCCAGTCCGAACTACCAAGCCATGTCTTTCCCAGACCGGAATCAAGCATCCAAGGACCGGTTTCTGGCTATCAGCCTTCATCAGCCTGGATAGCTTGACTCCAGTGGTGTGGAGAGCCTGGGACTCACGTCTGAGCATACCCAGCCCACTTGGGTGAAAATTGCAAAAAACACAGTTGATGGACAGAATGTAGAACAATGTCACACATTCACCCCAGTACAAGGATCTGGGCCTAAATCCATCGTTTTTTTGCACTCCACACCACCCTGGGTTAGACACTGGCTATATGCAAATCAGCTCTGACCCTGTGCCTCATGGGAACAGTCCAGTCCGAACTACCAAGCCATGTCTTTCCCAGACCGGAATCAAGCATCCAAGGACCGGTTTCTGGCTCTCAGCCTTCATCAGCCTGGATAGCTTGACTCCAGTGGTGTGGAGAGCCTGGGACTCACGTCTGAGCAAACCCAGCCCACTCGGGGTGAAAATTGCAAAAAACACCGTTGATGGACAGAATGTAGAACAATGTCACACATTCACCCCAGTACAAGGATCTGGGCCTAAATCCATCTTTTTTTGCACTCCACACCACCCTGGGTTAGACACTGGCTATATGCAAATCAGCTCTGACCCTGTGCCTCATGGGAACAGTCCAGTCCGAACTACCAAGCCATGTCTTTCCCAGACCGGAATCAAGCATCCAAGGACCGGTTTCTGGCTATCAGCCTTCATCAGCCTGGATAGCTTGACTCCAGTGGTGTGGAGAGCCTGGGACTCACATCTGAGCATACCCAGCCCACTCGGGGTGAAAATTGCAAAAAACACAGTTGATGGACAGAATGTAGAACAATGTCACACATTCACCCCAGTACAAGGATCTGGGCCTAAATCCATCGTTTTTTTGCACTCCACACCACCCGGGGTTAGACACTGGCTATATGCAAATCAGCTCTGACCCTGTGCCTCATGGGAACAGTCCAGTCCGAACTACCAAGCCATGTCTTTCCCAGACCGGAATCAAGCATCCAAGGACCGGTTTCTGGCTATCAGCCTTCATCAGCCTGGATAGCTTGACTCCAGTGGTGTGGGAAGCCTGGGACTCACGTCTGAGCATACCCAGCCCACTCGGGGTGAAAATTGCAAAAAACACAGTTGGTGGACAGAATGTAGAACAATGTCACACATTCACCCCAGTACAAGGATCTGGGCCTAAATCCATCGTTTTTTTGCACTCCACACCACCCTGGGTTAGACACTGGCTATATGCAAATCAGCTCTGACCCTGTGCCTCATGGGAACAGTCCAGTCCGAACTACCAAGCCATGTCTTTCCCAGACCGGAATCAAGCATCCAAGGACCGGTTTCTGGCTATCAGCCTTCATCAGCCTGGATAGCTTGACTCCAGTGGTGTGGAGAGCCTGTGACTCACGTCTGAGCATACCCAGCCCACTCGGTGTGAAAATTGCAAAAAACACAGTTGATGGACAGAATGTAGAACAATGTCACACATTCACCCCAGTACAAGGATCTGGGCCTAAATCCATCTTTTTTTGCACTCCACACCACCCTGGGTTAGACACTGGCTATATGCAAATCAGCTCTGACCCTGTGCCTCATGGGAACAGTCCAGTCCGAACTACCAAGCCATGTCTTTCCCAGACCGGAATCAAGCATCCAAGGACCGGTTTCTGGCTATCAGCCTTCATCAGCCTGGATAGCTTGACTCCAGTGGTGTGGAGAGCCTGGGACTCACGTCTGAGCATACCCAGCCCACTCGGGGTGAAAATTGCAAAAAACACAGTTGATGGACGGAATGTAGAACAATGTCACACACTCACCCCAGTACAAGGATCTGGGCCTAAATCCATCGTTTTTTTGCACTCCACACCACCCTGGGTTAGACACTGGCTATATGCAAATCAGCTCTGACCCTGTGCCTCATGGGAACAGTCCAGTCCGAACTACCAAGCCATGTCTTTCCCAGACCGGAATCAAGCATCCAAGGACCGGTTTCTGGCTATCAGCCTTCATCAGCCTGGATAGCTTGACTCCAGTGGTGTGGAGAGCCTGGGACTCACGTCTGAGCATACCCAGCCCACTCGGGTGAAAATTGCAAAAAACACAGTTGATGGACAGAATGTAGAACAATGTCACACATTCACCCCAGTACAAGGATCTGGGCCTAAATCCATCGTTTTTTTGCACTCCACACCACCCTGGGTTAGACACTGGCTATATGCAAATCAGCTCTGACCCTGTGCCTCATGGGAACAGTCCAGTCCGAACAACCAAGCCATGTCTTTCCCAGACCGGAATCAAGCATCCAAGGACCGGTTTCTGGCTATCAGCCTTCATCAGCCTGGATAGCTTGACTCCAGTGGTGTGGAGAGCCTGGGACTCACGTCTGAGCATACCCAGCCCACTCGGGGTGAAAATTGCAAAAAACACAGTTGATGGACGGAATGTAGAACAATGTCACACACTCACCCCAGTACAAGGATCTGGGCCTAAATCCATCGTTTTTTTGCACTCCACACCACCCTGGGTTAGACACTGGCTATATGCAAATCAGCTCTGACCCTGTGCCTCATGGGAACAGTCCAGTCCGAACTACCAAGCCATGTCTTTCCCAGACCGGAATCAAGCATCCAAGGACCGGTTTCTGGCTATCAGCCTTCATCAGCCTGGATAGCTTGACTCCAGTGGTGTGGAGAGCCTGGGACTCACGTCTGAGCATACCCAGCCCACTCGGGTGAAAATTGCAAAAAACACAGTTGATGGACAGAATGTAGAACAATGTCACACATTCACCCCAGTACAAGGATCTGGGCCTAAATCCATCGTTTTTTTGAACTCCACACCACCCTGGGTTAGACACTGGCTATATGCAAATCAGCTCTGACCCTGTGCCTCATGGGAACAGTCCAGTCCGAACTACCAAGCCATGTCTTTCCCAGACCGGAATCAAGCATCCAAGGACCGGTTTCTGGCTATCAGCCTTCATCAGCCTGGATAGCTTGACTCCAGTGGTGTGGAGAGCCTGGGACTCACGTCTGAGCATACCCAACCCACTCGGGGTGAAAATTGCAAAAAACACAGTTGATGGACAGAATGTACAACAATGTCACACATTCACCCCAGTACAAGGATCTGGGCCTAAATCCATCGTTTTTTTGCACTCCACACCACCCTGGGTTAGACACTGGCTATATGCAAATCAACTCTGACCCTGTGCCTCATGGGAACAGTCCAGTCCGAACTACCAAGCCATGTCTTTCCCAGGCCGGAATCAAGCATCCAAGGACCGGTTTCTGGCTATCAGTCTTCATCAGCCTGGATAGCTTGACTCCAGTGGTGTGGAGAGCCTGGGACTCACGTCTGAGCATACCCAGCCCACTCGGGTGAAAATTGCAAAAAACACAGTTGATGGACAGAATGTAGAACAATATCACACATTCACCCCAGTACAAGGATCTGGGCCTAAATCCATCGTTTTTTTGCACTCCACACCACCCTGGGTTAGACACTGGCTATATGCAAATCAGCTCTGACCCTGTGCCTCATGGGAACAGTCCAGTCCGAACTACCAAGCCATGTCTTTCCCAGACCGGAATCAAGCATCCAAGGACCGGTTTCTGGCTATCAGCCTTCATCAGCCTGGATACCTTGACTCCAGTGGTGTGGAGAGACTGGGACTCAAGTCTGAGCATACCCAGCCCACTCGGGGTGAAAATTGCAAAAAACACAGTTGATGGACAGAATGTAGAACAATGTCACACATTCACCCCAGTACAAGGATCTGGGCCTAAATCCATTGTTTTTTTGCACTCCACACCACCCTGGGTTAGACACTGGCTATATGCAAATCAGCTCTGACCCGGTGCCTCATGGGATCAGTCCAGTCCGAACTACCAAGCCATGTCTTTCCAAGACCGGTATCAAGCATCCAAGGACCGGTTTCTGGCTATCAGCCTTCATCAGCCTGGATAGCTTGACTCCAGTGGTGTGGAGAGCCTGGGACTCACGTCTGAGCATACCCAGCCCACTCGGGGTGAAAATTGCAAAAAACACAGTTGATGGACAGAATGTAGAACAATGTCACACATTCACCCCAGTACAAGGATCTGGGCCTAAATCCATCGTTTTTTTGCACTCCACACCACACCACCCTGGGTTAGACACTGGCTATATGCAAATCAGCTCTGACCCTGTGCCTCATGAGAACAGTCCAGTCCGAACTTCCAAGCCATGTCTTTCCCAGACCGGAATCAAGCATCCAAGGACCGGTTTCTGGCTATCAGCCTTCATCAGCCTGGATAGCTTGACTCCAGTGGTGTGGAGAGCCTGGGACTCACGTCTGAGCATACCCAGCCCACTCGGGGTGAAAATTGCAAAAAACACAGTTGATGGACAGAATGTAGAACAATGTCACAAATTCACCCCAGTACAAAGATCTGGGCCTAAATCCATCGTTTTTTTGCACTCCACACCACCCTGGGTTAGACACTGGCTATATGCAAATCAGCTCTGACCCTGTGCCTCATGGGAACAGTCCAGTCCGAACTACCAAGCCATGTCTTTCCCAGACCGGAATCAAGCATCCAAGGACCGGTTTCTGGCTATCAGCCTTCATCAGCCTGGATAGCTTGACTCCAGTGGTGTGGAGAGCCTGGGACTCACGTCTGAGCATACCCAGCCCACTCGGGGTGAAAATTGCAAAAAACACAGTTGATGGACAGAATGTAGAACAATGTCACACATTCACCCCAGTACAAGGATCTGGGCCTAAATCCATCGTTTTTTTGCACTCCACACCACCCTGGGTTAGACACTGGCTATATGCAAATCAGCTCTGACCCTGTGCCTCATGGGAACAGTCCAGTCCGAACTACCAAGCCATGTCTTTCCCAGACCGGAATCAAGCATCCAAGGACCGGTTTCTGGCCATCAGCCTTCATCAGCCTGGATAGCATGACTCCAGTGGTGTGGAGAGCCTGGGACTCACGTCTGAGCGTACCCAGCCCACTCGGGGTGAAAATTGCAAAAAACACAGTTGATGGACAGAATGTAGAACAATGTCACACATTCACCCCAGTACAAGGATCTGGGCCTAAATCCATCGTTTTTTTGCACTCCACACCACCCTGGGTTAGACACTGGCTATATGCAAATCAGCTCTGACCTTGTGCCTCATGGGAACAGTCCAGTCCGAACTACCAAGCCATGTCTTTCCGAGACCGGAATCAAGCATCCAAGGACCGGTTTCTGGCTATCAGCCTTCATCAGCCTGGATAGCTTGACTCCAGTGGTGTGGAGAGCCTGGGACTCACGTCTGAGCATACCTAGCCCACTCGGGGTGAAAATTGCAAAAAACACAGTTGATGGACAGAATGTAGAACAATGTCACACATTCACCCCAGTACAAGGATCTGGGCCTAAATCCATCGTTTTTTTGCACTCCACACCACCCTGGGTTAGACACTGGCTATATGCAAATCAGCTCTGACCCTGTGCCTCATGGGAACAGTCCAGTCCGAACTACCAAGCCATGTCTTTCCCAGACCGGAATCAAGCATCCAAGGACCGGTTTCTGGCTATCAGCCTTCATCAGCCTGGATAGCTTGACTCCAGTGGTGTGGAGAGCCTGGGACATGGCTTGGTAGTTCGGACTGGACTGTTCCCATGAGGCACAGGGTCAGAGCTGGTTTGCATATAGCCAGTGTCTAACCCAGGGTGGTGTGGAGTGCAAAAAAACGATGGATTTAGGCCCAGATCTTTGTACTGGGGTGAATGTATGACATTGTTCTACATTCCGTCCATCAACTGTGTTTTTTGCAATTTTCACCCCGAGTGGGCTGGGTATGCTCAGACGTGAGTCCCAGGCTCTCCACACCACTGGAGTCAAGCTATCCAGGCTGAATGAAGGCTTATAGCCAGAAACCGGTCCTTGGATGCTTGATTCCGGTCTGGGAAAGACATGGCTTGGTAGTTCGGACTGGACTGTTCCCATGAGGCACAGGGTCAGAGCTGATTTGCATATAGCCAGTGTCTAACCCAGGGTGGTGTGGAGTGCAAAAAAACAATGGATTTAGGCCCAGATCTTTGTACTGGGGTGAATGTATGACATTGTTCTACATTCCTTCCATCAACTGTATTTTTTGCAATTTTCACCCCGAGTGGGCTGGGTATGCTCAGACGTGAGTCCCAGGCTCTCCACACCACTGGAGTCAAGCTATCCAGGCTGAATGAAGGCTGATAGCCAGAAACCGGTCCTTGGATGCTTGATTCCGGTCTGGGAAAGACATGGCTTGGAAGTTCGGACTGGACTGTTCCCATGAGGCACAGGGTCAGAGCTGATTTGCATATAGCCAGTGTCTAACCCAGGGTGGTGTGGAGTGCAAAAAAACGATGGATTTAGGCCCAGATCTTTGTACTGGGGTGAATGTATGACATTGTTCTACATTCCGTCCATCAACTGTGTTTTTTGCAATTTTCACCCCGAGTGGGCTGGGTATGCTCAGACGTGAGTCCCAGGCTCTCCACACCACTGGAGTCAAGCTATCCAGGCTGAATGAAGGCTGATAGCCAGAAACCGGTCCTTGGATGCTTGATTCCGGTCTGGGAAAGACATGGCTTGGTAGTTCGGACTGGACTGTTCCCATGAGGCACAGGGTCAGAGCTGATTTGCATATAGCCAGTGTCTAACCCAGGGTGGTGTGGATTGCAAAAAAACGATGGATTTAGGCCCAGATCTTTGTACTGGGGTGAATGTATGACATTGTTCTACATTCCGTCCATCAACTGTGTTTTTTGCAATTTTCACCCCGAGTGGGCTGGGTATGCTCAGACGTGAGTCCCAGGCTCTCCACACCACTGGAGTCAAGCTATCCAGGCTGAATGAAGGCTGATAGCCAGAAACCGGTCCTCGGATGCTTGATTCCGGTCTGGGAAAGACATGGCTTGGTAGTTCGGACTGGACTGTTCCCATGAGGCACAGGGTCAGAGCTGATTTGCATATAGCCAGTGTCTAACCCAGGGTGGTGTGGAGTGCAAAAAAACGATGGATTTAGGCCCAGATCTTTGTACTGGGGTGAATGTATGACATTGTTCTACATTCCGTCCATCAACTGTGTTTTTTGCAATTTTCACCCCGAGTGGGCTGGGTATGCTCAGACGTGAGTCCCAGGCTCTCCACACCACTGGAGTCAAGCTATCCAGGCTGAATGAAGGCTTATAGCCAGAAACCGGTCCTTGGATGCTTGATTCCGGTCTGGGAAAGACATGGCTTGGTAGTTCGGACTGGACTGTTCCCATGAGGCACAGGGTCAGAGCTGATTTGCATATAGCCAGTGTCTAACCCAGGGTGGTGTGGAGTGCAAAAAAACAATGGATTTAGGCCCAGATCTTTGTACTGGGGTGAATGTATGACATTGTTCTACATTCCTTCCATCAACTGTATTTTTTGCAATTTTCACCCCGAGTGGGCTGGGTATGCTCAGACGTGAGTCCCAGGCTCTCCACACCACTGGAGTCAAGCTATCCAGGCTGAATGAAGGCTGATAGCCAGAAACCGGTCCTTGGATGCTTGATTCCGGTCTGGGAAAGACATGGCTTGGAAGTTCGGACTGGACTGTTCCCATGAGGCACAGGGTCAGAGCTGATTTGCATATAGCCAGTGTCTAACCCAGGGTGGTGTGGAGTGCAAAAAAACGATGGATTTAGGCCCAGATCTTTGTACTGGGGTGAATGTATGACATTGTTCTACATTCCGTCCATCAACTGTGTTTTTTGCAATTTTCACCCCGAGTGGGCTGGGTATGCTCAGACGTGAGTCCCAGGCTCTCCACACCACTGGAGTCAAGCTATCCAGGCTGAATGAAGGCTGATAGCCAGAAACCGGTCCTTGGATGCTTGATTCCGGTCTGGGAAAGACATGGCTTGGTAGTTCGGACTGGACTGTTCCCATGAGGCACAGGGTCAGAGCTGATTTGCATATAGCCAGTGTCTAACCCAGGGTGGTGTGGATTGCAAAAAAACGATGGATTTAGGCCCAGATCTTTGTACTGGGGTGAATGTATGACATTGTTCTACATTCCGTCCATCAACTGTGTTTTTTGCAATTTTCACCCCGAGTGGGCTGGGTATGCTCAGACGTGAGTCCCAGGCTCTCCACACCACTGGAGTCAAGCTATCCAGGCTGAATGAAGGCTGATAGCCAGAAACCGGTCCTCGGATGCTTGATTCCGGTCTGGGAAAGACATGGCTTGGTAGTTCGGACTGGACTGTTCCCATGAGGCACAGGGTCAGAGCTGATTTGCATATAGCCAGTGTCTAACCCAGGGTGGTGTGGAGTGCAAAAAAACGATGGATTTAGGCCCAGATCTTTGTACTGGGGTGAATGTATGACATTGTTCTACATTCCGTCCATCAACTGTGTTTTTTGCAATCTACTTTTAACAGGAGCATTTGACCCAGATAGTCTACCAGCTGTCATTATTAAATCAAATATAAAGTGGTGGGCCAAGGTATTTGTCTCCAGCTTTAGATGTTTTACTCAAATGAAACTACACATCGAAAAATGACCACTTGGTCAGCTTCATAGACATAAAGTTGAAAGCCTATTCAAAGATAATTGTATGAGCGTTAAAACAATGTGTTGAGGACAAAGATCTAATCCTCATAGAATTCTCAAACATTGATCACTGTTTTAGCCTCTGGTTAGTTAAAGAAACATCAATTAACCAGTGTGAAACCTTTTCAGTTGTGTTGTTGATAATAAAGCTACATATGACTCGGCATCCGTGGTATATGATGAAAAAATTATTAAAACGGATATACCCCAGAGCCTACTGGCAATATTGGGAAACATACTCTTAGAAATTCGGGCAAGAGTTAAAATTGATGGAGAGGGTTATCTCTGAGAAACAAGAATTACAATCTAATCATGGGGTATGTCAGGGGAGTGTATTGGCTGGCTCCACTGCTTTTCTCCTTGTTTGTTGAGGTTCTCCTTCGGCTGTTAGCACAGACCACCACATGCTTACCAAAGGGGCAGAAAATGTGTGCCTTCTGCCTGTTATACACCAGCAGCCAGGTGATCCTGGATGGCAAAAAGGTCTTCAAAGAAAACTAAATGTATTTATAATTATTGCCAGTATTATAATATAAAAGTTAACATAGATAAAAAACAAAATGCTGCTGTTTGGCTGAAAACATTGTTCATGGGGAAAGATGACATTGAGGTGGTGCTTAGTATGCAAGCAAAAACGTATGGGTCATGTTTAATTCAAAATTAAAATGGTTATATCACCAATCACATTGTGATTCCCAAGTATTCTCATCAGTTGAAGGATTACATATATATCATAAAGACAATGTCATCCTTTCATCGGCTCCTCTTATGAAGCCATATAAAAGTAAGCCCTTCTTCAAGTTTTATATGGTGCTAAACTAATCAGTTTAAATGGTGAATCTCCATAGGAGGTAGTGGAGAACAGCAGTCTTTTTAAAACAAGGGCTTGATCTTCCAAAAGCAGTAGTGTCCCAAGCCATCCAGTTAGAATTAAACTGAACACTTGGCATGATTTAGCTGCTCTACAAACCTGGAGATACAGGAAGACATTGCTATTATCTTCTGAAACTAAGATAGCAAGTTTTAGTATTAAATGAGCAATAAAAGTTAACTACAGGAGTATGAGAAATAATATTCTAGGGCCATTTGTAGGTGCTTTAAAACGGACCTAAAAATCAAAATAATGGTGCAAAATTATGAGATTTTCTCTATGTAGATTCAAAACATTCAACTGCTTTGTTTAGCCACACCTGATTAGAGTATGACCAAAATATTCTAATATTTAGACAAATTACCAGATGTCTACATCCAACGAGAACAAATTTAAAATTAGAATGATCCCAAACCTCTATATATTAAATCCATTTGTAAGGCGAATTACACTTAAAAAGAGGCTTTTGTTGGTGCCTTATAGGGGAAAATGTATGATTGAGCATATTTTACTTGACTTAATTTTTTAATGCATTTTCATCATCGACAAAATGCTAAAGAATGATAGTACATTTAGAGATCCAGCAAAACGCTTTTAGAGAAATGCGTCACTAGGCTGTAGCTTCCACTTTAGGCTGTGTTTGAAGTGCACTGCGCAAACTGAAAATTATGTTTTAATCTCTACGTTTTTATTGTATTTTTAGTAATTTAATTGTATGAAATGTTTCTGTTTAAAATACTCTGCTCTTAATACATTATTATGCATTTATTTAGTTTCTTTGGAACAGCCTTGAGTGATCCATACAAATGACATCTTGCAATATGTCTAGTTTTCAGAAATGTAATCAAATGATGGGTTTCAACATTTTTCACCCTCTATGGCATTTAGGAAGTGCAAAGACATGAAATATTGATCACTGTGTACAGAATGTAAAAAGGTGTGATAAAAAAAACTGTCTGTTTCTTAAAGCTGAGAAGACAGCAATTTTAGCACAGCAAAAAATTTGTTGGCACCATTTTGTTGAAAAAAACATACTTTCTAACACATCCCTTTCCAAATATTTTGTAAAGAAGAAAAACATGGCATATTCTGGCTATTTTTTCAGGCCTCTCCAGGGCAAATCATAAACCTGGAGTACCATTACTATTCACAGATTCGAGAGAAAAATGTAACCAATTTTGTCCCGGTTAGCTTTTGTTGAATAAAGTTGCAAAGACTTAGGGCCTGATTATGAGTATGGTGGTCTAGGGACCGCCGTTGTGTCAGTGTCAGAAACCCCGCAGCACAGTTGGCGGTCTGTCTGCTATATTCCGGCGTTGGCAGTTTGCTGACAAAAGATCGCCGGAGAACCGCCACCACTACCAGCCATTCACTGACCGCCTAGATGGGGGTAAGGGGAAAAACAGTTGTCAGAGGGCAGTACAGAGAAGTTCAAATGTAGTAGTGGACATAAGCACTCATTTTTTTTTATTTTGTCATCCTTATTTTTCTGCATACAGCCAAGGCTGAATCGGGAAAGAGCAGGACCGGGGCGAAGGAGAGGAAGGACCTAATTTTCCAGGTGAACACAAGACGATAACACCACAACAGAGGGGCATATTATCAAGAACGGCGTTAAACATTATCGCCGGTTTAGCGGCATAAAACGGCTGCTTAATCAGGGCAATGGGCTTGATAATATGCCATTGAGAATTCCAATATAAGAAACTCTGTCCATCACCAACCCCTTTTCCAAAATCGATTTTATCCACACTATGTGTGGGAGGGTATACTCAGACATGAGTCCCTTGCTCATTGCACCATCAGGATTCAAGCAAGCCGGGCCGACGAAGGCTGTGATGCCAGAAACCGGTCCCCGGAAGCTTGTCTCCTTCCCAGTATAAGAATTGGCTTGGTAGTTTGGTTTGCCCTGTTCCCATCATGCACTGGGACAGGAACAGACTAATTTGCATATAGCCAGGTTCTGAGCTGGGATGGTGCAATGAGCTAAAAAACAGGTGATGGATTAAAACCATGATCTCTTGACTTGGTAAGAGTATTCTGCATCATTCAGAAACTCTGTCCATCACCACCCCCTTTTCCAAAATCGATTTTATCCACACTATGTGTGGGAGGGTATACTCAGACGTGAGTCCCTTGCTCATTGCACCATCAGGATTCAAGCAAGCCGGGCCGACGAAGGCTGTGATGCCAGAAACCGGTCCCCGGAAGCTTGTCTCCTTCCCAGTATAAGAATTGGCTTGGTAGTTTGGTTTGCCCTGTTCCCATCATGCACTGGGACAGGAACAGACTAATTTGCATATAGCCAAGTTCGGAGCTGGGATGGTGCAATGAGCTAAAAAACAGGTGATGGATTAAAACCATGATCTCTTGACTTGGTAAGAGTATTCTGCATCATTCAGAAACTCTGTCCATCACCACCCCCTTTTCCAAAATCGAATTCCAATATAAGTCCATGTTCTGGTATGAGCATTGGCTTCTATTGGAATTCTCCAGGGCATAATATCAAGCCAATTATCTCCGATTTAGCGGCAGTTTTCTGCCGCTAAACCGGCGATCATTTTAACGCCGTCCTTGATAATATGCCCCAGAGTCACTTTTTCACAAAGAAAGAGACTTCTGGAGAAGGCAAGGGGATGTCACAAAATGTACCATATGCCAACAGAAATCAAGCAATAGGACTCCTCTTTTGCAGACTTGGCCTTACTATTGGCGAAGAGGCTCATAACACGACACTGAAAGCCCCAACTGCCCGAGGGTAAACCAATGACAGGAGGAAGTGACCCACAGGGAACTTGTGTAGAGTGATGCTCTCCGTTGGAAGGAATATCGAGGCCTCTGCCAGAAACCCATCTCCATGAAATGGGATACCTTAGTTGAGGGGTTTAAAGCACAGGTCATAGCACCAGATTAACTGACTCTTGCGGACTTCTTTATAGCGATTCCCAGGACATGGGTCGCTCAATAGATGACCCGATCACTTCTACTGTATCTGTTGACGAAACTTCAGTTCCTCTTCTGGATGATGACCACAGATTGTGGATTATTTAGGTGCACACTTCTTCTGTCCTTCCAGGCATATCGTCACTCTAGTTTCCCTGCACATATTCTTACCACTGCGGTTTCCACTCCTGCTTGCCGAGACATATATGGGACCCCCAAATTAGGTGATGTAGTCAACAGGTTGGGGGGTTATAGTTAAATGTTTATGTAGTTTACTGTACAGTGCTACATTGTGTAATAGGTATGTCTTGGATGAGACTCTTTGTAGCACTTTTTGTTTGATTAATGTCATTTTTAGGCCAGTCATCACTGTACAAATTGTCATATCTTAATAAAATTAAATAAGATTTGTGCCATAGGAAGAAACATCTGTGATGTTCCATGTGCAAGACCCTTCATCCGCGGTGCCTGAAGCCGCCCCCTCCACCACTCAAGAGGACCCACCAACAATGCAACTGCCAGATGCTACGCCTACTGAAAGTACTCACTCTCAGCATCAGTAGCCAAGGGTAAAATTCAACTCTGGAACCTTTCAGAGGCATGGGTTAACTTTGCTGCCTTCTGTTCTCCTGGACTGTAGCCCTTAAGCCTAATTCAGAGAACCACCCCTGTCCAACCTTTTGTTGTTATGTCTTCCTCACTTGTCCTTAAACCTACCCCACTTTATCATGAAACGTAAGTGGTGTCTGGTCCCACGCTGCATTCCCAAATGCTAACCATAAATGTCTGTGCCTGGGAATGAGATCTGGATGGGGATGTTATCAGACAGACAGGATGGGAAGGAACCTTTGCCCCAGGCGCAGTGTAGCCTGTTAGGTACAGTCACTTGGTTGCCGGATTGACATGACATTTTTCTTGAGTTTCTCCTGATTTTACTTTGGAAATTTGATTTGGATCATTTATTTTGGAATGATGTCTATTTCTTTATTAACCCCATTGGACAATGTAAATAGATTTGTCCCTTAATGTTCAGGATGTGCTTTTCCTGCTGCCCATCCCTTCAACATGGATTTCCTATTGTCTTATGGAGTACTAATGTCAATACCCTGACACTTATGCAGGGGAATAGAATAATCATAATTGGGCAGGTTGTAGACTTTCAAGCTCTGCCATATGTCTGGAGTGTGTGGGCACTTTACATGCCAGTACATTGGTTTGAGCCAATGGGTTGATAACACAGGGCCGGTACAGTGAAAGATGACAAGATGTGGATGAGCTTGTTAGAGGCCTGTTCAGTCACAATTTAAGTAGGTGATGTGTTCACCATTTAAGCAAAAAACGGAAATGACAGTCTTAATTTACAACAGATGAAGATATTCATTTCTATAGGATGTGGTAGTGATATTATCAGCAGTGTGACCAAATTTGTGGGTGGTTAGGATGTGTTTTGACATAGGGCTTAATTTTCACCTTTCCAAAGAAGAGGCTACTCCAACTACTGATGTTGCTAGCAATACACTTAATATTCGGACTTTATAAAAGAAAGTAGGACTGTGCAAGATTATTATATACTCTTGGAGACTATGTGAAAGAGTAGATTAAAGTTGTGTATTAGTGACATATCTGGGAAGTGTGCCTGTCATTGAAGGGGAGGACAGTGTGACATGATTGGCGATTTGTAATGCATTGGAAAGAGAGAGCTGGTTTGTTCCTACCCAGTCTTATGTTGGGATTTTCCAGAACAGACATGCCACATTGCAGGTCTGGGTGCATAGTGGAAAGAAGGCGTTCATCAAGGGAAACAGAATCTGGGTCCACCTCTAGCAAGTGCCTTTTGCCACCTGTAGCCTGGAAAACGTTTCCTTCACTCACCTCCTCTCATCTTGCCAGTCTGTCATCTCTGCTTCTGCCACATGGCCGCCTTCTTCACTACATGAGCGCATATAGAGACAGATCAGGAAGCCCCCGTAGAAATTCATAACGTAGGTAACTACAAGTATGTCTCCTCCTGAGTGAATTTTCTCTTTCTTTTGAGTGGGTGCAGCTGCTGTGAAGCTTTTGGAAACCTGTACAGCCCAAGGGTAAGAGGGCAGAAACCTAGGGGCTCATTAAGATTGTGGAAGGATGCCCACCACCAGCCATGTGGTGATGGTCCTTCCGCCAAATTAGGATGGCGGGGATAATCTCACCCCGACCGTGGAGGTCGCAAAGACCACCCGCCACGGAACTGCCACAGGCAACCCTTAGGATTGCCTGGTCAAGCGTTCCTCACCAGTAAAATGGGGCAGTGCCTAGCAGGCCCTGTCAGCCAAATTGCGATGATGGCTGGAGACAGCCTTTCCGTGGTGGTGGAACTGCCATGGGAAGGATGGCTGGGATTGAGGGCTTGTTGTCGGCCCTCCTTGTGTTGGGGGAGGCGATGGTGCACTTGGGGGATACCCATGGTTCCCCTTCTACATTTCACAGCACTGCGTGGCAGGCACCGTGTGGTGCCTGCCACCTAGTGCTGTGAAATGCGCAACGTGGCATTTTGACATCGCGGCGGCTACTGCTTTCAATAGTACCTGTCGCAATGTTAAACTTCAGAATGCGTCCACTGTTGCATCCTGATTTGTGGTGCGGGACCGCCACATGTATGGCGGACGGTCTCGGTTTACGCCAGGATGGTGGACGGACTCCTGTCCGTCCGGCATCCTAATGAGCCCCATAGAGTGAGGGTTTGTATTTATGTGTTTGTAGAGTTAATGTTTGCCAAGTGTGTGTGCTTTGGTCAGATAAATGTTGCCTCCCTATTCCCTATCATTCAGAGTTCACCATAGCATAGGTGGGGATCTCTGCTGCAGAGAACTCCACCAGCAGGCATATGCCTGAAACTTGGTCGCAATGTTATTAGAAGCATATTTACAGTTACAATCTAAATTGTAAGAGTTTACATTCCCTCATCTAACAGGATGGAGACTCGTAATCCTACTACTCGGCAGATATCTCTGCCCAAAAATGGGGAATACCATCCATGCAAAGGTTTCTGCCAGCAGTAGGGAGAAATCCACGTGTGGAGATCACTGCACATAGATTCTCCTATATGAATACACCCCCAAAATGATATGTCAGGGAATGCAGAGCAAGACATACCACGCTTTTGCAAGGAACATTTTGGTATATCTTGCTGGCACAGAAAATATTGTTTCCGATTACATTTACAGAAAAGGCAGATTCACCATTGACTTTTTCTTCATTGCAATATTTGTAGATGTCAGCACAGAGTGCTACGGTAGTGTAGTTCCTATATTCCCAATAGGCTCTGCTCATTGGAATAATATACACTATAGATTTGACATAGGACTGAGGTCAGTATGTCTCTATCGAGTATATTAAACTTAATTGTGTGTGCCAGTTAGCTCAGAGATCTCTAGAAACTTTCTCGAATACATAAGAAGGGATTCGTTTCTGACAACCGCATAAACATGACAACTTTGTTTCCCCAAGAATGAAAACATATCTTCAGAGTTGTGGAAACAATAGATAACTAGTTAACTCAGTCAATTGTGCATGCTTCGTTTCTACAGAGTTGCATAGAAGTAGAGAGACAGGAGTTTCAATAAAAAGGGGTTTATTGAACAGTCTTCTTTGGCATGCAAGAGAGGTGAACTGCTACAAACGTTAGACAGAATGCAAAGTATAATGCATACAGCGTAAACAGTAATAAAAAATAATACTGTAATAGCATTGTTTGTTGCTATGACATGTAAAAATACATACATAAATACCACAAGCTAAAATACTCAACTGGTGCTTCTAAAATACGCCTACCCCAATGTACCTAACCTAGGTCTAGTATCAGGGAAGAAGTAGGTGTTTGTCTTTTAGCATAGGTTTAGTTCTGCCAAGAATTGCCAAAGGTTTCTCTAGGTTCTAATCAGCTCCATACCTTAGAATGAGAGAGGTTGGTATCACTTTCACGGACTCAAACACCAACTGCAATGCTCTGTTCTTTAAGTAGTACAGTTCTGGAGCACTGGCTTTAGGACCCAATTCACAAACTCCTTTTTGTAGTACATGAAGTGTACTCCAGTAGCACTACTCACATACTTTAAAATGCAGTTTACAAACCTACTACCAGACAGTATCGGTTGGTGATGGGATGCAGTGCAAACAACAAAATGTGTTTTATTTATTTATATGTTTACTTACCTGCATTTAGCTGTATTCTGTAGTTTACTAGTTTACGACACCCCTTTCCTTGCCCCTCCCCCGCCCCACCTCACCGCCCGGCAGCACTCCCACCACCGACCACTTCTGCTACCAGAGATATCAGCTTCTGCCTCTCCAATCTTTTCTGTATAAACATGTCCACCATGGTGGCATACATCTATGCAATGGTATATGATTAGGTATTAATTGCGGTACAGACCGAAGGAGTGGGTGGAATATGGGGAATTATTTCTAAAAATGGATTGAGTTTATGGAAATGTAAGAAGCAGATTTGGGAAGAACATGCTAATACAAAACAGACACCCACAAAAGAGTAAGACCATTTCAATTCACAAAATACACTACTAGAGCTAATACTGCCCTTAAAGGATCAACATAGGCTGAAATGTACTTCAACCTGCCTTGGAGTAAAAACCACAATGCCAACAACCTCACAATTATCAATAAATAACAACACCTAAAAGGAATATGGAACGAAATTACAATATATATTTAAGCCAATAACCAATACTACATTTATAATCATCCCTGGTGGTAAGTGTAATGTGATATGTAATTAAGTCAAGCTATATAGAGCAGCTGTCTCTTCGAGACCTGCTGTAATCAGTCTGTGGGCATCAAATCCATCCCCTTTCTTGACATTGCTTTTCATTTGTCTAGTTCAGTGTCTTTAAAAAAATCCCTCCTTGGTCAGTCTTGCCTATTTGTCCCTCCGTTCTCTCTTCTGTTCCCACCACAGACCAGCAACTTAGTACTGTCTCATTCCGCCATGGCTCTTTATCTTCTCTTTGGGGGACTATTTATTTCTTTCTTTCCTGCTCTGTTACTGTTTGTCTGGTTTAAGTTTCAGAGCCCTAGCTGCTTACATTCAAATATAGCATTCTTTCTCCCACCTCCTCTTAATGCCACAGTTGTGTTACTGCTGCTTTTTTACTGTTGCCTCCCCCACCTTGGCTCTGCTGGGTTGTTTGTTTTAATAATCGTGGACATTCAGTGATGCGCCTGTTTCACGAACACCGCACTGGTTTCCCTTTCATTCTTCAGTATTTTCTCTGCTTTCCCTCCCAATCAGTCAGCAGGCTCCAGCCTGGCCTGCCTCACAGCTGTGCTGATAGTTTACAATGCCCTTGCCAGCTGGTGGCAGAGACCAGTGTCCCTGGCTTTCCTGCTAATGTAATGAACTCTAATTTGATCATCTGTGCTGGGCAGACTACTTCATTTTTTTGTATTGGATCAAAGTGTGAACTGCTTGAGTAGTTTCCAGAGAATGAAAGGTGCTCTGCTACTTGCCGGGATCACATGTGCTTTATCCACTGCAGGCTAGAACACAACTTGTGGAAGTTCTCTCCGGTTCTTATCCTGTGGTCGATATCTCAGTGTGTCACCGGGAACATGAGCAGTTGGCATTCTGCTATGCTTGTGCTTGTGTGATATGATATTGCAAAAAGGGATACAAGGTTTATTTTGATTCCGTCATTCTCCAGGGTGTGTGGAGGAGAGTGGAAAGGTAAAGACAATACAATATGACGTATTTTATTATTACAATTATTTTTCATAAATGTACATTTGCATTTGCTGATGTTTCACATTTTTACGCACGGAGGAAAAGTAAAGTAACTTACCCCAAATCACACAATTTGAATAAGGTGCCAAAATGTATAAGGTAACCTTTTTATGCCACTCTGAGTAGCACCATTATGCAAATGTCACTCTAAGTAACATATAGTTGGAGTGGGACGGAGGCTGAGAGTCCCTACCTATTCTCCTGGTGTAACTGTTGAAAGGTCACCCGGGTCTCTTTCCCACTTGCCTTGTCCAATGCATGAAAAATCACCCCCCCCACTGCAGTCGTAGCATTAGGACTCTGAACCAATGATGGTATACACCACCTGAGAGAAACCAGATACCGCCTCTCCCTTCAGCTAAAACCATAATGAAAGAACAGTACGCCGTCCACTGGTGCATGTATACCATGTCATGAAGTGCCCCGATGTCTCAAGTACCATTGACACTGTGCGCTGCTGCCATGTCTGCACTTTGGCGTCTCTGTTAATTTACTGTTACATACTAAGCAGGGCTTTGAATGGATAGGCATGTCGAATGACCTGTACTCTCTCATTAGAAATATCTGTGTATTCAGTGTAGTAATATTAGGTCTGGAGTGCCTTGAGACCGATACGGTTGGTATTGTACGCTCTATATAACAGTTACAAATATACAAAATTGATGAAGTCTGTTTCTTCATTCAGCGCCTGTCCAGGATGCCTCCTAGGCTGCTGGAGTCTCGTTGCATTCTGTTTGGGAAGGGTATGTGATGAGAAAGATGATTAGATAGGCAGACATAAATGTGCGATCCAGCAACCAAAAAGGAAAAGCGGGTAAGGTGGAGAGCAATGTGACCCCCTACAATTGGGGTCATTTAAGGTGGGTGCCTGGCAGCACAGTTCTTTTCAGACTCCCTTTGCAAGGTAGCACAAAAAGCATGGGCATAAGGACTCGTATGCGTTCTAATATCTTTGCTGCACCGTTCTTTTTTTGTGTGAAATTGACACCACATTTTTTTCAAGAAGTTATCTATGTACATTTAATGGATTCATTGTTTTTCACCAGCATTCACTGGGATTGTTGAAACCAGAAGCCCCCTTCCGTGGCAGCAGCGCAGCCCAAAAGTGGCACGTTCAGGGTTGGACTGGGACAAAAAGTACTGGCCGAGGAACCAAAATAAAGTGCACTCCCCCCAGCGAATCAGATAGCTAAAAAGAGGCCACATTTGAACAAGCATTTGTAATGCAATTGGTCTCACATTTTCGAAACTTTGACCTATAGGCATTGTAAATGACAATGCCTATAAATAATGCAGGTTTTCTAAACACATAAATATAAGGCATTGTCATTTACAATGCCAATAGCTCAAAAACACGTAACTGCAAGGCCTATTGCATTGCAAATGCTTTTTTATTTTAATATGTAAGCTTATTTATATCTTTTGTTATTGCATCTGTTATATTAAGGGTGAGGGCATGAGCATTGCAGTTGGTGTGTGAGTCATTATTTGCATGGCTGTTGTGTGAAGTATTGAATCCTGTCATAACCATATCCTGTGAATGTATGTGTTTTTCAGCAAAAAAAATGATAGATAGACAGACAGGCATACCGACAGACAGATAGAAAGATAGATTCATTAATTAATACCAAATAATCACATTTTTTTTTTAAATATAGAAAGTATTGAAATTCATTAAATTCCAATTTTAACCATGTTTATCAGAAATCAAATATAAACCTTTAGTGAGGGTGGATAATTGTTGTTTTAAAATATTGTTTTAAAATAAATTTTCATAGCTTAATTTAATATATTTAAATATTATCATTTAATATATATATATATTATTTGAAGTTACATATCTTAACTTTTTATTATTTTACATTATTTAGCTTCATTAAAATGTATATGTTAAAAAAACTTTATAATGTCATACATTAAAATGTTTATAATGTTAAAAAAGTTATTACATTTTTGTATATTTTTCCATAGGAGATCACCACCCCAACTGCAGAAATCTTCACCAAGTGAAAGTTATTAGTAGTAAACCTACATGCATTAATTCTGTTTTAGGATTCTTCACCCGATCATTTAAGAGTGTGGGGCATGTAAGTTTTTACCTTAGTTTAAATCTCCACTTGAAAATTATGAATAGCAAGAAAATGGAGATTTACACATGGGTGTAAGAGTAGATCTACAATTACTAAATATATACATGTATATTTATCTTTGTGAATCTGCCCCTCAATTGTTAATTACAGGAGCACTTCTTTATTCCCTGGTTTCACTTCTCCTACCCAGTAATTGTTATAAGTGTACAAAATATAAAATTTCAGATTTCAGCCCAGGGCACTCAGCTTTTAGGAATGGAACTTCCCTAAAGTTTTGTATTTTATTGCTATTGGTATTTTATTCCTTTTGAATCATTCATCATTAGAGTCATAAATAATGTTTTTTGTGCTGAAAATCCTTTTCCAGATCATAGAGAGTCTTCAACAGTCACTGACATGTATTTTGTTTGCAGATTATGTGTGTTCTGCATATTTGGATGCTTGGATGTTAGTCGTGTCCAAATGTTTGTTACAACATTTGAGTAAAAGAAATATAAAGGAACAAGAAAAAAAACAGACAAAATATTTTCATTCCTTTAAGACCATAATATTTTCCTCAGGTTAATTAAGTGGAACATGAATGTGGATTCCACTGAATGCAAAAAAAGTATAATATCTGTCACAGCAGTACATAGGTCAGTTTCCCCAGCCCCATTCCAGCACACTCATAATCATCACCTGTGCGTGTGTCTAGTGGTTCTGGAACAATGTTTAACAAGGGGATGCTGCCATCAATGTAACATCACTAAAGTCATAGGGATTACTGGATTTTTTAGTACACTGTTGAAAATAAATTACTAAAACATGATGTGGTAGTACAATGTCAGTACATTTTCCATTGACACTAAATTTGTACAGACATCCATCTTTCCTGATAAAATGTGGAAATCAGGATTCACCTATCATTTATAATTTGCACATCACCAAGTAAAGTGTCTTAATTTTGTTTCCATCACACTTCAGAATTATAAAAAAAGTGTTTTGTGTGCTGTCCCAATGGCTGATATATTTTGAAATATTTGTACAGTTTATTTACAACTATTTAAATGTTGCTGTATGTTAGAATAAAAATGGAATCCAACCACCATTCCTTTTGCACTCCCTAAACACATGCAAGATTGTTGCATAGTACACTTTATGAAATTCTCCCACTTTGCAGTCATAGAAAGAAGAGAAAACACCAATCTACAAGTTAAAAGAATAAGCAGGATTTTGTGAGAAGACATACCCTGACATTTGACCTCTATTTTTGAACATATATCTAATTTGGCAACATTAAAATAAAATGTATTGGACTCTACCTTCTGAACTCTAACCTGGTTATTTGAGGGTGATGCAGCACCCCCAGCACCACTACTTCCATTGCCTATGCCTGCGTCCATGATCTGTACCCCATCCTCCATACCTGTGCCAACAACACAGCTATTTCTTGGCAAGCCACGATAAAATGCTTGAAGGACCTAATCCATAAGAGTATCACCAAGTTATGGTCCAAAAACACGATTCAATCAAATTCTCAAATCTGACCTCATCCACCATTTTGGGTCCAGCTCTGTTTAAACCCCTCCCTAACCTCACCCTAACCACTTAAGCTTGCGGTTGAGGTTTCTTGAGCATGCAGTTGTGTTACTTGAGCTCTTAGTAGCTTACCTTAAAATCCACTGATCCTACATTGTTCATTGGATCAGAAGACTCCACCTGGTGCGGAATAATCAGTGAAAGGAAAAACCAGGAAGTGAAGAAAGAACTGAAATGTTGTTACACGATTTGAAAGGCATGCATGTCAAGCAAATAAAAAGACAATTTTGCATGTGAGCGAACGACAAAAGGCAAGTATTTCAAAGCACATCATGGCAGTTCAGATTTGCACATTCCTTGAGTAAAGAATCTACAATACATTTTTTTAAAGTTAAGTGATTTTACAGGGAATGTTTCAAGACAATGATTATTTTAAAAAGGCAAAAAAACAGAGATTGTTCATGGTACAATTGAAATAAGAAAGAATTTAGAGTTTTATGCTCATCACAAAGACCAAACTGCCTGAGTGATCCTACACACTTGGCCAGTGTAGTGCTCTGGGGAAACTAGACTTTCCACAATCCTGGTTTGACTAGCCCCAGCTAGCCCTGTTGCCCCTCAGAGCAGTGACAGGGATCCTATTCACTTTCACCTGGTAGTAATGACACCTCCCACCTTTAGGGATCACAAGCTCACCATCTGAGTTTATGTCCCAGCTAAGGGAGATTGGAGTATGGTCTATTATATGCTCCTAGGGACTACTTAACCATAAGGCCATATTGACCACCTCTGTGGTGGTCCCAACAGTAGGTGGTTTCTTTGGAAATACAGAGTCTCCATGCGTGTGTCCTAATTGTGAGTGCTCAAAGCAGCGAGCTGAAAATGCCCCCCCTTGGCCACGGACCACTAGAACCACCCATAGTTCTCAGATGGGGCATGGGAACCCTCTCCTCCTCTCTTACTCTGGGATTTGCCTGGGCCATCTTTAAGCCCTCAATCACTCTGCTGGTGAGAACCTTAATCACCCTTCTTGGAACACTCCGAGGTACCTTCTTCGACACTTCAGTACTGACCCAGATGTCTGCCTACTCCACAAGCTTCCTGGGGTCAGTCAGCTTGCTGTCAATTAGATGCTGGCAAAGCTCTGTAAAACATGTACTGAGCATGTGCTCCCATGGTATCACATTAAACAACTAAGTAAAATCATAAACTTTGGTGCCCCACACCTACGTCTTGCTGATATAATCTCAAAAGTCCCCCCAAGACTGATTCTGCAACTTTTGGCTATTCCTGAATATAAGGCAGCAACTTTCTTGGGTGAGTCCAAATTTGGTGTCAAGGTTAGGTTTCATGGGGGTATATCTGGTTTGGTCCTCCACTTCTACAGTAAGCAGCGTGTTTCTACAAGCCACCCCTGCAGTGCTCCTATGTAATCCTGAGGACCTTCATAGCTACCTCATATGTGGCAAACCCCTAACTTAGGTCTTCCCCTAGCACATAGTTGGGCAACAGATGTTTTGGCATGCAGACCTTTTTATCACCTTCAGACACTGAGGTAATGCTGCCACCATTGCTGGAATTTGTCTGCTTTGCTTTCTGTTCCAGCTCCTTACGTCTGCTTTCATGAGCAAAAGGCTCGAAAAATAGCTTCTCCTCCATATCCAGTTTCTTCGCCTCCATCCTGAGGTTGACCATCTCGAGCCTGAACTCTCGGTCATGCCAGCTCCTTTGTAAACAGGCTGCTGGAAGACACACTGCTCCCTATCCTGACTGGGAGCTCTAACACAGGGGTCAAGTCATCCCCTCAACAGGCTGCTGCCGCTCAGGACTGAGATTCAAACCCTCTTCTTGCCTGTCAGTTTCATTATCTCCTTCATCTGCTGTAGCCAGTGAGCGCCTGAACGCCTTTTGCAGTTCCACCTTCCTGGTGGTGCTCCTAGCTGGAAGTCCCCTCTCCTCACAGAACTTCTTGAGCTCGGTCACAGTGAAGGACTCAAGCTCAAACTCCATACTTGTAGAGATGGTTTGAGGCACAACTGTCAGAGAGAACATTTTGAAAAATCAAACAGGGCAATCAGGGAGAGTTTAACCTAAAATTGGTCTTGGATTATTTATATGAGGATGCTAGTGTAACAAAATTACTGTACAATAAAACAGCAACCACAATCCTTGTCAGTGTAAGGAACAAGCAAACCCCAAATTAACATATGCTCAACTCCTTGGTAGCTTGGCACAGAGCAGTCAAGCTTAACTTAGGGGCAATGTGTAAAGTTGTGCAACACTTCAAACACTACAACAGTGAATACACCATACAACAAAAAAGGAGCCCACACCAAGGTTGAAAAATAGAGCAGAATTTAATTAATACAACAATACCAAAATATCAAAGATCCAATCAGTAGAACAGGAGATATGAATTGAATTGTTAAACGATTTAGTGAAAATAGCGCCAAAAAACACGAAGCGCCAACTTAGGCTATGTGGTCAAGCTGAACTGGGTCAAAGACACTCTTTCAAGCCGACCACGATGGAGCACAGGTCGAATATAGTCACCAGATTAGGCCCGCTGAAGTTTTACTTTCTCAAGTTTGTCCTACGTGCCAAGAGTCCTGTTTGTGTTGCAGAGGGCTGCGAGGAGTAGGGACAGCATCGCAGGAGGCTGTCAGCAAAGTGCAAAAAGTGAGCCACTATCGTGGGTGGGTGTTGCTGAAGCTTCGTGATGATGGTACCTGCTGGTGGCCGATGCTGCAGTGAGAAGAGTTTAGCTGACGGAACTTTGCGATGATTTGAGGTGCATGTGATGAGGTCTCGTGCGAACGGGGCAGTTTGTGGTTGCGTAGAGACTAAAATCTTGACTTCAGTGCCCTTGAGCCACACCAAGGGTCCAGGACCTGATAGGCACCACGTGGGGATTGGGATCTCACTGCAGCTGGGTCCAAGGGCTGGTGCAGGATGTTGGGGAGCCTTTTATGTCCAATGAGGTTCAGAGTGAAGTCACTCTGGTGTCCTGGGTTTAAGATGTAGTTGCTGGTCCAGTGTTTTCTCTCTAGGCAAGAGGGCAGATCAGCTCTGCAGGGCAGCAGTTGCTTTAAATCAACAGTTGTCCAGCAGAGTGGCAGTCATTCAGCAGCACAGCAGTCCTTCCTTGCAGAGGATCCACAGGTTCAGAAGTGTACTGAAGAGTTAGTGTCTGTGGGCCCCTGTTTATGCCCTGGTGCCCCGGTTCTGCAAAGTGGGAGAAACTTCTGGACAGTGTCTTTGAAGTGCATGAAATCTCCTGTCTCCCCTGCTTTGGCTCCAAGCTCGCTGTAGTAACAATGTGGGGTTGGTAGGTCATTTGTGTGAAGGTAGAGCCCAGGCTATTCAGTTGCAAGTGAAGCTGTGCTCAGCTCACCCCCCCACCCCCATCCTGCCAGCAGATGGCCCATTCAGGCACAACTAATCCCTCTATTGTGTGCCCATCTGGGAGGAATTCACAAAGCCTGTCAGTTACACCCAGTCTCAGGACAAGATGCAGGCACGTAAGTGCTAAGGAAAGGAAAATTTCTAAGCATCATTTGCAAAATTGTGATAAAAAATCTGACTTTACCATTCAAGAGGGTTTATAATTACGATTTCATAGACACCAAACACGAAGGGTTCACCTGTTTCCATTTGGAAATTACACTTATATACTGTAATAAGGTAACTTTAATGTTATCCTAAGGCAGAAGTAGGCCTTACAGTAGTGAAAAGCAGATTTAAGAGTTTTTCACTACCAGGACATGTAAAATGTAAATGTACATGTCCTATTTTTTCAATACATTGCACCCTGTCCTCTTAGCTGTGCAGGGCCTACCCCAGGGGTGACTTATATGCATTAAAAAGGAAGAAGTGGACTTGGTAAAGGGTATATTTTGCCAGGCAGTTTAAAACATGGCCATATGAGGTATCCCTTTACTAGGGACTCATTAGTACATTAAATATACCGTGTTTTAAGGAGAGAGCACAAGCACTTTAGCACTGGTTAGCAGTGGCAAAGTTCACAGAGCCCCATGGCCAGCAAAAAAGAGTTAAGCACAAATGTGGAGGGTAAAGGCAAAACATTTGGAGATGACCGTGCAGAGAGGCCCAGTTTCCTCATGTTTAATTTGAGCCAGTGCTTGCAAGCTGACCACATTGGCATGCATCTTTAGAAACCAGCACTAATTTTTCCTTGACGTAGTTTGGTCCAGAGCAAGAGAAAAAAGGAGGAAAGAATGATGGAAAAACATTAAAAGAGAGAAAGCTGAGATTAAAATGATAAGGAGGCAAGGAGTCTCTGGTGGACGAATTAAGGGTATGCAGTGGAATTAAAAGTCTGCAGCCTCGAGATTCGGCACCTTCAGCCTTCATAGGTTCTAGCTCCTTTGAAGATGACTATGTTGCAGATTCACATGTGAACTATTGCAGGGCAACAACATCAGCAGAGAAACTGGACTGATCATTTCAACAATCATTACCTAGTTCTCGTCTGCAGACCTGCCCTTTGTGACTGTCACTGCGCCACCCCCTTTACACAGGATAAATACAGGAAGGGAAGCAGGTACAACATGATCAGCAACTATAAGAGACTGGGGTTTGATTGGTGCCTTTCAGGAAGAGCAAACTGAGGCATGGTGCTGCCTGGCATCATGTGCAGAGTTTGGGGGCCTTGATGCTAATGTCATATCCCAGAAATCCTGGGTGGTGTTTGACAACTGGTGGAGAGCTTGAGAACAAGTGGTGCCGCTCCTAGAGGTTGCTGCCTGCTCCTGACTTTGGATTCTTTTCCCTTTGGCTGGGCTCGTGTTTTCCGGCATTTCTGCACTGTGAGGCTCAACGGGTTGGGACTGCGAGGACCAGCAGCCCGGCAACACCGTTCAGCTGCGGTCCTCCTCCCGCCCCCTGCCTGATTACCTGGGAGAGTACTTTACCTCTCGCGGCCCCCGCTTCGCGGGAGTCGCTCGTAGAGGTTGCTGCTTGCTCCTGACTTTGGATTCTTCACCCTTTGGCTGAGCTCGTGTTTTCCGGCATTTCTGCACTGTGAGGCCCAACGGGTTGGGACTACGAGGACCAGCAGCCCGGCAACACCGTTCAGCTGCGGTCCTCTTCCCGCCCCCTGCCTGATTACCTGGGAGAGTACTTTACCTCTCGCGGCCCCCGCTTTGCGGGAGCCGCTCGTAAAGGTTGCTGCCTGCTCCTGACTTTGGATTCTTTTCCCTTTGGTTGGGCTCGTGTTTTCCGGCATTTCTGCATTGTGAGGCCCAACGGGTTGGGACTGCGAGGACCAGCAGCCCGCAACACCGTTCAGCTGCGGTCCTCTTCCCGCCCCCTGCCAGTTTGTATATAACTGGCCCATATTCCCGCTGTGCGGTACGCGCGCGGGTGCGTGCCGGGTTAAGCCCGGGACAAGGGCGGGGCCGTCTGTGGCCGTCCTTGGCCAAACAAGGCCGGGCTGGGCTCCCCCTCTTAATTGTGGGTTTGTGCTGTACTGTATGATTGTATTTGTGGCTATCACTTAATCCTAGCTTACCTGGTTGTTCCCCTATTTGTATTGTAGCTTTAGTTAATAAACACCATGTCATTAAGACCTGGGAAAGATAGAAAAGTCACTCTTACAACCACGGGCGGGGTGGTCACCGGTACGATGCACCAATTCCTCAAAAGAGCTACAGTAATTTTGGAAAAGGAAATTGCTCTTACAGAGAAACGTCTGTCCCTAGATCTTGTAACAGGGTTCATCTCTAGGCCTAATTGGGTCAGTAGTTTCACCTGGCATACCTAGATTATTAGATCCTCTGGTTTCTCAGAATTCTAGTTCTATGCTGGTAGTCCCAGACAATGTTGAGGCCTATTCGATTTTAAATTTGACTATAATCAGTACGGACTCTGGTGATTCGGTTTGCAGAGTCAATCCACCTCCCTCGCCACACAGTCCCCCCCAATAATACAAAATCAGGGATTGATAGGAAGCAACAAGCCTGCAGCCTATACTAAACACAAAAAAAGGAAACGAGGGGGTGGTCCCCAGAAGGGTGGCTCGGCTAAAATCCTCAAGATGAATAGTTCCACTTTAACATTACAAATCCCAGCTCAGGCCCCAGCACGTCAAAGGCCCTCCCAGATCCAGATCCTATTCAACCATCTCCAAATTGCAGTGTTAACCAGGAGCTCCTGGTGAAAATTGAGGTCCTGGTTAAATCACTGATGTTACCGCTGTTGGAGAGAACGAGATTGATTAATTCTAAACTAGACCAGTTGGATAAGCTAGTAGTTGCAAACTCCAGTACACTGGATATATTAATAAAGGGTATGGATAGTGCAAAAGGCCCAGTAATTGTTTCTCAAGCCTCGGGGTCTTGTGGTGGCAAAAGGGTGGTTCAACCAACCACTATTGACAAATCTAACATCCAGCCTGGTCATCCACGTGTGGAAAAACGTCCTGTAGGTAAAAATCTCTCTAGTACTCCTGGGGGTGGGGTCTCGGAAACAGGCGCGGTGACAAGAACGCAGTTAGCTCCTTGCGCACCGATGACTGGTAGCCAGCCAAACGGGCGGACTTCACTGGAAAAGGGGATTATAAAACCACGACCCCCATGTGTAAATCTTCCGCCAGAGTCTGCACGCTATACGATTATTCTGGTGGGCGTCCCTGGAATAGGGGTGGGAAAATCAAATTCACACTGGGAGCTGAAAAATAAAGTCCTCTATTGGCTTAATAAGAATAGAACTCTTCCTCCCTCAAGTAATACTGAGATACTAAGGGGTCCATTAGGATGACAGGCGGACTTTGTCCGCCCGTCATCCTACCGGTGTATGTGACCACCCGCCATGAGGGCGGGTGTCCGGTTCTACATAGTATGATGCGCCCACCACTGTGGCGGGCGCTTCCCGCATTTGTAGCATTGCGGCGGGCGGTGCTGAAAGCACCGCCCGCCGCAATGCTAAAAATGCACGTTGTGCATTTCAACGCACAACATGACAGGCACCGCGAGGTGCCTGTCATGTTGTGCATTGAAATGAAGGGGGGTACCATAGGTACCCCCCATGTGCACCCCCCGACCCCCACGGAGTCCCTGGGGGCCCGCAACGGGCCCCCGCAGGGGGACTCCGCATGCCTTTCCGTGGCGGCATTGCCGCCACAGAAAGGCATTCACAAATGCCTATCCTAATATGGCCGGCGGTGTCTCATAGACACCGCCACCATATAAACCCTTTTCTACCCAGGCCGCAAGGCGACCGGGGCGGAAAAGCGGCGGACTGTCTTTCCGTCCGCCGCGGCCAACCATGCCATCATAATATGGCGGGGGGTGTATTGAGTCAGGATGGTGGGCGGATTGCCCCCGCCAGGCCGGCGGTGGCTACCGCCTGCCTGGCGGGGGCAATCCGCCCGCCATCCTAATGGACCCCTAAGTGTTAGAAGGACTAGTTGGGTGGGACACAGTCCGAAGGATTTAGAGGGTGACTGTGTCATAGTGAATTTTAGAGATCCCTGGGTGGTGGACTTTAATCGTAGGGAACCAAGGTTAGGGAGAATTGGAGACATCCAATCCCTTGGCCTTGACTACTTTTATCCCAGTTTAGGTCATGGGGTGCGTCACCCCCTGCACAACCCTTGTAGTGACAGACTATATAAGGTAGGCGACTTCGACAGGGTGGGGTACCCCCTTACCTTATCAAATTGGTTTGAGGCTTTCACAGGTCTGGAGGGAGTGGATTGACTTACGAGTTCCTCTAGTGGTAACACTGCGTCCCAACTTTCTTGTAGGGATTTTTTGGGGTCAGGTATACTGGATGCGGGTGTCACTGTTAATGTCAGCAATGCGGCCTTTTGTTACCCATCTGGGATGGAGACAATTCGTTGTGAAGCAAATGTCCCGGGTTTGGATTGGGTGGGACGAGCGGCAAGAAAGGACGCGAGTTGGTTACACTCGAACTCCCCTGTTGATGAGCTCTCACTTAGTGAACCAGAGCCCAAGGGTGGGTGGTCAGCAGGGTCTAACTTATGGGTGGGTGTTCAATCTCAGTCAACTACCCTGGCCCCCCCCGCTCAAAATAGTATCGTGGAACATCGCAGGGTTGAAAAGCAAAATTGAATTAGATGAGTGGGGGGGGGATTTTGTGGATGACCACAACATTCTAATCTTTCAAGAAACCTGGGCCCCGGACCCTATTTATCAATCAGGTTATCTTAACTTTTATAAACCTGCCATTAAGGGAAAAAAGGGTAGAGCTTCAGGGGGCCTAACTATATGGGTAAGGCAGTCCCTCAGCTATAGGCCCATAGAAGTAACTGTGCACAACCCTGACATCCTTGGGATAAAGCTAACCAGGTTAAACTACTCGGAGATTTTTATTGCTATTATTTATGCACGAGGCCTTCCAGGAGGGCGAAGCCCGGGGATTATCCAGGAGGGCGAAGCCCGGGGATTATCAAAGAGTTAGATATTTTCCTTAACTCTATTGGAAGGGCCAGACTTGTAGTTGTGGCAGGGGACTTCAACTGCAACTTTGAACCCTTATTATGTGAGGGAGAGGACATCTTTGCAGAAGAAGACGCGCAATGGAATATCCCACGGCTTGAACTTAAACCTATTAAGAGTGGGACAGAGGCTGCACTACACTGGTTGGGTATGTGCCTTGAGTGGGGACTGAGAGCTGTCAATGGCCGCTCACATTCTGATAAAATAGGCCAGGTAACATTTGGCAACGGTAGTAGTATGAGTCGAATTGACTACATCCTAATCAAAGTTGAGTATTGGTCACTTCTCATGGACATGTTTATTACTGCTCGTCCCGAGAGTGATCATAATCCGCTGGTCCTTAGTCTAAATCTTGGGGATAGCCAGGGGAGCAATGGAGCCTCTGAGTGTGTCACTGCTGATGCCATCCTTACAAATGATAGGCGTAGGATCCGTTGGAGTAGGGTAGTTGATGACCCCAAAATTTTAGATATGATGTCCCTTGAAGTCTCTTCCACCCTTTTTGCCCTTCAGGCACTGGTTGACTCTTCAGATTATTTAGTGCAAATAAGCGCACTACATGAACAGCTTTTTAGTGATTTGAAAGCTTCATTCTCCAAAAGTTGCAAACCCGGGAAAATACAGATCCCAAAATCAGGGAACAAATGGTATAACAAATCTTGCCGGCAGGCATACAGCTCCTTGGTTAAAGCTTTAAAATCACGGGTTACCTGTGATATTAGTACTGCACGATTGGATTATAAAAAAGCCTTAGCTGTGGCTAAGATTGAATGGGATGACCATTAGTGGTTGGATTTGTTTGAGGCAAGTAGATCCAGGAACCAGAATAAGTTTTGGCAGATTGTCAGATGGGGTAGTACCTCAGAATCACAAACCCCGGTGAACCATGTATCAGCGGAAGCTTGGATCGATCACTTTGAACCCCAATTCAGGGGCCTCGAAATTGAAACTGCTCGTGTTCCCGTGATTACCCTATCCTTGTCGCAGAGGTCGTGCCTCCCCCTTGTGTTTGAGAATAAAGACGCAGAAATTGCATTGGGGTTGGTACAAGCCGGTAAAGCCCCAGGTATGGATTGTATTCCAGCAGACCTATTTAAACGCGATCCCTTGAACTGGGTACTTTACATCACATTACTAGCTAACGCCATTGGGAATGGGGCTCCCATCCCGGACTCTTGGTGGTGGGCCGAAATCTTACCAGTATATAAAAAGGGGGATCGGTCGGCCCCTGGGAACTATCGCCCCATCAGCCTAATAGATGCAATTAAGAAAATCATAGCCAGGATGGTGTTGGCAAAGATCCAAGTCAAGTTTCAAAGCTTTATTCGACAGCATTGTCATAAAAGCATTTTCACCCTAATCTAAACATGAATAAATACTATACTAAGTTACAACAATTAAAATACACACTAAATACAAAATGCTGGCGAATTCATGCTTTTAAAAGAGAATTTTACAGCTAAAAGTACAAAGACATTGTACCTAGATCACAGATAGTAAGTCCAGCTAAAAACATAATACTGTTCATTAATCACTTTTCATTAAAGTTAAAGTGCGGGTGCGTATGATCCATGCCCAGCCCAAATATTTAGCTAGGGCAATTGCAAGACAAGGGGAGCTATTTGATCTTAGAATTCGAAGAGCTTCTTGGTATCTTCTTATCCCCAGATTCTTGCACACTGGTTTTAGCCACCTACTTCTTGGTGCGGCATAAAGGGGGCAAGCAAACAAGAAGTGTGGGATATCCTCAGCATGGACCTTGCAATGGCAACACGTATTAACATTATTAGATGACCATTTTAAAGTGAAAGCAACCAACTCTGAACTGAACTGAAAATACAGCTTTCTGTCCAAGGGTTTTGTAATCAAGTCCCAGTATTGTTCATAAGTTGGGGATAATTTAGTCTCCAGATACTGGAATGTCAACATAGAGGGCTGATTGGAAGTCAAAGCAGAGTGGTGTACCATGTCCCAATACATTTTCTTTAGCAACATCTTGGATGGAAAGGCTGTAGGGTCAGTGATAGACCATAGGTGGTCTAAATGCAATTTTTGCAGCAAGTTCCTGATTTCATTAAGCCAGGTTATTTTGTGGAACCGGTCTGAACTGATAATGTCCATGAGTGCGGATGCATATTGGCCCAGTTCCGGTGTTGTCTTTATGCGCCTCCAGAATAGCAGTGGTCGCAACCGAGCCAGATCCTCCATCTTTTTCCTCCCTAGGTCATATAGGAGTGGGATCAATGGAGTGCTCTGCGGGACTCCTATAAGCCGACGTAAAAATGTATTCTCCGCAGTTGACAACGCACTAACATTAGCAAAACCCCACAGTTCTGCACCATAAAGGCATGCACCCAGCACTTTCATTTCATAAATCTCCATCACGGGATGGATAGGTTTAGTTAGAGAAGATTTATGTTTCAGTGCAATGGCCCCAGAGAGCTGGTGGAACTTTAAGACCACAGAATCAATATGAGATTTCCACTTCATGTTGCCCTGCAAGGAAATACCAAGGTACGTGAAAGCATCCACCTCTTCTAACGCTGCCCCATTAAAATTTATTGTGCCCTTAAATTGTTTAGCAGGATTCATATTCATGAACTTGGTCTTTGTCGTGTTTAATTCTAAACCCCGAATCCGACAGAAATCCCCAAATGCAGCGATTGTCTTTTGTAAGCCACTAGGGGTTCGCGAGACCAAAAGCGTGTCGTCAGCAAACATTAATACTGGTACCCACACCCCACCAAGTATTGGGGCATCAGTTGGTGATTTCTTGAGATAGTCCACTACTCCATTTATATAGAGAGAAAATAAGGTGGGAGCCAGGACACATCCCTGTCTCACCCCACGCTCTACGGGGAAAGAATCAGTGACCTCGCCCTGGGTCCCCCACCGAATCCTGGCGTAGTTGCTTTCGTGCATTCGGACTAACAATGTCAGTAATTCTGGTCTGATACCAAGCTCACTAAGGACAGTCCATAGTTTTTGTCGAGGCACTAGGTCAAATTCTCACCTTAGGTCAACAAAAACGCCATACAATAGGCCATTTGCCAAGGTCACATTTTTCCAGTAAAGAGTTAAAAAGTGAAATACCTGGTCAATAGAGCTAGTTAGGGGGCGGAAACCAGCTTGGTACGGGGAAAGAACATCCTTATCATTGATCCAAGCTTGTATTTTATTTTGTATCATTCTGCCCATCAGTTTTTGTGCCGAATCGATAAGGCTGATGGGTCTATAATTACTTGGTAAAGCCTTATCCCCTTTTTTGAAAACTGGGATGATCTCCGCTCCCTTCAATGAGACAGGTATTATGACTCCTTGTGCTATGGAATTTGCAAGCCATACAAAATATTGGCACCAGTTATCCCGGTCAGATAAAAATACATCGGCCGGTATTCCATCAATACCTGGGGCCCTCCCTCTTGTCACCCCATCCAGTGCTGTATTTACATCCCCTATTGTGAAAACTTCTTCTTTATAAAATACCATGGGGGGGGGTGAAACCCGAGGGGAAGGCTGCAAGAATATTGCGGCTTGAAAAAATCAATCCAAGATTCCTTTGCCACGTGATTTTTTGGGCATTCCGCTATTCCACCCCTATCCCATTTTATGATTGCCCAAAACTCCTTTTGCTTCTTAGCTGCACAGGCATTTTTTAGATCCAGCCACTGATTTTCATCCCACAACCTTTTTGCCCTAGCTTGTGCTTTTCTATAATCATCCCTGGCCTTCAGGACTTCTTCTCTGTTTTTACTTCTCAGCACCAAGCTTAATTTCTGTTGTGCTCTTCTACAGGATTGATCATACCATCCTTTCTTTGTTGGAGGATGTGCACCCTTTTTTTGCTTAACTTGCTTTAGGAAAAACCCCTGTAATTTTGAAAAAAACTTGGGGTGTGACTCTTGAATTAGTTTATTAAAATTGGGCTCATTACAATGATCCTGCAAACTACTAACCTCGCTCGCCACTGCCACCATTAAATCTTGCTTTTGCTCTGGCTTATCTAGCAGTGTTGCCCACTTAACATGGCGTTGGTTATTAGAAGAGACAATGTCCAGGGGTGTAATACCCTTTCCCGATCTTGGCGCTATTACTCCTTGGTTTAGTTGGAAGAGCAAGCACAACGGGTTGTGATCACTCTCCAATCTGGATGTAACCCTCATGTCCACTAACATATGCCAGTCTCTGACATCTACAAGGATGTAATCTATCCGACTACTTGCACTTATATTGTCAAAAGTATGGGCCCCCCGTTGGTCAGACGGGGTACGTCCATTTGCTGCCCTCAGACCCCTGGCCAGACACATGCTCTTTAACTGTACTGCCACCTCGGTCCATTTCTTTACCGGGGGAAAGTCTAGTTGAGGAACTCCCCATTTTGCATCCTCTTCTTGGGACATTTCACTATCCTCCTGGCCCAATGGTTCGAATGTGGTATTCATGTCTCGCCCCACCAAAATTGTAATGTGCGGTGAGAGGAGTTCCAGGTCATTATCTAGTGCAGCTACCACCTCTGAAGCTTTACCCCCCGCTACTCCCCCAGCATATATATTGAAAAGGGCCATCTCGTGGCCATCGGCCCAAGTGATCACAATTGGCAATATATCACAGCTGTTAACAGATCTCGCTCTTATAGTACATTGCAATGATTGGCGTACCCATATAATTAACCCCCCTGGGGGCCGCCCTTTAGGATTCTTTTTTGCAGGGGTAAAAAAATGTAGTAACCCTTGCCGATAGACAGGGAGCACTGCCCAAGTTTCCTGCAGCATGATTACATCATGGAGCTCAATAAATTCGCACCATTCTGGAGACTCTAATTTGTTAAAAATTCCAGCCAGATTCCATGATAGGAGTTTAAGACCCTCCTTGGCTGGACCCACCCTCTCTTGAGATAGCAGTATTTTTTGACTACGGGGAGGTTGGGTCAGATTTGGTGAGGGACTGGTTGCCCTACTATTATCAAAGTAACAAATAGTAGGAGCCGAATACCCTGTAGTGCTAAGCTCAATCCTATTCCGTGGATATATACTCCCATCATGGGGCTTGATGACAGCGAGCGAACTTTGTTTAGTTACTCTCTTCTTGATAGTGTCAATCTCACCAGATAGCGTACCGCCTATTCGATCTTGAGCAGCACCCTCCATCCCGTTCAGTCAGTCACACTCATTTAGATCCGATAGGGCAGAAAATCTGTTTTCCAAGGGCATACCCCAGTTACTTTTTATGCCAAAGGACTTTCCCCTCCTTACCACAGTATTCCATTTTGTTCTCAATACTGTAGGATTTAGGGTATTACCTTTCCTGGCATAAAAAAAGTCTAATGTTAAGGGAACTATCTCAGTGGATCTGCGCTGGGGAGGATATATGTTAGCCAAAATATTTGGCAACACTTCGGGGTCTGAGAGATGTAACACCACACAGTCCACTCTGAATTTTTTGTTACCACCCCCGATCCATTCTACTCTTCTTGCCTTTACTACCTCATGTGCCAACTGGTCCATGCCCCCTGGAGAAAGGGCCATATTACGTGAAAGCCAATGCAATGATTTGTTTATCAGAGAAGTTGAATTCTCTCCTTGCCCAGGTTCCAAATGAGGGACATTAGCGAGAACCAATACTAGGGGAGAAGCCTCTACAATTAATTCTACTGATCCCTTCTCTATGTTGCAGTCTTTGAGCCTATCCCTTTGCCCCAGCTCTTCATAAGCCCCCCTGTTTACACCCAGTCCCCCTGTAGCCCCCCCTCCCAGGTCATTGCTCAACGAGGAAATAGGGGGTGTATTAACCATGGGTTCTAACCTACGCGCTGTCTGAGTTTCTTTTGTCTCAACTCTAAGCGTCTCTTGTTTGGGGATATTTGCCACTTCCTGTAGTGTTTTTTGTAGGAGTCCCCCTAACCTGTTCACCTCTACAGTGAGATGGTCGATTTTGGTCAAGAGAGGTTTAGTTATGTTCTTAATTTTGGTGTCTAGGGCGTTTACTAATCTCTTAAATTGATCTTCGTCCAGTAATAACTTCCCTCCAGAAATACCCCTCTCCTCCTCCCCAACCCTTTTAGGTGGAGAGGTATCCGGGCGTTTTTTACCTGAACGGAGCCCATCCCGTTTTGGGAGACTCTTATCCCCCCCCTTAGCAGCTCTAGGGGCTGGAACTGGTGCTGGGTGTTCATCTTCTAGTAATACTATTTCTTCGTCGGGTATATTATCAGCATCTGACTCAGCTAGGGCTACTATTAGCTGGGTTAATGAATTACTCTCATGGGTGGACTGCTGAATAACCTCATTGCTGGTGTCAAGATCAGGTATGTCAGAAGGCATATTTTCTAATGATGGAAATAAAGGGGAGGCGCTCAAGCAAAGATCCAGGTTTGGATGGATCTTGAGAACATCCTATCTCCTATGCAGGCTGGCTTTAGATCCTGTGTCAGCACAATCGACCAGGTGTTTAGATTTATCTTAATATACTGGAAGGTGGTGACTTTGGGTGGAGGATCCATCTATGTGGCGTTTGTAGACCTCAAGTCTGCTTTTGATTTAGTTCCAAGAGACAAGCTATGGGCCACACTGGGAACTATGGGTACGCCGCGTGAATTGCTAGAAATAGTAATCCGCCTCCACAAGGATAATTTTGCACAAGTACGGTGGGGCAAGCAGGGGCAGGTTACCAAGAGATTCCCTGTTACCCGTGGGGTTCGTGAAGGGTGTGTGTTAGCCCCGACCCTATTTTTGCTATTCATCAACAGGGTTGTGCAGTACTTTGCAGACACACCGACAGATGCTCCCGCTTTAGGTGGTACTAAGTTTCCACTCCTCATCTTTGCAGATGACACTCTTATTCTCTCCAAAACCCAGAAGGGGCTCCAAACTGCACTGAACAAATTTGAGGAATTCTGCACTCATAATGACCTCCAGGTTAATGTTGATAAAACTAAATTTATGGTGCTATCTAAAAAGAGGCCACTAAAGGGTCTGGTTAGTATGGACGGTCAGGGGCTGGAACAGGTGGAAGTTATGACTTTTTTAGGGGTTACTTTGGAAAATAGGCTCAGTTGAAAACCACAGCTTGAGGTACTTTCTTTAAAATGTGCCCAACTGAGTGGGTGTCTAATTAAGGCTCAGAGATCTTCGCTCACAAAAAGGATTGGTCCTGCTCTAAAAGTATATAACGCCAAAATAAGTTCAGCTATCTTGTATGGTGCGGACTTATGGGGCTTCTCGGACCTCTCCTTGTTGGTCAGTGCACAAAATAAATTCCTTCGTAATCTGGTGGGCCTCCCTCAATCCAGTCCCATGAAACCATTGCTAATTGACCTGGGTTGTCATTCGATTGACGAAATTGCCCGGTTTAGGACCATGGCTTTATAGAGAAGGATATGGTCAACTCCGGAATTGGCACAGTTCGCAAATGAAATTGCAGAACTTAGAACGATGGTGGGATCAGGTAATCTCCCTTGGTTTAGAAATGTAAGAACTATTCTGGAAAGCATGGGCCTTAGTCAGCGGTGGGTGGCCCCTGGAAATAATGTTTTCCCATCCAAAAAGGAATTTAAAGCACTTTACTGGGCAACTTTAAGACACCGACTTGTTATCCAGTCAGACTCGACATCTCTGACCGGTAGATTTCTGTCACATAAACTAGACCCCTCGTTGTAGGATTATTGGGATGTTATCATTAAGGGCAGCGACAGGAAGCTTTATCACCAATTTAGGATTGGGTCGCTACCAGTGAGATCCTTCACAACCAAATGGCGTGGTCAGTTTAAAGAGTTCTGCCCCTGGTGTAGCAAAATGTTTGGGGTGGACATGGATTATTAGAGCTAGGCACCTTTCCGATAGTTGATTAAAACTTCTGTTTTAAATGTAACATATTTCTAGTACGTCTTTTGTAAATTCAATAATATTTATCCAAGGTATCTTATTTATTATGTATCTTATTTATTATGTATGTTTTGTCCGAGTCATAATGTATTAATAGATTGTGTTTAGATCCCAATTTCTGCTTTTTAAGGTTTTATGAACTAGTGTTTGTGGCTTTTTATATGTAGGGTACATGTTGTAATTGGTTAGGGCAGAATGTAAAAATGTCTTTTATGAAAGAATATTTCGAAATAAAGATGTATGAAACTGAGTGGTGTAAATATATTGAATGCTGCCACCAAAATCAATTATCTATGAGCCAGAATATTAGGGTTCTGAATCCTGACTGATGGTGTCTGATTCCAGGACCATGACTGCTGCTTGGCTTTTTGGTGCCCAGATCCTTGATACTACTGAATGATTTCAGGGAGCTGATTGCCAGCTGGCGCAGACACAGGTGGTCAGTCATAGAGTGTGCTGTTACAGGTCCTGGGAAGAGACTATGGGCTAGGGTGCTCAGTCCAGATACCGGGTAGTAAAGATAGTGCTCGCTGGCAGACAGTCATCGTGAGCAAGATTTGGGCACATCAGTTCTGTCAGGTACAAGATGAAGGTCGAGAGTTTGCAGATTGTTTGGATGCAGCCTCTGTAGCCCAGCACGGATGACATTTGTAGTCACCAGTTGTTAGCATTGCTTTCCGAAGACAGCTCACTCCCTTTCTCCTCTGGCGTCTCTGCTCAGCACTTTGCTGAAGCCTAGTTAACAATCTTCTATTACCAGGGCCCTGACATAAAACCTGAAGGAAAGAGAAGCTATACTCAAGGGAAAGGGGGCAAGTCCTTGCCCCTACTGTGAAATGTGTCACAAGTAGAGTCACACTGGTGAACCTTTTCACAGAGTTCCCGAAGGATGTCTCATTGAGCTGCATGGGGGAGGGGCTCCCTTGCATATGTAGGGGGAAGGAGTGTTTTGTTAGGGTGTTAGACCTGGACCTTAAAGTACCTCCCTGTAGTCCAGGGTCACTTACTGACAGTGAATAAGAGCTGTATACAGAGGATCCTAAGAGCAGAGTTAGTCATATTTTTGTTGGACAAAATGGGGTTGCTGAGTACGAGTATTTTTTCAAAGGTTTATTAAAGTGAACCACCTACCTCACACCATTTTGTGTTCTTTAAAAAATCTTTTGGGGGAAATTGCTAAATTATCTTTCTATTAATCTTTTTTCTTAAACATTTTCTTTGGGGGGGGGATCTTCTGAGCCCTCTTGAAGTTGCCTTCAAAGTCTCGAGCAAATGAAGTGGTGCCTTGAAGAGCACCCACCTCTTTATGTTTTCCATCTTACTTTGCATCCATGGTTTCTTATCTTAGTGAATGTCTCTTTTTTGCGCAACACCAAAGCGGCCCTCAATTAAAGCCCTAAATAGACTCTTTGGCCTTTTCAGAAATGTCTGTGAGTACCCATGGTCTAGAGCCAAGGATGGAGCTGGGACCATTATCTGCTCCCTCCTCTTCCATCACCATCATAAAGTGGAAAAGTCGCTAGTAAAAGACCCTAGTTGTGTTGGGCGTTCTTGCATCCTCTTCAGTCCTGACCTGTTCCACACAACCACAAATTCAGCTGACATATGTTGCCAATTTTTGGAAAGAATAAAGGTTTATCTTTTCAGTGTGTGAACCTCATACGTACATTGATGGTGGCATTGATGTGCCAGTCATTTGACTCTGTTGCCAAATACATATCTATAGGTTATGCATGCATCCAGTGCCAGGAGTTGTAGTATATATTGAGCCACCATCACAATACTTCATGTTATCCCTCTCATTCAAAAGCTACTTCTTAATAGGTGGATGTGGTTAAGCAAGATCCGTACCAGCTCCCCAGCTGACCTCTCCCAACAAAGAATCAGTGTGCAGGTTTCCGAGAAAGATGGCATCTGGATGGGGCACCTGCTGCAAGGCCTGCGCAGCATTATGGTTACTGAGTGAAACCCCGACGAAGGAAGCTAAGCATTACATGCTTTCATTTTATTATTCTTTGCTTGTGAAAACACTCTCATAACTTAAGAACCCTTACAGTAAATCTAAGCCTTCCAAACCTCATTACACAACTCAAAGTGCCAGCTACATTTTATGTAAAGCTTGGCAGTTTTTGGTTCCAGTCTTGTCAAATAAAGCTTAGCATACTTTAATTTTAGCATTAAACATTCATTTACCTGTTTACAGAGCTCACTTGAGAATGTGGGTGCTCAATATGACTCTTTACTAGGTTTGTGTTTTTTTTATATTAGGTGACTACATAGAGCTACGAGCGTCATCATTATATACAATTAGTAACATATAGTGGGTCGAGAGGCACCCACGCAGCCTATATGTGAGAACTAATATATATATATATATATATATATTTTTGGTTTCGTTTTTGCAATTGTATAAAGCACGAACTTGACTCAAGGGCATTGGAGCGGTTTACATGTTCCACAAGGGAAGATTATTTATTTATTTATTTTGGGCACAGGGAGATTTGGTAACTTTAGTTCATAGTGAATCTCTCTTTTTCTCTCTTATCTGAGGACACTGCAAACGATTTCTATTAAATTAATCCTCGACGAACGGAATAGGTGTACCGTTATTAAATGTTCTTAATTGTAATATATGCACATTGGCTGCAAAATTTGGAGCACATTACAAGCATGGTCTGGCACTGCTGCCAGCCTCTCCATACAGCTTAAAATGTATTCCTTGAAGAGTGAAATTGAATTTAAATTAGCCTTTCTTATTCCTCCTTTGCAATCCATGTTATTTTATTTCTACATGTAGTCAATCTTGGTGTGTCCAAGAACTGGCAGTTGGTTCAACTCATAGACTGACAGGAATGGAGCAGAAAAAATATATTTTCTAAGCAATAAACAACTGCAAAATGTCACTCTCAGTTACACAATAATTCGATTTGTAAGGCGCCATCCTGCGAAGTCTCACATAAATATATGTTGACTGCAGAGTTTGTAAAATGTTACTGTCCCGTCCAATCAGTTGCAATAAACCACGTTCATTTTTAAAATAAGTAGTTCTTTCTCCAACCAGCTGCTAGATTCTACACAGTTGCTAAAGTGATTTGAAAATCTATTTTACTTAAACGTCCTACACGTCACTCCATAAACGATTTTTACTCAAAATGAGTACACCTTTTTTTTCTTTTTCGTTTTGATTTCTCCCTTTACTAAACGTGCACAAAGTCAGTAGGTCTGGTCTTGGCAAGCTGGTGAAATGTCTGTTTCAATTGCAAGCATTTGCCACAAAAATAAAAGTAAAAGAAAAGAAAAGACGGGCTTTGATCGGAGAGGTCAATATCACAAGGAGAGGTTTGAATAAACGTATGACCGATGAATGTACTGTATTCTAGAGTTAATTAAGCGTTATAAACCCCAAAAGTATTTTTAACTACGGTTGGAAAAGATCGTTGCTCCTGGAACATGTAGATTCTAAAGGTGGCTATTATGAAAGTCAGTGGCCAAAAGATAAGAAACCATCCTCCGTTTGTAATAAGATAGGCGACCCTAAAGGGCAAACTACTATTTAAGAAAAGCACTACTATTTAAGAAAGGTCAAAATATTAGTCTGTCGTGAACAATATAGTTTATATTATAATTAATTGTAAATTTGCTGGGTTTCAATATGAGTGAATACTTCTGCTGACCGACGCGTTGTTGTGGACACGTATGATTGGTGATATAGAACCAATTCATTAACATTTTCAAATGTTTTACTCCTTGGGAAGAGAGAGAGCCATAGGCGGGGACTTTAAGTATGTACAATCTATGCGGAGAGATACTAGCAGCACTAACAGCCAGATGCATCAAGCTAAAAACCGGTCGCAAAGGGGCAGATTCTCAGAATCTGCCCCTTTGCGACCGGTATTTTTGCATTTGGGATGCATCATCCCAAATGCAAAAATCGCAAATAGAGAATTCGCTAAATTGCGATTGTTTGCATTTAAGGAATGTCAAATTGAGATTCCTTAAATGCAATGCATGAAAGTTTCAAAAATAGCGAATTCGCTAATAGGGCATGCAAATTACCACGAAGTACAACTTCATGGTAATTTGCAAAAACTCTGAAAAATGCACTAAAGTGCATTTTTCAAAGTTTCATGTTGTGCACACACATGCCCTAACGGCATGTGTGTGCGCAACATATGTGCACAGATCAATTTCAGGGGTGCAACAGGGTGTCTTTTGGACACCCCTGCACCCTTGAAATCGCAATCTCAATTTGCAACTCGCTAATTGCGATTCGCAAATTGAGATTGTCTTCCCATTCATTCCTATGGGCCTCTAGGCCCATAGGAATGGATGGGGAGGTATTCCTTAATTGCGACTCGCAATTTGCAAGTCGCAATTAAGGAATTCTAAGAAATCGCTATTTTTTAGGCGATTTCTTAACGCATAGCATTTTGCTATTCCTTATTAGCGATTCCTTATTTTTCGCTAATAAGGAATCGCAAAATGGATGCTTGAAGCATCTGGCCCAAAGTGCCTGAAAACAAGCAACCTATAACAAAAAAAACATTGACAAGATAAAACTATAGCACTAATGTAATCACAGGGTTAATACATATTCATATTATTCTTAAAATTGTAAACGAGCTTCCTGCAATAATTACTTCTTGATATCCAAAGACATACCATGCAAAGTTGCAAAAATTGGTCCTTTTAAGTTTTTCAAACTATTCAGCGGTAATTGTCATTATTGAGGTTCAATTCGAGAAAGAAACATAACGCGCTCATCTGGAGTGAAGAAATTAAAGGGAGGGAGGGTCTGGAAGTTATTTGAACAATTTCTTTAAGTATACTGTCGGCACCATAAAATATTGATTGAGAAATCCAATAGATGTTTTGAAGGCCAAATAATCTTAACGTGTCTAGAAGAACTGGGAAACCACACTCTTAATATAAAAAGACTATTATCTAAAAACAACTTTAAAATTTCCTGCACAGTATGTCAACTTGTAAATGTGGAAGTGGAGAACACAAGGTGATTGGTGCCTTGCCTGGATCACACAGAAGAAATTGGTAGAAAATGTGGTATGTGGCTTAGTACTGTAGCATGGTTTCTGTTCTCCCACAGAACTGTGCACAGAGGATTGGAACCTCATCGAATTAGGGTGACCCAAAACTCACCTTAGTACCCAACAAACCCCTTACCGAGCTAGTTACAGTGTCTCATTGGTCATAACAAACTCCCAATGTTTAGACAAACCAGAACATGAGCTTACAATACCTCAGGTTACGTGGAACACATGAGCACTCTTTCGTTATACAATAATTTCAAACCAGAACGTGGAGTAAATGAGGACACGTGAACATTTGAAATATTTATTTACTAATGCCGTCTTCCCAGGCGCAGTATCTTAGATAATACAAGGAAACATATTATCAGAAGCAAAGTTATCAGCATAGTTACTAGTCCATAGAAAGCAAATGGTGACAGCATGTTAACATGCTGTAATGAGGGGGGGCGTGGCCTGGAGCCGTCGATGGTGGACGTGTAGTTCTGTAGCTCCGTCCTAAGCCCTGAAACCTAGCTAATTATCCTGCACTACCCTGCCTGCAGCTCACCTGATCCCTGAACAGGTTGTCTCTGGGGGCGAGCGGCGTGAAGCGGTGCGGCATAGCCCCTCTCGGACCGCTCCTTCGGCGGGTTCCGGCGACGGAGCCTGTTGCGGCCTGTGGGTCGGAGTGAAGCCCCGGCCTCAAGTGGTTGGCCTGGCCGGCCTACCCCCTGCCTCCTTCGCGGTCCAATCGGGACCCGGGATTGGATTCCTCCTGTGTTACCGGCCGGGACTGCGGTGTGCGGTGTGGTGCCTTACCCTGTCTCGGGCCCCGCTACCCCCCGCTCGGTTGCTACGCCACAGACCAGCCGCCCTGCTGTGAGGCCCTTCCGGACACGGGAACATTACCGGGCTGTCCCCCCCGCCCACCTGCGAGGCTAGCGGGACTCCGGCGGTCCACCGCGGGGACGGGAACTGAGGAGCGGGCGGCACACGCAGTCCGCTGCCACCGCCGCGAGACCGACTTCGCCCTGCACAGGCTGCCAGCATTACACCGCGGATCGGCCCGACTCTGCTGATACCCGGGCGCCATCTTGCCACCACCCTGGGGCTTGGTCGAGACCCTTGAGACCTGGCACTCTCGCCTCGCCTGCACCCGAGCCGCCTGCCAGTGGCCCTGAACACGCAGCACAGAGGGACATGCACTGACGACACGCGGACCTCAGGTACGGGGGTCCGAGGAGGGAAGGTGCGCCAAGCGCTTTGGCGCCTTCTCACAGCGCTACAGCCACAACCCTTGCCGCGCTCCAGACTGGTGCAATAAGCTCTGCAGTGACCTGGACTCCACCACCTTTCCCCCACCACCGACTCTGCGGGCCTGGGGTCATACCTGACGGAGGAGACACCGGAGGCGCACCGACCCACCCTGCGTTGGTACTTCGCTTTGTTAGCCTGCACTGTAACTGCCAGCCCTGGGGACTTCGCTACTTCCGCCTCTACCTACCACGCGGTGGTCCTTCCATAACCACTGCCGGACAGTCGGAGGGTCTGCAGCGGGCTGCTGCGCCCACTACAGCGTCACCCTGCTAACGAGATCCATGGGCAAACACAGGGACAAACCTCGGGCCCAGGGCGCTCAGTCAGACGTGCAGTCCACAGGCTCTGACGACCCGCTGGCCTCCTCTAACATGGACATCATCCCGCCAACCAGTAAGGAGTCGCAGGACGCCAAGCTGGATCTGATCCTGAACGAAATACGCGTGACGCGAGAAGCGCTAGAATCACGCATGGACACCATGGCGACTGGATTGTCCCTACTGAAGGCTGACCATGGCAAGTTGGCGGATCGGGTGCCGGAGCACAAAATAGCGCTGGATGACCTAATCCCACAGCAGACGGAACACTCCGCGAAATTGGAAAACGTGGAGAAACAGCTGCAGCGACTATGGGATAGAGTGGACGATGCTGAAGGACGGGCCCGCCGCAACAACGTCCGCATCCTGGGCATTCCGGAAAGAAGCGAGGGGAGGGACCCCACACGGTTTGTGGAGGATTGGCTACGGAAGCTGGTGGGCCAGAGAGACCTCACCGCCCTCTACAGTGTGGAACGGGCCCACAGGGTACCATCGAAGCCCCCGCAGCCAGGGGCACCTCCTCGCCCCCTGATCGCTCGTCTCCTCCACTTCAGAGACCGTGACACTGTCCTGCGAGCGGCGAGGGAGGAAGCACCAATACGCTTCGAGGATAAGAATGTGTCGGTCTACCCTGATTTCACTCCCACTGTGCAGCGGGCCAGGTCCAACTTCCTGGGGGTGAAACGCAATTTGCGGGACAGGAACGTGAAATATGCACTTTTGTTCCCTGCTCGGCTCAAAATCCTACATAACAACAGGTCCCATTTTTTCGACTCGCCTGAAGAGGCGGCGGAGTGGATGGAGGTCACTCTGACCCCGCCGGCGTCACAGGACCCATTCGCAGACCACCACAGTGACGCCCACAGGCGCTCGCCGGACCGACGGAACAACACTCCCAGCCCCGGTCACCATTCCTCCCACGGAACATCGGCAGTACCGCATCCCCTTGGGCACCAGGCGGCTGGCCACTCGTCATCATCCCCGCAACAATGTCTAACTGAGGAGGCACTGGCCGCTCACGACGCGGGAGCACCCAGAGACAGACTCACCGACACCACCGACACCCGCACTGAGGTATCTGGTTCAGTTGACAGCTTGCAGCTCTTTCCGAAGATCACGGCACAGATGGCAGCGGAGTTCTGAGCCACGACACGATTGATCCTCACCGGGTGGTAACGTATAGCTACTCCCCTCCTTCTCATGTGGTGGGTTGTATGTGCGGGGGCCCATAGTATTGTGGGCTATCCAACCCACGCAGTCCGTTCAGGGACGTTCGACGGAGGCCTACCACCCCCGGTATGCACACGAACTTGACTGACTTGTGCCCACATTGGGCACCAAGGTTTGGCTCCTGGGTACGTTGGCTCAGGGACCTTTTTGTTCTGGGGTTACATGTTCGCGAGACACTCTCTTTTTCTAGCACAACAAGACATGTGGGGTCACCCAGTTGTTTCACATTGCCGCACCGCACAGATGGTAATGGGACCTCTTAACAACTACAAATTGTGCACCTGGAACGTGCGTGGCATGGGGTCGGTGCACAAACGACACAGGATTCTTGCACAACTCAACCGCAGGGGGACACAGATTGCTTGCTTGCAAGAGACACATTTGAACGCTGCTGATGCGGTGAAACTGCGCAAGAAATGGAGAGGGCAGCTCTTTTCTACCTCATACTCTGCATTTTCAAGGGGGGCGGCGATTTGGCTTCGTGGCTCTCTTCCCTTCCAGATGCTGGAGCAACGGATTGATCAGGAGGGTCGCTATGTGTTTGTACGGGGACTGTTGGATGGGGAGGCGGTTGTCATAGGATGTGTGTACTCACCTAACGCAAACCAGTCGGAATTTTTGTTAACTGTAAACGAGGTACTTGCAGGTTGGGCTGATCTTCGCTGGATCATCGGGGGCGATTTCAATGCTGTACTTGATGTTAGGCTAGATAGATCACACCCCCCCTTACAGGCTACCGAAAGCAGGAAACAGGCAGATGCGCTTGCAAGTTCGGCTGAGGGCTGGGATTTGGCGGATGTGTGGCGCAGCATACACCCTCTGGATAGGGAATACACCTTTTTCTCCCCTCCCCACCAGCTTCACACCAGAATTGACCATGTGTTCTGCTCCCGTTCCCTTATGACACTGATTGTCCAGACCCAACACATGGGGAAAACTCTATCGGACCACAACCCCCGTGGAGATTACATGGCAGTGGGGTAGGAGGCTAGCTCCCATCCCGACTTGGCGACTGTCTCCTGATCTCCTCGAGGATTCGGTCTTCCGGTCCTCCCTGTCCGACACCATTGACACCTACTTCTCCACGAATACGAACACGGCCAGCTCCCGACAGATTGAATGGGACACTTTCAAAGTCTGTCTTAGAGGGGCTGCTATGACCACTAGGGTGGGGAGGAAACGCGAGGTGATCAGCCAACTGAAGGAGGTGGAGGGCTCACTCGCGTCCCTAGAGAACGAAGCAGCGGGCACCAATGCTCCCTTTACACCACTGCAAGAGGCACATATTAGACACGCAGAGCTTCTGGAAGACCTGCGGCTTATAGACTATAGGGAATACACGAATAGGCAACATACACAGGCAGACCGCGCCGGTCCCCTACTAGCCCGCATTCTACGGGACTCCCCGATCAGCCATCCCGTTTTGAGGGTCCTGGACCAAACTGGCCTCCCGGCTACCACCCAACTAGGGATTAATACGGCGTTCAAGGACTATTACACCACGCTGTACGGCCCCCCACAGCCCCTATCAGAACCCGCACTTGCGGCCTTCATGGAGGGACTGGACCTCCCACAACTTACTGCCAACCAGAACAAAGACTTGAAGCGTACTATCTCAGTGGCGGAAATTAGACAGGCGATACGAGCCCTCCCTAAGGGCAAGGCCCCCGGAACGGATGGCCTGCCAGCTGAATTCTACGCAACATATATAGACCTCCTGGCCCCACGGTTACACACTGTTTATCTGGAAGCCCTGCGTACTTCCTCTCTACCGCAATCATCCATGCAAGCACTGATCACGTCCCTCTTGAAACCGGCCAAAGATGGTCTGCAGATGGCCGATTACAGACCCCTGTCCCTTCTCAATACTGATTCTAAAATATTGAGCAAGGTGCTGGCGTCGAGGCTCGTGCAGTATGTGCCACAGCTGGTCCACCCAGATCAGTGTGGTTTTGTGACGGGCCATAATACGGCCATGAACCTTAGGCGCTTAGCCCAGCTCATGCTCGGGGTTAATGCGAACGCGGCCTCCGAAGGCTGCATATCTCTAGACTTAAAACAAGCGTTTGATTCCTTGAGGTGGGACTATATGTTCGCCACCCTGTCAAAATTCGGGATACTCGCTTGGGTCAGATTACTGTATACCATCCCCACGGCCAGGGTGCGCACCTCCCAGCAAATCTCTGGTCCCATAGCCATAGCACGAGGAACCAGACAGGGCTGCCCGCTCTCCCCTCTCCTATTCGTCCTTGCCCTCGAACCGTTGCTCTGCAGGCTTCGGTCGATGGCCCCCCAATATGGAATACGCCGACATGGTACGGAGCACATCGTATCTGCTTACGCGGATGATATTATTTTATATCTCCGAGACCTGAGGGGCGACTTGAGTCCGGTGTCCCAGGTTTTCGAGGACTTCAGAGAGATCTCTGGCCTCACCATCAGTGAGTCTAAATCCTATGGGTTCACCTTTGTAGCCGCAGACGAGTCGGCCCCCCTGCCTTTTGCCCCTCATGAATTCCAGATGGCGGAAACCACTTTCCGATATCTTGGGATGCAGATATACAGAGAGGCGGGCATGATGATAGACGGCAACCTGGGAAGGGCCATCAGAACACTGAAGTCACAAATTCAGTTCTGGCTAACATTGCCGCTCTCCATACCCGGCAGGGTGGCAATCTCCAAGATGGTGATGCTCCCCCGTCTCATCTACTACTTCACCAATCTGCCATTCCAGATCCCAGCGGTGACGTTTACGACCCTCGACTCCCTCCTCGCAGAACTTGTGTGGGGGCATGGCCGTAGACGCATGAGTCTGGCCAAGTTGCAGCTCCCCTCTGGCTCTGGAGGCATGGGCTTACCGGACTTCAGGGCTTATAATTATGCGTGTCAGCTACAATGGCTAGCTTACTGGGTGGCAGGCCGCAATCTTCATGAGATCAATGTTTCGAGGGACGACCATGCTAGGGGGAGAGTGCACATCTTACTCCTGCCTGGCTCGGATCTACCTAGAAACGCCCCGCCGCTTCTCAAGCTGGCGGTAACATACTGGCAGAAGTCATTAAAGTACACGTCCCCCGGGACACCTTATGCCCCCACAGTCCCACTGTTGGGCATACCTCTAGGCTCGGGCACACTCACGACGACCTTGCTGGAGCCCTGGCATGACGCAGGTGTGACACACGTGGGTGACCTGTTTGCGGAGGGGCACCTATTATCTTTCGAAGACTTCAGAACCAGGATGGGCGTCCCCAGAGGCTCCTTTCTCCTGCATGCCGGACTCCGCCATTATGTTACACGCAAGTGGTCACCTGACGGGCGGGAGCCTGTTACGAACCCTCTCATTACAATGCTCTACCTCATGGGAACGGGCGGCCATCTGACCAGGTGGCTCACAGCTAGCATCAGAACGGGGAGGGCACTTATACTGTCACCACTGCGGGCGGCATGGGAAACAGATGTTGGAAGGCCACTGAGAGACAAGGAGTGGGAGCGCATACTTCAGTTCCCCAAAAAAGTAGCCAGGAACCCCAAATACAAGTTTATCCAGCTGATGTTACTACATAGAGCCTACCTGACTCCACACCGCCTACATGTGATGTTCCCTGCATCCAAGAGCAACTGCCCTCGATGCGATGCTGACGACGCATCACTGGTACATATGCTGTGGCACTGCCCTAAACTAGGGTATTTCTGGAACACTGTCAATGACTCACTCGAGAAGGCTGGTACTCTGCCTAGGTCACCTACACTGGAGCGTACATTGCTGGGGCTGGGGCCATCGACACGCACCAGAACCGTGGCGGCGCGCTTCTCAGATCTGGCCCTGTTGCTGGCGAAGCGCGCCATCACGATAAGATGGAAATCATCTAAGCCGCCCAACCCTGACCTGTGGCGGGCAGAAGTAGTGCGTTGGGGTAAAGCTGAGGGTGAAGCGCTACAGAGAGAGGAAAGTAAGGGCCACCGGAAAACTCCGATCTCACTGGAATGGTTTGCCGCGTTGGGGGCATTTGAGACTGCTAATGACGAGGATGAAGGGGATACAAGTGAACAGACACCTATGACGTCGCTATGCCTTGATTCACTCACCCATGCACGAACACTGCCTACGGTGCACTGCGATGGGGTACGGGGGACCCCGACCCATCGAACACGCTAACCCACCCTACCTGTGTGTTCAACATACACTACGTTTTCATATATTGGGAGTGACCCACTTGTTGATATTTTGATTATGTGCCTGTTTGAGAGTGTCGGGTGGGATTTCCTAGGGGTGGGGGGTGGGTTTGGGTATGAACGGGATTTGTTAGTTTGTTCTGATACATCGAAAAATGAAAAATCGAATACACTGTGCTTATACATATGTTCTGAGCAACCGCATGCATGTACTACCGGGGTTCATACTGAGTTTGTATATATGAATATGTGTGCATGTTACTGCTCTCCAAACTATGCTAATAAAAAAGATTTTCAAAAAAAACATGCTGTAATGAATAAGAGTTACCAACACTTATTTCTCACCCTCCCTAACACACATATTATATTAATAGCTAAGAAGGTCTCTTCGGGTTTGAATTAGGGCGGGCCCATACCTCAGGATCCTAGAATGAAGAGATCACATCAGCATACACCAGCTCTCTCTGCATGCGAACAGCATCAAGTGTGTTTGTGTGCTTCAAGCAAAGCAATATAAAACCCGCCTAAAGCCCAAAGTTGGCAGAAGCTGCACTTATGTTATGTCTATGAAGGCGCGAAGATCAGACCTCATAACAATTCAGTATCGTGTTGTTCCTGAAGCTTCAGCCCTCTCTGTACAGACATAGTTTATTAAGCAAAGCCGATATCAGAGTAATAACATATTATTCTCATGTAAACCACAACGAACTACTAGGTTGAAAGCTAAATCAACAATTAAGTGTCGTGTGCAGAAGTAACAAAAGGAAAAATGGCGTTTAAACATGTAATGTGCCTATGCTAACTTAACGCATTATAAAGATATACAGTAGCTATATGAAACCCCCCCATGATCCGGGGACGGATAAGATAAGATAAGATAAGGGCAACTTCATGAAAGCAGAGTTCAAGAACCATGAACAGCCTTATAATTATAAAATTCTGCAATAAGCAAATCAAAATATAAAAAATGTCAATTTCAGAATTTCACAGCACTCAAGCCAATAGGACTGGGAGGTGAAAAAACGCAAAAAAGTGGGGCATCATAATAAACCAATAAGGTCCTTCAAGGCAAGACCGAATATGCAAAATATGCAGCAACAGCCTCCAACAGGAAATCACCGTCTCCATCCGAAAACAGTTCAGCCATCCAATTCAAAAGAGGAAAAGAACAAACGTGTTCTCCCAATGCTGGAGCCTCTATTACCATCAGAGGACAACTCGGTGGGTTTTCAAGAAAGCTCATTGCCAAGAAATCCTGCGCTGCTGTAAGAATGTTCCAAGGACCCATTAGTCCATGCATCGCTGCTAAGGCCATAATCCTGTCGCCAGTACAAACCAACTCGTGAGTAACGATGGGACTCATCAGCTGATTAAAATCGACTTCAGGAGAAACCGGTCCGCAGAGACACAAATCAATGGCCCAGTCAAAATCACAGCTTAGGCAATGAAACACAGGCTGGGCACAGGTGAAGTAGGAAAATCGAAACGATAATCCATATGCCGTGCTTAAAATCGCAAGCGGCAGCGTGCCATAATATTCAAGCATCCGGTTGCGAAACAGCGCCAGGAGGGGCTGGTCTGCTCCTTCCACATGTGGGGCATCCATATTTAAGGAAGCAAATAATCACAAGAACGGCTGCCGCTAGTGCCAGGATAACTGGGAATCCACCAAACAAACTCGAAAAAATGGAATGGAAGAAAGCAGGGATGAATCCAAAGATTTTTTCAAATGAAGTTACAAGACCACTGCTAACAGATTTTAAAAAATGCGCCAGGCCAGTTGTGGAGGACGCGTTAAAGATAGAATGTACCATCTCGCTGAAATGCAATGGTAAATCAGTGTTTAAAAGAGCCTGAACTTCAGTACGGGTATTAGCTATGTGAAGAACGAAAGTTTCCCTAGCCAAACTCAAGGCCACTTCTTTCTGGGACAATAGAGCCCTTATTCTGCTCATGCCGCTGAATTCTGCTTTCAAGATTGGGATGCGTGGCCAGATGGAAACATCCCTATTTTCATGCGTGGGTGGGTACAGAACATTTCTGCAGCAAACTACACGTTCAGTTACGGTGACCACATAAGCTACACCTCTAATTAAACCGCAACAATCTTCATTATTTAAAAGTAAATAACTTCCGTTTCCCAACAAGGTAAAAGTCGGGGTGATTGCAGGCACTGGAGTCCCTTTTAAAACACAGGCTAAGTTAGGCCGGTCTTGGTTACAAGAACCGTGCAATTGTATATGCCTACACATTAGCGAATGGTCTGGTGTTTCTGTACACTCCTCCCCATTCAGATAAACCTCCTGTCCGTCTTTCAAACATCTATAAGTGAAAGGAAGGGACCAGACTTCATGGAGAAATGCACTACCTAAGGGTTCATATCGACCTATGGCAACATATTTAATACAATTTGTAAATTTATATAAAGCAAAAGGCAAAGTTATTAAACCGTGGATAAGCCACGTTGCATCGTTGGCCTCTGCCACAGAAAAAGGCAAGGACTCCAATTTCTCAATATGTAACATAGAAAATGAAGCATCCCGCATGGAAAGCAAGCACTGCTTGTCAGTCAAATTAAAGGGGGCAAAGAGAGAAGAAACATTCATGTAGGTCCATGGCACCTTGCCAGCTTTCAACGTTTGAAGGGTCCATGCAAATTGCATGATAGAACGTAATTGATTCTGACCATGGTACAATACAGACACTTCATCATGCACAATATCCACTACAGAAGACACATTATTATCTAAAGTGTAAATGCGGGAAGAAAGCATGTTAATACTATTATCTACCACAGCAAGCACCTTTTCTAGATTGGCTTGATCTATAGCTCTAAGGCGTGTCGCAGCCTCAATCTTTGATGTCTTCCAGATTTCATTGTAAACAGCATATATCCATCTTTTTGATCTACCACTAGCCGGGCCCTTTATGAAAACATTCAAATCTACATCATCATTCAGCTTTGCAAGATGTAATTTAACTGCAGACAATGTTGAATGTTTCAGCCAATTCTGACACAATTTGCCCACAGAGTAAGTCGTGACAGAATGCTCTGTTTCAAAACGTGGATCAGGTCTGACCTGTGTAAAGCCATCAGATAAACCCAGAAAACGGTGCTGGCATGAATCCGCACTTCTGTGCCACACTAGCCAACCTTTTGGATCCATACTGGATATGTTAAATGATGAATTCAGCAATAGGGTTTGCAAGTCCCTAATCGAAAACTGAGTATAATTACTCCAGCCAGAATATTCTTCTAACTCTGGGATGGTCGGAGAATTTTATTTTTTAGAAGTAGCCAATCCAAAGCACGTCGTTTGTGAAATAGAAGAATTCAAAAACAACAATTGATTCGGGAAGAGACAAGCACGGTGCAAAGCCTCAGTGCCTTGTACCTGCCAGTTTTTAGAACCCCAAACAGATTTTAAGTCAATAGTTTCTTTCCATAATTCATAGCCGCCAATAGCCAGCTGATCAAGAAAGAACTTCGAATACAACAATTTGGTATCGGTAAGTCTAACCTTGGACATAGGCTTCTGTGACATTTTGAAATAAAAGGACTCGGGATTAGGCTGATTGAAGTCAGTAAAATAAGTGTACTTTTTCAAAAAACTACTCGAACTGCCTTGTTTAGGGGCTGGGCAATGTTCCCATTGTGTATAATTTACAGTATTCCTTCTGGATGCTGTTTTATGTAAGAAGTGATTGCCAAAATGTTGAAAACAAAACAAATCACCATAATTAGCAGATTCTAAGTACAAATCTTCCGCATCAAAGGCAGCATAGTATTTCAAATCAGAAAACAAAGACTCTACGGCCTGCATATCCCAATCATCAGAACGTATGTTTTGTTTCACTACATCCCCCATGTTAACTCTAAGCACATTGGGGACATTAACAACCTCGGTAGGGCCATGAATTTGAAACCTAACGCAATCCCACACTATCCCATCAAGGACAGGCCAAGCAGTGATGTTAACAAATGTCAAGTCTCTTTTCAATCTGTGTGCAGAATGCGATGAGGAAAGGAGGGCCAAAGTTCCATTTAGATGTCGAATGCATGTTCTTTCCTCGACATAGTGTCCATTCATAAGTCGGAAAAAATAAAACACAAACCCAATTGACATAAAAAGGTAAATTGAAAAAAGTACCAGCCAAATATATGTCCAAGGCGGAATTAAAAAATGTTTTTTAAACAAGCTGGCATAAACTGTCGAGGCATTGGAAACAGTGTCAAATGAAAATCTGGATTCTGTGGCCAAACGGGCTTGTAGGTCAGGCATGGACAAGTCAGTGGGGTAAGTATAGTCTATTTCAGCAAGGTCTGTACCGGGCAAAGTACTTAATAAAGGACTGGAAATAGCAGGCAACTCGATTGCCACTTCAGTTTCATGATTAGAAGCAGCGGGCAAAACTGAATTTCTCACAATGGAAGGACAGGAAACAGCCGGTGTCATGCTAAGAAGAATCGGCCACTCTGTGTATCTTGACATTGTCAATTGAGATAAACCTGTTTTCCTTACGACCAGAAAGTGGTGGTAAAATGACTGTTCTTGTGCCCTTCACTCCAAGTACTGGAACCGGAGCTCGATAGGAAGGACCAAATTCTTTCTTGTTGTCGATCTTCTCTCGAACCAGTTCTCCAACTTGGGGTAGCCAGCCGACTACCGGGATCTGCAACGCAACATCCGACGTGGAGGGCAAATGTTCCTTTGCAAGACTGTCTCTGGTCTTTTGTAGATCCTGTAATACATTACAATGTTCATCTACGTCAAAGGTTGTGGCGCGAGCCACGCAGTCTAGACCGTCAAGGTCAGGGACGAACATCTTGATGCCAAAGAGCATTTCGTATGGGGTCCGCCCACCCAGAGACCTTCTAGGGAGATTATTAAGAGCACGCTGCACGCCATAGAGGTGGGCTAGCCAGTTTCTGCCAGTGCCTATAACTCGAGCTGTCAAAGATTGCTTTAAATCACGGTTCATTCGCTCACTACACTATTACCCTCAGGTCTGTAGGGAGACGAAAACTTGACTTGGACCCCCATCGAAGTCATGGCATCCTTATACGCCTTAGAGGCGAAAGCCGGACCCTGATCCGAATGGAAGGTACCACAGGCAAAAATCCCTACAAAGATGCGCAAATCTCTAATGACAGTCCGTGAATCAGCGCTGCGATGGGGCCAGACCCACACAAAGCGTGTGCATGAATCCACTGCAACTAAGATGTACTTATACGCAGTATCAGATGAAAAAGGACCGCAGTGATCTAAGTAAACACAACCTAGCGGTTTATTAGAAATGTACAACTGTGTCTGTGGCGGACGCGCAGCAGTCGAAGGTTTAATCTGCTGACAAATGTCACAAAGAAGGACATAATCACGCGTCTGTTTGTACAGTCCCTGCCACCAGAAACGTTGTTGTAATTGAGTTACAGTGGCTGAGACGCCCGCATGCCCAGACGCCACACCTTCATGAGCCGCTGTAATCAAGTCAGCCCTGTGAACCGAGTTGGGAATCAAACGTTCCCCAACATCAGGAATTTTCCCAAAAGGAACCTTTTCGGGACTTAAGTGGTATGTGTACTTCAAAGGGAACCCCGTAGGATGTTTACCTCCCTTCTCAGTGGCAGCAACAGCCGCCAAGATGTCACTATCAATCTTACTTTTGGACCGTGTAACTGCTGCAACTAAGTATGTAGACACCGCTGATTTCGCTGCTTCATCAGCAAGCGAGTTACCGACAGCGTGGACTCCAACACGCTGGTGGCCAAGAGTATGAATTACAAAAACGAGCGGCAACGTAGCCTTAAGTTCCGCCACTCGAACCCAGATCATCTTATGTTTTATTGTGCTTCCCTTGGAATCACGAAAGTCATTCTGAATCCAAAAGAACAAGTTTTCATTGTAAGACTGGACACAGTAGAAAGAATCACTTAAATAAGAGTAGTAACACTAGGATCTGCGTACTCCAACGCTAGTAAGAGAGCACGAAGCTCTGCCAATTGTGCGGTGCAATCGCCCAGTGGCAGTGTGTGCACTTCCCTGGAAATGAACTCATCGTTCAACATAGCACCGACCACAATGGCGCAAGCGGAAACGTAGGCATGTTTAGAGCCATGCGCAACCTGCGCCGAACCATCAGTGTAAATGATACAATGGAAGTCCTCCAAAGGTCGCATAGCTAGAGGAGCAGGATGAAGAAACTCATACTGCAAGTACTCTTGCGACCGCAACGAGGCGTAAAAAATAAACGTGACATCCGTGGACGTCAACGACGCAGCCCACTGAATCCACCGAGGGTGCAAAGCTTTTGAATTTGGTACACTGGCTTTCGTGACTGCCTCCAAATGAGGACAGGGTGTAACAATCAACATGCGTTTCCCCTGTGACAGAGCCCGTTCCTTAAGAATAGCCATCTGCACAGCTGTTAAAACCTTTTCCACAGTGGGAAACCGCATCTCAGCCGAAGTGTACAAGTGTGACTTGTAAGCAATAGGCACTGTGTCTCCTTCATTAAAAGTGAGGTACGTGAAACCCACTGTCCCCGGTATTATTCTTATCACCAGGTTGGTATGGTTATCACGAGTCAGTAAGAACTTAGAAGCGAGCAGATCAGCCTGCAAGGACTGCAAGATGGCTGAATGCTCAGGCAGCCAGCATGATTTGGAAAAAGTTGGTTGTATCAAAGCATACAAAGGCTTGATACGCTGGGCATATTCCGGAATGTATGTCCTCCCGAAATTTAAAAAGCCCAGTAAAGACTGTAATTTTTTCAGTGTAGTAGGAGCGCGCAACTGTCCGCATGTCTCCAAGAAGTGAGGTGCCAAACCTCTACCTTCATTGTTGAGCTCATAGCCCAGAAACAACACTGTGTGCTCAGCAATGTGCGATTTTGCAAAGTTACATTTGTAACCCATGTCTGCAAAGTTACAAATAATAGAATTTACACAACACAAATGCTCCCAAATTTCGTCGTCTGTGAGATATATGTCATCCACATACGAACAAGCATCCGGGTCGAGTGCCTCCAAAATAGAGACTATGCGTGCGGTAAATGTACCAGGACTATTCTTATAGCCCATTGGGAGACGCCGGAATTGTTTTTGGACTCCAGCGCATGTAAAACTGGTCCATTGGGAGCTAAAGCTGTCCAATCTGTGGGCATAGAAACCGTTGGATATGTCAAGCGTTGTTTTAAAACGCTTATGCACGAGACCATCCACTAGGGCAGAGCCGTGAGTATTCTGTACTGCACAGTTACGGCAATGCGAGTTCAAATGCCGGTAATCCAATACCAAACGATACGATACGTCTGGCTTGGTCACAGTAAAAAGAGGATTATTCATCGGTGACACACACGTTTCAATAACTCCCTGATATTCCAATTGTTCAAGGATTTCCGCTACGCAAGCCTTGGCTTCACGCCGAATGGGATATTGAGGTTGAGGCTGAGGCTGAGACCGCAACGGAATTTCGTGGCAAGGGGATAATTTGTCCCAACCACATTGGTTACGGTACAGAGCCGGTGCGAGAGCACGAGCCCACTCTTCTGCAAAATGCTGCGCATGCTCTTTCGAGACAGTGTTCGCGAAACTGGGGAGGATCACCTCCTCCCCTCGCGGCGCCGCGAGCACAAAAGGTGGGGGCCAGTCAGCCTCCGAAAGCAAAATATCATACGTAGAAGACAGATTTTCCCAAAATACCCCTTTGACGGTACGCTGTATGTCACCTTCAATTAACAGGACAATTTCATAAAGTCTTTCAGGGGGAGCAAGTCTCGTATCGGCTGTTTCTATTACAACGTAAACATCAGTCGCTGTCACCCTCAGTAGTGGACGCAGCACCTCTCTCACTATGGTAATCTCCGCCGCGCTGTCCAGCAAGGTCAGAGCCCACGTCAGATTCCGAAGCCGCGTTCTCACTATCTTTGGCATATCGATGCGCTGTTAAGGCCGCGACTTTCTTTTTCGCAAACTGCGGTCTCTTTGGCGTAGAATCCTCCTGCTTCGCTGCGCCGTCTGTCTGGCGGGACTGCCCACGTCCTTGTTGGCCACCACGTCCCCTACCGCCTCCTCCTCCACAGGTCTTCGGGGCCGATGAGTCCTGAAAGGAACGAGGAGAGCGTTGTTCAGAAACCTGAAATCTATCAGGTGATTTAATCATCGCGCGATCGCGCAAATCATATACTCTATCTGTCGGCGCAGGAACATGTGGCGCAGGATAAGACTCCTGAGTCTGCTGTTGTTGCTTCCCCTGTTTCTGTTTTTGAGGCCAATTTTGTTTTTTGGACTTGGGCTGGACATCTGCTGTAGCAGACTGCCCCTGTGGTTGTTTTTTCTCCTTGATAGGAAAATATTTCAGACCTTTACTTGTGCGACCTATAGTTTTATATGCGGCCACAACAATCTTCGCTAACTGTCGGGGTTTTTCGGCATCGGGTAGAGCAGCCAAAGCATTCGACACCTGAAAGTTCACCGCATCTCCCTTTATATTGGAGAGGATGAGATCGCTAACAATCTCAAAAGAACCACACAGGAGCATACCCAATTCAACCGCTGCTTCCGGTCCGTGATCATCCTGAACACGCTTAAGGTTCGTAGGCAGTACGGACATAGACGGGGTGCCGAAACACCTCGTATAAACGACAGCAAAAGTTTTCCCCCAACTTTCACAGTCAACGAGTTCAGGAGTTAAATCCTTAGGCAAAGTAATCATCAACATTCTATGTTTATCAGCAGGTGTAGAATTCGGAAACACAGCCTCCAGTTGGTCAAATTTCTCGGCAAGCCAGAAAAGGAAATCATCTTTATCATCGGGTCGCTTACCAAAAACCGAATTGACCATAACAGGATTGAGTCTTAAACCGCCATGTTCCGTTTGAACGGCCGGACCCCCCGGGGGACCTCCCGGGAGATGACGACCTATGTATTGCACTAATGCACAAATCACGGCAATCGAGACAACATGTAGTCTGCGAATATCCGCTAAGGGACAAGCGCCGTGATTCGGGTGCGGGGTGAATCCACCCAATGCAGGCCAATTTGTGCCTGGAATGGACAACGGACCCAACCTCGCAGCTGACAAAGGGTGGGGTAGGGCGCCATCAAACCAAATGCGATGCTGCCAATGATCAATAGGTATTTCTAGTGCCCTGTACGGTGTATATTCAGCCGGTACAGGTGAGGGTGTGTAGATGTGGAACACACCAGAATTTGCGTCCACTCCCAGAAACGTTACCCACGAATAAAACAGTTCGAAAGGGTACGCCGGATCTGCACACACCACCAAAATCACAGCCAAGCCCTCTAACGGGACTTGGAAAGCCTGTAAATGGTTGCGTACTGCAATGCGACTATGCTGCGGGATGGCCACAGCCTGCGCCATGATTGCACCGGAATAACTGAAAAAAACAAAGGAAACTTTGTAGCACAACTGGGTAGTAATTCAAAAGAAACCGTTTTAGATAGAATCAAGCTTGAAAAGACCTATTTCAAAAAATAGGTAGGTTTCACCGACACCACCGTTTTCCGGAAACGACAGTGAAGGGGTTAAGGTTTGAACGATATACTACTCGAGTGTCATGATATAAGTCCACCAACGTATGGGCGCCATGTAGCATGGTTTCTGTTCTCCCACAGAACTGTGCACAGAGAATTGGAACCTCAGCGAATTAGGGTGACCCAAAACTCACCTTAGTACCCAACAAACCCCTTACCGAGCTAGCTACAGTGTCTCATTGGTCATAACAAACTCTCAATGTTTAGACAAACCAGAACATGAGCTTACAATACCTTACGTTACGTGGAACACATGAGCACTCTTTCGTTATACAATCATTTCAAACCAGAACATGGAGTAAATGAGGACACGTGAACATTTGAAATATTTATTTAATAATGCCGTCTTCTCAGGCGCAGTATCTTAGATAATACAAGGAAACATATTATCAGAAGCAAAGTTATCAGCATAGTTACTAGTCCATAGAAAGCAAATGGTGACAGCATGTTAACATGCTGTAATGAATAAGAGTTAACAACACTTATTTCTCACCCTCCCTAACACACATATTATATTAATAGCTAAGAAGGTCTCTTTGGGTTTGAATTAGGGCGGGCCCATACCTCAGGATCCTAGAATGAAGAGATCACATCAGCATACACCAGCTCTCTCTGCATGCGAACAGCATGAAGTGTGTTTGTGTGCTTCAAGCAAAGCAATATAAAACCCGCCTAAAGCCCAAAGTTGGCAGAAGCTGCACTTATGTTATGTCTATGAAGGCGCGAAGATCAGACCTCATAACAATTCAGTATTGTGTTGTTCCTGAAGCTTCAGCACTCTCTGTACAGACATAGTTTATTAAGCAAAGCCGATATCAGAGTAATAACATATTATTCTCATGTAAACCACAACGAACTACTAGGTTGAAAGCTAAATCAACAATTAAGTGTCGTGTGCAGAAGTAGCAAAAGGAAAAATGGCGTTTAAACATGTAATGTGCCTATGCTAACTTAACGCATTATAAAGATATACAGTAGCTATATGACAGTACAGTGGGATGTGTTCTATAAAACCTCAGCTTCTTTTCTGCATTGGATCTCTGTTTATTGACCTCTGCTATGATGGGAGCCTCCAAAATTGCGACTCACTCACTCAAATGCTGGTTTAAATGAATCATGAGCTGCATCAATGCCTCAGCGCTAAAAATCCTAAAACCAAAGACGCTGTGTCACCGCCACCTTAATGGAGGTAGGCGCTGTTGGCGTTCATACGACTGGCGAAATAAAAGCTAATGACCCTAAAAGAAAACTCATAATTGCAGCTCTACTAGTGGGGTCCTCCTTGGCACCAGGAGCACCGTCCAAGATCCACCGCTGCTCAGAGAAGTGAGAGCAAGTGGCCATAAACAATAGTAGGTATGGCCAATGCGTTAGGACGTCTTAAAGGATGCTTCGTGCTCATTCTATTGCTTTTACATGTAGATCTGGCTATTTGAATGCTTATGTTTACCTGGAGAGATATTTTTAGGGCTGCTTAAGTCTGGATTCTCTCTCCTGGTAAATATATTTTCCAATTAAATTCTGCCGGCCCGATATACACGTATAGAAATCATAATTTTGAAAGTGGTTGGCCTTTAATTGTGATTGTGCATAGCATGTTTAAGCCAATTACCTATATTTTTGTAGGGAAAAACATATGCTGAATGTATTGATGTTTATACTTGTTAAGATATGTAGTGCATAAGGTTTTCAATGAAAACATGCTGAGATCTAAAGCAGAAAAAAGGTTTTGGGGTTGGTGTTGATTAAACCACAGTAACATAATATGTGTATTTGTGAATAGCATGTTCACCACTACAGGTATCTTGGCGCTGATAACAGATGTTTGTTGTTACCCAACTCAATGGTGCTCATTTTATCGACCTCAGATGGATGAAAGGCTGAGTGGACCCGCCAGGATTTGAACCTGTGACCATGAGGTCGCACACAGCCTCCTGCAGTAGACACATTAGTCCACTGAGCCACCAGACCCGACAACGTTAATAAATGATTAAGGTGCTTCAGGGTGGTATGACCATAGGGCTTATTTGCACTCTGATATTTCATGCAAGGCCCCGTAAGTAGAGTTCCAAACTGTTCTACCGATTGCAACTTTATTATATTTGGTATTTTGTGCATAAGATGTAGCGTCCAAATAAAGTTACTTTCAAAGTAATGGAAAACAAAGGGCTTTTAGCTATTCTTGGCAAATATATGCGCGCAATCAAAATGTCTTTCATTTGATGGGGCTATTTTACTAATAATGTTTTCAAACAACAAGCCTTTCAGTTGTGCTACGCATTTCATTCTTTTTTAAGAAGGAAATAATAAATCACCTTTGATTCAAGCCAAGGTACCTACAATGTTACAATGCCACTTATCGCAGGAGGCTACAATAACACTTTGGGGCAGATTTACAAGCCACTTGCGCCACTTTTGCGTCATTTTTAACATGGGAAAAATGACTCAAAAGTGGCGCTAAGGGCTTATAAACCCGCCCCTCTGTATCACCAGCATTAAAAAGAGACAAAAAAATCACCATCTACCTAGGTGCCCAAAATGCAGAACAAAATAAATAACCAGTATTTAAAATCGATATAAAAAATGACATATATGAACAGTAAATAAAAGAAAGTACTACATATTAAACCATCTTTTATCACTGAAGAGAAAAACTAATTTAGGCCATGTATGTGCACAAGTTTTGAGCAGTCACTCAAAGTAAAGGGAATCAATCGGTAAAGTGTGCTGACACACTGCCCCACTCTGTATGCTTTGGTGGGCAGAAGCCAAATGGGAATGACAAATTAACAGACCACCTAATGAAGCACCCTGACCAAAAGCCCCTTTATGTATGTAGATTAGAGATATTTTGTGCAACTGAAGAATCAACATTTTTTTTTAAATTGACTACCTTATTTAGACGGCCTAAAATCTGGGATTCATTTTCAAATCAGAGCCATTGCGAATTCTCCAAAGCAATTATGTATTCGGTGCTGTAAGCCATGTCTTGCCCATGCTTTGAACAACCATCTCAATAATGCAAACCAACCAAAGATTGCTGGTGACAAGAGCCCTTGTAATTAGATGAACGGATGCCAAATGGATTAGTTATATTCTTCACAAAGGCTAAGCCATTGATGGCTATTATATTCAGTCACAAAAACAAAAGAATAAACATGTAGGATCCCATCGTACCAAGCGACTCTGGGATTTCATTTACACCTAGGTGCATAGAAAACATGGTGCCCTGCTCAGAGGTTACCAAGGAAGACTATCCCTCTGGGATTACAGGGCTGGACGAAGAATTTAGAGTCGTCACTAACCAAAACAGAGTCTGTGAAGAATCTGTAGTTTGAGAGATCACAAGAGGTCATGGGCCCCAAACGTTATTGGGACAGGATGAACTCAAGGGCTAAAGGAAACTAATACTGTCTTGCATTGCCAATACTTTTTGTTTACAGGTATTGGTTCTGACACTAGCAGCCTAAGCTTTCAGTGCCTTGGAAGGTTATTTTTACTATTTCCAAGATGGCCACAAAATAACGATTTGATGCAGCTTGACTGGCTTCTTGGAAGCATAGAAAATAATTCTTCAAGATGTTTGGCCATAGCTAATGGCTTTTCCACAGCTTACAAAATTACATCACAAGCATTGGCAAGGTAAACAGCTGTGGCCTCCTATCTGGGAAAGTTATTTTCTATACTTTACCATACTATACTATATTCTATACTTCTCAGATCCAAGTCACTGCCATTGGGGTTGCCATTGTGGGTGCACATTTATAAGTAATGGCAAAGCTGATAACAATGAGGAGAGTCTGGTGGGCAGGAAGATAAAGGCATGGGAGGAGAGAAAAAGAGACTCAGATCCACAGCAATCTCTGTGATAAGGGCGATGGAGGGGGAGAACAATAATGAGGCAGTGGGGGCGGCAAGGGATGCAAGGATGATTGGGGTGTTGTAGCATGGAGAGAGAGAGAGACAGAAAGAGAGCGCGAGAGAAAGACAGAAATTTGAGCACAACACTTCCCAGAGTTGCCCCAAACAGCTTCTCAAATAGAATTAAAAAACAAGCTAAACCCTCTGGGGCCATATTACAAAAGTGCTAAGGAGGCACATCAGGCATTATTGGTATTACAGAAGGAGGCGCATATGCTTGTGTTGCCCCTTCTGTAAAACAGATAGCGCTGCGGCACATATACCGCCAACGCTATCACCAGAGGGCATTCCCCCATTTGCCGTGTTATGGACATGGCGCAGAAGTAAAGAAGCTGTCAGTGCGCCCTCTGATGGGGCTCAAGGGGGTCCTATGGACCCCCCAGACTTCCCCTTGCAGGCAGGTGGAGTCGCCAATGGCACCCATGAATCACTCTCTCCTCTTAAGAGTGCAGGTAGGTTGCTGCCTGCACAGTGTAACATGGAGCAGCTTTACAGCCGCTCTGTTTTTTATTTGAATGCCCCCTGGGGGGAGGGCACTCAATGTAAAAGGGTGCACTTTTCCTGTTTGCACCTAGCACACCAGTTTTAAGGTGCGCCATGGCACAAACTGGGAATTGCGCCCATATCCATAATGCGGCTCCTGGTGGTCAGTGATGCAACATGAAATGATGGGGTCCATCTGCAGAATGTGATGAGGGCACCAGTCTCCCTTCGCAAACAGACATTATTACCTATATTTTTCAGTCTCATAAATATATTTCCCAAGCTACTTTTGTGTGTTTGTGCTACATGCGCGGTACAGTTCTCGCACGCCTTTTTGTACCTGGATTGTTCTAAATAACGCTGTATAATTGAATGAACAATAAAACTGCAAACATTCCTTGGCCATATACTTCCTTGGTGTGTTGGTGTGCAATGTTTACTTCATTTTACTTTATAATAACTTTGTATGATACACCCTTTATGTACGACTCCTTTTTTATATTTTTACCTCACTTACTGTAGAAACTCTGCTGAAAAAACATGTTTTTTTCCATTTAACTATCTCACCTTCATTTAATTTTGTTTATTTTCAAAACGTGTCACAGTTGGAAAAATGGATAAGTTTGGGTTTCCCACAGCTGAAGTCTGTCTTAAATTGGTTAGCACAGGCCTATGTGGCTTGGGCACTTTTACTGTCACACTGCGCACCATCTGGATTAGCTGCCACTGGCTTCACCTGTAACTCTAAACTCCTTTGGTGGATGTTAACATCTGGACACTGACCTCTCCATGAGGGAAAACTGCTAATACAGATTCCAGAAGTCCATTTAAATGAGTCATTAGAAATTAATTATGCCATCATTTCACTGGTAAGCTTTATTGAAGTCTTTGCCTACAGCTCTCTTAGTGTCTCAGCTGCCAGAATCCTGGCCATGTTGCAGCAGGCCTCTGTCTAGCCTGCACAATTCAGTCTCTGTTTTGTGCACGTCCAGGGATAATGTCATAGAAAGGCTCTGCTTTCCATTTTGAAGGACTTAACCCTTCAAGATTTTAGAGTCTATGCCAAAAAGAATTCATCAGCAGCATTTTACAACCAGGCAGTGCACAGTCTGTTAGGACGCAAGAAATTGCAGCATGGCAGAAGGAGGAAATGTGCAGGTCACTATTTGACCCCACAATATTAATGCTTTTTGACACTCTAAACTCATGCTTCCAGATGAGTAAAAAGTCATTGGGGTTTGACAGACTGTTTAAAGTTCACGGAATGATCTCAGGTAGTATGCCTCTCGGTATATTAAATATACATCCTTGCCATAATTCCGGATTTGTGACTGACACTTTGAGTGATATAAGGCATTTTTTGTATTAATCTTCTACGCAGCTATTCTACCACACTGAATAATAATATATTCAATAGACTATTATCAGAAATAATGCTGTATTATTTCTGCATATTAATCTCCACTGGGTATGGGCTCCCAAGCAGTAAGGCCAAACCCTGCCTTAAATTGTATCACACAAAAAATGCCAGTACTGCTGATTAGATACTGAATTATTATTTCATTCTATACATACGAACAAAACGCTATGCAAGAGGGATTTATCATAGAATCAATCTTTTTCAATTTTGCATTTTATTTGCACATTTCTGATTTCAAACATTTGATTATTTTCACAAGATATTTCGAAACACATCACAAGAAAAAACGTACAATAAATTCTATTTCATACCTCTATTTTCATCTCTCATTCATACTCATACATACAGGGGGACTTATCTATACATACTCAATGCATTCATCCAACTAGCAATCTAAGATAACAAGGTGCTATATTTATACAATTTATATACAATGTTTTTTTGAAGAAGAAACCATAGAGTATCATTAAAGATATCAATCCCTATCATCAGCTTCTTGTTTCTGTTCTCTTATGGTTTCAGTGTGACGACGTTACAAAGGAAGGTCTCCGCGTTTCGAACTCTTTAAGTAGAGAGTTCTCGTCAGGACCATAGACTCTCTGAGTGTCAGATGGGATGTGTTTCCTAGGTTTACCAACGTCCGCGGAGCGGGACCACTTAGAAATGATGTCTTATCATTTCACCTCGGGTGTTTAAAAACGTTATTCTTTAAACGCTGTGCGTGAGCCGGGACCCAGAGAGAACATGCCACAATTGTAAGGTGCATTGTGAAATCTGACAAGTGAACCTGCTGATACGTCCACGCACAAGAAATATCTTGTGAAAATAATCAAATGTTTGAAATCAGTATTATTTCTGCAGCATGCAATCTAGCTAAGAGCCTTCCCAATATGTTAGCATACCTTTACCCGAATGAAAGCATCCATAAATAAGAAAGTTGCATTATTACATACCGAGGCAAGGAACGTTGCTGTTAAGTATTGACAGTAAAAGAAAAAGAGAAACCTAAGTGTTATGGTCTGCGAACTGGAAAAACAATTATGGACGTTTTAAGAAGGAATACGTGTATCGATTTTATTGAGAAGATGGGGCATACGTACTGTATGGTACTATATTTTAATTGCTATAATCTTGAAGGTTTATAGGTAACATTGTTATGGTTTTAATTAACCAAACAATAAAAGCCTACTTACTTACTTACTCACTTATGGTTTAGGAACTGGAAAATGTGGTAACAGAAAGCACTGTCACAGGGAGGCACATAAACTGAGAACTGGGGGTCAGGTAGATAATTGAGATCAGGTAATCTGGTACAACCACAAAAAAACACACAGAAGCAATGATCACAAAATTCCGAACAAGACACGAAGAGGGAATAATCTCACATTTAAGAAACCATAACATTCCACCAGAATTACAATTGTTCTTACCAACGCTTGCCTACAGAACCACAAAACACAGAAGAGCTTAGGTACAAACGCAGGCAGCAAAAATTGCTCTAAAACACGCTTGCTGTGAGCTTAGAAAAAGTGTGCTTTTCTGCTGAGAGTTACCAAGATTTCAAAAATGACGTGGAATAAAACAACTTATACCTTCTTCATTCTTGGCTTTTACATAAAAGAAGCCATAAATAGGTTCAACAAAAGAGGGAACAAAAAAGCAATCTTCACAGCCTGAATGCTGTCCACACTACCTTACCTGCTCCCAAACTACTACTGAAATTCAGAGGATATACCTATTAAAACCTATATTGAAGCCCTATTGAAAGTTCGTTGCATAATGGACAATATCATCCTCAAGAGTCAAGAATAGCCGTTTCCCAAACCAACTACAACAACAACTTTCACAACCCCTCAAACTTAAAATTAAAACTCAGAATAGAAATAAAACAAGTAAAATAGACTATTTGGGCATTCCAAATATTTTTGGTTTTTACCCATGTGGACAATTGTCATTCAACTGACAGATACAAGAATGTCAGTCAGCGGAGCACCACCGGATGTGTGTCGTCTTAGACTCTTCTTGCCTCATCGGTCGTGGCTCTCTCATTCAGCCATCATGCTTTGGGCTCCGGCTAAAGAGGTTAGAGCAGCTGTCTACCCCTGTGAAGCCTTCACCAGCAGTTATGTGGTGGGGGTAGCTCAGCGGCAGGGCCAAGGTGTTCTGTGTAAGTGTTCTTTGGAGTGGGCTGGAAGTGCCCCCAGTGAGTGAGGCCGAGTGAGGCGGTGAAAACATCGAAATGTTGTCTGCAAGCAGACCGCAGAAGCGACCGGGTGTGCTTGTGCCCTCCTGGCCTTGCTGCTCCATCTTTGGACCCCAGATACCACTCCCTCCTCTGCCTGTCTCCCCTCCACTCTTTCTCTTGCCAGCCTCTGCTCTAGCTCTGGTAGAGTGTTGGTGGTAAGCTCTGTGGATGTGGTATTCACACCTTCAGATTTTTAACACCGGCATTGAGGGTGGTTCTAAGGTTTGTGGTGTGTGTAGAAGAGTGTGTGGGGGATCACGCAGCGGAGGATAGATGAGGGTGGCCTGCTGGAGTAGGGGAGTTGCAGAGGCTGAGGGAAGGCACCCCCTGGTGCAGGAGCCCCTTTGGGATTTGTGGTGTAGCGCCCGGGGTCAGGTGCACTTTGGGTCTCTCACACTAAGGGTGCGATAACCGATGGTGCTAATGCAACAGCACAGGCCTATCGGTGTCAATATTTGGATGGCACACACAGTGTTCAGGTTTTCTCACTGCTGCACGAGGTTTGTCACTGAGGAGACTCGCCGCAGCAGCAGTCTTTTATTAGTTAAGCCCACATGGCGTGGGTAAAACCAACATACCAAAAAGAAACCGGGAGTGTGGAGGCACAACCACTCCCAGGGCAGATCATTTGGTTTAACCCTGGTTTACGTATTGCAACAGGCAATACTACATTCCTCCCCAAACAAAATGAAATATCAAATAGTGCTATAAACCATCACTCAAATACAACACGTGAGGCAGTTCCTTGCGTCACCAAGAAAAAACAACTGTTCAAACGTGTAGCAGGCGTTGTTCTGCATCTCACAATGTGCTTAACCAGAAATGTACCTGCCTCTATGGGTTGACATGAACCAGCTACCACAAATGGTTCTTCAGCCTGCTTGACGGCTAATGATTACTCCACAGACCATACCTGGTACGTGACTCATAACCCGGTTCGGGAACCTTCTCTCAGTTGGCAGTCTCTCCCATGGGATCAGAACCCATTCCTGGACCCCTGTTTCACGGATTCTCCTCCTCCACCGGTTCGGCCACTCTAGGTTCATTCTCTGACTACTCTTCCTGATCATGGATACCATTATCCGGATTGTCACCAGTGGATGAGATGCCCCGGCAGGGATGGAATTATTTTAAGCGCCGACACATTTTGAGTTATGGTCTCTTGCCCCCGACAGACAGTAACTTGGGTACTGCATATAGATGTGATGTGCCTTGGATCTCTCTTGAAGGGCAGCTGAAATTTGCTGCCTGGATGTCGATCTTGCCCTAGCACCAAGCCCCCAACTTTGAGGTTAGAATTCATGGCTCAGCTATGACAGCTGACCTTCTCATTAGACCTCTTCCTCCGGTCATACGCCACCTTATCATTCATGGGGCCTGGAACCTATTTTGGATGATGGGGGATAGAGTCAGCAATGATTCTTCCCATGAGAGATGTCCTGGGGCTCAACTGTAGGTGGAGTGGGGAGTCTCTCAGTCGTCCCTCAGGAATGAGTAACTGGCTTGCTCAGAGGATTCACTATTCACAGCTACAATTCGAAAGTGGTCATGAAGCGTTCAGCCACTCCGTTGGCTTGAGGCCATCTGGTAGTAATCTTCCTGTGGACCATTCCTAGCGAAGTGAAATATGATACAATTTCCTGACCCTGAAAGGGAGGGCCATTGTCAGTTCGGAGTTCTTTGATCAACCTGTGTGCAGTCATGATCTCTTATAGCTTCAGATGCACTCATTGAGGACAGGACTTTTACCCCCGGATACTTGGAGTAACCATAAATCACCACCAGGGTGTGCCTCCCATCTGGGAGACTCCCAAAATCCATGCTGGCACATATCCACAGGCCACTCGGACTTTGCTCCTTTTTTTCTTTGATCAGCAAGCGAGGCAGGGATGTCTAGTCGACGGCCCCTCATCAGACACCCATTAGGATCAGCACTCAATTCCTGACGCATGTTGTATAGGCTTTCCGTCCTCTCAGTATAGGCTTTCCAGCACCCGTCGGGGGTTCGGGGGTTCGGTAAGCATATTGGCTCTTTAAGTGGTGCCACCTGTTTGTCTTCACCGTCTACAGAGTCTTCAGTAAGCATTCCTCCTGGGATGTGGCTTGACACAGGTCTTTGAGGAAGAGTGGTATCGGAAGAGATCAGTTCACGATGTAGTGGATGTACTCCTTGGTCTTCTCCGCAGGGTGTGCCTCCCATCTGGGGGACTCCCAAAATCCATGCCGGCACATATCCACAGGCCACTCGGACTTTGCTCCTGTCAGTATAGGTGCAGGAGGATTTGCTACTCTGGCCGCCTGACACCATGGGCAGGATCGCACAGCCTCCTCCACTTTCTCATCCATCAGGGGAAACCATAATTTTGTTTGTAGACGCCCTTTGGTCTTCACCATGCCCTGGTGACCAGCATGGGCATGGTCGAATCCCTTGATCAGCAAGCGAGGCAGGGATGTCTAGGCGACGGCCCTCATCAGACACACATTAGGATCAGCACTCAATTCCTGACTCATGTTGTATAGGCTTTCCAGCACCCGGGGATGAGGTGAGGATATTGGCTCTTTAAGTGGTGCTACCTGTTTGTCTTCACCGTCTACAGAGTCTTCTGTAAGCATTCCTCCTGGGAAGTGGCTTGACACAGGTCTTTGAGGAAGAGTGGTATCGGAAGAGATCAGTTCACGATGTATTGGATGTACTCCTTGGTCTTCTCCGCATCATCCTCTTCACTTGCCATGGCCGCCTGAGGATGTCGGGATAGGTAATCTGCTGGGTTATTCACCCTAGGATGATACTCCACGAGAGCGCACCCATGGTAGCTTGGAATTCGGCCTCCTGTTCAGGACCTCACAACTAGGGTACAGATACTTTGGTCAGCTCTCGTAGTGGTGGCGTCAACAAAGTGAGAACCTTTTTAAAACGGCCACAGTAGTTAACCATGCAGAGGAAACTGTGCATCTCAGTCACTGTGTTGGTTTCAGGTGCTTCTTTGATGTCTTTCACTTTCTCAAGGGTCAGGGGCAACCCATTCTGATGAGAATATGTACCCAAAGAACTGTAGTTTTGCTGCAGAAATTCACATTTGTTGCGGTGAAGGGTGAGCACTGGATTCACTGAAGTACTCTTCGTAGTCTGGCATTGTGCTCTGATATTGATTTCGCATGAATCAGAATGTCATCCCTGACATTCACCACTCCTGTGAGATCTTCGAGAAGCTCTTGGATGCTTGTTTGAAACACCTCAGCGACACTCAACACTCCAAAACTCAATTGCTGATGTTGTCTCAATCCCACATGTGTTGAAAAAGTTGTTATGTACTGCAACTCCTCATCAAGAACCAGCTGATGGGGGGAGGAGTCTAGCCTACAGCCGCGATGGCCGCCTGAGCCCTCGGCTCCGCCGACCCTTGCGCTTCCCTCCCGCCCCGCATCCTATCGAGACATGAATCCTGATTATCAGTTCTGATTTCGGGTGCGGGAGGGGGCCCCGACTCCGATGGTGTGATTCTTTCGCTGCTCCATGCGGGGACAGCGGTGGGGCGCCCTCGCCTCCTCCTGGCGCTGCCCGGCGTGGACGGGTCTTTGTTCTCTGGGTGCGGCCGCCATTGCACATACTACAGCGGCTGCTGTGGTCGGCACTGGACTGGCCCGGCTGGCGGAATGCCGCGGCTGCATCCTGTGTGTCTCCTTTCACCGCTCGGCTTCTTAATCCGCAGGGGATACACTGAAGGCGATTGCTACGTTGTTTCACCGCCCGTCCTCCTGTATGTCTCTGAGCGCCTTTGATCTCGCTCCGCGACGCAGGGGGAACAATCTTGAGGACGGAGTCATCGGAGCCCCTTTTTCATGATTCTTGGATATAATTGCTGCCATGGCTGCTCCGATGGCCGCACTTACGCCTGTCCGGTACACCTTGGGCGGTGTTCCCTTTGTACCCCTGGACCGAAGGTGTTCTACGGTGTGCGGGCGAGGTGCACAGCTTGGTGATGGTGAAATGTATGGCGGACCTTGTGGACTGCGCCAAGCTTCTAAGCCCCGCGTGCGAAGCTCCGTTGCATCCCTCCCTCCTGTGGCGCCAGTGCGACTTCTGGATATTCTGATGGCCCTGGATGATTTTCACGCTGCCGTGTGTGCGGCTGCCGGTGACCTAGAGCGCAGTTTGGATTCGATTCTCACTGTTATGCCCTTGCCTACCCACGCACCTTTGCGACCGTGTGGCGCTCAGTCTCATCCTGTGCCCGGCGATGGTGGACTGCCTGCCCTGGTGTGCCCGGCGAGACTAGTGATCTGCGCTTTCGATACCCCCCCAATGCTGTCCGTGACGGGGAGACATCGGTCGGATGTCTGGGTGCTTGCTCACTGTGTGGGGTCTCGTCCACGGATGCCATCTTTGGATACTCCAGTTTTGATGACTATCGGCGCTTTCTACGCTCTCCTGTGGCTGCTGCTGCTGTCTGGGCTGGGCAGGTTGTTCCTGGGTGATGTCTACATTTCTATCGCTGCTACGCGCCTGACGGTGGATTGGGCAGACTTACTGAGGCGATATCCTGCTTTCCTGGGGTTCCACGGTTTGCTTGTTCCATTCAAGATGGCTACGGTGCTACTGGACCACGTCGACATTTTTGATCGCCGGGGACAAGGTTGATCATTCCCTCTCAATCACCGTGATGCTGTATACTGTTGAGACTGGAAGTGAAGGACGGTACTATGAAGCGGGACTTTGTCTTTACGCCGGGTGGGGGGGGGGGGGGTGGGGTGGGGGTGTCTCCTCCTATGTTCTGACTGTTGTTACTCATGCCGCTGGGCTGCTGCTGATTAGTCGGGGATGTTCGGAGTTTATCCTGTATCGTTGATGAGGTCGAGGGTTGGGCGGCCTGAATAATGCTCTTCAAGAGCGGGTCTGTTTCTCTCCTCCTCCACTCTCTTTCTTTTATATACTTCTTCTTCTATATTTCGGGTGACTCTGGGCGACAGGCACGCTGTTTAGTGGGGTAGGCCATAGCCATTACAGTGATGTAGGGGGGGGAGGGTAGTTTGTTATTTTAGTTTGTTTTCTTCTATGGTCCCTTTTTGCTTTCTTCCAGGGGGTGGGCTATGTCCTTTCGTTTTTGTCTCCTTCATTTCGTAAGTGTCGGCACTTTCTCCTGTTTCGGGGCTGGAGGGCTATCTATTTGGCGTCCCATTCAATTGTTTGCTATGATTTGTCTTTTATGTTGGGGCCCCTTTAGGGGCATAACCTGTGTTTGGGTCTCGCAATACGGTGATTATCTGACTGCGTGGGGGGCTGTATCCCTCCCGTCCCCCCCTCTTTTTCTGTATATGTTGCATGACGCCCTGGTAGATATGGCCGTTGCCTCCTCTATCACTTATAAAATGAAACCTTTCTTATCCTGGCGCTTACTACGTAGCGATGTTATTCCGCGTTTATCCTGTATTCTTCCTGTTACCGTACACATTGATGTTGCTCCTCTTTGACTCTCCTGATTTTGCGGCTGGCCCGTGTGGTTGTAGGCCTGCGCTTGTACTTATATTGTTTCTCAATAAAGGTTTAAAAAAAAAAAAAAAAAGAGAACCAGCTGATGGTGGCCTGAGCATAGATCTAGGTTTGAAAACCAACTAGCTCCGCTGAGCTCACCAATAAAATAATCAATTGTGGGAGTGAGAGGCCATTCTCTCTTGATCACAGCATTTGCTAATTGCATGTCTACACATATTCTCACTTCTCCAGGTTGCTTGGGCTTCCGTGCGATGACGATGAGTGACACCCAGGGAGTGGGCCCTTTCGCCTACTCTATGATTCCTGCAGCTTCCAGCTTGTTCAGCTCTTTTTCCACAAGAGACGTTGAAGTTGTGGGGCTTGGTGAGTGGCTAATACTAGTAGTATTGTGTGTTCTGCAGACTTTGTTACTGTTATTGCAAATATATATTTTTTCCGAATAGCAAGAATGCTGCTGCTTACAATGCAGGTAAATTACGATTACAAATATTCTGTGATTGTTATTCTTCTAGGTAAAGGTGGTCGGCGCTTCTAATCTTACATGTTTGCAAATGTGCGCTTGCTTGGGCTGAATATGTAAGAGAGTTTACTTTAGAGAACTTAATTTAGGTAATGCTAGAGAGACTCTAGTCCTTCCTTTTTCCTCCAGTCTCTAAGATAGTGGTGGATTGATAGGTAGTTTAGTTACTTAGTATTAGTTTGTAATTTTTTTAGCAGTTTGCATGACGCATCCTATGTCATGTGCTATTGAGTGCTGCTTACTCCAGTCCTTAGTAGAACCTTTTGTAGTTTGGTAGTGAGTGAGTAATAGGCTTAGCAGAACATCAGCAGCAACCAACCAACAATTTGGTGTATTTAATAATGTATGCATGCGTCCTTCATCTATGCATTTTGAGTACTAAAATAAATTGAAATGCAGACTTAGTGACCAATTGGCCCATCTGAAATAAGTGGGCTAGGTCAGGTGGTACTTAGGCTTAGGATTCTGGAATCAGAATAGAACACTGGATTAGTGTTCATAAATAATAACTAGACGGTCCGCAAATACCGCAATACTACTAGTCGATCAGATTAGATAGGTCAATTTTATTGCAATTGTTGTTTCCCAAAAAATTTTTCAGCATTTTTGTCTCTTTCTTTATTATATCGTACATGATCAGCACCCAGGGGCAAGAAGACGGGGTCAGAGTGGGCAGGAGCTGGACAAGAAGCCTCCCAGGGCCAGGACCGCTCTTTTACCATGGGCTCTGCTGCTGGCCCCAGTAAACCTCCCGTTGTTATTATAAATAATTATATTCACCTAACTTTTACTGCACCTTATTTTTTCCAATCTATTATTTCCGTTTCCTAATTCTATTTTTTACCAGATCTTCTTCGATCTAGAATATCTGTTTCTAAATTCTTGTTATCCCTGCCTCTAACTGCCTCTGCTCTGACTTTCTGTACTGCTACTATATTAGTCTCTCTGTAGCTAAGCTTGCCCAGTTGGCCAATCTTTATTTTTATTTAAAAGGTTTTAAAACTCAGAATCACCAATAGCTCTAGCCATTGAGTCCGGGCCTTTGGGTTGTCCTCTTCTAGTCTTCTTAATCTTTAAAGGCTTTTCGACAATTCCCACCAACCAAATGCCCAACCAGATATTTCACTATTTTTGATAGGATAGGACATACTACTACTAGTGTCCACTCTACTCTTTTGCCCGATTTGTACTAGTGAGGTATGTGGTATATGTATGTATGTTAACTTTTTTTCAATCTTGCTAGAGAAAAACAATAAATAGCGGGAGGTATATATGGCATCTAGAAAATGTGTAATTTTTTTTAAGGTGTACCGACCACCAGTGTCAGGGCCAGCGACAGGGCTGGCGACACCAGCCAGGAGGTAACAGTGGATGCAGCAGCTGCCACAGGGGTGTGTGACAAATGCAAAAACAACAGTTGATGGATAGAATGCAGAACAATGTCATACATTCACCCCAATACCGAGATCTGGGCCAAAATCCATCGGGCCTCATTTATGAAAAGTGACGCATCGCTGCATGAAAACAGCGATGCATCACTTTTCACTGCGCCCTCCCTGCGACACCAATGATGCGTCATATTTACAGTATGACGCATGATTGTGCAAGGAGATACAGATACGTCAGTATTTCTGACGTATCTGTAGGCGCAAAAGTGACGCATTGCTGGAGTGTGTCACAAAAGTGACGCAACTCCAGCAATGTGTCCTTTCACATGAGGTAAGCCCCATGTGAAAGGGCTTGTGTCAGTCTTACGCCTGCTGTGAGGCAGGCGTAAGATTTTGACGCATTTGAGTCCTAGAAGTGGCTCAGTGAAATCTCATATATTTTACTGCGTCACTTCCATGACCCTTTCTGGCGCAGGTGTAATGTGCAACAAGGCGCATTTTTTACGCCACTGGTGCGTCACAAAAAGTGACGCACCGGCGGCGTAAAAGTGACGCACAGCCTCATAAATGAGGCCCATCGTTTTTTTGCTCACCATGCAATTCCAGTTTAAACCCAGCCATATGCAAATCAGTCTTGACCCTGTGCCCCATGGGAACAGTCCAACCCGAACTGCCAAGCCAGGTCCTCCCTGGACTGGAAACAAGCATCCTAGAACCGGTTTCGGGTTTTCAGCCCTCATTAGCCAGGATAGCTTGATTCCAGTGGCATGGAGAGCACGGGACTCACGTATGAGCATACCTGTCCCACTCGGGGTGACAAATGCAAAAACAACAGTTGATGGACAGAACGCAGACCAATGTCATACATTCACCCCAGTACAGAGATCTGGGCCTAAATCCATATTTTTTTGCTCACCATGCCATTCCAGTTTGATCCCAGCCATGTGCAAATCAGTCTTGACCCTGTGCCCCATGGGAACAGTCCAGCCTGAACTGCCAAGCCAGGTCCTCCCTGGACTGGAAACAAGCATCCTAGGACCGGTTTCAGACTTTCAGCCCTCATCAGCCTAGATAGCTTGATTCCAGTGGCATGAAGAGCACGGGACTCACGTCTGAGCATACCCGTCCCACTCGGGGTGACAAATGTAAAAAGAACAGTTGATGGACAGAATGCCGAAAAATGTCACACATTCACCCCAGTACAGAGATCTAGGTCTAAATCCATCGTTTTTCTGTTCACCATGCCATTCCAGTTTGAACCCAGCCATATGCATCAGTCTTGACCCTGTGCCCCATGGGAACAGCCCAGCCCGAACTGCCAAGCCAGGTCCATCATGGACTGGAAACAAGCATCCTAGGACCGGTTTCGGGCTTTCAGCCCTCATCAGCCAGTATAGCTTGATTCCAGTGCCATGAGAGCACAGGACTCACGTCTGAGCATGGGGTGGGTGAACCAGCAGCAGTGGCGGGCGGTGGTAAGTTATAATTATATTCCTTACTTATTGACAATAGTTACACACTCGCTGCAAGGGTGTACACTGTTTGTTGAGAGAGACTAAGTTGTTGTTAACAACGGTTGAAAAAGAGACCCGTTACTTAGCATTAAAGCCGTAGCATTAGAAGGGGGAGTAGTTGAGTAACTAATGGCCTCTTCAATCTGACTTCAACTCAGCTGGAAAAAGTTTTATAGAGAAGACTAATAGTCAGATCAGATGACCTTGATGGATGGGTTGAACGAAAAGGGAAAGAAGGATGGAAGGAGGAAGGACGGGCAAAATGTAATATATATGACTGGTAGAGAAGGATACGTGGGATGCATGCATAGGTGGCTGATAGGAATCAGATGCATGGGTAGTTGAAGGATGGGTGGAAGGTGAAAGAAAAGATGCCTGCCTGGGGGGTGAAACTGTATGGGTGATAGCAAGAATCTTCCGGGGTGTTTCATGGGTCAAACTCAAAGGCAAGCAAGGAAGGAAGAACCCATGGGTGGTGGTTTAAAAAAAATAATAAATGTTTGTTGTTGGTGAAACAAACTAAGGTTTGTTGAGAGATTAGGAAGAATGATAGACATGTTTACTTTGAATGGATGGATGTCTGGATGGTATTCAGCATAGCATAGGTGGAGACTGTCACTGGATGAAGAGTTTTTGAAGAGAATGTATAAGAAAAATAAACCACGCCTGAGTAGCAAAGCCAAGGGAATAGAAGTTGTATTTTCAGAATACTCCTTGACTCACAGTAGTTTGCAAGCACAGCATATATATTGTGTATGTGTGTTGTTATCAAGCGCCTCTCTCCGACTCCGAGGCCCATTCCTACCTATGTTAATTTATGTTCGACTGTGTGAGCCTACTATGGGTGGCCTATTGGCTGCCTGGTTACACAATCAATCAGAAAAAGTACCTCATGTCGTCCTGTCGCAGGGATTCTGCTCCTACAGAGAACTGTGCATAGAGACTTGGAACCTCCGTGAATTAGGGTGTGCCAAAACTCACCTTAGTACCCAAAATCTCCTACCAGACTAGCATTCAGTGTCTCATTGGTTCTTACAAACTCCCAATGTTTAGACAACCTAGAACATGGACGTAGAACACCTCAGGTAACACGGAAACACATGAACACTCTTTCGGTATACTAACATATCAATCCAGAACGAGGAGTCAATGAAGACACGTGCACGTTTGAAATGTTTATTTCTAATGCAGTGTTCTCAAGCACAGTATCTTAGCTAATACAAGCAAACATATTATAAGAAACAAAGTAATCAGCATAGTTACTAGTCCATAGAATACAAAAGGAGAAAGCATGTTAAAATGCTAGAGGGAAGAAGGCTAAATAGCACCTAAATCTTACCCTCCCTTGCGAGTGTATTATATTATATCAAAAGAAGGTCTCTTTGGGTTTTAGCAGGGTGGCCCCATACCTCTGATCCTAGTGGTAAGGGATCACATCATCTTCCACCAGCTCTCTGCATACGAAGCATCATCAAGTGTGTGTGTATGCTCTGTGCAGTGCAATATTAAATGCGCCTAAAGCCAAAGTTGGCCGCAGCTGTATATATGTTATGTCTAGAACGTGCGAAGATCAGACCTCACAACAACCACTGTGTTGAAATAACCTTGAAGGCCTTGGCACTCACTGTACAGACATAGCTTACCAAGCAAAGCTGATACAATAGCAAAACATATTATTCTCGTGTGAAGCAAAATATTCTACTAGGCCAAAGCTCCAATTACAATATGCCGTGTGCAGAAGCAGCAGAAAGGTAAATTGGCGTTTAAACTCCTCATAAGCTCATGCTAACTTAACACAGTGTGTAGGGCAAAGCATATCTATATGACACCCTCCCTTGATTCGAGCACGGATAAGATAAGAAAAGATAAGATAAGGGGCAAATTTTGAAATGCAGAGTTCAAGAACAACAGTCAGCTCAAATTTGCGCAAGTGAAAAATTTAAAAAAATTTCACTTAAAAACAAAATCTCATAAGCAAGAAAGTTTAGTCATGGCGTGGGCAAAGTCAATAGGCCTGGGGCAGAGAAAATTGTCATGTGCCAGAAAAAATAATAATCAACAACAAAAAAAATGTTCAATGTCCAATAAATGGTGATGAAATACTTCATCCTAACATTGAATACGTAAAATATGCAGCAACAGCTTCCAATAGGAAGTCACTGTTCTCATCCGAAAATAGTTCAGCCATCCAATTCAATAGCGTGAAAGAACATACATGCTCTTCAATTACCGGAGCCTCTAGCTCCATCAGAGGGCAACTCGGTGCGTTCTCAATGAAGCTGTGTGCCAAGAAATCTTGCGCCGCTGCAAATGCATTCCAACGACCCAGTATTCCATGCATCGCTGCAAAGGCCATAATCCCTCCGTCAGAACAAAGCAATTCATGAGCAACTAAGGGGCTCATGCGCTGGTTATAATCCACATCAGGAGACACCGTATTGCAGAGACAGAAATCCAGGGCCCAGTCGAAATCGCAGCTCAGGCAATGAAAAATAGGCCGGACATATGTAAAATAGGAAAATCGAAACAATAATCCATAAACTGCACTTAAGGTGGCAAGTGGCAGCTCTCCATAGTACTCAAGCATTCTGTTGCGAAACAGTGCCAGTCGTGACAGCTCGTCTCGAAACACAGGACGTGCATCCATTTTGAATGAAACAAAACAGCAAAAGAACGCCTGCAGCCAGTGACAGTAGAATGGGAAATCCACCAAATAGGCTGGAAAAGATCGAACGAAAGAAAGCAGGAAAGACCCCAAATATACTCTGAAATGAAGTTACAAGGCCGCTGCTAACCACTTTAAAAAAAGTACGCCAGCCCAGTTGTGGAGGATGCATTAAAGATAGTGTGAATTAACTCACTGAAATGCAATGGCAAGTCAATATTTAATAAAGCATGCACCTCTGTTCGGGTGTTAGCTACGTGAAGGACAAATGTTTCACGAGCAGATGTGAGGGCAACTTCTTTTTGGGACAATTGAGCTCTTATGCGACTCATCTTATTGAACTCTGCTTTGAAGGTCTGAATCTCGGGCCAGATGGAAATATCCAGTTTCCCATGCGTGGGTGGATACATTACATTCTTAAAGCAACGGTAACGACATAAGCAATTCCTTTTATTAACCCACAGCAATCCTTATTGTTTAATAGTAAATAACTTCCATTTGCCAGTAATGTGAATGTGGGCACCATAGCAGGCATGGGGTACCTTTCAAAACAGGCTAAATTAGGCTCGTCTTGATTACAGGAGCCGTGTAATTGGATATGTCTACACATCAATGAGTGATCCGGTGTTTCAGTGCATTCTTCACCATTCAAACAAACTTCCTTGCCCTCCCTAAGGCATCTATATGTAAAAGGAAGCAACCAGGCTTCATAGAGATAAGAACTACCAAGGGGCTCGTATTTGCCAAGGGCAAAGTATTTCATACAATTTTTAAACTCGAACAGAGGAATCGGGAGAGTTATCAATCCGTGGATAAGCCACGTTGCAGTCGCGGCCTCTGCCACAGAAAACGGTAAAGACTCTAACCGCTCAATGTGTAACATGGAAAAAGAGGCATCTTTAGTCAAAAGCAAACGCTGCTTTGCTTGTCAGTCAAATTAAACGGGGAAATAGAGAAGAGGTATTCATGTAATGCCATGGCACTTTTCCGGCCTTGAGCGTCTGCAGGGTCCATGCAAACTACATAATTGAACGCAATTGATTCTGACCATGGTAAAATACAGACACTTCATCTTGTACAATATAATAACAGATGACACAATATTGTCCAATGTGTAAATGCGGGAAGAGAGCGTGTTGATGCTATTATCCACAACTGCTAGCACTTTTTCTAAATTAGCTTGATCTATAGCCCTATGGCCGGTAGCCGCCTCAATCTGGGATGTTTTCCAGAATTAGTTATAAACAGCATATATCCATCTTTTAGATCTACCTTTAGCTGGGCCTTTTATGAAATCATTCAGATCAACATCGTCAGTCAGTTTAGATAAATGCAGTTTAACTGACGCCAAGGTAGAATGTTTGAGCCAATTCTGACACAGTTTGCCTACAGAATAGGTAGTCACAGAATGGTCACTTTCAAAACGGGGATCCACCCTAACCTGTGTAAAGCCTAGAGCCGAGGCCAGAAAACGATGTTGGCACAAGTCAGCACTCCTGTGCCAGAGCAACCAGCCATTGGGATCCAAACTGGATATGTTAAAAGAAGAATTTAGCAACAGAGTTTGCAACTCTCTGATTGAAAATATTGTAGTATTACCCCAACCTGAATATTCTTCCAAATCAGGGAAGGAAGGAGCATTTAATTTTTTAGAGGTAGCCAATCCAAAGCAAGTTGTCTGTGAAATTGTAGAATTCAAAAACAACATATGATTCGAGATGAGACATGCACGGTGCAAAACCTCAGGGCCTTGCACCTGCCAACTTTTAGAACCCCAAACACATTTAAGGTCAACTGTTTCCTTCCACAACTCGTAGCCTCCAACAGCTAGCTGGTCTAGAAAGGACTTCGAGTACAATAATTTAGTATCGGTAAGTCTAACTTTGGATGTAGACCTTTCAGTCATTTTAAAATAAAATTTATTGGGATTTGACTGATTAAAATCAGTAAAATAAGTGTACTTCTTCAAAAAGGAAGCAGAACTGCCGTGTATAGGAGCTGGACAATGCTCCCATTGTGTATAATTTACAGTGTTCCTCCTGGTATTAGTTTTATGCAGGTAGTGATTGGCAAAATGTTGGTAACAATATAAATCACCATAATTAGCAGATTCTAAATACAAATCTTCAGCATCAAACGCAGCATAATACTTCAAATCAGAAAACAACGCTTCGACGGCCTGAACGTTCCAATCATCAGAACGTATATTTTGTTTAACTACATCCCCCGTGTTAATTCTAAGTACATTAGGGACATTTATAACTTCAGTGGGGCCATGGATTTAAAATTTTACAGCATCCCATCCAGGACAGGCCAAGCAGTGATGTTAACAAATGCCAAGTCTCTCTTCAATGTGTGTGACGAGAAATGGGGTGCCAATGTTCCATTGATATGTCGAATGCATGTTCTCTCCTCGACATAGTGTCCATTGAAGAGACGGAAAAAATAAAACACAAAACCAATTGACATAAAAAAGTAAATTGAAAAAAGCACCAGCCAAATATAGGTCCATGGTGGAATCAAAAAATGTTTTTTAAACAGTCTTGCATAAACAGTCATTCTTGAAGGCCTTCTTGATGTGTGTGAAACAGTGTCAAATGAAAATCTGGATTCTGTCGCCAAGCGAATTTGTAAATCAGGCATCGATAAGTCAGTTGGGTAAGTGTAGTCAGTTTCCTCAAGTCGAGTACCAGGCAGTGTACTCAATTGCAGGCATCTCAAAGGCAACCTCAGGCACTGGATTAGAAGCCGGGACCAAAACAGAATTTCTCACAATCGAAGGACATGAGACTGCCGTTGTCATACTAAGAAGAATCGGCCACTCTGTGTATCTTGACAATGTCAATGGAGATGTACCTGTTTTCCTTCCAACCTGAAACTGGTGGTAAAATGACTGTTCTTGTGCCCTTCACACCAAGCACTGGAACTGGAGCCCGATAAGATGGACCAAATTGTTTCTTATTTTCGATCTTCTCCCGAACCAGTTCTCCAACTTGGGGTAGCCAGCCAACTACCGGGATCTGCAACGCATCATCCGAGGTGGAGGGCAAATGTTCCTTTGCAAGACTGTCTCTCGTCTCTTGTAGATTCTGTAAAACATTGCAATGCTCATCTACGTCAAAGGAGGCAGCAACAGCCGCCGAGTCTAGACCGTCAAGGTCCGGTACATACATCTTGATACCAAAGAGCATCTCGTATGGGGTCCGCCCACCCAGAGACCTTCTAGGGAGATTATTAAGAGCACGCTGCACGCCATTGAGGTGGGCCAGCCAGTACCTGCCAGTGCCTATAACTCGAGCTGTCAAATACTGCTTTAAGTCACGGTTCATCCGTTCCACAACACTATTACCCTCAGGTCTGTATGGAGATGAAAACTTGACTTGGACCCCCAACGAAGTCATGGCATCCTTATACGCCTTAGAGGCGAATGCCGGACCCTGATCCGAATGGAAGGTACCACAGGCAAAAATCCCTACAAAGACACGCAAGTCTCTTATGATAGTTCGTGAATCAGCACTACGGTGAGGCCACACCCACACACAGCGTGTGCATGAATCAACTGCTACTAAGATGTACTTATACGCAGTATCAGAAGAAAATGGACCGCAGTGATCCAAGTAAACACAACCTAGTGGGTCATTAGATATGTACAAATGTGTCTGGGGCGGACGCGCAGCAGTTGAAGGCTTAATCTGCTGGCAAATGTCACATTGAAGGACATAATCACGCGTCTGTTTGTACAGTCCCTGCCACCAGAAACACTGTTGTAACTGAGCCACAGCAGCCTAAACGCCCGCATGCGCAGTCGCAACTCCTTCAAGGGCAGCTGTGAACAATATGTGTCTGCGATCTGCGTTGGGAATCAATCTCTCACCAACGTCAGGTATTTTCACATAAGGTACTTTATCAGGACTTAAGTGGTAGGAATACTTCGAAGGGAATCCCTTAGGATATTTACTTCCCTTCTCTGTCGCAGCAATAGCTGCCAAGATATCATCATCAATCTTACTTTTGGACCGTGTAACTGCTTCAACTAAAAATGAAATTACTGCTGATTTCACTGCCTCATCTGCCAACGAATTGCCAACAGCGTTGACTCCCACGCGCTGATGACCCGGAGTGTGAATTACAAACATGAGCGGCAACTGGTCTTGAAGCTCAGCCACTCGGACCCAGATCATTTTATGTTTTAGTGTGCTACCTTTGGAATCACGAAAATCATTCTGAATCCAAAAGAACAGGTTTTCATTGTAAGACTGGACACAGTAGTAAGAATCACTCACAATAAGAGTCGTCACACTAGGATCAGCGTACTCCAATGCAAGCATCAGAGCACGAAGCTTTGCCTATTGTGGGGTGCAGTCCTCTAGAGTCTGCGTGTGCACGACCCAGGACTTGAACTCATCGTTCACCATGGCACCTACCACAATGGCGCAAACGAAAATGTATACGTGTTTATACCCATGCACAACCTGCGTAGAACCATCAATGTAAATGATACAATAGAAATCCTCCAAAGGCCGCATAGCCAAAGGTGCAGGATGAACAAATTCATATTGCAAAAACTCCTGCGACTGTAAGGAGGCGTCAAAAATAAACGTGACATCCAGGGATGTCAATGACGCCGCCCATTGTATCCACCGAGGGGGCAAAGCTTTAGAATTTGGTACACTGGCTTCCGTCACTGCCTCTAGTGCAGGATAACGGGTAACAACCAACATGCGTTTTTCCTGTGACAGTGCACGTTCCTTAAGAATCGCCATCTGCACTGCTGTTAAAACCTTTTCCACAGAGGAAAATCGCATTTTAGCTGATGTGTACAAGTGTGACTTGTAAGGAATAGGTACTGTGTCTCCTTCGTTAAAAGTAAGGTAAGTGAAACACACCGCCCCAGGGATGATTCTTATCACCAGGTTGGTGCAGTTATCACGAGTCAGTAAGAATTTAGATTCTAGAAGATCAGCCTGCAATGATTGCAAAATAGCTGAGTGTTCTGGCAGCCAGCACGATTTGATAAAAGTAGGTTGTATCAAAGCATACAAAGGCTTGATACGCTGGGCATATTCAGGAATGTATGTTCGCCTGAAATTCAAAAATCCCAGCAAGGACTGTAATTTTTTCAGAGTTGACGGAGCGCGCAGTTGTGCGCATTTCTCCAAGAAGTGAGGAGCCAATCCTCGACCTTCATTATTGAGCTCGTAGCCCAGGAACAACACTGTGTACTCTGCAATGTGAGATTTTGCAAAGTTAAATTTGTAGCCGAAGTCCGCAAAGCTACAAATTATGCGGTCAACGCAACACAGATGCGCCCAAAGTTCGTTGTCTGTGAGATAAATGTCATCCACATACGAACACGCATCTAGGTCTACTCTCTCCAAGAGAGAGACTATGCGGGCAGCAAACACGCCTGGACTATTCTTATAGCCCATGGGTAAACGTTTGAACTGTTTTTGTTTGCCGCCGCTTGTAAAACTGGTCCATTGGGAACTTAGACCATCCAAATGGTGGGCAAAAAAAACGTTAGACATGTCAAGCGTGGTTTTAAACCGCTTACGCACAAGACTAACCACTAAGGCAGAGCCGTGAGTATTCTGTACTGCACAGGTACGGCAATGCGAGTTCAAATGCCGGTAATCCAATACTAAACGATATGATCCATCAGGCTTGGTCACAGTAAAAAGAGGGTTATTCATCGGTGACACACATGTTTCAATTACACCTTGATATTCCAATTACTCAAGGATTTCCGCAATGGAAGCCTTCGCTTCGCGTCTAATGGGATATTGAGGTTGAGGCTGTGGCATAGAATGTAAAGGAATCTTGTGGTGTGGAGAAAATGTATCCCAACCACAGTGTGTACGGTACAGAGCCGGCGCAAGGGCTTTAGCCCACTCTTATGCAAAATTCAGCGCATGCTCTTTCGAGACAGTGTGCGCGAAACTAGGGAGGATTACCTCCTCCCCTCTTGGAGCTGCGAGCACAAAAGGTGGGGGCCAGTCAGCCTCCGCTAACAAAATGTCATAGGTAGTCGTAAGATTTTCCCAAAATCCCCCTTTTATGGTACGTTGTATGTCACCTTCAACTAAAAGGAATATTTCATAAAGTCTATCAGGGGAGCTACTCTAATGTCAGCTGTCACCTTCAGTAGTGGACGCAGGGCCTCTCGCACTATGGTAATCTCCGTCGTGCTGTCCAGCAAGGTCAGAGCCCATGTCTGATTCCAAAGCTGCGTTCTCACTTTCTGTGGCATATCTCGCTGTTAAAGCAGCAACTTTCTTTTTCTGAAACTGGGGTCTTTTCGGTGTCCTGCTTGCCTTTACTGTCTTTCGGGCGGGATTGGTCGCGTCCCTACTGGTCGCCCCGACCTCTGCCGCCTCCTCCACCACCGGTCGACGAGGCCAATGATTCCTGAAAAGAACAAGGAGAGTGTTGTTCAGAAGCCTGAAAACAATCAGGAGATTTTATCGGCGCGCGATCGCGCAAGTCATAAATACGTTCTGTAGGTGCAGGGACTGGAGATGCAGGACGAGACTCCTGTTTCTGTTGTTGCTGTATACCCTTTTTTTGTTGCTTTTTCGGCCAATTTTGCTTCTTAGCCTTGAGCTGTTCGTCAGTTTCTGACTTCTGCCCTTGGGGTTGTTTTTTCTTTTTAGTGGAGAAAGGCTTGAGTCCCAAACTATTACGGCCTACGGTCTTATAAGCCACCACAATAATTCTTGCTAACTGTCTGGGTTTGTCGATATCGGGTACAGCCTGCAAAGCATTAGACACCTGAAAGTTCACAGCATCTCCCTTAACATTCGCAAGTATGAGATCGGAAACTACGTCAAAAGCACCGCATAGTCGTATACCCAATTCAACCGCCGCCTCGGGTCCGTGCTCATCTTGAACACGCTTAAGGACCGTAGGAAGGACAGTCATTGACGGAGTGCCGAAGCACCTTGTGTATACTGCCACAAAGGTCTTACCCCATGTCTCACAGTCACCAGGTTCCGGGACCAAGTCTTTTGGCATGCTAATTGTCAGAATCCTGTGTTTCTCACCAGGAGTCGTGTTAGGAAATACTGCTTCCAGCTGGTCAAACTTCTCGGCAAGCCAGAAAGGAAAATCATCCCTATTCTGGGGGTGCTTGCCCATTACAGCGTTAACCATCACAGGACTGAGCTTCATGCCGCCCTGTCCGTCTGGAAGTGCCGCACCACCTGGGGCCCCGCCCGGGAGATTGCGGGTAATGTACTGCACCAACGACCTAATTACGCTAATTGCGACTACATGTAGTCGTCTTATATCTGCAATAGGACAAACCCCGTGTTGAGGATGAGGTGTAAATCCAGCCAAAACAGGCCAAGTTGTGCCTAGAATGGACAACGGACCTAACCTCGGGGCTGTCAAAGAGTGGGGTAGGACGCCATTAAACCAAACGCGGTGCTGCCAAGCGTTAATCGGAACTTCCTGTGTCCTATACGGAGTGTAGTCCTGTGGCACGACAGTTGCAGTGTACGTGTCAAACACATTAGTATTTGCATTCACAGCTGGGAAGGTCACCCACGAATAAAAAATCTCATATGGGTAAGCTACTTCCGCACTCACAACCGTAATCACAGCCATGCCTTCCACGGGGACTTTATAAGTCTGCAAGTGATTGCGCACCGCAATGCGACTATGTTGCGGAATGTCCACCACAGCCATTATGACACAGAAAGGAATAGGTACAAAGTAAACTTTGTAGCACAACTGGGTAGTAATTCACGGAAACCGTTTTGAAAGAATCAATTTTGAAAAAACCTATGTAATTATAGGTAGGTTAGTCCAACACCACTGTTAACCGGAAACAATAGTAAATGGGTTAAGGACTGAATATAGCACTACTCAAGCGTCATGTAATAAGACCACCAACGATTGGGCGCCATGTCGCAGGGATTCTGCACCTACACAGAACTGTGTATAGAGACTTGGAACCTCAGTGAATTAGGATGTGGCAAAACTCACCTTAGTACCCAAAATCCCCTACCAGACTAGCAATCAGTGTCTCATTGGTTCTTACAAAGTCCCAATGTTTAGACAACCTAGAACATGGGCTTAGAACACCTCAGGTAACGTGGAACACATGAACACTCTTTCGGTATACTAACATATCAATCCAGAACGAGGAGTCAATGAAGACACGTGCACTTTTGAAATGTTTATTTCTAATGCAGTGTTCTCAAGCGCAGTATCTTAGCTAATACAAGCAAACATATTATAAGAAAAAAAGTAATCAGCATAGTTACTAGTCCATAGAATACAAAAGGAGAAAGCATGTTAAAATGCTAGAGGGAAGAAGGCTAAATAGCACCTAAATCTTACCCTCCCTTGCTATTGTATTATATTATATCTAAAGAAGGTCTTTTAGGGTTTTAGCAGGGCGGCCCCATACCTCTGATCCTAGTGGTAAGGGATCACATCATCTTCCACCAGCTCTCTGCATACGAAGCATCATCAAGTGTGTGTGTATGTTCTGTGCAGTGCAATATTAAATGCGCCTAAAGCCAGAGTTGGCCGCAGCTGTATATATGTTATGTCTAGAACGTGCGAAGATCAGACCTCACAACAACCACTGTGTTGAAATAACCTTGAAGGCCTTGGCACTCACTGTACAGACATAGCTTACCAAGCAAAGCTGATACAAAAGCAAAACATATTATTCTTGTGTGAAGCAAAATATTCTACTAGGCCAAAGCTCCAATAACAATATGTGCCGTGTGCAGAAGCAGCAGAAAGGTAAAATGGCGTTTAAACTCCTCATAAGCTCATGCTAACTTAACACAGTGTGAAGGGCAAAGCAAATCCATATGACAGTCCCATATATAAGCAATGATCATTTGGATCAGATATCAACTGCCTTGTTGTAGTAGCCAGGGCAGGGTGAAAGTGAAAATTGAGCAGTTGCCCTTGATGTAACAGAGTATGACCAGTGCCACCCATGATAGAAAAATAAGATGATTGTGTAGTCAGCTTCCCCACCCGCAGACAGCAAATAAAATAACGTGAGTCGGCGTCACAAGTGTTTGTCTTGGGTGCAAGCTGACTGAGCTGGCATGCCGGCTACAGCAAGGTTACTTAATTTAGCTAAACAAGAGAGAAGAAGAAGACTGGTATACTCAAGTCCATAGTGCTAGTATAATGCCAGAAACTCCCATGAATATTGGAGGCCAAGGAAGTGGGAGGATAGATACCACAAATGTTATGTACAGTGCTTGCTAGTGCTACTGTGCCCCTATGTGTAGAATTAAATTGTCTTACTGTTTTGCAGTATATTGACTACAAAAGTCTTTTTTCTTCTTGATATAGCTGCTCCTTCCCAACCAATAAAATCATTGAAACCGCGGAGAGAATTTTATAAGGAGGGCCCTAAGCGGGCAAAAGAGGGCCCGCCCATACGTAATCGTCTAATTCTTGGGACTGAAAATTTCACCTGAGTGGCAGAGCGGAGTGTGCAAGAGGGCAAATAGGAAGGAGCCAGAGTTTGCAAATATTACAGAGCCACACCAGATTTGATCTGAAACATATAGCTCAGGGCCTTGAACTTAATCCGGCTCTCTACCCTGAGCCTATGAAGATCTTGCAAAGAACCAGAGGTGGAGGCAGTTGTAGGGATTTGGCAAAGCTGCCTCGTGGAAGAATTCTGTACCACCTTCAGTTTGTGTGTCACATCCCTATTGGCCCCCAGATAAAGAATGTTGCCGTAGTCCAGTGTAGAAGTGACCAGAGCCTGAGCTACAGTTCTCTGAGTGGAGCTAGGCAACATCCAGATAATCTTTTTGAGCCATTTCAGGATAGTGAATCAGGTGGCAGCTACCTTCACAGCTTGTTATCTCATTGAAAGTTGATCATCAATGATGCATTCTAAATTACGGACCTGGAGCGAAGGTTGAGGAAGAGCACCCATTTCATCCAGCCAATGTTGGGGGCCCCAGCGCTCTTTATCTTTAACCCGGATCAGGACCTCAGTTTTCTTTCTGATGAGCTTGAGGAAATTAGCCTGCATCCAAGATGCAATCTTACTCAAGCCCAACTGAAGAGCAGATGACTCAGACGTCCTCTCAACAGAGAGAAACAGAAGGTAATCTGGGTTTCATCTGCATAAGAAAATAGAGACAACCCAGCCTCTTCTGCAATGACTGCCAGAGGTTTGACCTAGATATTGAACAACAAAGGGCTAAGAATGGAGCCTTGGGGCACCCCGTAAGGAGAGGAGTGAATGTCAGATCTGGCCGTTGGAGAAAAGACCTGAAAGGACTGGTCCATGAGGACAGAGATAAGCCACGTGAGTGCCGGCCCGGCAATGCACAAAGATTGTATAGCTTTTACTAATAGGGTGTGAGACATCGTGTCGAAAGCTGCACTCAAATCGAGCAGTATGAGGGCCACCGTTTTTCTAATATCAAGATGGTGATGCAGTATTTCCGTGACTCCAAGGAGCCTGGTTTCCGTTGAGAAGCCGTCTCTAAAGCCTGACTGAGAGGGATGAAAGTAGTTTTGTGACTCGAACTGAGTAAGCTGTGCGTTAATATGTCTTTTCAAAATTTTAGAGAACGCCGGGAGTAATTAGATAGGCCGATAATTGGAGGGCTGATCCGGGTCTGCATTGGCTTTCTTCAGAAGAGGAAGAACCATTGCATATGACAGAAAAAGCCATGTCCTCTTGCCTGTCACAATACTTACTGCCTCTGACAAGAAAGAAATAGAGAGATTCAGTATGAACTAAAAACACCAAATTGCCCTGCGTTGATTGGGAACTACTTTGTGATAATGATAAGTCAATTTCAACAACACTGCTCATTGGCGTTTTCGCGATGAGGCTGGCTTCGTCTGCGACACTCATGGGCTTGGGCATAGGTTGGTGGGGTGTGCCCACTGATGCAGAGGCGCTGCTCCCAGCTTGCTCGCCAGAAACCGCTGCTGCAGGCTTCATTTTTTGTTTCCCAAAAAACATCTTGGGCGGCACACCAGTCTTGGTACGTGCCACTTCCTTCTTCTGTTCCTTCTTCTAACTGGCAACTTTCTTGGTACTGGAGGTCCAAGAACCTTTCTTTGGGGCCATCTTCTTTAGATGTCTGCAGGACGCAGTTGCACAAGTTGCAGAGATGTCTGTGGTCACACGTCACGTGAAGTCGTGCGCAGCGGGACTTCCGTCTGGCAGTACAACGGGTGATGATGACACCTCCTCCTGAGTCTTTTGTGCACCTAAAATCAAAAAAGACAGAAGAACATCAGTGAAATGTGGCATTTGTTGTTGTGGTTCAATTACTACTAGTATAAACAAACAAATATATTATATAACTTAGTGTGTGGTGGTCACACTTCTTAGTGTTATATTACATAATGTTATTAACTCATTTATTAAAAAAACATAACAACGGTCTAGCCATTTGTGAGACTTTAACAACAAGGCTTTCATGGTGTACTGTGTACTCAGGAAGGATAGGAACGAAGAAGAACAAAAACAAAAATACAAATGTAATGGAAGTGGAACCTGTTTGGCATTAATTTGCGCATCACGTCATTCAGGGAGCTGCAGCTGGCAATGGAGATGGAAGTAGTAAGCCAAGAGGAACAAAGGAAAGCCATGCAGGCCTATATGGAAAAAGCAGCACACTACTAAACTACCACCGCAAAATGGCCACCAGCCACATGGTCTCTCACAGTTACAACAAGCAGGAGGCCTGGAAAACAAGGAACTCAAGCAGGCCTATAATATGGACAGACAAAAGAGGCAGGCTAAATTAAACAGCTTTAATGCAAAAGCGAAAATCCACAGGGCTAAAAAAGGTTGGAAAGTTACACAAGTACAACCACACCACACACACATCCAACAAAGGCATTCATTTACCACACACCAAAAGAAGTGAAATACCCCCCCAAAAACACATTGCGCAATTCAATCCAATGCCATCCATGCCCTAAATGACGTTTACATTCAACAGAGACCACGGAAACAGTTGTTTCATGCACCCATGAGCAGCCCTGGGCCTACTGGCTGAAAGGCCTAATGGCAGACTAGGCCACAAGCTTGCAGGCCTACGGCAAAAGCACACTGGCTGGCTCCACAAAATGGCCACCAGTCACATGGCCGGGCCACCCACAACAAGAAAGGAAGACAGACAATGCAGGCCTATGACAAAAGCACACTGCCTGGCTACAAAATGGCCACCAGCCACAACAACCACACCACACACACATTCAACAAATGCATTTATTTAACACACACCAAAAAAGTGAAATACCCCAAAAACACATTTTGCAATTCAATCCAATGCCATCCATGCCCTAAATGATGTTTAAATTCAACAGACACCACAGAAACAGTTGTTTCATGCACCCATGAGTAACTTGTGGCCAACTGGCTGAAAGGCCTATTGGGCCAGACTACTAGGCAAGTGAATTAAATAAATATTGCAAATTGATTGCAAAAGTTGGAGAAAATGTAGTGAACTTTGCAACAAGTTTCCTTTATTAAGCATACATTGCATACAAAGAAAAACAACTAGGCCCCTACTGAAACTACAGGCCACCCATAACAATAAATTTAAAAAAAACAAGCAAAAGTACAAAAAATGTAGGTGCAATGCCCCAATCAAACAAGCAACACCAATTCTCCAACTTACTTGTAAAATCTCAAATCCAAAAGTCCTCAAATCCAATAATATATGATGCAGCAGGCACAAAGAGGGATCCCTCCAGCTCCAAATCCAAATGAAAAGTGAACAGGGTATGGACAAAGCACTGGGAGGAGCCTGCTGGACAGAAAGAGGAAGTTGAAGAATCTGGGGAACTTCCTTCCTCTTAAAAAAAAAAGTAAAAAAGAAAAAGGACTCCTTGCACAAAACAGTACAGCCAAATATCAATCTGAGGAGTTTTTTTAATCCAAATAATAATTTTCGAGAAGGTTTTATGCAGCTCGAGAGATATTCTTCTCCAGATTGCAAATTCTGTGTGTTTGGCATTGCGTTCTTCATGGAACTACCGCCGGATGTCCCATGGCTCATCCGAATGACGAGTTCGCGATTGCACATTCTCGCGGGACGGTGCAGCTGCCTACCAAATCTCGTGGCGCTTGCGAACGGATAGGAAATCTCATTGGCAAACGCAGGGATCCTAAGAAGCCGCTACCGCGAGCGCGAAAACGCATTTTGAAAGCGCAAAGAAGAATAAAACTCCACTGCGGAGCGCGGAGTTTTCGGTAACTCCGCGTTCTATGCAGAACGCGGAGTTGCCAAAAATCTGCAAACTCCGCGAGAGGAGCGGATTTTACCACCCACGGTTACTTTTGAATTGACCTGTTATGGCAGTCCTTAATTTGCTTTCCTTGATAGGTAGCTGTTGTACATAAAGAAGTTCTTGAGTCAGGTATATAACAAGCTGGATTTAATAAAGCTTAGTTCCAAGTTCCAGTTTCAAGTAAAAGAGTTAAGATGACAATAACCCCACCAAGAGTGGCCTCCCTGCCACTCAGCCTGCCTGCCATCAACTGCCACTCCACACACCAGCCTGGCACCCAAGATTTTATGATGACGTCAGGCATTCCAAGACCCACACCAGCTGAGCAGGAGGGAAGTCACCCAACCTAAATATAACATAAGCTACTGTCCTGATCACTCCCCTCCTGACATGTGAGTTTATAGTTCCATTTGAGATGTTATGTCCATACATTTTATTGTGTTTTGGTTTTTTGCTTGCCACTTACAGGTGATGACTTCTCTCCATGCACCGTTGCAGGCCAGAGTGTGGTGACTGTTTCTGCTGAGTGCGGCAGCCAACAGTCGGGGCTCCCTGCCCTTCCTTCCAATGCGCTGGGTTTCCGTGTAGTGGGGGCTGGGTCGATGGCCCGTTGCAATGCCACCCAGAGCTACTGGAATGTGATGGGCTTCACAGCAAGAGCACCGAACACACATGTCTGCATGCGCGGCCACCTCAGGACATGGAGGGCTGTTAGGATCGCCCTCATTGCCAATGGGGTGTGGCAATGAGGGGGGTCAGGAGCACCATTGGTCACTCATGCTTGCGGTGCGATAACCAGTGGCGCTGATTCAACAGCTCAGGCCTATCGGTGTCAATAATTGGATGCCACATGCAGTCTGCTGCATGGGGTCCATCACTGAGGACACTCCCCGCAGGAGCGGTCCTTTATTACATAAGCCCACATGGTGGGGGTCAAACCAACATGCCACACAGAAGCAGGGAGTGTGGAGGCAGATCACCTGGTTTAACCCACAATTACGTATCGCAACAGACGATACTACAGGGCTGTGTGGAGCTAATTACTTTTGGGATCTTCAAATTCTTTTCTGACGCCTTTTAGAAGAGTGGTGTCATGCTATTGTGTTTTAAAAATATATGTGTACCCCCTATATACCACACATCCTCATTTATTTTGTAGCCAGATATGTCACTTGTTCGTATCTGTAATTGCCATTGATGACTCCTGTTCTTTTCCAAACATTTTGTTTGGTCAGTCGGCTCCAACACACTTGCGGTTAATGTGAATCTATGCACCTATCATATTACGTGAAAGACAGAAAAGGCATGTAATTTACAAAAGTATGTTTTTTACATGATTACCGCCCTTAATATTGTATGATGTGTGGTAAATAAAAATATTACCCTGGCATAATTTCTAGGCATTAACAATTAGCATGTATCAAATGAGAGGCAGCGAGTCCGTGGTGTCCAAGTTAAAAGGGCTTTATTCCAATAACTCGAGTTAAGGGAGAATCTGTTCCATCACCACTGAGGTTCAGGAAGGGTCTTCTAACATTTAATAACAATGAACAACATATATACATTTTGTCTTGTACATAGGGCGTAGGAAGGAACGCAGAGCAGAGAAAGAAAGAGATAAGAGCATGTGGGCGTACATGTGGGTGTACACTTTATGAGTCATAGGTAGGTGATAGGTAGGTGTCATAGGTGGGTGGTACACAGAGGAGGAGTTTGCATGACCAGCTAGAACTTTGCCCTACTTGTGTGCAACTTGGTCATGACGTGCAATTGACGTGTAACTGGGAGGAGAGCTGACTTTAAGTCTAGTAGAGTAGCCTTCAGTGTCAGGGCGACCAGCACGTCTTGTACTATCTGATATCTTGATATCGGGGATGTATTATCTGAAGCAAAGGTTATTCATCGCTAAGAATCAGAAAAAGCATATATTTCTTCGTTCATTACATGGGGGCTGTCGGCTTTTTACAGATGCAAGTACTGTAATTTCATTTAAACAGAGACAGAAAAGCTGGGCCCTATCTCAGCAGACGGGTTCTGTTTACCTTTTTCACCGGGCATGCAGATAACTGTTAAGCAAAATATACTGTCTTGGCAGCCCTTGCTGGATTTCTTTCGGCTGAGCTAGAAGCATGCGAGGTCAGAGATACGTAACTGCAGCCTTCAGTGTGTCAGGAGTCATGAAAAACCCTTATTTCAGAAAGTGGCTCAGGCTGAACCACAAAAAGGTTTCATCGTGATTTATTTAAAAGTGCACAATGCAAATACATGGGCCATAAATGCTAACTTAACTTTGTTACATGGGAGACTTAATTACTGGCATCCTAAAGCAGGACGTGATTGCAGAGGCCTTGTGATTCAGGCCACTAAGAGAAATATGCATGGGTGACATGCACATATGTGTAACATAGGGAACACGCAGGGGACACATTGGTCAGGCAAAATTTCATTTTCCTCATTCCCTCCTTGTCCCCTACGTAACCCTTCAGGATACATCTATATTCATGAGACCGTATAGTTGATCAAACAGCATCATTTGTTCGTCCTTAACCCTTTGTATACTTGGATGTGGAACACATGCAGTTGCACACAGGCTGCAAATGGCCGGGCCACACTGCAGACAGAGACAGCAACCAAATATCATAAGTAGGATCATTCCTAGGAAGGACAACACTTTCCATCCCCAAGCAGATATCACACCCCAGAGCCAACTGGACCAAGTCCATGTGCCTGGGTCTTGATGTATGCCATGAGCAATCTTGTGGAGCCTTGTTATCGCTGCATACACAGATGGCGCGTTATTTGGGATGAAAATGCAACAACTAGATGGGATCACGCTAAAAGCTCTGCCCCTATCCGCCAAGATGACGTCTAGAACGAGGCGATTTTGAAGAACAACAAGTCTCATAGCAGACTGTTCCTGGGTCAAGTTCGCCAGGGCAGATGCAGTCACATTCACTACTGCTTCAAGAGTCCTTGTTAACTTGCGTATCAGTTTACTGTTTTGGACAGGACCTATGAAGAAAAAGAATCCTTTGTTGAAATCTGTATATTGCTCCCAAGCTGTTTCAGTCTGATCAATCCCTGAGGCATCTGTCTCTCTCCTTACTCTAACATGTTCTAGTCGTGAATCTCTATGATAATGGGATGGGGCCAAGAATACAGGTGGTAATAAGAATGCTATATCTCAAGTCCCACCCCAGTCTAAGGGCAGATGTACATAGGCTGTCTGACCGCAAATGAAATAGGTATGGCGTGATGTTTTGAAAGAAGAAAGTCCTTCATCATTAAACTCTACTACAACTTTACACTCGCTGTGTCCCATATGTACTGAACCTTTCTTATTAACACATAAATCACCTTTTGCTGGTAGAACTGAAATAAACGGTGGACCTGTATTTTGCTTGGGCTGAACATTTAACATTATAAAATTAACGGATGCATTTCCCTGCTCGTACTCTTCATTCTCTAGATCGGTTCCCTTCCTTTGGGGGAATCCGTCTTTGTCTGGAAAACATGCTTCATTCATTACTTTATTCAGGTTTCCATATATCCAGCCACCTGGATAAGCTATGTACTTTCTATCTATCTATTGAGGTCATTAAGGCAAACCATGCTCCACATGAACCATTGTGTGAGAACGGTAGAGGATAGAAGGGCAGAACTCCCTTCGTCTTTTGATAAGGAGGCAGTTGGCCACATACCCAGCAATCAGTCGCATTGCTGGTCTGATGAGAATGGTGTAACATTCGAATAAAAGTATTGTTACGCAATGCAAGTCGATATGACAATCAGGGCCGGACTGGCTACCGGGCAGTTGTGTGTGCTGCCGAGCTGTGGGCTAATTTCTCTGTGGTGGGGGCTTATTTTGTTGATGGGGACCTGCGAGCGCATTGAAATAAAAAAAGCAAAACGAATTTCGTTTTTCACACGCAGGTCCCTATCAACGAAAACAGCCCCCAGCTCGGCAGCACACACAACTGCCCGGTAGCTAGTCCGGCCCTGATGACAATTCATGAGGTGGCAGGTCACTGAATGTATGCTCTATGGTGCTGTTTAGGGAAGAGTGCATATGTGAGGCAATAGGAGGAAAGAAAACATGTAGTATTAAACTGACACAGATCATAACAATGCACAGAATAAAAAGAATGATCAAAGTAACTATACATCTACTGCGTAATAACTTGCAGTACTTTTCTCTCATTTTGCTCTTCTTACTATTCTCGTATGTGATCTTATACATGTCAGAAATCTACTCTAACCGATTCACCACCGAGTGGACTTAGACAATTAAACTACGTCTGACTTACTAGATCTTAACTTAGATTTATACTCCTGCTGTGGAGTCTTTTCTAGCAAAGGCGGCGCAAAGTCTGTATCGTCCTTATTGTCTATCAAAGTTCCAGATTGTCCAAAGTACTTTTTGCAATGCTGAGCGTGAAGTTTCCCTTGCGTCCTTCGACTTTTATTGCGGTCCTCGTGGTCAGTAGCACCAACTTCGGCGTCTTCCAACGTGGCTCAAGGGGGCTTGATCGATCAAAGTTCCGGACACAAACGAAGTCCCCAGGGACTATGGCGTGTTCCTTGACCTGGGTGTTGTCAGGGAAGGCGGCAGCAACCTGTGAATGACAAGAGAGTAGTGCAGACATCAAGGAAGCCAGGTAATCTGTCAGCATGTTACTGTCAACATCAGTTATTTTTTTTGGCATAGGCGTACCCCACATATTTGGCGGTCTACCGAAGACTACTTCATACGGGGATAGGCCTGTTCTGGAATGAGCTACCATACGCATGTAAAAGAGGTCAACCGGTAAAGCTACCATCCAATCCACGCCTTTTTCTGCACATATCTTGGCAAGCTTTGTCTTAATTGTCTGATTATGTCTTTCTACAAGGCCTGCTGCTTCTGGGTGTCTTACACAATGGAACTTCCAATTATATCCTAACAGAAGAGACACTTGTTTCATTAATTCAGAGAAAAATGGCTGACCATTGTCTGAGTAGATGAAAGAATTCGCGCACCAATTGCCTGGCAGTTGTCACAGCAGTATAATCTGGAACTGGATATGCTTCTGTCCATCTAGATAGTGCACACACAATTACCAAGACATACTTGTAACCTCTACATCTGTTCATTTGGATATAATCCATCTGGAGGACCTCAAAAGGGTGGTCAGGAGGATGAAATCCGCCTTGTTCCACCGGGATGCCTTTACCTGGATTGAACTGGCAACAGATCATACATGTTCGTACTTTCTGCTTCGCTGCTGTACGCATGTGCTTGTTAAACCAGATATTCTGTAAGCTGTCTATCATTGCCTTTTCTCCCAAATGTGCTGGACTATGTGCTGTGTTTATGATTACTTGTACTATAGAATCTGGAAGAAACCATGTACCTTTTCCCTTAGTCATCCAACCTTGTTCAGTCTGGACCCCTCCTTGTTCAGTCCATTTCTTTATCTCATCTGCAGTGGCATGTGTCTGTATGTCGAGTACATCTTGAGTGGGATCCCTGACTGTCATACATGTTGTCAGTAATGGTACCGCTGTCCTTGTCGTGTCTGTTGGTGTCTGGGCTGTCTGGGCTGTAAGTTTAGCTGTTCGGTCTACCAGGTCATTACCCTGGGAAATGGTGTCTGTAACTTTGGTGTGAGCTTTGCACTTCAGGATAGAAATGGCTGTAGGTAAATGTATTGCTTCCAACAGGGCTTGAATGAGCTGGCCGTGCTGGATCTTGGTCCCATGGGAGGTCAAGAAACCTCTCTCCCTCCAAAGTACCCCGAAATCATGAACAACGCCAAAAGCATATTGTGAGTCAGTATAAATGTTTACTTTCAAGTGCTTAGCTCTTATGCAGGCTTGTGTCAGAGCGATGAGCTCTGCTGCTTGTGCTGATAGTGTGTCTATTTTCTGTGTCTCTATGACTTTAGTAGCAGTGGTCACGGCATATGCTGCTACTAACTCTCCTGCACTCGTTCTCATGCATGATCCATCTACATAGAGCGTTAAGTCTGGGTCTGGAAGTGCAATATCTGTCAGGTCTTGTCTTGGTTTTGTCACTATATTCATTACTTCCACACAGTCATGTGGTGGTGAATTTACTGTACTTGAGGGCAAAAGTGTTGCAGGGTTTAGAATATTACAACGTCTGATCTCTATGTGTGGTTGAAATAATGTCAGTTCATATCCTGTCAGTCTTGCTACAGTCAAATGTTGTGTCTGTGTCCTGTTTAAGAGAACTTCCACTGCATGTGGTACACTAAAACATGTGGTCGCTAAAACTGGCGCTTGACATAATTCTCTTTTTAATTCCTCAAATGCCAAGGTATGTTCTTGTGTCCAAGGGAGGACAGTCGAAGTGGCTGCCTCCTGTGTTGTCAATTGTATGAGTGGTTTGGCTAGATAGGCATACTGGGGAATCCATTGCCTACAGTATGAAGTGAGGCCAATGAATGCACGTACTTCTTTCTGTGTCTTGGGCTGTGAAAGGCTAGAAATTAACTGAATGAAAGACTTGTGTTAGCTGTCTACCCTTCTTGGAAAGTAAGTGTCCAAGGTACACCACTTGCTTTTCACAGAATTGCAACTTTGAATGGGAAATGTAAAACTGTCAGTGATGCAATTGCGCATTCTGGTTCTGAACGTGCTGTAATTAGGATGTCATCTACGTACTGTAGTAGGGCAGTGTTGGGAGGCATATAAATACTGTCTGCGTAATGAGACTGAGCGTGTGTGAGACCGCACTACAGGACGCACGGCTCTAACTGAGTGAGCTGCAGAGCGGGGGGGCAAGACTGATGCACCTCACACAGGGCTCTAACTGAGACTGAGCTCCAGGGCTGAAGGGTGTGTGAGACTGGGCTGCAGGGCCCTGGCTGTGCATCTTCCCAGCTGTGCATCCAAGGGGCAGGTCCCAGCTGTCTTTTTAATGCCTGACTGTAAATACTAGGGCTCATTGCAAGAGCGAAACTCCTGCCAATTATTCTGTTTACACTACGAGGGAAAAACTATTCATTTGCAAGCATGCCTTATCTGAAGCCAATGAAGCTTTCAGTGCTGGCTGTAAGGAAGAGCAACTTGACCCCCACCTTTTATAAACATTTTCTCCGCGGCTCATCAAGTTTTTTCTCTATACTGCCTTCCCCTTCACCATGATGTCACCCACAGGGCGGTTCCTCCACCCTTTCAAAACTCTGAGAGCTAAGAACAGCTGCCAAGTTACTGACGAGAGACCTTAGTCAAATTACAAGCATTCTTTATCTGCATGCGAAGGAAGCCTGAGTCAGTTGGAGGACTGCCAATAACTGTCCGCGGAAGAGAATTGGGGAATGGCCAATAATAACAAGACAGGCACTGCTCGGTGCTCCACGAGGGAAAAGCCCTCCCTTTACAAAATATCTTTCCCTGCGAGTCAGGCAACCTCAAGGTCGAAAAACACATTCTCTGTAATTCAAAACATATCTGTACCCATGCCAGGGAGCTAATCAACATTCTCTAACTTAACTGAAACAAATTAAAAACGTGATAAAAAGCATCCTAAAATCAGTAATTAATAAGGACATATTTTATTTTTGTAACCTAGACACATGCTAGCATTTTAAAATAATTATATCATAAAATATTGTTACTAGCTGCAAAGGAAAAAAAAGAAACAGAACATGACATGGAAACACATCACATTTTACTTTTTGAAAATAACATGTGAAAACTCCATAATTTTGCATTGCAGAACCAAGATTTTCATAATTAAGCGTGCAAGCTCTTCTATTCTACCTATTAAAAGGGCCAGATTCATCATTTTTCAAAGAACCATGTTTTCTAATTGATGTTCAAAAAAAAAAACATGTTGTCTAATTGAGTGGATTAACTGTCACACGCTATTCTAAAGGGCAGCTTGCATTGGGAAAAAATAATAATGTATATTTTGTAGAACAAATTTTAATTTAAAAAAAACAACACACGGTTGCATTACACTAATTAAAAGCACATTCTATGATGGGTCTGTTTTATATTTCCTTCTCAACCGTGAAAACATTAAAGCACCCTCCGTGCAAACCCTTATCTCAATCCGACTGGTTTATTTACAACTTACCGACCTCTGAGTCAAAACACATTAAATCAAGTGTTCCAAGGCAAACCTACACACATACACGGACGCATTTGAAATAGAATGTTAAATGAACACTTCTTTACTCTCCATGCAAGATGTTACCATTCAGTCAGCAAACTGACTAAGCACATAGGCAGACCCATCAACCAATGAAAAAATTAAATCAAACCATCAATCACTGACTTTTAGTGTCAGCTCACATAACCATGCATGTGAGCTACACAGCCATGAAATCGTGCCAAAACGCACTTCCAAACTACGCCAAAAATCCCCAAAATTCAGCACACCTGGCCATCTACCTCCTCTACCGCTGATCCAACCCCCGGGCCCCTAGCGCACCTGGAACTCCCCCAAAATAATTTCTCAATTTTCAGAAAAACGCCCATTGGATAACATGGCAAATCGCACCTCCGCACACAACATGCTTTTTCCACCACTTCCACAGCTCAGATCCTTTTCAAATTTGGCATCACAGTAGTCCAAGCGAATCCCTAAATCCTCACCAAAATGCAACCAAATCCATCCACTGGAACAGGTACGAATTTCCGCTCAAAAACACGCCCCCCGCAAACACCAAAAACGGCCATAAATCGGCCAAATCTCGACCAAAAAACGCCAAAATCCCTCAACACCTTGTTAAACAGCATGTTAAAACAAATACTGCCTTCTCAATACAAGATATTAACTCTTTGGCAGCTGAAGCACAATCTTTCCCCAATGACTGCAGTACATGGGAAAGTCATGAACTCATCTCTCCACGTTATCACATAACACGTACGCACATCTTCAAAGCGTTTTCTCCAAGCACTTGAAAGAGATCCAGCTCTCTCCTGCCTAACGTAATGATAACAAGCTCTGCACAAACCATAACCACATGGCGCTATTCACAAGCCATATTCACAAGAAACTCAACAAGTTATAATAATGACATGCTCTTCATAAACCATATTTACAAGGAGCTATTTACAAGGAACTCTGATGCTGTCAGCTTCTTTCTACATACTCTAAAGGGTACAGGTGGTGGCGTTCGCGACCTACTGGGTGTTTTCTGAGGTGGTCACTCTAGCTAGTTCTTTTTCTTTCGCTTTTTCCGCTGCTTGTTTAGTTCTCTCTACTTTATTGAATTCTTTCTCTGTTCTCCTGTGTGACTCTTTGACCCATAACTCGATGGCATCTTTCTGAGAGGGTCTTGACTTCCTTTTCCATAGCGTTTCCTCTACTCTCATAATGCATTCAGGATCCCATGTTCCCGAGATAGGCCATCTATACTTCTCCTCTAAACCCTTGGTGTACTCTACCCATAAGTCTAAAAACAAAATGGCGTCTAGCCCGTGCTTATTATACATAAAATGACCAGGTGTGTCTCTAGGCGGGATGTTAGCTGACTCTTCTAATATACCTTTCCTGGTCCCTATCTGACGTAATTTCGAAAACAGTGGCATGTTGAAACCAACACAATGGAAATACAATACACAAAAATAGACTGAAAAAATCAACAATCATTCACACTAAAACATCATAACATTAAAACAAACATGATCTAAACCAATACAGAGAACTAAACATGCACTTGAAAAACTATATGCACTGGAATACAGTACAACCATACCGGTCTCAAAAATGAGACACGTCTTGACCGTGCTCGTGGGAACGAACCCGTCTTTACCGTTTTCACGAATAACGTGAACCCGTCTTTACCGTTTTCGCGAATAACGTGAACCCGTCTTGACCGTGATCATATAAAATGAACCCGTCTTGAAACTTTATGCATTCCCCACAGTGGTACTCACCGGGAAGCAGGACTTGAAGGCCTCGGAAACTTGATACTACGCTTCTACTTCTACGTCTACGCATGCGCCTCGGAACGGGTGGACCTCTGGAAACCTCGGACCTTGCTCTCTCACGGGTTGGGCTCTGGTTGGGATGATCCGCGATCCTCACCGCCTCGTGTGGACGCCTGGTCGCAGTCCGTCTCCTCCGTGGGCCTGAGGGAGTAAGCAGGAAATCCCGCTGCGTGCACTTCAGAGTCCGTCACGGCTGTAGAAGGGGGCAAAAGCTGGACCTACGTCGCCGGCGCGTGGGGAAAGGGATAGTCCCTGTTCGGGCGCCAAATTAATGTGGTAAATAAAAATATTACCCTGGCATAATTTCTAGGCATTAACAATTAGCATGTATCAAATGAGAGGCAGAGAGTCCGTGGTGTCCAAGTTAAAAGGGCTTTATTCCAATAACTCGAGTTAAGGGAGAATCTGTTCCATCACCACTGAGGTTCAGGAAGGGTCTTCTAACATTTAATAACAATGAACAACATATATACATTTTGTCTTGTACATAGGGCGTAGGAAGGAACGCAGAGCAGAGAAAGAAAGAGATAAGAGCATGTGGGCGTACATGTGGGTGTACACTTTATGAGTCATAGGTAGGTGATAGGTAGGTGTCATAGGTGGGTGGTACACAGAGGAGGAGTTTGCATGACCAGCTGGAACTTTGCCCTACTTGTGTGCAACTTGGTCATGACGTGCAATTGACGTGTAACTGGGAGGAGAGCTGACTTTAAGTCTAGTAGAGAAGCCTTCAGTGTCAGGGCGACCAGCACGTCTTGTACTATCTGATATCTTGATATCGGGGATGTATTATCTGAAGCAAAGGTTATTCATCGCTAAGAATCAGAAAAAGCATATATTTCTTCGTTCATTACATGGGGGCTGTCGGCTTTTTACAGATGCAAGTACTGTAATTTCATTTAAACAGAGACAGAAAAGCTGGGCCCTATCTCAGCAGACGGGTTCTGTTTACCTTTTTCACCGGGCATGCAGATAAATGTTAAGCAAAATATACTGTCTTGGCAGCCCTTGCTGGATTTCTTTCGGCTGAGCTAGAAGCATGCGAGGTCAGAGATACGTAACTGCAGCCTTCAGTGTGTCAGGAGTCATGAAAAACCCTTATTTCAGAAAGTGGCTCAGGCTGAACCACAAAAAGGTTTCATCGTGATTTATTTAAAAGTGCGCAATGCAAATACATGGGCCATAAATGCTAACTTAACTTTGTTACATGGGAGACTTAATTACTGGCATCCTAAAGCAGGACGTGATTGCAGAGGCCTTGTGATTCAGGCCACTAAGAGAAATATGCATGGGTGACATGCACATATGTGTAACATAGGGAACACGCAGGGGACACATTGGTCAGGCAAAATTTCATTTTCCTCAGATGACCAAATCATACACATTTTCTAAAATTATTATACAGACAATACAATAGAAACAGATATATACACAATGTCCAACTTTGTTTCATAATAACACTACATGTGTAAGTGTACAACATATAAAATAACAAATAGTGTTTGTTGTAATAGAGTCCAGCAGTATAAACCAAGAAAGGTTAAATCCTGTCAATACCGCAAGCACACGCTCAATTATAATACATGTTATAAATAAACATTTTGAAAAGCAGCTTTTGTTAATTTCTTGTTTTCTTTATTTTTTCTCTTTTTTAGCCGCCAACATGTGTTTTGTCATAATGGTATACCTGACAACTTCTTCAGGGCTAAAAATCTACAGGGGAAGAGTGAATCTCCGTACCCCTAACAGCACCGCAACAAATGTATTCAACAGATATAACAGTGTGAGATAGTGGGTGAGCACTACAGTAGCCCCAGCCATATTACCCCCCACAGGAGTCACAAGAAAGTTTAGATGTTTCAATGAGCTGGGGACATATTGTAACCCTCAGCGGTGCGGTCCAAAATATACTACGGGCCCTTAGTGGTGAGATGTAATTCTAGTGGTCCTAGAGGTAGTAATACTCTCTTTGCCTTTTATATGAGTTACTTCTGTCTTTATTATAGAATGGCTGTCTCCTGGCTACTTTATAGTGTACGCCGATACGTTTCAACCTTCTTGTGGAGCCTGGGTGTTTTCGGTGAAGGTCTTCCCCAGGGAAGGACCTGTGCGTATACAGGACTCTGTGTAAAATAGAAAGCAATGGGCCATGCTAGTCTGCTAAATTTGCTTTTCTCCCAAAAATAGTCTAGAAAATCTATTCTCTAAAAACGAGGCACATGAGAAATGAATTCAGGGAAATTTGCAGTATAAACATACCATTTAAAGATGAGAGTGTCAAATCAAGGAGCTCCATCTTTGGGAGGATCAGTTTTAAGTCTGAAGCAAGCTCTAATGCGCTTATTTGCCTGAAGCATTCATTAACAAGAATAACAATGAGAAAGTTGGATGTCAAAGAGCTCCTCTGGCTCATGAGTTCAGTTTCTTTATAATAAAAGCCATATAGAGGGCATGCCTGCTAGCATTTATAGTGGGAGTCCTTGTCCATTCCAGAACGTGATCTCACGTAGGGCTCATGTCCTATAGAGGCATTTGATTGAGGATGCATAATGTAGGTAGACAATGACTCAAAAATTCACCCGAACCCAGGCTTAACACCGACGCTTGTGTGCATGCACTGAGACTTGTGAAAACCCCATACAGGGTGCGTTTATCAGTGTTATTCATGCAACTTACAGATGCTCGTTCATGTGTTTGTTTTGGAGCATGCAAGGTGGGTTTTAAACAGAAGTGTAAAACATGGTCACAGGTTCTGTGTGGGGGGAACAAAACATGTCCTCAGCTGTTTCATGTGTACTCCGTCATTTATTGATGCGTTTTTGGCAGAATGCATTTGCTTGGATTTGCTAGCAAGTGCACTTTTAAGTAAGATTCATGAAATGTATATTATGACAATACAAGTGTTTTGAAGCTCTTGTGCAGTGTCGGAGGCGGGAGCGCAAACAAGCCCTCAACTAAATCCAAAGTACCCCCCATCATGAAACTAAGAGTATTTCCAATGTGTAGCATACTGCTAATAGTTACCACATCAATAAAGGTGATGTGATCCGGAGGTTGGTGAACGCGTGACCAAGTGATCAATTTGAGTTCGACTGGAGGCTGGGCACATACCTTTAGTTTTTGTAAGCCCTCACACGGAGGCGTGTTGAATCAGTCCGCGGAGGTCTGTTGAATGAACTCGCGGGAGAAGGTCTCTTTATTCAAACCTAACCCAGCTGACTCCTAGATTGGTTGTAAGGTTAAGGTCTTAGATCGAGAGTTCTGATTGGCTTACTGCTGGCCACCCTTGCGTATTAGATGGGAAATGTAGTTCGGGTATCGTGTTTCTCTGTGCCACAGCTCTATTGGAGTACTACTTGAGTCCTAGTGGAAAGATTTCCAAAAGTCAGGTGACGTCAATTAACTTAAGGTAAAATTAATGTTTCGACTGTACCTCTTGATGGTCTGTAAGGATCGTGATGACTCCTATTTTTCATAAATCTATTAATTCCCAGGCACATTATATATTAACTTATTTGACTGATTCCGCCAGGCTTTGAAGGAGCCACGTCAGTATAATTGAGGCTATCTGTGGTGTATGGGACCCACGGGGTCAGCAGTGTCTATTAATTAATTAATTAATTATGTGCTTATATAGCGCTGGAATCACTCCCGAAGGGGTACCTCCGCGCTATGTCAAACCATCTCTTTTTTAGGTCACATTTAGGGGTCAAAAGTTTTTGTGGAAGATGTTTCCTGAATTTTTGTGCATTTGTGTGCAGTTGGCTTACACATGTTTTATTCTGAGTTTTTATACCATAAATACATTTGAGTGTGCAACATCTTGCTACTGTGAGTGGCATATTTTGCTTATTTGGATAAGAACTTACTCATGGTGGTATTTTGTCATTAGTTGCCACCTTTGGAACATTAGACTGAATATCAGAGCTGCCATTGAAACTGCTCCTATGTTCTTTGAATAGTTTGCATAAATACCCTCATACAGAAAATAGTTACTTGGAAAGACTTGGGAGAACAGTATGTAATGCTGTGAATGTACCAGTGAAATCACTGTAAAATATAATTACAACATGGTTCATAACTGCCGGCAGCCTTGGATCATCTTTCGGGGAATGTCTGTATGAACCAAAGATTTAATATGCTTTCCAGTGTTATTTCAGCAAACAAGTGATGGACAGAATGCTGACAATACAAACATTCTCCCCAGTCAAAAGATCTGGGTTAACTACATCGTTCTTTTTCCCACTGCGCCACCCCAATTTGGAACCAGCTATATGCAAATCAGTCTTGACCCTGTGCCTCATGAGAACAGTCCAGACCGAACTGCCAGACCAGGTCCTCCCTGGACCCGAAACAAGCATCTTGGGACCGTTTCAGTGTATGTCACCCTTCTTCAGCCAGGCTAGCTTCAATCCAGTGGCACTGTGAGCAAGGTACCCACGTCTGGGCAAACCCATCTCACTTAGGGTGAAATGTGTTAGAGCAAAAAAGTGATGGAGATAACGCTGACAATTCAAACATTATCCCCCAGTCAAAAGGTCTGGGTTAAATCTATTGTTCCTTTGACCACTGCGCCACCCCAATTACGACCCAGCTATATGCAAACCAGTCTTGACCCTGTGCCTCATGGGAACAGTCCAGACCGAACTACCAGGCCAGGTCCTACCTGGACCGGAAACAAGCATCCTGGGACCGGTTTCAGAGTGTCACCCTTCTTCACCCTAGGCCAGCTTGAATCCAGAGGCACAGTGAGCAAGGGACCCATGTCTGGGCATACCCATCCCACTTAGGGCGAAATGTGTTACAGCAAACAAGTGATGGATGGAATGCTGACAATGCAAACATTCTCCCCAGTGAAAAGATCTGGGTTAAATCCATCGTTCTTTTGCCTACTGCGCCACCTCAGTTTGGAGCCAACTATATGCAAATCAGTCTTGACCCTGTGCCTCATGGGAACAGTCCAAACTGAACCGGCAGACCAGGTACTCCCTGGACCGGAAACAAGCATCCTGGGACTGGTTTCAGAGTGTCACCCTTCTTCACCCTAGGCCAGCTTGAATCCAGAGGCACAGTGAGCAAGGGACCCATGTCTGGGCATACCCATCCCACTTAGGGCGAAATGTGTTACAGCAAACAAGTGATGGATGGAATGCTGACAATGCAAACATTCTCCCCAGTGAAAAGATCTGGGTTAAATCCATCGTTCTTTTGCCTACTGCGCCACCTCAGTTTGGAGCCAACTATATGCAAATCAGTCTTGACCCTGTGCCTCATGGGAACAGTCCAAACTGAACCGCCAGACCAGGTACTCCCTGAACCGGAAACAAGCATCCTGGGACTGGTTTCCGGGTATTTCACCCTTCTTCAGCCAGGCTAGCTTGAATCCAGTGGCACAGTGAGCAAGGGACCCATGTCTGGGCATACCCATCCCACTTAGGGCAAAATATGTTAAAGCAAACAAGTGATGGACGGAATTCTGACAATACAAACATTCTTCCCCAGTCAAAAGATCTGGGTTAAATCCATCGTTCTTTTGCTCACTGCGCCACCCCAGTTTGTAGCAGCTATATGCAAATCAGTTTTGACCCTGTGTTATTTCAGGCACTCATGAAGCAGTGAGCCCATCGTGTGTTTTGAGATCACGAGTTGTGAAAGGGAGGGAGTTAATTAAAAATCGATGTGTCATCAGGCCATAGAATTATTCAATAAAGTAATTTATGCAACCCACATCAAAGAAAGGGAGTTATCTGCCAACAGTTGCCTGGGGTCTGCGAAAAAGCTTGTCACTGGAGACTTTGAGTTTAAAATGGAACAACCTTCTTTGGTCCCAGTGACCATTAAACATAGAGCCCAGAATACTGTGGAGACTACTGGGAGTTTACACTTATGCACTACTCCAAGTAAAAAGGATGAGATAAAAGTGACTGTGGAAGTGCACACTAAGGCAGTCATGGAATCTGGCCTGGATAAATGTACCCAATCTTTGTTTTTGGAGCCGGGGTCGGCTCAAGATGTAATTGAGGTTGCAGTGTCAAATGCCTTCAGCTCCTGCTCTAGTTCTAATAAAAGTGCTGCAATAAGGAACTCAAACAAAATGTAAGCTTGTTTGTGGTAGAAAAGACATAGATGTGAAGCAATGTGTTGGCGATCTCAGGGTAGAAGAGTCAATGAGTGGTGAATGGAACAAATGGATTCAAATGAATACATATGAATCAACATAGTGATTTTAGACAATCTAAGAAGGGAAGGGGACTTGGAGGACAAGAGAGATATGCCTCTATGAGGTTTTGGGATACAAATCTGACCTCACGTCCCTGTGCCATACATGAAGAAGAGGTCAAAAGAAGCTCCAAGGAGACTGCTAATGCAAGGAGACTCTCACTCCCACATCCAAGTGATGTATCCTCTTTACACTAGGTAAGTTTAAGTTTAATGAAAAACTCTTAAATTAGTTTTTCACTACTACAAGGCTTAACTCTCCTATAGGATAACATTGGTGTTGTCTTATTAAAATGTATGTGTCATTTCCAAATGGAAAGAGATGCCCAGTTCATGTTTGGTGTCACTGGAATCAACATTTTAATTCCTAGCTTATGGGGAAGTCCTATTTTAAATTACAAATCTGAAAAGGAGACTTTTGGAAAGTTGGCACTTTCTTGCCTTAGCTATTTGGTGCGTGCAGCCTGTCTCTGGTTACATGACTGGGTGTAGTTGGCAGTTGGGATTTGTGTATTTGTATAAGACAGCCACACACAATGGGGGATTAGGTGTGGCTGATGGGCCATCACTGGCAGGATGAAAGGGAGGAGGTGGGCACAGCCTCACTTACACCTGAAAAGGCTATGTCTTATTCCCACCGAACTGGCCTAACAATCCTGCACTGTCACTCCAGCCAGGTTGGAGCCAAAGCCGGGGATGCAGGGAATTCCTTGCATTTCAAAGTGCCTGTCTAGAAGCTTCTTCAATCTTCCAGAAACAGGACACCAGGGTATAAAAGATGGACCTCAGACACCACCACTTCAGTACATTCCTGGACCTGTCAGGAAGAAGGGCTGCTGTGCTGCTGAAGGACTGCTACTCTGCTTGACTGCGCTTTGCTTGACTCCTGATTTGCTGAGCTGACCTGCTGCTCTCTTGCCTGAGTGAGAAGAATTGGACCTGCATCTGCATCCCTTGAACCCCAGCACTCAGAGTGACTCTGAGGGCTAATTGACTGGCCACCTGATCTGAAGCCTCAGGAACACAAGAGTCTTCCAGCAACCTTATATCTACATTTGGACTCTCCCATCTTTGAGTCTACCCTGCCAAGTGGTGCCACCCCTAGTCCTGGACCCTTGGAAGTGGATCTAAGGTGCTCCATAAGCCTTTGGATCCGGCGGAATCCAGCCATCTCCTCTGTTGCCAGGTGCTACCCCGAGCAGAATTGACTTTCCTCCGCTGCTGTGTGGATTGGACCCGTTGCAAAAGACATGCAGTCCACAACACCTTTGGAACCCATTCACTGCGGTGCATCGTCAGGGCAGGCCCTCGCATGTCTCATCTATGGCGGACTCAACAACAGCGACGAACTCTGCATTGCAGCCTGGTAGCTCCTCTGAACCGACACATTACCCCGACTGTGCATCTTATCCCTGACACCGGACTTAGAATCACAAACCCGGTCGGAGGAATCTTTGATGTTAATACAACAGGACCTCACGCTGCAGCCCCACTGCATCTAGGAACTGATGCATTGCCTCTGCTGTGCGACGCATAGTTGATGCATATCCAAGCAACACTGAGCAAATATGGATTGAAGGTACTTTTGTTCAGCTGGCCTAACTAGGTAGCCGGCCTGCGCTCCATCCCAGTGGGCCTGAACTTATAAAACCACTCCAGTCTGGTGCGACCAGATATCCACAGTTGGGGCTTAATGTTTTTTTGTTGCTATTTTCTCTAAAACCCTCAAAATTTTATATCTCCGGTTCTACTGATTGGATTTTTGTTTTGATCTTGTTTCGTTCCTTAAATTAAGCTCTACTTTGCTAATTCTGTTGTGGCTTCCTTTTGGTGGTATGTTCTCACTGTGTCACCGTTTAAAGTGTTTCGCAAATACTTTTGACATTGCCACTAAGTTAAACCTGCCTGCTCTGTGGCAAGCTACCAGAGGGTTCAGCACAGGTTAATTTGGGGTTTGAGTGTAGGTTACCCTGAAAAGGATTGAGGTTGCTACTTGGCCAGGGCTCACAACCAAGTCAACCAACAACCCAGTTTCTTCCTAAGCACATTAATTAGTGCCCAACAATACTTTTTTGAGAAGCCGAAATGAAAGGTAACTTAAAAATGAAGGTGGGTAGAAGGGATGACCTTGTGGAGTTACGGGTCTGGCAAAGGTCCACAGCTACATTCCTATTCACTGCAATTTAAGTTATAATTGCATCTGTATTTCTGTTTCCCCTTTCAGCCACATCCCCCTTCTTCATTCACAAGTAAAAGGCAGGAAATATAGTTTTAGCTAAACAACATCACACAAAACATCATTCATAATTTATTGCAGTTTTTTTAATATTTCATAAATTGTTTTCAGTTTAGGAAGGTAAAATGCTACGAGCTCTGTTTAGCTTCATATTAATAAGGGCAAACATATCTGCCAGCAAAAGCAGCTACTCTCTAAACCTGGTTTACAAAAGCAGCACTTGGTACTCAAGATCACTTTTCTCCCTCCATCTTTACCAAATGGGCCTGTTGGGACGCATTTGGCCCACCGGCCGTATAAGAGGCATCAGGGCTCTAGATCATCACTCTTTCCTTGGCTCTGTATGTCAAGAGTATGAGTCCATACAGTTGTCTTGAGGGGTCACAACGAAAACATCTCAAGAGGGCACAAAGAACAAGTTAGTGACTCCGCCAGTCGCTCCTTGTCCTGACCAGACTTTGCGTGGGGGTAGGTGCTGACGGCAGAGACCACACGCCACTTGGGTACCTTACTCAAAGGTGCAGGTCCCACGGGAGCAGACTGCGGGGCACCTTAGGGATTGTCTTAGGGTCGCTCGTCTAAGGGCAGGACCATTCGGCCTGCTTTTCTACTGACCTCAAGACATAAGGTTGTATTTTACACATTCATTGTGTAGTACTGAGCACTTAGGTCCTGAAGAATTGCAATGAATGCAAGAAACATGTTGACCTGACCAGAGGGATGTAGATATCTCACTGTGAACCTTATCACAGCACCTATCTCCCCTCCCACCTTTTAACCAAGGGAGTCAACCACACTAATAAAGTTCCCTGTGGATTGCCTAACCTTTTTTAAATCACTCTCACTTCACGACTAAACATTCTCTTGCCCTCTCACACGCATGCACCATATGGCTGGAACAGAAGATCTCCGATAAAGAGCCCCTTCGCGGGTGCCCGTCCGACATTGCAGCGCCAGTCTGACGAGGAGCAGAACCCATATGATGAAGCATGACACCTTGCTTGCTAGGTGTGTGAGGGTTTTAGTTCCAAAAAGGGAAATTCCCCGCACTTTTTTCCTTTTCCTTCTCTACGCTACATTCACACTCTCACCTCACTCAGGGAACTTTGTACCCTCCTTGTGTTAAAGCTGGTGGAGTAGTCACATCAGTTTCAGATCTGGCAGTCTTCATGAGACTAACAGGACAGAACAAGACTGGCTGGGAATGTGGTGAGAAGAGACCAAGATGATGTAGAGTATTTGGCAGGCTTTGGTGTAACTCGATTCGGTGAAAGGCTTACTTGAAAGGAATAGGCTGCACTTAAAGTTTACAACCACTCTCTGAAGCTTGCCTCTTCCCAGTCTGACCCTTTCACCAAATTACCTACGTTGTCATCCCTATTCTTACCATTCTGTCTCCTGATTAACATTAATTAAAGAATTCAGAAATTGTTTGAATTGATGGTGGCCAGCAGCTAACTTAGGCATTTAGCTATTTTCTTCCTTTTAATCTTGCTCACAATGACCTACACTTCCCTCTCCACTCGCTATTGCACTGTTCCAATTTCCATGTCCCTCTTTCACAAAATCCCAATTTAGAGGTTAGGATTACCTTGGACTATTAATGTATGTGGACTGGCTCGTCAATCGCTTATGGTTATGACTTAAACAGAGAACCATTGCTAGGCTTGCTAAATTATTTTACAGGCAACAAATAGATTTATAATCACTGGAAGAGATTAATAGACAAGTTCCTGGCTGTGGCCATGTACTGCTTTCGTTGGAAAAAATTACCCTCCTTGACACTCTAGAAAGTTTTCGACATTATGTTCATGACTTAGGCATTGGGTGTTGCAGTCTATTAATTTGAAAAACTACGAAAAGTGCAAAATAAGACTGTTAGTGATGTTTATATTCACGTGGAAAATCCCCATATTTCTGTAGCCGGCTTCCAATCAGTGTTCAGTTTAGAGTAGTCTGCTTGCCTCACCGAGCATTCTGGCACTAAGGCCTGCAATACTCATGAGATTTTGTTAAGTAGGTCCGAGGACAATAATAAGTTATGAGGGCCTACTTATAACAATGGGATCATTTAACCGTATAAGGCTTGTAGATTTCACGGAGTCACTTTTCAGGGGTGTTCCTGCGACGGAACGCCCCCTCCCCTTTCGTGAAAACACCCACATCAAACCTGACGCAGGTTTCATGTGGCACAGGGCTTTACAACGTGATGCATCTCTCAGATGTGTCACGTTGTAAATACCCCGCACCATGGCGCATCATTTACGCCGCCGCTGCGTCACAAAAGTGACGCAACGGCTGCATAAAAGAGGTGCAAGGGGCTTGTAAATCTGCCCCTAAATCACTACCCCCTGCTCGACACTGCCCCTAGCTCCGGTCCTGTCCCTACTCCCTAACACTACCCTGCACGACCCCCCGATACTACCATAAACCCTAAAACATTACCCCAGCACAACCCAAGCCCTACTCCCACTCCGTCCCCTTCACTTAAACACTACCCTGCATGACCCTCTGACACTACCCTAAACCCTAAAACACTACCCTACACTACTCTAAACCCTAAAACACTACCCCCTGCACGACCCTACCCCTACTACCAGTCCATCTCTTTCACTTAACCACTACCCTGCATGCCCCCTGCCACTACCCTAAACACTAACACTACCCTACATTACACAAACACTACTACACTACCCTAAACCCTAAAACACTACCCCCAGCACGACTCTACCCCTACTCCCAGTCCGTCCCCTTCACTTAAACACTACCCTGCACGACCCCCTGACACTACCCTAAACCTTAAAACACTACCCTACACTACTCAAACACTACTACACTACCCTTAATCCTAAAACACTACCCCAGCATGACCATGCCCTTACCCCCAGTCCATCCCCTACATTGAAACACTCTCTGCACAACCCCCCAACACTACCCTAAACCCTAAAACACTACCCTACACTACACAAACACTACTACACTACCCTAAACCCTAAAACACTACCGCCAGCAGGACACTACCCCTACTTCCAGTCTGTCCCCTTCACTTAAACACTACCCTAAACGACTGCCTGAAACTACCCTAAACCCTGAAACAGTACCCTACACTACACAAACACTACTAGACTACCTTCAATCCTAAAACACTACCCCAGCACGGCCATACCCCTACCCCCAGTCCATCCCCTACACTAAAACACTACCCTGCAGAACCCCCCAACACAACCCTAAAACCTAAAACACTACCCTACACTACACAAACACTACAACACTACTCTAAACCCTAAAACACTACCCTAAGCATGACCCTGCCCCTACTGCCAGTCCTGCCCCTACTTGCAAACACTTCCCTACACGACCCCTGACACTACCCTAAACCCTAAAACAAAATCCCAAGCACACCCCTGTCCCTACCACCAATCCACTAAGTACACTTAAACAATACCCTGCACGACCCCCCAACACTACCCTACACTACACAAACACCACAACACTACACTAATCCTTAAAACACTAGCCCCTGCACGACTCTACCCCATCCCCCACTACTGTACCTACACACAAACACTACCCTACATGACCCACAACACTACTCCTCAAACACAAACCCCACAAAATTAAACAGTCCCTCTTACCTGCATCTCCTCGGTGGGTGTCCGGAGCCTTCATCGCTGCCTCCTCAGAGCCGTCATCGCTGCCTCCCCGACTCCCATATTACTACGCATGCGTTGTAGCAGCACATGCAAAGTAATAACATGTGTACTAAAGGCTTCGCATTATTACAGTGCATGCGTTGTAACATATGCGTAGTAATGACCGCGTACAAAAGGATGTTTCCCAGGAAAAGCCTTGATGTCTAATAAACCTAGGGACCGTTACGTCAGAAATGAGAATATCCGGGGGGCGTGGTTTGGACGCCGGAGAAGATGGCGGCTTAAGCCCTTCTCTCCTCCTGTGGCGCCGAGTTTGGGGAAAATTTCAGTGACTTCCTGCTATTGCCTGTCACTTCTGATGGAGCGGTGAAGTTGCGGAACACATAGGGAAGCTAACGGCGGTACTTTGAATATCAGGGCGCAAATTTGGCTGCTATCTGGGCGACCGACTGCTGTGGCCGCATGGAATCCTGCGCGAGGCTCTGCCCGCCTTGCTGACTCACACGGACACTTGAATGAGTCTTCCCCGAGCGGCCCGCTCGGCTCCGGGTGCCTATTATTCCTAACCGCTGGATCGGACCTGCACAGACTGCTTGATGCCCGCGGACCCGACTCAAACAACGAAGATTGGCTGACCTACCTCACTCCTCAGGTACCGCACGCAGTCACTCACAAGATGGCGGCCTCCCGAGCCTGCATCGGCCCATTCCCACTACGCGGACATCCCTTTTGCCTCCACTTGTTTGTTAGGCTCATACAGCGGAATGGCGGCTGATTCTCCAAGCATCTATGCTCCCTGCTGCTGCCTCAAACTGCCCACTTAGCGCCATTATGCCTCGTTAGTGATTGCCATACTCTGGATTTAGCGCGTTTTCCAGCTATCTACTTAGTCTTTCATGCCATGCGCCCACATCTGCTCTCAGCCTGTGCAATGTCTAACGCTGCTTTACCTACCTGGAGCCCATGAGGTGGTTTGTTTTACCTGGCCTTCTCAGAGACGAGGGGTAGGATTCCTCTCCATTTTCATCCTTGCCTGACCCTAAGATGGCCGACGATTGGGACATTCTCTGCAGCCATTAGCTGGTAGTGGCACTGGGCACTTGGATAATCACAATTTAAGCGATCACTTGTGATCCACGGTCTCGCTACGCCATCCAGGCCCTTCGATTTACAGACATTCCACAGTTTATGCCCCACAGTCTGCGTCTATGTGACTGAGTACAACTAAATCAAACGTTGCACCAAGACCTATCGCCGTGCTACCACTGATTTGTATCACACCTTGTGAAGCCTATTGCTATAGCAGATTTCAACACCTGCACCTTGGGAGAAAAAGAGGCCAAAAATCTTAAAAGGCTGAAAGCTGATCCGCCGAACCCAGAATCACCAACCAAAGGAAAGTGGGACATTAACGCGACGCTGGACACAATACTGCTCAAACTTACTGAGGTTCACGATATTGCGAAGTCAACCAGAGATGAGATTGCTGCGGTTAGGCAGGACATCAAAGACACAAACATTAGGCTCTCAGAGACAGAATGTAGAATAAGCCAACTTGAGGACTCGGAGGTGAGGGTGAGCAATTCCCTCAAAGAGCTCTCTCTATCAACAACCTCCATGTCACGGCACCTCTCTGAATTGGAAGACAGAAATCGCATGGGGAACCTGCATATTTTTGGCATTCCGGAAGGTGCAGAGGATAAAGCTGAGTCATGCATAACTTTCCTGGAGTCCTGTTTTCCGCAGGCCACCAATCTCTCCTTCAGCAATCCGTTGGAGTTAGATCGAGCTCAAAGAGTTCCTGCTTGTGTCACGCCAGGCCAAAGGGGCCCTAGACCAATTGTCTGTAAACCTCTCAGGTACCAGCATGTGGAGCAAATCTTGTCTTTTATGCGCAAACATAATCACATATTGTGGAAGACTAGCAAAATATACATTTTCCAGGACTACTGCAAAGAGACTGTTAACTTGAGGAAGAACTTCCTGGCCCTCCGTCCACGGCTCCGCACGCTCATTTATCAATATGGCTTTGTAGGCCCTGCAAGATTACGAGTCCTGATTCAAGGGGTGCTGCAAATATTCACAGACCCAACACATCTGAAGAAATTTCTTGACGGCCCGGATGAATCTTCAATGGACACAGCTGCATCGAGTGCTCCTGGTGACGGCACCTAGATCACTTGTCCCATGATGTTCATATAATAATTCGCCAGCGAGCCTATTGACACTCCTCTTTGATTAATGGTCACTTCACGGTGCTGTTTATGTCCCTATGTTTTAGGTCTAAAGTTGGCACGAGATGATGGCTGTCTCGCTCATGGAACTATGACGACTGTACGTCTCAATTGTCCTATGATACAGGAGGTGGTTTGCGGTGTGGTAGGACACACTTTTCATTACTATATGACTAATCTAATGTTACGCTACTCTCCACTGCTTGCCAGGACGATATTTAGGTACTATTTCTGACTTCCACTTGATTTTCACTTGTTCACTTAAACGAGGTGAGTGCTGCATATGTCAGTGTTCCACTCTTAGATCCTATGTTGGTTTTGTGCTGCAGTTGCACACTGCTTTATGACGTGTTCCACAATGCCACATGGCGCGCTTTTGGATGTACTGTGGTTGTTTTGGTTGTTTCTTGCATTCTTTGATGTAAGCTAAAACTCTAGCTTTAGTACTGCTCGTTCACCAAATGCGTTAAAACCAGTGATCCATTTGTGGGTCTCATGGATAATTTAGGCAGTAATCACACATTGCCACATGACATACTTTTGAGAGACAGGGTGGTTGTGTTTGTTGAGTCAATTGCCTTTTGCATTCTCTGATGTCAATTGTGTTTTGTCCTTAGTACTGACCTTTTATTTGAAGCGATGTAGCCAAGATGTGTACATAATGCTTGTTAACGTTAGCTGTTCCAATTTCTGCAAAATTTAAGCAGGAATATCCAGCAGCCGCCACGGGCGAGAGCAGCTGGTGCTGTTGCTGCTTTTCTCCCTGATTGCCATGTCCTTAGTGTACTTTTGGGGTGGGGATTGTGGGATTGGGTTGTGGGGGCTTGTGGGGGGTTATTGTTTACATTGCTATTTATTTTTCCTTTGTTCTTATTTTTTCGCCTGACTTTGTATTTATGCAGCAGCGTCCTATATCTCAGTGACAGTGACAGTGCCCAACCTGTGTACACCTTCCTCCATTGTTCGCCCAGTTTATGGTTCTCTAGCCTCACATTAGATAGGCGCATAACGATTAGCACACCTCACGACACGTATACCGTGGCGCACTACCTATCACACTTCCTCCCTTCTCAAGGCCCTAACTAGACTGTCTATCAAAATAGTGTCACTTAACGTCAAAGGCATCAATCACCCAATCAAGAAGAGGAAAATACTCGATTATATACACAAACAAAAGGGTGACATAATATTATTGCAGGAAACTAAAATTGATTTGCCACAATTTAACTCTATGAAGAATAAATGGTACAGCGAGGCAATTGGTTCTGATGCCCTGGGGAAAAGAAACGGGGTCCTAACTTTAATTGCGAAAAGAGCCAACATTGATGTCTTGCAGAGTACTGCTGACACCAAAGGTAGATGGGTCTCTACAAAATTGTCGAAGGACAACAAAGAATTTTATGTAACTAACGTCTATGACCCCAACAAGGACGATCCAAGTTATTGGAAGGAGCTATGCGACCACATCAACACGATACCAGACAATGCAAAACATGTCTTTGGTGGTGACCTGAATCTTCCTCTGGATGCTCTTTTAGATAGAGACTCTCGCTGTCCTTTCCGTCCGAACAGCTCACACAAAGCACTCCTCAATTTCTGCTCCCGCTTCAATTTGATCGACTCCTGGAGATTGATGAATCCAACAGGGAGAGATTATACCTTTTACTCACCCCCACACAATTCATACTCACACATAGATTACCTCCTTGCCTCTGGTCACTCCTCTGCCGGCATTGAGGAAACCTCCATTGAACCGTGTGTAATCTCTGATCACTCATGCAGCACGATGACTCTGGCAGTGCACAATGTGGTTAAAAAATCGACTCTATGGAGATTCAACAATGCGGTCTTGAAGAAAGATGCAAATAGATTGACTATTGAGGCAGCCATAAAAGAATATCTTGCTCACAATAAAAAAGGGGATACTACGGACCTTACAAGATGGGAGGCTCTTAAGACCACAGTTAGAGGGGTATTAATCAGAATTTGTGCAGCCATGAATAAGGACGTCAACAACACTCTAACACGTCTAGAGGAGGAGATCTCGACACTAGAAAAGCGACACATAGCTTCTAAAGATCCTTTGGTCCTAAATGACATGATGAACAAAAAATACGAGTATAACAAAATAGTCAGTGAGAGAGCTGGAATCTGGCTTAAGAACCACAAAAACTTCAGGCTCTGTCACGCTAATAAAGCAGGTAAGAGCCTTGCATCTTATCTGAAATTCAAGTTACAACAAACAGCTATTAAGAGCATAGTAGACAAATTAGGGATTCCGCACTAAGACCCCACCAAAATTGCTGACATCTTTAAAGACTTCTATAGCGATCTGTATAGTAAAAACAAAGAACTTGATGGCTCAAAATTAGGGAAGTATCTAAACAATTGCAATCTTCCTTCTCTTTTGCTGCAAGACCAGACCGAACTCAACCTTCCCATTTCCACTGCTGACATCGATCACGCCATCAAAACCCTCAAAACCGGGAAAGCTCCGGGCCCAGATGGGTTCAGTGCTATGTTCTATAAGAGTTTCTCCTCAGCCCTGGTAGAGCCTCTGAAGGACCTATATGGACACTTCACCAACAGTGGTCAAGTCCATGGCACTCCTGCAGAGGCTAATATTGCGGTTATCCCAAAAGGTGGGAAGGACCCGACATCCCCGAAGAATTACAGGCCAATATCACTGATCAACCTTGACTGTAAAATTTAGGCCATGATATTGGTCAAGAGGATTCAGAAGGTTTTGCCCAAACTCGTTCACCTGTCACAGGTAGGGTTACTCAAAAACAGATTGTCTAGCGACAACACACGCACCCTTGAACATATTTTAGAAAGAGCAAAGTTAACTACCTCCCCAACTGTGGCCGTGACTCTAGACGCTGAGAAGGCCTTTGATAAGGTCGACTGGTCTTACTTGAAAGCCACTCTACATAAATTTAAGTTAGGGACAGATTTTATTCGCATGCTAATGGCCTTATACTCTAACCCCTCAGCGAGAGTACGAACAGGTGGATGCCTTTTGTCCTCATTTAACCTGGAACAAGGTACAAGACAGGGCTGCCCCCTCTCTCCCTCCCTTTTTCTACTTGCCATCGAGCCCTTCCTCTACTCTCTCCGGAATAATGACCAAATTAAAGGAATTTGCTTTGAAGCATTCACAGTCAAAATTTCGGCCTATGCGGACGACGTTTTAGTAGTATCCGAAAATGCAGAGTTGGCAATTCCGGCCCTGTTGTCCTCTGTTGCAGAATTTGCGGAAGTGTCAAGCTACAAGCTTAATAAAGATAAGACGGAGGTGAAACTACTCAATAACATAGGTGACAAGAGCATTAGGGGTGGATCTGGCTTGTTCTGGCAACGTAAAAGCTTTAAATATCTAGAAATAGAGTTTGAAAAAGATGTAATTAGCACTCTCAAAATTAATGAACATTCCCTTCATAAAAAGATATCCTCCCTTTTAGACGGTTGTTCCCCGAAATTTTTGTCTTGGTGGGGCAGAGTAGAAACTCTGAAAATGATGATCACACCCCTTGTCAATTATCTTGTAAGTATGCTGCCTATGCTGCTATCTGATGAATTCCTCGCCAAGATATACAAACTTTTTAATACTTTTCTGTGGCATGGCAAGAAACCAAGAATCTCCTTGCGGAAACTCCAACTCCCAAAGGATAGAGGGGGCATGGGTTTACCAAACTTTAGGGGGCAGATTTATGATGACTGGCGCATCCCCAGGGATGCGCCAGTTATCATGCGCCGCTGCTCCGCCACCCAGGGTGCGCCGCATTTACAATGCGGCGCACCATGGGACAAAAACGGCACAGATGCGTGGCGCATCTGTGCCGTAAAGGTGGCGCATTGCTGGAGTTGCGTCGCAAGCGCGACGCAGCTCCAGCAAGGCTCGGGGATGCCCCATCTTCACAATGCTGCGTCAAGACCTACGCCTGCTTCAAGCAGGCGCAGGGTTTTGACGCAGCATTGTCCTGACAGTGACTGAGTGAAATGTTATAGATTTCACTCAGCCACTTTTAGGAGGCGTTCCTGCGCAGGAACGCCCCCCCCCCCCTGCGCAGGAACGCCTCCTTATGGCGCAGGGCTTTACAACGTGACGCATCTCCTAGATGCGTCACGTTGTAAATAGGGTGCATTGTTTGCGCCGCCGTTGCGTCAAATAAAGTGACGCAATTGCGGTGCAAGGGCCTCATAAATCTGCCCCTCGGTGCTATCAGATGGCATACCTCTGCAAGCAAGGTGCGAACTGGTTCCAAGCTCACTCAGACTACACTCCTGTATGGGTCCACATCCAGAAGACTATCATCAACAATTTACCGCTATCCGCTATAATGACAATGGATGTCACAGTCTTTCCTCACTCCAAATACATATTTCTTATAAATAAAAGGGCTCTTCTTAACCTAGAAAGACACTGTAAAGTTAAAATCAAAATAAACAAATCCAATTTCAACTCGTTATGGTTTAAACCGGCCTTCAAAGATGAAGGCAAATATCTTTTTGGGGAAAATTGGACTAAAAAGGGACTGAACTGACTGAAAGATCTCTACGAGGGACCCTCGCCTCTGCCTTGTACCACCTTACAATCCCGGTTTGATCTTCAACCTCTTGACTTCAATAGGTTCTTACGCCTCAAAACCCTTGTCTCTGCCAGAGCCATCTCACCGCACGAACCTACACTCTGCAGTAAATTACTTCAACTCATGTCACAGGGCCACATGGTTTCAAAAATTTACAAACTCCTCTCTCCTAACCCTCAGAAAGCACATAGGAAGCGCGAAATAGCTTGGGAAAATGAACATAACTCCTCTAACATGCTATTCGACTTGTACAAGATACACCTTACCCCTTTTTCCAATAAAATATCTCCGATACTCTCTCAGACCAAATTCATGTTGATAAATAGAGCGTATTGGTCCCCAGACAAACTCTTTAAGCTTAAACTTCTTGATAGCCCCCTATGCTGGAATTGCAAATCCCACGTAGATGATCTGGCCCATATGCTCTTTCAATGCTCGTTGCTCCAAACCTTCTGGGACAAGATTTATAACTACATTCAACGAATCTTCCACTACTGCCCTGCTAGGGACTTCACCTATGTCTTATTGGGGGCAATAGACCCGAGGTTAACGAGTGAACTTGACCGATACCTGATGAATCTTATTCTTACACTTGCGTGTAAAGTCATATTGAGTAAATGGAAAAGTACCTCTGATGTTTTCTTTGAAATTTGGCAGAAATGGCTTGCTTCTTTGAGAGGCGCAGACAATGACGTACTCCACTCCTCGCCGTGGCGGAAATCACACACCAAACTCTGGAGTTCACTTGATTCACTGGAACTTTGCTACGACCCGCCTTAGGCTTGATTAGTAGTCATACCCCTTGATGCACATCTCGTTTCTGTCATCCATATGGACACATATATGGGCGCTGTGACTCCACTGTCTTGACTCAGGTTGCCTCGCATATGTCTACGTTGCTGCTGTTCTCGTTTCTTTTCTTTTCCTTAGCCCCGCCTTTTCTTTCTCTTCTTCCTTCGTTTTCTTTCATGCCTCCTCTCTTCTCTCCTTCCCTTTCTTTCCTTTCCTTTCACTCTTCTTTTCTTCTCAGGTTTCCTCACACTGCAACCATCCTTCATGATGAAATTTCACATGTATGGATACAATGTTCATTGCTCACCGATTGAGAACCCTCTGTTTATATAATTTGACATATTTCTCCCACGATTTGTATCTTAGGTTGCTTTATCTTCATGAATGTACCTCAGTGTATTTCTTTGCCTTTATTTTCTGCTTCCTTGTGTTTTGTAAAACCTGCCTTCTTAATAAAAAAAGATTTGAACTAAAAAAAAGAAATGAGGATATCCATCCCAAGGCCTTCACTCTGATACTGACTCCCTTTTATAATTCAACGGGTTGCAGGGATTCTGCTTAGAAACAGACCTAGCCTGGGATGATGGGATCTCAGCATGGAGGAACTTTGGGGGATATTTACAAGGAAGTTGCGGAGAGAGTCGTTAGCCTTCCTGGCTTAACGCCTCTCTCTGCCACTTCTGAAACGCAAGGCTGGGAGTTAAGTGCTGCTGACCCGTTAGTGGGGAAGAGGCTCTCTTGACTTCCTGTTCCAGAGCCGGTGTAATTTATGTAGCTGCTCCCATTCCTCAATAATGGGCTCAGTGGTGCTCGCCACATAAGACTTTATGTTGCTGAGGCAGCAGATAAGACCCATGCGGCGCCACACGAAATAAATCTTCCTGACGTTACGTTTGATTATAAGATTGGGTGTATGCTGAGCTTCCCCTACCCCCAAGGTAGATGCTGATGACTGCCTGCCACGCACCCCTTCTCCTATACAGCCTCTCCTTAGTACTCGCAGCTCTAAACGAGTTCCCTAATAACCCATAGGAGTCAGAAAGCCGGGACTTGGGGTTCTATAAAACGTGTTAGATCAATCTTTTGTAAATATTGTTGACTGGTGCTCCGATTTACCCCCTTTGCTGACATTTTAAGAGTTTCACTTAACTACACACACATAATTGGAAAGCAATTTAGTCTTCTCACATCCCCACTGACTAGGCTTCATCAAGCTTTAAACTGATATCTCCAAGGGGAGGGCTTGTCACTCTCTTACCATACTTGCTATACTCTCCCTCCTCCTAAAACCCCTGCCTTTTCCACCTCACCCCCTTTTTTGTCACCCTCACCTACACATCCCCTTCCTTCCCCACCCTTTTCGTCCCTCCCTTCCCCATCCTAACATTTCCTCACTCGCCCAACCCATCCTGCTTTATTCCAACTACTGAGCCTACCCTGTGTACTGTATTATAATCTGTAACTACATCTTTCTCATGTTGTTTGTAAATTGCTCCTTCTTTCTTTTTTCACTTTATTCAATCTATATTACTCAATGTGTTCTTTTAGTTCACCAAGTCTGAATGCTGTACTTGAAAAAATTGTTCTGTATTCCTTTACTATCATTATACTAATGTAAAGCGCTCTGATACCCCTGGGTGGAGCCAGCGCTATATAAAACTTTTTAAATAAAAAACTTTTTTTTTTTAAATACAAATATTTACAACGATATGGTTCAGCCTTGCATTTCCCCCTGTGATGTCACTACACTTAGCAGTGTAGCACCAATGCAGGCACCCTTGCACCATAGTGCAAGGGTGTCTGCGTGCAGGGGAGAATTGTCTATGTTAGGAAGTTGTCCCTTCCTGCACATAAACAATCCTGAAATGCCAATTCGTCACTTCATGTGTGCTGCTTAATGCAGCATACATGAAAATCAAAAGAATGGCATTTTTTTTTAAAGATTCTTTATGTACAGGAAGGGGGGCCTTCCTTTATGTTGGACTTGGCCCTTTTTGCAGGCTCATCCCTGAATTTTTTGCCTCTCTCCTATATTTATCTGACCTGTTGTTGGCTATTTTATGACTCTGGGCACTTTACCACTGCTGATCAGTGCTAAAGTGCATATGCTCTCCCTACTGTAAATGAATGCATGTATTGATTAGTGGTTCCATGATTGAATATTTGGTTTACTTGTCAGACCCTAGCACAGTGCATTGAGTGTGCCCAGGGCGTGTAATTCCAAAAGCTGCTAGTGGGCTTGCAGCACTGGTTGTGCCACCCACAGAAGCGGCCATGTAAAACGTGTCTAAGGTCTGCCATTGTAGAGCCTGCGTGCAGTCTGGTACTGTCATGCTGACTGGGCAAGTGCACCCACTTGCCAGTCCCTAAACCTTCTCTTTTCTTCATATTAGTCACCCCTATGGTAGGCCCAAGGGCAGGTGCATAAGTGAGGCCAAGCCCTGATGTGTGTGGCCTGTCCTAATAGTGAATTACAGCCATTTTAGCTTTTCACTATTGCAAGGCTACCTATTCTCTATAGACCAGAATGGGCTGTTAGAATTATTACACCTTATAATCCTAGCAGACTCAGAGAACATGGTAGAAATTCGGGTTTAGTATGCCTGGACTCAGAATAATAAAATACATCTTTTAGTGAAGTTTATTTTAATATTCTGTGTTTGCAAATACCACTTTTAGAAAGTTGGTATTTGCTTGCCTAACCATTTGAGCCTGCCTCTGCGAGGTTGTGTATTCCTTGTCTGGAGTTTGAGTGACAGGGCTGGGGGATTCCAGGAGACAGAATGAGTCAGCCCAGTGGTGAATAGGGAGCTCTGCATCTAGATGGGAGGGAGGAGTTGCACCTGGGACCTGAATAGGACTATGCCCACCACCCACAGTGCTGGCTACACCCCCTGTGGTGAGTCTGATGTCTCTGCCCTGCACACTGAAAGAAGAGGAGGAAGACTGTCAACAAAGTGCTCCAGGACTGTACTTGCCTTCCACAATGCTGGCCCCACCTCCTGTGGGGCATCTGATGTGCCTGCCCTAAACTGTGAAAGGAAGGGAGAAGTCTGGTAAACAGAGTGCTTCAGAACTGGCTTGAACTGGGCACAGGCCCCTCTCCCCTCAGAGAACAAAGGATTTTGGGGTATAAGTATTGGGACCCTGATCCCATGAAATTAGATCACTCCTGGACTTACAAGACGAAACCCCTGCTGAGGAGAAGGAACCTGAAGAAACTCAGGAGAGACTATTACCAAGCTGAAGTGCTGCTTGGGGGATTGGCTTGCAGTGGTTGCCTGACTGCCAAAGAGAGGAGAAAGAACTTTGGACTTTTCTTTCAACTTGTGCAAAGATCTCCAAGGGTTTGGAAGAGAGATTGCCCCTGACCAAAATTCCAGGACCAGTGGACTTCACCAGCCTTTGTGAATTGCTGCTGGAAACAAGTGGCTACAGAGGCAGGGAGCTGTGACCGACTCTCACGACCGGCCCGGTGTCCTGTAGGCAACGGACCAAGCAACGTCCGCCTCGAAAAACGCAAGCTCTGCGCTCACCGACTCCGTCAATGAGCCGTAGCCTGCAGCGCGACTGGAAGGACACAGTGACGTGCAACGCCTCGCTACACCGAATCGAACTGGTCTGACCGACGCGGTTACTGCTGCTGACTTTGAGTCCTGTGACTGCACTGGAGTTGGGCACCGCCTCGCACGCTTTGCGACGCACCACCCGACTCGCACCGCTGTCCGGACTGACCGACGCCAGTTCCCGAACTCCGGCTCTGCCGCCGCACCGTAAAGCTGGAAGCAATGCAACGAGCAACGTCCGCCTCAAACAATGCAAGCTCTGCACTCACCGACTCCGTCTCGACACCGTCAACGAGCCGTAGCCTGCACTGCAACTGGAAGGACACCATGACCTGCAACGATTTCTTTTTCTACACCTCGACGAACATCAGAACCGGCTCGCACATCCGTGCCAGCCGCCTCAAGGGAAAGGTACTGTGACTGAGTCTGTCGACATTTGAGTGGGCCCGGACCGCCGCGGTCCACTGGATTTCTTAGACTCTGTTTTCTTTTCAGCAACGCTGTAGCTGGACCAACGTACCGACTCACACAGAACCTTGAATTAAGCCTTTTTTACCTGAACTCTTGAAACTTAATAGTACTGTGGATTCTTTTTGTCGTTTATTGGTCTTGTGATAACTCTAGATAAAGTATACTTATTTTTTATATAAAACCTGTGTGGTGTCCATTTGTAGTGTTGTCACTGGGTTACTGTATGGGGTCACAACTGCTTAACTTACATCGCCTCTGAAATAAGCCATGACTGCTCGCGCCACGCCGCCTATAGGGTGAGCAGGGGTTATTTTGAGAGAGTAATTACCTTGACCTGACTAGAGGAGAGGGTCCCTGCTTGTCACAAGTACCTACCTGTGCCAACCAGAGACTCCCAATTCTAACACTGTACATAAACAATCCTTGACATTTTGCTTTTTCCATGTGTGCTGCGCAAGGCAGCACACATCGAAAAAGCAAAAACAAGGAGAAATAATGCATTTCTCCTTGTTTTGCCAACTTAAGACCAGATTTTCCCTGGTCTTCATTTTGGCGCTGCCTCCTATGTACGCCACCCTTGAATATAGGGGGAGTGTCAAAAACAATGGGTGTTGCGGTGGAACGCCCAGCTCAACACCCACTGCCCACCCCTTTCACACTAACCATAGCGTGAAAGGGGGCCTTATTTAGAAGGCAGCTTTAAGTGGCTTAACGCTGCCTTGTAAATAAGGCTACGCCCCTATAGGCACCACAACATCAGTAAAAGTGACATTGTGGTGGTGGTAGGGGCTTGTACATATGCCCCTTAGTCTCCATACCACAGACGTACCTATGGGTCCATATCCAGACTAACTCATTGTGCTTTACCTGCCCCCCAACCTTCTAGAGGGACAGATGCAGTGCTTAATTTGAGCTGGGGGTTTCTGGTGCTCAGCATCGGCACTTAATTGCCAACACCGGTACAAATGATAGTCTGCCACATGGTGGCACTGTTTGTTGAAATTAGAGATGAATCAACAACAACTTTTTATTAATTCGATATACATTAAAAACAACTACTATCTGCTGCCCAACCCATGCTTATAGCTTTGTGGACCTGAAGTAGTCTTAATTGTCAACTCTGTATGGTGTTCTAGTAAGTTTTTGTGTTGTTTGTGTCACTGGCGGCAATGGCAGGGCAATGGGTGGTGTAAGTTGCAGTGGCCTCCTATTGAGGGCCCTGGTACTTATTTGTCTACAAATGAAGCACTGGACAGATGAATATGCACCCCAGAACACAACACTCTGAACTCCCTCAGAAGTTGCGGGAACATCTATCGTTCTGTCACTCACCCATGTCCACAATAAAAGTAAAGCGGCACGAAGAAACCTTACAATATTTATTGAAACTAACGAGCTCTATCATGAAGCAACTGTGCTGCAATAAGGAGGCATATGCAAGTCAATAATGTAATTAGCACAAATAATAAACTGTACACAATGAAAAGCCTTGTCATAGCGAATGACAAAACAGCCTAATTCCACCCTTACTATGAAAGTATATTGTTATACTAAAGTTCTCTTGGATTACTGCCCGCCTATATACCTGACGGTCATAATCATTTGGTCTTCATCACAGTTGTGCATCTCTTTCGTCTCAGGACCTTTTTCTCTGCAAGGCTAGCTCGTCTCTATTTTTGGAATGCCAAGTCTCAGCTTATATGATAAGGATTGTCCTGTTTGAAAAAAAAGGTGCTTGATCGCTCTATTATGTCAAGATGTTAATGTCCGACCACAGAAAAAAACAGGGTACAGTGTTGTTTGGTCTTGCGCAAAATTTGCAGACTGCATCCAGCAGAAAAGCTAAATAACAAAATATGTTCCCTTTACTTAAAAAATAACAGTGTGGCACAAAAACAAGTGTGTTACTCCATAACGTGTGCAAAGCAAAAGCGGCCTATTATGTATGTAGTTAGGCTAAAATAGGGGAAATTTATAGTGGGCACTATAAGGAACTCACGACAAACTAAGGCTTCTACAGTACTACGAACTGGACAGAGGCTTGCTTGGACTGCTTCAGAGAGAGAATTTTCCTAATAAGAGTAGACACTTGGCTATTGAACCTTTTAGTCACCTTCGCTGCACATGGGAGGAGGACCTTAGGGCAATTATTACTCTTAACATTATTATTGCAGATGGATCAGCTGAATGATTCTTTAACAGTGGCATTATTCTAGTTTGCTTCCAAGCATCTGGGACTTGGCATTATCAAATAACAAATTCATCCAGAGGTCTTCAAGTGATCTCAAGAGGGCTCCAGGTTCTGGGCAAGAGGAGCATTTAATATGCCCATAGGGAATAGAGAAAAACATCATGCATAAATCAGTACTCTCTTTCTAGTGAAAGACAACAGAGGGACTGTGAGCCACTTTGTAATGCACCATCAGAAATGCTTTTTTTCACTAATGTGCTGGCTGGAGTAAGGTGTCAATATGGGTGTGGGGAAGGGTATGCCTCTGATTAACAATTAACCCCCTCCCCCCAGTGTCTGATAAAGGAGCACATTAGAGATACTTTCGCATTGTTGGCAATCATAAACTTGACTGCAGTTTCAAAAGTGATAGCTGAACATAACTGCAATGTTTGAATTCTTGAATATGTCCAGAGCTGCCAATGTTATAGAATAATTATGAGGACAACAGTTAAAAAGGTGCAGCTATAGCTACGATAAGTTCTTTGCTAGATGAAGATACTTCCGCTGGACACGGATCAAGTAAAGAACCAGACCACATGGTAATTTATTTTATTTTTATTTTATTTTAAGAGTTTTATATAGCGCTGGCTAGACCCGGAGGTATCTGAGCACTTTACATGAGGTTCCACAATGTTACAAGGTTACATCAGGTACAAGTTACATTTGATGCAAGAAAACATTTAAAGAGAATAGAAGACGAGATAAAAATAGTGTAGAAGGGTAGGGGAGTAAGGTAGATGGGTAGGAGGGAGATACGGTGGAGAGATGAAGGAACGTCTGTCCAAAGTCCGGCTGGGTAGGTGACGGCCGAGGGGGAAGCCCACAGCCCATCTCCTCTGTAGCTATCAAGGTAGCTCCACCGGGCATAGGCCAATCTGCTAGGTCTCAACGGTCGGCGGCAAGTTCGCAGAGTCAATGTCTTAATGTCTTTGCGCTATCGAGAAGTGTAGTGACATCAGCTAGCAAGGATGAATCGTACTCTGTAAATGGGTCAGAGATGGTTGAACCTATAGTTTGGTTTCTGTTTCAGAAGGACCAATGCTCATCAAGAAAATCTTATTCTAACTCTATAGCTGAGTAATGTCTTGGTTATTATGGAGAACAATGTTCAGTCCATTTTAACATTTGACTAGAATGTGATAATGTTGCACTATTGGCTTCGGAACAATGAACGGGAAAAAAACAAGCTCCTTCTCCAGAGCTTTCCTGGCCAGAGATCAGTGTGCATGTCCCTCTTAAAAATCACTCCTTAGGCATCTCTCACCTTTCCTAGGAGATGGATCTTATTTTACATTTCAGCTTAGTGTATTTCTTTGGAGCCTGCAAGCAGAATGATGTTTGCCACCCAGAAACAGGGTTACCCTCATGTGCCAATGTGCCACATGTAGCTACGCATACTCCTGTTAAAATAAAACATGACATGTGTGGAGCCGGAAAGTCTAACATTCATTTAATGCAAACATAGAAAATAAGGCAGCAAAATAACAACTGACAATTGTCATTTCAACTGACCAGAGCATTCACTCAGCCAGTTGGAGCATTTAATGCTGCATGTATGGAATTTGGGAGGAATCTTGTACATTTTGCTTTCAATACAAGTCAATGGAACATGAACACTTGCTAGAAAGGTCACTTCAGAGAAACTGTCTAAGGCGGCAACTATTTTCGCGGACAGAGTGTGAGAAGACATTTAGACATTGATAATGATGCATATACATACTGCTGAGTTCACTACTTTCCTGAAAACCACATTCTCATTGCCAACATTGAAATTGAGGCTAAACTGTACAGCACGATGCAGAAACGTGTAAATGTACTGACTCAAGTAAAATGGCCTCTGGGCACAAAAAAATCCTAAAACTTACCATGCAAGGTAAGGCTAATTAATACTTCAGATTAATACAGAAAAAAATTCAAATTCCGTTAGGTAATATATTAGTGCACGTTGATATATACTTATTCAGGGAAGCATTGCTATTAAGGTAACATGAGTTGGTAGTTATGATTTCTCACCCAATACGTGCCTGTGAGTTGTGCTGCAATGGGCCGTGCATCGCTCTAAAAACAGACTCCTTCAACAGAAGAGGGTTGTTTTTCTTGGGGGTTTGCAGATGCGGGGAATACAAGGGAGTTTGCATACAATTTAAAGGACTAAAGGTGGTCCCAGCTGCCAAAAGGATTCCAGTGAAGGGAGATTTCGTTATGGTACTTGGTAACAATGAAATGCAGTTAAGACAGTTTTGCACCAGAAGTGAAATACGGCACTTAGCTCACAAGCCGCTTATCGCTGTCAACTTTTTCCTGTTCCCATAGGTGTCATAGCCCTGGGGACAATGGGTAAGAGGAAAAATGTTCACACGTGTCAGAGTTACCAACTACACCACCACTGCATGGATTTCAATGTAGTTTATGCCATTCAGCTCAGCACAGCCAAGCCTAGCTACCTCTTATCTACTCCCCCAGGAACGAGGGAAGACCTTAAGGCTCTTTGTGACTAACCAGGGGCACACTGGAGGTTCAGTTCCCAACCAGGCACAAGAGCTAGCAACCAGACACCTTGGTCCTGGAACAGAACAACTTTCAATCTTCTTTACCACAGTAGTGTGTGTTATCTCTTTGGTAAATTAGGTATTTTGGCACTTTAATCAGGGAAGACTGTGCAGTATTTATCCCCAGAGTTGACCATTCAGCTCTGATGCAACCTTTGAATTATGGGAGACTGTACAATAACAGTGCCACTGCACTCTCACGTCATGCCAGGGCCTGCGCAATTGGAGGATCCATTTAAGCTGGTGCAAGTCAGTCCAGGTTTTAGTTATTGGGTCTAGACTGCCAGGCCACATAATGTATCAACAAGCTTCAGGCAGGAAAAGGGTGGAGCTAGAACACTAAGGTAGGAAGATGGAGCCAAAACTAAAGAGTAATCCAGCCCTTCACCCTCCGGTGGGAAACTGCATGCATCTACAATGACATGTCTACGGAAAGGTGAGATTGTTACAGTGTAGGTGCATGCTTCTCACTCAGGCACAGGGGCATTTGAAACCCAGTCAATAAAAAGTGTGTTGCCAGAAAACAAGACACAGGTATAAAGAAGAGACTCACACATGGTAATGATTGCAGAGATCTCAGTAGGCAGTGACTACTCTATCCTATTCATAGAAAGGCACGAGGTGGCGAAATACCTGTAGATGTCATCTGAGATGGTTTTAATGTGGTGCATTCCCACTACTAGTTAATTCCAAGACCATGGGGTGGTGGAGGCCTTTACCAATGGGTAGGGCCTGCTGCAGAGTTGTAGATGCAACGTTCCAGCCATGCTAGTAATGTCCCCAGCTATGGCACAGACACTGGTGAGAAAGCAGTACAAAGGGAACCCTGCTATTACTCAGAACACTGTAGGCATAACCTAGACAACAGGCTTAAGCCATCGGTAAAACTGACCTAGTGAAACATCCTGAGATATGAAATGCAATGCAATGACAATCCAGTTGCGCTGTGCTGGTGCTAGGCTACTATTTACCGGATTATTCTCTTGAACACGTTCCATAAATTCTATGACATGCAACAAAATGTTAGATTATTGCTTAAATACTTATACGGTTCTCCACTTCAAGTTTAATTAAGCAATACTACGAAGTAGTTATAGATGCCGTAGTTCAAGCAACGCATCACAAATGATGTACTGTCATACCCTAGTTCATTAAAGGCGGATTGAACACACCAATCACCTCCACTCCTTAATCCTGTACCTAGATTGGATATGATGGAGCCCTTGTGAACTCTGCTTTATACACCATGTAAGAGGGATTATAGGTTTCTGACTAATTTAATTAGGGTCTTCTCAAGGCTTGAGAGCGATTCGAAGATAAAGTTAAGGACAGGATTAATGAGGAAGTTAATCAGTGTACTTGTTTAGAAAACGAAAGGAGTTTAAAGCCAAAAAGAAAATGGACCCACCTTAATATGTTAAGCCCCAGTGAATGTGGCAGCTTTGCAGGAAGACGAAATTTTTATTTGAAAAATCTGGGACCCATGACCTAAGAGTAGACCCCCTAAGTGATGAATTATAGGCAAAGTCCGCGTGAATCCTATAGTACCATTCGCTGCAGATTACCTGTGTTTACAACATAGGGGCAGATTTACGAGGCACTTGCGATGCATTTACGCTGCCGCTGAGTCACTTCTGTGACGCTGCGGTGGCGTAAAGCAAGCGCCATGCTGCGATGGATTTACAACGTGACGCATCTAGGGAGATGCGTCATGCCGTAAACCACTATGCCACATTATACCTGCGTCAGGTATGATGTGGTACTGTCGCAGTGTTGGCTGTCCGTCACAGGAAAGCCTCGGAAAAGTGCCTGAGTGAAATCAACAATATTTCACTTAGTCACTTTTCCGACACTGCTGCGTCAAAACCTTGCGCCTGCTTGAAGCAGGCGTAAGGCAAGACGCAGCATGTTGGAGATAGGCCGTGTTGGAACAGTGATGGATTAGCGTCACGCCAGCGACACGACTCTAACACTGCGCCGGCAGATACGGCACGCATCTGCCTATCCTTGCGCCACGGCGCGCCTCATTGTAAATGCAGCGCATCCGTGGTGGCGCATGGGTAGTTTGGCATGTTGCAAGTTGTCTGGCGCATCCCTGCTGATTTTCAGAGATACACCAGACCTTGGAAATCTGCCCCATAGTGCTCATACTCTGGTCTCCTAAATAGGCACGGATGCTTTCGGCTAACTAGATATTTGCCATTCTGTTCTTTCCTTGTTGCTGTCTCAGTACACATGATTCTTTTTGCCTTATTCTGTCTATATATGTCTGATTTTTGCAGACATATATAGACAACACGTAAGCTGTTTCATTATGACTGAAACCAAATGCATAACAGAAACTTTCTTTAGGCATGAAGTGGTCCTGATGGAACAATACAAGAAAGATCTTTTCACATTAATCATCAGGCGTTCTGCATTGTGATATGTGTCAGGCAGGGCTCTTCAAAATTTTTTTCAAAGAAAACAAAGATTATTAGGTTGAATCAAAGTTGCTCCATATCGTATAACTGGCCCTGCGGGTCAGAATTCAATCTGGCGAACAGCAGCTAAAGGGCCTGCCTGTGTTCTTGAATCACCTGGGAAGGTACTTTGCATGCCATTCTTTCACTAAGGAGGCCAGTAAGTCTGATGTAAAGACATGTCTCATTCTTTTTAAACGCGCACTGTCTGCTTCTGTCATTAAAATGAAATATAATATGAAAGAAGGGCGTCGTTTTAATGTTTTTGTCTATAAATAGCTAAGGAAAGTGAATTGTTAATAGACATAAAGCCACAAGCCTATTAGAAGGTAGTAATATTATTTTCATTCACTAACAAAATTCAGACGAGGTGAAAAGGGCAATTAATAGGAGCATGCCCTACTGGGCAGCGAGTCTTTGCTAAAATACAACACTGGGAATCACACAGAGGCAGATGGGTTCATACATGAAAAGATTTCGACGGCAAATGACGGCTGACAATGTTATGTTATTTGTATTTCTATAGCGTATTCCCACCAACACCATTCTTACTCACTCTATATCTACCTTGTTTTGACCTCTGTCTTTATTCTTCATCTACTGCTTCTTCTCTAAGTCATGGGAGTTTTTTAATTATATTTTTGATTTCGTGTCTACCATTTCTATTGGAAGTTATTCAATGCACTTACTGCCCTTTATGTGATTTAAAAAAAACTAATTATCTTACTACTTGGCCTTTTTTGATAGTTATTTAATGCTACAACAGCAAAGGTGATGAATGAAATGATTGCAACAGTCTCAGCCAATGGCAAATGACTGATTCTGCATTCCAGGCCATCTAACTTTTTTGCCCACTATATTCCAAATCGGGAGCAAGAACGCAAATCAATTTTAATCACGCTCCTTTTGTTGCTTATTTATTTCACAATGCTTTGTCCAATAGCCTCTCCATGCTGAAAAGGCTCACCCCATCCCCCAACTCTAGTTATATTGCTGAATTATGTACATGTCTCTTGTGAGAAATTGGGTTGTTGGTGGAGTGGGGTGAAACCCTGCTCATGCAACAGCCACAATAATCACTAAATTAACCTGTGCTTAATCCTCTAGGAGGTTGGCACAAAAGCAACCAGGCTTAACTTAGAGGCAATGCTTAAAGTATTTCTGCAGCACACGAACAGAAATAAAGTGAAAAAGGAACACAAGAACAATCCCTCACCAGTTTGTAAAAATAGAGAACATTTCAATAAACTATTTGATACCAAAACAACAAAAATATAATCTGTAGAACCAAAGATGTGCAATTTTGAACGCTTCAGTAAAAATAGTGGCTAAAAGCGCAAAGCGCCAACTGGTGTTATATGGTTTCGCTGGACTGGAACACAAATTACAAGTTCAGGCCATCTGCGATGTAGCGCAGGCCGGATACAGGGACCCGGTTAGGCCTGCTGAGAATTGCACCTTATAGCCTTGATGCGGGTCATGTAGCACGGCGGTTCCGAGGAGCGATGCAAGTTCCTGCATCTAGAGGTGTCCCACAGCGTTGATTCTAATAAGGAGCTGCAAGGGCAGCACTGGGTTTTAATGTCACTGCATCGGTTCTGATGGGTACAACAGCTGTTCTGGAAGAGCACCTTTAGTCCCACTTCCAAGGGTAAAGGACTGGGGAGACATCACTTGGGGGGGGGGGGGGGGGGGGGTAGGACTCACAGCAGGCAGAGTCCAGGTGCAGCGATCAAGATGGCTGGAGCATTTTCTGTTCCTGAGGGTCTGATCAGGAGGCCGGTCAACTAGCCTTTGGAGTCACTCTGGTGGTCCTGTGTTCAAGGGGCAGGCCCAGTCCTTCTTACTCAGGCAGGAGAACAGCAGGGAAGCAGAGAATCCCTTTTTCCAGCACAGCAGTCCTTCTTCTGATTCTTCCCCAGGTTCAGAAAGAAGTGATCTCAAGAGTGGATCTTGGGGCCCTATTGGTATACTTGGTGCCTTCTTTGAAGTCGTAGAAGTTTCTAGAATGTCCCCTTTCAAAAGTGCTTGGAATTTCCTGTCTCCCTGTCCTGTTCCCAGTTTGTCTGTAGGAACAAAAGGCTAGTGTAAAGTTCTTTGTGTGAAGGCAGCCCACACCCCTTTGACTGCAAATGGGGCCATGCCCAGCTCCGCCTCCCATCTTGCCTATGATGGCCCATTCAGACACACCTACTCCCTCTATTTTGTGGCTGTCTGGAAGGAATCTACAAAGAGTCAACTGCCAACTACACCCAGTCATGTGACCCAAGAACAGGCTGCAAGCACCAAATAAAACAGGAAAATTTAAACATTCTAAAATTATCATTTTCAAAATTGTGACCTAAAATCTGACATTAAAGAGGGCCCTCATGACCGCAGCCAGCATCCTGCATGGTGCCTAGACGTTATTGCTCCCGCCCAGAGAAAGCAGCTGTTTTTTGCTGGCTCTCTCTGGACGGGAGCAATATGTGTTTTATTTCCATGCCCGCATCAGTGCGGGCAGAGAAACAGAACAGAAGTCTGCTCCCAGCCGACAGAAGCATGTTTTATTCTCCCGCCTGGTAGGAGTAGAGTTGCATGTTTGCTTCCTCCCATCTGGCAGGATATTTAAAAATGCCACTGCCAGGCGGGAGCAAACACATGTTTTCCTGCCTGCGGCTTTTCTGACAGTTATGACAAGAGGCTTTGCTTCTAAGTCACAACCTACTTAGAAACATGCCTCTAAAACCCACACCAGTTGCTGTCATCCTTTATCTTGTTTAACCTGGACTGTTGATTGCCTCTGAAACTTTACAGGTAGGTAAACTGTTCAACATAGAGCTTTCGCTATGTGCAGTCAAACTGGGCTGTAGGGCCTATGCTGTTTCCATTCAATGCAATGTTATATGGGCACTCAGTAATTCTATGCTGTACATTACTGTAGATACTTTACTACCAACTTTCTTTATTAGAATCATAAAATAGTTTATGGCGTAATATGCAAAACAGTATCAATGATGATCAATGATGATCTCATCAGTGATTTAATTTGAGATCTAATGAGTGATGCACTCAATGATGTAATTTAAAATGCCATGAGCGATGAAATATGTGAGGTCATAAACAGTGCATCATGCGGGGGCAGGTTATACTTAGTTGACAATAACTAGCCTCCCCCTAGACTCAGGATCTGTCTGAGACAACGAAGGGACAGAGCGGGGCCTCTATTTCCTGAGCTTGGTTCAGGTGAGGTGAGGTCCAGTCCCCGGTCAAGATGGATGCCATCTGCATTCCTTGATGCGGAGGATCAGTACAAGTAGGTTGTATTCATTCCAACCTCTAATATTGTCGGACCAAATTGTCTTCGCAGTGGCTAAATACCTAGGTGCAATGTGGTCCTTGAGGAGACAATGCCTTAAAGCTGGTCACTGATTTTACTGTACTAAAATGTGAAATTGGCAATAAGAAATTTCCTAATGATTTTAACGACATTGTACAGCCTAAATTTTCACTTTTGAAGTTTTATGAAATGTATTAATGTCTTTTAGGGTGAAAATTCACCGAAATAAGGATTTTATGATGATGATGAATATTATTTGTGTCTGTATTTTCACTACAAACAGTCCCATTTATCTATGTTTTCACTTTGTGTTAGTATACACTCTGTCTTGCAGTAGCAAAGTTTGAGAGCAGAGGCCCTGAAGAAAGCCGAGGGATTTGATTCCCGACTGGCTGAAACATGTTGGCCTTTTGTTTGCAGTTATTTGTTTAAACTGCCCCTTGCACTGTTCTGCTTTTAACCAGGTGGTGAGTCTGTATCCTAATAAAATGTTTTCCTCTTTCGGCCTCATCACCCTATTTTAAATCACCACTTTTTTGTGTTTTGCACTGCACTGTATTCCCTTGTGATCTGCTATCTAGCAACACATTCTCTGCCTAAAGTGATTCTGGGTCTGATCCAATCCAGCCTATTATCGTTGGAATGGCAACAAGTCTCTATGATCAAGAGACATACCATCCCAATAGATGGATGACCAAATGAGAAGATTGATCACTGCAATACATTGATGGGAATCCATTCAGTTGTTTTTGGATCTCACTATTAATCACTTGATGTTTCGCTCTCTTTTTTCTTGTCTTTTCTTGCTTGTTCGGTCTTTGTGGGCTTCTATGTGACTTGTGTTCTGACTCACTTTGTGAGAAGTTTAAGCCAGCCGGCTATAGTGTGGCCTTCAGACCCCCGGTTCTTTCTGTTTATTATAATAACTGGTGAATTTCAGTTGGTTTTGGGTTGTTAAATGTTAGTTTTTGTCTCATTCTTATATATAAACTATAACATTCCTTTAACTGTTGTTTTTTTCAGTGATTTTCTCAGTTTATTTTATGGTGGCAACACAAGTTGAAATGAAGTTGACACTAAAGATATAAGCCTGCTTATTCACTTCCGAGCTGTTTCTGATTCTCGCAGATGTGCCACTGTTCTGTGCTAGGATGTTTAGGTCTGGGCCATTACAGGCAATGGCCTAACCTGTTGGGCACAAAGAGCTCACACTCTTCTGCAACCTCCCATGGCACCCTATGTCACTGAATGAAGGATCCACTTGACGTTGCAAGACTCAGTAGTGAGACAGATCTGTTGCTACAGTGTTGATCTGGTGACAACACCTTCTTCTTTTGGTTCCTATGATATCTCTGTTGCTATTCTAACTGCCATCAAGGCTTCTAAGTATGCGCCTCTTGTGAGATTCTGAATCAGGATATATTTTTATGAGCATGTGTTAAATATAAGATTTCTGGTTGGCAGAGGTACGCACTCTGTCCAAGCAGGAACCACAATCCTAATCAGGGTAAGTATCCCATCCTCGTCGCCAAAATATGTTGTATCTTACCAGATGTAGCCGAGTTGTATTTTAATTATATCTTTATTAAGATAAAGTTGCAGGATGGTGAATCTGTATAACAGGAATGAATTGAATTGAATTGAAATAGCATTTGTATAGCGCATGGCTACCCGGAGGCATCCCAGCGCTAGCAGAAGCAGCAATGAGGTGTTCAGCCATTTAGGGAAAAAGTAATGTTTTTAGGGATCTGCGAAAAGAAAGGTGGTTGGGTTCTGCTTGCAGGTGGAGGGAAGGGAATTTCAGAGTCTGGCCGCATTAAAAGAGAATTGCCGGCCTCCACTTCTTTCATTCCTAATCCTAGGGATAATGGCCAGGTTCATGGTTTTGGAGCGAAGGCTTCTAATGGGCTAATAAGACTGGATGATACTATGAAGAATAGGGGGGCCAGTTTTGAATACAGATTTATGGACAATACACAAGGACTTGAACTTAACTCTCTCCTGGACTGGCAGCCAGTGGAGTGATTTCAAGGCAGGTTTGGCTGAATGATGAATGAGAAATTTTAGGGGTCAGGAAAGGATGGCGTTTAGGGCTAGTGAGGGTTTTTAGGATTCGGTGGTGGGGTAAAAAGGACTATTAGGGTCCAGGAATGGGTGTAGTTTAGTGGTCAGGGATGGGTGTAATGAGGGATTTTTAGGTTGATGTGATGGATGGAGTTAAGTCGTAGAAAGTACTTTTAGGGTTTAGAGATTGGTGTAGTTTAGGCATGGTGAGGGGGTTTTCAAGGGACAGGGATAGATGGTGTTTAGGGGTTGTGAGGAGTCAGGGGTTGATGGTATTTAGGGGTAGTGAGGGGTCAGTGGATTAAAAACATCCAAAGTAATTATTTGACAACGTGAAAGATATACATCTGAAATAATTTCCCCCTGAATAAATAAAGCACTGAAATAAATACCTCAGACAAAACAATTTCTGAAAATTAGACCTGCAACCAATACATTTGCACCTTAAAAAGCATGCCAAAGTCTGTTTTGACCAGAAATACATTCTATGAATTGGTTACAATGGAATGGTAAATAACATTCATTCTGAAAATTGCCATTAAACTGTTTGGTGATATGGGGCCCGATGTAGGTAGCCCTTTACCGATCGGAATCGGCCGAAAATACCGATTTTCGGCCGTTTCCGATCGGTAAAGGGCCATGGAGATGTAGGGGCACATTTTCGGTAATTTTACCGATTCGTTATCATTACCGAATAGGTAAATTTACCGAGTCGGTAATATTTACCGATTCGGTAATGATAACGATTCGGTAAAATTACCGAAAATGTGATGTAGGTAGCCTATGTTCCGGCAGCACATGGCTTACAGAATCGGTATTTTACCATGGAATACAAATCCATGGTAAAAAAACGATTCCTGTGTACATGCACATCTGTGCATGTACACATGTGCCATGTGACAGACAGACGTGCCCTTAGGGCATGTCTGTGTGCCACATTGCACACATGGCCGTTTTGGGGGTGCTAGAGGGTGTCAAAGTGACACCCCCTGCACCCTTGTGAATTCCTTAAATACCGATTGGGTAAATACCGAATCGGTAATGCCTAATCATTCCTATGGGCTTCAAAGCCCATAGGAAAGAATGGGCATTACCGATTCGGTATTTACCCAATCGGTAATTAATGAATTGTTAAGGATTCGGTAACGAATCCAGATGTTGGGACCTACATCCCATTTACCGATTATAAAATACCGAATCGGTAAGATTCGGTATTTCAAAATCGGTAAATGGGATTTACCTACATCGGGCCCATGGTTTCTTAGTAATGGTATACCATGAACACATTTTGTTCCATGAAATCAGACACAACCGCATAGCCCGCATCTGCTAACAGTATGACCTAATGGCTGTGTAAAAACTGTATTTACTGACATTCACCCTAAATAATACATGAACCAAGACGAGGAACATGAATTAGGAGAATACATACATAAAAACTGTCTAGGGCAGAGGATTGAGAGGTAACTGCACAGTTTAATAAACTCTCTAGGCTGATCTTCGACATCATTTGTGTGTAGTGATGCCCCTAACAGCAAGGTTAGTCTCCAGCCTGGAGCACCATAAACAGAGGCACAAAGTAGTGTGAGGTTCCTGCACTTTGCTGTCACCAACCCAGTTGAAAATTTGATCAAGAAGAAACAAGGCTGGGTCTCACTTAAAGGTCCACTTCATCTTGCACAACGGACTCTGCAGTTCCACCCCTCATCTTTCCCATCTACTGAAGGGCAGTGCTTGAGGAAGGCTAATAAGCAGCGCATTGTAAAACAAAAGCCATGGGATTTCTAAAGTGAGCCGGGTCACCATCCTCCTCACATCAGTGTCTACATCTCAATCCTCCAGCCACACAAATACAGGCAACAGACTTCCAATGCCTGGGGAAGCTGGCCCCATTTTCCTTCTTGTGAAATGTCAAACTAATGGCAGTCAAACTGGATGCCACTCTGCTTTGTAATTAATTCTGGGACCCAAACTTGAAGATGAACATCTGAAGACCTCTGTTCTAGCATTGTCAGAATCTTCTTTCCAATATTTGAATTATTCACCCACATGCTTTTTTCATATTGCTATAATTTTTAGGTTAACGCTCCTTTTGAGCACAGATGAATGCTCTTGATGTTTCCCTATATATGTGTACAGCCATTACTTTACGCTTTCAACCCCTCCAAGTAAAGAGCCTAACAGCATTTAATGTTCTTGTACAAGTCCTGGTGAGGTCCAAAGAAAGGAATAGTAGGGGCTGAAACAAGCCAATACCACAAGACAGCTTTGGTGTGAATTTTAATAAGGACGAATGTGATGGGTCAAATATTAATATGATAAGGCTTCAGGACATTTAACCATAATGTTTTTAAAAAATCTGGTTAATGCAAATAAAAATCTTGTACATTTAAGGACGCTTCTGTGTTAAATGCTGTATGTGCGAGTGTATGTGGGAAACTTACAGCAGCAATGTGTTGGAAGAAGACTTCCCGCCGCAGAATCCCTTGGAGCAGGAAGGAGGCAGATGAGAAGGAACCAATTCCCTCCTGCAGCGCCATATAGTGCCTCTGTCATTCCGACAGCACAGGAGCCTCGCAGCAGCAATCAGCGGGAAGAGGACTTCTAGCCCCAGAGTCCATTGGAGCAGGAAGTAGGCAGAAGAGGAGGGTCCTATTTCCTCCCCACAGTGCTATGGAGCACCTTTGTCATCCTCAAGGCACAGAAGCCTCGGAGCAGCAATCTAGGGGAAGTGGACTTTCTGCCCCAGAATTCATTGGAGCAGGAAGGAGGCAGAGGAGAAGGAACCAATTCCCTCCTGCAGCGCCATATAGCGCCTCTGTCGTTCCGGCAGCACAGGAGCCTCGCAGCAGCAATCAGCAGGAAGAGGACTTCTAGTCCCAGAATCCATTGGAGCAGGAAGTAGGCAGAGGAGGAGGGTCCTATTTCCTCCCCACAGTGCTATGGAGCACCTTTGTCATCTTCAAGGCACAGAAGTCTCGCAGCAGCAATCTAGGGGAAGTGGACTTTCAGTCCCAGAATCTCTTGGAGCAGGAAGGAGGCAGAGGAGAAGGAACCCGTTTCATCGACAGTGCTATACGGCACCTTAATGATCCCGCGACGTGGGACACGCACAGGCCAAGAGCGGGCCCACCCAAGTCTGTCAGAAACAGGAGGAGGCACCTCTCTAAGCTCTGCTGTACAGCGACCTTTCTCAGTATTGTACATGATGAGTAGAGGGCATAGACTTGGTCGCTAACCTCCAAATTGCTTCAAAGGGAGGTGCAGCAAGAATGGAAAAGCGGCCACCATTGAAGGACTGGACTTTTTAACAGTACCAGCGGTGCCAGGGAACAACACCTATAACCTTCATGGGATACCTGTTTCGGCGCACAAACTACAGAGACACGGGACACTTCCTTCGGCGTCAAAGATTCAAGGTTTATTACTGCAGGGAACACAGAAGTCACGACAAGTACAACACGTGTAACTTGGGGAGACTGCTTCAAATTGGTTCTGTGGGTCGCTCCTTTTATACAAAATTAACTCATAGGACAACATGGTACACAACAGTTTACAACCTGGTTCCCATAATTATCCCTCAGAGGGGTCGCTTTGGTCACTTTGGTACACATAAGGTCCGGAACATAAGTGCGGAAACATTTGGCGGTTCCCAACTGTAAAAACCCATCTTCCCAACATTAGTGAATTCCAATCGGCAGTAAAACAGATCGAAATAGGGACAAAGACAGGTGCAGAGGGAGATGGAGACAGTGGGGAAATCGAAAAGGGTGTAAAAGGGGAGGTATCGGGAAACACGAGATACAGGCATCAAAGGGACGTGCCTAATGAGATGCACGGCTGAGACAATAAACCGGACGGCAAGATGAGCCTCGAGCGGGGCCATCTGCCTTACAGTATCATCCCCCTCATCGTAAAAGATATTTACAAAGAACATGTGTCTTCCACTAATATCTTGAGAATCCCAGGGTAACGAAGCGGACAGTGTCCGTTCGCTGGCTACTTGAGGGCAAGAGACAAAATGGATGCCGTATCTAAGATGGAACCCGTGGGTACAGATGAAAAACCCACATATCAAATGAACGCTTTAAGTTAGCACAGCGAAACTGCGCACACTTACTAAACTCGTCATTTGCGGTTCTTAGATACCAGACTCGACCATATTCGTGTGAATCAAAAACATCACTTAAAATTGTCACGGAACCTCAGACGCTCCTTTTGCCCTCATGTAGGCAAGCACTAGTCGGAATCATATTCGATATTCATCAGACCCTCGAGATGTTGCTGTAGCATAGCTCTGTCCAACCGAGACCTTTTGGTAACAGGTGGTTGTCTCATACACGTTGTAGCACAGAGGCCACATAAGGCAGGACCGCACTGCACGCAAAGGCAACAAGTGAACAGGAACACTACAACGACTCCAATGATCGTCAGAATTTTCCAACCCCAAGTCGACATTAGGCCCCAAAACCATCCAAGTAGCGTCCAATCCCCTACATCCACGTGTATGGATTCGGAGATCTTATGCAACTTCGAAATGGCTTGATAGACAGTCGGAGCGTTATCAGGAATGAAAATACAGCAGCTCGAATGGATCACCTTACATACCCCACCTCGATCTGCTAAGATCACATCTAAAACCATACGGTTTTGTAACGTCATAAGTCTATCCGCCTGAAGTTCTGTGGTGATATTACCAAGGGCACTGGCAGTAATATTAGCTGTCGATTCTACCACTCGAGTCAACTGTCTTAGGTTCCTACTATTAACCATAGGTCCCCAAAATGGGAGGAAACCCTTGAAAAAGTCTCCTGCCTCTTGACCGGCAGTATCCTCTTCGCTAATTACGCCTCTCACAACTCTAGTTTTGTGATAATCTGCATCTACAGTAAATGTCGGAGGCAACAAGTTTGCGATAAAACATGAGCCCATGAAGTCAGAGGGCAACCATGCATATGCACGATCATGACAAATAAAGTATGTACCCTTGGCAGCCAAAAACACAGGGGACGAGACCATTGGCAATATATAATTTTCAGTGCAAGCACTCTCTCCAAGTCGGGCTTTCGATCTACGGCCGCGACCTATTAAACAAAAATTACCAATGTGGGGTACGACCCATATCGGAGGCGAGCTTTTAAGCTGTTTTTCACCAGTGAACACACTATATTCGCCTCTACTTAGGACCCTATAGGCTTGTACCTCTTCTTCAGGGATAAGCGAGGGATCATAGATATCGCTATCTAAATCCTCTATAGCTATAGACAAAGATTTTTGGTACGAGGTAGGACCAGAGTAAGGGGAACGTGGTTCTCGAATGGGGTGGAAACCCAGTGCGCTTCGAAACATTGTTTGAAATGCTCGAGCTGACCCTTGGGAGCTATACGGTAACACCAGATATGGAATTCCCTTATCCGTAGTATGTGACATCAATCCACACACCCAACAATTAGTAGTATTAACCACTAACTGATGCTGATGAAGGAGCTGAATAAAGGAATTGTTGCGGAATTCTGCACGTCTAGCCTGCTCGTGTTCAGGTAAGATGTGAAAAGAATGAGGAGAAACAGTGGAGGTGAGTTTAAGGTCAGGGGTAAGAGTAGGTATAGTAGAAGGCAAGAAGTAAGACATTGTGTAATACACTCCTCCCGCCAATAACGCAGAAACAGTCACAAACAGTACGAATATTTGGAACACAAAACATTTGGTACGACTGAGTTGCTGCAGCTTGAATCTTTGTGCTTGAGCTTTTTCCAAGTCCATCAGCTTCAAAAAGGCCATTCCCTATGACCGTCCGCAACGTTTCTTGACGCACTTCGTTCTGTGTAGCAATAGTCAATTCCTAGGAGTTCCCAGGAATCGACGGTCTTTAACCTAGCGTCAAGACCTACTAACCAGGAGGAAGTACACGCGCGGCCCTACGGCCTTTATTTCACAAATATATATATATATATCAAAAACAAATGTCTCTCAGCTGTGGAAACAAAGAGTGTAAGGAACGAAGCTCAATGAATATATACAAAATAATTACAATAGTATGAGTGTTCAAACTGATCATGGAAAACGGGATAATGCACTTGTCAAGGGACAGAACGGGGTTTTTTATTAGTCTTTAGTGCTGGATCTTAAAAAATATCGGGTTTTCCCAGGACGTGTCTGTTCGTTAAACAAAAGATCCGTTGAAGGGACAACGCCCTGTTGATCAGCCGAATGTTCTGGTCTTGAGTCTTCTGATGACAAGTGTTCAATAATGCCTTTTTGCTGCACTGAGGATTCTCCGACAGGTTGTGCGTCGCTGAAAGGTACAAACGCCGGCAATCCTTCGGTTTCAGTTGATGCAATGCCTTTCCTTACCCACGAGTCTGCTGGCAACGGAATGGGGACTTTCTTGGTATGGGTGGCATGCACCCAATTTTTCCGCCCCTCCAGACGAACTGCAGTTCTCGTGGCAAGGAGGACCTGATAGGGTCCAGTGAACCTGGGATCCAAATTGTTCTTGCGCGAAAAATTGCGCGTTACCACTCAATCTCCGGGCTGGAGCTGGTGGCCTGGACCCTCCGTCTGTGTCGGCAATGCTTCGTGAACCTGTTGGTGAATTAACCTCAGTTTAGCAGTCAAGTCATAAAGATAATCGATTAACATTGGATACTCAAGTTCACAAAAGGCACCCGGTCTGGGGACCCCCCAAACATTGGCAGGACGACCGAACACTATTTCATAGGGACTGAGCCCTACTCGGGAGTGTACAGTTGCCCTTGTTGACAGCAATGCTAAGGGTAAAGCGTCAGGCCACGAAAGACCTGTCGTAGCCTGGATCTTTGCTAGTTTTAGTTTAAGGGTGCCATTGTACCCTTCAACCAAACCGGCTGACTGAGGATGATTGGCACTATGAAATTTCTGTACAATCCCTAACCCGCGACACACACTCTTCATCACGCTCCCAACAAACTCACTTCCGTTGTCTGACCACACAACCCGAGGCATTCCGTAGCGGGAAAAATACTCTTTGAGTAAAATTTTTGCCGTGGATAAAGCCGTATTATCCTTAAGGGGGTAGGCCTCAATCCACCTAGAAAATGCACACACCACAACCAGCACATACTTCAAATTATTACATCTCTCCATGTGGATAAAGTCTAACTGGATAACTTCGAAAGGGTACGCAGGAGGGGCAAAATGGCCAGGTGGAGTGGGAGTGCCCTTACCAGGATTGTGCATCAAACACACCATACAATTCTTAACCAAGCGTTCAGCACATTTCGTAATACCATCATTCTTCCACACAGGAAACAGCAATTTACAGATACCTTTCGCGCTAATATGTGCTAACCCATGTGCCATAGTCACAATAGCCAGCACATACGCATCAGGCAACATCCATCTTTTCTGTTCCGATAAGTCAATCCAACAACCATTCGCATCCAACTTTCCCGTACTTTCTTTCCACTTCGCCTTTTCAGTCTCGGTGGCTTCATTCTGAATTGCTTTCACACTCTCGATAGTGTTTTCACACATACTTGATTCTGCAGGCCACCTAACCGAACTCGTCACATACATTCGAGTGCTAATGTTCCGGGCAGTCTCCTTAGCAGTCTCATCCGCAAACGCATTTCCACGACCAACATCATCCGTTACTTTCTGATGTGCGCTACATTTGATTATGGCCACCTGTTTAGGCAATGTGAGTGCATCTAAAAGATCATTTACAAGCTGTCCATGTTGAATCTTCGTACCATGTGACGTAAGGAATCCTCTCTCTCTCCACAATCGTCCAAAACTATGTGCCACACCAAACGCATACTGGCTATCTGTAAACACATTCACCCGTTTATCTTTAGACAACACACACGCTCTCGTCAAAGCAATTAACTCAGCAGCCTGAGCCGAATTCTGACTTAATCTTGCACTTTCCACAATCGTTCTCAATGTAACTACAGCATACGCAGTCGTCACATCCCCGTTCGGCAACTTGAAACAAGAACCATCCACATACAAAGTACCATCGGGATTTGTCAATGGAGTATCTTTTAGGTCAATGCGACCCTTGGTTTCCTCTTCAGTTTTGAGATAGCAGTCATGTACTGCTTCATCACTTGATTCTGTGTTGATCGGCAGCAATGTTGCTGGATTCAACACATTACATCGTTTTATCCGTATATGACTGGCCAGCAACGTCAACTCATATCCGGACAATCTTGCACTTGTCAGATGTTGAGTTTTCGTTCGGTTCAATAGAGTGTCGACTGCATGCGGAACCATTACCGTGAGCATGTTATCCATGACTAGACCTGCGGACTGTCGAATGGACGCCGCAGCTGCCGCTGTTGCCCTTAAGCAACTTGGCAAGGCTCTTGCTACTGGGTCTAAAGTCGAAGAAAAGTAGGCACATGGGCGTTGCTTACCACCAAAAGGTTGTGTCAAAACACTCAACGCGCAACCATCCCTCTCGTGAACGTATAGTGTAAACGGCTTACTGTAGTCAGGGGTACCCAACACAGGAGCCGAACACAGCGCATCACGCAATTCAGAAAAACTTTTCTGACATTCTTCAGACCAAGGTACTGGGGATGAAACATCCTTGCACGTAAGGGCTATCAATGGTTTCGCCAACAATGAAAAATTTGGAATCCATTGTCTGCAGTAGGACGTAATACCTAAAAAGGCACGAACATCTCTTTGGGTTTTTGGCACAGTCATTCGGGAAATCGCTGCAATTCTCTCTGGGGTCAACCTTCTCCCTTCTTTTGACAATAAGTGACCTAGATAGGTAACTTCTTGACAACAATACTGTAGCTTTGAAGGTGATACCTTGTGGTGCAATTCATATAGATAGTGTAACAATGATACTGTAGCCGTTTTGCAAATAACATCTGTATCAGCTGCCACTAAAAGATCGTCAACGTATTGAATCAAAGCTGCACCTTTAGGCAATACAAAGGCATCAAGCTGACCTTTAAGTGCTTGGCTGTAGATTGACGGACTCTCACAGTAGCCCTGTGGAGCGCGTTTTAGCCTAAAACTGCGACCTCCTAATGAGAATCCGAACAGGTCTCTGCTTTCCTCTGCAATCGGGATGCTAAAGAAAGCATTCTTTAAATCGATCACTGTGAACCAGGAGGCAGATGCTGGAATCATTGTTAGTAAAGCCGTAATGTCGGGGACCACAGGAAATTGCGGAACCATTATTTTGTTTACCTCTCTCAAATCTATAACAAAACGATACACAGGAGGTTTAGTTGGGTCAGTTCGTTTCAGAATTGGTAATACAGGGCTATTGCACACGTTTCCACGAGTTTCTTCAACAACACCTTTTCCAATGAGATCATGAACGATTTCTAACAGCGCTCGTTCGCCCTCAAGAGAAATACGATATTGAGGTAAACGCGGTAATCGCGCATTTGGTTTTAATTGAATCACATAGGGTGGAATGTCTAACAGGCCCACGTCATTGGGACCTGTGGCCCATAAGGACGCAGGAAGGGAATTCAATTCCGGTGGGAATTTATCAACCGATAAATACATGGGAGAGACCACTCTCCTTCCCAATGTAAGCTCCACTCCTTCGGGGGAACAATACAATGTTGCATATAATCGTTTCAATAAATCCAGGCCCAAAAGATTTTCACCACAACCTGTAGATAGAATCAGTGGAGCCGTTAGCTCACGTGGTCCAATCATAAGAGGCAAAGGGTTAGAGACTGGGTTACTAACAGGGGCGCCAGAGAATCCAACGGAAACATTCGTTAAGCCAGACAAAGGTGCGCCAGGGAGTTTTGAATGCATGATGGAACTTTTCGTCGCACCAGTGTCTAACAGAAAAGGCTCAACTACACCCGATGTAGTCACTGCAACGTAAGGCCCACTCTGATCGACCGGAACTGACACTACTCCCTCTCTTTGTCGTTGGCTGTCCTAGTAGTGGTCATTTACAAAATTCTCGAGATCTATATCATAATCATCAACATTATACTGTGCAGATCGAACTGACCCCGCATTTCGCTGGTCAAAATAATTATTTGCATCCGATTGATTTTGATGACGATCAATCTGATTGTGGGATGAACCACGACCTCTACCACGTGGTGCCTGCTGAGGACCACCGCCACGATTTCCTCGTGTCGACACACCATTCAGACGGTCCCGTAAAGCAAGACAATCATATTTTAGGTGTCCCTCTTTTCTACAATATGCGCACTGATTATACCCAAGTGAAGATCTGGAATCAAAGTTGTCAGAGCGCGGCTGTGTCCTATCGGGCTGTGCTCGTGGTCGATACTGCTGTTGTGCATCATTTTGGTTTGATCGTGGAGGGTATGCTTGCTGCAACAAAACTTTCGTTTTGAGTTCTTTCGTTTTCTTTTCTACACGATCACTTTCTTCCTTTTCCCTATTCTCATAATACTGAGCCGTTGCTAATATTTGCGCAGGGGTTGAAACTGCCCACGCACTCTCTGAATTCTTCAATTTGTTGCTTAGTTCAGGCAACAAATTTGACACGAATTTGTCAACGAATAACCGCTGGCCTCCCTCAGCGCCCATGTCCTGACCGCTGTGGTCGACAAACGCTTCCTCAAACCTAGTAAAGAAATCTGAGACACTCTCGTCTTTCTTTTGCTTACAAGCTGATAACTTATCCCAGTTCACCTTCATCGCTGGCATGAGAGTTTTCATGAGCGTAATGATTTTCTGAGGCAAATCCAAGATCAACTGTTCAGGTTTAGCCCCACCAACTTGTAATGCATCAGCTGCTAGCAGTGCAGCCCAATCACCCCCTAATTCAGCTGCGTGATTGGCTTGACGAATTTTAGCCCAAACTGGTTGCGGTACAACATTGCCAAACAACATGTCGATGTTGGCAATATTCATAATAGTAGCTTCTATCAGTTGTGATAACTCCTTATAATAACCAGCCGGATTTTTACGCGGATCGGGTAAGGATTGCTTCACTTGCAAAACTTCCGATCGTTTCCATGGAAGATGTATCCACACCCTTCGAAAATGCGGTAGCACCACAGGGTTCGCATTAGGATCACCAGGCACCCACAGTGGCGGAACTTCTCTCATGGGATACTGACCAGGAACCGCTTTCCAGTTCTCAGTGGTATCATCTAATGTCACCCGAGAATGTGCTGTGGGTCTGAATGCTAATAAGCGTTCCACGGCACGTCGTACATCGTCTCCTATAATCATACCGTTCGAAAAGTGACTCTGGAGTTCAATTATGTCGGACGGTACATCATCTACATCATTATTGTACCATTCTTCTCTCAAAAAGTTACACATTTCCTCAAATACGAATCTCTGCGTAGGCTCATTAAACTGAGAAAACGTATCAAATACTACACGCGGAGTGTAATTAGCAGGATGTCTTATCCACCTATGTGCCATTGTTACTAACGTCTCTTTCTCCCTACCACTAGGGATCTGACTCCGTCTCTGAGGAGTTTCAGATGAATCAGACGAAAATAACGGACCAGAAAGAGGTGAATAAAGGGTAGCAACAGAGTTAGGAACACGCTTACGAACAGAAGGAGAAAGAAAAACAGGAGCAACAACACTAGAGGTGAAGGAAGGCATAGTAGGAACGGACAAGATAGTCGGAGTAGCAGAAACAACAGTCTGCAAAGGTACAGGTACAGGAGCAGTAGGAACGAGGACAGGTGGTGGAACAAACGTAGGGTTAACAGCGGGCTGGCCCGCAGCCGCTGGAGCAACAAGAGGAACAACAGGAGGAGCTATAGGAGGAACTACAGGAGCAGTAGCACCCTGTACATAAGGAGGTGGTGATTTCATCAAGTATGATAACAAGGAATCCTCCTTCAAATCTTCTTCTTTCTTTTCTAGATTATTCGGTAAAACTGGGTAACATTTATCTATTTTCATGTGATGCAATCTAGTAGCGATTTCCATATCTTTTTCTTCTTTGTCTTGTCTACATTCTTTTATAGCTTGCATTATCGGAACAAACTCTTGCTTTTTATCCTTTTTAAGTTGTTTGATTTCTTTCTGTTTGGCCTCTTTACGCCATATCCGAAAGGAATCAAACATAGCTGGCCTAGCTTTCTTTAAAAATAATTTAGCCTCAAGATTATCTAAAATCGAAAGTTCAAAAGTTCCGTGTGGTGGCCATCTAAGGTCACCGTCTTTCTTTGTATAGCGGATCCAGTAATCATTATAGATTATAGGACCTACCCCATGTCGACTATATAGATCATGTATCTGAGTTCCAACTGGAGGTATCGGACACGAGTCCTCCAACCGGGAATCCATTGCGCAACATTTGAAAATACGAAACAAATCACTATGGCTAGGCATCGTGCACACTAACCTAGTATCAAACTTCAAGGATTACCGAAGCAATAAAACCTCGTGTAAGTCAAAACCCTCGGTTTTTGGCAATTGCAACTGTCAAATAATACTAAGAACCAATACTAAGAACCACAAATGCAATGGAACCATGCAATACAACAAAGCCTTAAGGCTATTACAAAGCTCGGAGAGCTATTACCACAAAGCCTTAAAGGCTAACCACAAAGCTTTCAAAAAGCTAGAACAATCACTAAGGACTGGGAGCGACCCACAAATACTTAACTCAGAACTTCAATGGCGTCACCAGGAAGGCCCGTCTATCGTCTCGCTTGTACATAAGGTCTACGCCGGGCGTCGAAGACAGGTCGACAGTCAGGGCATCGGTCCGTCGCAGCCGTCAGGAGGCGGGAATCTTCGCAGGGAAAAACTTCGGGCCACTTATTTCGACAACAGGATCGATGAAGCGGGGTGCACCTTCCCTCGGAGATTTCACACGAAGTTCCTCACGATCATCAGGCTTTGGACCGGACCGGTACCGCTGAAGTCGCCCCATGTTGGGCGCCAACTGAAGGACTGGACTTTTTAACAGTACCAGCGGTGCCAGGGAACAACACCTATAACCTTCATGGGATACCTGTTTCGGCGCACAAACTACAGAGACACGGGACACTTCCTTCGGCGTCAAAGATTCAAGGTTTATTACTGCAGGGAACACAGAAGTCACGACAAGTACAACACGTGTAACTTGGGGAGACTGCTTCAAATTGGTTCTGTGGGTCGCTCCTTTTATACAAAATTAACTCATAGGACAACATGGTACACAACAGTTTACAACCTGGTTCCCATAATTATCCCTCAGAGGGGTCGCTTTGGTCACTTTGGTACACATAAGGTCCGGAACATAAGTGCGGAAACATTTGGCGGTTCCCAACTGTAAAAACCCATCTTCCCAACATTAGTGAATTCCAATCGGCAGTAAAACAGATCGAAATAGGGACAAAGACAGGTGCAGAGGGAGATGGAGACAGTGGGGAAATCGAAAAGGGTGTAAAAGGGGAGGTATCGGGAAACACGAGATACAGGCATCAAAGGGACGTGCCTAATGAGATGCCAGTTGAGACAATAAACCGGACGGCAAGATGAGCCTCGAGCGGGGCCATCTGCCTTACAGTATCATCCCCCTCATCGTAAAAGATATTTACAAAGAACATGTGTCTTCCACTAATATCTTGAGAATCCCAGGGTAACGAAGCGGACAGTGTCCGTTCGCTGGCTACTTGAGGGCAAGAGACAAAATGGATGCCGTATCTAAGATGGAACCCGTGGGTACAGATGAAAAACCCACATATCAAATGAACGGTTTAAGTTAGCACAGCGAAACTGCGCACACTTACTAAACTCGTCATTTGCGGTTCTTAGATACCAGACTCGACCATATTCGTGTGAATCAAAAACATCACTTAAAATTGTCACGGAACCTCACCATGTTGAAAGTTGGGGCTCTTGACATACGCATAGTGTATAAATGGGTTGTAACTTAAAATAAGTATATACTAATGGCAAACATAACAGTAAGAGGCGAAAATAAATAGGAACAAAGCCATGCACGTCATAAAAAGTGAAGGAAAACCATTTCCCAAGCAGACAGTGATAGGTGGAATGGGGCTCATATCTTAGTCGGACTGTGAAATGCGGATGCCATGTTGGAGATAAGGAGAGACTCATATCTAAATCAGTAGAACGGATCGAAGAGGGATAAAAATTGGTAAAACCCCATAGGAATGAACGAGGGTCACAGGGGTGTCACAACATCACATGGTTATTGTGATCATCCCTCTGTGTAAAAATGTTTGCTGAGTGTTGTACGTATCATTATTTAGTGCGGCTAAAATGAACAACAGAATAAGTATCCTCAGTGAGTGTGCTGAATGTAGTTTGTCTGGGGCCTCCTGATCTCGCCTATCCCAAAGGATATAAAGGAAGGACATAGTAAACTGGATGTTCCTATAAATGGGAGAACAGATGCAGCCCCATTGATATGTCCGCTAAAGTACCTTAAATTCACTCCATGGGATATCCTCATTGAGTCCTCCAATGTGAGTGTAAAGGCGGGAAACCCAGTTTTGTTCCCTACTGAACAATGACTGCTGAGTCCAGTGACCATTTGCTTCAAGGACAGTCCGCTTAATGTTGTCAGGAGTATGGTTAATGGTCAGAAACTGTGCTGACATCTTAGTGGTTCTACTTTTCCACCGCACATTGCTCCAGTGTTCTATTATTCTTCTCACTGGTTGCGTTGTCATGCCTACATATCTAACATCACACAGACATGTAATGAGGTAGAAACAATACTTAGTATTGCAGTTGGTGTGACCCTTCTGTATCCAAGTGTGTCTGATCCAGATGCATCTCTTTTGTTGCTTTTGTATGGAAACATACACTGCCGGACCCACATGGGAAGTGTCTCATCATTGGGGGAAGATCTCAAAGGGGATGTTGCCATTGTTGGATCGCCATTTGGGGTCTGGTATGAACTTTTCCATTTTTGCTGCCCATCCCTTTGTAGCAATTTGGAGGTCAGCGGCCAAATGAATGTCCCTCACCTTCACCACAGCGGTCATGCTCATTACTGCCACTTTTCTTGAGTGGGTCCTATTCTGCTCGGAACTTCAATCTTTTTTGTGACTTTACTGTTCATACCTCTTATCTGAACATACATAGCTTTCAGGCATCACTTGTTCAAATAGGCCTGATATCAGGAGCATGACTAACATATTTACAACACTAAATATGGCCACGTTGCCCTGTGGTCTAGTTTCCCTGAAATGCTCTGTAGTGTGCACTAAGCACATCTGCATTCAATTATTCACCCCATAAAATGCCCGGACCTTGTCTCTACCTCTATGCAGACACAGAGGGGGAGGTCACAAGCACGATTCCGTGTGGGACCGCATGAGTACTGTTATGTTTTTTGGGTTTGTACCTGCCAGTGCCTGGCTGTTTTACTTATGTGTTTCATGGCTACTCCTCGGCCCCCAGTTTCATCTACAACTACACGCGGTACTGTGCCTTGTATTTACTCATTGTCTGTCTTGTATGCAGTATTTGTCATGTTTTTAGTCACTTGCCTGGTTTGCTGTGTGACTTATGCACATTTCTCAACGGGCAACTATTGGGCTCCTGGCATGTTGTGTCTACTCGTTGAGACATTTTATATAGATGGCATATTATGAAGCCCACTATAAATATCTACCTTTATGCCTGAAGGAGATTCCACCTATACATATATATATTTATGTATTTACATTTTCATGTTCTTTTGTCTATTTCTTTTCCAGGTTGGTCCCTTTGATTTAATTTGTCTGCATACACACAGGCATAGCAGTGATTATTCTATTTGAAGATATTTCACTCCAGTCACATATCCCATTTAGGTGTAGGGTAGGGATTTTTTCAGTCCTGAAGAAACACCATGGATCCTTTCTGGATCAATAAGGCGTGAAACATGTCGACCCTAAAAAAAATGCACTGTGAGGCTGTCATGGTCTATAATTTCCATTAGACAGCACTCCTTACTCTTCTTCTAGTCCTGTCAAAGGGACCATTATATTAAATTAGATAGGTACTCCTTAGGCAATTTAAACACACATTGCACTTTACCTTGCACATCACCCTGCCCTCATCATTCCCTCACTCATAATTGTGGCAAAATAAAAAATCTCTGATAAAGAGCCCCTCTGGGGGCTTATGAGGCATTGCAGCACTGGTCCCACAAGGAGCAAAGCCCTATGATGAAGCATGATACCAATCTGGGTGTGTGAGGGCTCTATTTTAGGATTGTGAAGATCCTCTCCCTCTTATATTGTTCCAACCTTTTTCATTTCTCCTTATCTTTCTTTAGGAACAGTCACCTTCTTCGTGTATAACTGTTAGAAGACGGAAGCCCGAGCCCTGGACCTTTATAAGCTCCCAGTCCATCTTTTTGATTATTTGCAGTTTTAATTTGCAATGTCAACCTGCTAAGTTAACCTATTTGCCAAGCCCAAACCTTCCTTTTTATTACATATAGGTCACCCCTAAGGTATGCCCTGGGCAGCCCATGAGCAGCCTCTGACACCATGAACTCTGAACACTTCTGGAACTGAGGACATTCTACCAGGAAGAAGGACTGCTGTTCTGCCAGGACTGACTGCCACTTTGCTGAACTGCTTTGCTGTGTTGGCCTGCTGCCTGCTGCTTTTTGCCTGGGAGTGAGAAGGACAAAACCTGCTCTCTACACCCTATAACCCAACGGGCATATTTACAATGCCCCAATGGCACTTTACGCTGCTGGAGCATCACTTTGTGATGCTCCAGCAGCGCCGTATGCTGCACATATTTACAAGGCCACTAAAAGCCACGCTGCGTGACTTTTTATGAATATGTGAATATGGCTACCTTTCACACAATGCTCTGTGTGAATGGGGCGTTCTATGGGTGTTGCTGTGGGTGGTCCAGGGGGAGGCGTGATAGTGGCGCAAAAAGGGTAAATACCTTTATTTCTCCTCGTTTTTCACTCTATGTGTGCTTCATTCTGCAGCACACATAGAAGGAGGAAAACGCCATCAATTATTGTTTTAGTTCCAGTCCGCATAAAAACAATCAGCCCTGCAAAGCAGCCAGTTGTGCGCCAGTGCAAAGGAAAGCACATGGATGCATGGTATTGCTGTAAATAAGCACTTTCCTAATCACACAGTTTGGCGCAGCAAGATGGCTTGCAGTGCCACGCTGAGTCATTTTCTAGTAAATAAGCCCCTATGTTTCTCCAAGGGCTTGTTTGCCTCCTCCTGTTGCTGGAGTCTCAGGGATATCAAAGACTTCATTTTTATCTCCAACGCGGCACCTGGACTTTATTTGCTGTAAGTCCTTCTCTGCCAAGTGGTAACAACCCAGTCCAAGGCCCTGGGAAGTGTGTTTAAAGTGTTGTATCTGCAAGAACCTGTGCATTGATGGCGCTGCCCGGTCTGAACCAATGCATCACCTTCTGCGAGATCGGGCCCAACTTATCACCGCTGCTGTAGGGACTGGAATAGGTGCATTGCTTCCACAATCACCGCTTTAGAACCAATGCATCACCGCCGATGCGATCGACGCATTGTTCCTCCAGCGTGAATTAACGGGGAGCATCACACTCAGAACCATCACAATCAGCACTTTGTCCACGGAACTGACACATCGCCATTACTGCGTGGAGAAATCCAGCGCAACTTAGCAACTGCCTGTGGATCACCGACGGGGGCACCCTGTCCCCCTTGTAAATTCGGTAAATTTACCGAATCTGTATTTACCGATTCGGTAATTGACATTGATTCCTATGGACCTCAAGGCCCATAGGAGTCAATGGCAATTACAGAATCGGTAAATACCGATTCATTAATTTCCGAATCATACCGATTCGGTAATTAATTCAGTAAAATTACCTACATCCCGATTGCCAGTTCTTAAATACCGATTCGGTATGATTCGGTATTTAAGAATCGGTAAACTGGGATTACCTACATCTGGCCCTAAATCTTTAAAAAACGCATATCTTGAATTCTACCAATTGGATTTTTGGTGTTTTGGTCTTGTTGTGTTCAGAATACAATGATCTATTTTCTAAACTGGTGTGGAGTCATTTGGGGTGTTTTCACTGATTTACTATGTGTTTTGTGCACAAGTACTTTACACATTGCCTCTTAGTTAAGCCGGACTGCTCTGTTTCAAGCTACCAGTGAGTGAGCACAGGTTCATTTAGAATGTGTTACTGACTTAACCTGACCAGGATTGTGGTTCCTTCTTGGACAGGGTGCATACCTCTGCCAACTAGAGACCTAATTTCCAACACAAACCACTGCATAAAGATTTACAAAAGGGGTGGGGGGTAACACATGTTGTGGCATACCAGCACATACTTCACACAGATGAATTGTAGTAAATACAGAGCCTGATAGCACTCAATTTAGTTGAAAGTGCAGCACATGCTATGTACCTAGACATGTTTCAGGACATTTGTCTTTCTTCAGTAGTGAGAAACCCTTTAGATTTTGGAGTGCTAGTAATCTTGCTCACAGTTTTCTCCAGGTTTCTATACCACTACCATAGCACAGGTGCATCCCAAAGAGCCAACAAGGAGCCAATCACAAAAGGGGGAGGGAGGACACTGCCAGGCATACCAGCACACAGTTCACCCAGATACATTGTGATAAATGCAGTGTATGATAACACTATGTTTAGTTGAAAGACTTCAGTATTCACTAATAACACTACAAGGAACAGGCAGTGTGTCCTCCCCCCTTTTGAGATGGCTCCTTGTTTGGTCATTGGGTAGACAAGCTCATTGAATGCACATGCAACTTGAGAGTTTCAAAATAGCCTAAAAAAGTTCAAAGCCCTTTCTCTTCCAAATCCTTTTTAACTTCACTCACTTTACACTGCACTTATAATTCCATCAGCCAAAGCATTCAAAATCCATTGTTGAGGCCTGCTACAAGGTGAATTAATGGTCTATCTTCTTCTTTCTTACTTTCACTTCCTCCTATCGTGAATTCTGTGTCCTGGTCGAAATCCGATCCACATGATCCTCTTCTATGATCTAGAGAGGTACTGGTGGGAAGGAAGGATATCCAAATGATGACACTGACCTCTCTTGGTAGTTGATGGAAATCTGATTAGTTCACAAAGGTCTATGAATTATGCTTTTTTGTATCTTCGGGTGTTGACACCGTCTGTGTGATTTGAGAATTCAGATCCGTCTCCCCTGTGTAGACCACCAGATTTGTTTGTTGTTGTAATGTTTTATCTAACGCACAACAGAACTTGAACTATACAAATATTTCATGATATGTCAGCAATTAAGAAAGCAAAAGTGAAGCACTTTTGTAATTCTAGAATGGGATGGGAATAAATATTTTAATAGAATCAAAATAAAGCAAGACACTTTACTTGGTGATGTGCAAATGGTAACTATTCACTGAACCCCAATGTCCACACATTATCATTTATGTGCAGTATAGTTTTATCAGTGTAGGCGCATGTCTGTGCAATTGAGTTCCATTTCAATGGAAAATGTGCTGTATGTAAATGAGAGTGAACTACCACAAAGGATTTGTGAATATATTTGTCACAGTTTGCTCCAAAATGTACTATTGGCGACAAATCACACTCTCTTGCTGAATGTGCGTAACTCATTTGCTGTACTTGCAGAGGCGGATTCTGCTGTATGGCGCTGGGGCTGGACCCCTCTGAAATTCATATAAAATTCATATATTTTGTCTGCAAAAAATATCAAATCCATTGATTTATTTAGAGAGACGATCCCTGATCGTATCTCGAAATAAATTGATGTATTTAAGTCTGGGCAGCCTGCCCCACCTCGCTCTGAACAAGGAGCCAGACGCCAGGCAGTAAATCAACTTTCTTCAATTTGTCACATGACACAGGGCTTACCTTTCTAAGCCCTTCAGTACCTTGGGACTCTTTGGTGATGCTGTGTTCCAGTGATGCTGATGGAGTCACAGTTTCGGACCTTCTAGCCTGCACCCCTGCATGAGACAATACATCGTTCACAGGCATAGATCTCGCCCTTTCCCAATCATCGCAGGGTAGGACTGGATAAGTGCTCAGTAAGTGAGATTTGGCACCTTGTCCTTTGTAATGGTAAGTGTTAATGCTAAACTTGTATTAGGTATACTGTGCTGAGATAAACGCTCACATCAGAGAAGCCCTGTATAAAACACTCTCATCTGTACAATGTCAAACAACAGACTGAGATTATTGATCCTATAGTGATCAAAAGAAGGAGAGCAGTAAATACAATATATACTGCTACCTAAGACAAGACAAGGGAAGACAACACATGTCTTAATACTGCCCTCACACACTTTGCAGTGTCATGCTTCATCATTGGGCCCATCATAAATCTAGGTGCAGACCAACACACTAGATGTGGCGCAATCTTTTTTTTTACGAAGATTAGTGGTGAGGGTGGAGAAAGACAGGAAAAGATGTGATAGTGCACATACAACACGTAAACGTGACACAACAGAAAAAGAAAAGAAAGAAGGGAGGTCTCTTCCCTTCTATACCGGAACCAAAATGTGCAGTACTTAATTTAAAACAACCTAGGGATCAACATAAATATTTTAATTTTGTCTGTAGACCCCTGGAAGGGTTAAAAATGTATATATCAGGGTATAAAGTGAAGGTGATGATCCCTATAGCCCCACTGCAGTTACCAACCAATACTAAGCCCCCACAAGGGTGACGCTGGCTTTAACCCCTTCCATGCTCATGACGAGCTCAGCTCGTCATGCAGTACACTGCTCGTGTGCTCATGACGAGCTGAGCTCGTCATGACCACACCCGTTTTCATTGCTGTCCAGCATAGCAGGGGAAACTCTCAAGCAGCGATGAGGTTAATCAGGGTCTTGGTCCCCACTTTCCAATCCTTACCCTAATTGGGTGTTTATTACCTTCATATTTTTTGTCTGTAGATAATTTCTCATACTCTTGGTCCTCTCCAGAATTTCTGTGAGGGAACCAATTCACGAGTTCATAAAGACTTTCTGAACCTGGGACTGCGTGGGCCTGTGCTCGCGCCATCACATAGTCACAAGAAGCACCAGGGTTTCTGCTCCCACTGTCGGCCCTCATGTTCTAGGTTGTCTAATCATTGGTTACTTTGCTATAGGATGAAGAGCTAATGTGACACTGATGCTAGCTGGTTGGGGTTTTTCTAGGTACTGAGATGAGTTTCTGGTACACCACAATTCACTGATGTCCTAGGTCTCTGTGCACAGTTCTGTGTATGAGCAGGATCCTTGCAACATGGCACCACCAACGATGTGGTCTTATTGTGAGACTCTTGTGTAGTGCTTGTATCAGTCCACGACCCCCTCAATATTGTTTCCAGTTGACAGTGGTGACGGACAAATCTACCTATAGTTACATAGGTCTTTTCAAGCTTGATAAAATAAAACGATTTTCTTTTGAATTACTACCCAGTTGTGCTTTTCATATTGCATTGTACTTATCTATCACTGTGTCATTATGGCTGCGGTGGATATCCCAGTACACAGCCAGTTGGCTGTGTGCAATCATTTGCAGGATTTCCTAGTCTCTTTGGAAGGACAGGCAGTGATTTTTGTCTTATCTGCTGACGCAGCGTACCCGTTTGGGCTAAGGCGCTTGCGCCGGCTTTGTACTGTACTCACTGTGGATGGGACAAATTTTCCCCTTGACATGAGATTCCTTTGCGGTCAATGCCACAGCCTCAACCCCAATACCCCATGCGGCGAGAAGCAAAAGCTTCCGCTGCGGAAATCCTTGAACAATTGGAATATCAAGGTGTAATTGAAACGTCTGTGTCTCCAATGAATAACCCTCTTTTTACTGTGACCAAGCCAGATGGCTCGTACCGTTTGGTGTTGGATTACCCCCACTTAAACTCACATTGTCGTACGTGCGCGGTGCAGAATACTCCCAGTTCTGCTCTTGTGGATTGTCTTGTACGTAAAAGGTTCAAAACCACACTTGACATATCCAATGTTTTTTTTTGCCCACAATCTGTCCCCTCTTAGTAGTCAATGAACAGCTTTTACAAGTGGTGGCAAACAGCGCTAATTTCGCCGTTTGGCTATAGGCTATAAGAACCGTCCAGGCATCTTTGATGCCCGCGTTGTCTCTCTCTTGGAAGGGTTCGACACAGATGCATGTTCGTATGTGGATGACATCTATCTCACAGACGACGAATTATGGCCGCATCTGTGTCGTGTAGACTGCATCATTTGCAATTTTGCGGATTTTGGCTACAAACTTAACTTTTCAAAATCTCAGATTGCAGAGTACATAGACTTGTTCCTGGGCTACAAGCTCAACAATGAAGGTCGATGTTTGGCTCCTCACTTCCTGGAGAAATGCGCACTTTTGCGCACCCCCACAACACTGAAAAAACTACAATCTTTACTGGGCTTTTTGAATTTTGGCCGTACCTACACTCCCGAATATGCCCAGCGTATCAAGCCTCTTTATGCCTTGATACAACCTTCTTTTTCCAAATCGTGCTGGCTGCCTGAACATTCAGCCATCTTGCAATCCTTGCCTGCTGATCTTCTAGAATCTAAATTCTTGTTGACCCGTGAAAACCACACCAACCTGGTGATAAGAATCGTACCAGGGGCGGTGGGTTTCACATACCTCACTTTTAACGAGGGTGGGACAGTCCTTATCGCTTACAAGTCACACTTGTACGCTTCGGCTGAGTTGCAGTTTTCCACTGTGGAAAAAGTTTTGACAGCAGTGCTAATGGCAATTCTTAAGGAACGAGCACTGTCTCAGGGAAAGCGCATTCTGGTTGTTACTCCGTATCCTGCCTTGGAGGCAGTGACAAAAAACAGTATACCAAATTCAAAGGCTTTGCACCCGCGGTGGATACAATGGGCCACGTCCTTGATATCTCCGGATGTCACATTCATTTTTGATTCCTCTCTGCAGACTCAGTTCTTGCAGTATGAATTTGTTCATCCTGCTACTTTGATGATGCGCCCACTAGAGGATTTCCGTTGTATCATTTACACTGATGGAAGCGCGCAAGCGGCTACGGATTCAAAGCACACAGATTCTTCTCCCTGCGCAATTGTGGTTGGTACTATGGCAGATGGTGAATTCAAGTCTGATGTTATGCATACACAGACATTAGGGGACTGTACCGCCCAATTGGCAGAGCTTCGTGCTCTGATGCTTGCATTGGAGTACACTGATCCCAGTGTGACTACACTTGTCGTAAGTGACTCTTACTACTGTGTTGAATCCTACAATCACAATCTACACTTTTGGACTCAAAATGATTATCGTGACTACAAAGGTCGTACAATAAAACATAAAATTATCTGGGTTCGAGTGGCTGAGCTTAAAGAGCGACTGCCACTTGTCTTTGTAATTCATATTCTGGGTCACCAGCGTGTTGGAGTTCACGCTGTTGGCAACTGTCTCGCGGATGAAGCTGCTAAGACAGCAGTTGCAACATAAGCCGTAGCAGCAGTTATACGTTCCAAATGTTAGATTGATGATGACATCTTGGCAGCTATTGCCGCAACAGAGAACGGAGGTAATTACCCTAGAGGTTTCCCTTCTAAATACTCTTATCATTTAAGTCCTGACAAAGTTCCTTATGTGAGAATTAACGACATTGGTGACAGGTTAATGACCAAGGCGGACCGCAGGTAGACTTTGATTACAGCAGCCCACGCTGGGATGGCCTCATTGCATGCCGGTGTGTCAGTCACCGTATCTCTTCTCCAGCAACGATATTGGTGGCGGGATTTGTACAAACAAATGAGTGATTATGTCCTTCAATGTGGCATTTCTCAGCAAATTAAACCTTCTACTGCTGCACGCCCGCCCCAAACTCAGTTGTACATATCTAATAAACCACTTGCGTGGGTTTATTTAGATCACTGCGGCCCTTTCTCATCTGATACTGCGTATAAGTACATCTTAGTAGCAGTTGATACTTGCAAGCGCTTTGTGTGGTTGTGGCCGCAACGTAGTGCTGATTCCCGAACCGTCGAAAGGGATTTGTGTGTCTTTGTGGGAATTTTTGCGGGTGGTACCTTCCATTCGGACCAAGGTCCAGCGTTTGCCTCTAAGGCATACAAGGATGCCATGAGTTCTTTGGGGGCCCAGGTCAAATTTTTGTCTCCATACCAGCCTGAGGGTAATAGTGTTGTGGAGCGGATGAACCGTGACTTAAAGCAATCCTTGACAACTAAGGTATTAGGTACTGGCTGAGACTGGCTTACCCACCTCAATAGCGTACAGTGTGCACTAAATAATCTCCCTAGAAGGTCTCTGGGTGGGCAGACCCCATACAAAATGCTCTTTGGTATCAAAATGTTTGTTCCGGACCTTGAGGGTCTAGACATGGCGGCGGCAGCCGCATCCTTTGACATAGATGAACATTCTAATGTTTTACAGAACCTACAAAAGACCAGAGACAGTCTTGCAGAGGAACATTTGCCTTCCACATCTGATGCTGCGTGCAGATTCCGGTGGTCGGCTGGCTACCCCAAGTTGGAGAACTGGTCCGAGAGAAGATCGAGAACAAGAAGAAATTCGGTCCCTCCTACCTAGCTCCAGTTCCTGTGCTTGGAGTGCAGTGTACAAGAACAGTCATTTTACCTCCCCTTCCTGGGTGAAAGGGCAACAGGTACATCTCCATTGACAATGTCAAACTACACAGGTTGGCCGATTCTTCATAGTATGACTCCTGCTGTTTCGTGTCCAGCAATGGTGCGACACTCTGTTTTGGTCCCGGATCCTGCCATCGGGCCTGATATTGCCATTGAGATGAATACAGTTGCGAATCCTTTATTGAATTCAACTTACCCCACTGACTTGTCTATGCCTGACTTGGAGACCCGTGTGGCCAATCAATCATGTTTTTCATTCGACACTGGCTCTACAACATCTAAGGCCCCTTCAAAAGTTTCAAATTTTGTTACCTGGTTTAAAAAACATGTTTTGATTCCCCCCTGGACTTCCATTTGGCTGGTGCTTTTTTCAATTTTTTTTAATTATGTCCATCGGATTTGTGGTGTACTTTTTCGATTTGTGAATGGACATTACATTCAAGAAAGAACTTCAATTAGACTAATTGATGGAACTTTGGTCCCCTACTCCTCTTCGCACATCATGGAGAGGGACCAGACTTTTGTGAGTATAACTGCTTGGCCTGTTTTAGATGGGATTGCTGTAAAGTTCCAGATTCTTGCGCCCACAGAGGTTATTAATATTCCCAATGTCCTCTGTGTTTGTATGGGGAGGTAGTTAAACAAAATATTCGCCCTGTTGATTGGGACGTCCAGGCCGTAGAGGCTTTACTTTCAGATTTGAAATATTATGCTGCCTTTGATGCTGAAGATTTGTATCTAGATTCTGCTAACTATGGCGATTTGTTCTGTTACCAGCATTTCAGAAATCAGACAAATACATTTAGAAATGTGGACTCTTCAAACGTTAAAATCTACGAAGGTGCCTTGGGATTACATGAACACAACATCTTTATTTTTGCCTTTTAATTTGACTGGTAAACAACAATTTATGTCAATGAAAGATGCCACGTTTTCACTGCTGCATATTGAAAAACTGGAACCGTTACCATTTTCAGTGGCTGAGTCGAATTCTGCGGTTTGGCTCATCCATGGGTTAATAGCTCTACCTTTCCCACTGTTTAAATTTGAGTCATGCATGAAACACTATGCCATAGGCAGATTTGAACCTTTAGGTAGTGCTTTTCTACATGAAGTGTGGAATCTCCCATTTACATACAGGTGCTTGAGAGAAGGAAAATACGTTTATTTAAAAAGTGAAGACTGCACTTCCACACCAGATCACTCTTTAGTCTGTAGAAATCTGCAATTGCACGGTTCTTGTAATATTACAGCACCGAATCTTGCATGTGTTTTGAAAGGCACCCCCACCCCGGCTATTACACCAACTTTCACGTTGCTTGCAAACTGTAGTTATTTGTTATTAAATAATGAAGATTGCTGTGGTATGCTTGCTGGTATCCCGTATATTGTTACAGTTTCCCAACATGTAGTTTGCTGTAAGAATGTCCTGTTTCTTCCTCCACATAGGAGGCTCAATGTTTCCATCAGGCCTTCTATTCCGACCTTGAAAGCAGAGTTTAACAAGATGAGTAAAATAAGAGCTCTTTTGTACCCAGAAAGAAGTCGCCCTTACATCTGCGCATGAAACATATGTCCTTCAGGTTGCAAACACTCGTACTGAGGTACATGCCTTATTAAATACTGATATGCCCCTGCATTTTGGTGCTTTGATTCACACAATCTTTAATGCCTCATCAACCACGGGCCTGGCACACTTTTTTAAAGTAGTAAGTTCTGGCCTTGTGACCTCATTCCAAGTTATATTTGGTGGGATACCAGCAGTTTTTTAATTCAATTTTTTCAAGTGTCTTCGGTGATTTCCCGTTAATTCTTGCTTTGGGAGCGGGTGTGCTGCTGTTAGTTTGTTTCCTTCAGAATGGATGCACAATCTGTGCCCCACGACGATCTGCCCCGGCTGATCCCCTTCGTAACCGGATGCTAGAATACTATGGATCACTACCTCTGATGACTCTGAGTGTGGCGTATGGTCTATCTTTCCGGTTCTCATATTTTACTTGCGTGCAGCCTGTTTTCCATTGCCAGCATTGTGGATTTCAATGGGCCCTGGATTTGTGTCTCTGCAACACAGTGTCTCCTGACCCAGATTTTAATCTACTAATGAGTTCCTTAGTTGCTCATGAAATAGATTGTTCTGGTTTCGGGATTATGGCCTGCGCAGCGGCTCATGGGGTTCTAGGCAATTGGAACATATGGACTACAGCCAATAACTTTCTGGCACGCAGTTATCTCGAAGAAAGCCCAAGTTGTCCTCTGATGGTGCTAGAGGCCCCGGCTATTGAAGAACATGTATGTTCATTTACATTACTTAATTGGATGGCTGAAATGTTCATGGATGATGACAACGACTTCCTGTTGGAAGCAGTTGCAACATACAGTGCCTACACGCTGTTGGATTGATGTGTAGTTTTTTTCTGCTTCATAAACAAGTAAAGAACTTGTGAATATTTTTTTTTTCTCTCACTAATGCCTTAATGTTTTTCTTATTTTTTGAGGTCTTATTCACACCATGCCCCCCACTGACTTGGTTACTTTTTAATTCGGATTTTTACTCCCAATTATCAAGTTTGGCAAAATTCCTGAACTTGGTTCTTTCTCATTCAAACTTGAACTCTGAATTCTGTGAATCTTGCCCCCTTTATTGTGCGTTCTCCGATCAATGGAGGGTGTAGTATGGCCTAAAGCCTGCTTTGCGCGCATGTTATGTTATAATAATTTATTAGAAGTTTAAACGCCATTTTACCTTTTGCCGCTTTTGCACACGACACTGCATAGCTGTTTTTGTAAGTTAGCCTTCGTGAAGGTGTACACTTGAGAAAGGGTTTTGTTTTCGACATCTCTAGACTTACATCGTGCCCCTAGTCTGCACAGTGAGTGCTGAAGCCGTCAAGGTTATCAAAACATGGTAGCTGTTTTTCGGCATGATCGAGGAACGCTTTCTAGACACAACATTTACGCGCCCTTATTATTACACACTAGCCATGATTTCACACACTTGGAAGATTTTCCATTTCCAGGGATGCAGAGAGCTTTGGCTGATCCGAATGTGATTTACTCTTACTGATCGGAAAGGTAATGGGGTCACCCAAACAAGCCTAAGAGACCTTCTTTAGTTTATAATACATAGTTCCTATATAGGGAGGGTGTTAAAACTAGGCACTATAGGACCTGTTTTCACCATCATTGTAATATGATTTCTCCTTTTGTATTTCATGGAATTGTAACAATGCTGACCATATTATTTTTAATCATATGTCTGCTTATGTTGGCTAAGATGCTGCATCTGAGATCACGTTGTTAAAAGAAATATTTTAACCTTACCGTGTCTCTTCTTTACTCCTGTTGTGGACTGGTATGAGAGTATAACAAAAGAGTGTTCTTACTTCCCATCATTCCTGAGTTTGTACTAAGTCACATGTTCTAGGATGTCTAATCATTGGTTACTTTGCTATAGGACGAAGAGCTAATGTGACACTGATGTTAGCTGGTTGGGGTTTTTCTAGGTACTGAGGTGAGTTTCTGGTACACCACAATTCACTGATGTCCTAGGTCTCTGTGCACAGTTCTGTGTATGAGCAGGATCCTTGCAACAATTGCACACCTATTTGGTGCTTAATAAGGATCTGCTTTATTTAAGATTGATTGGCACAGTGGTTCTAAAATGTTTCATCCCAACTCTGGACGTGTTTTGGTTTTAAAGACCGTTAGACGCAGTAACATGCTAGATGAATTTGGTTGTCGGCATTCTAGATGAATTTGGTTGTGTAATTCTGGGGATTCATCTCTCTCATATGGCATTAAAGAGATATTGAAACAGGTCCCCGTTGGGACTTATGTTCATGACCTTAACATTAATGCCAAAAACAGTAATTAATTTCCAAAGATGAATGTTACAAACTTTAAGGTAATGCACGTCAGCGATTAAGTTTCTCTTTCTATTTCACATGTTTTACTTAATTTTCCATTCCCTAAGAGTGCAAGCTATTTCCGTCATGTCGTGTTTCTGTGAGTTTTTTTTTGCATCTTATTACTTTCATATAATGCATACTTTAAACAGAGTAGCACCAGGTGTTTTTGACGGTCCGGCATCGTGGGCTCTGGCACTGAAGCTGAAGGCAGTGTGAGTTTCTCACAGTGCCAGACAGTGGTTTGGCCAGAGCAATGGTCACATATTCCGGTTGCAATAGAAATTGTGTGTATATGTGTGTGAAGGTAGTACACAGTTGTCAAAATACTGAAAGGTGAAAGTAAAAGAAAAGAAAGTGCTTACATGTGAGTGAGTGCAATGTATGTCTGGAGGCTATGAAGTGAAGGAGATACGAGGAAGTGCATTCATTCAGGAGAGAGTGAAAAGAGGGTGCTATAGAGGCAAGAGATGATGTTTAAGATATGTTGATGGAAAGGATGTGGAGAGAAAAATTGCATACAAGTCTAACATAAAGTGCACATAACTGAAGAAGAATACTCCTTCCACAGGCCTCAATAATATTTAATTTACAATCTCACAATCTCAGAATTTGAACATTTTCAATATTAAATATTTGCAACAAAATCATTGTTGTTACTCATTTATCTTAAACAACTAACAACCATTGACAAAACTATTAGTCCTTCCAGGTTTTAGGTGTATGACAGTTGCTGTGTTGTTTATATCTGGATCTACAAAAAGCTCAGAGAGAAACCAAGCTACCGGTCGAGTAGCACACTATGGTAATTACAGAAATGCATTTTAAAAGTTTAAGCTTTTAGAGACACCCCCCACACTTTTTTCATGCCGCTTAAAGCCATGTCTGTACATATTCCTATACGTCTAATAGCAGCCAGCAGCTGTGGTTGCTTCCCCAAGCCGGGTTAGAGCATTTTCTTCCAAAATAGAGGGGCATGCAGTGCAAGACATCGGGATAGCACACACTTTAAAAGTCCTGTATTTCTTGCAATGTACAATTTGCACACTATGGTAACTGTATTATTAAAGCAGTAGCATATGGAGCAGTTTTTAATGTGTTTAAATATTTCAAGACTAGATATTCACAATTGCTTTATAAACCATCATGCTTTCTTACTAAATTAATTATAAAAATTTGCTATAAAATGCACCATTTGACAAACGTTTTTAAATTTTTTATAAGGGGGAAGACCCCCCTTCAAACTCAATGTTTGTCAATTGAGCTTGCTCACTTCGCTCCCTACATAAAAGTCATACCGAACTTTTACGCTCACCACATTAGAATATCTCCAGCCTCCACTGTATATTTGCTCTTTGTGTGATGCTTGAATTTTGCACAATTCCTATGACTTCATTTACCTAACACAGGTGGCTGCATCACAGTTTAAAAATTGTTCGACTGAATGGGAGGGAAAGCAACACTTCTAGTCTTCATTGTTGGAGGCACAGTATGTGCTCGGCTTACACAGGGAGGAAAATAAGAAACCCAAATCAAGCAGAAAGAACTCAGCATTGACTCACCATGAGAGATGGCTGAGGGCTTCTTCAGATTAGACAAGTAACGTCCAAACTCTACACAGATTTCTGTGAACAATGGTCAGGTTTTTATAGCACCTACAAAGGGTCCCTGGAGAGTCAGAAATAAAGCAAGACACTCTGTGAAATGGCCAGCAACGATGCCAATAAATTACATGGGCAACGTGGTTCTTCCTTGGAGACATAAGGTGGACAAAAGAACTGAATGTGCTGATGACACTTGGGGTGGGAGAACTGTGCACAGGAGCTGCATTAGGTTGGATTATTAGACCTAAACTCCCCTGTCGACTTAATTTTGGTATTGGAATTTCCGTCAGGAAGCGAATATAGTGTTTCTTGGATACTAGATGCCACATTCCCGGGTCAATACATTTTTCTTGTTGTGGAATGATGGGAGAATAGGGCGGTGTGGACTGAACCCTGGACACCTGATATATTATATTTATGAGTTTTATATAGCGCCTGAATCACCCCCGGAGGGGTATTTCTGCGCTTTGGACGGAGCTACTGTATGGGCTGACGGATGGTTTCAGAACAAGGTGGTCTTAAGTAGTTTCCTGAAGCGTGAATAGTCGGGGCATTGACTCCGGTAAGTAGGTAGCTGGTTCCAGTGCAGGGGAGCAAGGTAGGAGAAATATTTACTACCTAGTCTACTTTTCCTAACCCTGGGAACTATAAGAAGAGATTTGCTTCCTGATATAAGGGTCCTGGAGGGAACGAAGGCCTGAGTTTCTTAGAGATGTAGAGAGGACCTTTGTTATACACGGCTTTATGGACAATACAACAGATTTTGAATTTCACACGCTTGCGGATTGGGAGCCAGTGGAGCTGGTGGAGATGGGGAAGGGAAGGAGTTTTAAAATGAGCATTTGTGACGAGTCGCGCTGCAGTGTCCTGTACTACCTGCAATCTACTGGGGGATAACTCATTCGCAGAGACAAGGAGAGCAGTACAGTAGTCGAGGTGGTTCATTATCATAGATAAGGTCTCTTTTATGTGAGAAGTACTGGGGGATGTCATCATAGAGGGCTTTGGGAGGAGGTCTCCGGATTGTTGCAGGTCTTAGGGCTAGTAAAGGATTTCAATATTTGAAATAGTTTTTGGGGAACGTTCTCTGCCTTGACTAACTGTTGGGCGCTAAACGTTTTTTGCGCTCCTTTCATGTTTTTGTGGTAGGAGGAGAGGGCATTCTTAAAATTATCTTTGTCCCTTCATTTCTGGGACCTGCGCCAACGTCTCCAAATTTTTGCACTGTCTTTTTTCAGCGCAAAGCTCGGGGGAATACCAGGCTGATTGAGGGCGCCTAGCTGTATTCTGGAGTGCTTTGAAGGGCGCAAGCAGGTCAATGGTCTTAGTAACCACTGATACACATAAGTAGATACACCCAATGGCTAAGATTGCAGAAGGAGTTTATGGATCGGGGTCTCACTGTAATCTCATTTTTTATATCTAACAATGTCTTTGATGGTCACCACATATAATGTTAGGGATATTTTCTTCCAGCCTCCTCAAAGAAGGTAGCAGGGGTGGGAATCTTGATAAGTGCATGGCTTAAAAAGATAAGGAGGATCAGATTTCAGGAGTTACCAAAAGAATGGATGACCAGCCACAATCAACTGCATCTGTAGATGCTCCTAACCAGGGATTGGGCAAGAACCCAACTTAAAATGTATCATTAAAGCGATCATAGCAATAGTCTGTAGATTATTGCAGGTTATCTAAATTTAGTCATGTGCCAGCAGCAAGACAGGCTAGGCACAAAAATGGAGGCACTGTGGCATTGTCTATAGAGCTGAAACAATGGCTTGAAGACCCGATCTGACGGATGTTGGTGTCACTGATATCTTTTAGGTCTAGAGTTTCCAATTTCTCCTGCATGCACCACAAATACACAAGGCTTGAGTATCAGCAGTCACTTGGCATGCTAGGAACAGGGTCCACGAATGTTTTCTGACCATGGCCTTGTGTTGAGGAAGTTTTAGTGGCTAGCTGATAGGCGAAATGAATGTGACAGGTGGATCCTGGAAACTAAATGAGTTACTACTCATGGACGGAGTGGTAGTATGCACAGAAATGAAACAAATGAGTACAAATTACATTTCCCTTAACGATAGAGGTGAGATCACCAAGAGGATGGTCTCGGATGCCCAAAGGAAGTAATGAGCGTTCTTTTAGCAAAGAAGATACTTGCCTAAAGCAGATGAGGGGCACTATGTTTCTTTATCAGTAGCAAGAATTACATCAGTTGGTAGAGAAGCATTCGCCCCACTCTCTCACAAACGTGGTTTAAGTTGTCATCCCTGACAGGGCAAATCAATTCCCTAGAAAATTACATACCTAATTTCTTGCTACCCAGACTGGGTATGCGATATACAAAAAACAAGCAGAATAATGATCAGAAAACTGCCAGTACATCAACCCCACAGCTAGATCTCTGATGTAAAAGACGAGACAGTGTTTATAGGCCACCGAGGGCTGGAGATAGAATTTTCCAATTCTTTTACCAAAACCACTATGCAGCAAAGAACGCGCGTTTACGTGATTGATACAAATATTTGGAGCCCATCAATTTGCCCAAGAAGAATTATACAGCAGCAAGTGATCTGGAGACATCAACTGATCTGCCAAGGTCACAGGTCTGATAGCTTAATTACTGGCTCTTATAAGACATTTATGCCCCATTATTAACCTTTCTGATCTTCAAATCATTTAAAGGCCCTCAAGGGGCGACTCCATCGATGTAGGAATCAAAACATTCTGTGATTAATAAAACAAATAAAGACCCCATGTGACGTGCCTCATATCAACCATTCTCTCTGCTGAACTTCAGAGTGAAAATCTTAACAAAGACCTTCGCCAACAGGCAGGAAGAGGTATTAACCTCCTTGATTCCTGCCGGAATGCTCGTAGCTAATTTCAGCTCCCCGGTCCACCGCAGCCTTTTTTTGGCTGATTGTTGTGGAGGGACCTTGCAATATCGCCACCGGAGTCTCTCACTTCCGATTGGCCACTCTCAGCCGCCATACTGGTGGGTGGCGATCTAGTCTTTTGTGGCCTCCTTCCCCTACCGGTATTTAACCGGGACATGGCGTGGGAGCACAGCGGACGCGCACAGCAGGCGCACCGGCCAAAGGCAAGCCCGTCTTCGCTCGTCCGTGCCTGTACGTCGCCTCTCGACAGGAATGCTGGTGGTGGCTTCTCAGGACTGGGCACTTACTCTAGGGCAGAACTATTGGCTGTTAACTCTATGGTCAAGGCTTGCAGTGCGCCTACATTAGGTCCTCTGAAAGGGCCCTTTGGTTGTTTCTATTGCAGGTTTGATTCTCCTATGCCTCTACTTCCTTTATCTCCCCCTTCCCAGCCCAGGTCTTTTATGAGAATTCTCCATTTAAATGTTTGCTCACTGGCTAAGCACTACCTAGAAATCTATGATCTGGTTATGAAGGAAGCTCCTGATGTGTTTTTCTTAACTAAGACCTGGCTTAATGAAGACATGGTGGCTGAACCTAGCTTAGCGCTGCCTCCAGGCTATACCAGTCTTACCGTTAACAGAGAGTCCAGGGGGGGGTGGTTTTGCGGTCATTTTTAAATCCTCCTATTCGTGCCTGTTTGTTAAGAAAGCGATGGAGGGCTGTGAATGCGCACGTTTTAGTATCACTTTAACCCCTTCAGTGCTAATGACAAGGGTAACTCGTCATGGAGTTTCCATTGATTTCAATGGAAATTGCATGCGGAGCCATAAAACACCTTAGCATCCAAGTGGTTAAGCGCCCACTTGACTATTTCATGGTTGGTAATATATCGCCCTCCAGGGCCTGCTAAGAAATTTAAGCCCGACCTTATGGAGGCTACCTGCACGCTCGCAATGGGTGCAGCCAAATTCAGCATCCTGGGTGACCTTAATTTGCATTTTGATCTTGTGCAAGATATTGAAATTTGCAGTCTGCTTGCTGATCTGGCAGCCTGCTAATTAAATCAATTGGTCCCCGACCCTAACCATTTAGCTTGGCCATCTGCCGGACCCCGTCTTTTCTAATATTCCTTTCGCGACGGTGGAGGCACCTAAGCCCATATGCTGGTCTGACCACTCCCTGGTATCCATGTCCTTTCCTGCCTTCGAGCATCCTGACAAGGTTGTTCAACTGCCCGTCTGTAGACGTCATTGGCGCAAACTGAGGCTGGAGGACTTCCACGTGCTTCTTGCTGCTAACCCCCTGGACCCACACAATGATGCTGACCTAGGCTATAGATCTTTCTGCAACTGGATTGTCCAAGTGTTAGACTCCCTTATTCCAGCTAAATGGTTTAAAGGTCGCATATCAGACTCTAGTCCATGGTATAGTGACTCTCTGACCGCATTCCGTAAAGCATGTAAGAAACTGGAGCGCGCTTGGAGAAAGGAATATGACCCTGCGGCTAAAAAGTGTTATCTGGCCGCTATTAAAAACTATCATAGAACCATTTGCGCTGTCCGAGCTGCCTATTATGCTAATGAAATCAAGCTATGCCCTAATACGGCCAAATATATTTTTCAGATTCACAAGGACCTCAGAGTAAGAAAAAATTCCTCTGCTTCCATTATTACATCTGAGCAACAGTGTGAGGACCTGTCAACTTGCTTTGTTGATAAAGTGGATACCATCTATCGGTCCTTCCCACAGGGGTGTCCCCCTCCTGTTGCTCTTTGCGGATCTACTCCACTGCACTCTCTGGCAGCCATTCCCATTATCACACGGGAAGAGTTCACACTACTGAGTGGAAAAGTTAAATCCGCCTCCCCAGCCGATCCTTTAAAACCCGCTCAGTTCAGGGAATCACTCTCTCTCTTCCTGGCCACTTTCTGTCAGGTTGTTAACACTTCTTTTTCTACAGCTGTGGTCCCTGAGCCGTGGAAACAGGCAAGGGTATCTCCTATACAGCCGCGGGACGTGGAGGGAGTTACGGTGGGGCAGGGAGGCAGGGAGGGGGAGGGGCGGGGTGGAGGGTGCTAAAAACAGGCATATGGATCATTGCAGGTAAGTACACAATTTAATTAATAAAACGAAATTTGTAGCGCGCACTGCATGGCAAAAAGCAATGCTGTGCGCACTACGAATTTCATTTTATTAATTAAATTGTGTACTTACCTGCAATGATCCATATGCCTGTTTTTAGCATCCTCCACCCTGCCCCTCCCCCTCCCCCTCCCCGCCTCCATGCCCCGCCGTAACTCCCTCCACGGCCCGCGGCTGCTCCTATACTTAAAAAACCCTCACTTGACCCGGCCAAACTGGAAAATTTTTGGCCAATATCCCTCCTTCCTTGGGTAGCTAAGATTGTAGAGGCTCATGTCGATAACATTTTAACGAGGTTCCTGAATACTAATAATATCTTGGATCCCTCTCAGTATGGTTCATGCTCTGGTCACAGTACGGAGACTGCTCTCCTGGCTGTAACAGAACATCTGCGGACCATTCTCGATTCCGGTCATATGGCAGCACTGATCCTGCTTGATCTGAGTGCCGCATTTGACACGGTTTCTCATGGGATTCTGCTACAGCATCTGGAGGAAGCGGGTGTTGTGGGCTTTGCACTGGAATGGCTCAGATCATTTTTAACAGAGAGATCATTCCGAGTGTCGGTCCCCCCCATTTTTTCCCAGGCTCATTCCATCGGTCAGGGTGTGCCTCAGGGCTCTGCGCTGAGCCCCGTATTGTTTAATTTATATGTCCAACCTCTTGCAATTGTGGCCAGGTATATGGGCCTCACCATGGTCTCGTATGCAGACGATACGCAGTTGGTGGTGGCTCTCTCTGACGGTTCCTTGCAGGATGCTTCTAGGTTTAGGAGCGGCGTGGCCACCGTTGCGGAGTGGATGGCCACAAACTGCCTCCAGCTGACCGACAATAAAATGGAGGTACTGCTAGTGGGGAAGGATAGGAGTCTCTGGAGTGAGCAATGGTGGCCAACTGGTCTTGGTAATGCTCCCACCCCTATGGCGTTGGTCAAGAACCTGGGGGTATGGATGGACTCTACCCTCAGTTTTCAAGATCATACTGAGAAAGTTGCCGGCACCTGTTTTGGCCTCTGTTGGCCTTTGTTGAGGTTCTTTGACACTCCTTTGCACCAGCTGATTGTTCAATCAGCCATCCTATCTAGACTAGACTATGCAAGTTCGCTCCTTCTGGGGGCTAATCAGGCTGAGGCCATGCAATTGCAGCGTGTCTAAAATGCTGGTGCCAGAGCCCTGGGGGGCTTCCGCGTAATTGCCCTGCTACTGGTGCCATCTGGAGGCTACCTTGGCTACCCATGCCCAAGCAGATCCAATTTAAGGTTCTTTGCTTGTCTTTTAAGATCTTGAAGCTTGCGTTGCCTGACCTCCTAGCTAACCTGCTAGCTCCGTTTGTTCCGACTCGCCAGCTGCGCTCCCTGGGACAGCACCTGGTTAGAGTCTCCCAAGTGTAGTGTCTTCGGGCCGGGGGTCGATCCTTCCGCTGCTTATCAGCCAAGCTATGGACCCCCCTGCCTTCCCAGATCCATAGCTTGGACCGCCTGCTGGACTTTAGGAAAGCTATTAAAGCTTTTCTCTTCCCCTCTGCCTAGCCGCTTCCCGTCCTTCTGCATGTTCCTTGCACCTACTTGTTCTGTTCCTAAGCCCCATGGTCCTCTCTGACGCTGGCAGCGCCTGGACGCCTCTTTGCTGAGGCAGCTGTGCGCTATATAAACTCAGGTAAAAAAGAAAGAAAAAGAGTAGACTGAGTTTTTTAAGAAGCATGCAACTCGCAACAACACCAAAAAGTCACTGCATCTCATGCACACTGCCAAACTGAAGAAGATGGACATTTCCCTGCTTTCTGTGTCTGAAGACAAAGCATTCGATCACTGAGCTTAAACTTTATGACAGATATACTCAGGTCCATTGGCTTTAGCCACTACTATTTAGAGTGAGTGTTGGCCAATCATCAGATGCTGTGGGTAGGGGTTAGAGCGAATGGCCATTGCAAAGATGATATAGACATTTGAAGGAAAATACATGGTGGCCTGTTCCTGCCTACTTCTCTTTACACTAACCCTAGAGCTCGTCCTGCAAAGAATGAGTGACAACTCCTCAACCAAATGTATTATACTGAACATGAATACCTCCAAAATCACAACCTTTATGATGATGTGTTTGTGATGTTGGTGGACCCTGGAGGGTCCATGAGGAAGCTGGTGCTAGAACTAGCTAGAATGCAAATGCGATGCAGCACACGCTACGAAATTCGTTTTATTAATTAAATTGTTTACTTACCTCCAATTATCCATATTGCAGTTTTTAGCAACCCCACCCAGTCCCTCCCCCGCTCCGCCTTTCTGCCCCACCGGAACTCCCTAGACGGGCCGCGGCTGTAAACGAGGATGGTTTTATTTCATCAGGACTTCCCTGAAGTATCTTAATTTACATGGTTAAATGGACTCGTCAGTAGATTCTCGAAATCTACAATAATTGCACTCTTTAATAGTAAGGAAAAGTGCAACATTTTCATTAATCATTGAATCAAGTAAAACAAACGTGGTGAGTGCACGTTCATGTCATGTATCAGTTAATGTTTTCTGTCGAAATTTGTGACGTGTAAAGAGTGGGTAACTTTGCCCCCGCACCAATGGGCAGCTTAGAACACAATAATCTGGGTGACACCCCCACAGGTGGAGAAGTAGGACCTGAATTGTAAATTAGGTATAGGCTTGGAAGGCAGAGGCTATGGATGGGTATCAGAAGGGGAGGCAGGTTAGTTAGGTCGAAAGGGGAGGTGGGAATGTGCGCCTAATCATGTTCTATTTGCGCGTATTAAAATTATACTAAACTAAAACATCTTAATTTGGGCATTTTGCAGCCGCCATAGTGGTTTCCCTCAAACTGTTTGACCAAAGAGATCACTATTATAAGTATATGATCATGAGTCATAATAAAAAAGCGAAATTCTTGCATCTTAAATTCTTTGCATGATACAAATCCAGGCAGCATTAACTATCAAATGGTGGATAACAGTAATTTGCCGTATTCTGCCTCTTTCAGTAAATGGGATTAGTTTAAAATTGTGATGAGTGCTGAGCCCAGTAGGAGCAGCATGGCACTTATTAAAGAAGATGCCCTGATTAATAATATCTACAAAACAATGGCCACTAATTTGCACAAAATGCAAAATCTGCCGAAGGATACCGGCCTTAGCACAGTTGTAAGAATGGCTCCATTGTAAGATCTTCAAGTTTTGCAAATAAAGCGGTTTAAGGCTGATTTAATTTAATATGTACGGACTACATAACAAAGTGACCCGGCATTTCCAGTTTTCTGTAGAGCAGACATATTATTTCCCAAGATCAATTACCGAAACAGGTATTCGTTTAAGTGGGTGAACAAAGGGCTGACTGACACTTAACCTGTATTTCTGTTTTTCTTTTGTCCTGGTTGCAAAGATACCATTGGGTAATTCATCACCTGGGGCACCAGATGAAATGTAACTCGAGTTTCTAGGTTGCAGAAAAACAAGTATACGCAAAAAAACACACACAGAAACATGATACCTCGTACAGCTGCAGCAACATTACAACCTTTTGGTGAATCATAAGTGGCAGGGTGTCCTCAAAGCATATATCACATTATGAAGGCGAAATCTGCACGAGGCTAACCATAGGCTTCGAGTGATTAATAGGAGAGGCGTGTGGATCACAGATACACCCATCGCGGCATAGACAACATCCCATAATGCTTGCGTTGCGTGTCATATCACAACACGTCACTGACTGTCTAGTGATGTCTCTTACAGTATGATTCTTTAAAGGTATACCTCACAAAAGCAAAAACAGCAATGAATGCAAAACACACTTAGTATGATTTAACTATAAATACTGGATTTTTGCTTTTCTGATTGAAAGCTCAGTTTGTAAACATGATATTTTTAAATGGCACCGAATACAGCTATCCCTAATTTAGCGCTATCTATGTTGGAGCAATAGCACTGGAAAAAATGTTAGAACCTTTAACATGAGTGTGTTCATATTTCAAACCCTTAAGACATCCTCTGACCCAGCCTTCTGGTAACACTTGTTTTGTCATGGTTTTTGCAAAACGTTATTGCTTGGATAGACGCTGGGCCCTCATCAATCTAAAACATAAATATATGCTATAGTCAATAAAGGTTTTTGGGGTCTCAACAAAACCGCATATCACCATGGTACTCCCTGGCACTGAAGAGAAGCGGTATCCCATAACTCGTAGCGAAGTAAGTCAACGATTGAAGTGAAGTGGGCTGATACATTGTCCCTTAATGCAAGATGAAGTAGGTGGAAGAAAAGTTCAAATGACACCAACAGGAGACTAATGGACGAAATCTGTCAGAAACCTCTAAAAGTAACTATGTTACATACATAATTTTAGTAAAATTCCAATGCTTTGGCTAATAGAGACCTAAAAAGTCAATCAGTCTGGCATTGACTGCAAACCTCTTAAAAGTAAGACCCCTTCTTTGTTTTAGTTTATGATTTTCTAACAGTGCAGTCTAATACAGTCAGTTTTAGCGCATGATTTTCTAACAGTGCAGTCTAATGCAGTCAGAGTGGCCAGCCAGAGAGGAGGACGATCTGTACAAACTTAGCTGCATCTATTTTAACGCCCGCTCTGTACCCAAACACTCCCTTGATATCTGAGACACCATAAACAAAATGCGCCCTGATTTGGTTTTTATAACGGAAACATGGCTGGATGAAAGCAACTCTCCCGATATTGCTACCGCCCTACCCACAGACTACAACATTTTAAAACAAGATAGGCAGGGAGGGAAAGGGGGGGACTGGCTATTCTTTTCAAAGACCACCTCATCTGCCTTCATGTTGCAGTGGCACGAGTAGGGAAGCACGGGGTACTATCATTTCAGGTGGCCAGAGAGGACCAAGTATTACTCAGCGGAGCCGTAATTTCTAACCCCCTAGGCACCAATCTGAACTCAGCGCCTATTTACTTACTCAACTATTTCCCTCCTGTCTAAAAAATAAACATTACTTAGTCATAGGGGATTTCAATCCACTTTGAGAAAGCAAACAACTCTTAAGCCTTGCACTTGGAGAATGACATGCAGATTCTTCAATTAAAGCAGTGGGTCACAGGGCCCAAGCACATTGCAGGGCATACTCTGGACTTACTATTTTCAAACTTCGATTCAATTTTTATACAGGAGATTATACCCCTTCCCTGGACAGATCACTCACTTATATCTTTTATACTTAAGCTCCCAGTAAATTCAATTAAGCTCATGAGGCGCTCACATGGTCACCGAAGATAGCGTTTGGTCCCACTTCCGCCCCAGGAATCCAGAGGCCTTAAGTATCCTTCAGGCCAATAGGAAAACAACGAATCTTGAAAAAGAAATCACCAACACTTTAGATTCGTATGCACCTAAACTGCCATTAAAGGAGTCAAACAAATATCAACCAGGAAAGTGGTATACACATGAACTCAAAGCACTTCAAAGAAAGTGCAAAACAACAGAGCATCACTGGAGACTATCTAAATCACAAACAAACAGACAGACATACAAGACAGAGTTGAGAAATTACAATAATGCCATTAAAAAAGCTAAGAAGACCTATTTTGCCAGAAGAATTAATGAGAATTGTAGCTCAACTAAGGGGTTGTATAAAATAGTAAGGGAGCTATGGAAGCCAGTGAGCGTATGCCAAACTTTGCCACGGTCAGAGGAATGCTGCAAAGAAATCAGTGAGTTTTTCTCAGAAAAAAATAGTAAAATATACTCCACATTTAACACCAACACCCCTGTGCTAGCATTTAACTGTGAAACTTCAACCCCTCCCCCGACGCTTCTGCCTGCATAGGCAGCTTCTCCCCATTCACAGAGGAAGAAGTTGCTAAAACAATGAGGGAAGTCAAGTCAGGGTCTCTCCTTGATCCCTGCCCTCATCTTGTTTTTTCCCAGCTCATACCCATAACCTGTCCATACGTCACCCAGCTATCTAATAACCTGCTAGATACCGCAGTATTCCCAGCTACATGGAACCAGGCCGTAGTGACCCCCCTTCTGAAGAAAGTAGGAACAGATGTTCACAGTCCTGCAAACTACCGACCTATTTCCCAACTCCTGTACCTTTACAAAGTTATGGAAAAACTGGTTAATAGACAGCTGTCAAATTACCTTGAGTCAAATGACCTACTGCACCCCTCCCAAACCGGCTTTAGAGCCACTAACACTATGGAAGCAACCCTCCTAGCCCTGTCAGACAACATAAGATCCTTGGGTGACCAAGGGAAGCCGCTGCTTTGATTTTATTAGACCTATCGGCGGTGTTTGACACTGTCTCACACAATTGTCTACTGGAGATTCTTCATGGAAAAGGAATTCATGCTAAAGCCCTTCAATGGCTGAGCTCTTTCTTAAATAACAGAACACAGAGTGTACAAATGGGGGAATTTTCATCTAAACCAAAACCCATCTGCTATGGTTTTCCACAGGGGGCATCCCTGAGCCCCACACTCTTTTATTGTCTATGTGTCATCTCTGGCAAAAATCAGTGAGAAGTGGGGCTTTGGTATTTGCTCCTATGCAGATGAAACCCAACTGCTGATAACCATTGAAGAACAGCACAAGAACACAAGATTAAAATTGAATAACTGCCTCTCGGAGATGGCAACCGGGATAGCAGAACTCTACCTCAAATTAAATGCATGGAAATCTGAAATTTTACTTTTCGGAGGAGCTAAACTTGTCTGGAACACCACTTGGTGGCCCCAGACACTGGGTGATGCCTCAGCTCCAAAGCAATGCACAAAGAATCTGGGGATCCTTATGGACAACACCCTATCCATGCAGGACCATGTGCAGGTTCTATGTGGAAGAAGCTTTGCGATGCTGAAGCTCCTAAAATGGCTATTTCCTTAGATCCCGCAAAAATGTAGGAGAACCGTCTCGCAAGCATTACTTACTAGTAGGTTAGACTATGGTAATGCATTTTTCGTGGGCATGGCAGACTTCCTCTTCACACGCCTACAAGTGGTGAAAAATACTGCCTCTTAACTGGTATGTAACAAAGACAGACTCAGCTCATCGTCTGAGTGCCGGAAACTACTTCATTGGCTGCCAATGCGCCAAAGAGCAAAATGTAAGCTGCTCAGCTATGCACACAAGGCTCTGCACCAATGAGGGCCTCTAATCCTACAGAATAAAGTTGAATTTTATGTACCTACCAGGTGCCTGAGATCACGTTCTCTAGCTCAAGCCAGAACAAAACGCATTAAAAAAGTAAGGGCAGGGGGTCGTAGTTTCTCATACTTGGCAGCAAAGCATTGGAATGAACTATCACAAGACCTCCGCCTCACTGAGGAATACCTTGTCTTCAGATAAAAACTTGACACCCACCTATTCGCTAAAACCTAATACTTGCCAAACTAATCAACCGCTCAGCCATCTACCGGTATCTTAGCACAGTGCTGTGATATCATTCTGGATGAATGTTGCGCTTTACAAAAAAAAATACAAATACAAATAACTCTATATGTTTTCAGTTTTTTCTGTTTCCGGACAATTCAAGAATTCACCTACTTTAAACTTCACACACTGGGGGCTTCCTATTTTAATTGTCGCTAGTCTTCTTTTACTATTCTGCCCCTTCTCTCCTCTGTTCTTCAATTAATAGGATTTCCAACTGTATTTATAATTACTTTCTGAAGTTTAAAGGAAGGGCTGCTAAGAAAATAAATAAATTGTGTGCCTATGCAAGTAAAAAATTACCTGGTTATGAGGGGGCGTAGTTAGCGGCATGGCCGACTAGGATGCATTTGCACGGAGCTCAGGCCGATATCCAGAATCCGTCCATGAATCCGGCGGTTTAAAGGCCTGTAACATACAATCCTGTGCTGCAGTAACACCGGCACCCAGAACTGTACCGTAGAGGGTGGAATCCTGCAGGCACTGCCCGGAAGGCAACGACTTTAAAGCAACCTGGAGCTGCGGCACGCTCATCAAAATGGCACAGAGTGGGTAAGCGGCCTCATCGGCTTTGTCGCTGCTCCGTGGCAGCGCCCTTACTATGGCGGTTCCCATCCACGGACCCATGCAATGGGGAGAACTGATGCCGCAACCCCCGGAGCACAATAGCAAGGCAGAGACCAGCCCTTCCCGACGTAGGGACGTGAGGAGCAGTCCCCGAGGCTGCAGGCGCTGCAGACGACCGGTGCCCTCCATCAACGGATTGGAGCACGATCGCGGAGGTAAATCCTGACTGAAGGACAGAGAGAGAGGCGGGCCCGGGGACTGAGGACGCTGCAGGCAGCCTGCGCTCTGAGTACAAGTAACAGGTCACGATCATGGCATGATGAGGCCTGGATCCCAGGTACCCAGGATCCGGACCCTTTCCCCTGATTTACCCCACCACGTTAGAAGACCATTGATGCAGCACCGCTTGCTGGCTTCTGAAGTGCACACCTAGAGATAACTCATACGTGGACCCACACGCCTGAGGGGATCTGCGGGCCCCACAGGGGAGACATGGAGAACCACAACACACCCCATGCAGCGGTGAGGCGACCTGAGCAGCCCGTGGGGTGAGGTCGATTCTGTGGAACCCCCACTAGAGGAGTAGATGGGCCTGAGCTCGGCTGAGAGAGGGGGGCAGCCCTGAGCAGGGTAAAAGGCCCAATGTCGCAGTGGGGAGACTGCCCCCTGGGGCCCCCAGGGAGCACCTGGAATCTGCGGTCCCTCCAGGAAGGGTTCCCCTGCGCGCTGCTGCCGCGGGACGCCTACAGCCAGGACTGTATTACACCGCCCGGAGCGTCCCAGGGGTGAGGGGGGACCCGTTGAGAGGCACCATCCAGGCTGTGGGAATATTCTCATCCTGTCGCCCTCTCCCAGGATGGAGAAGACTGAGGCTACCACTCTCTGCTGCAGCAGCAACACAATAAGCAAAGATAAAGAACTTAAACCTTTCAGGCAGGGGAAAATGGACCGTAATACCAAAGTGGTCACCCCACCCCCGGAGGACCCCCACCACCCCGTACAGATATGGACACCCTACTACAGGCCATCCAGGCATCCAGGTTGGCGCTGGAGGAGAAAATAGAGGGTGTTGGCTCGGAAGTAACACTCATGCGACAAGATCTCCGTAACCTGTCTGCTAGGGTCACAGAGTCAGAGACAAGAATAGGGGAACCAGAGGACCAGATGCAAGATCTCTGAAAGGGATTGGCGGAATTATAGGCCTCGAATAAAGACCTTCAATGGTGTGTAAATGATGCAGAAAACCGAGCGCGATGTAACAACCTCTGCTTAGTGGGTTTTAGAGAGGGCATCGAAGGAGAAGACTCAGCGGACTTCCTGTATACCTGGCTCAAGCAGACCTTCCCCGCTGACAAATTTTCAACGTGCTTTGTTATTGAGCGTGCATATAGAGCTCTATGGGCAAGACCCCCACCGGGCGTGCCACCCAGGCCCATAATAGCAAAATTCCTGAACTTTCTAGATAGAGACTTGATGCTCAGAGAAGCCAGGAAATTGGTAGACATTCGTCATGTGCGCATAATGATCTTTCCAGACTTTAGCAAGGAGTTCCAGAAACAGCGACGCACCTTCGACTCCGTCAAAGCCAAACTCAGAACTCTTAAGCTATCATATATGCAGTTATTCCCGGCTAAGTTAAAGATCATCTTTATCAGGAAAACTCATTTCTTCCAGACTCCTGAAGAGGCCTGGCACTGGCTAGAAGAACACAAAACAATCAGAGGACCCCTAGCGGACAACCCAAAATCGGAACGAAACAACCAAGAGCCCCCAGAAAACTGTCAAGCCCCAAAGTCACCGACGGCTACGAGTACAGGGGGCAACACCCTACGCGCTGAGGGGCACAGGATGCCCACGATGACAAATTCCATGGAGGCAGGACTCCCAGAGTACTGTAGACACACTCACCCCGCCTCTTCTGGCGGAACGACCCTCTGAAACCAACACAAGATAAAGTACCTCTGGTGCGGAAGATGCCGAAACGATGCAAAACCCTTTGCTGAATTAGAGGGTGGATATGAAACAACACTCTGAGATAGGGAAACCAGTCACTCAGGATGAAGTGCCTGAATTCAATTCATTATATTATAAAGAACAAGGGTCCTTAGAGCAAGAAACTATAAAAAGAAATAAATATAGACCAAATGGAAATATATTATTAGGGGGAATGTCCAGCCGGACAATTTATTTCCCTGATACAAAGATGATTCTAAAACAATAGAACACTGAGTGTGATAAAAGCGGGACACCGGCCGGTGTCCGACTAACACACTAAGAGGACATACAACATAAAAAATAGCAGGCAATAGCAGGACATCTGATTAGGATAAATCATAAACCAGACAATCTGTAGCATACACATATGCAAGGAAAAAGTATAAAACAATTTATGCATTTAGTGTAATGTGTCGACGACGTTTCGAACCACAATTAATAAAGGTTCATCCTCAGGACAGAGGGTAATTGCCTTGAAATTACACATTTGTAAATATATCACTAGTAGAAATGTACATATGCCATACCATAGGAAAAGAAGGGAGACATAAAAGAATAAAGACATGTCATTAGAACATTGTTAAGACTGCGTGCATAGATTGCATGACTCATACCATGCCATAGTGCAGCCGGCAACGGGGTGTAGTACATGCTAAGTGCAGGCAGTGGAAACAACGAGAGGAGCAAGGCTAGTGGCGCCGCGTATCAACAGTGCATAGAGGTGACTCTGGCTAGTGCAAGCCGGGGTGCAATGGAGATAAATAAACGCGTGGGGAGTGAAACGGCAACGAACAGGCGTTCCAGCAAATGCAACCACTGAAATGTGACGTTATGAGGAAGTGGAGTGGCTTACCAATTGTGTAGCACTCAATTAGAAAAAACTTCTTGTACTTGTTACTTTTATTTTGCTTGAGAGCAAAAAAACGTAATAGATCTGATGGGGAGAAAAGGATTCGGTGAGGTGACCCAAACTACTTCCCAAAAATGCAGGTCTACAAGAACAATTCCTACCTTTGAGAATGCCCTCAAAAAAAGAGATCTGTGAAAGGAGGGGACGAAATTGTAATTAAAGTAAAATGATAGCGTGAATAATGCAAGTTACAAGGGGCTGGCTTACCCGAAATGAGTTGCTCTCCGTATCCGGGTCTGGGGAAAATAAACAACCAAGCGGGCGGCGTGAGTGCCGGTTATCTCTTTAGCCGAATAAATTAAAACTACACAAAGAGACCGGGACGGATCTCACCTGGTAATACAGCGTGCAAGTCCACAATGGGGGTTCTTGCTGGCACGGGGAATCTGCGCGACGAAAATTTGCAAGGCAAGACGCGATGTAGTGGGCAGGGAAGTCACGTGGGGGATGTGAACCAATCGGTGTACGACAAGGGCTGTCGGCCATTTTGGAATGGGAACAGGACACATAGAGAAAACCGTGATACTAAAAACAATAAGGCGAACTAAAAGTGCACTAATTATTCTCCGAGTGAAGGACGGGGAATTGCATGCCGATAAGTGCAGCTCACTCTAGACATACAGTAATACCATGCCAGCATAATTAATACATTTATAACACATTTTTTACATGTACACCCTGAAGAGGAAAAATACAGTTGTATTTGAAGGCGCCAGTTAAAATCAGTAAAAAGAATCAGTTTGCAATTATAGAGTCAGATTGTTAGATCAGAGAGGTCCAATCCTCAGTCCGATTGAGCCCAGTGTGAAGACTTTTGGTCTTCAGAATCCATCGCAGTTCCTCCTTATTCAGAAGTTGTTGCAGGTTGCCCCACGGCTGGGGAGTTTGACCAGGCAAATGATGGTCCATTTGAAATCCATTTCTGTGTGGGCCTGTTCAGTGAAATGCTGTACGAGGGGAGCATTCGCAGTTCTGCAACGTATCCAATTCATGACCAAGAAGTTCAAGGACCTACCGCAACTATCTGGCCTGGGGCTCCGGGCATGACCACATTCACGCCCCCAACGACAACGCCCTCTTGGCTCTGCATAGAGACAGACATCCCGAAACCAAAAACAGGTGACAGGCATGAGAAACTGATTGCAATATTCCTGTCTTTCCTTCCTTCCCTGGTCTCTTTCCTTCCCTCCGTTCGTCCCCGGTCCCTTCCTTCCCCTCCTCCATCCCCAATATTCCTTTAATCTGTTGTTTCTAAGGTCCTTTACTGTGTTGCAGGTACTGGGACCTCTTTAGTATCTTTTGGGTAGGGTTGGCGACAGACCTTTTCCCACGCCCGTCCACAACACAGAGGAAGAGACTCTGGAAGAGCGTGTGTTGTGGGTAAGGAGTGAGGGGGGTAAAGGGCGGGTTTCAATTGGTTACAAAGTTGTTGTTGTTCAGGTATCAGTCTTGGCTTAACCAGTGGTTTGATATGCAAAACATATCCAGATATGGATATCCAGTCAGGTTACAACTTCCTCCGGCGACAGACTTGCACTGCTCATCAGTACTAGACACAAATGTTAGATTCTGAAACTGTTCCCTTTACCGTACTAACCTGGAATGTGAATGGCCTCTGGGACAAAATCAACAGAGGGCTAGTGTCATAATTCATTAAACACAAATACCCGGATGTGGTGATGCTGCAGAAAACTCACCTCAGGGGCACCAAAAGTGGGTTTCTGGCGCGGGGGCCTATACGGTTCTGGCACACGTAGGGTACACTTCCAGCTCCAGGGGAGTGGCGATCCTCATTCCCACCTTCTGTAGACACCGAACATGGTTGGACCCCCAGGGTAAATATGCCTGAGTGACCGGGCGATGGGGCAGAAGAACAGTAACTTTTGTTTCAATAAAAGCACCACCAAAACTCCAAGAATGCACACTAAACAAATTGACAGAGATCTTTCTGGAGACGCCAGGCTCCCTACATGTTATAGGGGGAGACTTCAACGAAGTATTGCATGCCGCCATGGACCGGACGGGAGACCATGCCCAGGCACCCCATGCCTCACTGATTACATGCCTCGCAGAGACTTTAGGGCTGGTGGACATCTGGAGGCACCTTGCATCCAGAGGTGAGACAGCATTCTTACTACTCCGGGGCTCATAAGTATTACTCCCAACTAGACTATGTGTTTCTACCGAAAGGTGAAATACAGGACATATACAATGCACAATACCTAGGGGCCTATCGGATCACTATCGGATCACTCCACGCTGTGCGTACAGATAGGTGACAGACAGTGGGACCAAAACATATGTTGGCAATATAATCCGTGGGAGCTCCACAATGACTCTATACTGAAAGGCCACAGAACTGACACTACTGTTTTCTGAATCATTTTGTCCACCATAAGCGTGGAAGGGTATACTCAGATGTGAGTCCCTTGCTCATTGCACCATCAGGATTCAAGCAAGCCGGGCCGACGACGCCTGAAATGGCAGAAACAGGTCCCCGGAAGCTTGTTTCCTTCCCAGTATAAGAATTATGGGATGGTGCAGTGAGCTAAAAAACGGTGATGGATCAAGCCCTGATCTTTGGACTGGGTAAGAGTGGTCTGCTTAATTCAGGCACTCTGTTCATCACCACCCCCTTTTCTGAATCACTACTGTTATCTTTGCAGAAAATTTAGGGTCAGTGCAATCCGGGGCTGTATGTTGGGAGGCCTACAAGACTGTATTACGCGATCGAGCCCAGAATCGCATAGTATGGGAGAGGGAAAAAGGCAAAGAGGAGTTGACATGCCTAGAAGCCCAGATTTTAACCCTTGAAGACCAAAATATAGTGCACCCAGATCTCCAGCTTACGAGGCAATTGAGCAACACCCAACGTCAGTATAAAGATTTAGCAACCCAGGCGGCTAAATCACAGGCCCAAGGGACGGCGTGTGTGATAAATCCAGAAAGCTTATGGCGTGGCTTAGCCGCAGGGAAATGGAAGCCAGATAGACTGTCTGGTGGACCCACTGTGAGTACCACAAGACAGGGATGAGCAGATCCTGCGCAGTTTCGCGTCTTACTAAGTGGACATCTATAAGGCCTGCCACCTACGGACCCACTGAGACATAACGGCCTATTTACAGGAAGTAGATACCCCAGAACTGAACAACACAGACAGAAAGGGCCTTAACTCGTAAATCACAATTGAAGAAATCGAGGCAGCTATAGTCCAGTTACGCCCCAGGAGGGCACCAGGCCCAAACGGTATACCGGCAGAACTCTATAAAAAATTTGTAGACCTTCTCGGCTCACACCTCCTAACTCTCTTTAAAGAAGAGGCTGAAGATGGGGTCCTTCCGTTAGACTTGCGAATGGCTGCGATTATACCTATTCATAAGCCTGGGAAACCTAAGGATAAATGCGATTTCTATTGCCCGATATCCTTGCTTAATACAGAGGTAAAGATTCTGTCAACTATTTTGGCCACCAGACTGCGCCAAGTGATCACGACCCTAGTACACCAGGATCAGTCAGGCTTCTTACCTGGCCGAGCGACCAGGCTGAACTTGTGAAGGATGCACAATTGGATGATGGAGGTTAAGGAGCGTGAAACTCTGCATTTGCTGCTATCCTTGGATGCAGAAAAAGCGTTTGATGCAGTCCACTGGCCCTTTTTAGAGGCCACCCTGATTAAATGTGGCTTCTGCCCTAATTTCAGGAACTGGGTGAGATTAATGTACACAGACCCCAGAGCCAGAGTCCGGGTAAACGGGAAAACATCTGAGGATTTTCCCATACGACGTGGTATGAGACAGGGCTGCCTGTTCTCACTATTACTATTTGCCCTCACGATAGAGATTTTAGCCTGTCTGGTGCGTCAACACCCAGGGATACAGGGATTTCTAATTACCCCAGGAGACGATATGGCTGAGAAGATTTCCCTGTATGCAGATGACATACTTCTATATATTACACACCCAGACACAACGATACCCAACTTGTTCCACACTATAGATTATTTTGGACAACACTCGGGATACACGATTAACTGGCATAAATCCATGATCTACAGCCCAGGCTCGATGCACACATGGTCCACTCTCCCTGGGAATCTCCAGATTGCAGTCACCGGATTTACCTATCTGGGAATCTATCTCACAACAGACCAAACCTCTGCTATCAGAGAAACATCAAACGCATACTTACGAACTTTAAGGAGGATGTACAGAGATGAACACTTCTCCCACTCACAATACTGGGCAGAGCATCCATGTTTAAGATGATCACGCTGGCACCATTTTTACATGCCCTACAGAACATATACTTTCCCCTACCACAAGCATTCTTCTGGGAGATAGCGGCAGAAATACGTTCCTTTGTATGGTTGGGGAAACAGCCCAGGATTGCGCTTCATACTGTACAGCGAAATCAGTACAATGGGGGAATCTCTTTGCCTGATATACAAGCCTATAACTTGGCGGAGCACCTAACCCCAATCAACAAATACATACATACACCAGGGACACATCCTACGTACAGACTAGAAAGGGCACCCTTGAGTAGCCTCACATTCTTGCACTATCTATATGGGGGGCAGAGGCAAGGAAAAGCTCCTCCCGGCCACTCAGGTCACAGTTGACTCCTGGGGGAGGGCCACGAAAGCAATTGAGTGGGACCATAAACCATCCAAAGAGACACCTCTGCGGCACTGTACCTGGCTTAAGGAACTGCATACATTGAAGGGATTTGGAGGCTGGGATGCTATAGGTATCTCCAAGTTAGGGGACATCTTTTGTAAGGGGACAATGAAAAGCTTTGATGCTCTCAAGTAGTACTTGTTACACCCATCTCAGTTCCTGATGTATGCATAGCTTAGACAGGCTTGGCTGGCCGAGAAAAGAGACGATTCCTCACTGCCGGAATATGCACCATTAGAGGGGAGACTACTCCAAGAATGTATCACGACTAAAGCCATCTCATTAACATTAAAACCCTGAATAACAACGGTCCAGACAGACTGGGCAAGCTACGGTCGACCTGGGAGGGTAACCTGGGTGCGTTAGAAAATGTGGACTGGGAGGCAGCCCTAATGTTCCCCAGGGAGGTGGTGATCAAATCACGACTTCGCCTCATACAATATAAAATATTGCATAGAAAGTACTATGACCGAGTTCGATTGCATAGGATGAGGTGAGCAGAGGACCCTAGATGCCAGAGATGTGGGCATAGTAAGGGCAACTTCTACCATATAATTTGGGAACTCGCACAGATACAAGCCGCTTGGGAAAAGATAACGAGGGAATTAGGAAAATACTAGACACCACGATACTCCTAGATTCCAAACTTATACTGTCGGGTATTTCATATGATGCTGACCTAGGTCGACCTCAATAAATTTTCCTTGCACTAGCAGTGGTAGGAGCTAAAATAGACATGGCGAGGAACTGGGGGGCTGTAGGTATGCCACAGCTGTGAGGGTAGGGATGGACATGTATATGGCAGCTGAAAGGGTCACCAACAAGGCGAGGGGCTGCCCCAGAAAACTTCGGAAGGTATGGGGCAAAATGAGAAGGTATTATGGTCACGATGTAATAGGGGACGATGCCCAACCAGATCCTACTGGGCAGGCCCCCCCAGATGCCTTAATAGCCCGCGAAACCCTGGGGACCTAGGAGAGGAAATTGGTCCAAGGGCTTGTTTCCGACCTATAAATACTACAAGCCTGCACTCCAAAAGAAGGTGTAAGACATATGTAAATCTATTGTTTTATATAATGACTAATCGCAGTGAAGGGTGGATGACTCTGACCAACGTTATTTTTGTTATGTTTGTTTTGGAAAATGACAATAAAAAAAGTATTTTTTTTTTTACTTACCTGGTTGTATAACTGCATTTATTTTGACATACGGCTGTCAATGATTATGTCTAACGGTTTGATCAAGGGTGAATGTGGATGCAAAAAGTATTGGACATTTCACACATTAAATCCAACTTGGCCAATAGAACATCATTCCCAACAATGCTACTTTTGTTTTACCCGACGTGACTCCTATTTCATTTAAAGAAGCTCTCAAGTACTCTATACCTGGTTATATGTAAGATCATTATACTGATATATAAAGAAAATGTGCAAACTTCACAACTGTTTCCTCTCCAAAGGAAATTAATTAGACTTACCTAATGAGACACTGTAACTGTAACCCTAAATTAGTGCATATGTTTGTGCATTCTTTTATTAGACAAAGACAGAAGACATTTCTATCAAAAGTGAGGGAAGAGGATTTTCGGTCCATTCGGTTCCCCTGATTAGATCCGGAGGTAATCAAAAATAGGGAATGGACACTAGTATCTACTGAACCATTAGTTCAAAATTGACAACCCTCATAGGCAGCCTGATTAGTGCGATGCGGTATATCTTTTTTCCGCCCCGTCAGGTGTCATGGCATATTCATAGGGAAGTCAAAATAGTATAGTATGCCTGCCTCACCCGAGGCTACCTCTGGTCCAGGTAGAAGTGTCCAGAAATAATAGGGAGGGTGAAATGTTTATAAAAGCAGTGTATCTCCAAAAATTATTTAATGAAAAAGGGGATAACACTGTCGATTAAAAAGATTCGATATATATGTAATCGAGTAACTAGATTACCATATACCAATGTATATATGGGTGCGTCAACATGTTTCAGCTCTCTGGGCCCAGCCGGGTCTATAGAGCTTTCGTCAGGACAAAGAACAAACAAAAAACATACATGAGGTACTCACACTATTAGTGTAGGTTCCTTTCGCTATTTTTAGCGTTTCTTATTTTGTCACCTGAAATATAGGAGCAAAAAAACACATACAATACAAAGCAATGTGGTATTGTGGTTATGGTGATTAGGCATAATGTTTTTTTAAATTTTTCTAAAAAACACACATACTAGTATTGCTAGTAAATTCTTATGCAGCTAATTCTTAGTTACATAAACCTTTTGAGCACGGGAAAGGTAATGGAGAACAGGTATTTACATAATGTACAAGGAGCATGCGATTGTTGCGTGTTATTGGTACTGCGCATCTAGTTGGGATGATGTGCAGAAACATTAGCGCGTTCTGTTGTGTGGTCTAACAGACGCGCGATCACTGGTGAGAAAACGATAACACGATAACTTCCTTTAAGGACTTAATTAAGGGTGTGGTAGTCGTTCCTAAGGGAAAATATTTACATTGTATACAGAAAAGGAACATGCTATGAGTGCGTGTTAGCGATACTACACATCTAATTAGTGTCGCGTGCAGAGACATTAACGCGTTCAGTTGTGTAAAATGAGAGACGCGCAATCACTGGTACCTTAATAGGTTCTTTTCAGGACTTCAGCAAGGGTATGAGAGTCGCTAAACGTGGTCTCTTCTAAAAGAATATAGTTAAAGGTTAGAGGAATCTCAGTATCAGATCTTACCCGTATATCTGCGACTTGGACAGTGATTCTTACCCACGTGGACCGCGTTCTGGGCCCTGTGCTGACTCTGCCCCTGGTTACGGGCGGGGCTTCATTCCAGGCCTTTTATCAGTAGTGTCACAAAAACAAAGAGCGGACTACGGTGTGTTCTCTCAAGATGGACACCCCCTCTGGGTGTAAAAACTCAGGATGTTGATTATTGAATATATTTCAGAATTATTGTGAATTTTAAGACGAAAAAATCCATTTTTGAACATACCAACACAATGTATCTGTATGTAAAATTAGGTTATTATCCAAATGTGGATTACTGGTTTTGTTATGTAATATATTATACCTGATAGTGATGTTAATTAAACTGGCTCCAAGGAATATTATCGTTCATTCCGGAGAGATGGGTGCCCAGACGGTCTACCCACCTTTGCTCCTTCTCAAAGAGAACTCTTTCCGCATTGTTGTTTTTGTCTTGCAAAGTCTCAAGGACTGTCCAACTCAGGTCGTCACAGGTATGTCCGGCCTCCACAAAGTGTGTACAAAGTTTTGTGTTATTTTTCTTCAATCTCACATTGCTCCTATGTTCCCCAATTCGTAGCTTCACCTTCCTACATGTCATGCCTATGTATTGGCGCTTGCAAGGACATGTAACCATATAGATGAGATGCGATGAATTACAGTTCGTATGGTGTTTTTGGGTCCATTTGAGGGTGTCTGTGAGTTGTAGAGTTTTGGTTGGTTTGGTAAACTTGCATACACCGCAGGTGCCACAAGGGTAATGTCCAACGACAGGTTGCATCCTGGCATCTCTTATGACTGCGGGTGTTTGTTTTATTCTGGGTCTCGTATGGACCAGGACGTCCTTTATATTCTTTGTTCTCTTATTTGCAAAACGTGGTTTTGGCCAGTCAAGTTGTCCAGAATTGATTATCTGCCAGTTTTTCCTGATCAGTTTCTGTACCTCATAGGTAGCGGGACAGAAAGTGGTAACACAGGTCACTAAGTCCTTTACTGCTTCCTTCACATTCGTTTGCAGTAGGCATTCACGTGGCTGATGTTTTGCCCTTTTCATGCATTTTTTGATCACCGCTGGTGTGTAGTCCCTTTGTTTCAATTTTCGACTCAGTTCCATTGCTTGTATTTGGTAGTCACTGTCCTTACTACAGTTCCTTTTATGGCGTAGATATTGACTAAAGGGGAGATTATCCCGCAGTGGCCGTGGGTGGTAGCTGTAGTATGACAGCAGGCTATTTTTTGCTGTGGGCTTCGTAAAAGTTTTTGTTTCAAGTTTCCCATTCTCATGAAAGATTGTTAAATCCAAAAAAGCTATGCTTTGGTTACTCGCAGTAAAAGTAAAATTGAGCCACCGGTCTCTCGCATTTAGCCATTCGATGAATTTGATCAGGTCTTCTTGTTACAAAGCCATGGGACCTCCATGGGGAGTGCCTGTGCTCCCTCGGTGGCAGGACTCTATGTAAGTCAACTGGAAGAAAATTGGGTACTCAACACAACCAATCCTTTCGTTTCCAGTATTCTATACTGGAAACGATACATCGATGATGTCCTGTTAATTTGGGACATCAAAGAAGACCTGATCAAATTCATCGAATGGCTAAATGCGAGAGACCGGTGGCTCAATTTTACTTTTACTGCGAGTAACCAAAGCATAGCTTTTTTGGATTTAACAATCTTTCATGAGAATGGGAAACTTGAAACAAAAACTTTTACGAAGCCCACAGCAAAAAATAGCCTGCTGTCATACTACAGCTACCACCCACGGCCACTGCGGGATAATCTCCCCTTTAGTCAATATCTACGCCATAAAAGGAACTGTAGTAAGGACAGTGACTACCAAATACAAGCAATGGAACTGAGTCGAAAATTGAAACAAAGGGACTACACACCAGCGGTGATCAAAAAATGCATGAAAAGGGCAAAACATCAGCCACGTGAATGCCTACTGCAAACGAATGTGAAGGAACCAGTAAAGGACTTAGTGACCTGTGTTACCACTTTCTGTCCCGCTACCTATGAGGTACAGAAACTGATCAGGAAAAACTGGCAGATAATCAATTCTGGACAACTTGACTGGCCAAAACCACGTTTTGCAAATAAGAGAACAAAGAATATAAAGGACGTCCTGGTCCATACGAGACCCAGAATAAAACAAACACCCGCAGTCATAAGAGATGCCAGGATGCAACCTGTCGTTGGACATTACCCTTGTGGCACCTGCGGTGTATGCAAGTTTACCAAACCAACCAAAACTCTACAACTCACAGACACCCTCAAATGGACCCAAAAACACCATACGAACTGTAATTCATCGCATCTCATCTATATGGTTACATGTCCTTGCAAGCGCCAATACATAGGCATGACATGTAGGAAGGTGAAGCTACGAATTGGGGAACTTAGGAGCAATGTGAGATTGAAGAAAAATAACACAAAACTTTGTACACACTTTGTGGAGGCCGGACATACCTGTGACGACCTGAGTTGGACAGTCCTTGAGACTTTGCAAGACAAAAACAACAATGCGGAAAGAGTTCTCTTTGAGAAGGAGCAAAGGTGGGTAGACCGTCTGGGCACCCATCTCTCCGGAATGAACGATAATATTCCTTGGAGCCAGTTTAATTAACATCACTATCAGGTATAATATATTACATAACAAAACCAGTAATCCACATTTGGATAATAACCTAATTTTACATACAGATACATTGTGTTGTTATGTTCAAAAATGGATTTTTTCGTCTTAAAATTCACAATAATTCTGAAATATATTCAATAATCAACATCCTGAGTTTTTACACCCAGAGGGGGTGTCCATCTTGAGAGAACACACCGTAGTCCGCTCTTTGTTTTTGTGACACTACTGATAAAAGGCCTGGAATGAAGCCCCGCCCGTAACCAGGGGCAGAGTCAGCACAGGGCCCAGAACGCGGTCCACGTGGGTAAGAATCACTGTCCAAGTCGCAGATATAAGGGTAAGATCTGATACTGAGATTCCTCTAAACTTTAACTATATTCTTTTAGAAGAGACCACGTTTAGCGACTCTCATACCCTTGCTGAAGTCCTGAAAAGAACCTATTAAGGTACCAGTGATTGCGCGTCTCTCATTTTACACAAATGAACGCGTTAATGTCTCTGCACGCGACACTAATTAGATGTGTAGTATCGCTAACACGCACTCATAGCATGTTCCTTTTCTGTATACAATGTAAATATTTTCCCTTAGGAACGACTACCACACCCTTACTTAAGTCCTTAAAGGAAGTTATCGTGTTATCGTTTTCTCACCAGTGATCGCGCGTCTGTTAGACCACACAACAGAACGCGCTAATGTTTCTGCACATCATCCCAACTAGATGCGCAGTACCAATAACACGCAACAATCGCATGCTCCTTGTACATTATGTAAATACCTGTTCTCCATTACCTTTCCCGTGCTCAAAAGGTTTATGTAACTAAGAATTAGCTGCATAAGAATTTACTAGCAATACTAGTATGTGTGTTTTTTAGAAAAATTAAAAAAAACATTATGCCTAATCACCATAACCACAATACCACATTGCTTTGTATTGTATGTGTTTTTTTGCTCCTATATTTCAGGTGACAAAATAAGAAACGCTAAAAATAGCGAAAGGAACCTACACTAATAGTGTGAGTACCTCATGTATGTTTTTTGTTTGTTCTTTGTCCTGACGAAAGCTCTATAGACCCGGCTGGGCCCAGAGAGCTGAAACATGTTGACGCACCCATATATACATTGGTATATGGTAATCTAGTTACTCGATTACATATATATCGAATCTTTTTAATCGACAGTGTTATCCCCTTTTTCATTAAATAATTTTTGGAGATACACTGCTTTTATAAACATTTCACCCTCCCTATTATTTCTGGACACTTCTACCTGGACCAGAGGTAGCCTCGGGTGAGGCAGGCATACTTTACTATTTTGACTTCCCTATGAATATGCCATGACACCTGACGGGGCGGAAAAAAGATATACCGCATCGCACTAATCAGGCTGCCTATGAGGGTTGTCAATTTTGAACTAATGGTTCAGTAGATACTAGTGTCCATTCCCTATTTTTGATTACCTCCAAAGACAGAAGACATGCAATATAAAGACATTAAAGCATCTAGCTGAAGTAAACTGTAGGAGGCTTGCTTAGTATATGGTGCACACTTATTTAAGTGAAGCACCTTGCACTAATCCAGACAATACTTATAGTGATTTTAATTGTCTTAGACAACCCCTAGAAAGCTATCTAAGTGGTAGCTGTGGAGAGCAGCTTGCAGTCTTATCTTGAAGGAGTGTTTAGCAGCTTGTTTTACCAGATCTAGTGTAATGTGGGTTAAATGAAATTGAACCACACAGTGTAATCATACAAATATGGATATTTATTTCACATCCCTCACTAATACATTGATATATGTCTTACCTGGATATTTCAAAACAAATACAAACTAAACAAAACAAATACACAATAATACTCAATTGCAAGAGGTAAGTAAGCACAATACACAGTGGTCTCCAGGGGGAGACCAAGCCATATACTAAGAAAGTGGAATGCAAACTGCGACCAAAGTCAGGACTTGGACCATGAGACTCAGAAGAGCTTGGGAGAGAAGGAACCACCCAAGGTAAGGACCCAGGAATCCCACAGAGGCTGTGTGCAGAGTGGAAACACAGCTGCATACTCAATGCAAGTCAACAAGAAATTTACAGTTGCAGTTTTGAAGACGGACTCTTCCTAGATGACCCTGAAGAAACCTTGTCAAAAATATAAGGTTGGAGAGTCACCCCAACCGTGTATACCCCAGGAACTAGGATACCTATACCAGGGAAGCTGGGTGCATAGGTGCGAAGTGACGTTGGAAACCGCCGTAGACCACATTGGAGGACTTCAGTAAAGATGCCGCTGGCAAAGATTGTGCAACAATCCGGTGTAATCCAAGGGTGGATTCTTTTTTTAAAATGTATTTATTTTATTTATTTATTTATTTTTTTAATTTTTATTGAAGTTCTTGTATCGTAATTACAATATGAAAATAGCGGACATTGACAATCACAAAGTAAATATAAAAAGAAAAAAAAAGAAAAAAAAACATAATTTACGGAATACATCAGTCCAATATTACTCAAAATACAATCTCCAAATTTTATGAAATTTCCTCGTCCCACCGATTTCCTGTGCATATCGCAATTCACTTTTTCTAACATTTCTCATTTTTTGATGCCAGGTGTTAAACGAAGGAGCTTGTGTTAGCTTCCAATTCTGGAGCACCAGAGACCTTGCCACTGCCATTGCAATAAATAATAGTTTAACCATCTGTTCTAACAAACCGAGATCAGAATCATATCCATACAGTATTAATTTGACATTATAAGTAATCTTGATCCCACAATACTTTTGCAAATATTCGAAAATCTCATTCCAAAAAGGCACAATTTTAAAACAGTGGGCTATAATGTGAGACCAGTTAGCAGGAGTATATTGCTGACATCTAAAACAGATGGCACTGGTATTAGCATAAATTTTTGCAATGGCAGCAGGAGTACGATACAGGAGCCATTTACTGAAGAATAGCATTCTTCTCCAATTAGATCCACGAAGAAATTCAGTTTATTTATACTTTTCCAGGTATTAACAGTAAGAACATGATTCTCCTGTTCTTGCCATTTTTTAATGGCTTTCGTACTTAACCCCTTCGACGCTCATGACGAGCTGGGCTCGTCATGAGGTAGCCTCCTCGCACGCTCATGACGAGCCCAGCTCGTCATGTAAAGTGCGGTTTTAAAAAACTCAGCACAGGAGCAGAATTCTGCTAGCGCGCATGCGGTTAAATCTACCTCAATATGTTGAGCTAGGCAACGTTTCCATGCCCCTGGCTTCCTCGTCTGGGGAATCAAAAACAAATCATCCCATAGCTGACTAAAGGAGCCAATAATTCTTGGATCCACTTGCTCCAGCACTTTAAAGATCGAAACATAGGAACCTAATAACATAAAATTCCCTGAAATTAATAACTGCATCTCTCCCAATGACAACCAAACCCCTTCCCTTGAAAAATCTGATAGGGTATAAAACCCAGCACGTTCCCATTGTGAAACAGTATCCACTCCAATTTTCATTCCCAAAAAACTGAGAGCATTTTTCAAGGGAGTTCTGGAATTAAACTGTGGGAGAGAATACCTTTTAAGAAATACTTCACGACGTTTAAAAAACCAGTGCATCATCTCATACTGACTACGTTTCGGTGATTTAGGGATCTGCAATGGAAATGGCGTCTGAACCTCTTGACAAATTTGGTCAAAAAAGAAATTGATAAATACAATTGGGCTCTGCATTCCGGATTTAAATCGCTCTAAATATTGAGCAAAATATGCGCTATAGTAATCTCTGAGATTAGGTACGGATAGGCCTCCCAATTCAGTTTCCACATAAAGTGTCTTCATTGCTTTCCTAGGGCTTTTTTTTGCCCATATAAACCCTGAGAATAAGGATTCCGCTTTTGAAAAAAAGCCGCTAGTCAAAAAACACGGAATGGCAGAAAATAAAAAATTGAATAGTGGAAGAATGGACATTTTTATAAGTGCCACCCACCCCAAGATAGTAAATGGTAACGAATCCCATCTAGTAAACAAGGATTGTACCTTCCGTAAAAGAGGATCAAAATTCAATTTAACTAAATCGGAAACCAAAGTAGAAAACATAACTCCAAGATACCTCTTAGGTCTTGAATTAATACAACCAGCTAAATCATTATGTAAATCCACCTCACCCCCACCACAAACTAATATTTCCGTATTTTTGTATTAATTCGATAGCCTCCCAAGGCTTCGAATTCTGCAAAAAGTTGTAAAACAGCAGTCTGAGATTGAATATCCGTCTTGATTAGTAGCATAATATCATCGGCATAAAGTTAAATTTTTGCCATAGAAACGATCGGGGAGGAATATTCAAAGATTCACGAATTGCTGTAGCTAACGGTTCAATAAAAAAAGTAAAAAGAATAGGGGATAAGGGGCAACCCGGCCTAGTACCCCATTGGACCGATACTGTACCCACCATAACAGAATTATTAATTATATTGGCTCTGGCACCCGTGTACAAATTTTGAATTAAACTAATAATTTGTGAAGGGATTCCAAAGTGCTTTAAAATTACAAATAATTGCCCACATGCATCAACGTTTTTTGCATTCGCAAACGGTGCGATTCGGAAAAATCGGCCGTTTGCGAATGCAAAGTCTTTTTTTGGGATGCATCATTTATTTACTCTTTTCGCATTTTAAGAATTTGTATATTTGGATAGCGAATTCCTTAAATATTCGCATTTTTTAAGGAATCGCATTTGAAAGGTGCAAAAGCGGATGCATAAAAATTTGCAAAATGCGAAATTTTAAAGGAATTGCAAATAGCATTTCTTATTTTTAGAAGCCCTTTGACCAGGTGGTATTTTTTTTCCTAACTTGAAATCAGGTGAAACTCATTGATTGTGCATAAAAGGTCTTTCAAAATGCTGCATACACTTTTCTACCATGGCTGCCGTCATTGCATTTGCACGTCGGAGGAGGTTGAGAGCTGCTGCAAGGGGGAGAAGGATGCTCAATGACAGGATTTTTAGAGTGAGCATAACTTTGTTTGGCCAGACTGAGGCAGAAATTTATGATAAATACAGGCTTAATGTGGATTCCATTATAGAGCTTATAGCAGATTTGGACCCTTTTCTTCAAAGACAAACCCTTAGAACCCAAGCCATTCCCACTCATGTCCAAGTATTGTGTTGCCTTCACCTTCTTGCCTCAGGGTCTTTTCAGGGTGTTATTGCTGTTGCTGATGGTGTGTCGCAGAGTGCCCTATCTAGATTTTTCAGAAATTTCTTAGATGCCATGCTCCATAGGATCAGGCATTACATCTCTTTTCCAAACACACAGCAAGATTTACTCCAAACTAAGTTAGACTTCTATAACATTGCTAACTTCCCTCATGTAATTGGCTGTATAGATGGGACACATATCCCCATATGCCCACCCTCTGAGAATGAGTACATATTTCGCAACAGGAAATGCTACCATTCTATGAACATACAAGCAGTGTGTAATGCCAAAACAATATTCACAGACATGGTGGCAAGCTACCCTGGTAGTGCCCATGACTCTTTTATTTTCAGACATAGTGCCATCCATAGGCGACTGATTGCTGGAGAGTTTCATGATGGTTATTTACTTGGTGAGTAATGTACTTGTTGGAGAATTGAGAGCATGGTCTTTAGGGACATATTTGTAAAATGTGTTTTCCTTTTGTTTAAACCCAAAGGTGACAGGGCATATGGAGTGAGATCATTCATACTTACACCCTTTCTAAATCCATCTACCCGCAAGGAGCAGCAGTATAACCAAGCACATATTGCCACTCGCAATGTCATAGAGAGGGCTTTTGGTGTCATGAAATCCAGATTTAGAATTTTGCATAAAACAGGAGGAGCCTTGCAATATAGACCAGATATATGTTGTAAGATTGTTGCAACCTGTGCCATGCTTCACAATGTAGCCACCAAGAGAGGCCTGGAACTTGAAGTAGAGGATGAATTTCAGAACATTGACAATCAACCTCAGCAACCTGTACCAAGAGCACATGGACCTGACGCAGCAGAGGGTAGGAGGAGGAGGGCGGAGATCACTCAACATTATTTTTAGCAGAGGTATGACGCTTCAAGGGTTTTGAGTCTGCTAACATGTTTGGTTTATTAAGTTCATAAACACATGCTTTATAGATTCAAAAGATGACATGTACTTTCTTTCTCTACAAATGCAAACAGAAAGTATTACTCTGCACATAGACTCAAAATTTTTAAAACTGTAAAAAAAAATTAATTAACTGTAGATGACAATCTTTTCATTTTTTTCTACCACGCACCCCTAATGCCTTAGCTGATGCAGTAGCTATCCCAATGTTTTTACCATTTCCTGAGTCACATTTCCTATGGCTACGACGTTCCCCTACTTTACTAGTACTTCCTTCTGCATTATTACTTTCTTGTTCCTTACATAGAGAGCCTTCCTTACAAAAACTGTTAGAAGTACAATTTTGCTTGTCATTTGCAATGCTTTCAAGTGCATTCATTCCTCTGGTTATGTCCCTACAACACTGGGAGACATATTTCTGCATGTCCAGAACTGGTTTAATGAGCTGAGCATTGGTGCGGCACATCATATTCATTGACCTGCAACATGCCTGATTACTTAACATTGACCTAATACATCTTTTGGCATTTGCAATTTGTTGAGACTGCATTGTGTTGCACATTGCTTCCATGGCAACTGCCATCCGGTCCAGTTTGTTAGATGATTCAGAGTGTGCTTTTTCAAATATCTTGGTCATTTGAGTGAGAGCTCTGCTAATAACACTTATGTCCTTAGTGACCTGATTAAATTTACCCTTTATCACCCTTATGTCTTTTCCCTGTAGACGTTGCACTTTGAGCAGCTTCAGCTCAACTTCACTGGCACTTGTATCTGCATCTGTGGCTGATTGGTGGAATGAAGAACGTGCCCTCCGCCTCACAAAAGGCTGAATCCTCTGTCGCCTGCATTGTTGACTTTGAACCGGTGCTTGACTTTCAGACAAGTTTTGATTTTCAACAGTGACACTAGGAGCCTCTTCACTCTCTGACTCTAGAATGTGACGCACTCTGCATTGTGAATGTGTTGGCTGCACTGTGGGAGAAGTGGATCCAGAATTCATTTCTGCAGATTCCAGTAGATTTTGAGTGAAAGACTCTGCAAACTCAATGAAGTCAGTGTCCACTTCTGCATCTAAGATTAAACAGAGTGTATTTTAATATGAGTTTGTGAAGTGTAAAACATGTGTTGTCTGGTATAATTAAAAAATATTACATTGACATTCTCTTGTGTGAAGCCTATTTATTATCCAAAACTAATGCATGCATGTTTGTTGTTTTAAAAGTTTGTGAATAAAGCATATCTGTCAGGGTATTTACAGGAAACTACAACTCCCAGGTTGCACTGCTTTCACCACTAAAGTCATTATTGTTACAAACATTCATTCAGAAAACACAACTGCTGCACAGTTTCCAAGTCAAGAGCATGTGTGCCAAAGTGACATTGACAATGGAATGAAAAACAAAAAAATCTTACCTTGTGAGGGTCCTGCTTGATCTGAAGTATCAATGTCTATGACTCCAATGACCGCTTCAGTGGTAAGGGTTCCTTCTATCAGGTCCTCCAGAGGAGTGTTTGGTCTGTCCCTGGGAGTCCCACCACCAGTTTTCTTGGCTGACTTGGTGCGTGTCGCAATCTTCTCTTTGGCACGACTACGCAGGTCATACCATCTCTTTTGAAGGTTGTTGATGTCTCTGTGTGCAACACCAACTGCATTAACTTTTGATTGAATTCCAAGCCAAATTTTCCTTTTGACCCCTTCTGGAACCTTCAAGGACAGCTTTCCAAAAAGCTGATCATTGTGCGCAGTCACCTCTTCAATAAGAATCTCTAACTCCTGCTCACTAAATTTAACTTTCCTTTTTCTGACAATTGGCTCCTCAGAAACATTTTCTGCCATTTCAAAATGTCCAAAAACCACAGAGAGCCTCTTACTCCTCCAGCAGACTGCTTTCCAACTGAAGAAAGCCTCTCCAGCAGTTGGAAGTGGGCCTCAGGTGGGTCTAATTGCAAGCAGAGCTTTCAGGGTGTGATTGGTATGAGATGCATCATGTGTGGTAATTCGCAATTTGCGAATTCGCAATCTGCGAATTCGCTATTAAGAATTCGCATTTTTAATGCGATTCGGTATAAATTGCGAATTTTAAAAATAAAAAATGATGCATAGCTTTTTGCGAATCGTTATTTGCGATTCCCTAAAATTCGCAAATAACGATTCGCAAAAGGAAACATTGATGCATGTGGGGGAATGTTCTCCATACCACCAAATCAAAGGCTTTTTCAGCATCTAATAATAAAATTAAAGCCGGAATTTTTTTTGTCTGAAAATAATCTAAAGCCTCAGTGAGAAAATGTGTGTTAGTAACTAACTGCCGGCCTGCCACAAAACCGTTCTGATCTTGATGAATAAGATCTATTGCAACAGAATTTAAACGTATTGATAGCAATTTAGTTAAGATCTTATAATCGGTGTTCAGTAATGTGATAGGCCTATATGAATTAGGGTCTTTAGGATCTTTACCTTTCTTTGGAAAACGAACAACTGTCCCCTCCCCAAAGGAATCTGGAACTAGCCCACCCATTAACATATAATTAAATAGTTGTAATAATAAATCGGACAAAACATTAAAGAAAACCTTAAAAAATTCAGCTGGGAGGTCGTCAGGACCACAGGCCTTGTCAATTGGTAAGTTGTTAACCACTAATTATAATTCTGATTTAGAAAATAAACGCATCATTGTATCGCTATCTACCTGAGATAGAGAGGGCATATCATATCTGGCTAAAAAATTTATAAGCCTAGAATGGTCTATTTTTTGCTGTTGACTGTATATCTGTTTATAATGGGACAACATAATAGCGCCAATAACATCCGACTGTGATACTTCTATCTGAGTTGCAGAACACTTTAAAGAACGAATTAAATTTGCGGCAGCTTGCTCTTTTGCCTGCCAAGCGAGGAGTTTACCAGAGAAATTACTCTCCTCGTAAATCCGCCGAGATTTAATCAGAAATTGCTGTTCGCTCTGTGTAAAAAAAAACGTACTAAGTTCACGTTTAGCCTCATTTCGTTTATTTTGCACATCACTAGAAAAGTTAGATTGTCGAAGCTGAGTGAGCGAATGGATTTTTTGATAAAGTGAAGTCCTAGCTTGTTTAACAGCGCGCCATTTTTCTGCGTCTTTACTGATTATAATGCCACGGATAAAGGCTGTAAATGAGTCCCAAATAATATACAGCGGAGCCGTATCTGAATTGCGAGCAATGAACTCAGTGATCTCGAGTTTTAAAAAAGAGACCCTGTTATCATCTTGTAAATAAATTTTATTAAATGTCCATCTCTTAGGGGGCCTAATTTCTTTGCTGACTTCAAATTCGATTACCAACATTGCGTGGTCGGAAAATCCGTTATGCAGAAATTTTAAATAAGAAAATTTTAGTAACCTAGAAGCCAAGAAAAAATCTAGGCGAGAAGAGGATCTATGTCTTCCCGACCAACAAGTAAATTCTTTTTTCTGTGGAAATTTTGATCGCCATGGGTCACAGAGATCCAATAAAGATATGTTCTGCATAATAGACCTTCTTGACTTTGGTTTAGATTGTTTCTTCGAGGCACCATTGGAATCTAATTTTGTATCCATAAGAATGTTAAAATCGCCACCTATAACTATATCTCCCCTGACCATCAACAATGATTGAAATAACTCCTCATAGATTGGGGCACGATCTTCCACTGGGGCGTAAAAGCTAACAAAAGTAATTGGTCTATTCCTGTCTTTTATTAAACACGTGGCCCAACACCACCGCCCTGCTCCTCCGTCTTCAACCTGAATGATTTCCGCATCTAAGTTTCGGTTTAAAAAAAGAGCGTCCCAGGGGGCGTGGCTAGCGGCTGAACATGGCGGCTGCCTAAAAGGCGAGCTCCGGAGATAGAGCTGCCTCTCCGACCATCCGACCACTTATCCGGCCAAGAATAGGTCTCTACTTGGGGAACCCGACACCCGGGACCGGGCGGTGCCTGAAACAATACCGCTGGGCGGCAACGGAAGCGGCAAAGTGAAGTTATCACCGGCGACAAGATTGGCCTAACAAGAGGCTTCAGACCGGGGACTTGCCTGTGGTTCAAGCCGACCGGAAGTACAGTGGAGCGGGGCGCAACACACCGAAAGCGCCCGACCCCGTTATACATAGAGGCGGGGAGCGAACTTCGGTGGCATTGCACATGGAAGCGCTGCAGTACACCCGACACGAACTCGGCAAAGACCACTGAGGACACGGACAACAGGCCGGGTCGGGCCGCGGGCTCACTCCGGCGAAGGTGACGACGACGGAGAAGGGTGCGCCGCCACCTTGGTGCAGGACGACCCGTCCCAAGTCACACAGACATATCTCACCGGCAACTACCAGCAGTGATATCCGACGGCGGCAGCGACGCCGCTCAGTGCCAGAAGAGAGCGGGGCTGTAAACGGACCCGTGGAAACGCACTATTGTGGAGGCGGTGACCGATACTGCACACGGGCAAGCTGCAGAGGTACGAGGTGCCGGGCTGAGCTGGGTGGTGGTCATGCTACTGGAGTGTGCACATGAGTGATTGGAAGCCTAGCACCCTCTGACGCCGGACGGCCTGATACAGACGGCGTGAGTACTGCGGGGTGGATCCGGGCGCGAGGCCGATCTCCTTCACGTGCGAATGACGCAGTTTCTTAGTGCGCAGAGCCACTGAGACCTGGGTGTAGCGCCGCGGCGCGAACAGTTGCCACCTTTTGAGCAGCACTGAGAAACCTGTTTTGTGCCCCAGAACGTGTGGGCGGCTGGCTCGCATTATACCTCCGGAGTGCCATTGCTCACTGGACAAGGCATGGCCGGCAGCCCAGATCGCGGAGTCATGGGACCACCAATGGATGACACCTCGGTTTGAATGGAGAAACTTTAGAAACCAACGAGTGAGTGACAAATATCCTGGCCGGGTGTCCACACGGTGGTGGACGACAGCATTAAGGTGTGGGTGCAGTGGACTACCATTCAGACCAGCACTAAGACAACCGGTCGCACCTATTGCACTGACACATCGCTACAGTGCCTGGAGCCTGGAGTGTAAGCAGACGTAGAACTGGCCACTATGGCAGGAAAAGGCGCGAAAGGTGGTACTACGCAGACCAGAATTGACCGGTTCGCCTGCGATAAGAGCGTATCTTCCCCAGCGGATGGTAAGACGCCGGCGGGCAAAGTGGCAGAGGGCATGACCGGGAAAAAGGCAACGCTGGATGATGTCATGAGAGCCCTGACGCAAGTCCAAGCGACGGTAGGCACGATATCCACTGAAATCACTCTCATAAGAGCGGACTTCCATAAAATGTCGGAGAAGGTGAGCTCCATGAGGTGGTTACGAAATCGCTGGTCGAGGATGTATCTGAGCTTCAAATAGCAATGGAGAAGATGTCGGCGGAAAATAAGGTGTTGCGTGAAAGGTTGGATGATCAGGAAGGGCGCTCTCGGAGAAACAACATACGAATCCTAGGAGTTCCGGAGTCTGAAGGCACTAGAGTGATGGACCTATATGTGGAAGAACTAATACAGAAGGAGCTCCAACCTAAGGGCCTCTCCGCCTTCTTCTCTGTTGAGAGAGCGCACCGGGTCCCAGGGGGACAACCGAAGCCGGGTGCAGCCCCGCGCCCGATCCTAGCCAGACTGTTCAATTTTCGGACACGGATGCCATCCTGCAGGCGGCGCGTGTGTCACCACCGGAAAAGATTCAAGACTCCACACTAGCCTTTTCCCCAGACTATACGGCGGAGGTGGCCCGCCGTAGAAAGACATTCCTGGATGTGAAAAAAGAACTCCGAAAACGTGAGATTCCCTACTCGATGCTATTCCCGGCCAAGCTGCGTGTAGTGGCGGATAACAAGACCTGGTTTTTTGATAATCCTGAGATAGCCCGAGACTGGCTGGATGGTTGGAGGCCAGCTACCCAACCACGCCGCTCCAATAGACCTAACAGGACTCACAGAACGGGTGGGCATCGGAATTCCCAGGACTCTAGGCACGACGCGGAAGAACTTTCGCAGTTGAGAGACAGTGTAGACGAAGAAGCCAACGAGGAACAATGACCGCCGGTGATTATGAACATTTTACGATCCCAGCGGTGTGGTTGATGGACTGCCATTGGATGCCGGGCCAAGGGGCCCCCGGAGGGAATATGAGGGGCTGCCGTCTCCGGAGAGTCCTTCGCCCCATCGAGCAAGTATAAACTGTATGGGGAAAGGGTTGAGCACTCCGCTTAGTTGGGGAGGCGGGCGGTTAGATGTCCGTGTAGCTGGAGGGCAGGGAGTGGGGGAGTTGGGGGGGGGAATGTTATCTATGTTAGCAAACTGTTTGAACTGTTCGACTCGAAAAGGTTTACTGTGGTACATACACGAGGACACGTGGACAGCTGTACAAAGGGTAGGTCAGAGTAGGTTATGGGGCTGCTTCGCTTCACCACCACAGGATAGTAATGGCAAGTGACAATCGGGATGGTCTGATGGACGGGGGATCTGAGCAAGGGCCAATACCACCTTTACAATTGATGACCTGGAATGTGAGGGGATTGGGTGATAAGATTAAGCGTGGGTTGGTTCTGCAGGCCATCCGGAGGATAGGTCCCACAGTGGTTCTCCTGCAGGAAACACACCTGGTGGGTGCAGCTAGCCGGGCACTAGATAGGCGTGGGTATCGGATGATTGCACACTCGGAGTTTTCCTCAGGGTCTAGGGGTACGGGTATACTGCTGAAGAAATCGTCCCGGTTCATATTGCAATCCACTAAAGTAGACGACCAGGGTCGCTTCGCAGCAGCGCATGGCCAGTGGGAAGGGAAGTCATTGACTCTAGTATCAATTTATATTCCGCCGGCGCTCCACATGGTCGCCCTTCCAGCCTTGGGGAAATTCCTACTGGAGCTCCCAGAAGGCGACCTTATAATAGAAGGAGATTTTAATGCAGTGGTACACAACGTACAGGATAGATTTCCAAACCGCACGCCACACCCGGCCCCGTCTAGATTCAGTGACTTCCTAGTGGCTCAGGGTTTGACGGACCTCTGGAGACAATTCCATCCCGACGACAGACAGTACACATACTATTCCGCAGTCCATGACAGTCTATCACGCATTGATTATTTTCTCGCTTTGGGAGGGGGCCTCCTCACCGTGAGCGACGTGCAAATTAAACCCAGGGGCATCTCGGATCACTCACCACTGACACTGACATTATCTAGTCCCGAAATAGCTAGAAGACGAATATACCCAATCTTCCCCGGATACCTCTGGGTGCCGACCATACGTAAAGACTTGAAGAAGGCTACACGATATTATTTTGCGGAAAATGTGCCCTGGGTGACATTGCCGTCGGTCCTTTGGGAGGCCTACAAGACGGTCCTGAGAGGACGGGCAATAACGTCTGTAACAGGATACAAACGCGCTCAGAGAGAGGAATTGATGAAACTGGAACTCGAACTTGAGCAGGCGCACCTGACACACATGACTGACCCGACTGCCGACACACTACACACACTGCAGCTCTGCCAGCGACTCCATGGCGACCATCTTCGCAGGAAGACGGTAGAGGCCATCACAGCGACGACACACAGAATCTATGATATCGGGGATAAGGCCAGCAAGCTCCTAGCCTGGCTGGATACGAAAAAGGGAGGTGCCAAACATATACTACAGTTGAAAGGCTCTAACGGGGAGGCGGAAACGCGGCCTTCCGTGATAGTTGAAACCCTGGCAGCGCATTTCCAAGACGTATACACCCCTGAGGTGGCCATCACACAGGAGGAGGCGACGGTAGCGCTTCACGGACTACCAACACAGACACTGACGCAGGGGGCACGGGAAGAGCTTGACGCAGATCTGTCGGCAAATGAAATCCAACTAGCCATTCATGCACTGCACGTGAGTAAAGCTGTGGGCCCCAACGGGATCCCGGTGGAGTGGTATAAAACTATATCTGAAGAGATAAGCACACCCTTGTTGGATATGTACAACGAAAGCCTAGCAAAGGGAATTCTGCCCCTTGACCAGCGAGTCGCCACCATTGTGGCAATCCCGAAACCGGGTAAGCCGCCAGATGAGACCTCGTCCTATCGTCCTATCTCCCTCCTCAACGCAGAAGCCAAAATATTGGCGAAACTGCTGGCTACCAGACTGATGCCACACGTGACACACCTGATCCATCCGGATCAGTCGGGGTTCATGCCTCACAGGAATACGGCGCATAATCTCCGAAGATTGCATGGAGCGCTGGCAAGGGCACCGTCACTGACGGAACCAACGGCTATTCTGTCGCTGGATGCCAGGATGGCGTTAGACATGGTGGAATGGCACTATCTTTTTGCGGTCTTGGACCATATGGGCTTCGGCCCAAGATTTATCTCGTGGATTCGACTGCTATATACTGAACCGGTGGCGCATGTGGCGGCAAATGGTCATATCTCCCGCGACATAGCCTTGGCTTGGGGGACGAGACAGGGATGCCCGCTCTCACCCTTACTGTTCGCTCTAGCCCTAGAACCACTGGCAGTGGTACTTAGAACATCCCAGTTGCTAAGAGGAATAAGATGGGGGGATTGGGAAGACAGGGTCTCATTATATGCGGACGATATGTTGATCTATATGTCGGAACCCGAGCGGGGGATCCCGATACTGCTGGCACTGTGTGAACGGCATGGTCACACCTCTGGCTACAAAATCAACTGGACCAAATCGGTAATATATATACTTAGCGGCCCCACCCCGGTCCTACCAGCCGACTGTCCCTTGACAGTGGCGACCGACACATTTAAATACCTGGGGATAGCCATCACCCGAGACAGTAAGGTCTTCTATGACCTAAACCTACTACCGCCGCTCACGCGGCTTCAGGCAGACGCGAGACATTGGAAAACGCTCCCGCTGACGTTCTTTATGTGTTAGAAAATACACCGGTATTAGTGCCGCCTTCATACTTTCGTAAAGTGACATCGGCACTGACTGGGCTGCTGTGGGGAGATCGCCCAGCCCGAGTGGCACACGGGAAATTGGTCAGAGATTGGTATAGTGGTGGGATAGCCCTACCAAACGTGCAACTGTATTACTGGGCGGCTCACCTCAAGATTATTAACCAGTGGCTACATGTGCCGCAAAATGACCCGGCCTATCTGGCAGACAGAGCGCAACTGGATACACACAGTCTTTTAGCCCCGTTATACAACAAGAGCCTGTTGCCACAGCTCATGGGACCCACCAAACACACGGTAGCGATATGGCACAAAGCCCAGGCGAAACTGAAATGGGGAGGTGTCATCACTAAACTCACGCCCCTGTGGGACACTAAGGCCCTGGGGAACTTAAGGCAGAGTAAAGGGTTCACGCAGTGGGATAATATCGGAATATCCACGGTAGGTGACTTATGGACTAGAGACGGGGTAATCCCCTTTGTCCAGCTGCAGCAGCAGTACGACCTGGGAGTTACCGAGACATACCGCTACATACAAGTACGACACGCACTGCTATCGGCAATTGAGGCAGGTACGGATGTACCGGAATCCTCCCCATTGGAGGATCGCCTCTTGACAGACTATATGCAGACAAGCGCCACCTCCCTTACGTATCGGAAATTATTGAATAACATGCTAGATCCACTACAAAAACTGAAGGAGAAGTGGGAGAGTGAAATAGCAGAGATGGACGAAACGGAATGGAACGAGGCTGTGGCCTCCCCAAGGGAAGCCGGTATCTCAGCACGATTTAGGCTAGTGCAATTTAAAATACTGCATAGGGTGTATTATACGAGGACTACACTTCACAAAATCAACAGGGCTGCTCATCCATACTGTCTCAGGGGCTGTGGTGAGGACGGGACACTATTCCACACACTCTGGGAATGTCCATTGATTGCGGACTACTGGAGACAAGTATTGCGTACGATTTCACAAACTCTTGAGGTCTCACTCACGCCAGATCCACGCATGTGCCTGCTTAATGTATGGGGGCCTAATGATCTGACACGCCAGGGACAACAATGGGCTATTATAGAACTGATGGTGGCCAAGCGTGATATAGCGCAGAAATGGGGGGCGATAGAGGTCCCGACCCGAGCACAGTGGTGTAGGAATGTAGATATGCTCATGGTGATTGAACGATCAGTGTACAAGAAAAGGGCTAATCCTAAGAAATGGAACAAAATATGGCTTCCGTGGAACAGATATCGTGGGGATATATGTGAACCATTATCGGAGGAAGAGACGGACGATTCAGAGGATGAGGAAGATATAGCTTGAACACGGGGCAGGGGACACCAGTCGGGGAGGGTAGGAACAGGGAGAACGGGGGGAGGTTGGTTGGCAGAGAGAACTCCGGGCGGGAAGATGGAGGGGAATCACAGTCAGAACTTACTCGTATGAACCTAGTAATGTAGAATTTAACGGTATGAACTGCATAATTAAGCTATCGAGTCACAAGTTGAGTTAAGTTTACAAAATCATAAAAGTAAGACGTACACTGAAACTTTTGGTGCAGGCTGATATGTTGTTTGATGACTGGTACTATGTTGATGCTGACATATAACTTATCTGACGGACTGATGTGCCATGATATACCCAAATGTTTAAACAATAGCAGCCGGCCTCCGGGTTGTAGGCGAATCCTGTGTAAACTGCACGGACATCAATAAAGTCTTCCAAAAAAAAAAAAAAAAAAAAAGAGCGACCCCACTTTCAGATTCTTGAGCACATGAAAACCCGCGATACAAAGACCAGGTTTTAAACATAGAAAAGGAGTTAACTTTAACCATAGAAATATGAGTTTCTTGCAACATTACCACTGCTGGGCACTCTGATTTAATCCATAGCTCAATAGCTTGCATTTTGTTCCGATTGTTCAACCCATTAACATTAAAGGAGATCACCTTAAGCCCCCCAATAGACATATATATAAATCATTGAAAAAAATTTCTTGCCGACATATTTTTTTATCACAACCCAACAAGAACTTCAATTTTTCATTTTTTCCCCCACCCACCCCACTCTCCAACCCAGGTGCTTCCCTCCTGCACCTACCCCTGTGGCCCCGTACTACACCTACACCGCTCCCCCACGCTGGCCACAAGGCACTAACCCCTCTCATAGAGGCGCCTTGTTATTGCGCCCCTGATCCCCTGACACCCCTGCTCCTCACCTGCCCCCCCATAATCATATCCAATTTTAATCTAAGTCTACGCCAACTGACTGAGCATCTCACGTGCCTCATCAACATCGGTAAACAAATGAAATTTGCCTTTTATCAAAACTTTTAGTTTTGCTTGCTGTGCAATTGAAGCTTGCACACCCTTATCTTTAAATAATTGCAAAATCTTTACAAAGTCTTTTCTCCTTCTGGCAGCTGCAGCCGACATGTCGGAAAAAATTTGACATTTAGTAGTTGGATTGGCATGAAATTGTCTTTGATTAAAGGCCTGTGATAGGATTGTTTCTTTAACACGAACATCAGCAAAGTTAACAATGATAGTCCGGGGAAACGGGGAATTGAGAAATGGTCGAGCTGGGACTCGATGCACCAGTGTAATTGTTAGGTCTCCCTTAAACTCAGGGACAACCTCTCGAGAAAAAAAGGAAGTAATCCATTGCATCATGTCAGAGCCCTCAATATTCTCTGGTACGCCTACTATTCGAAGGGTCGACCTTCTATTATAATTTTCTAATTCATCCAATTTGAACTCAAATGCCTTCGAATTTTTTGATACGGAAAACATTTCCTTCTGCACAATTGTCATATTGTCCTCCAACCCCGAAATTCTAGTCTCAGTTTCTTGAAGTCGAATGGGGAAAGAAGCCATCGAATCTTCAATTTTATCCAAGCGCTGACCTATCACTGCCAATTCTGTTTTTTGAAATTGCTTTATCTCTCTTATTTCCTCCAAGATCAGATTTAACATGTCTTTCACTGTAATCTGAAACTCCCCAGTAGTGACAGTGTCCATCGCCATAATCGGACTCTGTGCCAGAGTAGCGCCAATAGATTCCAGGTTAGATTGTGGCAAAACATTAAAGGCGGCCATAGAGGTGTTGGTAGAAAAGGTAGAAATGTCTTCGTCGCCAAGAGAAGGAGCTCTTATATTTAAGGGTGGAAAATCTAATAAATTAACCAAATCATCAATCGACTTCGTTGAATCTAAATTCTCAGAAACTTTCACTGAAGGGGTGGTTTTTAGAGGAGTCGAAGAGGTTGAAGCCCCTGATAGCACTGCCTGATTCCCATCTGTATTAGCTGAGGCATGAATTGCGCCCTTTCGCTCGAATAATGGGAATTGCTTAGAAATCTTAGAAGTCTTGGAAGCGCAGATTGTTATGGGTTCTTTAGACATCTGTAGCCTCGGTGCGGCCATTGGATTTACATTTTGGGCTATTTCCGTTGATTTGACTGCTGGCCCCGGCAAGGTCATATCCACTTCCCCCACGGGCAACTACACGGGCAACACCAATACTTCCTGCGCCTCACTAGTGACAGAGTTACCAAGATTCCGTTGACGAGCCTGTGTCATGCTGTCATCCAAGAGATCGTCCTCACCTTCCCCCTCACCAGAGTTCTCCAAATTTTCCACAGAAGAGGTTTTTCTCTCAGTAGCGGATTTGTCCCGCTTCGCCTTTTCTAAGTTGTCCTTTAGTTGTTGGCGTCGTGCTATCGCCCTGGCTCTGGCCGTCAGCTGTTTGCCCATTATCAGAGCTGCTTCAATTTGCTCCAAACAGTTATAGACGACCCTTCAAGCTTCAACCCCCAAAGCACAAAAATGCTCTCAATAAATGCCAGATAACGCCAGGTCCTCGAGAATACTGGGACTTGTAGTCTTTACCCACACAGCGGCCTCAGCAAAAAACCATGTTGCGGAGGCGGCGGGGCAAGATAGTTCCGATCACTGGCAGGGCAGGACCCCAGTCACACAAAGTCCTCTTAATTCCACCAATTCCACAGAATGCCGAACGAAGTACTGCACTCTTCACAGCACCAGCGCCAGCAGCATTGTTCCACAGCCAAGCCCGCTATCAGCTGTAGTCAGCCCTCGACTCACCACAGCCTCGAACAGATGAACTCCGAGCCGAGCCGTAACTGAGCTGGCAAATTTCGTCCCGAAATCGCATCAGCAGCCCGCGTTACACCGCGAGCGCAAGAAGCTCCGTGGACGCCAGAATGCCATCGGCACCATCATCCTCGCGGTGAAAGAAGAGGGGGAGGAGCAGGGGAACAGGAAGTCCAGGCGCTACGTCGAGGCGTGGAACTCCACCGTAGCAGTCCGAGTCGATAAGCTCCTGTTTGTCCTTTATTTTATTTGTACTTTGAAAAAGGCATACTTTTCAGGGGAGATACTCCCAACTAGTCATGTTCGGCAGCAACACAGTGTGTCAATACATTGTTATTGCAGGCACCTATGTAGACTATGTGCATTACGCCACATCACAATGGACAGTAAAGTTATTACACCAAATATTAGCCAGATTACTTAATTAAACCTTGCAGTGCACAACAGGGATAACAACAGGATATCGCAACCCGGCAGGGAGTCATCTCAGGGGGGCAGCCTAATCACTGGAGATTGCAGGTTCAGGTGTGTCTGTCTGTACAGAGGTTCTTCAACAGAGATACATGATGAAGGAGGATCACTGACAAAATATCGAGTGACAAAATATTGTGTGCCCATAATATCGGGACATAAATATCGAAGTCAATAATATCGACATCCTATCTCCATAATGGTAAGTACCAAAATATTGGGGACCGAATATCGTTGTTAAAAATATCGAAGTTCAAAATATCGTATTTTTTTTAAATGTATGAAAAATTATATAAAATAAATTAAATAATTCACATAACTTAAAATGAACATTTAGAATTATTAGAAGATTTAAATAAATATAAGTAATAAATGTAATGTAAAAATAAATTAAACATGCATATATAAAATGTAATATTATATAATAAGATTTATTTTAAATCATTATAAAATGTTAGAAATATATTAAAAATTATAAATACATATATTATATATACATACACCTGTAACATAAAAGATATATATATATATTATAAATTAAAATACTAAAATATTAATTACTTTTTAAAACTACATTTTACACTACATTAGGTGCAACAGTAGGAAAAGTGTTGGATAGCAGAGGAGAAAAATTTACTATTCCGACTCCAATGAATGCAACAGTAGGGAAAGTGTTGGATAGCGGAGGGGAATAATTTACTATTCCCACTATAATGAGTGCAACAGTAGAGAAAGTGTTGGATAGCGAATGGCAAAAAATGACTATTCCCACTCCAGCAAGTAGAACAGTAGGGAAAGTGTTGGATAGCGGAGACATAAAAATTACTATTCCCACTCCAGCGAGTGCAAAAGTAGGGAAAGTGTCGAATAGCGTGGGGTAAAAATTACAATTCCTACTCCAGGGAGTGCAACAGTAGGGAAAGTGTTGGATAGCGGAGGGGAATAATTTACTATTCCCACTCCAGCAATTGCAACAGTAGAGAAAATGTTGGATAGCAGAGGTATTAAAATTAATATTAACATTCCAGCGAGTGCAACAGTAGGGAAAGTGTTGGATAGCAGAGGGGAATAATTTACTATTCCCACTCCATCGAGTGCAACATTTGGGAAAGTGTTGTATACAAAGGAGATAAAATTACTATTCCCACTCCAAGGAGTGCAACAGTAGGGAAAATGTTGGATAACAGAGGGGTAAAAATTACTATTCCCACTCCAGCAAGTGCAACAGTAGGGAAAGTGTTAGATAGCGTAGGGTAAAATTACTATTCCCACTCAAGGGAGTGCAACAGTAGGGAAAGTGTTGGATAGCGTAGGAGATAAAAATTACTATTCCCACTCCAGCGAGTGCAACAGTAGGGAAAGTGTTGAATAGTGGAGGGGAATAAATTACTATTCCCACTCCAATGAGTGCAACAGTAGGAAAAGTGTTGGATAGCAGAGGGGATAAACCAAAGAATACAGCTATTCAACCTAAATCCCCAAACAAAATTAAAAAAAAGAAATACCTAAAATATTTATCAATTTTTAAGTGAATATTAATGATCAACTAATGATTCATTTGTTTAAGCTAAATTACTTTCCACCCTCTACCTCAATGAACACCAAAACACATACCTAAAAATATTTACACAATTTCCATAATTAATTTTACATTAATAAATTAATAACAATTAACAACAAATCAATTTTTTTTATTTTTTCCCAACATTTGCAATTATAAACCCCACGACTCACACATCAACATTATTCTGCAATTAGCATGTTTAATATTTAATAATTAATTAGCATTAATTAACAAATAAATCATTAATTCTAAATAATTTACCTTCCACCATATTCCCCTACAATAAAAACATGACACCATTAACATAATTAATTAACAATTAATTAATAACAATTAACAAGCAAAGAAATAATAATAAATTAATTCACACAATTAACACTATAAAATAACATAAAATAAATATATTAAATAAGTTAAAAAATGCATTAAAATTAAATTACTTCCCACCCTACCCCCTATCAACACACAACCTGCTCCTAAAAAAATTACACAATTAACATAATTACCAATTATTTAATCATAATTAACAACCAATTAATAATTATTAATTAATAATAAATTAATGACCACAATTAACAGTTGGAAAATATTGAATAAATAAATATTAAATAATACAAAATAATAATTAATTAATTATAATTAAATTACTTCCCACCCTATTCCCCTATAAACCCACAGCTCGCTACGGAACTAAAACTCAAAATGTAATTAAACTAAAATTAACAACTTCTAAAAATTATTAATACATGTATTATAATTAAATTACTTCCCACCCTATTTCCCTATAAACCCTCAACTTGCTACGGACCTAAATGCAAAATTTGCTTTAATTAAAATTAATTACTTCAAAAAATTTAACACATATATTTAAAAATAAATGCAATACTTAGACAAAAAATAGAACACACACATTTAAAATACATACTAAAATACATAACACTAAATGAAATAATATTTTTAACAACTATATTTTTGCTAATGATATTAATTTCTTCAATATTTTTTACAACAATATTAATGACTTCAATATTGTTAAAAACAATATTACTTACCTTAGACTGGATATTCTTGTCCACGATAATCTGACAGTCGATATTTTTGTATCACTATATTTTGCACTAGATATTAGTGCAAGTCGACAATAAAAACTCCATATTCTGACTGTTTACCGGTGAAGGAGTCCCAGATGTCTGTTTTTGGAGGCATAAGATCCCAAAGTGTGGTTAGTTGCTCCTGGCAGTATAAAACATCAGTCAGCCACGCTCTGCCAGTGGGCGTTGGCTTTCGGCCCCAATGTATCACCACTCTGCACTTATCTAGCAGTAGTAGCATCGCGATAAGGCAGCGAGGTGCATCTGGAGCTTTCTTTACATATCCAAGGAGGCACACCAAGGGGTCTTGCGGGAAGGATCTATGATGGCACCGACAATGCCACAAACAGTCACCCAGTAGTCTGCTACCCTCGGGCAAGTCCAGGCCAGATGCAAAAATGTGGTCTCTGGCGGCAAACTGCGTAGGCAATTGGAGTCGCCAGACAATCCCATCTTGTGTAGTTGCCAAAGTGTGCAGTATCATAGTCATAGTCAAATACTTTATTCGGTTTTACAAATACCAAACCATAAAAGCAATATTTCAACAATAAAAGGGACAATTATATAATTAAAAATATATACGTTAAATTTGTACAAGTAATAAAATAATTCATTCATATGCTAATACAAAACAAATTAAAAAGCTTTCATCCCAGATGTGCAAACTTAAAACTAAAATGACTACAGTACAAGGTTCCATTAGTTTGCGAGGCTTTTTCTCAGTCTCAATGCATTTTTTTAAAAACCAACCACAAATAAAGTGCTTTCTGGGCTCAGCATTTGCAGGAAGCAAAGAGCCGGATGAACCTGGGTGAAATTGATTTTTTTTTAAAAAGGTTTTAAAAAGAATCTACGGGGAACATCATAATAATGGCAAAAGAACATAAAGTGCATTAGGTCCTGTGGAGATGAAACATCGCAGCCACAGGGCGGCAAGACCAGCCCTTTATGACTTCCCTTTGGAACAGCAAGTAGAAGGTCCTAAAAGTTAAACCTGAATCTGGATAACAGAAACCGCTTATGGGATGAAATAGGCCACGTTAGATAAGGATCCAGCGAGGGGACGGTTTTAAGTAACATGAAGTTACGAACACTAGGGGGCCCATTAGAATGTCGGGCGGATTGCCCCCGCCAGGCTGGCGGTAGCCACCGCCAGCCTGGCGGGGGCAATCCGCCCGACATCCTTCCCTGAATTCCCCCTGCCATATTAGTATGGCGGGGTGACCACGGCGGAAGAAAACACCGCCCGCCACTTTTGCGCCCCGGTCGCCTTGCGGCCGGGGCGGAAATGTTGAATATGGTGGCGGTGTCTATGAGACACCGCCAGCCATATTACAATGGCAAGAGTGCAATGCCTTGCCGCCACAAAAAGGCAGGCGGTCTTCACTCTGGGGGCCCCCTGCAGGCCCCCAGATTGAAGGTGAGTGGGGGGTGCACACGGGGGGTACCTGTGGTACCACCCTTCATGTTCATTTCCATTTGGAAATGAAAATGCTGTGATGTATTGTCAGCATTGTGGCGGGCGGTGCAGAGAGCACCGCCCGCCACAATGCTGAGAATACAGGATGTGCCCGCCACTGTGGTGGGCACATCCTAATGGCACCCCCGGGACCCCCGCCCTTAAGTCGGGCGGTCCCGTTTTCCGATAGGGTGGCGGGCGGGCAAAGCCCGCCCGCCATCCTAATGAGGCCCTAGGTTTAACCAGTTCTGCCCCTTCTCTGTTAAATTTTTGCCATAGGGAAAAGGTTTTATTAACATAGGCCACATCCTCGATGGTAATCGTTTCAGGGCTTAAAAAGAGATCCAGTTGTCCAAGGTAGTTAAAGCAGGATTTTAAATATTTTAGCCAAGGGATTTTAAGCATGTTATCCAGAGTCAGGGCCTCTTTAAGTAGCTGGTGTGCAGTATGTTCTGTGTAAGGTCTTAAAATGTATTAGTCTCAGTCTATAGTTGGGGAAAGGCATTCAGTCTGACTACAGCAATAGTCCCATTGCTCTACTGGAATTTCCAGGCTAAGCTCCTAGTCTCAGGCAACTTGGCCTTTCGAGGTATCCAACAGGGAAGCAGTCAGCGTGAGTGAATAGAGTTGGGTAATAGATTTGCATGGCAATGCAGTTGTGTGGATGTATTCTAGCCCTGTGGAGGCGGGGGGAGCAGGGAATGAGGGGTGTGTACAGCAGGTTGCTCTGAATTGGTAGTATAGTAATGTGTCTATGGGAGTAATCTTGCACTCTGCAGTGCCGGTGAATGGGGCAGAAACTGGACATCCGGGCATAAGTCTGCAAATATTGTGACGCCAATTGCAATAGCACAGCCGACAGTGCTCTTATCCTGTAGTCTAGAGATCAAGGGGTTGTCCACCAGCGTAATAGATGGTGCCTATCGTGTTATAAGCCCAGTACATGGGCGGATGCCGTCCCATGCCCATCGCACACATTCCACTGTGTTTATTTTGGTCTTGAGTGCTTTGTACGGCTGTAGTGCTGTAGCTAGCAGCCAGGGGGGACGCCTCGTCATGTTCCACTGCTAAATGTGGTTGAAATGAGATGGAATGGAGCCAGAAGAGTAAAAAGCTCACCTGAGCACAGAGAGCATATAGCTCCATGTCCAGCACACCCAGTCCTCCACGGCGAGTGGCAATGTAAGGAGTTCATTTGATACCCTGGTCTGTCGGCACACCCAAACTGGTGTGATCATGTTGGATTGCAGACACTTAAAGAAGCTGTGAGGGGGAGCAGAATGTTGACAAATAGGTAGCACAGCCATTTTCGCAATTGCTATGCGCCCGGCTAGGGATAATGGTAGTTTGTTCCATATCTGCGATTCTAGACAGTTCATTGTGCGCCCATAGTTTGCCATCCAGAGTTCCATCCAGAGTTCCTCTGTGTCCCTGCTTAGCCATGTACCCAGAAATCTAGTTAGTTCAGTTGCCCATTTCAGTGGGTACTCCATCTGGTATGGCGTCACGGCCAAGATTTTTCCCAAATGACCTGGATTCCCCAATATCCCCCAAAATGGATCACTCCATGCGTCATAGGCTCTAGGTCTGTTCATGGCTCTCAGATATAGAGGATAATATAATTGGCAAACATTGACACAACTAGCCCCAAGTTGGTGAAGCCTTTGCCTTGCTTGGCATGGTATTGCCGCAGCCTAGCGGCTAGTGGCTCCACGGCCACCGTGAACAGGAGCGGGGCTAGAATACATCCCTGCCTTGTACCCCTTGTAATTTCTATTGGGTCTGAGACATGCCCATTCAGTCTAACGTGAGCTGTGGGGAGTGTATATAAAATGTGTATTTTTTTAACGAATTTAGGGCTGAATCCCAGGAGCCTGAGCAATGGGAAAAAGAAATGCCCATTCGAGGAAGTCAACGCCTTAGTGGCGTCCAGTATATCTGCTGCTGCCGGTAGGGAGGGGTGATTGTGGTGCATTGCAGACAACATAGTATGAAGATTGTCCAGTGTGGCCCACCCTGGAATAAACCCCGACTGATCAGGCCACACAATTAAGGGCAGGAGAGGCAATATGCGGTTCACCAAGACTTTTGTGTATATCTTGTCATCTATATTTATTAGGGACAAGGGACGGTAAGAGTTGCAGAGCTCGGCAGGTTTGTCCAGTTTAAGTATAGTTACAATGATTGCCTATCTAAGGGTTGGGGGAAGTTGCCCCAAAGTCAGTGTGTCGTGATACATATTAATGAGATACGGGATGTGTATAGAGGCGTACTCCTTATAAAAGGTGGGCGTGAGCCTGGGGCCCTATCATCCGGAAGGCTCACAATAATCTGGGCGATCTCTTCTGGCGTGATTGGGGTGTTGAGGTATTCCCTGTGCCCAGGGTCCAGCCAGAGTAACTCGATAGAATCGAAGTAACTTTGCAGTGACTCTGGGTCACATATCATCCCTGCAAAACAGAGCTGGGCGGATAAGAAAGGCATTACCACAGGCAACACAGATGGGCAGGTTACCAGCCAGGAACAATTGCCCATCAGTTCGGTCACATATGCAGAAGCTTGGGGTCTGCGCAGCAGCCCCGCCAGCATTCTGCCAGGGCGACCCCCTTCACGTATAGTCGCAACTGTGCTTCATGGCCCAGGTATTTTACCTCGCTGTCCACCTCCATGCGATATGCGGATAGCTTGTTTCTGATATCAGCCCGTACAGCTGGGTTGGGATCACAGGTGTATGCCTGCTCTAGTGTCTGAATCGCTGATTCCAGACTCCCCGGTAACACCCTAATCGCCTTCAGCACTCCAGATTGTTTTGCAATGCAAATTCCTTGGATAAGCACCATGAACGCCTACCACAATCTAGATGGCGATCGAACCGATCTAACCCTGAGAGCGAAGTAATCTATAATAGCCAGACGGATCCCCTCCTTGAATGCTGCATCCCATATTGCATGTGTAGGGCAGTCGCCACTAGAATGCTCGAGGGAGGGTTTGTAGGATCTGGATGGCCAATCGCACTGGCGCATGGTCAGAGAGAGTGCGCGGTAGGTGCCTAACTGACATGGTCCAAGTGAGAACATCTCTGGACACAAGCCAGAAGTCTATGCTGGACCAGGAGCTGTGATAAGAAGAAAAGCAAGTGCCTTCACATATAGTTTGATGAGTGTGCTGCCAGACATGTAACAGTGAGTTGTCAGTGATGAGGGTATTTAGAGCGTCTGCAGCCTGTGGGTGATGCTGTCTAGCACCAGAGTAGTCCAAGTGCCCTTGAAGCGCCATGTTAAAGTCTCTATCCCATATCACAGTCCTTAGGCCGTAATCTGCCACCTGTCTCCATATTCTTACAACACAAACTGGGTTGTCATAGTTTGGCCCATATATGGTCACCATAATCATGTGTTGTTTGTTGTTTGTACAGGGTACCCACCAGGATGACAGATCCTCTGTCTTTGTCAATAAGGAAGAGGGTAGTGTTCCATGGCAAACCCTTCTTGAGTAAGATTGTGATGCTTCTGCCGTATTTGAAGTAGACCGATGAGTAAGACCTGCCGCACCACAGAGCATGGAGACGAAATGTGGTGCGAGTGGTCAGGTGTGTTTCTTGTAGGAAGCACACATCGACTCAATGTTGGGCAAGGTATACATGTAGATTCGAAATTTGAGACCTCGTACATTCCATATGAAAGATGTGACACTGGCCATGGCGTCAGATGGTTAATGCAGTCGCACCATTGTGCTGTAGTGCATGTGGTGTGTTGTTGTGTGTGATGTGTGAAGTTGCACTAGTGTGAAGGTGTTGTGTGTGCCCTGAATAGACCGCAAGGTGCAGTTTTAACAACTTGTTATGCAAATCAGAAAAAACCCGCATAAACAGCAGGCCATCCCCCTCCTCCACCCAAACCCCCAACTCAGCCCCAAAAAAGACTTTCAAAACAACCCCAACATGTTCCCATCCACCCACTCAACCCCCAAACAGGTTGAGTCAATTTACCTTCCAACCCAAATTACCCCTGTCCGTAAACATGATGAGAACTTTAGGGAATTATCCCCATGGCCACACCAGGCTGACAACCCTGCCACTAGGATAAGGGTGGCCAAGCAGTATTTTCATAGGGTGACTGGGGGAATGTATAATCCCATTGTAGTAAGCAAAAAAGGCATGGTTCACCTGTCGGCCACCCTCGGGTGAAAACTGGTAGGGTCACTTCAGGGCTGTATGGTCATATGTGCTGTTAATCATTGTCACTAATGCGGCCCTCCTCCGACTGCCTGGGAGATTTAGACGGAGATCTTCTGGTTTTGCCGAGTTGTTTAAAAATAGACAGCACAGCCTTGGGGTCAGTGAAGGACTGCATCTTTCCATCTCATGTGATACGCAATTTGCCCAGGTAGAAGAGGGCATAAGGCAACGCAAGTTGCTTGAGGATACATTTCGCCTTCAGGAATTCCCGTCTTGCGGCCTGCATCGCGAGGGTGAAGTCCGTGAAAAGGAAGAGGATGTTCCTAACCTCTCCCAGCTCTCTTGCTCTCCTCAGAATCACATCACGTCTCTGTAATTTAGCAGGTGAGCTATTATGGGACCTACTGGGGCACCCGGTGCAGCTTTGGCTGCAGCGAGCGATGCGCCCGCTCCACTATGAATAACACAGATAGTTCAATTCCAAACATCTCATTCAGCAGGGACTCCAGAGTGTCTTCCATCCTGGAGATTGCAGTGGATTCTGGGGCCCCAATGATGCGAAGATTGTTTCTTCTGGAGCGGCATTCAAGGTTGGATGTCCATTTTCAATAGACTCTATATGTCCTCAGTCAGCATGTCATCTGCGTCTGACACCCTGGACTCCAGATGTGTTATTCGGGCGTCGTGTGTGTCTACCCGCTGCTTTACTTGGTCCAGGTGAGCCGTGAGATGATCCAGCTAAGAGTCAATAGTCTTCAGACTGACTTTGACCTAGAGCAGGAATGAATGGATATCATTGGTTAGTGTTCCTGTTTCCTCAGTCTGTGTGGCCTGTTTCTCATCTTCTTGTGTCGGCTTCCCTCAGGAAGTTTATTTATAGAAGCGTCAGAAGTTACCTGGCATTCAATCATTAAACATGGGATGTTTAAGGAGTTCACAACAGCGCCCGAGGTCACGAATCATTTAAATGTGGACTGATAATATTTTCACAAGTACACTGGAGATGTTAATTGTTAGGATGCATTATGGGGGTTGAAGTACTGGAGCCTCTCTGGTTGGACCGCAGCTGGTGAAGTGCAGATCACGTTGTGTTAATGGGAGGTCTCATTTGGGAGGAGGGGTGGAAAGTGTTTTTAAATGTCAGGCGTTAAGTACGTCGAAGGATTCAGTTCTTGCAGACTAGTGAGGAGGACAGATGTTTTTTTAGCAGGTACGTGACAAGAGGGGTGAATAAATAGAAAGGAGTTGGTTTAAGGCGTCTGGTTAAAGCAGCAGTGATGTATTCTCACAGAGACTCTGAGCACTTGTGCAGGCAGTTTGCATTTTAAAATTAAGACTGATGGCCGAATGAGCACGTTTCTAGTAGCAGCTGATCCTTGAAGTGTATGGGTGGGTAACACGTTTCTGTTAGCAGACGAAGGGAACAGTCGAAGGGAGTAAAGTAGGGTAAATAAGAAGACAGTTATGTGCCTGAAAGGAGGGGTGAGTTTATATGAGGGGAGTCATATGAATGCACAAACGATGTTGTGACTATACAGGAACACAAATCAATATATTTTTTAGGATTTAACCGAAGTATGCAAATGTATCAATTATGGTAAAAACTAACAGGTCTCTAATGAGTGCACAGTGAATCACAGAAATGTATTATCATGGCTTTTTACAAACTAGATTTTACAATTACGTGAGTGTGAAAATTATGGCGCATTGTATATTAATGTATGTTTAATTGATTTTGCAGTTACCCCTGACGAAGGGCCCGCTGAGGCCCGAAATGCTTTGGGTTTTTTAATAAACTGCTCTTGATGAAATATGCCTTAGTACGTATTCTTGATTGAAGAGGTTCGGATGGCCCATCACGAATATGAGAAATATATGAAAATTTGCATTTTCTTGCATGTGGATTGAGAACGAAAACATAAGTGAAGAAAATTAAAAGATGGATTATAAGTGACTAAAAATGACTTAATGGATGACAATGGATTAATATCTGCAGATGCAGCAGCGATTGTGCCATGGTTTGGGGCACTTTTACAGTGTCCCTGCGTTGAAGCTTCCCTTGTCAGGCATAGCGCCTGCACTCAAATTAATGTTTAAATTATTTGGCATCAGATTTGCCCATGATGGTGAGATATGCCCTGGGGAGTCCAGATGGACACCGGTAAGGGGGTGGGGAACAAGGCACCAGCTCAGCGCGTGTCACCAGATGTCCAGGTGGCACTTTGCGATCCCCACTATTCTCTCTCCAGCACAGGGTCGGCGCTATGTTTGCAGCGGGGGTGCTGTTGGTGTCTGGGTTTTATGACACCATCCCCGGGCCCGTGCAGGGGGTCCCAGTGCATGGATCAGCACCACCTGCTCCTCCAAGGGTCTGTAGAGGAGGGAGTGGATCCGCCGCAGCACCACTACTGCACCGCATGCGTCACACCGATAGGATATCCACTCAAAGTCAGCTATTAAACTACTGGGCTCCAGAAGCGTCCATTGCTTAAGCAGCGCCATTGCACAAGGCGACAGGGCACACCGGCTCACCCCAGTCACCATCTCTGGGCCCGACGCGTGTGTCCTCACAATTTATTTCAAAGCCGTAGCAGTCCAGTCTGCTCTCTGATGTAGGGCAGGGGGCCCACCACAAAAGGGGCACGCGGGGCTGGTGGGAGGACGGAATAGAGGGACCCCACACATTGGACACTCGGCCAAGGGATACTCTCAGTGCTCTGCTCCCCCAGGACACCTTCCCCCCAACGCTGACCGCCCCCCCCAGCGGCAGCAACCCCCGCCCCGCAGTTGCTCCAGTGCAAACAGCTCACTGGCTCATCTCTCACTGCTCAGGCCAGTTTGGCAGCCCAGTATGGTCATCTTCCCATCGGCCTTGGTAGTTCATCCGCCCATACACCACTCTTCTGAGCAGCCGGAAACCCCGCCGCCCAGGCCCCGGTCTGGCCTCAAGTCGATCGTCGTCATATGTATATGCATTTATGATGGTGTATGGCATCCAGATCATTGCCAGCAGGGTCCGCAAATATTCTCTGCTGTAGCGGGCGGCACCTCCAAAGTATAGCCCACATGGGGACAGCCACTATATGTACTCCTGGTTTCTGGCTCTGGCCGCGGCCCTCTCTTCCTGCCGCACCAGTAGTGCGCAGGCTGCCACTGCTGACAGGCCCTTGATGTCACCCTGTACATACAGCCAGTGGGTGGGTTTTTTGGGTCCTGTGTGCACCTCAGGGAAGAAGTGACTATATAGCTATCTTGAGGCCTGCCTGGAGCCTCTCAGTCTCCCGGATGATGCCGGATTTATCACTCAGCCAGCAGAGCCCCTCAACGTGCGGCTATTTTGCAGCCAGTGAAACCTTGCCCCCCATCCCCCAAAAGTGTGGATTCTTAAAGACAAAAACCTGCTAGCAGAGGGGACATAGTCTATGCCACTCTGAGGTGACCAGGAGGCATGGAAGAGCAATGCCCACCGATGACGGAAGATGCAGGAGTGATGACAGTGATCTTGTTGCTGCAACTGTGAGGACCAGGCAATGCTGAGGAAGACCAGTAGCCATGCACGAGCTGTCCGACATCAGAAGTCAAGAACCAGGGGGTCAGTTACTGGTGGGAGCACCAACAAGCTTTGGCAGCTGCAACAGATGTGGTAAACAATAATGGAGCAACGTTGGGACCAGCAAGGTCCAAGGGACTCACCAAGTGCAGGAGCACCAAGGCTGGGCCTGAGCAAGCAGAGGATCACTTTGAAGCAAGAGAAAACCCTTGAGAGGACCCAGTGGCCAAAGGTACAGGAGTCATAAGAGGACCTCAAACAACCCACCAAAGGTGAAGGCATACGGTGCAGAGGATGCAGTGAGGACAATGTTCTAGGAAGGGAGAGATGCTAAAGGCTGGAGCTTCTTGTAGCATGCTGATCTATGGAGGGCAGAGCCAACAAGCCTAGGCAAAAAGCAAATTGCCATGCTGCACAGGTGTTCAGTGCCAGCGGTTCTGACAAGGGATACTGGCCTCAAAATTGGTCAGGCCTCGAGGGAGTTGTAGAACAATGACCTGTGTTGCTGAGTCTTTCAAAGTCCATGGGACATCAGGAGCAGCAGACCGGTTATCTTTGTTGTGATGCCTGCAGATGCAAGGGAGTGACTCCTTCACTCCAAGGTAGATTTCTTCGGGTGTCCTTCATGCCCACACCTCTGTTGATGATTCTGGAAGAAGCACAGACACAGACAATTAAGAAAACTTGCAGAACAACGAGACCAGGATCAGCAGGATTCTTCCTTAATCCAGTCTCGGTTCCAGGCAAAGTCCAGCGAAATCCAAGTGTCCAGACAGTCAAAGAGTGACATGGTTTCAGGCTTGAGTCTTGTCCCACGGTGAATCTGAGGATCCACCCACAGGTAAACCCTTTTATACCCTAAGAAATGGGTTAGGACACCTCAGGGGTCTCTCCCAGAGCAGGGGCTGGACATAGGATACTCCCATGTCGTTTGTCATATTTCGCACCAGAGCAGGGACCAAGGGCTCCCTGAACTGGCTCAAATTGGATTATGCAAGGAGGGCACCAAATGTGCCCTTTAAAGCAGTCTGGTGGTGCTGGCAAACACCCCCACCCCAGACCAATACACTAAGTCCTGTCTGGGAAGTGGTTACATCTCCCTGTGACAGGAAACCTATTGTTCTACCTTCTCCTGATAGAGCTCAGCTCAGCAGCAGAAGGGCAGAATCATGTCTGTGGGCAGCAGCAGCACTAGCTTTCTAACAGACCCTGAAAGGCTGTTACCGGTAGTACTGGGAGCTTCCCAGAGGAGCCCCCAGTGAATGGAATCATACCTTTAACACAGGTAACAGTGTTGGGGTATGATTTCAACAAGTTTGATATAAAACATGCCCAGGTTCGGCAAAGCCACTATATAGTTAGCCATCATGTAATGACTGATGGCCACTATATGTATAAAAATGGCTGACCGCACTTACAAGGCCTAGAGATTCAACTCCAAGGTTTGTAGGGGTGTCCTGCTCATGCAGGCGCACCCACACACTTATAACACAGCACAGTGCCTTCCAGATTGAAAGGCCTGCATTAGGGGTGACTTATAGGTTTTGAGTGTAATGATCTCAGATATAAGGAAACCTATATCTGTCGTAAGTGGTGCTAGCACCAGCTTACACAGGTGGCAATGACAGGCCTGTAGTCACAGTTTGAGTGGTCTCTCAGAGGTGGAACAATAAATGCTGCAGCCCATGGGAGACCTCTAGTGTACCTATACACTAGGTACCAAAGTATCATATATACTAGGGATTTATAAGGGAACGCAAAAGTACTAACCATGGTTTAATTTAGGGAGGATGCACAGTGACGGGTCCTGATTATCAGGATCCCAGTCAGGCTAGTCAAAAAACATACTAGGGAAACCTTGAAAGCAGATCCTACTTTCCTTCATAAACCCTGCCAAAATATGAAAGCATCACAGTTATAATGTTTCTTTCATAACAGATCAAGAACATTAATGCCTCAATCATGCTTTACCTGGGTGGACAGGTGATGTTTATCCATCAAATGTATTAAATCAACTGTTTCTTTTAAAAGTTAAGATATAAATAATATTAAGCAAATATTATTTTAAGTTTGAGAAGGTCAGGGGTGGAGCTAGCCATGGAGAGCAATGGCCGCATTCTGAGCGAGCTCCTCTCCAGACGCCGATAATATCCTGCAAAAATCCTACATAAATGACATCTGGCTGTGACCTAAGATGAGGGGAGTGTAGGGCGAGTATCAGCACCCCAGAGAACTACGACTACGGCCGCCGCGGACTCAACACTATTGTAAAAAGAAGCATGGCGTGAGAAGGCCTGGGCGAGGAAAACCGAAACTGAAGCCTCGGACTGCAGTGACAAGCAGTCTGAGATATACGGCACGCACCGCGGCGTAGGGGCGGTGTTCCGACTGCAGTGATTGAGGTATGCGGCCCGTTGATCATGAGCGGTGAGTGGCGCAAGGGAACCCCACTGTGAACTTTGACGTCGGGGGCGGTGCCCAGTCCCAAGGTGAATGGCGAGCGCAAAGAATGGGCTGTGACGCGACAATCGAGTACAGCGCGCAAGGACCCCGGCCATTATTTAAATTCGAGTAAATCTGCACTGGCAGGATCTGGCTGCGGAGGGCATTTGAGGACACAGCAGCGCGGAAGGTGAGGCAGCGGGACTGGTGGAGGCAGGCGGTGGGTGCGGAGAGGATTATCCCTGAGCCTCTCACCAGGTCTGCACGTGCTGCGCCCCCTCTCCCTCTCCCCCTACATGCAAAGATTGAACCCGCGGTGAGACACGCGGGGTAGCGCTGGACAACAAAGAACAGCCTGACGTCGCCTGCTGTGGAGATTAATGGCTGCCTGACGGTGCCAAAAATAATGCGCTAGGGCCCATCTTGTGCGGTTTTTCGGCCCGAGGCTTCGTCACAGCACTGCCCCTACTACTATGTGAAGTGTGGTGGTGCCCGCAGGAAAACTCCTGGTACTCTTGTGGGGTTGCAGCCCGAGTCTGCAGAGGAGCGCCGCCTTTTTTTTTAGAACACGGGCTGACAGAGAGAAGATAAGCGTGCAAAGGGCAGGAGAGGGCCCGTCTTTGGAGCGAGACGTGGTTTCTACTGGGAGAGTGTGCAAAAAATTGGTGCAGAAAATAGGGTGACCCACTGGGTGGAACCCACGTGGATAGCAGTTGAGAGCCACGTCAGGGGTCCGCATCGCAAGCAGACTGCTACTAAACATGGAGCAATTGTGAAATAAAACACAGAAGTAGCCATCGGCTTGCAAGCTAAATATCACTGCGGACCAACTCACAGCGGCAGACCGAAGGCACCGGCACTATGGGAAAGACCAACTGCACCCAGCCCAAACTGACTTTTGATCAAACAAAGAAGCAGACCGATCAGGGGTCAGAGAGCCAGCTGTTAACGCAAAGCAACGGGTGGCGTAACATACGACAATGTCCAAGTCATGTTTGCCACGATTCAGACTGCGCTATCCAATATTGACGGAAAGATAGATTCACTGACATATAGAAGAGATAGGATGTCTGAGCGCATAGATAAACACTCTGAAAGGATAGACATGGCGGAGCGCAGAATCGCTGAGGCTGAAGACAATCAAGTTTAGATGGACACGAAACAGAACAAGATGGACAGGCAACTTGCGGCCATGGCTGCGAAGGCGGAAGAATAGAAATGCGGTCTTGGAGAAACAACATTCACCTCACAGGTGTATCGGAGACGACGAATACAGGTCCCATGGAGAAATTTGTTGAACAATTACTCATATCCCTGCTAGGCCACGAAACATTCTCTGATATATTCATCGTGGAGAGAGCGCACAGATCGTTAGCATCGAAACCACCAGCAGGCTCGAGACCAAGACCGATTATTGCGCGACTTTTGAATTATAGAGACAGGGAAGCAGCGCTTAGGAAGGTGAGAGAAATGGGCAAACTGAACCACGAGGGTATGGATATATCCCTCTACCCCGACTTCACAGACTCAGTACAAGAAGCGAGGAAAAAGTTCAACACTGCGAAACAGAAACTAAGAGACTTGAACATACCATATGCCATGTTGTATCCCGCCAGACTCAGAGTTACGGATGAGGGGAAGTCTAGGATCTACAACGACCCTCAGGATGTGTTAAAGTTTCTACAACAGAAAAGTCAGAAGACCACAAGGAGAAAATCGCCACGAGGAGACCCGGAAGACCAATCTCCCACATCGGACGTGGAATGAGCGGTCCTGGACATCTTTGCCAATGCAGACCTGCAGGCACGGACACACAAAGGTGAACTGTTAAAGAACTGTGCAGACAGCAATGGATAATACCATTTTGCCGGTTCATCAGGCTTGTGGGCCAGCCGACGCTATGCCAACAGACGGCCCTACATGTTGGGAGGTTGGGACTGCTCCATATCGCCGTGAACTAACTTGATCGCAGGAGGCTCGATAGCTGGGTCATGTAGACATGAATAACCAGATATGTTGAACACTTTGAAAACGCTTGAAAATTGTCTCAAATGCTTAAGCTTATTTTTGTTGTTCTCTGGGGGGATTCCGGATTGAGGAATTAATGTTTGTTTTTGTTCTCTACGTCATTGCTCGATAGATTCAGAAATGTTATAAGTGTCAAATGTCTAATATTCTAACTGTCGAGGCATATAGCCATGTGTTTTTTCCCACAGGAAAAGGGTTGGCAGCTCTTACCCTTCAGTGTGAACCACAACTGTTCTTCATTGTTTTTTTCTCTTTTTTTTTACTTTTTTGTTGTTTGAGGGAGAGGGGGGAGTATATGAGGGATGGGTTGAACGATGATTTTTAGGAATGTCTCCGCTGCATGTGAGGGGGCGGAGTGGGTGGCGATCGGGAATGTATGGAAAATTCCGGTTGTCGTTGAGCTAAGACACACTTTTTTTCTTCCTCACACATGTACATCACAGTGAGAAAAGTTAGTGGTAGGGGCAGAAACAGAAATGACTGACATAAACTTAAATACCCGTAAACTGGTGTTTCTGTCATGGATTGTCCTAGGATTTTAAAATCCACAGAAGATACGTAAAGTGCTGGCATACTTAGATAGTCACAATATAGATATAGTGCTAAATCAATGGAGGGAGAAAGAAGAAACTGTGATCCATTCAGCTTCCTTAGTCTTATAACAAAATAATCAATAGGGGAATGGATCACTTGTCCTGCATGACCAGGGTTCTGTAAAGTTTTCGTACTGTGTACCAATAAAAAACCCTCATTCATGTACAGAGACCGGAAGTGGCGGCATATATCTTGGTTCTCTGCCTTACTCTTTAAAAACGTGACCGCATCATCATTGGGTTAGTGCTTATGCTTCCTCCACCCGGAGGAGTACTCCTGGTTAGAACAGTAGTGATCAGTAATGGGGGGGGGGTTATTATTGTGCTAGGTGAAAAAGGAAACATTTTTTTTAAAAGACTTGTGTTGCCAGATTTGAAATTTTAATGGTTCTGGGTTCGAGGTATATTTAAAATCAGTTCCATGCATAGGGGGATTTGTTTAGGGATCACCCGCACTTCAAATTGAGGTGTAGCTATACCTCTCTAAAGAGCTCTGATTAGAGCGAAACACTGTGTCAGGTCAATATACCTTGATCCACCATAGACCTACAAATACATATCAGGTCTAGAATCACAGAGACGCACCAAGTCTCCTTCATTTTTTTCCCCTTCTTTTCACTCTAGGTCATGAAGAAAGCCTACTTGACCCGCAGGGGCTATTTTGGGGCTGAAACATGTCGACCTTTTTACGGACAATTTGAAGTGCGGGTGATCCCTAAACAAATCCCCCTACGCATGGAACTGATTTTAAATATACCTCGAACCCAGAACCATCAAAATTTCAAATCTGGCAACACAAGTCCTCGGATAGCTCTGCAAAAGATGATTGTTCTACCTACATTTTTATATTTATTTAGCAATATACCTATATGGCTAACGCAGGCAATGTTCTCAACACTACGTACTGCAATGCAGAGGCTGACATGGGCGGGGAAACAGGCCAGGGTGCAGTGGCATATACTGACGGAGCCATATCACAAGGGAGGTTTTGGTGCACTGGACCTTCAACTATATTACTATACCGCACAGGCACAATATGATCATTACCGGCTACAACCTCACGCGTTCACTTCTCATGTGGTGGCGGAAACAGACAGTGTGGAACCGACCCCGTTGATGGCCTATGTGGCAGGCCCGGTATCCTTTACCCGTCATGAAAAGAATCAGACGGTACTATGCACCTCTAGAGCCTGGTATAAGCTGGCTCAGCGCGTGAACAAACTCCCCGTTTATGCACCAGCACTACCTATCACACATCACCCGCGACTATCAGTTACGCAAGAAAAGGGTATGTTACGACTGTTTGGCGAAATGCAATTGACCACCATGGCAGATGTATTCCCGCAGGGGAGATTTATTGGGAGGGACGACCCAACACTAAGTATACACAACACCCCCATGAAAGTGTTTGCTCATATGCGGTTGCAAACGGTGATAAAGGAACTCTATGACTCATATCTGGAGGAACCGCCTAACTTACAGACACTACAGACAATGTTGACTGCACCCAGTCGCCGTAAACTGGTTACACGCTTATACACTGAGGCGCAAGCTGAACACAGTGGGGCTACGAATAGATCGCTTAATAAATGGGAGAAACTACTGGGGGATACAGTGAGTGAGCAGGACTGGGAGTATAGTTGTACACAACTACAATTGATGACGCCAAATTGCAATCTGCGTATAATACACTTCAAATTCTTGCACCAATTTTACTACACACCGACTCAGTTACACAGATACGGATTGCGACAAGATGACAACTGCTATAGATGCGAGGCTTCGCATGCAGACTTCTTACATGTAGCATGGGCTTGGCCGCAGCTTCATGTGTACTGGGAAGACATTACAGGAGCACTCACAATAATGCTATCGGAAATTATTCCTAATGCCCCATTAGTATGCCTATTAGGGATTCAAAGAATAACACCTGCAAAGAGGAGGACGTTTCTGGCGGTAGCGCTCTTACTGGCTAAGCGCTGGGTCGCTATGAGATGGGGTAGTAGAGGCCCACCCAGATTTCAGGATTGGCTAAAGGACATGTCATACTGTAGAGACACCTTGGAAGTCTACGCGGAGAAACTGCCGCGGTCATCCAGACCGAGGGAATACTGGGAACCTCTGGTACAATACTTACAACGAGCGCAGGAGGAGGGGAGTGATGTGGGTCCTGATGAGACAGATTAAGTATGGGACATCTATATTTATATGCTGATTTAGGGTTTAGAACTGTGTGAATTGATAGAATAAGAATATATATTAGCACTGCCCTTATTCCTTTGATTTGGAAAACGTTGTAACACAATTGGGACACAATACGTCATGCTTCGAACAAGGCAGACCAAAGATGGAGAAAGACACATGCGATGTAATTAGCGCTTCTAGCCACGTCAAGCAAAGGGTATCTGGCATTATGTATATACGAACTGTGATGTACATTCTTTATTTCATTACATTATCTATTGCTTTCTGTGTCAATGTGTACTATTAAGGTATGTGAAGACTTGCTCAGTGCTGACCAGAACCAATAAATAAAAAAATGTTTTAAAAAGTTTGAGAAGGTCACCCATATAGGTATTAGTCTGACCGCACTCCTTTACGTCTTTTAATCTGTAATTTGTAAACCAAGGAACATTTAAAACCTGAAAATTATTTTCAGGCCAACAATGTTCAATGGGCCTCATTTATGAGAAGTAACGCATCGCTTCTCAGTGCGTACTCCTTGCGACATACCTGATCCGTCATATTTAATGTATGAAGCATCATGTTGCAAGGAGTTACAGATACGTCAGTATTTCTGACGTATCTGTATGGCGCAAAAGTGACGCATTGCTGGAGTGTGTCACAAAAGTGACGCAACTCCAGCAATGCGTCCTTTCACAAGGGGCAAGCCCCATGTGAAAGGGCCTGCGTCAGTCTTACGCCTGCTGTGGGGTAGGCGCAAGATTTTGACGAAACGGCATCCTATAAGTGACTCAGTGAAATCTCATGAATTTCACTGAATCACTTATATGAGGATTTTTGCGGGGGAACGACCCCCCTGCATACATTATACCAGACGGAGGTATAATGTAGCGCAGGAGTTTACAAAGTGATGCATCTGCTTAGATACGTCACTTTGTAAATAGTGCGCAACAGGAGGCATGTTTTACGCCGCCGATGCATCACAGAAAGTGACGCATCGAAAGCGCAAAACTGACGCAAGGCCTCATAAATGAGACCCAAAATATTTGTTCTGGATGAATGAAATGTCATATCACCTTTGTTCTGCTCAAAGCTTGAACTTCAAAGAAACGTAAAAAACCCCATAAAATTAGGTAATGCTGAACTCTTCTTGTACTTGCAGTGGTCTAAAGACATATCTGCTACACTGTTCATGAATCCGTGAAACAGCATGAGAAACAACTTATGCAGAAGGCTTTGTCCAGACAATTAATTTTTCTTGATACTATTTATCAAAAGAAGGGTCTAGGTAAATGCTGCTTAGTAATAAAGATTATGGTAAGTAACGTTTTACTTACCCGTCATCCGTACTCCCTGCCCCAGACATAACAAGTATCAGGATATACCATGCAAATAATTGGACAGTCTTCTGAAATGTGTTCAGCAAAAAACGTTATTAGAATGTACAATGATTCTCCATCGTTGTATCAAAAACAAGAGAATTAAACTTCCTTTCAGTGGAATTAGATACAAATGCAATTGATAATAAGAAATAAATGCCTGAGGTGTGGAGCAGGTTACTACCCTGCAAGTCTTAAATAAAAAAGGATTACCCGTTTCGGCCCAGGAGGCTGATGTCACCATTATTGACCTACCAAAGACTTTGATTCTGTGGAGGGTCACATTCAGCTCACCTGTAAGCCTGCATGATCGCTCCACCTTATAGTTGTCATGACCGGGACGAGGACGACTATGATTCAGGGTAATGAAGATTACGGGTAAGTAATATTTTCATTCTCCTATCTGAAATAGGTGATAATTCCAGACAAAAATCCTCCAGTCGTACTTCTTCCACTAGAGAGAAACTATGCTAAATTAAATCCTAGCTGTGCTGTCTCCTCTAAGTTTTTCATTTCCTTAAAAAATGAGCAAATTTTCCATGACCTTCGAGTCCTAAATCAGTCGCTTTATCTGGGAGTTGCTGAAGAGCTTTATAGAGGGCATAATATGACTAAACACAATACGTAAATTTGCAATTTTCCGAAACTTTCTTGAGACAGGTGTTTATTATTTACCTGCAATCTTCCAAGATGGGAATCAATGAAGCCTTAAAAGGTGTTTTTGGGTTTAGCGACAGTTTTTTTCAGCCGTACCAAACTGGTGTTTTTCTTTATTGACTTTCAATAAACCTTTACAGCAACATCAAGAGTGTTTATGCCCTTGACTTACCTCATCTAACCTTTAGCAGACAACGTTTATGCCAAAATGTAATGGGGTCAGCATATCTAACGTACTTTTTTAATGTATATTTGAGTGAATTGAATCACTTTTATTATAAGTGACTAAAAAAGCATTGTTCAAGTCCTCAAACAGAGCAAAACTGGTGTTGAATTTGCTGATTTGTTTTGCAAACTCTTTCAAATGGATGCTGCCTTAGATCAATCTAACTTTGCACTGGAGTGGGAGTTGGCAAGAGCCCTCTTAGAAAATCGATTACTATAACATCATATATTTCAGACTCCCAAAAAATCTCAGTGCCAAAAAAGCTCAAACAAGCAGACATGTTACGTGGTCAGAATAGGCCTGGTAAGGAACACCACCATTTACAAGCTTATGTTTCTTAAGTTGCCTCTTTTTCACACACAATGACTTCTGACTTGCATTTGTGAGTGTGACAATGATAACATTCTCAGAATCAGCGTTGCTTACATTTCTACTTTGTAAGCCGACTATCACGTTGCCATGAACATTAAGTTCAAGGTATAAAGTTCATTGCACAAATGTAGTTATTGCTATTGACTGGTAGGCTACAACGCTATCCAACTAGAATAAACAACTGCAGCCTGACAAGGGTTGAGACATGACCACATCAGTGCTGTTTATTATATAAACAGGACCACTTTCTGGGGTAGGGGATGCAAGCACTCAGCTGACGCTGCAAGGTCACTGCATTCAGGGAATACTAGCTCTGCTGATTCCTGTTTATTGACACAAAGGATGTCCAGCTCTTCACCAAGACGGACAGGCTGGTGACACTTACCCGCAGGAAATAGGGAGTTAGTCCACCCGGCAGGAATTTGGCTGCTCACCCACCCTACTCAAGACTATGCTAAGGAGTGCTAGGTAGGAGTACACTATACACAGCATGTATATGCTGGCATATATTCACTGTCCGAAGCACAATGGTGGAATTGTTCATCCTTTTCACTGTTCTTATATTGCTAATTAGGCTAATCTGTTTCATTCTACTAATTATCGCAGCACACACATTTTTTACAAGACTCACAAATATGTGTATTTCTTTGGGTACGCATGAGAGTCCAAACTAAAGGGTTCTAGATCTATTACCACGATTTCATTGGGGAGTCCAAGTTGTCATGTTCTGAGGTGGCACACATATTTGTCACCCTGAGGTTGTGCACGGAATCAGTCTGGCACAATCCTGACATTTATGCTGTCCAACAAAAGCACAGTTTTACCAGAGAGGTACAAGTCGTACGACAGACAGGCTTTGCCTTACCATTGGTAAGTAGGACACATAAATCCCACACTTAAGAACTCCATTGGCTTGATGTCAATGCCAGAACAAATTGATGGTTTTATGCAATGTCCACAAAGCTTACTAATATGAGGAAACCTATCTTTTTGTCAAGTTCCTTCCAGTTTTTCACAAATATTATTTTATGTTTTTGACCTTTACAGGAGCTGAGGCCTGCAGAGTAGATATCTGACTCGATGGCTTTGTTTAAAAAATAAACAATTTTGTATTCAGTAATTGCCATACCTGTGACTGTTGTAAATGAAATGTCCGTGAACAAAGGTTGTGAGCATCTGCACACAAAGGGTGCTCACACTTGAACAAAATGTAGATATTGGTGTAGGAGTGAATGCAAAAATGTTCCACTTGTACCGTGAAATGCACCATGCTTTTAGAAAATCAATGTTGTAAATGTAAGACAGCCAGAGGTCAGCTTGCAGAAAAAAACACCCCTACACCTGAGGCAAAATGGTAAGGAATGATTAGCCACAGTCTTCCCAAGTCATGTTTACCATAGGAAAGCCCTTCAACCCTTTCCTGCTTTGAGTTACAGGAACATAAAGAGATTTCTGGAGCGAAACTCTATAGGAGGGCTGGTTGACGATACCCTCTCAGTGGAGACTGACTTTGGCACTATATAAAGACATTTGATAATTTTGAGGGTAGAATTTAGAGATGAGAAAACGCAGCAGGATTGAACAGAGGATTCCTAATTTTTGGCTTCTGTGATGGAAGATCTGTGGCACAGTTTTTCCCTAAACGCTGGTCCCTAGAGGAGGGACACAGCCACATTGTTGCAAAATATGGAAGGGCGGAAATTGCAAGCCCTCTTTGCTTAGGGGTTATTACCAATATCTGACTGATTTCACAATTTAAAATGCTCTGTTTGTACCAACTTGGGTCAGAACAATTTGGGTGAATGCTTGCTTTACAAGTAAGTTATCACTACCATTAAGTATCTGCAAAAAGTTGTCTGGAACAAATAAACAAAAGAGAACTTCTATGGCTTCTACAGAGGAATTCTTGCATGTCTGACACAGGACTGAGGAGAGAGGTGTCTCCGGGCCTTCCCTGTTTCACTAGGACTATAGAGGAGTTCCTTGACGTGCTCTATTAGCCTCTGGCTAACATCAAGGATACAGGGCTCTATGGCAAGCTTGCCTTAGCCTGCAGAACATCTTTCCTGTGAATGGAGAGTACAGAAGGCTCCATGGACAAATAGTTTCCAAAGGTTTTTTGAAACTGGAAATGTTCATGTGGTCTTGTGCTTGGGATGTGGGAAGCCCTCCTGCAACTGAAATGCGTAGAGTAGGTTCTAATGAACAAGTTCTGAAGATATGGATATCTTTTATAACCAGAAATTAGATTCATTTGAATTTTTGTAAAAGTGGGAAGTTAACAGCTAGACTAGTACTGCTCTGAAGACTAAGTCACCCTCATGGTAACTTTCTGAGGTACAACTTACAGCTTTTACATACTAAAGATTTGTGATTATCAGAAATGTTTGTAAGTCTGAAAGTAAAGGTATTGACTCAGAGGAACTACCAACTGTTACCCATCATGAGTCATCCACTAAGACTGCTTACGTTGTAGTCTTCCATACCTCCATGGACTATCACTGGAATATTTATTTCTTATTATTTATAATTAAGAACTTTCCTACCTACATATTATCCTCTTCATTATTGTGGCAATTATACTTTCACTTATATATGTATATTTTGCATGGAATCCTTTCATTTTTGCCAAAGAAAACAGTTTGATTATGGTGGTCTGTTTGTTTGGACCTGGCAGAGTTCAATACTAGTTTCATGCTTAAGACTTCTGTTGACACTTAGACCTCAAGAACCTTAGAACGGAGGTGTAGCTTAGCCATAGAAGATGGCAGTTGTTCTAGTCTGAGCTTCAGCAGTCCCTCAATAAGTAATCTGTTCTTATTCGGCAGGAATTGCACCCCATGCAGCCTACTCGAGATGCAGGGTCTTGGTGAGATGTGGCAGCGCCCTGATGCAGCAGTTTGGGAGTCAGATGGACCTGATAACGTATGGTGACGGTTGATCACAGCAGAGAGCTCTGAAGAAGCTGCATCACCAAGGCTGCACCCGCCATCAGGCCCTAGGGATGAAAGGGGCCGATGCGGCTAGGGGTGTACGCCAACCCATGTAAGTTGCTCAGTGGCTGTATTGGGCCACGGCAGGGGCTTCTGACTCCTGTGCAACGCAGTAGGCTGTCTTGTTCTGTCCCTGAATGGGCCCTCCTGCTCGAGCAGGCTTTGGTAACCCAGAACTCTGCAGGGACAACTGTGACCAGAGGCAAGGTCTTGTGATTTTGGATGCAGCATCCACCTGCCGTCTCATATAACCAGCGCCTCCAGTGAGTGCCGATCCACAATTCCAAGGGAAAAAACCCTCCCATGGCCAGCATAATCAGCGAGCGAGTCTGAACTACGTGGGGAGAAGGGATGAAGGCACAGGTGGCAGCTTGCTTTGACCTAGGCTCGAAGCTGCAAAACCCTTAGTGCCTCAATCGATAGGGCTGGAGAGCAGAGATCCACTGACCTGGGACTGCTCTACCAACTATGACCTCCAGGCCCCATGGCAGGACCGGTACGGTGGCGCTTCACCATACGCCAAAAAGACTCATCTCGCCTGGTTCTCCTAGTTGCACTTGTTCAGGGGCTGATTGCTTCAATGGGCCCCTGGTGCCTCTCTACGCCGAGTCATATTTGGGAGAAGAAGAAACCCCTAAGACTCGTAAACTATGCCCACTGGATCCACTTCTAATGACCCAATTGTGGTGGGTGCTGGTCGCAATTAACAGGCTTCTGGCACAGGATGCTGTGCATAATGGGCATCTGGCCTACTGGAGTGGTGGGCCTGGCAGAACTCCAGTCACGGGGAGCAGAGGCGTCAGCAGACAACCCCCACTGTGGGCGTTCCTCATCCTCCAAGCTATTTAGGACCTCTTCTATTATGTAGAGGGGAGAATTGCGGAACTCCATACTGACTTGTCCCTTATCAGTCAGGAACTCCATAACAGTGCTGCAGGTCACCAGTAATGAAACTAGACTCTCAGAAGTGGAGGACTCTTTGAAGACCTGCCAGGTAAAAGGAAAGACCTTGCGGAACACTGTGGCACAACTGGTGGTAAGAGTAAAGTATTCAGAGGGCTGCTCCAGGACGAACAGTGTCAGGATTGTGGGAGTCCCCGAGTCCTTCACCTGTTGTAAGGGAGGTTGATCTCCCAGAGACTCCACCTGGCTACTAGAGTGGTCCTTGACACCTGGAGAGAAGCCGAGGCAGCCACTGCAGGGATGTGGAAGTCCTGTAGCCCAACGCCCACGACATATTGTTTGAGGTCAAGGGGAACGTGTATTTTGTCCTTGGGACAAACAGGCCCAACCCCCTGCAGCACAAACACTTTGGCTGCCAGTTTGCAGTACCACATTATGGATCAGGGAAGGGCACTGTATGCAGTTATGGTAATATTTTTGTCCATATGTTAATGCTGTTCAAACTTGTACTCATGGTTCCTTAATTGAAAGCCTTTATTATTAGGGTGAGCGCTCTAAGTAAATGTTTAAGCTCTTACTGCACTACTGACAGTGGTTCCAGTATAAAAATGTGGTCAGAGATTAGCAATATGACGCTATGTATAATGCTCCCAGAATGCTTTCTGATTGGATGCAAATATTTGCAGAAAATTGAAAGCAAGAGTGATGATTCCTTGCTTTCAAAATAAAATGTTCATAAAAAAATGAAAGCTGGCAAAAAAACATTTCTCTAAACTACTGTAAAATTTCAGGTACCATTTCTTTGCAGCATCAATTAGTAACATGTGTTGATGCATGCTAGTATTTCCCAAAAATATTCCTAATGAAAAATCAGTGTAACCAGTTTCAATAGGATCTTTGGAAACAAAAATAAACAAGCATTGGCAAAGCCAGTAGGTCTGACATTTGTGGTCAGCTTTTTAGTTTGTCAATTGTTTTGGCATGGTTTTTGTAAAACCTTATTGGTGTGGAAGTAGCTGGGCCCTCACCATTATAACCAACATTGACAAAAGCAAAATTTGTTTTTGGTCTCAAAAAGCACACACTGCCACAGTAGTTACTGGCACTGAACAAAACTACTCTGTGTGCTGACATGCTCCATGTGAAAGAGCAGAATGCTGTCGCTCACAGTGATGCAATAGGAACAAATGATGGACGGAATGCTGAACAATGCAAACATTAACACCCAGTCACAAAGATCTGGGTTTAATCCATTGTTCTTTTGCTCACCACGCGACCCCAGTTTGGACCCAGCGATATGCAAATCAATCTTGACCCTGTTCCTTATGGAATCAGTATAGCCCGAACTGCCATGTCAGGTCCTCCCTGGACTGGAAACAAGCATCCTGGGACTAGTTTCGGAGCATCACCCCATATCAGCCAGGCTAGCTTGAATCCATGTAATGCCCTTTTTTGACACACTGCATTGCAAACCAACATACACATTCAAACTAATAAGAAATCTATACGAGACAAAGAATTAAGCCTATTAGAATGGCAAGTATATAACCTATTGTTGGGGTGATTGTTATGCCATGAATCTATCAAGGGAAAATCTTGCACCAAGCGCTGCAAGAGCTTAACTGATTTTGGCTTATTATGTGATCTATTATGGCGAGATTAATCTAAGGCGATATCAGGATGTATATTAAAATCGCCCCTATAAATAGCAGACCCGGTTCCTCTTTTGTGAAATTGTACAGGGTATCGACAGTCTGAGGAGAATTTTCAATAGGGCCAAAGTAACTTACCTGATTGCTCAATTGACTTGCCACCTTAATCTGCACCCAATCCCATTAGGCTCCCGAATCTCTATGAACCTTTACTAAATCATATCAGAAGTCTATAATAATCAGTATCTCAAGCTCCTTGATGGCTGCATTTGAAGGGGCATAAAACACATGTTGAATATACCCTAAAGTATTGAGTAGAGTGATTTGGTTTTTTTAAATGTGTCTCTTTAAAAAAGAAAATATTTGCCTCAAGTGATCGAAACCAAGCCAGCATTGCTCTTCCCTTAAATTTTTTATTGAATCCATTGGTGTTGCATAAAACAAATCTCATTTGTTCATATGCCATAATCTACAATTGTTAAAAGCAACACAAGTCTTCATTATAACCTCCAAAACTCAAATCCTAGAGTCTCTGCTACATCTTTTTTGATACTTCCAACAACTACACACATGCCCTTCTCGCCTCTTCCCCTCCCACCCAACCCTTTCCTCTACATCCCTTCACCCCCCAGGAACCCGAGCTCCTGAGAGTCTCACCCACGCTGGGCTCTAAATGAGAGTCTGCTCCAACCTCCCCTTCCCCCTACCCCTAACTGGGTGCCCTGGATTTGCATCTTTTACTGCTCTATAAGGGGAGACTGCCACCATTGCTTGTAATAGCATATTTAAACAAATGCACAACTTTATACTGAAAAAAACCCCTGCCACCCCCTCAAAAAAAGGTAAAATTCAAGAAAGAAAACATTTCATTTCATTTCCTCTAATGCTTTGTTACAATGCCATTATTTTGGGAATTTAATCTTAGGAGTTATTAAGAATTCCCTTTATCTCTCTCCTTCTGAATAATGGATTGGAGACTTTCATTGGCCTGTTCCACTGAGGTAAGAATATGAAAATGTCCCTCAAACAGTACTTTAAGTTTGGATTGCTTGGCAGGGGCAGCCTGTATACTCCCTGTTGTTTGAAGGAAATGATCAAAGCTTTCATTACACGGCAATGACGTGCTGTGGCAGCTGATATATCAGATATCCACTGTCTGGAAGCCTTTACTTTGGATAGCTTTTAAGAGAATCTTCTCTTTTAACCAATAGTCTCCATTACTGATCACATAGGTACGGGGATACCTAGCGTTTGGGGCCTGGAAAGAAGACATGTGGCTGCCACTAATACACATGACACCAACATGTCAAATCTAAGTGAGCCCTAGTATTCTAGTAGCTGTCGTTAGCTGCAGATCTGTGAGACTGAGCACTCCTTGGAGGGCATATGTGACCATTCTACTAGTCACAGAGAAAGTGTTTTCCTCAATCAATCAATCAATCATTTGTAAAGTGCACTACATAACCGTGAGGGTCTCAAGGCGCTGGGGGGGTGCTACTGATCGAACAGCCAGGTCTAGGGTATCCTCCTGAAGGTCAGCAGGTCTTGGGTCTGTCGTAGGCTCAGTGGGAGGGTGTTCCATGTCTTGGCGGCGAGGTGGGATAAGGATCTCCCACCGGTGATTGTTCTTCGGATGCGCGCGGTGGTGAGTGAGAGGTCGGCAGAGCGTAGCTGGCGGTTGGGGATGTAGAAGGAGAGCCGTCTGTTGAGGTAGACTGGGCCAGTCTTGTGGAGTGCCTTGTGTGTGTGGGTGAGGAGCTTGAAGGATATCCTCTTGTTGACGGGGAGCCAGTGCAGGTTTCTAAGGTGGGGGGTGATGTGGTCGTGGCGTGGTACTTCGAGGATCAGTCATGCCAAGGCGCTTTGGATGTCTTGTAGTCGTTTGATGAGCTTGGTCGGGGCTCCCGCGTAGAGGGCGTTTCTGTAGCCAAGTCTGCTGCTGACGAGGGCCTGGGTGACTGTCTTTCTTGTATCTGTTGGGACCCATCTGTATATCTTGTGGAGCATGCGGAGGGTGTTGAATCAGGAGGAGGAGACGCCATTGACTTGCTTGGTCATTGAGAGCGTTGAGTCGAGGATGATTCCCAGGTTGCGTGCATGGTCGATGGGTGTCGGGGCTGCCCCTAGTGCCGTCGGCCACCAGGAGTCGTCCCTGGCTGAAGGGTTGGAGCCGAGGATGAAGACCTCCGAGTTCAGCTTCAGACATCTGGTCTTCATCCAGTCGGCGACGGCCTTCATTCCTTCATGGAGGATGGCTTTGGCGGTGATGGGGTCCTTTGTGAGGGAGAGGATCAGCTGAGTGTCGTTGGCATAGGAGATTATGTTGAGGTCGTGCTGTCGGGCTACGTGTGCAAGTGGGCTATGTAAATGTTGAACAGAGTTGGGCTGAGGGAGGATCCCTGGGGTACGCCGCAGATGATCTCGGAGGCTTTGGAACGGAATGGGGGAGACGGACGCTCAGGGTTCTGCCAGAGAGGAAGGAGGTGGTCCAATCCAGAGCCTTGTCTCGGATCCCAGCGGCATGGAGGCGTGCGCGTAGTGTGCAGTGGTAGACGGTGTCGAAGGCGGCAGAGTGGTCTAGGAGGAGGAGTGCTGCAGTCTCGCCGTTGTCCAACAGGGTCCTGATGTCATCGGTGGCAGCGATGAGGGCAGTCTCAGTGCTGTGGTTGCTGCGGAACCCTGACTGGGAAGGGTCCAGGATTCTGTTTTCTTCGAGGTATCGGGTTAGCTGTCTGTTCACGGTTTTCTCGATGACCTTGGCCGGGAAGGGGAGCACAGAGATAGGCTGGAAGTTCTTGAGGTCTCTTGGGTCTGCCTTAGGTTTTTTGAGTAGGGTGTTGATCTCAGCGTGTTTCCAGATCTCTGGGAAGGTCACGGTCTCGAGGGAGAGATTGATGACATTGCGCAGGTGGGGAGCGATGGAGCTGCTTGTTCTGTTGAAGACGTGGTGCGAGAATGCATCTGACGAAGAGCCGGCGTGGATTGTGCACATGGTCTTGATGGTGTCATCGATGCTCACACTGGCCCAGCCTAGCAGGGGGTCGTGGTCGATGGTGTACGGAGGGTCTGTTGTGTTGCTGTCTGTTGGGGCTGTCTGGATGTTGAAGCTCCTTCTTTGTTAAAATACCCCTCACACACCAAAAGGGCCCTTGGTGTCATGCTTCATCATCGGGGTCTTCCCGTCCCGCTGCGGGGCGGGGCAGTGCTGCGACAAGCGGATACGCTGGAGCACCTTTAGGTGGAGGTGCTATGTGTTGGGAGTGAGTGTCAGTGGGGTCAGGAGTGATATAAGTGTGAGACGTTAAAAAATACCTGGCCTAGTGGAAAAAAGAAATTTTATTAAACACTGGCTGGTATTATTAAAAGAAAAGTGAAGCGGAGAGATGGAGCAGATTAATGGGCTCTCTCTCCTGTGTGGGTCAACATGTTTCGAGGCACGGGGCCTCTTCGTCAGGACCTAGGGGAAGATCCCCCTGTCACTCACTAGTGTTTCTCCACAGAGGTAGAAAAAAGTGTATATACAAAAAAAGTGAAAAACGATTAACTATGTGTGTAACTACAATTAATAATTACAACACATTTATGCTTCCACACTAATAATGTAGTATGCCTGCAAGATAAGAAAAACTTATTATAATTGCGCCGATCCCAAAGTGCGCTTAACTCTAAGTCACCTGTAAGGGAGAAAGAGACACACAAACACATATACCAGTTTGGAATGTAGGGATCATGCGTAAGCAGTGAAGGATATAGAAGCACATCCTGAGAAAAACACACAGTCACACACAGAAATGTTACACATAGGGGATGTTAATAGCCAGGGGTGGAGGTATTCAAATGCATACTTATCATTGGAGGAAGCAATGCCTCATGAGCCAGCTCAAGACAGAAGGGTAAGGTGGGGTCCCAACTGCAGGGGGGAAGAAGAGGGAGTGCATTGTAATTCTGTCCCATCGGATGTTTCCCAAGTATCACCAGGTAAGGGTCTGGCTGGGATACAGGGTTCATCCTATTGAAACGGCTATGCCGTACTTACTGAGCCCCTCGCACGCTCGTGCTTCCTCCTTCGTCTGCGGCTTCCGTGGATGTGAGGGAGGCTGAGGGCGGCGAGTTTTTATAGAGTAGAGTAATTGGTTAATTGTTCAATTAAGTGAGGAAAGCCCGCCGAAATAACAGAGCCCAAAAGGTTAGTAATGCGGGCGGCCATATTAGCGTGGTAGGTAGACCCACCCCCCGCTCCTTTTGATGCAGTTTCGGTCGTGGGTCATTAGATCGGGTGCCCGGATCGTAACAGGCTTAGACTTATCTCTTAAGTCCGTTGTAGCTCCTTGCTCGGCAGACAAAGGTTCGGATTAAATCAGCCCGCAACCGCGCTGTGAGGCACAGTGCATTCTACAAAGGCACGGCGCATGCGCCGGATCGCTCGCTCTGCGCGCATGTGCGTAGAACTGAGCAAGGAGCTACAACGGACTTAAGAGATAAGTCTAAGCCTGTTACAATCCGGGCACCCGATCTAATGACCCACGACCGAAACTTCATCAAAAGGAGCGGGGGGTGGGTCTACCTACCACGCTAATATGGCCGCCCGCATTACTAACCTTTTGGGCTCTGTTATTTCCTCCAATGATAAGTATGCATTTGAATACCTCCACCCCTGGCTATTAACATCCCCTATGTGTAACATTTCTGTGTGTGACTGTGTGTTTTTCTCAGGATGTGCTTCTATATCCTTCACTGCTTACGCATGATCCCTACATTCCAAACTGGTATATGTGTTTGTGTGTCTCTTTCTCCCTTACAGGTGACTTAGAGTTAAGCGCACTTTGGGATCGGCGCAATTATAATAAGTTTTTCTTATCTTGCAGGCATACTACATTATTAGTGTGGAAGCATAAATGTGTTGTAATTATTAATTGTAGTTACACACATAGTTAATCGTTTTTCGTATATACACTTTTTTCTACCTCTGTGGAGAAACACTAGTGAGTGACAGGGGGATCTTCCCCTAGGTCCTGACGAAGAGGCCCCGTGCCTCGAAACATGTTGACCCACACAGGAGAGAGAGCCCATTAATCTGCTCCATCTCTCCGCTTCACTTTTCTTTTAATAATACCAGCCAGTGTTTAATAAAATTTCTTTTTTCCACTAGGCCAGGTATTTTTTAACGTCTCACACTTATATCACTCCTGACCCCACTGACACTCACTCCCAACACATAGCACCTCCACCTAAAGGTGCTCCAGCGTATCCGCTTGTCGCAGCACTGCCCCGCCCCGCAGCGGGACGGGAAGACCCCGATGATGAAGCATGACACCAAGGGCCCTTTTGGTGTGTGAGGGGTATTTTAACAAAGAAGGTGTATTCCAATGACATCCGGATATACACCCACCCATTGTGAGGTGGCCCTTTTTGATTAACCTTAATCCCTGACAAGAGGAGGACGTGCCCACCTCGGTGCCCATCGGCATCACCTCTTCACTCCCCCTTTTTGATTTCCTTGGATGTTGAAGCTGTCATGGATGTTTGCTATCTTGCGGTGGAAGAAGGTGGCGAGAGAGTCACACAGGGCTTGCGACGGTGGGATGTCGTTGGTGTTGGAGCTGTGGTTGGAGAGTTCCTTCACGATGTTGAAGAGCTCCTTGCTTTTGTGTGCGTTGTTGTTGAGGCGGTCTTTGAAGGAGGTCCTATTGGCTGCCCTAATGAGGGGGTGGTGGTTGCGGATGGCGTCCTTGTGTGCTGTGTGGCTGTCCGGAGTTTGTTCACTGTGCCATTTCTTCTCTAGTTTTCCTGTTCGACTCTGGTGTGAACAGCACTCCAAGGGGTCCCAAAATGACCTCATAGGTACGGGGATACCTAGCGTTTGGGGCCTGGAAAGAAGACATGTGATGCGGTTGCTTGATGGAAAGGTCATCCACCTTATCTTGATGCTCAGGAATCACATATTGTTTGAGTAGATCAGAAATTAACTTAATCGCCTTTTGACCATATTGGAGGGACCCCCACAGTTCCTAGGTTTGAACAGCTGTCTCCTTTGTCAATATCTTCCAGCATAATCTCTAGTTAGGATATTTTCATGTATCTTTTGCAATAGAGGAATCCATCATGCTTTGAGAATCTTCTTTTTAGTTTCACACATGCTTTTTAGAACCCAATCAGAGATAATATCCAACCCATTTTCAGATCCCTTGGTTATTACAATAAACTTCACGGTACTAGATCAGTGGCAAGAGAAAACAAGAAGGGATTTTGACAAATCCCTTTTATGTAATGATCAGTAGGTAATCAAATGCGGCAGGTTTTGAAGACTTTTTTAGAGTGGAACATCGATACGGCCACTGATTATTTAGTCTGGGGGGCTCTCAGAGCATTTTTTAGAGCTGAAATGCAAGCCTTTTTGGTAAAAAGAAAATGAACATATTGGAAAATATTTTGCCTGGTCAGTCAAGTGTAGATCAAGTACTAATTGCATTAAACAGATACAAGATCTTAATTCAGATACGGTTAAAACTCATTCACAAGTTATAGCGAACATGTTTTTTTGTCACTACAAGACTCTACTCTGATTCATATGTAATATCAATTGAAGTGGTGTGAAATTAGCTAAAAGAGCTTACTTTACTGGCTTTAGCTCAAGAGCAGGGAGAAACTTTGCTTAACCCAATCACTTTTTCAGAAGTAGGGCAGGTGGTTAACTCCGCCCAGAATGCGAAACCTATAGCACTAATGGGATTCCTGCAGAAATATATAAGGTTTTCACTACTGTTATATATATTTCTAGCTAATAATATTCTAACAAGAGTTGTAAATTCGTCATCAGCTTCCTGAGAAGGGCTAGCCAGCGAAGGACGAGAATTTCTATTGCCAAATCAGTCTTCTTAAGTGCGATTATAAACTTTTCACTAAACTTTAATACAACATCTTGACCTAGAAGTTCCACCGAATATCCATTGGGATCAAATGGGTTTCTTTTGGGTCAGCAGATGGAAAATAGTACACATTACCTTATTCAGATGATAGATTTCTTTTTACAGTACAGAACACCAAGGCTGCTGTTATAATGCTGGATGCAGAGAAAGCATTTGATCGCCACCAGTGGAATGTTTGGTCCCAATTTCAGCTAAATTTGCCTTCCCATTGGAGTTTGTTCAAGTCCCCAAAAAATTATATTTAAGAGCAAAAGCGTGCTTAAACATAAATGGCAGTATGGCAGGGAATATTACTATAAGCTGTGGGACGCGTCATGTCTGCCCCCTCTCCCCTATTTTGTTTTCAATGCTCATTGAGGCACTTGCTTGCCCCAATATTAAAGCTCAGGTAGCAGAGGCAGCTAAATTAAAACTGTTAGCTGATGACATGGTTCTCTACTAGTGGCAGATAAAACTAACGTGTTAAATGTTTTTGAGAAAATAGGTAAATTTTGTAAAATGGAGGGTATAAGATAAACCATACTATGTAGAAAGCCCTTCTTTTTAATTGCTCTCCAGATGTGCTACCTTTACTATGCAATCTCACTAATACCCTACCTGGCCTATAAGGTATCTACAGATGATTTTTGTAACCTTTAATCTTGGAGATTTGTATTCACAAAATTTTAAATCTACTTTAGATATAATTGACAGGAAATTAAGTCAATGGCAGAACCTTTCTATGACAATTACAGAGCGGGTCGCTCTGGTGAAAATGTATATTCTCCCATTGTTAACGTTTGTGTTTGAAAACATTCTGATTAACATCCCACTCTCCTTTTTAGGGCTCGGGCCTACGCCTCCACGTAGTGGGGGGCGGAGCTTCCGAGCTCTTATGTGTTAAAAAAAAAAAGAATTCAGAAAGGGGTCCTGCTGGCACATTCTTTAGTGCGCGCCGCATTTTTTCTGGCATCTGCCTAGTGATTCGTCTTCGCTGTGCTGTCTATTTAGTAGCCTTGACGTGATAGGCTATATGTAATTTACGCGCGCCCGATTTGGCATATTGTGTGCGGTTTCGCGCATGGCAGACTTATTAATCTTAATTAGGAGCTGTCAGAGTGCCCGTGTAATGCAATCCAGATGGTGCGAGCGCGTTCACCATTGCATTGCATTTATCATGCGCGCGTTTAACATTTACCTTTCGCGCACGGCAGTCCATTCATTTTAATTAGGAGCTGTCAGAGTGCTACGTTCACGCGGAGATAATGGAAAGAAGTTTCCTGTAGCTTCAAGGGCAGTCACAGTATTTTTTAAGATACCTCGCATACAAGCACCCTTGCCTTGCCAATCCGCGTGTCTTCTAAAATAAAACTGCGCAGTCTTTCAATATTTCTGAAAAGATATTTCTGTTGTTGCACGAACATTTGCCTCTTGTCTGCGAGGAGTCATTTCCGTAGCTGGTTTCTCCTCCCTTCAATATGTTAGAGTTTAACAGAGATTTTCGCAATAAACTAAAACATTTATGTAGATTGCGGCGTGTTTTATTTGCCATCACCTTGAGTTGATTTTTACGTACGTATTTCACACACACACAGTAGTGAGGGCAGAGTAGTGAGGGCAGAGTAAGGAGGGCAGAGTAGGGAGGGCAGAGTAGGGAGGGCAGAGTAGTGAGGGCAGAGTAGTGAGGGCAGAGTGCAGAGTAGTGAGGGCAGAGTAGTGAGGGCAGAGTAGGCAGGGCAGAGTAGTGAGGGCAGAGTAGTGAGGGCAGAGTGCAGAGTAGTGAGGGCAGAGTAGTGAGGGCAGAGAAGTGAGGGCAGAGTAGGGAGGGCAGAGTAGGGAGTGCAGAGTAGGGAGTGCAGAGTAGGGAGTGCAGAGTAGGGAGTGCAGAGTAGGGAGTGCAGAGTAGTGAGGGCAGAGTAGTGAGTAGTGAGTAGAGTAGTGAGTAGTGAGTAGAGTAGTGAGTAGAGTAGTGAGTAGAGTAGTGAGTAGTGAGTAGAGTAGTGAGTAGTGAGTAGAGTAGTGAGTAGAAAGTAGTGAGTAGAGTAGTGAGTAGTGAGTAGAGTAGTGAGTAGAAAGTAGTGAGTAGAGTAGTGAGTAGAGAAGTGAGTAGTGAGTAGAGTAGTGAGTTGAGTAGTGAGTGCAGAGTAGTGAGTAGTTAGTAGAGTAGTGAGTAGAGTAGTGAGTAGAGTAGTGAGTAGAGTAGTGAGTAGAGTAGTGAGTAGTGAGTAGTGAGTAGTGAGTAGAGTAGTGAGTAGAGTAGTGAGTAGAGTAGTGAGTAGAGTAGTGAGTAGTGAGTAGAGTAGTGAGTAGTGAGTAGAGTAGTGTTTAGAGTAGTGAGTAGAGTAGTGAGTAGAGTAGTGAGTTGAGTAGTGAGTAGAGTAGTGAGTAGTGAGTAGAGTAGTGAGTAGTGAGTAGAGTAGTGAGTAGAGTAGTGAGTAGAGTAGTGAGTAGAGTAGTGCGTAGAGTAGTGAGTAGTGAGTAGTGAGTAGTGAGTAGAGTAGTGAGTAGAGTAGTGAGTAGAGTAGTGAGTAGAGTAGTGAGTAGTGAGTAGTGAGTAGAGTAGTGAGTAGTGAGTAGAGTAGTGTTTAGAGTAGTGAGTAGAGTAGTGAGTAGAGTAGTGAGTAGAGTAGTGAGTAGAGTAGTGAGGGCAGAGTAGTGAGTAGAGTAGTGAGTAGTGAGTAGAGTAGTGAGTAGAGTAGTGAGGTGAGTAGAGTACTGAGTAAAGTAGTGAGTGCAGAGTAGTGAGTAGTGAGTAGAGTAGTGAGTAGAAAGTAGTGAGTAGTGAGTAGAGTAGTGAGTGGAGAGTAGTGAGTAGAGTAGTGAGTAGTGAGCAGAGTAGTGAGTGGAGAGTAGTGAGTAGAGTAGTGAGTAGTGAGCAGAGTAGTGAGTAGTGAGTGCAGAGTAGTGAGTAGTGAGTAGAGTAGTGAGTAGAGTAGTGAGTTGTGAGTAGAGTAGTGAGTAGTGAGTAGAGTAGTGAGTAGTGAGTAGAGTAGTGAGTAGAGTAGTGAGTAGTGAGTGCAGAGTAGTGAGTAGTGAGTAGAGTAGTGAGTATTGAGTGCAGAGTAGTGAGTAGAGTAGTGAGTAGTGAGTAGAGTAGTGAGTAGTGAGTAGAGTAGTGAGAAGTGAGTAGGGTAGTGAGTAGAGTAGTGAGTAGAGTGGTGAGTAGAGTAGTGAGTAGAGTAGTGAGTAGTGAGTGCAGAGTAGTGAGTAGTGAGTAGAGTAGAGTAGAGTAGTGAGGTGAGTAGTGAGTGCAGAGTAGTGAGTAGAGTAGTCAGTAGTGAGTAGAGTAGTGAGTAGAGTAGTGAGGTGAGTAGAGTAGAGTAGTGAGTAAAGTAGTGAGTGCAGAGTAGTGAGTAGAGTAGTGAGTAGTGAGTAGAGTAGTGAGTAGAGTAGTGAGGTGAGTAGAGTAGTGAGTAAAGTAGTGAGTGCAGAGTAGTGAGTAGAGTAGTGAGTAGAAAGTAGTGAGTAGAGTAGTGAGTAGTGAGTAGAGTAGTGAGTGGAGAGTAGTGAGTAGAGTAGTGAGTAGTGAGTAGAGTAGTGAGTGGAGAGAAGTGAGTAGAGTAGTGAGTAGTGAGCAGAGTAGTGAGTAGTGAGTGCAGAGTAGTGAGTAGTGAGTAGAGTAGTGAGTAGAGTAGTGAGTAGAGTAGTGAGTAGTGAGTAGAGTAGTGAGTAGTGAGTAGTGAGTAGAGTAGTGAGTAGTGAGTGCAGAGTAGTGAGTAGAGTAGTGAGTATTGAGTGCAGAGTAGTGAGTAGAGTAGTGAGTAGTGAGTAGAGTAGTGAGTAGTGAGTAGAGTAGTGAGTAGTGAGTAGTGAGTAGTGAGTAGAGTAGTGAGTAGAGTAGTGAGTAGAGTAGTGAGTAGAGTAGTGAGTAGTGAGTGCAGAGTAGTGAGTAGTTAGTAGAGTAGAGTAGTGAGGTGAGTAGTGAGTGCAGAGTAGTGAGTAGAGTAGTCAGTAGTGAGTAGAGTAGTGAGTAGAGTAGTGAGTTGAGTAGAGTAGAGTAGTGAGTAAAGTAGTGAGTGCAGAGTAGTGAGTAGAGTAGTGAGTAGTGAGTAGTGAGTAGAGTAGTGAGTAGAGTAGTGAGTAGAAAGTAGAGTGGAGAGTAGTGAGTAGTGAGTAGAATAGTGAATAGTGAGCAGAGTAGTGAGTAGTGAGTACAGAGTAGTGAGTAGTGAGTAGAGTAGTGAGTAGTGAGTAGAGTAGTGAGTAGAGTAGTGAGTAGAGTAGTGAGTAGAGTAGTGAGTAGAGTAGTGAGTAGTGAGTAGAGTAGTGAGTAGAGTAGTGAGTAGAGTAGTGAGTAGTGAGTAGAGTAGTGAGTAGAGTAGTGAGTAGAGTAGTGAGTAGTGAGTAGTGAGTGCAGAGTAGTGAGTAGTGAGTAGAGTAGTGAGTAGAGTAGTGAGTAGAGTAGTGAGTAGTGAGTAGAGTAGTGAGTAGAAAGTAGAGTAGTGAGTAGTGAGTAGAGTAGTGAGTAGAAAGTAGAGTAGTGAGTAGTGAGTGCAGAGTAGTGAGTAGTGAGTGCAGAGTAGTGAGTAGAGTAGTGAGTAGAGTATTAGAGTAGTGAGTAGAGTAGTGAGTAGAGTAGTGAGTAGAGTAGTGAGTAGAGTAGTGAGTAGAGTAGTGAGTAGTGAGTAGAGTAGTGAGTAGTGAGTGCAGAGTAGTGAGTGCAGAGTAGTGAGTAGAGTAGTGAGTAGAGTAGTGAGTAGAGTAGTGAGTAGAGTAGTGAGTAGTGAGTGCGGAGTAGTGAGTAGAGTAGTGAGTAGAGTAGAGTAGTGAGTAGGACATCACAGGCAGCAGCTGTGCAAGCTTCTTACACTCACAAGGAGACCACAGGCAGCTGAGGTGCAATCTTCTTTCACTCACAAGAACGACATCACAGGCAGCAGCAGCGAAAGCTTCTTACACTCACAAGGAGACCACAGGCAGCAGAGGTGCAAGCTTCTCACACTCACAAGAAGGACATCACAGGCAGTAACGGTGCAATATTCTCACACTCACAAGGAGATCACTGGCAGCACACACCACATGAACACACTCCATAACACATAGCAACAATACAATGGCATTTACAATGCCATTAGCTCAAACTCAAATAAATCCGAGCCCGATTGCATTTCTAATGCTTGTTTGAGTTAGTGGAGACAGCAATTCAATACTTTATCTGGCAGGGTAAGAAACCCAGACTATAAAATGGATGCTATCTAGATAAACCCCGAGGTAGGAGGGTTGGCGCTGCCCAATTTGAAATGTTAATATCAGGCCTCATTTCTCGATTGGCTGATAGGATCAGTTCTAGTGATGCAAATTTCTATTTAGAACAGATGGTGAAATCATCGAAAATTGGCCTTTTTCCTTTCCTGAAAATGCCAAGGCTACCAAAGAAGTCTAGATATAAGACACACCGCATCATTGTAGAACGGATTACTAGGTTATGGGAAGAATGGGAAAATCCTAGGCTCCAACTACAACTGAAACTATCATACTGTAGGTTGCTGGGCTTGCGTATGTCTATTCATTCGGCAGTAGGAAGCGTCAGCTGGGGTTTCAGTGGTTGCAAGATTTTTTCCACAATAATGTGTTTTCTCAGTGACAGCGATTGGTTAATATAAATCAAAATTAAGCATTTTGGTGATGTTTTGTAATTAGAAGGAATGTTACCAGCCTTCCCTAGTAAAGCTTACTCTGTGTCCAAAACACAAGGGGCCATATGTATCACAAAACTCTTTTGCGATTCCTAAATAGCGATTTTTAAGGAATCGCTATTTAGGAATCGCAAAATGGTATGTATGAAGAAAATCGCTATTTTTTTGCGATTCCTTAGTCTTCCTTATTTGCGAATTCGCATTGTGCTAATTCGCAAATAAGGAATGATTTCCAATGCATTCTGGCCCATAGGAATGATTGCGAAATAATTCTCAAATTACGAATTCGCAATTTGCTAATCGCAATTTGAGAATTATTTCAAGGGTGCAGGGGTGTCTCAAAGACACCCTGCTTCACTCCTGAAATGTACATGTGTGTGCATATGGTGCACATACATGCCCTATGGGCATGTGTGTGCATCACATGCCACTTTCAAAAATGCCAAATTGTGCATTTTTTGAAGAATTCGCAAGTTACCATCAACTACAAGTTAGTGGTAATTTGCGAATTCTTAACCAAAATTCGCTAGCCAAAAATGCTACATACATAGCATTTAAGGAATCGCAGAATTGCGATTCCCTAAATGCTAAGGCAAAATAAGGAATCGCACAACTTTGTAATTCCTTATTTTGGGAATATATCATACATCCCAAAACATGCAAAAAGGCCGTTTGCGATTCGCAAAGGCCGAAATTCTGCGAATTTCGGCCTTTGCGATTCACAAAAGGCTTGGTACATATGGCCCAAGGTACGGGGAACTGTATAGACTACTGCAGAAGTGAGGCATTGATTTTAGATTTACTGCAGCAAATTGAATCTTCAACAGTGTATAAACTGGATATCTCACAATGGAAATCTTTTAATCGAATCAGTTCAAAGGCAATGGAGCTGCTAATTTATGAAGAATTTAATTTTTTAGTAAATGGATGTTGTATCATACTCCAGCTAAGATTTGTTAATTATAACCAGGAGTGGAGCCTAACTGCCACATGCATCATCATAAGGAATTGCGATTCCTGTATAGAGATTTTTTAGGAATTGCTATTTAGGAATCACAATTCCTTATGCATGTAGGAATCTCATTACATTTTGCAATTCATATGCATTACCTAATAGCAATTTGCAAACTGCGAATCGCTATTAGGTAATGCCACACCATTCATTCCTATGGGCCGACAGGCCCATAGGAATGAATAGGAATGCACTCGCAAATTGCAATTACCAAATTGGTAATTGCAAATTACGAATATAATTCCAAGGGTGCCGGGGGGCCTAAGGCCCCCCTGATGCACCTCCCAAAAAAGTTAAGTATGCATGTGTGTGCTGCACACCACTTTGAAAAATTCACTTTTGTGCATTTTTCGAAGCATGCGCAAATTACCATCAAATTGAAGTTGATGGTAAATAGCATTTCCTAAATGCACAGTTTGAATTTAGGAAAGGCTTGATGCATCGCGTTTAGGGAATCGCAAATTGGGATCCCCTAAATACATTCGCAATTTAGGTAATCGTAAAAAATTGTGATCACTGTGATCACCCAAGTTGCAAATGGTAAGCCTATGATGCATTAGAAAAGGCATTTTCACCCTCGCAAACGGGCCAATTCTGTGATTCAGCCCGTTTGCGAGGGCAAAAATGCTTGATGCATGTGGCCGTACATGTTTTAGATGTAACAATACAAACGGGATTTGGCTCCATATTATGTTTACCTGCACTCATTTAATGGAGTTCTGGTAAGACGTCTTTGCGGAAAATAGCAAAATTAGCTGGTCTCTAGTGCACAGTATTTCTGGATGCTCAGGAGCACTGTTTGGGATATTGGTTCAACTGAACGAACTGTCAATTAGACAGCGCCAGCTAGTATTTATTTCCATTCTGGTAGCAACATCATTAATGTTGGTCAATTGGACGTCAGACACAGTACCCTCAATGTCCAAGTAGATTAATAAGATGCCAAGAGTCTATTCACGTGAAATGACACATGCAAAGCATACACGGTTCACATTTAAAGTGTTTAAAATTTGGAAAAATTAGAAACCGTCGATATGAATTATGTTTGTGAAAAAAGGTTGAGTTCCTCTACCAAATTACTATGGAACACACGGTCAATGGACCTTTGTTGCCTGCTGAGAAGTGTAGAGGGGAGTACCAAATCATTAATCAAGATTGCAATTTACAAGCACTGTGACTCTGAAGAACCACAGATGCCGGATCCCAATTTAGTGGGTTTATTGCAAAGCCAAAAACAACTGAATGTACAAACGCCTCATTACAAGGTTGTAGAAATACATGGGAACTAAGACAAATCCAAACCTATGGGCTAACTGTCTGCGAAGGATCATAAACAGAAAGACAATCTCCAGAAGCAGAACACACGCAATGATTGCCCTCACGTCCGGTTCGATCTTCATCTGGTGGGAATTAATAAAACATTAGTCTGTCCCTACACTATCACTATCGTGACAACCCTACTTAGCATTTTGTAGGCAAGATAAGGAAAAAATTATCAGCGTGTGAAGACTTCCTAAGAAGAACACTCATGTTGTATTGATCAGGTAGCCAAAGCTACAGAGCTCGTTCTAAGATGATCCTTCTGTCTCCTTCTATCTCTTCACCCCTTTTCTCCTGTCTCCACCCGGGACACTTTCCCTAATACAAAACATGAAAATACAAAACACGCTCACAGATCACCTCATCTCACTGGACACTTCCCATAGGTGATTTTCCACGCGGTGTTGATGCTCCCAGCTCCTGGCTCAATTACCTTGATTCCCAAGCCTCCCTCAAGTAGAAGGAACACTGGCTCCCAATTATCAGCTCTCCTCAGCAGAATGTATCACATCCTCCTGAGCCCAACTCTCCAAAACAAAAGACGTAATTCTAACTAACAAAGACGACTTTCTCCACCTGCAACAGAAACGTGAGAACAAAACAAATTCAACATGCACATGAAGTTTTTCTAAAGCCCTCTCTACTGAGCCCCCAGGGAAAATAAATTTCAGGCCTTTCGGAAATCGACCAATGTAAGAGTGAAACACATAGGCCTCAAATACACAGATGTGAATATTTAATTTAGGCCTTTCTACACCATTACATTACAAAGCACATCAATGCATTTTATTGGAAGCGAATATATACGAAAATTTACACATTATGCAATTCGTCACATTTATGTGCAACTTTAATATGGTGCACATTTAATCATACACATTGCATTGCGTATAGCAATCTTGTTAGGCAACAAGATCAATACCATGCTTTACAATGTTATAACATGAAGAATACGTTGTCTCTCTACATAACACGATGCTTTCCTCACGTTTACACTTTCACGTGTTATTACTGAACATTTTCTACTGATCAAATGTTAGCACAACATAGCAATATATGCGGGTGTGGACTATCCGTGATTATGATGCACCCCTACAATTCCATCCATCAGTTCCCCCCTCTGATGACAAGTATCATCACAACAATCACAATTCCCTGGAGAAGGAACCAACCTAAACAGAAGTTGTCGCCTGTCTTCCCTGTCGGAACTTCTCTAAGCTTTTGAAATTCTCATAGTGACTGTCCTGCAGTCTCTCCATTCCCCTCTCTCATTCTCTAAGAGATATCTCAGCCTGACCTGCCTCATGCCATTTGTAGGTCTTCACAGCTCCCAACAACAAGATCACACAAACCAAAACTATGATAATGGGCTCCAAGATATAACCAAGTATTCCCTTTCCAAGGTTAGCAAACCAATTTCCAACTTTCTGAAAACCTTTTCCAACTTTATCCGAAACACCTTCAGTAGGCAAATCATGTATCCCACTAGGAATTTCAGTGATGTTACTTATATACTTTTTTAGATCTTTGCTGTTATCTGGTATATAAGTACAGCACTGTTGAACCCTCAACATTTTACAGACTCCACCTTCTTTTGCTACTAAAGCATCTAAAGCAAGACAATTCTGCATCACCATAGCTCTTATCGACACCATATTTCCATCTACAAGTAACAATGACTGAGCTGTATTCGCTGACAACTTATCCACAATCGTTGACGACCTTCTAAACTTAACATCATTGAGAACCAATCCTAAGTTAGGTATCATTGCTCCGAGCACATCTCCAACTATCTTTCCTACACTAGTAGCTCGTTTCTGCTTATGATGCACTCCACTTCCTAAGGGTCTTAGATCCTCAACATGATAGATCTTTGGGAATACCACAGCTACATAACATGTACCATACCAATTCAAAGGCAATCACACATAAGCATTCTTCCCACACACAAAATACACATTCGGTACCTCCTGCAAGAACTTATTTTCAGTTGCTTCAATTGTAAAAATATGATCACATATACTATGTCCTACATAGATGTTGTCGTAGTATGTCTGTCGAATGCACAACTTTCCTCTCTGTTCAAAATCTAAAGCTATTGGACCAGAACTCCTTCTCGCCTTGTGAGCCAATTCCTCCTTGGTCCATGCAGTTTTCCCCTCTTCTAGTGTTAGTCCTCACTGACGACTGTCTATGTCTATCTTCTACTTGATCTACAAATTTCTTTTCTATGTCAGTTAACATACACGTCAAGTTATGATAATGTGCATAAGCTGTATCTAAGGTGACGGTAGGTATGAAATACTTTTCCACTCTATTTTCTTGCTTGTAATAATCATACTTATTCAAGTACTTATAAGCTGGAACCTCTCTGAAAGCACTACATTGTAATTAGAAAAGTAATACTCATAATGGCCCTTAACGTAAAACATACTTAGCAGCAGACTACATGTAATCCCATATGTCAATGGAAGATGGTGATAACGAATACCTTCCTACAAAGACGCAGGCAACTGCATGCACACATAGCAATTTCTCACATCCATTGTATTCACATGCTCATAAAGCAGCTTCGCGTAAGCATTAAGTGTATAATCACCTTTAGACAAATCTACATGTAACATACGACTGGTCTGATCTAGCATAGCCTTTTCACATTCTATGATACCCTCTTTTGTGCTAGAAGTAACAGGTGTGGTTGTTCCCTTCACTTCCTCCCCTTCTATTACTATTATCACTCTTACTTTCAGTGTACCTATCACCCATTTAGACATACGATTCGAATTTAGAGACTCCATTTTCAATTGTCGGTTTGTCACAGCAAGAGGATTTGCACAAAGTCTCTTTCTCCTTATTGCTGCTAACCAGTCCAATGCAATTCTTTAAGTTCTGGAAATGAATTCACAGTTCGTTCTTTTTCTTTTTATTTACACAGTTCAAAAAGACTTCCTTAGCCCTCTTTCTTCTTCTATAGAAAGTTCCCTAAATGTATTCTTCTTCCACTCTGACCTAGGTTGTCTTCTTTTAAAGCAACATATTTACAGTCACAATTCATTCAACAGTCTCCTATAAGCTCAGAACCAATTTCAATTATGAGGCTGTCACGATTCCCTCCCAGACCGAGAGGGACATAAGCCAACTGACTCTTCGTGGACCGTACCGCCTCTCAACAGTCATCTTCTCTCCCCACAGCAGGACCACTGGGCTGCCACGCCCGACTCCATGCATGTGGCGGACACCTTTTACTTGGGAGACGGTTTCTTTAACTGGGAGACGGGCTCCACGGGCACCGCCCACAACACAGACGTCATCGCCCATGGTCCAATAAGGCCCTGCAGAGCTCTTGCACCGGTGGGTGACCACCCCAGAAACAGCGAAAGCGGAGACGAGGAAGACGCCGAAGGAAGAACACCAGGTACGCCAGCTGAGGAACAGCCGCTTTTGCGAAGAACTGCAGAGGAGCTAAAGATACTGGATATACCAGGAGGCCAACATTTCCTCGCTTCGCCCGGCCACGCTTCTGGAGGAGCGTGGCTTACGGAGGTACAGAAGAAAGTTGCGGGGTGGGTTGGAGGGAGTAAGAAGTCCAACCGTTAGGACGGTTCTCCCTATTACTGATCCCCGGTTAACCACTTCCCGCACACGAGCACACTTTTTGGTTGTTAAGCACATTTGACGGGTGTTCCCCTACTCCCTCACCTATTATTATTGATATATGAGGCAGTGACACTGTTCTCCCTTCTCTTTATGCACCAGAGTGACGTGGCCAAGAGAGGGAAAATTGCATCCTGAAGATGGAAGGAGTGACGCACAGACCAAAGACCGGATAAGACATATTATCCTTGACTATTGACACTGGCCTCTGTAAAACGAAGACGATATTGCAGAATAAAACCTTGTCTAACACGACGCAGTCTGGACCTTGATCCTTCCCCTCCCTTACATCTGGTGGAGAATGCGGGCAAGCTGTCCATTAGCAATAGAATAATGGACACCCTCATCCAAAAACTAGTGCAAGGACAGAAGAATTTAGGGTGGGCTGTAGAGCACCAGTCATCCTCGGCCCAAGACGACAGAGACGTCTTCAAGGATTCCATTGCCTCACAAATGGAGATCCTCCAGAAACTAATGGCAAAACATCTTTCCACCCCAAAGCCCATGAGCCATCCACATCGGCCCTCTGGTGTGGCATTACAGAAGTTTGTAACATGAGAGGACCTTGATGCCTTTCTCCTTAATTTTGAAAGGACTGTCCGAGCCTGTGGATGGCCAGTTGAGAAATGGCTGTTGTTTTTGGCTCCCTTATTGACTGGCGAGACACAGGCCGCTTACCAGGTGGCAAACGCAAATGGCAACTCCCCATATGTGATAATCAAGAAAGTTATCCTAGACCACTTGGGACTGGACGCTGAGGCCTGAGGGTATGATTTAGGAGGGAAAGGGGTGCTTCTAGGGAGAACCCAAAAACTCTGTTTTTCCTTCTAAATTCCTCAGCAAATAAATGGTTACGACCCAACAAGAGTACCAAGGAGGAGATAATGGATAAGATATATCTCGAACAATACTTTGAAGCCTTGCCATACAATACCCAGAGTTGGCTTTGGCAGCACACGCATATAACAAGTGGTCGAAATGGCCACCACTTTTTCCCATGCGCAACCCTGAGCTGTTCTACGGGAACCAGAGAAACCAAATAGAGCAGTCACACCAAAAAACGGGAAAACGACTTATCGACCTCCCCTGGACACCTCTCGCTCTAGACCTCTGAAACCAGAAGGACCACCCTATTAAGGGCCATAGTGCTTCGACTGTGGCGAATGGGGCCACATAGCCCGTGTGTGTCCCCGAAAGAGATTGACAGAAGAACCCATGGAAGTGGGGTATATCCCAAGATCCATCCTGTATCCGGCCGAGTTGGGGAGCGCCTTTTATGTAAGTGTGGAGGTGAATGGGAGAACAGTGAAGGCCCTTTTTGATTCAGGGTGTAGGCAGTCTGCTATCCAGGGAGACTTGGTAAAACCTACCAGGATAATACCGGATGCCCTAGTACACATCTGATGCGCACATGGAGACGTAAAACTATATCCAGTGGCTGTGATCGTCCTCACTCCTGCCAAGGGGAAGCCGTACGCTGTGAGGGTGGGGGTGTTGTCGGAATTAACCGAAGACTTGATAATCGGAACGGACAACCCAGGGTTTTTAGACATGTTCCTTAAGACTGTGCAGGGGCCCCAAGACAGGGAAGAATGTAGAGGAGAAAAGCAAGACACAGCATCAGCTCTTATATCCTCAGAACCCTGGATCCTAGACAGAAGCTTTAAGTTTTCACAGATTAACGACCCAACCTTACAATTGTCTGGCAGAGTGCACAACACCAAGACACACCCACCTCATACCCCAATTTTACCGTTGAGAAGGGCCTGTTATATTGAATTAGAGCGAAGGGCAGTGGGCCGCAGCTACTCGTTCCTACGGCTTTTAGGGACCAGATACTTGTTTTCCCCATTCTCACCTCATGGCAGGACACATAGGGGCTGAAAAAACAACACAAAATGTGTTACAACACTTCTATTGGCCAGGTTTATATGGGGATATCAAAAAGCATTGCAAGAGTGTGACACATGTCAGAGGAAGAATACCTATTGTCCTCCCCCGGTGCCCCTACAGCCTCTCCTGATAATTGGCACCCCTTTCGAGAGGGTGAGAGGGCGGGTATGGACCTCATTGGACCCTTACCAAGAACCAGGAAAGGTCACCTATATGCCTTGGTGATAGTAGATTACTCAACCAGATACCCCAAGGCTTTTCCCCTAAGGGCCCCTACCACGACTAACATAGCTGAGAAACTCATTGAACTCTTTTCTAGGGTGGCATTCCCTAAGGAGATCTTGACTGATCAAGGCACTCCAATTGTATCACTCCTCATGAAAGAGGTATGTAAGACCCTGAACCTTCACCACATTAAAACCTAGGTGTACCACCCTCAAACTGATGGGTTGGAGGAGAGGTACAACGGATCCCTGAAGATGGTCCTGAAGAAAATGTTACAGAATTAAGGGAAAGAGTGGGACCAACTTCTCCCTCTCGCCCTGTACGTAGTCAGAAGTCAAGTCCAGAGTTCCCTAGGGTGCGCGTCGTTCGAGATGCTGTATGGCCGGCAACTGAGATCGCTCCTAGAAATGACCAAAGAGGCCTAGGAAAAGGAAGATGCAGAAGAGACCCGGGGTTTTCTGGGGTATACACAGAATCAGAAGAGCAGAATAGGAAAGTTAAGAGATATTGCCTATTCCCATTTGGAAAAAAGACAGGAGAAGCAGAAGCAGTTTTATGATAAAGGGAGGAAGTGGAGGCGCCTGGCTGTTAACGACTGGGTTTTGGTGTTATTGCCTTCCTAAGTAACTTCAAGTCAGAATGGTTGGGCCCATATAAAATCGTAGGTACGGTAGGCAACACCAGTTACAAAGTACAGATTAAGCCTTTGCGCATTCAAACATATCACATCAACCTGTTAAAAAAATGGCTGGGTCCTACACCTACTGCTGCTCATCTCACTCTACCGTCCCATCAGAATTCGTCCCAGACAATAGACCAATTGGTAATTAATGACGACCTGTCTGAAAAACAGCGACACTCCCTTGGTTCCGTCTTACACCCCTGCACAGCAATGTTTTCTAACAACCCCAAAAGGACAACCCTAACCGAACATACCGTTGAGACCGTTACGAGGTAGGTCATGAAACAAAGGCCATATCGTATATTAGCAGCCAAAAGACAGGGCGTCCGAAGGGAGGTACAGAACATGCTGCAGATGGAGGTCATTCATCCATCCAAGAGTGAATGGTCATCACCCATCATAATGGTCGCCAAGCCAGACTGCTCCACCAGGTTCGGTATGGACTTCCGCACCCTTAACTCGATATCCACCTTTGATGCCTACCCGATACCCAGAGTAGATGTGCTAATAGAAAAGTTAGGAGAGGCAGATAGAAACAAAACAGCTTTTGTGACACCAGATGGGCTATTTGAGTTCACGGTTCTCCCATTCGGCCCCCACGAGGCACCAGCTACCTTCCAGTGACTCATGAATATGGTGCCCTGCAAACACCAGTCCTTTGCATCGGCTTATTTGGACGATATTGTGGTGTTCAGCCCTACACGGGGTAAGCACCTGCAAAATCTACAGGAAGTCCTACACGCCCTACAACATGCTGCCCTGCACATAAACTCAAAAAAATCCAGGGTGAGATTTCAGAAAGTTAAGTATTTGGGGTTTGTATTGGGCCACGTAGTGATAGCACCGCAAGAAGAAAAGGTGAGGACCATAGCATACACCCCATTTCCTACAACCAAGAGAGAGATGAGGGCTTTCCTTGGGCTATTGGGGTACTACAGACGCGTCATCCCACAATATTCGGAAATAGTGGGCCCCTAACTGGCACTCTGCTGAAAGACGATAAAACCGAGGCCTTGTTACATCCTGCTGAATTCTTGGTAGACGCCCTTAACAGATTAAAAAAGGCCATTACCACCAGTCCAGTGTTAGCTCCTCCCGACTTCTCTTGGCCTTTTATATTACACACCGATGCCTCCAGCTATGGCATAGGAGCGGTCTTGTCCCAAATATCCTAAGAGGAGATCGAACATCCTATACTCTTCATCAGTAGGAAGCTATTCCCCCCGTAAAACTAGACACCCCACGATTGAAAAGAAGTGCCTTGCAGTTAAGTGGTCCATAGATAAACTAAGGTATTACTTTGAAGGCCATTCCTTTACCCTGTTTACTGATCATGCCCCGCTTCAGTGGATGAGCAGAAACATGGGCCAAAACCCACGGGTCCTACGTTGGTTCCTGTCTTTTCAGCCATTCTCTTAAATTGTGAAACACCGAAAAGGCTCAGATAACAGGAGTGCTGACTTTCTCTCCAGAGTGTTCCCTCTACCCAATTGGGAGAATCCAAGGGGGGAGATGTGTCACGATTCCCTCCCAGACCGAGAGGGACATAAGCCAACTGACTCTTGGTGGACCGTACCACCTATCAACAGTCCTCTTCTCTCCCCACAGCAGGACGGCTGGGCTGCCATGCCCAACACCACACAAGTGGAGGACACCTTTTACTTGGGACACGGTTCATACTCAACTTCTCCCTCACCATGATATGACAGATCAACACCGTCGCCTCCACCTGCTTCTACACCTTCCGAATCCTCTGCAAGACCTTCAACGGGACCCCCCCGAAGCCAGAAAGACCGTCACAAATACACTCATAAGAAGCAGACTGGACTATGGAAATACCCTATACGCTGGAATCAACAAATCCCTGCTACACAAGCTCCAGACCATCGAGAACACTGCGGCCTGACTCGTCCTCGGCATCCGACGACATAAGCACATCACTCAACACCTGCGAGACCTCCACTGGGTCCCTTTCGAGAAGAGAGTGGCCTTCAAGCTACTCACCCACGCATACAAATCCCTTCACAACACAGGACCCAAATACCTCAACGAAAGAGTCTCCTTCCAAAAGGAACCTCCTCACAGCCAACCTCGCCCTAGCAGAAACTCCGTGCATCTGCAGAACCAGAGCGGGTGGAACAGCCTTCTCCTACATCGCAGCCAAGCCTTCTCCTACATCGCAGTCAAAGCCTGGACGGGCTCCCAGTCAACATCAGACGCTCCCCTACTCTGGACACTTTCAGGAAGAGCCTCAAGACGTGGCTCTTCAGCTGAACCTGAGCTGCACCCCGCCACCCCCCACACCTTGAGACCCTCACCGGTAAGTAGCGCGTTTTAAACAACCTGATTCATTGACTTTAAATTCTGTACCCAGGCATAAATGTTTCCAGCAAGTGTGTTAAATATCACCTCCTCTAGGCACTCTTAATCGAGGCATAATATAGCCCCACTATTATATAAGTATGCGACAGGCGGGTGGATGCATCACACTAAGCATTGCTTATTTTTACACAGCTTTTCATTATATACTACTTTGAAAATAAAAGTGTGACCCTGGATTATGTGGTTGGATGGAATGTTTGTACATTTACAAATGTCTCATCAAAACATTTACCACCGAGCACTGCATTAAGCATGTTACGTCGACAAATAAATCTTCCAAGGGAGTGCGACCAGTTTGACTAGAACTGTGCAACTTTCACATCAACCCTTAAATACACTCACCTCCACCGTACCACTGTGGGAAAAGGGGACTTCCATTCGGTTGCTCCAATACTGCTACTGGGCCACTGTGATAGCGCCTCTGTGTCACAAAATGAAACACTATTAAACTATTATGCAAATAGTGGGTATGACACGAAGAACAGCACATTAAAGCACGTGTTGGCGATTTTAATGCTAAACAGAAATAAACCTTAACTATATTTAAAATTAAAACATTTGTAATAACTAGATGAATGAGAGACGAATGTGAGAGTAATACATAATACCGACAAAATAAAAAAGAATAATACACCACCTGAAATTATAATAGTCTGGATAGCGAACAGAAAATGAGGAAGACATCGTATACCAACATAGCTCATGTTACCACAAAAGTAAGAAGTCACTTAAGGACATGATGACAAGTTCATCAATGAATATGTCAGAACAAGGGTCAGGTACCGTTTGTGGTTTCACATTACTCTTAGGTGTCAGAAAAACAATCGCAGCGCAGTCACCTGCAGAGAGATACAGAGGCCCCACCCACGCACTCCAGACGCTGTCTGATGTTGTGGGTCACAAGATGGGTGTTACCGGGCACTTTAACATCCTGTATAGATCCTGCATGTATGGAAAATAATTGTAGTGGACATGATTTTTAAAGAAGTCGGAAATCCGTGCAGGCGGAAATGCTTAGATTTTCAACCTTATTTTACATCAAGCTTGCAAATTTATCAGCGCCAAGACACCTCAGGGTATATGCTGCGCTTTATAAATGCTAATAAATAAATAAATAAATAAACCTACTGCGAGATAGCACATTCCTCAAACCTATGTGCGTATATAATCGTGTTGCAGGAAAAAAGCAAGAAAATGGCTGGGCTTAAAAGTAAACTTTCACATTTATTTATATTTATGGGGGAGGGAAGGAGACAGAGGACGAAAGCGTGCGCTTTAAGTACTTTCCACAAGCAGGGTGGTCAGCACAGATATGACATGCATAGACATAATCATAAAGATATACATTCATTCATGGGCAATACGCGCGCAAAAATGTGAACACTTACTTAGCTGGTGAGTATACATGTATTATGACTGTACACAAATGTCTTTCACTGGACTGGTGAAGAGGGTTCACTTTCTGTAAAATGAATCGCCTTGAATGTTTAGGGCTTCGCGTGCACTGGAAGTCTTTTAGTCTGCATTAAACCTTCAGTATGACCTTGTTGCTTGACAAATGCGAGGAGAAGCCCTGACGCACTGCTGAAGGGTACCTCACGCATTGCCAGCTCCTGTTCCATCTTTGTTTTCATTCGCCCCAAAGTGAGTCAGTTCGCAGGCTTTTGAGGGAGAGAGTTCCTGACCAGGTTTCGAGGATGGGGGGCTAAAAGTATATATGTTGGAATACAGCTGTCCTGGCTCTATATACTTTCCACCCCGACGCCTTCTAATGTCAGGTTAGTCTGTCTACCCCCTCACCCCCACTAGTTTTCGATTTATGATGACTAATGCTTTTCAGATTATATATTTAGTGTTATTAATTCTCGGTGGCAAGACTGAAATCAAGCAGGTCAGACATACATATGATGCCATATTTAGCTTGAAACTATTTAAAATGATCTTTGATGCGGGTTTAGCGCATGCTCAAGGGCGAGGTGAGCCTTCGGTCCTTTCCCTACCAGCTTTAAACCATGGTTGTCCACACTGTTATATTATTTTTTTGAGGTAAATAGTTGGGTTTGATTACAATTAGCTTTCCACATTACGTGCAATAAATGTTCCTTTGTTAGAAATGGCCCTGTTTGCAGGATAACCACAAACCTTTTGCCTTCGTCGTCTTATTTTTCTGACCCTCTTTTTGTTGGTTTAGGACTTTAATTACTTTACTACTGCTAACCAGTAGTAAAGAGCATGAGCTCTCTTCTCTAAACATGGCACAATTGGTTTACACCTGTTTGGCATATTTACGTTACTTGTAAGTCCCTTATAAAGTGGCATACTAAATACCCAGGGCCTGTAAATTAAATTCTACTAGTCGGCCTGCAGCACTGATTGCCCCACCCACACAAGTAGCCTTTCAAATCTATATCAGGCCTACCACTGCGGGGCGTGTCTGTGCAGTCTACTGCTACTTTGACTTGCCATTTAAATTACTTGCTAAGTCTTAAACTCACCTTTTATTACACATAGGCGCACCCCAAAGGTAGCACTAATGTCAGGGTACTGTGTAAGTAAAAGGTAGGACATTTTAAGTTTTATATGTCCTGGTAGTGACAAACAGCTAAATTCATTGTTCACTAGTACTGTGAGGCCTACTCCATTCATAGGCTAGCATTGAGGATTCCTTAAAACCCTTTTAAGCTGTAATTCTTGATTAGAAAGGAGTGCCTAAATCATGTTTCATATAGTTGGAATGGTAATGATGAATCCTCTTCTGTGGTAAAAGTTGTGATTTGACATTACTCTTTTAGAAATGCCAGTTTTAGAAAGTGGACATTTCTTTGTGATTATAACTCTGTGTGCTGGGTTGGTTGACTGCTTCACTTTGTGCATTCTCTCTAGACAGTCACAACATAGGAAGGATAGGTGTGTCTGAATACCCAACTACATACATCTGCATTCTGATGGTGTTGCCTGGCCTGTCCTACCCCCACACAAAGGTCCAATTACCTCCCACAGATAGCCTGGCAGATAGGACTGGTTTGAAAGAGATACTTGTGCACTTCAGAAAGGCCATTTGAAGTCACTCCCCACGAAGTCAAAGGAACATTTGTTTGGGTGAAAGTACTGGGTATCCTACTCCATCACATCAGACCTTTCTGAATCTTGAATTGAACCTCTGTCAGAAGGACTGCTGTGCTGCTTAAAGGACTCAACCAAACTTCTTTTCTGGAAGGACTGTGTGGAGACTTGGACGAATGTATAGACGAAGAGGCTTTATATAGTTTGCAATGGTGTCTTTATTGCATTATGTACAGGTATTTCTGAGAGTCCCTGGGTTGAAACAATAATATTTATCATTTTTCTGTCTTCTTTTTCTAGGTCAACAGGTGTGGACGAGTTCCCCGGAATCTCAGTCAAAGAGAAAGTAGCGGTAAGCACCAGCATCACAAATGTAATAAAAGGAGATCACTACATGAAATTAAGCTTAACGGTCACTATTCCAAAAGAAACTCCTTTTATTTGATTTTATTTTTGGGGGAGCACAATACTCTTGACTTTCAGAGCTTGAAACTCCTAAGAGACTTAATAATAAAAATAAATCCAGATGTCACAATTAACCAGCACTCTACAAGGAATCCATTTTCTGCTTTCTTCATTGATAAACTTTCCCCAGTGTCTTCTGGGATATGTAGAGTTTTGTGAGACAAAGTCCTTCACCACTGGAAGGGCAACCTCATGTAAGCACTCCTGTGCGAAAAGAATCACTTTAGAAAGTTAACTCTCCGTTAGTTGTATTTCACAAGGGTTTATTGACATCATATTCCAATAGTGAAATGTCCATTTATTTGTACAGATTGTATATTTTCATTCTTCATTACAATGAGATGTTGAGCACTTATTTGGTTCACAGGAATATCAACAAAATCCCTGATGCATTTCGGGACCAGCCCTTCTTCAGGGGATTCTCCCTGTAAACAAAATAGGATACACGTAATGGTCCTAGAACTGAATGTGCCAAAACAGAGTTGTAGGCTGTTAAGACTTTGTGACAAAAAGTAGTCGGTGTGTCATGCACACTCTGAATCCTGAATCCAGACAAATCATCATGAGGAACAGGCAAAAACGTGCATTCGTGGAAAAGAAACCATGTAACCAAACGTGCTAGGGACGTTGTACTCGATGCTTGAATACAGAATAGGAACTGAGTGCGTGGTGTCATGCCAAAAACAATACAGATGTGCAATAATGACCTGTGTGGTCAGGCGTACTCGGAACAGTGTATCAAATATGCTGAACTTGGCACAATAAAGTTTTGAACCTGTGGTGTAAACAAGTCATCGGATGCCAGAGCCAGGGGGATAAAAAACAAGTGCAAAAGAAAAAAGCAAATAGTTAAATTACCAAAAAGCATGGTAAAACTAACATGAAGAAGGTAGAGAAGCGACTGCGCTCTCAACCATGTCAGACAGAATATAAACATGAAACAATAAAAGGGTCCCATATTCTATGAAGCATATGCCAGTGTAATGGTGTATTGAAAAAGATACTTCGTTATAACAAGAGAATTATTCAACAATATGCGATCACAGTACACATTAACAGATTATAATTGACAACTGAATTCTAAACGGTCATTTAGCCCCTTGGGGCTTAGTGACTTCAATTTGTGGACCCAGCAGAAGAATGTCTTATGAAGATATTGCAAACATTACTGGAAACAAAGCTGACACATTAGGCTTCACATCAGAAGACACATATTGTATTTACACACTGACCCAGGAACCAGAATGCATCTCTTCAAGTACAGGATCTATACAACCAAACATTAAACAATTATTATTTGCAGCCAAAAGAGAAATTATTCAGCGACTTCATGCCAGTACACTGATACGTTATCCTAAAGTCCAAAGGATATCTAGAGGCCTGAAGATACCTCTTAAATCCACCTTATGTAAAAATAATGCACGCTTTACTGAACGATGGTACGGCCTTTTAAATAAATGCTCACTCAATTTAATCCTGTTAATTGTGGAAGAGCTGTCTAGAGCACTAGAGGAACTTGAAAAAGAAGTCACCCAACTGAAACAAGAAGTAAGTGATAAACAATCAGCAGAAGAGTGGAATAAAACCCTTGAAGACATCAATTTGCAGCTCGACAAATACACTACAGAAATAAACGAAAGAAAACTCTGCAAACTTAAGCAGGACACTGTAGATTATAAATTAGGGGAGGTTTACAGCTGGGCCGAGGTGTAAGCCTCTCGGAGACAACAACGACCGTTTGGCAACTGATCTACTGAAGAAACATCCTCGTCGGATGAATCTCAACCAAGAACACAGCCAAGAGGACCACCGCCCAGAAACACCAATTTTGAGAGAGATAATAGACCTTCAACCTCGAACACAGGAAACACAACCACAGTCCCTTTTTAGGGACAGGCCGTGGCACACCCATCGAACCAGGAGGGCAAAGTTTAACCTAAACAGATTTTGTTTGTTTAAATTTATGAGAACTTTATGTCTTAAACACTTCTTCAGGAATGTAGTTGTATCAAAACCACCAGAGGAGAAGGGGATATTATTGGATTTGAAACCGTAAAGCACGTTCCAGGCACCAGCGAGCCATAAAGACCTAGATTCCTTTGAGACGGTTGTAAGGACAAAATTACAAGACTCATTTAAAACAAAGATGACGAGAAGATACAACTTAACACTCAAAGAGCGGAAGGCAATATCAAATCTGGCTGATAATGAGAAGATTACGTGCTGCAAAGCGGACAGAGGTGGAGCACTCATTATTCTTTACACAGATTTTTACCTGGAAAGTGTTCAAACACACGTTGCTGACATAAACATTTACATGGAATTGAACTCAAATCCTACTCAAGAATTCACCAGAGTGTTGTTAATCATCATTGATAAAGCAATTAACATGGGGACAATAAACAAACAGGACAAGAAGTTCCTAATCCAAGAAAACCCAAGTACACCATATCTATATATGAACCCGAAAATTCACAAGAATTTGAAAAAACACCATTTAGACCTATCGTGAGTACTCGGAATTCAATACACGAACCCATTGGAAAATACATCGACCAACACCTACAGTCTAGTGTCCAAAAGATGTTAACATATTTGCAAGACACTACTGATTTCTTAGTTAAACTTGGAGAGATTGTGTTGAGTGAGGATATCGAACCCATCTTATATACCACAGATGTGAAATCCTTGTACACCTCCATCCCACATGATTTGGGTTTACAGGCGATGGAATCCTTTCTCCTCGAAAGTGAGAAAAGTGAAGACCTGAAAGTATTTTTACTAGAACTCATGCATTTTACTTTATATCACAGCTATTTTACCTGGTAGAACCAATTTTACATCCAACTGTCTGGTACATCAATGGGCAATTGCGCATCTCCTGCGTACACTAATCTCTTTATGCACCGGTTTGAACTTGATCATATCCTGCCTAAGACCCATCTGGAAGGAGAACCTGATCACCTTCTTCAGGGATATACACTACATATTTTTAATCTGGAAAGGTACAGAAACAGACTTACTCCAGGCTATCAGCGAGATTAACATCATAGATGAACGCATCCAGTTTACACACACCTTAGATAGGAAAACCATTCCCTTCCTAGATGTCGACGTCCTGATACAAGACCACAAATTAGTTACGTCAGTGTTCACCAAGTCAACAGACCGAATTCATTTTTTAATCTTTTCCAGCTTTCATCAAATACGTTTGAAAAAACACCTCCCATATTCGCAATTACTTCGGGTAGGACAAATTTCATCATCTGAAGAATTATACCATGAGAACAAAGACAAAATAATGCTAAAATTAAAAAAACAGAGCATATCCTGAAGAGATTTTATAACAAGCTAACGAAAGAGCTAATCAAAAAGACAGGGTTGAATTGTTTAAACCCAAAGACCGCACAGTGAAAACTGATGAAAGAATGGTATTTGTGTCTAAATACTCAACTAAGAGTTAAAAAAAGTCATAAAATATTGGCGTCTATTACAGGCAGAAACAGATTTTAAAGGCATTTCCGAACAGTTCCCTATCTTTGCCTATCAACGTACGAAAAACCTACAACAACTTTTACTAAAGAAGAAGAACCCTCTTAATCAGGCCTATACTGGAACAATCCCGTACCACAACTGTGGGAGTTGTAACAACATAATAAAGGGCACCAACTTGAGGCATCCCACCCAAGGGACTCCTATCAAGCTGCAAGTGACAGCAACCTGCGACACAAGTATTATTGTGTACCTGTTGAAACGCCCATGCGGCCTACCCTATGTAGGGAAAAGAGAACGCACAATTAAAACTTGCCTGGTTGAACACAAAACTAACATACGTTTAAAAAATCCTAAATCAACAATCGCCAATCATTTCTAAAAAAAAAATCATAATATCAGCCAATTACATTACCTGATTTTGGAACAAGTTGAAATAAAAGAAGGCAGAGCCAATAATTTTTTTTTTCTACAACGTGAATTGTACTGGATCCATAAATTGAACTCACTAAGCCCCAAGATGCTAAATGACCGTTTAGAATTCAGTTGTCATTTATAATCTGTTAATGTGTACTGTGATCGCATATTGTTGAATAATTCTCTTGTTATAACGTAGTATCTTTTTCCATACACCATTGCACTCGCATATGCTCCATAGAATATGTGACCCGTTTATTGTTTCATGTATATATTTTCTCAGACATAGTTGAGAGCGCAGTCGATTCCCTACCTTCTTATTGTTGGTTTTACCATGCTGTATGGTAATTTCACTATTTGCTTTTTTTTTTGGCACTAGTTTTTTGTCCCCCTGGCTCTGGCATCCGATAACTTCTTTATGCCACAGATTGAAAACTTTATTGCACCAAGTTCAGCATTTTTGCTTACAATGCACTGATACATACCGGAGTCTTCCCTTTTACAGTTTGTTTATAGTGTCCATCGCACTTGCGTAGTTTACTTCCGGTTTCTATTATTATTTACTTCCGGGGCACCATTTTCGAATATCATTCACGCAGCGAGCACCAACACGGAGCTCGCTCGATCTTGAGCATTTTACAGGTAATGATCTAATGTGCCACTTTATGGAATTGCGGTGATTGTGTTATTTTGCACTGTACGCTTTCACTTTGTTCCACGCGCATTTTTTTTAAATTTGTTTAACCATCACTGAACTTGTGCACATTTTCGATCTCCATCAAATGTTCGTTCGTTTTTTTAACACGCACATAGCGTTTCCTGATTACCCGGTATCGTATGTTAACATGTAATGAGTTGCTTCTAGCATATTTTATACACTATTCCGAGCACGCCTGACCACACGGGTCGTTATTGCACATCTGTATTCTTTTTGGCATGACACCACACACTCAATTCCTATTCTGTCTTCAAGCATCGAGTACAACGTCCCTAGTACGTTTGGTTACATGGTTTCTTTTCCACGAATGCACGTTTTTGCCCGTTCCTCATGATGACTTCTCTGGTTTCACGGTGTGCATGACACACCGACTACCTATTGTCACACAGTCGTAACAGTCTACTACTTTGTTTGGTGCATTCAGTTCTAGGACCATTAAGTGTATCCTATTTTGATTACAAAGAGAATCCCCTGAAGAAGGGCTGGTCCCGAAATGCATCTGGGATTTTGTTGATATTCCTGTGAACCAAATAAACACTCAACATCTCATTGTAATAAAGAATGAAAATGTACAATCTGTACAAATGAAGCGACATTTCACTATTGGAATATGATGTGAATAAACCCTAGTGAAATACAAATAACAGAGAGTTAACTTTCTAAAGCGATTCTTTTTGTACACGAGTGCTTACATGAGGTTGCCCTTCCAGTGGTGAAGGACTTTGTCTCTCATCTAATCGTCACACCTCAAGATCAGGAGGTGATACTCTGTAGCACCCATACACTGTGAAACGTGGACCTAACAGTTTACCATTGTTAAGAAAGGAGTGCAACCGTCATCCTATTTCTCCTGTTCATATGTAAAGTTTTCCCATGTATCTGAGGGACGGGTTTCATTTTTAGAATCGGTAAGGGTTGTTCAAAAGATATCAAAACAAACCGTTAGAACAGGGTCCTAGGGCATATTTATAGACCTAGCATAGACACAGCCCCAGCACAGATACTTTGAAAACCAGGAGTGCCTATTAGTTTTAGGTACAAGTTGAAACAACCTAAAAAATGACATGAACCTAAAGCTAGGATGTAAGGAGTGCAGTTACTGGGGAAGGGTTTCCCTTATTGAATAAGAATACCCATCAGTGGCTGTCCTGTACCGCCCTGGTCATCATTTGGGCTGTAATATATTGTATAACTTCCACACTAACCATCCTGACAAGATGGAGAATGTCTGATGGTCAAAGAAGGGTGTCAGGTGATGTGGAGCCACTGATTTGCAGTGCAAAAAGGAAACAAGTGGGAAAGCTGTGTGTGACTAAAATTGGAGGAAATGAGAGCAATAAAGTTTAATGATCCCTCAGTTCTCCAAGATTAAAAAACAGTGAGAAGAAATAGCAGTTTGAGCAAATATCTGCTATTGTGAATTATCTGGTCAACATGTTTCAGCAGAACCGTGGACACCAGTGTCCTCTGCCTTCATTAGGACCTTGATCTAAATAACTGCTACTGCATTGGGTGTGGAAAAATAATCAGTAAAGTGAACAACTACTGATAAACCATGTCACCTGGAATCCTAGGTTTTTCTGGTTTCACCTCCTGATAGTGTTGTACCGGTAGGATATGAGTTATTTGCATGTCATAAAAAGGAAGAACAAAACAAAACAGAAACAAAATCGGTGTCAATAAAGATTAACATCCAAACATGGTATTACCTTTGACCAATTGTACCATTCATACATCTCTCAGTACATACCATGGTATGTATTGTTCTCTGCTTACTTATTAAGCAGGAGGGTATGGCCTTGCCTCACCTGGCAGCGGCTCAGGTCAGTGAACCACCGCTCTATTGAAATTAAAAAAGAAGGTATGGAATACAAGAGTCTCATCACACCTACTCAATTATAAACTGCATGTGCACTTTGATAAAGTAAAAACTAAGCTATCCTCAAGAAAGCAGATGGAACTCAATGTATGAGGATGGGCTTGTGTGTGGTTAGCTGAACGTATTATTCATAGTTTATAAACATACGCGCAGGAACACTTATACGTCAAGGTCCCATTGCCAAAAAGGTGTCCTACTCATGTTGTGTGCCTTCAGTGGGGCCCTATCGTACGCTCTCATTTCGTGTGTGTTCAGCGGCAGCAGAGAAACCTCCGCTATTAATCAGCCTGATGGATTATACAGTAAGTTAGCTGCTAGTACAAGTTGAAGTGTTATATTCATCATGGTTGTCAAATCCGCCCATATGTGCTCATAATGTGCTTTTTTTAATTGGCATATAGTTCGGGAGTCCCTTAGCATGCGCACTAGAGGACTCAATGCCCGTTGTTTCCCGCTAAATGCTGTCAGGTGTATTTGTTATCGCCCCATCGTACTCTCACGTTCTGTGTGTATCGAGCAGAAACACCAAAATTCCCGTCTATAGATCAGGCACAGGCACACTGGCTGCTGGTATCACAACGGATGAAGTGCCTTGCTGTCGTTACTATTATACTCGGCAAACCCCACTAGGTGCATGCTGCGCAGAAGCCTCGACTTTCTTTGCTATTGGCTTACACGCAAGGGATAGTTTTAACAGACTGTAATTATAATTAAAAATTAAACAATAGATTAAGAAGCGCTAAACGATGTGGCCCATCGGGGTCATTGCAGGCTTACCTCTCCGTCGGTACTCCCGGAAAGTGATTGAGCCATCTCGGGGAGGAAATGAACGGCGAGGCGGCGCCATCTTTATTTAATGTTGACGCACTGCCGATCACATGACACCAGACCACGTCAACGAATAGACTAGAGCTGTAGTTTCGTATAGCTGTGAACTGTAGTTTCTTAAAGAGTACGCTTCAAGTCTAATCGAATATCTAAGTTTTACGTGCAATTATAGACTCGCTAAATTCACGGTGTGTCTACTAATGTTAGGACATGATCCTTTTTAATGTAAAGCATATGAGCAAATACCTGATTTGGATGTAAGTGTGTAAGCGAGTCAAACAGAAGTGTTCTTACAAAAAACTTTATTGAATGTTATTTATCGCAGAGAGAGATGATATATTCCTCTCTTATGACCGCTCACATGACACCAGACCACGTGATCATGTCAACGAATAGACTAGAGCTGTAGTTTCTTACAGCTGGGAACCGTTGTTTTATAGAAGAGTACGCTTCAAGTCTAATCAGATATCTAGGTTTCAAGTGCAATTATAGACTTGCTAAATTCAGGGTGTATCCACTAATACTAGGATGTGATCCTTCTTAGTGTAAAGCATATTAGCAAATGCCCGATTCGGACGTATGTGTGTAAGCGAGTGAAACAGAAGTGATCTTACAAAAAACTTTATTGAATGTTATTTATCACAGAGAGAGATGACCGCTCATAGTTTGTCGGATACCAAAGGATCATATGATGTATCTAAAAATTGCTAGAACATGATCCTTGTTAATGTAAAGCATATTAACAAATGCCCGTTTTGACGTCAGTATGTTAGCGGATGAAAAAAAAAAGGGTTGCCACAGAAAACCTTATTGAGTGTTAATCAGCACAAAGAGAGATATTCGTCTCTTGTGACCACTCATTTGTTTCATCAGACACAAAGTAATCATAGGTTACCATTCTGTCATGATAACCATACGAGCATCATGTCGCTCCAGTTTATCAAATAAGCATATGGCACTGCAAATTAAGCTTATCATGTAATGGCAATCTATGGAATGGACAAGACAATTATGGCAAAATGTGAGTCGCATCTAGTGATGCAAATTTAGAGGTATTATCACCTCTGTGTTCCGGTGTACCTTGAATTGTAGCCTCTGGAATTTGGAAAATACATGTTGGCGAAGGGGATGTCAGATTACAGTGATATCTAAGGAATATCCTCGTTAAGACCTTCTTTATCAGTGCCTAGTTTATACACCAATTTCTGTTCTTTTTTCAGCAGGTGTTTGCCAATGTCTGCTACGTGATCCGGAATAAACAGCTGTTCTAACACAGTCCGTGTAAACTCGATTGGCCCATGTTTCGCTTGCAGGAAGTGGCTCATAAAGCTTGTGGCTTGTTTTTTGCAGCGTATAGTGCTTTTGTGTTCAGAAATACGCATTTTGATCTTCCTAGTCATCTTTCCTATATACTTGAGTTGGCATGGGCAGGTAATCATATAGATCAGTTTATCACTATTGCAGTTAGTGAATTTTCTTTGCTGCCATGGATGACTAGTACCGATGTCGATGGTCAGTGATTTACAAGTTTGGGGACAAGCAGCGCACGTGCCACAAGGATGATGTCCTTCAACCGCTGGTAGGTCCCAAAGGGTACCGACTGACCGTGGTATTTTTGTCTTTGGTCGAGTGTGAACAAGTGGTCCTTTAAATTGGGAGCACGTTTCAATGCGAATAGGGGCGGTGGCAGGGTTTATGTTCCTGTATTCAAGATTGACCAATGTTTTTTCACTATTTTTTGTACTTGGTTAGACATAGTACTATAGGTATTCACAAAGGTAAGTCGTTGGTTGCTCTTCTTGGGTGTTGCTGGTTCGAGTAGAGCTTCGCGATTGTTGTTGGTGGTGAGTTTACGTGATTGTCGCCCCAATTTTTTGGGGTACTCTTTAGATTTAAGTTGTTCTTCCAATGCTTTGGCATGTTCTGAGAAGGCTTCCTTAGTAGAGCAGTTCATTTGGATCCTTAAAAACTGTCCAAACGGCAGGTTGTTTCTCAAAGCCTTAGGACGACAGCTGTAGTAACGAAGTAGAGAGTTGCGTGCCATTGGTTTCTTGTATAATTCGGATTCCAATCTCATAGGTGTTGCTGATATGAGTAGATCTAAGAAGGCCAGCTGGGTTTTGTTATGCTCTACTGTGTTGCGCAAGAAGTTGTTTCTTTTGTTCATCCATTCTAAAAACTGGAGGAGATCTTCAATGCTACCCCGCCAGTTGACAAAAATGTCATCGATTTAGCGCTTCCACACTCATATAGATGCGCGATGTGGGTTAGTGGGCGTTAGGATGTGTTCTTGTTCGAAATGGTGAACATAGAGGTTTGCTAGGCTTGGAGCGAAAACGCTTCCCATGCTGGTGCCTGATGTTTGCAGGTATATTGTATCTTCAAACCGGAAGAAATTTTCTTTCATTGCAATACAAGCGCAATCCATGATTAAGTGGACAGGAGTGATGGAGTCCATATTCCTATTGGTTAGTAAAGTAGTTATCACCTCTAAGGTCTCATCTTGAGGAATCAAGGTGTATAACGATTCTACATCGAATGACACCAGGTGGTTCATTGTGGTGTCAAATTCAATGTCGGGTAACAAGCGCAAGATATCTTTGGTGTCTTGTAGAAATGTGGGCATTTCATTCACCATCAGACGTAGAAAAAAATCTACGAAGGTAGACAATAGTTCTAAGATAGAACCTATCCCTGATATTATCGGGTGCCCTGGCAGGGGTCTCTGTTCTTTGTGAACCTTTGGCAGAATATAGAAGTATGGCATGGTTGGATGTGCGGTCAGGAGAAAACTTGCTTCCTGTGTTGTGATCCATCCTTCAGAGACCGCTTCTTCTACCATTTGGTCAATGATGTTGCCAAGTCTTTCTGTTGGGTCTTCAGTAAGAGGCTATAAGACTTTCTATCCTGCAATTATCGGAGGCACTCATTGTGATAAGTGGTGGTGTCCAGCAGGACAATTGCACCACCCTTATCCGTCGGTTTTATGGTTAATTGTTCATCATTCATGAGGCTCCTGAGTGCAATTTGCTCCAATTTAGGAAGGTTCACAAAAGGATGTTGGTCTTCTCGATGTAATCTGGAAATATCACTCTCTACTGCCTTCTCAAATGCGAGAACTTTGGCGGGTAGATTGGACGTCAGTGGATTAAAGGTAGAGGGTTTCCTCAAGCCAGATTTGTGATCTAACACATCAGCTTCTTCTCTGTCATTTTTTTAAAAGAAAAAATGCAGCCAAATTTTTCTAAAAAATTGGGCCACTCCAATTCATGTTTGAAAGGGATCGTCTTCATGAGTAGCTACAAAACCCAGTCTTCTATTAAATACTGCCTCTTCATTCTCAGTGAGGGTCCTAGTGCTAAGGTTCATCGCAGGGCTGTCCTGGCACTGGATCCTGGTTGTTCCAGCTGTACTCTTTTGCCGCTTCTCAGGTCCATTGTCTGGGGCAGAGGGCTCCAATGAACTTGCTGTGCTCTGCGCCTGCCCCTCAAACCTGCCCCGGCCAAAGCATAAAAAAGGCTGTGAATTAAAGTCATCTGGAAACTGTTGAGGGCCAAAGGATCCCATTTGATGTGGCAACATTGGTCCACCATACGTCCAGGGATTGGGTTGCCACCACTGTTGAAATTAGTTTTGGTTGTAGCCTCTCCATCTCTGCTGGTTTCCTCTACCTCTTCAAAGACTTCTAGTTGATGCATTGTTTCTACTGGAAGATTCTGAGTCACTTGAATTATCTTCAGAACTTGAAGTACCATATGTTGATCCACCCCTTCGTCCATTTCTGTTAAAATCTTGTGGGACGTAAGAGTCGCTCGTGTAAGGATAAATCCTTTCAGTAGAGAATCTACCTAAATCCTTTTGAAACTTTTCCAATTTCGTGAAGAGAATTGAGTCTTTATATTCTTTGTTATTTTTATTAGTCTCTTCACAGTTTTTCTTGAAGAGCGTACTTGTTATCGTCGTTTTTATTTGAGATTCAAGCACTTGAATTTCTACGAGGGTTTTGTCGGCCACTCTTTTCGCAGTTTTTATTATGAGGATTAGCCAGTCTCTGGTGCATCTCCAGGCCACCATTGACCAATCTTTGAGAAATTCTGTGTCATTTAAGAAGAGTCTCGGAGCGCTTGTTACTATTAAGCCAGTAGAGGCACAATTGCCCCGTAAGTACTCTGCCATGATCACCCCTTGGATTGTTGTATGGGTGTGAGATTTCTTGAGAACTAACACTTTGGCCCACTCGTCTTAATTGTTAGAGATAGGTATGGGTATAGTGTTTAATATACTGCGGTTAACTTTTAATATCGACTGCAACTCTGTGCCATCAAACGCTAATCCCCAATTCCCTGCAATTGTGTCACAGAAAAGATTGTCTGTCTGGAATGTTGCAAGTTTAACAGGGTGTACGATAACGTTCCAAGATAAGTAATCAAATGGCCGTATAGTTTAAGAAAGTCTATCTCTAGTCAGTTCAGCAAGCGAGGTATGTGTTTATCAAAATGCACAATACAGATATAGGAACAACGAGCAAACAAGAGGCAAAACTTTCAGAGAGAAAAGCCTCATAGTAAAAGGACCCGCAGCCTTAGCTGCACAAAAACATCAAAACAAACCGTTAGTAGAGGGTCCTAGGGCATATTTATAGACCAAGCATAGACACAGCCCCCAGCACAGATACTCTGAAAACCACGAGTGCCTATGGGTCTTAGGTACAAGTTGAAACAACCTACAAAACCTACATGAACCTAAAGCTAGGATGTAAGGAGTGCAGTTACCGGGGAAGGGTATCCCTTATTGAATAAGAATACCCATCAGTGGCTGTGCTGTACCGCCCTGGTCATCATTTGGGCTGTCTTATATCGTGTAACTTCCACGACCAACCATCCTGACAAGATGGAGAATGTCTGATGGTCAAAGAAGGGTGTCAGGTGATGTGGAGCCACTGATTTGTAGTGCAAAAAGGAAACAAGTGGAAAAGCTGTGTGTGACTAAAATTGGAGGAAATGAGAGCAAAAAAAGTTTAATGATCTCCCTCAGTTCTCCAAGATTAAAAAACAGTGCAAAGAAATAGCAGTTTGAGCAAATATCAGCTATTGTGAATTATCTGGTCAACCTGTTTCAGCAGAACCGTGGACACCAGTGTCCTCTGCCTTCATCAGGACCTTTATCTAAATAACTGCTACTGCATTGGGTGTGGAAAAATAAAAGTAAAGTGAACAACTACTGATAAACCATGTCACCTGGAATCCTAGGTTTTTCTGGTTTCACCTCCTGATAGTTTTGTACTGGAAGGAGATTTATGTTGATTGCATGTCATAAAAAGGAAGAACAAAACAAAACAGAAACAAAATCGGTGTCAATAAAGCTTAACATCCAAACATGGTACTACCTTTGACCAATTGTACCATTCATACATCTCTCAGTACATACCATACACTCATGGTATGTATTGTTCTATGCTTACCTATTAAGCAGGAGGGTACGGCCTCGCCTCACCTGGCTGTGGCTCAGGTCAGTGAAACACCGCTCTATTGAAATTAAAAAAGAAGGTATGGAATACAAGAGTCCCATCACAACTACTCAATTATATACTGCATGTGCACTTTGATAAAGTAAAAACTAAGCTATCCTCAAGAAAGCAGATGGAACTCACTGTATGAGGATGGGCTTGTGTGTGGTTAGCTGAACGTATTATTCATAGTTTATAAACATGGGCGCAGGAACACTTATACGTCAAGGTCTCATTACCAAAAAGGTGTCCTACTCATGTTGTGTGCCTTCAGTGGGGCCCGTACGCTCTCATTTCGTGTGTGTTCAGCGGCAGCAGAGAAACCTGCTCCACTATTAAACAGCCTGATGGATTATACGGTAAGTTAGCTGCTAGTACAAGTTGAAGTGTTATATTCATCATGGTTGTCAAATCTGCCTATATGTGCTCATAATGTGCTTTTTTAATCGGCATATAGTTCGGGAGTCCCTTAGCATGCGCGCTAGAGGACTCAATGCCTGTTGTTTACTGCTAAGTGCTGTCGGGTGTATTTGTTATCGCCCCATTGTACTCTCACGTTCTGTGGTATCGAGCGGAAACCCCAAAATTCCTGGCTATAGATCAGGCACAGGCACACGTTTGGGGGGTTTATTATCTATTTCAGCACACTTCGGCAACTACAGTACTGTATGTCCACACTCAGGTTCTTAACGTGGCGCCATGGGGAACATGGGGTGCACATAGGGCTACAAACATAAGGGTGTTTGTACCGTTTTGAAACCTACGGCTTTACGTCTGGACGCTCATAGGGCCGACTTGTGCGTCCTACCCACAATGTATGCATACTGACATGTCCTCTGTCTCTAGGCTTTACACTACTCATCCCTCTATCTATACATGGGATCACACCTAGTACTTAAATTCCTCACATGGAATGTTAACAGGTTAGGAAACAAAACTAAGCGGGGTGTGGTCCTTCAATACTTGAAACGCAGGTGCCGGACATTGTTCTTCTTCAAGAGACACACCTAATTGGTAACTCCTGCAGTGCCCTGAGTAAATGGGGATACCATCTCGTTGCCCACTCAGGATTTACATCTGGCTCTCCAGAGATGGGGATACTTCTACGCAGGGGATGTCCTTACTTAATCAACAGGGTCTGGTTGGATGATCAGGGTCGCTATGTGGTGCTCTCCGGCACATGGTAAGGACAGGCCGTCAATGGTATTTCTGTGTATGCCCCACCTGGGATGCAACGTCCTTTTTTGCAAGACCTAAGGACACTTCTGCTCACTCAACTTACCCCTGGGACTGCTGGTGTTGGGGTGGGACTTTAACCTGGCTGTGGATGGCTGTGGATGGTACCATTGATCACCTTCCGGCCTGCAGGTACCCCCATGAGGGTCTCTACTTGCGGAGTTCTTGGCCGCCATGGGTCTGGTCGATGTCTGGCAGTGACTGAACCCGACCGCCGTGCAGGTTACATTTCAAAGCATATTAGCAAATGCCCGATTCGGACGTATGTGTGTAAGCGAGTGAAACAGAAGTGATCTTACAAAAAACTTTATTGAATGTTATTTATCACAGAGAGAGATGACCGCTCATAGTTTGTCGGATACCAAAGGATCATATGATGTATCTAAAAATTGCTAGAACATGATCCTTGTTAATGTAAAGCATATTAACAAATGCCCGTTTTGACGTCAGTATGTTAGCGGATGAAAAAAAAAAGGGTTGCCACAGAAAACCTTATTGAGTGTTAATCAGCACAAAGAGAGATATTCGTCTCTTGTGACCACTCATTTGTTTCATCAGACACAAAGTAATCATAGGTTACCATTCTGTCATGATAACCATACGAGCATCATGTCGCTCCAGTTTATCAAATAAGCATATGGCACTGCAAATTAAGCTTATCATGTAATGGCAATCTATGGAATGGACAAGACAATTATGCCAAAATGTGAGTCGCATCTAGTGATGCAAATTTAGAGGTATTATCACCTCTGTGTTCCGGTGTACCTTGAATTGTAGCCTCTGGAATTTGGAAAATACATGTTGGCGAAGGGGATGTCAGATTACAGTGATATCTAAGGAATATCCTCGTTAAGACCTTCTTTATCAGTGCCTAGTTTATACACCAATTTCTGTTCTTTTTTCAGCAGGTGTTTGCCAATGTCTGCTACGTGATCCGGAATAAACAGCTGTTCTAACACAGTCCGTGTAAACTCGATTGGCCCATGTTTCGCTTGCAGGAAGTGGCTCATAAAGCTTGTGGCTTGTTTTTTGCAGCGTATAGTGCTTTTGTGTTCAGAAATACGCATTTTGATCTTCCTAGTCATCTTTCCTATATACTTGAGTTGGCATGGGCAGGTAATCATATAGATCAGTTTATCACTATTGCAGTTAGTGAATTTTCTTTGCTGCCATGGATGACTAGTACCGATGTCGATGGACAGTGATTTACAAGTTTGGGGACAAGCAGCGCACGTGCCACAAGGATGATGTCCTTCAACCGCTGGTAGGTCCCAAAGGGTACCGACTGACCGTGGTATTTTTGTCTTTGGTCGAGTGTGAACAAGTGGTCCTTTAAATTGGGACCACGTTTAAATGCGAATAGGGGCGGTGGCAGGGTTTATGTTCCTGTATTCAAGATTGACCAATGTTTTTTCACTATTTTTTGTACTTGGTTAGACATAGTACTATAGGTATTCACAAAGGTAAGTCGTTGGTTGCTCTTCTTGGGTGTTGCTGGTTCGAGTAGAGCTTCGCGATTGTTGTTGGTGGTGAGTTTACGTGATTGTCGCCCCAATTTTTTGGGGTACTCTTTAGATTTAAGTTGTTCTTCCAATGCTTTGGCATGTTCTGAGAAGGCTTCCTTAGTAGAGCAGTTCATTTGGATCCTTAAAAACTGTCCAAACGGCAGGTTGTTTCTCAAAGCCTTAGGACGACAGCTGTAGTAACGAAGTAGAGAGTTGCGTGCCATTGGTTTCTTGTATAATTCGGATTCCAATCCCATAGGTGTTGCTGATATGAGTAGATCTAAGAAGGCCAGCTGGGTTTTGTTATGCTCTACTGTGTTGCGCAAGAAGTTGTTTCTTTTGTTCATCCATTCTAAAAACTGGAGGAGATCTTCAATGCTACCCCGCCAGTTGACAAAAATGTCATCGATTTAGCGCTTCCACACTCATATAGATGCGCGATGTGGGTTAGTGGGCGTTAGGATGTGTTCTTGTTCGAAATGGTGAACATAGAGGTTTGCTAGGCTTGGAGCGAAAACGCTTCCCATGCTGGTGCCTGATGTTTGCAGGTATATTGTATCTTCAAACCGGAAGAAATTTTCTTTCATTGCAATACAAGCGCAATCCATGATTAAGTGGACAGGAGTGATGGAGTCCATATTCCTATTGGTTAGTAAAGTAGTTATCACCTCTAAGGTCTCATCTTGAGGAATCAAGGTGTATAACGATTCTACATCGAATGACACCAGGTGGTTCATTGTGGTGTCAAATTCAATGTCGGGTAACAAGCGCAAGATATCTTTGGTGTCTTGTAGAAATGTGGGCATTTCATTCACCATCAGACGTAGAAAAAAATCTACGAAGGTAGACAATAGTTCTAAGATAGAACCTATCCCTGATATTATCGGGTGCCCTGGCAGGGGTCTCTGTTCTTTGTGAACCTTTGGCAGAATATAGAAGTATGGCATGGTTGGATGTGCGGTCAGGAGAAAACTTGCTTCCTGTGTTGTGATCCATCCTTCAGAGACCGCTTCTTCTACCATTTGGTCAATGATGTTGCCAAGTCTTTCTGTTGGGTCTTCAGTAAGAGGCTATAAGACTTTCTATCCTGCAATTATCGGAGGCACTCATTGTGATAAGTGGTGGTGTCCAGCAGGACAATTGCACCACCCTTATCCGTCGGTTTTATGGTTAATTGTTCATCATTCATGAGGCTCCTGAGTGCAATTTGCTCCAATTTAGGAAGGTTCACAAAAGGATGTTGGTCTTCTCGATGTAATCTGGAAATATCACTCTCTACTGCCTTCTCAAATGCGAGAACTTTGGCGGGTAGATTGGACGTCAGTGGATTAAAGGTAGAGGGTTTCCTCAAGCCAGATTTGTGATCTAACACATCAGCTTCTTCTCTGTCATTTTTTTAAAAGAAAAAATGCAGCCAAATTTTTCTAAAAAATTGGGCCACTCCAATTCATGTTTGAAAGGGATCGTCTTCATGAGTAGCTACAAAACCCAGTCTTCTATTAAATACTGCCTCTTCATTCTCAGTGAGGGTCCTAGTGCTAAGGTTCATCGCAGGGCTGTCCTGGCACTGGATCCTGGTTGTTCCAGCTGTACTCTTTTGCCGCTTCTCAGGTCCATTGTCTGGGGCAGAGGACTCCAATGAACTTGCTGTGCTCTCCGCCTGCCCCTCAAACCTGCCCCGGCCAAAGCATAAAAAAGGCTGTGAATTAAAGTCATCTGGAAACTGTTGAGGGCCAAAGGATCCCATTTGATGTGGCAACATTGGTCCACCATACGTCCAGGGATTGGGTTGCCACCACTGTTGAAATTAGTTTTGGTTGTAGCCTCTCCATCTCTGCTGGTTTCCTCTACCTCTTCAAAGACTTCTAGTTGATGCATTGTTTCTACTGGAAGATTCTGAGTCACTTGAATTATCTTCAGAACTTGAAGTACCATATGTTGATCCACCCCTTCGTCCATTTCTGTTAAAATCTTGTGGGACGTAAGAGTCGCTCGTGTAAGGATAAATCCTTTCAGTAGAGAATCTACCTAAATCCTTTTGAAACTTTTCCAATTTCGTGAAGAGAATTGAGTCTTTATATTCTTTGTTATTTTTATTAGTCTCTTCACAGTTTTTCTTGAAGAGCGTACTTGTTATCGTCGTTTTTATTTGAGATTCAAGCACTTGAATTTCTACGAGGATTTTGTCGGCCACTCTTTTCGCAGTTTTTATTATGAGGATTAGCCAGTCTCTGGTGCATCTCCAGGCCACCATTGACCAATCTTTGAGAAATTCTGTGTCATTTAAGAAGAGTCTCGGAGCGCTTGTTACTATTAAGCCAGTAGAGGCACAATTGCCCCGTAAGTACTCTGCCATGATCACCCCTTGGATTGTTGTATGGGTGTGAGATTTCTTGAGAACTAACACTTTGGCCCACTCGTCTTAATTGTTAGAGATAGGTATGGGTATAGTGTTTAATATACTGCGGTTAACTTTTAATATCGACTGCAACTCTGTGCCATCAAACGCTAATCCCCAATTCCCTGCAATTGTGTCACAGAAAAGATTGTCTGTCTGGAATGTTGCAAGTTTAACAGGGTGTACGATAACGTTCCAAGATAAGTAATCAAATGGCCGTATAGTTTAAGAAAGTCTATCTCTAGTCAGTTCAGCAAGCGAGGTATGTGTTTATCAAAATGCACAATACAGATATAGGAACAACGAGCAAACAAGAGGCAAAACTTTCAGAGATAAAAGCCTCATAGTAAAAGGACCCACAGCTTTAGCTGCACAAAAACATCAAAACAAACCGTTAGTAGAGGGTCCTAGGGCATATTTATAGACCAAGCATAGACACAGCCCCCAGCACAGATACTCTGAAAACCACGAGTGCCTATGGGTCTTAGGTACAAGTTGAAACAACCTACAAAACCTACATGAACCTAAAGCTAGGATGTAAGGAGTGCAGTTACCGGGGAAGGGTATCCCTTATTGAATAAGAATACCCATCAGTGGCTGTGCTGTACCGCCCTGGTCATCATTTGGGCTGTCTTATATCGTGTAACTTCCACGACCAACCATCCTGACAAGATGGAGAATGTCTGATGGTCAAAGAAGGGTGTCAGGTGATGTGGAGCCACTGATTTGTAGTGCAAAAAGGAAACAAGTGGAAAAGCTGTGTGTGACTAAAATTGGAGGAAATGAGAGCAAAAAAAGTTTAATGATCTCCCTCAGTTCTCCAAGATTAAAAAACAGTGCAAAGAAATAGCAGTTTGAGCAAATATCAGCTATTGTGAATTATCTGGTCAACCTGTTTCAGCAGAACCGTGGACACCAGTGTCCTCTGCCTTCATCAGGACCTTTATCTAAATAACTGCTACTGCATTGGGTGTGGAAAAATAAAAGTAAAGTGAACAACTACTGATAAACCATGTCACCTGGAATCCTAGGTTTTTCTGGTTTCACCTCCTGATAGTTTTGTACTGGAAGGAGATTTATGTTGATTGCATGTCATAAAAAGGAAGAACAAAACAAAACAGAAACAAAATCGGTGTCAATAAAGCTTAACATCCAAACATGGTACTACCTTTGACCAATTGTACCATTCATACATCTCTCAGTACATACCATACACTCATGGTATGTATTGTTCTATGCTTACCTATTAAGCAGGAGGGTACGGCCTCGCCTCACCTGGCTGTGGCTCAGGTCAGTGAAACACCGCTCTATTGAAATTAAAAAAGAAGGTATGGAATACAAGAGTCCCATCACAACTACTCAATTATATACTGCATGTGCACTTTGATAAAGTAAAAACTAAGCTATCCTCAAGAAAGCAGATGGAACTCACTGTATGAGGATGGGCTTGTGTGTGGTTAGCTGAACGTATTATTCATAGTTTATAAACATGGGCGCAGGAACACTTATACGTCAAGGTCTCATTACCAAAAAGGTGTCCTACTCATGTTGTGTGCCTTCAGTGGGGCCCGTACGCTCTCATTTCGTGTGTGTTCAGCGGCAGCAGAGAAACCTGCTCCACTATTAAACAGCCTGTTGGATTATACGGTAAGTTAGCTGCTAGTACAAGTTGAAGTGTTATATTCATCATGGTTGTCAAATCCGCCTATATGTGCTCATAATGTGCTTTTTTAATCGGCATATAGTTCGGGAGTCCCTTAGCATGCGCGCTAGAGGACTCAATGCCTGTTGTTTACTGCTAAGTGCTGTCGGGTGTATTTGTTATCGCCCCATTGTACTCTCACGTTCTGTGGTATCGAGCGGAAACCCCAAAATTCCTGGCTATAGATCAGGCACAGGCACACGTTTGGGGGGTTTATTATCTATTTCAGCACACTTCGGCAACTACAGTACTGTATGTCCACACTCAGGTTCTTAACGTGGCGCCATGGGGAACATGGGGTGCCCATAGGGCTACAAACATAAGGGTGTTTGTACCGTTTTGAAACCTACGGCTTTACGTCTGGACGCTCATAGGGCCGACTTGTGCGTCCTACCCACAATGTATGCATACTGACATGTCCTCTGTCTCTAGGCTTTACACTACTCATCCCTCTATCTATACATGGGATCACACCTAGTACTTAAATTCCTCACATGGAATGTTAACAGGTTAGGAAACAAAACTAAGCGGGGTGTGGTCCTTCAATACTTGAAACGCAGGTGCCGGACATTGTTCTTCTTCAAGAGACACACCTAATTGGTAACTCCTGCAGTGCCCTGAGTAAATGGGGATACCATCTCGTTGCCCACTCAGGATTTACATCTGGCTCTCCAGAGATGGGGATACTTCTACGCAGGGGATGTCCTTACTTAATCAACAGGGTCTGGTTGGATGATCAGGGTCGCTATGTGGTGCTCTCCGGCACATGGTAAGGACAGGCCGTCAATGGTATTTCTGTGTATGCCCCACCTGGGATGCAACGTCCTTTTTTGCAAGACCTAAGGACACTTCTGCTCACTCAACTTACCCCTGGGACTGCTGGTGTTGGGGTGGGACTTTAACCTGGCTGTGGATGGCTGTGGATGGTACCATTGATCACCTTCCGGCCTGCAGGTACCCCCATGAGGGTCTCTACTTGCGGAGTTCTTGGCCGCCATGGGTCTGGTCGATGTCTGGCAGTGACTGAACCCGACCGCCGTGCAGGTTACATTTCATTCCGGCACCCATAACAGTCAATCACGCATAGACCACATACTCACCCACGTTCAAGATATTTGCATGTTTAGTGATTCCAGATTGACAATGGGGTGGTACAACGGGGGCATTGCTTTACCCGACATGAGGCTCTATTATCAGGCTTCTCAGCTAGTCACAATCAATAATTGGGGGCATGGGGAATATGACAACCCAAATTTTTGAACGGATCGTTGGCTTCTTGGTTTCGGGGGGCTATGTTAGAGCACTCAATACACATCCTCGCGGTGTGAATAAGAAATGGGGGTGGCATGGCAAGCTCACGAAGGCTACATCACTTTGGGAACCAGACCTGTTGGGACAGCTTAGTAAATGCCCGGGTTTTGACAAATGGGATATGATAGGTATCTCAACAGTGGGGAACATGTGGATCCGGGTAGATTAGCTACAAGCTGGGGCTAGACCCTGAGGCGCCGGCCAATTATAGGCCTATATCGCTGCTTCCAGCGTTGGCAAAAATTACGGAAAAGCACGTTCATAGTGTGCTCTCCGTCTTTCTGGAGTCTAATAATTTGCTGCACCCGTCTCAATCTGGCTTCCGGCCTAATTTGAGTACCGAGACTGCGTTTTTAGAAGTGTCTGAGGCTATTAGGGAGGTTCTTGATTCTGGAGGCAAAGCCATGCTTGTCATGCTTGATCTGTCGGCGGCTTTTGACACCGTCCCCCATGAGGGGCTCCTCGCCAGACTATATAACATCGGTCTGAGGGGGACGGTGTTCAGCTGGTTTACATCTTTCCTAGCTGGCCGTCGACAAACGGTCTGGGTCCCCCCGGGTTCTGCTGAGATGCCGCCATTGGGAGTCGGAGTTCCGCAGGGTTCTGTGTTGAGCCCGACTCTTTTTAACATCTTTATGACCCCTTTGGCGGCACTGGCGGAGGCTTACGGGGCCCAGATCGTTTCTTACGCCGATGACACCCAGCTTCTCTTTACATGTAGGAAAGGGGAGGATTTTGATGAAGGGAGCATTCGGGATTGTCTCGGGGTGGTGTTCAATTGGTTCCAGCGGAACGGCCTTAAATGTAACTCTGACAAGTCAGAGGTGCTGTTTTTTGGTTGTGCCGCGGATCCTGATTGGCAGGCATGGTGGCCGACAGATATGTTTCCCCCAGCTCAGGCATCCCAGGTGGCTAAAAACCTGGGAGTTAAGATCGACAACAATCTGACTATGAGATCTCAGATTCTCGGCCTCACAGGCTCATGTTTCGGCATCCTTAGGATGCTCCGGAAGTTTCTTCCTCTGCTCTCTGAAGAGCACAGGAAGATAACGGTGCAAGCTCTGATTGGCTCCAGATTGGATTATGCCAACGTGCTTTATCTGGGTCTCCCGGATTATTTGTGCAGGGATTACAGGTCGTGCAGAATTCCGCGGCGCGTGCCATTTTTGGCCTTCACAGGCGAGCCAGAGCGTCCGGTCTTTTACAGTCACTCCATTGGCTGCCCATCCGTAAGCGGATAATTTTCAAGGCACTGACCCTGGCTCATAAAGCACTTTTTGGTCTGGGAGCTAAATATCTCCAATGTAGGCTTGCTTTTTATCGTCCTGCCAGAGCATTGCGCTCCAATTCTTTGTCTCTTGCTGTGGTGCCTCGAGTCAGGAAGGCTCGGATTGGGGGGCACTCCTTTGGTTTGAGGGCGCCCCAGCTCTGGAACACTCTGCCACTGACCCTACGCTGCACCTCCAATCTGTTGTCTTTTAGAAGAGGCCTAAAAACTTGGCTTTTTACTCTTTAGTTGTGCTGTCCAGTTGTTTTTTGAATATCTGTGTTTGTTATGTTTTTTATGAGCTGCCACTATAAAGCGCCGGGACACTCCGTTGGAGTAGCTGTTGCGCTATACAAAATAAAGTTAACATAACATAACATAACATTTGCAGATCTACAGAACAAATACCAACTATCAAAATCTGAGGCCTATCGCTGCCTACAAATCATTCATGCAGTCAAAGCAGCTTTGCCCAAAGATGCCCCTCTCCCTGAGGCCTCTCCACTGGAGGACCGCCTGATACTTGATCCCATGCACAAAAAGGCCATATCTCCCACATACATAAAACTAATTAACAATCGCCCAGACCCCTTAAAGCGTCTACGACAACTCTGGGAGCCAGATTTGGGAGACCTAGAAGATGAGGACTGGTGTGATGCTCTAGCCTCTCCCAAGGAAGTGGCTATCCCTAAGAGATTGCACCTTGTTCAATTAAAGATTCTGCATGGTGTATATCTAGATGCTGGGATTTTGGTAAAGATAGGAAGGAGGACTGACGCCCTGACCCTCCGGCAATATCAACAACCGGGAACCTTCTTTCATGTTATCTGGGACTGCTTGATGGTGCAAAAATACTGGAACAGGGTCACACAGCAAATGGAGAGGGCGGGTGGTAAATCCCTTAAGACCTCCCCCAACTGTGCCTCCTAAATATCTGGGAAGCTACTGATTTAACCCAAATAGAGCATTATGTACTGTACGATCTACATACTGTATATGCCGGCATGCATTGATCTGATGGAATTGAGGGATTTCTACTGTGTCTCCATGGTGTCAAACATATTGAAAAATGATGCACACACGCTGTGGACTGCTATACTGCCATTTTGCTGCCATGTGTCCTTTCTTTTTTTTCTCAATAAAAACGTTTATAAAACTTTTAAAAAAAATCCTTGACCATATAAAGGAACTCAGCCTATGACTTTTTTCTTCTATATAGTCCTGGAATTCTTCTGTGACTTCCAATATTTTTATACGGTATGGCAGTAGGTGCTTTATCCAATATATATTTTCCTATTTATGTTTTCAATTCACTTTAGCCCCATTACATTCAGGGCATGCAGTCCAGATACTATACAGTGGGGCTGACTCTCAAACGCATGTAAGAGTATGTTAAGAGTATTGCCATTGTAACATTTTAAGTATTCTGACAAACCTTTGAGAATTAGACCCTAAACATCTAAAATTGGACTATTCAAAAAATATTTGTATACAACTATTACAAAAAGAATGGACTATGGGCCACAAGAGCATAGCTTTTTTGTCATCGCAAATGACACGATTCTCAAAATCGGCACGTTTGCAACCGCAAAAAAAAAGGCTTTTTGTATGTACAGAACCCTATTTTGCGATTCCGTAACTCATTATCGAATCACAAAATGGGTTTGCGATACAGTATTAAGAAGGGGCATGTTAATGGCGTCCCTTCCTAATAGCGACTCACAGTGCCATGTACAAATGTTTTGCGACCGAATTGTGGACGCAAAACATTTGCATTTTACTGCCTACGTCAAGTAGGAGAAAACTCAGTCGTAAACGAGAAGGGGTCCCCAGAGGACCCCTTCTTCTTTGTGAATGCGTGTGAAAATGTTTTGAAGAGTTACTCTTAAAAACATACTGAAATGTTTCCTTTTTGTTTTTGAAACACATCCCATTTTCCTTTTAGGACAACGGGCTGCATTAAAAAAAAAAGTTGCTTTATTTTAAAGCAAAAACATAGATTGCAGTCTGCTGTCCCCAGCAGGCCAACATCCCTGTGTTTTTAGCAATTCCAAATGGGTCGCAAATTACGCCTACCTCATGAATATTAATTAAGTAAGTCAATGGTGACCTCATTAGGAATCGCTTAATGTGTAAAGGACACATTTTTACATAGGAGTTTGTGATTTCCTAATAGCAAACCGCAAAAACGTGTTATAAGGGAACTCGCTAAATAAATCCTATGTACATGTGGCCCTATGTCCTCTTTGCCATTTTACTAATCATAATTTTTAGGGCCAGTTCACAATGGCTAGTAGGTCAACAGTAGTCTTGTACCATTTCTTTCTGGACTCCCGTACTCGTAAATGCTTTTGTGAATCAGTCCCAGTATGATGGTGATATTGTAACTTTAAATTGATTTGTTATTCAACCTGCCATGACACTGACACCACTGTATTTTCAATCTTGAGTATTTCCTTTAGAAATGATCCACTTTCTATTAACTCAGAGAAGCCTGGTCAGTCATACCAGACTATTACAGACAGAGCTGTCCCTGTATTGTACGTTAGACACATGGGGAAACAATACATGAAATGCGTGATGAAACAAAGGAAGGAAACGCAAACATGCTTGAGTGTAGCATCAAATGTGTGACAGCAGCACAATCATTGCAAACAAAGCTGACTTGATACAATACCATTGGTGGACTCACACAAGTTTAGCCCCAGAGTTCACGTCGTACCAGCGTGACTTCCAATTCTGTGAGGGGCTGTCTGCAGAAGGAATGCAGAACAATTATCAGGTGTACCTGCTGCTGTATGGATGGGTCTTATAACATGCCAGAACTATAATGAGCTAAAGAGACGATAGATATTTGATAGTGTTCTTCAAAAGTTCACCAGTCACTCCAGGCTATGCGAGACTCAACTTCAGGAAAAAGAAACTGCATGATTAATCATCTTCATCACAAACCTGGAAAGTTTTTAGTGGTTTTCAGCCGCGATCCTGCCAGTTGTTCCTTAGCAAAATGTAACAAGAAGATACCCCTTCTGGCGCGTGCTGCACCATGCTCGTAATTTATTTCCTTTCAAACGTGTTAAAGCCTAGGCACGGAATGTATCTACTATTTGAAAGTGATCCCTTTCATTCCAGACAGAGGTTCTATTTAATACCTTATCTCATGCTGCAAGGGTGTGCTGATTTAATCTGTTCCTTTTTTCAGTGGTCACTTCCATTTTGTGGCAAAAAGGTTGACAAACTCATTAGTTTTGCTGGTACTGAGCACCATCAGCATTAATTTCACAGGACTGGGACTCGTTGCCCCCTCCTCTACTGTCCCAGTCTTTGTACTGCAGCCACCTTAGTTCAGAACGCAGTGGAAGAAAGCATAGGAGTCCATTTTGTATTTCCACAATGGTCCACACAAATAGAAAGACAGCACATACAGCTGCCATTTACCATTTGCTGTGTTGGATCCCTTCTTCATTTTCCACGACCCACAATGGACGGCGTGCATCCTTTCTAGCAGGTTGAGTGCAGAATATCGAGTGCAGCACTTAGAAACTTATCTATGCACTGGCTCATACTGACCCTGCATCTGGGACCGGACTTAAATCAAGCGAGTGTGATAAAGACTTTCTCCTCACAAAGAACTGTGGGGCATATTACCAACAACTAGCGATAATTATCGCTATGTTGGTTTAGCGGCGATATTTTTATCGCCGAGCTGCGGCGATTTTTATTGCTTAGGAACCTTGCTATTATCAAGGTATATCTCCTAAGCGATAAAAATCAGCCGAAATGCATGAATATCGCTGAAAAGTCAGCGATATTCATGCATTACCGAGCTAATGCTCTTAGCCATGTTATCCACCTACCATTGGATAACATGGCTAAGAACTGCTCTGGGCAGGCGTTAGCTTTTGGAGATAATCGCGCTTAGCGCGATTATTTCCAAAAGTAGGTAATAGGATATAGCGATGTTAGCGACTGTTTCCAGTCGCTAACATCTTGGCACGCCCACTTTGCATGTCATTAGTGATAAACATCACTGACATGCAAAGCGGGGCCCAAGATGGTCGCTATCTCCTACTAGCTGTCGCTAACTGGTGATAGCGACAGCTAGGTAATAGGGAGATAATTTTATCTCCGCTTTCTTGGCTGTTAAAGCCAAAAAAGCAGAGATAAACCCCCTTGATAATATGCCCCTGTCTTCTCACTCAGCTGCCTAAGAAATATGTTGGGGGCCCACACTTTATGTTTTTTAACACATGTACTTGTACTGACATCATTAAGTCTGCACCCTCTTGAGCAGCTGAAATCCGGCGAATCAGCAACTATGCATGGGTGGAGTACTTGGAGATTACAAGTAGGGCCCCAAGGGCCCATTAGTAATACCGAATTATTGTGGCAAATGCAGTCGTTATTTGCCTTTATTCTTCATCCTGGTATCTTACCCAGAAATTATGACTTTTTTCAACAGCCAAAACGTCTAAAATCTGAACTCTTCGGATGAAACAGACAAGATCTGTAGATTTTATCACAGAATACATAATTCCAATGTTGCTGAATAGCTCCCATTACCAGCCCCATCATGATGACTGTTTCACTTGCAATAAGCACCTTAGTGTTGAAAAAGGAGGAGGTGGGGGTGAGTGGGTGAAAGTGATATGAGGAGAGAAGTGTCAGTAAGGAATACATATAAAAGACATGGTCCATGTAACGAAGGGTGTGGCCTAATATAAATGGAACGGAGGAACATGACTATTAAGCTCTTTTTAGTTTAAGAGATTTTACTCATGATACAACGTGAGACAATAAAATACCAATAAATATAATAGAGCAATATATAAAACATATTAATTTTAAAAAGGGCATTTTGGAGCTGCATGGTGAGCAGGGCAACAAATGCTTCTGTTGGGTGCTTGACGGCGATTCAGGGGGAAGATGGCGGCCGAGTAAGAGGCTCGGTCGGAGAGCTCCCGGCACTCCCGTGATAACCTCAAAGGAAGTTGGAGAGGAGCTTAAGCATGCAGTAATATAATTCTGCAATGATACTCCAGATACACTCTAGATGAATAAGTGAAGTAAAACTTAAAAAAAAAACGGTGTTTTCTACCTGCGAGCGAGGTGAGCTGAAACCGAGCTGTTCGTGGAGTGGTGTGGTCCGCGGCATGGTGCAATTCTTTGGACTCTCTCCTCTCCCGTTGAGCACTGAAGAGAAAGGCTGCGGTGGAGTGGAGGCGGAAGGCTCGCTTTTCGATTTGGAGCCAGACCCTGCTGCCGTGAGGATTGTCGTGGAAGAGGACGGGAACAGTGGAGTGTCCAGCGGAGCAAGAAAGGCAGCGAAAAGTCATTGCGGCGCATTGGAGGCGGAAGGCTCGCTCTTCGACCTGGACCCAGAGCCGGACCCTGCTGCCGTGATTGTTGTGGAAGAGGACGGGAATAGTGGAGCGTGCAAAGTGGCGAAAAGTCCCGGAGCTCACTCCACAGCGGAACCAGGTACAGGGAAGTGGAGCGCTGCGAGGAGGGCGAGGCTGCACTGCCGCCGTGTCTCCGGAAGACTGAGGTTTCAGTTCCGGGGCACGAGCGACAGAGTTAGAGGGGAGAGGCGGCAGGTCGAGGGACGCTTCAGGAGAGGCTCTGACTCACTCCCAATAGCGGATGAACTGGAAGATACAGCGGCAAACGTAACAGAGGGTAGAAATGGATGCAGAAATATATTAAGACTAACACAAGTTTGCAGAAAGAGAAGGTTGGAAAATTTAAAGCGCGAGTATAAAGGAGAAGAGATAAACAACATTTTTGGATTAGAGAGCAGTTGGATTTTGGAAAGCCTGCACTACAAAGCTTACCAAAAAAACTTATGTTACAACACAGGCTTTAACTTTAACAATATTAACAGTATTAGTAGTATTAATAACCAGTTATATCAATTTCTCCTGCTTTGTCAGACATATAAACATTGTCAACCCTGTCAAAGTACATATACAAACATAAAAGAGAAAACCTCAACAAACAAGCAGCTTATGAGTGAAATAGCAGAGTCAAAAGAGGAGGGAACAGAGGAGAAACCACCTCAAGATTCGAATAATCTTCCAAAAAATCGTGTCAAACCTAATCTCGAAGTGGAACCTCAGCAATTAGAAACACAGCTCAATACAGCGAAATCTTTTTACAGTTTGCGGAATAGAAAGTTCCTAAGTCAGGAGCAGTTTCCGAAAGGCATTACCCCAAGAGTGAGTAGAAAAAAACAAAAAACTTCACTCAAAGGTTGCTTAAAGAATAATTTAGAGAAGGGAGAAAAAAACTTGGAGTCTACTCAGAAATCTAAAGTTAAAATAAAAGTTACTCCCTCTCTTCGGTCATACTTTAAAATCCAGCAACAAGACCAGAGTTTAAGATCTTCTAGCTCTTTAGAAGCACAAAGAACATTGGAAGTTTTGGAAAGTGAGAAAGAGGAAACAACAGCCAAACTTACAATCAAACTACCAGATACTCACCCGCTAAGAAAAGAGAAACAGCGAGCAGCTCCCATTCTAGCCGGAAAACTGAGTACAGGGAGCGCAAAGAAAGGGAGAAAGCCACGAACTAAGAAAAAGATTTTGGTAGAGAACATAAGTCTGGAAGAAATTTGGAAAATCAAAGAGAGTAGCTCGGAAGAGAAAGCGGAAACACATATGGCGGAGGGGGGTGCAGACCTCTCCGCTGTTGCAGCAGCAAGTATAAATGCCAACATAACGGAAGAGGTTGAGGACAAGGAAGATGAGGATTCAAGGTCTGTAGAGTTCAATAAGGATATACCAAAAACTCATACAGATGAACTTCTTGAAAGAATATGGGTAGAAATGAAAGAGAAATTCTCTATTTCCGAATCAAAACAAAACAAAATACAGGAGGCGTGTGATAAATTGGACAGTAAGCTGAACGCACTAGGTGATAGAGTTACAGTTGTAGAAAATGAAGTTTCCAGTTTAGATAAAAGGGTGGAGAAAAACAGAAAGGAGATAAACTCTCTGAGATTGGAAAATAAAACCATAAATGAAAAACTGGAATCCTTAGAAAACCAAGCAAGGAAAAATAACATAAGGATCCTAAATGTGCCGGAGAATCAAGAAGGCAAAGATGTAAAAGCATTTGTAGTGGCACTACTGATGGAACACTTCCCATGGGCGGACAAAGAGACTTTAGATGACGATATACAGAGGGTACACAGAGATCCTTATGGAAAGAGCAAAGAAAGGAAAACCCCTAGAAGGATCCTAGTAAACTTCAAAACTTATATACTGAAGGATAGGATCCTGGGAGAGGCATTGAAAAAAGGGACGTACAACAAAGATAGTTGGAACTTTAAAATAAGATCAGATATGTCAAAAGCCTCCCAGACAAGACAATGGGAATTGGGTAATCTGATGTCCGAATTGCATCAACTAGGTGCCACGGTGCAAATGAAATTTCCACCCTCATTACGGATTATGTGGAGAAATAAAATGCGTAATTTAAGAGAACCTGATGAGGTGAAAAACTTGATAGAGCAAATCAAAGATCAAATACACGCAGAAGAACCTCTGAGTTAAATGTAGCCTGTTACATATATAATCCTGTATAAACTTCGAAATACAAAAAGAAAAAAATAAATAAATAATGCATATGTATATATATAACAGGAGTATAAGAGAAATAAATCTAAACTACACTTAAGGATAAAACATAAAATTAAGTATGAAAGAGTTACAACCTAACCAACTAATTTCACTATTTTAACTGTATATAGATAAAAATCACGGGGAGGGGATCAGGAAGCCAAAAGGGTTACGAAGATAACCGAAGGAGAAGAAGATGGAGGCTTCCCCGGGGAGGGTAACTTTAAAGCACGACTTAGCAAGTATAAAACTACACGAAAAAGGGTGGGGAGCAAAATAGGGAAAAAAAACCAAAAAATTCCTCATCTGCGAATACTCGAAAAATTAGAACAATTGGGAGTGAAACATAATTTACAAAAAGAGAACAGAATAAATGGGGAGTGCATGTAGGGATGTAAATATTCTATCCTGGAATGTAAATGGTTTGAGAACAAAAAGCAGAAGGAATAAAATCTTAGAGTATATCAGAACTGGGAAAAGCGAGATAATAATATTACAAGAAACCCACCTGTTAAAAGAAGAATGGGATCAAATAATGAAGAACCTTTGGTGGGTAGACATTCTAATATGCACAACGCAACAATGTAATATAAAGGGAATAGCGATAATTTTTAAAAAGTCATTAAAAGCCACTATAACCAGCTCAGAAGTAGACAGTAAAGGACGATGGGCCATAGCTAATGTTAGAATAGGAAATTCTCCCATTACTATCACAGGATACTATGGTCCGAATTTGGATGATGCTGATCCTCTGCGAAAATTGTATTCACAGCTATTACTAGTTACCTCTCCCATAATACTGGGAGGTGATTTTAACCTAGTGATGGACCTAAAACTAGATAGATCACCACCAGGTAGACATACCAACTTAAAGAAAATGAGGCAATGGATTGGGACTTATAAAAAAGATCTAAATTTGGTAGACATCTGGAAAAACAAAGGAGAAAAGTCACAACCGTTCACTTTATATAACAAAAAACTGGGACACAAATCCAGGATCGACTTCTTTTTGGTTAGCAACGAACTGTCAAAGAAAGTGAAAAGAGTATCTCATTTACCAGCTCACCTTTCAGATCACTCAGCAGTACAGCTAGAACTACAAATTATAGACAACATATCTGAAAGAAGATTCACGGTCGAAAGAGTTTTGCTGGAAGATGAAGAGATCATAAAGGAGCTGGAAACAGAAACAAATATCTTCTTTGAGTTAAACGCGCTAGGTACCACAGAACAAATAACCTGGGATACCTACAAAGCTGTTATAAGGGGTAAACTCCTGAGCTTAGGGGCACATAAGAACAAACAAGCAAAACAAGAGATATTAGATTTGGAATCAGAAATCAGATTCTTAGACATCGATATATCCACAGAACAAGAGGAGGAAAAGAAACAAGCTCTTTTTAACAAAAGACAGACTCAAAAGGACAAAATAGATCAAATTTTGGAAGAGAGGCTTCAGAAAAAATGGGATTCTAGCAAACTGGCGAAACATGAGTTTGGTGAAGGTTGCGGAAAATGGCTAGCGTGGAAGCTTAAATCGGATCTAGCTAAAAACAAAGTGGAAAGTATTATCCCGGATGATCAAACAACTCCTTCCTCTGATGAAGACATTATCAAGCATGAATTTTGGAAATTTTTTAAAGACCTTTACACGGAAGACATAAACCCCTCAGCTCAAATGATAGACTCTTACTTGAAAGATGCAGCACTACTAAAACTGGAAGAGAACGAAAGAGAAGCCCTGGATAAGGAAGTTCAAGAAGAAGAAGTGGCAGAAGCCATTAAAAGTTTGAAAAGGGGAAAAGCCGCAGGGCCAGACGCCTTACCAAACGAACTATACATGAAGCTGAAAAATTCTATACTCCCCCATATAACCAAACTAATTAACCTAATTCTAACACAACGGAAAACCATACCAGACTCCTGGAATGATGCTATAATTACAATCATTTTGAAACCCGGCAAGAACCCTCTTAAATGCGAGTCATATCGTCCAATCTCGTTATTAAACACAGACTATAAAATATTCACTAAAATAATGGCAGCACGACTAGGGAGAGTACTATCAAAATTATTACATCAAGATCAAAAAGGATTCATAAAAGGAAGATATCTACATGAAGTAACTCAAGAACTTTTGATTTCAATAGATATCGCAACAAATGAGAAATCCCCACTTACCATACTCGCCGTTGATGCCGCAAAGGCTTTTGATAGGGTCAATTGGGCTTTTCTCGAGAATGTCTTGGTTAAGAACAATTTCGGACCCTACTTTATTAATATGGTAAACCAGATCTATAAAAATCCAAGATCAAAGGTCCTAATTAATGGTTGCTTAACAGAAAATATAAAGATAACCAGAGGAACGAGACAGGGATGTTCACTCTCCCCTTTACTATTTAATTTATATATCGAACCGCTGGCAAATAAGTTAAGAAACAACAATAATATCATTCCATTCAAATACGGTTCATGGGAGAAAAAAATCGCTCTTTACGCGGATGACCTAATGATTTTTACTGAGGATTATCCAAAAGCCAAGGCAAGTATCGAGAAAACATTAAAGGCATTCGGGAAAATATCAGGATACCTGGTAAATCAAACCAAGACAGAAGTCATGACATGGAACACGATCTTTCAAAGCAATTTTATAAAAAGCGAAATAAGGTATTTAGGAATTTTAATAAACCATGATATAGCGAAGATTGCAAATAGAAACCTAAATAAAGTCGCCGGAGAGGTAAGGAAACTGCTTGAGACATGGACCTCACTACCGTTGAGCTTGATTGGGAGATCAAATATAATCAAGATGACTATCCTGCCAAAGTTTACTTTCCTATTCAACGCAATACCAATGGAATTTGGAAAGACAGAATTAGTTCGAGCACAAAGAAACATAACAAGCTTCATATGGGCAGCAAAAGGATCAAGAATTGCATGGAAAAAGATCAGGAGGAGCAAGAAAGATGGTGGATTGGCCAGCCCAGACCTGGTGGAATATTGTAGAGCTTTCCAATTCAAAAATATCAGAGTGTTACTAAAAGACCACAAACACTACCCTGACTATTTTAAAGCAATCACAAAATCAGAGGATCATGTGTTGTTTAAGTTTGGACACCCCAAATACTTTAAAAAAATAAAGCTTAAGATATTAAGGGATTCCGCAAAGATGTGGACACAAATCAGAGGCATTCTAAAAATACCGTACTACAGCAAGTGGGCTCCAATCTGGGAATCTCCTGGAACCCCAGAATGCTTAAAAGATGCTCTTGCATTGACACTGAAAAAAGTCAACATCAAAAATTGGGGACAAATACTAAATGGTTCAAACCTAAAAACGTGGTTAGAACTGCAAGAAATGACAAATAATACTATATCCAGATTTAAATACTACCAAATGTTAAGCTGGTCCAGAACTTTGCCCAGTATAAGCGGCAATGAAAAATTGGAAGATGACATGATCAAATCAACGCGACAACCAAAAGAAGTGGCAAAGTGGTACTGGGCTATGATTATGGCCAACAACATTAACGTTAACATGGAAACCCAAATATGGGGGAAAGACTTTGCAATAACGGATTTGGATTTAATCTGGGAAAAATCAGTGGACAAATGCTGGTCCAACTTGAAATCCGCGGCCCTGAAGAGAAATCATTTATATACAATTCATAGGGCGTATTGGACACCAAAAAAACTCTCCAAATTTAAGAATGCTGGAATAAAGAAATGCCCTAAATGTGGAGAGGAAAAATCAGACGACATCCACATGTTTAAAAACTGCCCGCAATTGAAAGAGTTTTGGGATCAAGTCGGTAAGACCCTGTGCACTATCCTGTCCAAACAACTAACTGTGAGTACTACTCTTGTTCTTTTTGGGATATTAGATTCAGGTAATGAAGGGGGGCTTACCAAGGAGCAGGAGAATCTCCTCTTTGTGTTAATAGTTCTTGCTAGGAGAGAGATTTGTATCAAGTGGATAGGATTCGCCTGTCCGACTCATGCAGAATGGATGAACTCGGCAATAAGAATCAATAAACTGGATAAGTTAAGCAATGTAAGCAAAAGATTTAAGTTCTGGGATAGTTTTGAAACCTTCTTAAACCCCAAATAAGTACCACACTTAAGTCCTATGATTAAAGCGATACATCTTCTGGTGGACAAGTATGGTACTTGCCGAGTAGTCAAGTTGGCTAGCTCCCCTCTATCCGATCTAAGCCAGAAGCATTGCTATGTAATGAGTAAAGGAAACTCCTCAAACTAACAAGAGGTCAAAACTCCCCAGCCAAGAGAGATCAAGGGGCAGTGTCGGAAAAGATCAAAGAGGCAGACACCTGATACTCCGTAAGCATACAGTAATCGCAAGATGAGGACAAAAAAAAAAAAAAAAAAAAAAATGCTTCTGTTACTGGAACTCTGGTAACAAGATTCTTGAGCTTCAAAGATGAGCCCCTTTTCGAGACTTTTCTCGATGAAATAGAACCACCCCTAGCCAAGACCCTTTTCCTAAAATTTAGGTATGGTAATTTGCTAATTCAAAGTACATTAGCAATATGGTCTAAGAGGACAATCGACTCTTCCTTGGATGCTGATGATTTATGTACCATGTGTGAATGCAAACATCCTGAAACAGAGGCTCACATGTTTTTCATCTGTCCTGCCTACACAATACCCAGAAAAAGATGGATTAAACCACTATGCTTACTGTTAGGTTTGAACTCATGTAACCAGGCTCTAAGAATAATCAAAACGAACACTAACCAAGTAATAATATTTAGCGTCAGCAGATTTTTACATTCAATATTTTTTTTAAGGAAAAAAAAGGGACAACAGTTATAAACGATTGATGTTTATTCCCATAATTGAATCAGCAGACGACTACCCCAAAATGGGGGATATTGGGTATATTCTAAAGGATGTGCCCAAATGTATTTATTTTTATCTAAATATATGAATATGTACAATTGTACAAAATCTTTTATAAATGTAATGTTTTGTGCTTGAGGTTTGTATGGCTTTTTTTTTGCCGTTTTCCCCCAAAAATGTTTTATTAATGTAATGTGTTGTGCATGACTCTTTTATGGCATTTTTTGACGAAATAAAGATATTTGATTTGATTTGAAAACATATTCTCATAAAGGCAGGTATAAATATTATTGTTTTAAAGAAAACATAATTAATCGTGGAGGAGAAAATGGGAGGAAGGGGAGGAAAAAGGCAAGAGTTATAAAATTTGAAATTTATATTAAATCTCAATCGTTTTGTAGTACTGTAATTTGGAAGATGATGCTGAATAGTAAATAACTTGTCATTTAAATTAACAAACAACATTAAAATAACAATGTGAAATTATTAATATAGTATATATAAGGTGGCTTTGGTACTGAATCATTGTATGGAGAATGGAAATTAAAGCCAGACGAAACAGTGGAGAAGAAGTTAGTGACCTCTTGTGTAATTTACAGAATTCTGGGCTTTACATAGACTCTATTTAGTCTATAATGTAATAAACTTCATACCATCAAGATTGAAAGGAATGTTTCATTTAAATCCTTTTTTTTAATTGAGTTTTATTGAACCATATGCAGTGTACAGAGACAGCATCAAAAAGTACATGTAAATAAGAAACAAACGTATCAACCCGTGGCAGTTGTGCATATATCCAACATCCACAACAGAGATGTGATCTGTGTAGCATGGTGAAGTAGCATACATGTAAGCGAAAGAATAATACACTCAGCATACTGCATTGTCGGGGGATTCAACATGTTTAGCAGATCGCAGGTACTGTAGCAGGGGCTCCCAAATGTCATTAGGCCTGGCGGAGGTAGGGAGTTCCTCCGCATACAACACTAGTTTGTCCCGGCAATACACCAGATCCATGAGCCATTGTGTAGTCGAAGGCCCAGCTGCGCCCTCCCATGTTATGGCCAAGCATCTCTTGGCCATGAGTAAAGACACTCTCACAAGTTTACCCATTGCTCCCTTAAGGGACGGCACCAGACCCAGCAAGCATACGTGTGGAGAACACTGCAATTCAACATTAACCATATTAGACAGTATACTGACAACATCATTTCAGAACACCGCCATAGCGTGAGCCCGTGACATCCAGCAACTGACGCCAGCGCCTCTGAAAGTGCGGGGCCCGCATGGGGACAGGTTCTCCACCCCAGATCCAGCACTCGGGTCGCAGGAAGGTCCACACCCAATAATGAGATGGCCGATAGTAGACTCTGCCGAGCGCCGTGGGGTCGTGCGTGTTCAGCGCCCCAGCACAGCAGCGCCGCCACAGAGAGAAGGGGAAGTCAAAAGAGACCTTGGTTCAAACAGGGCCGCACTCTGTCACGCAGCTGTACAGGGCACAGTGAGCAAGGACTGTGGCGTAGGTGGTCGCGGTCAGTAGGAGATCAGATAAGTAGCAGAGGGTGTTCACCGGGGGGGCCACCGTCCCGTAGCAGTCACATACACCTCCGGGACACGTTGATGCCTCTCCGAGAGCGCCGCCCCACCAGTCACGCAGCAAAGATGATAAAAGGGCCTCTTGGTTGCAGTAGGAGCCAGCCCAACAATGGACAGCCGCCAGGTAGGCCACACCGGCAGATCAGTCGCTCTGAATCACAGGGGCAGCCGGTCCTCAGTGTACACGGCGCACGGCGATTCTTCTGCAAGGCCGTACCCCACCAGGCCACGGATCAAATACCAGAGAAGGCCTCCTAGTTGCAGCAGAGGGAGGACCAAAGGAGGGCAGCAGTAGGGTAGGCCACAATCAAAGCTCAGAAACACTGCAGCACTCATCTGGCTATCTGGTCCCAGCGGTGGTCCACAGCAGCCCCAATCCAGGCCAAGCCGGCAGCCCAGAACGGCAGGTTGGTCTACCCCGCATCCAGTAGCCCGTAACCAGTGCGACGCCCAGGCCGGGGTCAAGAGCCAGCCCGCCCCCCAGGTGCTGATATATCCAGCACCGGGGTGCCTGTCAGTGGCGGTCCAACCCGCACAGCACACCAGTCACCAGCTGGGTAGTGCCATCCTCCTCTGCCGTCCTCAAGCCGTAGCCAGCAACGCTCGGAGCTTGCCGCAGATTCGCGCTCAGAACATGTCCCGGGCCGTCATGTTGTCAGCGCGGGCCCGAAGAATCAACAGCCTCCTGTTTGGCCGATTGACCATACAGCAATTAGCTCTGCTTGATAAAAGCAGCCTGCAGCACTCCACTATTGTTTTCTTGTTGTCAGGCCTTCCACCATAGGCAGGAAGGCAAGGATCGTGAGCGGATTGTTGGCTCGGCTGGCGGAGCTGCTCTACAGAGCGGCCAACTTGCCGTGCGTCCTCTAGATCCCCCCTTGAAAGGAAAAATTTAGCATTATCTTTCCAAAGTTTTGTAATCTGTTAACAAGCACAAACTATGGAAAGGTGAAATATATGAACATTAAAAAAATTAGAGTTCCATTTATCAGGTAAACTTCCTAGAAATACGTCAATACCTTTAAACCGTGTATTAGTTAAAAAAAATACAGCTGAAAACTAGAAATATTCTTACAATAAAAAGTCATATGTGTGAGGCCGGCATGAGGTTCATCAGTAACCAAAATTATCAGGTAAAATAGGGTTAATTTTGTGTAGATGATCAGGTGTTAATAATAACCTGCAATATATGAAAAATGGTTTTGTGTAGCATTGGCAGCTCTGTATGATTAATGCAACTTTCACCAAATGTTATCCCATATTGAGACATTCAAATCTTGTCCCCAGAGTAGAACTATATTAGATTAGGATCTCTCTGTAAAAGAAGGGTTTTTCAAGATTTTATAAATATGGAACACCTTTGGAAATGTAAGTCTAGTTTGTGATAGGTGATTGGTTTGTAGAGAAGGAACATCAATATCATTACATTTACCAAAAGCATCTAGGAATCCATGTGATAATAAGGTATATTTATTCTTTTTAAAATGAAATATCTTCTGAACATCTGAAAAAGGAGTTATTTGTGAATCGGAAATATGTTGATGAACCCAAATATGGTCTTTAAGTCTCCAATAGAGTAGATATATAGGTTTTTATTTTATATTGAGTTTGTTATACCATGTAGTAGAATTGGAAAATATAACTTTATTATTATAATGAAATTACAGTAATTTTCAAAGCAAACTCAATACATGCTTTAATATAGGCAATAAAAGAGAAGATTGTTGCTTCGTAAATTGCAGGAATTCCTTAAAGGATAATTAAGTTATAAGTGGTTTTTCTATGTCATCTCATAGGGGAGAGAAGGAATTATGTAGATCAGAGAGCCAAAAAGAGGATTGCTTGTAGACAAAAGTTTGATGATGAAATTTGAAATCAGGGAAATAACTCCTCTTCCATCTTTGGAAAGTTTCAGTCTGAAAATTGAAAGTTTTTTTTTTCCATAGAAAATGGAGTAAAGCTTACTCCACCAAGGAAGAAATAGAGGGGTCCATATGCAAATTAAAGCATCAATTTTCTTGAAAGTAGTTTCAAAGTATAGCTTAATAGAATCTTTAATAGAATTGATAAACATTGATCCTAGATATTTAATTTAATTAGGATTCCACAAGAAACCTGCATTATTGAACATATACTTAAAACAAAAGTTATTTGAAGGTAAAACACTGGATTTTTCAGAATTTAATCTAGTTTACAACTGTAAACAGTAGCAAATATTTCAACTTCCTTCAAAAAAGGGGATCAACATAAATAAAAGGATACCATCTGCACAGACTGTCAATTGTAATTGTTTGTCCCCATGCATAAACCCTTGTATATCATTATTTTGAACGTTTTTTGTTAAAGGTGGTTCGAGAGCTAGAATAAGTAAGAGTAAAGGAATGGTTAAAATCTGATTAATACAAGTAGCTGCTTTGGGTACCAAATATAAAAATTCATTAAATGTATGGTTTTCTGTCCAAAGCCAAACCAATTAAGGGAGTGAAACATGAAATCCAAACCCATTTTAGTAAATGCTTTTTCAGCATCAGTGGTGATAGCAACTAAAGGAAATCTAGAAAAGGAAGATTTTCTCAGAACATTTAAAGAATACTCTAGTATTATGTAACGATAAATGACCTTAAACAAAACCAGACTGTTCCTTTCCAATTATTTTCAGTATAAATCGTTATAAGCAAAAGATAATGATTTCAGAAAATATGTTATAATCTCTATTCACTAAAAAGATAGGTCTATAATTATTGCAATGTCTAAGATCTCGACGATCCTTGGGGATTCAGCAAACAAGAGCTTCTTAAAAATGACCTTGTGTAAAGTTTGCATTATAAACCTAACTAAAAATATCAAACAATGTAGGTAATAAATATTTTGTAAAAAGGGATATAAAATCAATTATAAAACTGTCTGGTCGAGGGTCCTTACATTTTTTTAAACAAATTGATTGTTTTGTTTGTTTATATAAAGCAATATCTCTTTTTATAGGATAAAAACCAATGGCAATTCTGAACATTTTAGTAATTGAAAAAATTTATTCAGATTTTTTTCATCGTAATTAATATTTTCAGGGGTATAAAATGATTTGTAATAATCAACAATTGATTGTGAGATTGCTGAATCATTACACATTAGTGTACTATTTGTAGTGTCGATGCTATACATTTTCAAACTTAATTTTTCAGTTTTAGGTAATTAGCTAATAATTTACACATTTTCTTTGATCCCCATTATATCGAGCACTAGATTTGAGAAGATAAGAAAAATAATTTAAGTTAAGTACTTGTTAAATTAAAATTGAGCTTTTATTGAAACATCCAAACACTTAGAAGATTTCGAGATATAACCAGAGTGATCTATAGATTTTGGGCCGGATTACGACGTTGGTTGGTAAGCCTCCAACGGCTCGTCTGAAGCTTAACGACTGACATGTTTAGTTTTAAGTCCGACAGCAGTATTACAATGACAGCGGTCGGAGTCCATACCGGCCGGTCAATCCGAATAGCTTCCAACGGGCTCAAGGAGCTCGTCGGCCAGTCAGAAACTCCACATAATCCTTTACAGGCGGTGTTTTCACCGCTGGGATTATGATGTTAGTTTCTGACAGGGAAAGTCTAACAGAAAGTAACTTTGGGGGTCCCTAGGAGGCCCGTCCTCCTTCCGCGGCCTCCAGTTGTGCACAGTGTGGCAGGCACCATAAGGTGCCTGCCACAAGGTGCAGGGATCTACTGTAACTACCATCTCTCTATGGGAGCTTGTGCTGCAGCGGGTTTCTGATCGCCATACAAGCTCCCATAGGGAAATGGAAGTTTGCAACCGCACCATGTGTGGTCACATTGTAATAGTGGTTTTGGACCTCTGACCCGAGATTGGTCAGTTCCAAAACCGCAGAGATGTTAGTCGGAGGCAACTCCGACCGTCATCATAATCATGCCCTTAATGTTAAACAAAATATCCTTCAACTTTGTTTGAGCTTTCTTCTTTTTACTATAGACAAATCTAATGATAAAATCTTTGGCTGATGATTTAAAGGCATCCCATATTGTATGAAAATGTGAAAGTAATAAAGCACACAGTAGTAAAATAAATCCATTCTTTATTGGTAAGGAGGAGAAGAAGATATTTACAATATGATGGCTCTGGCAATTCCAAACAGTGACTGCCTTCACCGCTCACCAATCCAACATAAACAATTCCATATTCCAATGGAACATACCACACACTATAGCATGGAGAAAATATGGAAGAAGCCATACAAGAGTTATGAAATACCACATGTCCCCCTCCCACAAAGCAAAGCCTAACAACAAAAAGAATAAAAAACAACATACACCACTATAACAACTCAGTTGGTATTATTAATTGCAATCCAGTTGAGATTCCACATCCTGCCATCCTCCAACTTCACTTCTTCCTTAAAAACTTTGGTAACATGATGAAGTTTACTAAAACAAGAAGATCCGCTTGTCTTCTTAGGTAGTTTAACTGTCACTATGCCTCCAACTTTGACATCACAAGACTTGACAGCTTTGAGGAGATCAGACAATTTTTTCCTTTCTTCCTGCATAGAAATCTTGTTTATTTTTCCTTCTCTAACATATTCATCTACATCTGAATTACTCATATTGTAAGTAATTAACCAAGGAGGACACACCTGAGTGCATGGTTAGCATTTTTTAAACAATTCAAATGTAGTGATCTCCGTGCTTGTGTGTGGAGTAAACCTGTATTCCACTACCCTATTCTTCACCATCTAAATCCAATCATATCCTTAAAATTTAGCAATTTGGATTGTCTCCTTCAACATTCTGTCAATCCTTTCAACCACATCACTAGTCTCTGGATAGAACAAATAATACTTTTTATGTACAATACCTGTCTCCCTCAAATAACTCTACATTGCCCTCTAATTGAACTGTTGGTCAGAATATACCTAGGGCTTCCTCCTCTTGAAAACACCACAGTTAACCATTTGATAATCGCTGATGTAGAAACATAATGCATCACACTGACTTCAGGCCACCTCGAAAGCAAGTACTATGAAATACTTCGTGTTCCATCAAAATTTAAAGGCCCAAAAATACCCAATACTACTTCTTCCCACACATCAACATGAATCTCATTACAAATCAAATGAGAAGTCCTAATGTTATGTATCTTGTCACTCAACCTGAACTCACAGCTATCAAACACAATCCTTTCAACTTGGATATTCATAGCAGGCCACTAATTCATAGCTCTCAAGCATTGTTGGGTTTTGCAGATTCCTTGATGCTCTTATGAGCTAACTCTAACAATTGATTCCTCACACCACATGGTGGACTTAGTCTACCACCTCTGAACAGCAACTTGTTACTAACAGAGAGTTCATTACGTACATCTTTAAACTCATGAACTTTATATCCTCATCAGGAACCTTCCATCCACTTTCAACTGCCTCTCTGAATTTCTTCACAACATCATCCTTGTCGATTTCACTTAACCACTCAACCTCCGATACACATCCATCAGAGATCTCACACACCCTAACCTCATCCTCCTTCTGCCACTTATCCTCATTTCTCCAACCCTCAAAGAGTCTGTAACTAATCTGGATATGCAGCACGCTGTCTTATTGTTCACACCAGAAATACAAAATACTGCAAAATGATAATCCTGTAAAGCAACCAACCATCTACAAATGAGAGATGACATATTATCCAACCCCTTCTTGCCTAATTATTCTGAAGCAGGCTTGTGATTGGTCTTAACCACAAACTTTATACCCCACAAAAATTGTTTGAATTTTTGTTATGGGCAAATATGCTAGCAAAGCCTACTTCTAACTATTTTAAGCCCTTGTAAAGACCTTGATGCAAAAGCGATGGTAACTTCCCTATCATTACGTTTCTGCTACAGGACAGCTCCTAAACCTTTCTCACTAGGATGTGTCACAAGCAAACATGGCATTCCTAGCACAAAACGTCGCATGGGTGACTATTCTACCGATTTCCGGCCAGTACAGTACGGGGTCCCTCAAGGATCCTCCCTTTCCCCATTGTTATTTAATTTATACATTGCCCCTCTTATCCTTGCCTTACAGCAGCGGGAGGTCTCTGTGTTCAATTATGCGGACGACCTCCAGCTCATTTTTTCATTATCCTCTTCCCCTGCTTCTATATCTAACTTTCAATCAGTGATGACCTTCATTCAGGACTGGATGAACCACAACCACCTGAAATTAAATCCTGATAAAACGGAACTGGTGTTGACAGGTGGTTCCTCCAGTCCATGGTCTTCTCTCTTTTGGCCTCCCTCTCTAGGTTCCCCGCCTACTCCTTCTTCCTCCGTCAAAACCCTTGGTTTCAAAATTAACGACCAACTTTCCCTTCATTCTCAAGTCAGCGCGGTGGTTTCTTCAGCTTTTCTCTCCCTCCGCACCATTCGGAAAGTTTCCCGGTTCTTTTCCCCTTCCGCCCTTAAACTTATCCTTCTGGCGATGGTGACGTCCCGCTTGGACTACGGGAATGCCATTTATTGTGGCATGCCGCAGTACCTCGTGAGGCGCCTACAGATGGTTCAGAACCAGGCGGCCCGACTCGTCTTTAATCTACCCAAATTCCACCACGTCACTCCCCTTCTTAAATCTTTACACTGGCTCCCTGTACAACAACGCGTATTGTTTAAGTTGGGCTGTATCATGTTTAAGGTTCGTTCTGGGCTGGCCCCGGCCTTCATCAGCTCAGCTATCCAAGATTACACCCCATCCAGAGAACTGCGCTCCTCCACCCACCAACTGCTTGTGATCCCCCGTTTTAAACGTAAAAAATGGGGTGGTTCCAAGTTCTCGACCTTGGGTCCTGCCTTTTGGAACTCTCTTCCCATCCACTTGCGATCCTGCCCCCAGTATTCCCTTTTTCGCAAAACCCTTAAAACCCTCCTATTCACTCAGGCTTTCCTATCTTAACCCTTCCTCTTCCCCCGCCTCTTTCTGTCCTCTGGGTTTGTAGCACTGTTTAGCGCCATGAAACCGCTGGTGTACGTGCGCTGTATAAATATTTTTAAATTCAAATTAATTCAAATTCAAATTCAAAGACTGTGCTGAAGTTAAACTAGATTTAATATTAGAAACTCTTCTTAACACTCCTTGTCACAATTAAATTGGACACCTTTCTCGAGTATACAACTGATGGCGCATGTTTGGCTACCAAAGTTTGGAATTAACTTGCTATAAAATTCAGCCATGCACCAAAAAACTTGTACTTTCTCTTTTTTGGTGGGATGAGGTAAATTCGTAATGGCTCTGGCAAGATCTGTTTTGGGTTTGAGAGCGTCTTTTGTGATGACGTAACCCAAATAAGTAATTTCCAGTTTGGAAAACCTGCATTTCTTTCATTTCAATGTAATCCCTTCAAGATCAAAAATCCAGAATACCTCTCTCATTTTCTCAAGGTGCGACTCAAAAGAGTTAGAGAAAAACAACACATCATCCTGAAAAAATCTCATCTTGGAAACTGGATCGAAAATATCTATCATGAGTCTTTGGAAAACTGATGCCACTGGACAGAGATGAAATAGCATTCTGTTAAATTAGTTAGATCATTGAAGTCTTCACACAATTGGACCTGATGATAAGTTGAAGTTAAATCCATTGTGGTGAAGAAATTTCCATCCCCTAATAGACCATTTCAGATATATTAGATAAGGGAAACTTGTCCTCAACAGCTTCCTTTTTAAGATTTCTAAAATCTACACAAAGTATGATCTCACCAAAATGTTTGGTGGCAAATAGCAGGTGCCACCCACTGGGAAGCCCCCACTGTTTCAATTATACTCTCCTTACATAGCCAATCCAACTCTATTTTTGACAGTGTCCTGTTGACTAAACACTATGGGGTCCATTATGATGTCTTGCGGATTGCCTCCGCCAGGCTGGCGGTAGCTACCGCCGGCCTGGCGGACGCAATCCGCCAGACATCCATTGCCCATTTCCCCCCACCACATTAGGATGGCGGGGGGGACCGCTACGGTGAAAAACACCGCCCGCTTGTTTTCCGCCCCGGTCGCCTTGCGACCGGGGCGGAATGTGTTTCATATGGTGGCGGTGTCTGTTAGACATCGCCAGCCATATTACAATGAGCATATTGTCAGGCCTTTCAGGCAGGCGGTCTTTGGTTTGGGGGCCCCCTGCGGGCCCCCCTGGTGATGGCCAAGGTGATTGGTGCAATGGGGGGGGTACCTGTGGTACCCCCCCGCATTTGTATACAACAAGCAGCAGGCACCGCGGGGGGCCTGCCGCCTCGTGTATGCAAATGCTTGCATTTGATTGTAAGATTGGGGCGGGCGGTGCAGTGAGCACCGCCCGCCACAATGTTAAAATGAGGATTGCGCCCGCCACTGTGGCGGGCGCATCCTAATGCACATTTCAGGACCCCCGCCCTCGAGGCGGGGGTCCCGTTTCCCGATAGGGTGGCGCCCGCCATCCTAATGGCCCCCTATGTTTCTAACCTTAGAAATAAATACTGGGTTCTGCATCCTCCTTCAATTTGATGAGAATAATCGTTACCACCCCCAACCTCCTCTGACAATACATTAGGAAATGTATGCTGGAACATTTCTGGCATTGTATCTATTTTCTGATCTGCTCCTGAGGATCCAAATTTGGGATCAGGGTAGATACCCGAAAGTTTCTGATGGGGACAATTTAACACAGTGTCCCCTTTTACTGGAACATATACTTTGCTATTAGTCACATTACCACGAACATTTATTTCCACGTCAAAATACCCCACCAGATCCACTGGCATCTCACCATAACTGTACAGAGTAAGATCTACCTCAAGTAGATAATTTTACCTTGGAAGTACTGAACAAAGTGTTTATCTGAAACCAGAGAAAGCCTCTCTCCAGAATACATCATCATTAAGACAGTGATACTATTGAGAGCAACAATATCAGAGGGATGCTCACACTTGGTCTTCGATAAGCAATTAACATCATTCACAAACTGAAGTACAACTTCTGTTTCTTCAGAACTCACCTCAAATATTTTTTCCTTATTCAATTGGGAGGTGCAACATTTAGTAAAATGCCCTTTTTTCCCCACAAATTTTTCATAATACCTTAACGGTGGGACAATTCTTGAAATTTGCAAAATGATTGGGATTCCCACATCTAAAACAAATACGTATTTTTTTTTCAAGAAGCTGTGCACTTTTAATGTGTTCAGAAGAAACAAACTGTATGGAGGAAAAAGGTTCTTTGTCTTAACATAACTGCACAACAGTGCTCAACACGTTTAGCAAATATCATTCTTTGTCTCAAAGATTTAATTAATGACACTTACACTCAAACATGAATTGATCCTTTATCCTTTCTTCAGTGCAATCCCCAAAATTATAAGAAGAATATAATTTACGTACAGCAGTGACATAGGTTTCAATAGTTGCTTCTTCTCCATGTTTCCTTTTTGCCAAAATAGTAGCGCTGTAATATAATTGACACCTTGGGAAGGAAATAAATATCTAATTTATTTACTGCTACCTCAAATTCATTTACAGATTGTGTAGCCTCCTCATATTCACTTTCTCTGTCAAGATCAGGTAGATTTTGAAATATTTCTTGACCCTTTGCCCCTAAACAGTGAATAAATATAGAGGTTTTCTATTCTGGTGACAAAGTTGAATTGCATACTTTCAAATAATTTCTGAATACTTTCTTCCATTTGGACCAAGGAAGAACAACTTTACCTGGAGAAACAAAAAAAATGGAGGAGGAGAAATATTTTGCATATTCAAATGAAGAACAGAAAGAAAAGGTCAAAAAAAATTGTAAGAAAAGAAGAGAGGAGGTATAAAAGACAGACAAAGGAGAAAAAATAAGCAATTAAATAACAAATACAGCAAAAAGTAACAGTAAGGCATTTTAATATATCATCCCAGTACACAATATTGTACCCGAAATCCACCAAAAAAAACAATGTTGAAGTTGTGCAATTAAGCACTATATCCGTGATCCAGACAAGTCTTTTTTCACAAACAACAGCCCTTCTTCTTTATCAATGGAAAGTGTGCTTGGTAGGAAATCAGTAAAGAACAGAAAGTTCTCGAGAAAGGTGTCTGCCCCCAGAATGCTGACGAAGTTACCCCTGGAGACTGGACAGTGCCCAACGCAGGAGAAGATGCGGAATTGCAGGTGAAGAGAGGAGCGGTTTCTGCCCGAGAATCATTTCAGAAAGTACTGTGGTAAGAACCACGGACAGATGGCAAAGGAGACTTAGGAACCAGGAGTGGCATGCAGTCTTTGGCATATGTGAATGGAAGCAACTCGAGCTCGATGAGATAAGAAGCGAGGGACTTGTGAACAGGGAGAGGTATGCGCTGGAGGCAGTCACTTACGCCAAAGACATATTAGATGCCTCGAGAGACTAAGAAGTGGCATGTGCTGGCAAAAACAGTCATGCGCTTAGGGGTTAAGGCACACTTAAGATGTTCAAAACAAAATTACACTTCCAAATGTACCAGATACTTGAATTGTGCAGAAAAATGGGTGGATACTTTAAGTAAATGCAAAACAGATGAATAAAAAAGGATCCTGTGTAATAACAAAGCTGCATAGTAGAGGTCCCATGAAGTAGCCAATAAAAATATATGAAACATAGACCGATGCAGAAAAGTTTAGAAAGATCTTAGTATTCCAATTTAATAACAGTAACTTGTGATGGTGAGAAGAAAATAAATTCTAGTAGAGAATCCAAATAGGCATTTCAAAGTTTCTCGAAGTGAAAAGAGGCAGGTTCAAACAGTTGTCACCAATGTGAAAGCAATAGAACTCGAGAAGCAAAATAAATCATTTTCTTTATTGATAAAGAAGAGAAACTCCAGCAACAGTATGAGAGCTCTAGCAGTTCCAAAAAGGCACTGCTTTCACCACTCACCAATCAAACATAAACAATTCCACATTCCAATAGAACATACCACACCAGGTAGCATCAGGAGAAATATGGAAGAACCTGTACAAGAGTTATCAAAATCAAAGAATTTTTCAGCAAAAGGCTGAAGTGAATTCACAAAGGATTGGTCAAATAAAAGGGCATTAGAGGAACATATTGCATGTCAATAATAACTGGAGCATGGGCAGATATTAAAATTACTCCAATATCTGCATTAATTAATTGTTTTGACAATGCATCTCTCCAGAAAATATTGTGTATTCTAGATTGTCAGCCATATACTGGAGAATTAAAAAGTATATTCTCTTTACTGGGATTGACAGTTCCCCATGCATCACTAAAGGAAGATTGAAAAATTGCTTTTGAGAACTGTTTCCGAGTCTGGAACATATTTCACTGTTAAATTTACATATGAAAAAGAGGTGAAAAAGTTGGTTACAACCACAGCCAAAGATCAAACTATTTTCTGCATATGTCATTAATTTAAAAAAAATGGATTTCCCAAAAAGAATTTGGTCCATAAAAATTAACTGTTGCAGTAGAAATGCTATCAATTTTTAAGTAAAAAAATTCATCATATTCATTTAGAATAATTTTCTTGAGATATAAAAACAACATTTAATTTTCTTTGAACATAAAATAATCACATAATTTTTCTTATTATTAACGATGACGAGAAAACATTGCCAACCCAGATCTGTTCCAGTTTCATTGCTTCATCATCATTTAAATGAGTTTCTTGTAACAGTACAATATCAACTCTAAGATCAGAACGGTTATATAAGACCCTTTGTCTTTTTTTAGGAGAGGCAAGCCCTTGAAATTCCAAGTAACTATTTTCAGCAGCATAAAAATCGAACATCAAGACTTAAAAAACAAGAGTATGTAAGACATATGTAAAGAAATCTGAGTAAATTATTAAGAGTTAAGTAAGGACCAGTTGAAAAAGTAAAATATAAATGAATTGTTAGAATGTTAGGATAAAAGAAAAAGTATTGAAATAATGGGAAAATAAAGAGAGAATGGAGTGGAAAAGAAGAAGGAAGAGGAGATAGACTAAAGAATAAGAAAACAAAAACCAAACCACATACCTATGAGTACGCAAGTGATTAGAGGGAGTAAGAACCACAATATCGAAATGGCACATTTACCCTTCAGGGGTCCAGAAAATGGTGACCTAGTACATAAAATTGAAACACCAACATCAAGACAGCAAATATACCCAAAAAGGTGAAGAAAATACAGTTAAAATGGCAAAGTTAAGACATAAATAACAAATTATCAGATTCTGAAGAAGAAAAATAAATAATAATTAGTACATCATATGAGAAAAAATGGGTTAGGTAGTGAAGTAACGTGATATTTCCATATCATCTCACCTACAATTATCCAAAACCTGCTTGAGTTTAAGAGGGTCCTTAAAATTTGTGGTCTTGTTGCTGTATGTAGCTTTGAACAGGAAAGGATGAAGTAATATGAATCTTGTATTGAGAGAACTGAGGGCAGGTCTTATATTCAAGAATTTCTTATGTAGATCCGCAGTACACTTAGCAATATTATGTGAAAACTTATTAGGTTTCGTGAGATATTCTTTTTACTTCTTAGCTGACAGAATAACTTTGAGAAGATCAGTTTATACACATAATAAGAGATGGATTTATTTAGGTTTCGCAGGCATTGAAGAGGATCAAGAATGCTGTACTAGTCTATGAGCGCTTTGTACATTTAAGGAGGTTGATTTAGGCGTGTTCAAAATTTCCTGAATGAATGACTGAATAAATGTAATGGGGTCTCTCCCTTCAAACCCTTCCGACAGACCGTACATCCTTAGATTGTTGCTTCTGTTTTTATCTCCCAGTCTTCTCTCTGTTATTTAGGAAGAATTTTTTCTTGTTGCGTAGACTCAATTCTTTTTGTGGAATGCTGAGTATCACTTGCTCATTGCTCTTTTCTTTAGAGACTCCTTTCTCTATATTAGACCATTTAGCAACCAAAATTTGCCTCAACTTCGTTTTTTTCATATATGGTTTTAAAGTTATAATTTCTTCAAGTATTACCAAGGGAGTAGATTTTGTGGAAGAAGGAGAATCTTTCTTTGGTCTTTTGGTAGTAGGAGTAATGGAGCCCATAACAGATTTACTAACTGTAGACAGTTGGAAAAACCCTGAGATTTAGAAACCATATTTGGAGATGGCAGAGTTATCCATAACAACACTTTCAAATGTAGATTGCACAGTCTGAGTATCCTTTGGATAAGAGTGAGAAGAAACAGTCAGTTTTAACCTTCTAGTTTTGCCCATAAAAAAGAGGAATACTAGAGAAGCCAGACAAAATTATTTCACCTATAGTAATAAACAAATCTGCAATTATGAAACTATGAAGAATAGGCGATTCAGCGTAGCATTTTTTAGATTGGAGCAGGCAGAAAAGGGTTGGAAAATACATAAATAGTCGGTCCCAAAAAATTAGAGCTATACTCATATATGAATGTGATATGTGGGAAAATGAGATTGGTAACAAATAAGTGATTGCAGGACACATGTGAAAGAACATATTTCTAGGCAAAAGCAGCAAGACCAAGAGGCAAAATGTAACTTTATACCCCATGAGGCAGCAATAGTTGTATTTTCAAGCACATTAAAAATGGCAGCAGATCAGGAAAGAAAGTGTGCATCAATTGTAAAGTCTGTTTAACGATGAGAAGACTTTATGATGTAAATGTGTCCCAACGTCAACATCATGGCAACAATGTAATTCCAGATTAGCAATTCATTATAAACCAATTAAAGCAACAGCAGAAACTGAAAGAATTTTTAAGATGGCGTGTGCTATGAGAAAACACTCATGTTGTTTGTAAAATCCATCAATGAACGTGGAGAAGCGTGGCTCAGTGGTTAGAGGCGGCAGACCTGGAAGCTGAGATCAGCTGTGGACCAGGGTTCGCTTCCCCGCCTCGGCGGGTCTCGGGCTCAAAAATTCCACGGACTCGATAATTCTCGTTCCGGTGCCTACTCAACTCACAGGGTCACACTCTGCGACTCTGGGCAATAGCTTGCTTAATCTCCACTACGGCCCCTCGCGGCGGGATGCCTGGCTTTTACCTTGTGGACACCCTGCCGGGGTATCTCACAGGGGAATACCAGGACGGGTTCCCTAAGCAAGCGCCGAGATGCCTACGGGTAGTCGTGCGCTATACAAGAGCGTAATCATTTCATTTCATCATTTCATTTAATGAAAAGCAGGGGCAAAAGTTCACATTGCAACATTTTTTAACAGTATCTATAAACTAAAATTCAGGGTGACCCAGTATCTCTAGGAACCTGGATGGATGTATGTTAACAAAAGGAATAGAATACTTCTGGGTGAACTTACTCCATAGCTTCCTAGGCTGGAACAAAAAACGCAAAATCAAACAAGAGTTGGCAATAGACCATCTATTTAATGGATACCCATAAAATCACATGTGCACAATCCTGTGGAGACTTATGAACCGATTATGATATCAGTCGGAAAGCATTCCGACCAAATCGGTCTTGAATGGTTTCCAACCTAATTGGATCGGGGAGTCCAACTGACCAATTACGATGCTTCCGAATACAATTCGGTCGGACTCCCATCGACTTCAATGGGAGCCTGTGTTCCAACCGAATACACAGGCTCCCATTGAAGAAAGGAGTGGCTGGGGAAAATTGTGCACCCTTTGGCGGTTGGAAAGGGGACTCACTTGGGTACCCCAACGGGACCCATTCGGAAGGCTCTGGGTGAAGGGGGCCTGCTACGGGCCCCCAAAGTCAGATTCCGAAAGCCAATACGTGTCGGAACAACAGATTCGGAAACACTGTCCGAATCCGACATCGAAATGCAGCTCGTAGACCAGTACGAGTCGACTCCAACCAACTCCTTTCCTCCGAATGCCATTCGGAACCGAGTCAGAACTGACTTGGAAAGTCCGAATGCTTTCCGACTAGCGTAATCGGTAGGTCAGAAAGCTTTCTGAATCAGTCAAAAAGTTGGGTTCCGAATCGGCTTCGGCAGACCCAAATCCAATTCAGAGCCTTTCTGACGAACATTGTAATCGGCCCCACATGGTACACACATTAGCATATGGTAAAAATAACCTCAATTATTACAAATAATGTACTGTAAGGTGCTCTTTGTGAATGGCACAGTGTAGGTGACTGATATGAAATTTGGTGAACAAGAGGTGCGCTGAGAAACATAATTATTATAAACACATGTTGATTTCAGATTTGAACAAATTCAAGGTCATAGAAGACTTCAATTTCAGGTTTCATCTATGGCAATCATTCAACAGAGTCAACAATCAACACACCGATGTTTCGACCCTAAGATTTCAAATTAAAAACAGAGTCTTCAGCAGGACAAGCAAATTAGACACCTACAACAAAGGACATATAGGTCCTTAGTACAATAGTATATTGTATTTATGAAGACCTCATGTGGAACTCTACTTGGAGGTGGCCTTACCTCTTCAGTGTAGAGGGCAAAGGGTAATTTGGATCTGAGTCAATCAGTTTAGGTACATCTATCTGAAATGCATAATCCTGAAATGGAGAGACAAGACCCTCTCTAGTGTATTGTTCCCTAGCTCCAGGCTGCCTTTAACATTTTTATGGTAATTAAATCCCATACATTTAGTTTTGGCTATGGTGATCTCTTGGCCATGATCCTGGCAATAGACTCCAAATTTATTAAGAGGATTTTGCAGACCACCTGGGGTTTTCGAGATTAGTAGATTGTTGTCTGCAAATAACAATAAAGGGATCTTGGTGCAGGTTATAGCGGGGATATCCGCTCAACACTTAGGGGTGGTTAGAAAATCACTCCGCCCGCCATGGTAGTGGGAAAACACCGCCCGCTAGGACCTCAGAAAAACTGCTGGTCCAATTACATTTTGCTCGGCAGTCGAAATCCGACCGCGGCGGTCAGATTCTGGCAGTTAACATTGCTGCAGTTGCTGCTGCCAGCAGCACAGCCACGATGTTCAAAAAAGCATGTCCTGCATGTCCCCGCACTGTGTGGCAGGCACTGCACAGTGCCTGCCACCTGGTATAAGGACATTTAGGGAGGTACCATGGGTACTCCCCAGTGTACCCACACATCCCCCAACACATTTGGGGTCCGCAATAGACCCCCGGAGACATTCTCTGCATGCCTTTCAATGGTGGTCCCACCGCCTCGGAAGGCTGGCTACCGCAGGCATCAAAATCGTGCCGGCGGTACTTGGCCCTGATCCACCACAATTGTAGCGGTCCAGCTCTGCACGCCAGGCAAGCGGGCGGACTGCAACTGCCGGAAAAGTGGGGACGGAAAATCACACCACTGCAGTCATGACTGTGGCAATGCTAATCAGGGTGGCGGTTTTCAGGATTTCGATCGCGGTTGGATGTCGGCCCGGTGGGGGCCATCCGCCCGCCATCCAAATAGACCCCTTAGAAAGGTAAAATACCTAGCCACCCCCTCACTGTTATTTAATTCTTAAGAAGAACCTTCCCTTACTTACAGAATTAAAGATATTAGCCACCAGCAGCAACATATGTAATTAACCTTCTATAAATCACAGATAGACTTTTACATTTCACAGCTGTGTACTCACAGCTTGCATCATCCAAGATTTTAAAATGAGAAAATATCAATACGTCGGAAGAAAAAGCTGCTGCTTCCAGCCTTCAATTCCATTAATTTAAAGATACGGGTACTTATTTGCAACTAAGAAAAGCCCATAATTACTATTTCTGCACCGACAGGCCTGGACTGAACCAATCCACCAAAAGAGGTGTCATTTGGAAGCATTTCATGCCTTGCATATCTCAATCCCTCCTTTGTATTCTGCCAACAGTTCATTCACACATGAAAAATGCACTATCTGCAAAACCGTCCTAATACTGAGTAATGTATATTGATAGGGCTGATATTTGAAACAGGATGCATGCTCACTGAGGATGGAATTGCATCACTTGGAATGTTGAGTACATTTTATATTAATTGAGATTATTGTTTTTACATATCGCTGCTGCTGCAGACAAGTATTTCAAAGTACTTTGGGGGTAGAAGAGCAAGGAAAACAGACAGGGTTGCTATCAGGGCATTTTAAAAATCAAGCATTCTCAGAATGGTTGCTACATCAGTGCAGTCAATATTGGATTGATTCAAATGCCTAGCACAAAAGTGACCTTTTCGAGCTTTCAAACTACAAAACGTTAGTTTTGCATTGGAGGGGAAGGCAGTGCAAGTTTCATAGGTAGGAGCCCTGTAGGCATTGGTTTTTACTAGCAAAACAATATCTCATGTGATGACACAAGAATCCTTTCAAGAAAGCCTAGTTGGCCAAATTTGTGCCAAGAAGCTGGAGATGAGATGGCACTCAGCCACTGAGGGCCTTGTGTATGAGTCTTGAATTCAAACCATTGTTTCATTAGCAGCCAACTGAGTTACGATCAGATGTACAATTCAGATGGTGCATGTTTAATAGTTAATAGTGCATGTTTAATAGTGTTGTACTCTTTGGAGTAACCAACATCATAGTATTAGAAACGCCTTCAGTGATTCTTTCAAAATAGTCAGTCCTACAGATGACCACTGCTATAATAAAGAGGGATCAACCAAGGATGATAAAGCGGAGGTAGGATTTCCAAGGTGCATTTACGTGTTAGCTGGTGATTTGCTCAAGTTGTCCACCTGTAAAAGCTGTGAAACTTGTGAATCAGTAATAACACCCCTTGTTGCAATGTGTGAGAAGACAGTGCTGGAGTATTTTGCTGTCTGTCATTTTCAAAGATGCTGAAAGATCTAGTAGAATGACTTCAGAGACTTGGTCCTAGTCTACAGTGATACTAGGAAGGAGGCGCTGAAATCTCGATTCCACCCCTAATGCCCTAGCTCAATGATTCGTAACCTGTGGTCCAGGGACCCTTGTGTCAGGACCTTACAGGTAGTCGAGATTTCCACTGGAGCAGAAGCTTAACCCCCCAAATCCCACCAATGATTGCCAATAAAGATCTGGGTATTCTTTCTTTAAGACATGTGCCAAGCAATCGGCTCCCTGACACCTTGAGAATCTGCATATCCTACTCTGCGGTTCAGAAATGCTTAGAAAATTACATATTGTTAACAGATTAATAAAATGTATATAAAGAAGCAAAATGTACAACTGAACATTCTAAAATATTCTGTAAATGTAAAGGAATCTGAAATTGGTGGCTAAATAGTAAGTTAGTGTCCTCAGATTGATTCATGGGAGTATTGCAAGTGCATCAAACAGGATATAGTGTGAACGAAAAGTGGCCTCAATTGAATTTAGAAAAGCTCCAACTTTTACATTAAAATTAAAATGTAGATTTTTTTAAAAACTTGTTTGTGAATTAAATAAAAGATTCCACAATATGTATATTTATTTGTTAAATGCTTGTTTCTGTATTTTTCTGTATTGTTTTGTGTTCAAATTATTGAAAATACTTAGCCAGGATTCCCAGATTCCAGTTATTAATCAGTTGGTGGGTCGGATTCCAATAATGATTCAGTGGGGGGCCCTGGGTTCCAGTGTTCCATAATGACTAAGTGAGGGTGTACAGAAGTCAATATGGTAAGAAGCTGTGCTCTAGCTTATAGGTAAAATAGAGTTGATGAAAGAAGCTACTCATATGAGAGGACGAAGCCATCTACTCTTCTAAAATTTGCTTGCTTATGGGTGAACTACATTATTTGAGTTAATTGATTCCTGTACACTTTATTGTAAGATTACAGCCTTCGGAGATAGTTATCATGCTTATGATTATACAGCCAACACATGTTTCACTCCCTCTGGCTGACAGTCCTGGCGCTTTCTCAAGGTTGAACAACACAGTGCATGTTTGGACATATCATCATATACAGGTTTTGCTTTGGCAGGGCGAGTCACACTGTGTGTATACACTGCACATGTGTTAGAAACATAGTCCAGGGACGGATTAGTGAACTTATTTGTGATCACAAATGCGTAAGAAAGAGACGAGTTGGCTCATGAATTAAATGTTTCAAATGTGTTATATGTTTTACACATTTATCAAAGAGTTTATGCCAATGTCTGATGGGCTAATGGGCAGAGGCATTATGCCCCACGTCAAGATCAAAGTTTGGTTGCCTGATCAGAGGTAGCATCTTTAATCAAATGCGTTTCCGAGATGGGTTTTAAGATGCAAGGAAATATGATTTTAGGGACAGTATAATCTGCATGAAGACAGTGATTGAGTCAGTCAGAGATTCAATAACCGAAAGACTTTGTTGAAAAATTGGAAAGTGTATATTTAAAGTGGTTTTGTTGGAAATAATTCCTTTTCGGGTCACATATGGTATAAATAATAATCCTATTGTATGTCTCCTTCAAACTAGTCCGATTCTAGTGGGACAGAGCGTGATATTGAGTCTCAGACCCTAATATCTCCGGATACATGTGTTGCTATGAATTAGCATGCATGAGTAGATCCTAGACTTTCCTAGACTATTCCTCGTTGGAGCTGTAAGTCACAGTGGAGAAGGGTGGAAGATGGTAGACCTGGCATCCTTTACATGGTTTCCCAAGACTTTTTGTCTTCTGACTCCTGTTTTGCTGACTTCATTTTTGCTCGCTTTAGGATTCTAGCAACAAAAAATACAAATGATAGAGGGAATGCTGAACAATGCAACCATTCACCCAAGTCACAAAGATCTGGGTTTAATCCATAGTTATTTTGCTCACCACGACATCCCAGTTTGGATCCAGCCATATCTAAATCAGTCTTGACATTGCTCCTCATGGGAACAGTCCAGCCCGAACTTCTAAGCCAGGTCCTTCCTGGACTAGAAACAAGCATCCTGTGACCGGTGTCGGGGCATCACTTCTCATCAGTCAGGCTAGTTTGAATCCAGTGGCACAGTGAGCACGGGACCCATGTCTGGGCATTCACCTCTCACTTAAGATGATCAAAGCAAAAATAACAAATGATGGACGAAATGCTGAACAATGCAAATAATTACCCCTAGTCACAAAGATCTGGGTTTATACATCATTATTTTGCTCACCACACCATCCCAGTTTGGACCCAGCCATATGCAAATCAGTCTTGCCCCTGCTTCTCAAGGGAGCAGACTAGCCCGAACTGCTAAGCCAGGTCCTTCCTGGACTGGCAACAAGGATCCTAGGATCGTGTACGGGGAATCACCCCTCATTGCGCAAAGGATTGGTCAGATAAAAGGGCAATAGAGGAACATATTCTATATCAATAATAACCAGAGTAGGGTCAGATATTAAAATTGCTCCAATATCGGCATTAAGATTTTTGTTTTACAATGTATTTCTCCAGAAAATGTAGTGCATTCAAGATTGTCAGCCGTGTACTGGAAAATTAAAAAGTATATTCTCTTTATGGGGATTAACAGTTCCCCATGCGTCACTAAGCGAAGGTTGAATAATCGCTTTTGAGAACTGTTTCCAAGTCAGGAACATATTTTACTGTTGAATTTCCATCAGAAAAAAGAGGTCAACAAGTTGGTTACAATTACAGCCAAATAGCAAATTATTTCTACCGGAAACAAGCACCAGGACCAGTTTCGGAGCATCACCTCTCATCAGCCAGGCTAGCTTGAATCCAGTGGTGCAGTAAGCACGGGACCCACGTCTGGGCATACCCTTCCCACTTAGGACAACAAAAGCAGAAAGAAAAAACGATGGACGGAATGCAGAACAATGCAAACATTCACCCCCAGTCACAAAGATCAGGGTTTAATCCATCATTCTTTTGATCACCAGGCTACCCCAGTTTGGACGCAGCCATATGCAAATCAGTCTTGATCCTGCCCTTCATGGGAAGAGTCCAGCCCAAACTGCCAAGCCAGGTCCTCCCGGGAATGGAAGCAGGTATCCTGGGACCAGTTTTGGGGAATTCCCCTTCATCATCCAAGCTATCTTGAATCCAGTGGTGCACGAGTACGGTACCCACGTCTGGGCATACCCTTCCCACTTAGAGTGACAAAATCAAAAAGAACAAATGATGGATGGAATGCTAAACAATGCAAACATTCAACCCCGGTCACAAAGATATGGGTTTAATCAATCATTCCTTTGTTCACCCCGCCACCCCAGTTTGGACCCAGCCATATGCAAATCAGTTGTGACCCTGCTTCAGGATTCTGAGCAATTTACCCGTGCTAACCAGTGCTAACTTGCATATGCTCTGTACTCACGGGAAACATCCTTTACAAAGCAAATTTTACCATGCAGTGCTATTACAACACAGGTTTTACAACAAAAACCATTACAACGCATTGCACTGGGGGGCGCTCTAGGATAGGGAATAGATTTAATTTACTATCCAAAACCTTCCCTAGTGTCCACGGGGACTGGAGTTGGAATAGTAAATTAAACTATTCACTATCCAGCACCCCAAAGCGCTATGCGTTGTAATGGTATGCGTTGTTAAAACTGCGTTGTAACAGCATGCGTGGTAAAAGCATGCGTTGTAATGTCATACATCCGTACTCACAATATGGTAACAATGGCTTATCCACAAATGGCATATTTGATTTACTTATGAACCCCTAGTAAAGTGCACTATATGTGCCCAAGGCTGTAATTTTATGTGCCTGGTGGTCCTGCATCATTGATTGTGTCACCCACCTCAGTAGCCCTTTAAACTTGGCTCATGCATGCCACTGCAGGGCCTGTGTGAGCAGTTTCAAACTTCCATTTTGACCTGACAACTTAACCTACTTGCCAGGCCCAAACCATCTCTTTTATTACATATAACTCAACCTTAAGGTGAGCCTTAGGCAGCCCTATGAGCAGAGCGCAGTGTATTAAAAAGGTAGGATGTTTAATTTTGAGTTGTAAATGTCCTGGTACTGAACAACTATCAAATTCCTTTTCACTACAGCAAGGCATATCTCTCCCATAGGCTAACATTGGGATTGCCTTAAAAACATTGTTTAAGTGTAACTTCCAAAGGGGGGCGTGGTCTAGTCGAGCTGCGAGATGGACGCTCATTGAGAGGGCTCCACCGGCTGAGCCAACATCCGTCCATAATCCTCAATAATCTTTCAGATTTTATACATGGAAGCATTAGATTACATTGCCCTATGCTCTGTGCACAAATCGAGCCCAACTCCGAGGCATTTGAGCCGGAAAGTCGACATTTGCTCATGGGTCTGGCCGAGCCGAGAACGTGCAGCGTGGCCCGTTGAACAGCAACGATCAGCGTGTAGTAAGACACAAGAGAGCTAAATCTGATGGGAGTGAGCCCTTCGAATTCTAGCAACTACCCGGAGACTGAAGAAAGGGCTCGTGCCTAAAAAACACCTGCAGTGACGGGCAGGGCCTCGGAGGCGTGGGCCTTTGGGGCACGCCAGAGGTGCAGGCCGGGCGGATCCGGCTGAAGCGGTTGTTGGCGGGAAACTGAGGTAACACGAGCTGATGGCGGCCTGATACCTCGACTCACCTCAACACAGCGTTGACTATTTGCTATGGCCCGATCGGACTGAAGCCACTGCTAGAAACCGTGACCTGAATGGTAGGAGGAGCGGTTGGAAGGAGCTAGCGGGCGGGCGAGCTGCAGGTGCCGGCTCCGGCTGACAAAGGATCACCACGACAGGGTGGTCACTGCTCCTGCGGACGGTGCTGTGGGGGGCCGCCCGGATGAAGAGACCATGCAATATTGCACTGGTGGGCCCTGCTAGGTCCGGGCAATGATCGCACTACCCTGAAATATGTTGCGGGCCTGTGCGCATCGCATACACTGCAGTTGCTGGACACTGGAACTAAGTGGCCTTTGTCTGCCAATATTCGGCAAGCTCAGGGGGAAACATTTATTGTACTGCTCAGATGAGACTACCCAGCACATTAGGCACTATCTGCGTCCTCTCATCTGTGGGACAGATGACTCACAGGTAGCGGATCAGGCCCAGGCCTCAGGCCCCCGGACTCGAGAACTGCAGGCTACTTGCTGGGATCGCTCGATGTGTGGATTGACACCTGGTGGCTGGGCCAACCAGTGGATAGCCCTCCGTCATCTTGACTGGGGCCACACAGGTAAGTACGAAGCTCCGGCTCGGAGGGGAGACGCATAGCTAAGTTCCTGCTTCTGGGGCTTTCGAGAGCCCAGGCCCCAAGGAAACGGTACGTGGAGAAGCCAGTCGGGCTTGGACGTGGCTGCCGCGGGCATTACAGGCTGACCCCCATGCAAGCTTGTTATCAGTAATCTGGGCCTTCCTCCCATCTGTGAATTTGCACTACTGTGATAGCTGAACAGTTTGGGTCGGGCCCCCCATCGGGTCAGAGCTGTTGCTGCCGTACAACATTTCACAGGTCTCCTGGGCATTCTAATGCAGACTGCGAGTATTGCCGCATGTTGAGCAAACCTCGAATCGATACAGCTGTTATGCAAATAGCTGCCCAGAGCCACAACCAGCACCAATCAACAACGTTACCTATGGTCTCCTGCAGACTTTGAACGGAGAGAGACATCTCATTGACCTCCGGATAGTAAAATGTGGGAAACCAACTGCGCCTGAGATTACACAGTGAGACCACTAGCAACCTGCTGCGTGCCAGAGAACACCTGAATGCCCGGAGGCAAGTGGGGTAATGTGTTATCAGTGAACCCCCCGTTGACTTCTGACCTGGCGCAGGATAATAGAAGTAATCCAGGGTCTGCCTCCGCACAATTGTTGAAGACTAAAGAGTGAAAGTGCAGGGCCATATTTCCAAACGACACGCCCAAGTGCCAGGAAATACTCGTCTACACACAATATTGGAATATGGGGAAAACGGATACTGAGCAGACCAAGCTGCCATTCAAAAATAAACGTGCGACTAGACACACCGAATCTGAACAAGACCCCCGAAACCGAACACAGAGATGGCGCTGCTGAGGGAGGCGATGATATGGAGTCTCTCCTCCTGGAAATAAAGTCGAGCCTCAAAACAGATTGATAGCAAGATAGACAAGCTAACTGAAAGGCTAGACCAAGTCAAAAACCAAGTGGATAAACATGAAAGGCACATTGACCAACTGGAAAACCGAGTTTCTGATGCCCTTGACTGCCAAACCAAATCTAGAGAACAATTGCTGAATATGGAAGGGGTCTTGGAGGTCATTAAAGCCAAAAACAAAGACTTAGAAGCCTGGTCCTGCCGGAACAATATCTGTATAACGGGTATACCAGAAACTACAGCAATGGCAAGGTGGAGGCCCTTTTGGAAAGCTTATTGCACGATGTCTTTGGGTCAGCTCTCTCTACCATGCACATTGTGGAGAGAGCTCACAGATCCCTTTACCCGAGACCCATCTTAGCTCGCCTGCTCAACTACCGGGACAGAGATGGTATCCTCCGGGCTGCCAAGGAAATGGTCCAGATAACACACCAGGCCAATAATATATCCTTTTTCCCTGATTTTACCCCGGCAGTCCAATCCCCGAGGAGAGAATTTATTCCGGCCAAGAAGATTCTCAGGCAAGCGGGAAGACTATGCACCCTTCTATACCCTGCTAAGTTCAAAATCACACACGAGGGCAGCAATCACCTGTTCACAGATGATAAATCAATGCTGAAGTATGTTAAACATGTTACTGGTAATAAACACCTGCCGAGGACTCCCAGGAGTTCAGAAGCAAATCAAAGCAATAATGACTGACCTTTTTGCGGGTCTACTAGGATTGAACCAATAAGCGTGACGGAAGGGTGGGCAGGGAACTTTCTGGATATTCTGTTCTAGAAAATGTCACTTGTATGCTCACTCCGCTGTTAATCTCACACAGTCACATAAGCTGGACAATGGGTATCATTCATTGTTCTCTCATCAACTTCTCAGCCACCTGGTCTTAGACCAGGGAGTTCGCCGGAGACACCTCGCCCCCAGGGAGATCTCCTGCACCTGTTTTCTTAGCCTATGTTGGGAGGCAGTTTGCAGTTTTAGGTGGGGGGACGATATTGCTCAACCTAATTCGGGGGTTGGTGTGGATGGGGGTTCGGGTTAGGGTTTTAGTACAGCAGTTTATGGTACATGAGTTTCGCAGTATGTGTTGGCTCTTAGACAGAGATAGACAGCATGCCAGTTGCAGCGAAAAATGGGCTATTTATACTCATACACTGAGGGAGGCTGCTCCTCTTACATTAAATACCCATGGTATTTTCAGATGCATACGCGAAGTGTATTGGATTTACAACTACACACAAAAATGTCCACCCTAAGGTTTTGATCGTGGAACATCAGAGGTCGAAATGACCACAGAAAGGTTCAGCTCACTCAGGCCTATCTGATTCGACACAAAATCGATTGTTGTTCCCTGCAGGAGAAACACCTATCTGATGCATCTCGCACTAAGCTACAGCATAGAAACTGGGGCGAGATGTACACCACAGGATATTCAAACTTTGCCAGTGGTGTAGCTATATTGACACGCAGAGGCTTAGAATGGAAAACCATGTACACGCACCTCGATCCTTAACTCCTTCGCTGCTCAGGACAGCCCCCGGCCATTCAACGTCATGGTGGACGTGGGCTAAGGACGGCTGGGGGGAGTCCCACAAAGCGGGAGAATTAACGCAGCTCGCAAGGGGTTAAAGGTACACTATGTGGGATGGAGATGGTATTTGCAGCCATACATGACCCCAATTCTGACTAACCAGAATTTTTCCATAATGTGTTTAGAAATCGCTAGCTTAGACTGTGAAACTGTTGTCTGGAGGGGGGGGGGGGCTTCAACGCCATACTAAATGATTCACTAGACAGAAAGGGAGCGTCACGGAAACTACATCCCCGTCAAGTGAAGCCCTTAATTCTCTTATTTAAGCTAATGACCTGGTAGACATCTGGAGAAGTCGTAACCCAGATAGTACAGTGGTATCATGTATCACCTCGCAACAACATAATGCATAGTCCAGATTGGACCACTGGGTATTTTCCCGTGATATTGCCATGTTGACATCGGAGGTCTGCCTTCTGCCGCGCACACTCTCTGATCATGCCCCCTGTTTTCTGCAGATAGAAATCCCAGCTTCTGCTAGGACCCTGTTCGCTTGGAGGCTCCCCCCCCCCCGGCCCTGCTTGACATCACCTTCCGTGAAGAAATCAGGAAAGACATCAGTAACTACTTTTCCAAAAACACGGGATCGGTGGGATCAGAGAGTACGCCGTGGGAGGCCTTTAACGTAGTCATAAGGGGATGTTGCATCGCCAAAAAAGCAGGTGTGCTGAAGTCAATCAGACAGAGACTCAAGACACTTGAGACATAAATTAAAAACATAGAGACAAAGTTCTCTAATACTGGAGAGGGTGACCACTTAGCATCCCTCAGAGCACTTCTTTTAGAATACATTGAGGAGGTGAATCGGGAGGTAAAGTTTCTGGGGAAATATAGCACGTCCAGACGTTACGGGGAAGGTGATTGCCCTGGGAAAATACTGGTGGCCATGCTTAGGCCCCGAGAAATTCTGCCATCATTACAGAGCTAAGGGATAAACAAGGCAACATTATTAGTGGTCCGCAAAAGATACTCGATCACTTTACGGATTTCTATTCTACTTTATAATCCTCTACTATCCCAGACATGAAGGAGAAGCTGCATACATATCTCAAATCTCTTGAACTATTGTGGTTAAGTAGAGCGCACAGAGTATATCTAGATAAGCCTTACACGGTAGAAGATATAATTCGGGGCATTAATAGCCTCCCCAATGGCAAATATGGCATAACCACTTCATTCTAAAACCTATAGTACATTATTAGCCCCACAATTATTGGAAGTATGTATATCAAGAGTCACTTGAAATGGGCTGCCTTCCATCCTCGATGCGTGAGGCAGTAATTTTAATGTTGTTAAAGCCTGAAAAGGATCCCACTAGCTGTGACTCCTACCGCCCACTCTCTCTCATTAACGTAGACAATTCGATTTACGCCAAACTAGTAACCCAAAGACTACAGCCACTACTTTCCAAGATAGCGAGACCGGAACAGTCTGGTTTCATCCTGGGCAGGTCGAAGGCCCACGATTTGAGAACCTTCTTTGCTCCTACATCATTACTTAATTCCCGAGACTCCTGCAGCAGCATTATTGCTAGACGCAACTAAAGCCTTTGATTCACTCAAATGGCCTTATTTATTCACTTTCTTGAGCAGAATAGGCCTCAGCCCTGCATTTATAGCACAGATCAGACTCTTGTATGCTAGCCCTACTGCCAGGCTACGTGTAAACGGGCTGCTATCAAAACGTTTTCCTATCACCAGAGGCACGAGACAAGGGTGTCCTCTATCTCCAATCCTCTTTGCTATAGCCATGGAACCTTTGGCTGCCCGGATCAAAAAACACCATGCGAACAGAGGGGTCGGATTCACCACAAGAGGCTTATTAATTTTCTACATGCAGATGACATCACGCTCTATATTAGCAATTCGGAGGTGAACTTATCCCCCATACCCAGCGAAATAACCAGGTTTGGCGGGCTGTCTGGGATTCAGATTAATTGTTCCAAATCCACGATGTTTCCTCTGACAGAATGTACTACCCCATTTGCCTTGGACTATCCACTCAAGTAGGCAGACGGCCCAGTTAAATACCTGTGGATCTGGTTAAATCGCAACACGCAGGAACTTTGGTAGATTAAACTTGGGCACGCAGTTAGCTGATTTGAACGGAAAATTAAAACATGCTCACGCCTGCCTCTTTCCCTGGCGGGAAGAATAGCTATTACAAAGATGTTCGTTCTGTCAAAATGTTTATACAGTTTTGTCAATCTCCAAGTACCCCTTACACTAGCTTTTTTTAGGACAATGAGATCCTATATGCTACAACTGGTGTGGGCAGGGAAACAGGCAAGTATCTCCTGGGAACTCCTTACCATCCCTCATGGCCAGGGTGGTCTGGGTGCCCAAGACATTCCCTTTTACGCTAACTGCACACAGGCTCAATTCCTCAATCATTGCCTATTCCCCACCCCATTTCAACCACAAATAGCTATCGAACTGGTCAGAACAGCGCCCGTCCCACTAAACGTCGCAGTGTTTTCTAAATTTAAAAGTCCAAGAAACTAAATAGACACTACTGAGACACTGAGATGGGCCTGGGATGGTCTGCGATTTATAGCAAAGCAGGAGCAGTTATATGCCCCATCATCTCATCTCGCTTGCAATCCCCAGATACCATCAATGGCTAAACATGGAGAAATTGTACGAGCGGATAGTTTGGGCTGGAAGACCTTTGGGAATCTTCACCCGGGTGATACCTTTCTCTCACCTCCGTCAGCGGCAGGGGAAAATGCAGCACATTTCTCTGACCTCTTTCTATATTACCGGGTTTGGGCCATCTGTTGTTAATTACGTAGCTCCTTCCCTTTACAGCCCTAGAACACATGTTTACAAATACATCTCACCATAAGCTAATTACAAGACTTTACAACTCCATGCAACGCACTCATCCAATAGCTCATCCCAAGTCTCTTGAGGGTTGGAAAGAAGAACTACCCATGCCCCTTACAGAGGAACAATGGAAGTTCTGCTGCGGTCAGCTAGAAAGGCTATCCTCGAACTACAAACTTCGACTAATTCATTTCAAGATCTTGCATAGATACTACAGAACACCAACTCCGTTTTTTAAACTGGGGTTGCGCGAAGACGATACGTGCTGGTGGTGTGGCTCACCTCGGGCCTCTTTCCTGCATATGGCTTGGCACTGTCCTAGGATAGCACAATACTGGGTGGAAATTTTTACCTCAATCAATGAACTACTAGAACTGAGGTTGGAGCCATCACCACTCCTGAGTATCTTTGAGTACACGAAAGACACTACTGACGAATCTAAACAACTGCTTGCTATGCTACTGTTTTTGCAAAGAGGCGGGTGGCCATGAATTGGGGCAGAGCTGTGGTCTCGAAGACTAAATCTTGGGTAAAAATTTGATCTCCTGACAAGAAAAGCTCAATATATTCTAGGAACTGATGCCGGCTGCCTCTAGGCCCCAAGATATTTCGGTGCCTTTTTAAGACTGGGTTAGATCTCAAAATGTAATAGATACTCATACAACCGAGCACTAGGTCTTCACTAGTAAATTGCTTTTGCTAGGCCTATGGATCATACTGCCATGTTGTAACCTATCAGTATTATTATGCTCCCTTCTGTGTAATAATTCATCTGATGCATGTGTAGGCTGCTACACCTAATGTCACTTTTTATCTGTTAAGAGCTGTAACCGTCGCAATGCTGTGTCAACATGGTCATGTATGTTAACTGCTGTGCTTAGTTCTCCCCATGATTGGGGTTGTTGTTCCCTTTTTTCTGTTATTTTATTTTTCCTCGTCTTTTCTTTACCTCCCTCTCCTCCCTTACTTCTCCTCTTCCTTTTTTTCTCTCCTTTGCCCTCTTTTATCCCCCTCTTTTGTTCACATGTGTCCACAAATTGCTAATGAAGCAGATTAGTTGTATGTATTGATCGATCTTATATGAAAGGTGGATTCTGTTATGTTTTCACAAAATGTTCAATAAACACATTTTTTTAAAGTGTATCTTCCAAATGGGAAAAGATAGAGATTTGGATAGGGAAGTTTGATTTTATACTGTAAGTATACAAATGGCACTTTTAGAAAGTTGGCATTTTCTTACTTTAAACATTCCGTGCCTCTGCCTGTCTCTGAATGCACGTGTGCATTGGGTGACAGCTGGGTTTTGTGCATTCCCTCTAGTCAGTCACACACAAAGGGAGCTAGGGTATGGCATTTGCATCATGATAGCCCATCACCAGGCTGATGGGCCTTCTTGGAGCAGATTGGGAGGGAGGAGCTGACACTTGCACCTAAATAGGGCTGTGCCTGTCCCCACACAAAGAGCTGCATACCCCTCTTTAGTGAGTCTGGAGCCAGGGCAAAAGAGGCAGGGACCTTGTGATCTTCAAAGGCCTCTTTGAAGTCTCCCCCACTTCAAAGTCCCAGCTATGTATACGTACTGGACCCCTGATATCAGAACTTTGCTTGCTGTAACCAAGTACATTCTGCATGGAAGAAGAACTGCTAAATGCTTTCCTGTGCTGGACTGCTGCTTGCTGGTTGCTGTGCTGTAGGACACACTGCCACTTTGCTACCTGCTTTGCTGTAATGGCTTGCTGTCTGCTGCCTCTGCCTGGGTATTAGAAGGACTGGACATGCTCTCTACATCCTTGAACCCAAGTTTCACCAAGGGCTTGCCCCATGTTCTTGAAGTATCAAGTCCATCAAAGACTTCCTTCAACTCTGCTTCAGCTGCTAGACTCTTCCATCTGTGAGTCTTCATTGCCTGATGCACCAATCTAGTCTTGGGTCTCAGAAGTGGGTTCTGCAGCTGCTTTTGTTTCAAAATTGAAGCAGTGATGACTCTGCACCGATTGTAAATGATGCAGTGCCCTTCGCTTCCAACGCAGTGCCAAGCCGAGGACATCTTCATGGCTCGACGATGACGTGGGTCCCAACTGCAAGGTGTGATGTCAATGCTTGCTCCGTCCAAGGTACTTTGTCAGCGTGACCTGTCTCAGACCCATAGCCGGCATGCCCTCCATAGTGGTCAGCTTGAACTTTGGATTTACCCCAGTCTAGCATGACGTCAAGTAACACTATTGACTTTAAAGCACTATATTGCAGTGTGTCATTTAAAAGTGTATATCTCGAGTTCTACTTATTGTTTTTTTGTCGTTTTGGTCTTGTTTTACTCAGATAGATATACTTATTTCTTTTTACTTTATTTATGGTTTTTCACATATGAACAACAACTCAGATAGATATACTTTATGTTTTTAAACCGGTGTGGAGTCTTTTGTGCTGTTTTCATTGTATTCCTGTAATTTAAGTGTGTGCAAATAATTTACACATTGTATCTTAAATTAAGCCTGACTGCTCTTTGCCAAGCTACCAGAGGGTGGGCACAGGTTAATTTAGGTTGTGTACCTGACTTACCCTGACTAGGATTGTAGTCCCTACATGGACAGAGTGCAAACTTCTGCCAACTAGAGACCAAGGGGCTTATTTACAAGCCTAGTGCGCCGCTGGAACGTCACGTTTTGTCATGTTCCGGTGGCGCACAGTGCATACCTATATCTACCAAGATATGGAATGTCACCCTGCGTGGCTTTTCATAGCCTCATTCATATTGTGTAAGGCAACGCAGCGCAAGTCACTGCGTTGCCTTACACTGCCCCCCGGTGAGGTATGCCATGGGCATTGTGGAGGGTGTTCCCACTCAATGCCCATGGTTTTTCACACATTCCCAGATTTACAACAAAGCATATAAATCTGCAAATGCATCAAACCTTGCGCCTCCCCAGGGGTGGCATAAGGGTTGTTTTTTTGAAGGAAAGTGTCCCTTTCTCCACAAAAACAACCTGATTTCAATGCAGGCACCCTTGCATGATGGTGCAAGGGTGCAGCGTTGGCACTCGGCTGCAGATTGTGCTTCGGTGCTGGCTGAAAGTTCAGGAATGCACTGTATCTTGTAAATTCGGTGCATTCCTGCCCTTTCAAATTGGTGTATGGCAGCGCAGCAAAATGACTTGCGGTGCTGCCCTACACCAATTCCTAGTAGATGAGGCCCACAATTTCTAACAGAAGATACATATTAATGTATGTGTAACCACTTGCTGTATATGTAGACAATTATTGAGATTGAATGTTGATGGGCTATACATGTGCTATGTACCTAATTGGTCCAATGCGGCAGAATGGAAGTCAATATCGGCAAAAGAAGTCATTTTGCAGAGCCCAAATTAGTAAAAAAAGAAAAGTGCTAAGATTCACAAGGGAACCTATATCTATGAGCACAGCAAATATATGTAAATAATAATAATTGGTTATGATTGGAGTCAGTATTATGCAGGTGGTGGTAAACATACCAGTGAGGTTGAGAAAGAAACTTGTATTAGGAAAATCATGCTCTTTATGGGAACCACTATTTCGCACTGTGGTCGAAGGGGACAGAATTCACAGCGCTGTTAGGGAATAGATAATTTGGATTTCTGCTCTGTTAATGAGGTGGTTCATTTCATGAAGCGGAACATTGTTGTTGATATTCAGGCCACCGAGGGGAAAGTTAATTTAGATACAAAGATCATCAATAGAGGGAAACAACAGAATTGTGGAGGGAGAGGCAATAATCTGAAGCACAGTGGCAGTGTCTCCTATTTCTTCCAGAGTTTCAGATGCCAGTCGTTGTTGTCTGTAGTCTCTGTAGTCTTGTACGGGACTGCGATCAATCTGTAAGAAAGTGGTTGTTATATTAAGGTTCCCACATACGTCGTTTTCAGTCAGTTTGAAGGTGAAGGTTTGGTCAAACTAGTCTCCATTTTAGGATGGCTCATAACCAATTCTTAATAGGTCTTAGTCCTTTTAAGAACAAGCTATGGACCATTCTAAAATGGCAAACACTTGGTACAAGACTAGCTTGCCCGGCCTCTACATTACTTTTAGCCGTACCTTTAGAACCCCTAGATCAATCACATGCCATATATCTGTGCATACTAATTAAATCTGGAAATTGCCATCCTGTCCTATTTGCATGCAACATCTTATGCTTTGTAAACAATCCTGGTGAATCATTGCTTGTTGATGTTTCTGTGGCAGTTGTTTTGGGTTGTAAGACCAATTGCACAATGTCATCGGGATGGGGAGCAATGCCAAATAGTAGGCTTTTTCACAATTGTTCAGTGTGAGGTTTTGCTTTGGACCGATGATCCACGTACTTACCTCAGCTTCAACATACCAAAGAGTACTAAAGATATTTAGAGCTCTAATTTCCCATGTTAGACACACATTTTAACGACTTTTATAAACTGGGTCAGCAAAAATACTTCCCTAAAAAGGAACATCTTTCCTAGAACACTCTATGCAGAAGACACGGTCTCCCTATGGGTGTCACAAAACACTCTAAAACTTATACATCAAAGTAAAAATAGTTTTTATGGGGCAAAAAGAGGTCAAGAGTTAAAAAACTGACAATTTACCAGATAATAGGAGATGGAAAATTGAGCTTTCCTCACACAGAATAAAATGTACAAATAGCACCGATCCACCCGGCCTAAAAGTGGGTGGTTCCACTTCTACTGAAACCATGGGTTACAATTGAACAGAAAACTCCAACATCCCCCTGTGACAGACAATATGACTTCTTTAAGTGTGGAAAACAATACTTTGAGAACAATGACGGCCCTCCTGGACCACTAGCACTTGAGGGCATGACTGAAAAACATATATTTTATGGACCTTTCGTACCCACTAAGTCCTGGAGCAGATAACCCCAATTTCATCCAGGCACACTAGATGAAATCTTCATTTTTTGGAAACTTTGGAGGCTATTACTGTTAGGAAACCTATGTGAAATGACTGAGACTCATGTATCAACCTTTTCCATCTTACACCCCAAGATGACTACGACCTATTCCCAGAAGACACTGACATTGGTGCTGACCCCCTTGGTTATAGAGGGAGGTTCAAGGGACCTTTCTTTTACAGAATATTGTGTAGAAAAAGGGATAACTAAGAGAGGATTCATGTGTTATATAAGAGACTTTTGTCAACTGTTTCAACTTAGTCCCATAGTTATAGGAAACAAGGATTGGAAATGCAATATGTCGATGGGGCAAGATGGCGGTCGCGATAATGGCCGTGTGAGCTGACTTCGGGAGCTCTCCTGAGAAACCCCCCCAGCTGTCCTAAGATGTGAGGCGGCACTGTGGACATGTTATAGAAGGGAGGAGAATAGGAAAGGGAAGCAGGAGACTTTCTGGTCATGATCTGGTGTCTCTGGCTGTGGCGTTTGAACTCACCTGCATTTTCGTGTTGCGCTTGCTATTTCACGCATCAGCCCCGTTGGTCCGAAGGCCCCAAAAACGGGAAGAGGTGCCAAGACGGGCGGCACTCCTGCTGGATCTAATGGTCCTGGAAGCCCTGTGAAGGGAATAACCCCCGCAGCTGAAGGTGAGAACGAGACACGCCGGTCGACTGGAGCGGTGTTTGTTAACCACCCAAGTATGGAGGGAATCACGGATCGAGCTGCCTGCCGTATGGGTGGAGCAGGCACTTCTGCTCGCGGGTGACAGACTGTCTCATTGTTTAAAGCCCAAAAGCTAAAGAATAAAAAGACATTAGAAGATTTGAATTTGGGTGTAAAACTTCCTTTGAAGAGTGCTGGCTCCCCCATCTTATTGCCGGAACTGGAGTCACAAGGTACTGTGAGTTTGCTCCTTGGCAGCATGCATACTGATCTCAATGCCCTAGCTGAGATTTCTGGGAAGGGTGCTGATGGTACGGGGGGCCAATCCACCCCAAATAGTAATCTTTTTTTTGTAAATGAAGATGTGGCTAACCCGTTTAAATTGACTGAGAGTGGGAAACTGGTTGGTGAAAAAACCAGCATGTTGCCAAAACAGAGCATTATGGGGAATGTAGTCCCGTTATGTAAAGATCCGGGGATTACACTGGAAGGTCTCAGCCTAGAACCACAGGCACCAAAATCTTTATCGGATCTCCCGGCTGTAGGTAAAGATGTTATAACACTTGGGAAGGATGTGGACTCAGGGGAATCATTTTTCTCCGTGTCAGATCATTCACTATCATCTGGCGACAAGAGCTTTGGGAGGAACTAGGCAGAGGCTGAGAGTGACATAATAAGTCTACATATAGAGGAGGGAGAGTATGGAGAAAATTTGCCACATATATCCGGAACGGTCAGAAAAAGGGGGCATGGCACCCACGCCACCAACAAAGCTTCTGGCTCAGCAGGTTCTTTGGTATGGGACTATTCTTTCTCTTCCAAACTGGAAGGAAACGGTGTAACTGTTGGAGATACGCATCTAGGGCTCCCTAATGGAAATCCAGTTGAATCTAGTGAAATAACCCTCGCCACAATATATCAAAGTATAGTGGATCATAGGGACGAAACTCGTACTGAGAGTTCACGAACCCAAGGGGCCTATCGGAAATTACAAAATTCAATACAGAGAGTGGCTAAGACATGCTCAGACTTCGCTGTTAGAATTGGAGAAGCGGAAAATAGAATCACTACATTAGAAGATTAGCTTGCCGCTCAAAAGATTCTTACCCACTCCTTAGAAACTCAGAAGTCGGACACATTATGGAAGTAAAATGATCTTGAGAACCTAGCCAGAAGAAATAATTTACGGATTCTAGGCATTTCAGAAGGCAAGGAAGGAACAGATGTTTGTCAATTTGTGATGGAACTTTTCTCCAAAGCTTTTCCCGAACTGCAACACTGGAATTGGAAAACGGAAATCCAGAGAGCCCACCGTTTTTCCTTCAACCCACGTAAACAGCCTGGCACGGCTGTAGAAAAACCTCGGGCTATTTTGATTTGCTTAAACAACTTTTTGGCCAGAGAGGCACTTTATGACCTAGCCAGACCTGACAGGAAAAGGGCAGGGAAGAATTGTGATTCTTTTTTGAGACCTGATTACTGTCAGGTGACGGTCGAAAAAAGGTGGCAACTCCGCCAACTAATGCCACGTTTTCAGGAAAAAGGAGCGCAGGTGTTTTTACTTAACCCTGCCAAATTGAAAATAGTATGTAAGGGAGAGACTAAATATTTACTTTCAGAAGTTGCAGCAAAGGAATATCTGCATACATTATAGGGCTTTCAGGAGACTTCAGTTCATTATCTATGTTTAGCTGATGATGAAGTCATACATTTTTCTTTCTTCTTCCCTTTTTGGCTTTTTTCTTGCTTTTTTCTGTTATGTTGTTTTTTGTTTTTTCTGCATCCGGCTAGCATTTTGCTTTTGCCTGTCTTTTTTTTCTTCTATACTTACCTTCTCCTTCTGTATTTGGGCAGGGGTGTCGAATCAGGAGAGCGCGTGAGTTAGTCAGCTCTCCATCACTGAGGACATATGGTCCTTGTGCCTTCAGAGCAGGGTGGGAGGGGGTGCAGGGGCGGTTTAGGGGGTCAAGGGTGTGGGGGTTCAGGGAGGAGGGGGGTGTTCTGGAGGTTTTGTTTTGTGTTTGCTATGTCTTTGTTTTTTTGCTGCTACATGTATAAAATTGTTTGAAATTTGCTATCTGCTTAAATGCTTCTCAATTGTACCTAGAGAATTTCATGTACAAGAATGATGCGTAGTCTTTGTGTGTGTTCACTTAATATCTGCGGTCTAAATGATAGGAGGAAGCGGGGCATGTTAGCTAAAATGCTTTCCCATATGGAGATAGATGTCGTTTGTTTCCAAGAGACCCATATACAGTGGAGTAATCGGGGTTGGCTGAAAGATCTGGGACTTGAGCTCTGGGCTTGTACCCGACAGAATGCAACAATTAAAGGGGTAGCTATTTTGGCCAGAGCCTGCATGGCTTTTCCTAAACGTATTAAAGTAGATAATCTAGGTCGATTGGCAATTGTGGAATTAAATATAAACAACACTTCTGCTTCAGTCTGCTCAGTGTATGGATCTAACTTAGATGATCCAGAGGTTCTTACTTTTTTAAGTGTCGAATTTGCTTTATGGCCTCAACCTTTGATATTTTGTGATGATCTTAATATACTTTTAGATAGTAAGTTTGACATATTTCAAATGTATCCATATCAAGGGAGGAAGGCCAGAGTTTTTAAAGCTCTACAAGGAGTTATGAAGGAACATGGATTATCTGATTGTTGGAATAAATTTAAACCATCCATTCCTGGATTCACATATTTTTCTGCTCCTCATAACATGCTAGTACGGCTGGATTATTTTTTTCTTTCTAGCCAACTACTCGAGTCAACTCAGATTGAGATTTACCTGAGAATCATTTCAGACCATAACCCTTTAGCAATTGAGATTCCACAGAGGGGTATTTCAAAGGTCCAGAAACCTTTGACCTTTGAAAGGAAACTTTTGTTTGATGAGGCATATTGCTCGTATATGAACAAATGGATTGCAGAATTTTTTTCTTTTAATCAGCATACAGCCTCAGTATTGACGGTTTGGGATGCTTTTAAAGCCGCCATTTGAGTAGAAACTCTTAGTTTCTCTATAAATCGTCAAAAAACAATACGGAAGGAAATTAATGATTGGATTGAACAATTGAAAGTAGAGAAATGTGATTTAATGAGTAGAATTTCTGGGGGTCCTGGTATTGAAGATTGTCATCAACGCCTTGCCATTAGAAAATCAAAAATCCACAGACATTGTAGTGCAGAATTGGCAGCTAAATATATGCATTGTAGGGCTGAGTCATATGAGTTTGGTGAAAAAAATGGTAGAGTATTAGCCAAACGCTTGCAACAACGACAAGTATTTAACTGTATCTGCAAGATTATTGACCACACGAGGCAAGTTCAGTATACCCCGGCAGGGATTTTAGATATCTTCCAGAAATTATATTGTCAATTATATACTGAAGAAGCTCCTTTGATGGAGAATCTATCTGTAGAGGAATTTTGCAGTGATATGGAAATAACGATGTTGAATGAGCAACAAAATGAGATTCTTGAAGCCCCCCTTACTTGGGAAGAGATTGATTCTGCAATAACATCATTAGCCATTGGTAAGGTTGTGGAGCCAGATGCAATACCTTTAGAATTCTATCGGACTTTTCGACAAACACTTACGTTTGATCTAATGCTTATTTTTGAACAGGCTTGGAAAAGTTATATTCCAGACTCTTGGAGGCAGACAACTATTATTGTATTTAGAAAAGGCAAACCAGAACTTAATCCCGCTTCTTACAGGCCCATAACTTTGATAAACTATGAAAATAAAATATACTCAAAGCTTTTGGCAATAAGACTCGGTAAAGTTATCAACCCTCTAGTATCTTTACGTCAGCATAGGTTTATCCCAGAAGGGATACGGCTGACCATATTCGCCGGGTCATAACCCTTCTCGACCGCACACAGGTCATGGTGTTACCGCTGGGGGTTCTCCTTTTGGATGTGGAGAAAGCATTCAATAAGGTCTCCTGGTAGTTCCTCTGGTCTGTCCTTAGGTCGAGAGAGTTAGGTGGGAGTTGTGCACAAGCAGTTAAAGCAATGTATCAAGTCCCAGAAGCTGAGATTCGGATTTCGGGGCAAGATTCAAAAACATTTACCAAAAGCAGAGGCACGAGGCAGGGGTGTCCCTGTCCACCCCTGATTTTTGCTCTGTATATCGATCCCTTTTTAAGAAAACTTGAGTCGAATCAGCAAATCAAAGCGGTCAGTTGTGGGGGGGGTCGAATATAAGGCATCAGCATACGCGAATGATATCGCAGTTCTTACGAGCGATGTTGTATCTGCTTTTCCAGTAGTGAAGGATTTAGCAATCCAGTTTGGCGCTATGGCAGGTTATAAATTAAATGTTGACAAAACACAAATTATTTGCTCTGGCATGACTTGCCCCTCGGGGTATCCAGTAGTTGCAGAAGCTATGTATCTGGGCATAACATTCACAGCGGAAGTGGAAAAAATACCTGATCTAAATATTAAATCAATAATAGAAACTTCCAACAAAAAATTGGAGAGATTGGATCATCTGCATTTGTCCATTTTTGGACGCAGTAATGTTATTAAAATGACTATTTTACCCAAATGTCTTTATCTTTTTAGGACCATCCGGCTTGAGTTTTCCTCTTCTTTTTGCTTTGTAAAGTTAGATAGGATATACTCTAGGTTTCTCTAGGGTTAACGTAAACCTAGAAGAGCATTCAAACGATTGATCCTTCCAAGACGACAAGGGGGTTTGGATATACCTAGTTTTTTGCTTTATTACTGGGCTGCTATGTTGAAACATATAGACATTGCTTGTCGGTAATAAGGCTAATATATCAATGGAAAGTACCTCCTCTATTTATGACCTAAGTTTGAGTCACCAAGCTAATGGGTGTTTGGTATCGTTTCTCGAGCCCAGTTACTATAAAAAAAACAAGATTTAAAATTGTTAAGGCCACATGCAAGGTTTGGAGACAGGTTCAAAGAAAGAATAAAATCTCAAAACTGAATGTATATACTCCAATTTTAGCTACACGAGTGCTCCCATCACTCTTCTGTGATCGGGTTACTTTTGATTGGGTTACTAAGGGTATTTATGTGTTAGGAGATCTTTTTAGAGATGGGCAATTAGGAGCATTTGTAACATTGCAAGAAAAATTTGGCCTCGGTAGGCGTTATTTTTTTAAATACTTACAAATTCAGTGTTTTTGGGGGGAAATTATGTGTAAGACAGCAGCAAACTTTGAAAAAATACCACTGGTTGAAGTCATTAAAAAGAGATCCCGGTTGGGGCTGATTTATAATATTTTAATTGACTCCTTTCCTGACAATATGATTGCATAGTCAGATAAATGGACAAACAAGTGTGGGATAGAAATAATTGATTCTGAGGACTCTTTATCTTTAGCAAACCAGATTTTAGTTACGGGTAGCCTGAGGAGTAAAACATTTTATGTCAGTTTTTGAATTATATTATACGCCTGCGAAGATCGCTAAATGGAGGGGGGGAGGCAAATGTAACAGATGTGATCTCCCAGCAGCGGATACAATTTATATGTTTTATTCCTGTCCAAAATTGGTGGTTTTTCTACAGGATATAGAAAAAATGTTAACTTCTATTTTGGGTATCTTGGTATCTGTTACACCAACTCTCCTTATTTTAGGGGTTGAGTACAATATTGAAGTTGCTACAAGGTCAGAAACAGGGCTTTTGTTTATAGCTATGGCCATTGCCCATTTATGTATTACCTCTAATTGGATTAGCGTGGACCCCCAACCTTTTCTAACTGGCGTGCAAGGTTATTTGCTGTGTATAATATTGAATCTGCAATATATAAACTAAGAGGCCGTATGAAGAAACTACTGGGACAACAGTTGTTGGCCCCAATTGAAGAATTGGTTGGTTAGGCATCTGGTATATTAACTCACTGTTTGTGTTAACTTGATTTTCTTCCTTTTTTGTCATTTAATAAGGTTGTTATTTAAAAAAAGGAACACATTTGTTAATTTTGATAAACTGTATACTACTGTTGGGAGTATTATCTGTATATTAATTTAGCACAAAATCTTCATTTTTGTTCTTTTATATATACATGGTCTTGTACTTTTCAGATATTTGCTTACTCTGTAGCAGCAATATGGTTGTATAGTCTTATTGTTTTAGTGCTTATTTTTCGTGAACTTTAAGTACAGAACAAAACAAAATCTATAAAAAATTCAATAAAAAATATAAAAATTTAAAAAAAGGAAATGCAATATGTCTCACATTTGTTGGAGTTGGAGCTATTGGCATTATAAATGCCAATCTTTTAAACTATGCAATTGATATGCCCTCCCACCATAATAAAATAAAGAACTTCATTGTGCATCTTTTTCTGTAGCACACCTGCAATGGTGCCGAGGCACGGGGAGTGAAAATGGCAGTCCCGACTCAACGTTAAATCAAGCAGTGTTGTGAGGGTGCAGTACCACAGGCTGTCACTAGGTGTCCCGTGGGACCTCTTTTGGCCACATATGGTACTGAAACCTGCAACATGGCAAGGCAAAGGATATGGCACGGTGGTGAGAGCTGCTGACTGGTGAGCTGAGGTTCAGTGTTCGAGTCTGGTATGGGCTCATCATCCTGTGATAATTTCCACCGAGCCTATGGCTAGGTGCAGCTATATAAATAAAAGTGTTAATATAAAATAACATAAGAATTCAATGCAGCGATCTCAGGGACAGGGAAGCAGTGTTGTGCAGGGGAGTGGGGGAAGATGGAAAGGGAAACAAGGGCACTCCACTGCAAATGATGCATAAACCAGCAAAAAAAAAATGATCAAAACAGCAGTGGGCTCAGAGGGGTGGTGGGCCTGCGAGCCGTGTTGTTGAAGGGGATAGAGGTAGGCACAGGGAGATTTAAGGATATGAAGCAACCAAAGCAGTGTTGTGGGAGGGGTGAGTGGGAGGCAGGGGAGATAAAGGGATGGCAATCAACTGAAGTTTCGTTGCACAGGTAAACAGAACATTTAATGAGCAAAGAGGCAGGCCAACAAAAAAAAGAGTTCCCTGTAAGTATAAATAGCCTGAGCAGTAAGAGCACATGTAAGAGGGGCAGCCCTCATTGGAGGATGCAAAATTCAAAAAAGAGGGACTACTAAGTGTATTCACCATTGAAAAGATTAATTTTATTATTTATTTATTATTTATTAAAATTTGTATAGCGCGACTATCGCTCCGGAAGGAGCATCTTGGCGCTGAGCCCACAGAGAACCAGCAATGGAGAACAAGGATCAGATAGCTGCGAGGACCGATGAGTCAGACTGAGAGAAGATCCAGGTCTTCAGGAGTTTCCTAAAAAGGCTTTCTGAGGGGGCATGCCTAAGGTTGGGGGGGAGACAATTCCATGCCTTGGCAGCCAAAAAAGCAAAAGTTTTTCCACCTTTAGTTTTGAGTTTAATTCTGGGTACAGTAATTAAATTAGCTCCTGAGGACCTCAGGCAACGAGTTGGAATGTAGCGCAGAAAGCGCTTGGTCAGGTAAGATGGGCCGGTATTCCTGGTAGATTTGAACACCGTGACAAGGAGCTTAAAAAGAATTCTCTTATGGAGGGGCAGCCAATGAAGAGTGTTAAGGGCTGCAGAGGCCGAGGACCTGCGGGGGAGTTTCAGAACAAGCCTGGCCGCTGCGTGTTGAACACTTTGCAATTTCTTAAGGGAAGATTTCTTTATGCCTGCTAGGAGGCCATTACAATAATCCAGCCGGGAGAGAATAAGAGCCACGATAGCATTTTTAAAGGACCGGAACAGGAACCAATGAAAAAGATGGCTGTTTTTTCAAGCCCATATCCTAGATACAGCATGTCTCGAAGAAACAGCATGTCTCAAAGAGACAGGACAAGCTCTGCCTCGGTGATACCCAAAAATGGGAAAATTAGTTTGGTGTGTCCATCCCCTAGATTATTTGGATGGAAGCAGAGAACAGTTAAAAGATTTTATGCACTGGTACATGCCACACAAATGTCTGAAAGCAATGCATGGAAATTCTGATAGGTGTTGGAAGGGGTGCAGTCAAAAAGGCACACATGCTTGTCGTGTTTTCTAATTAAATCTGTTTGGAATGATGTCCTGAGCTCATTCACGATGTAAAAGGATTGACTATTCCGTTCGATCCTATAACAGCGGTGTTTTGTGACTGTGGAGATGAAGGTCAATACACTTTGTTGCTGCCATGGAGTTGGCTGCTTTCATTCTTGTTACTGGCAGCAACATTTACCATAGAACTGATGTGGAAGACCCCAGATATCATTGATACCATTATGATGGACTGAAATGTGGCACATGAACACAGTGGAGAAATTGTCTGCACTGGTCCACGACCAACTTGCAAAATAAACACAAAAAGTAACCCCTTTTCAAATGTTGTCACTGGAAAACTACATGGAAGAGACCAGAATCCTATTGCTCGGAGATGGTGAGGAGAGCAACAATACACAGATCCAACTTCTCGGAATATTTATTATAATATTGTGTCTGTCACCAACCTTATGATTTCATGAAGATGTTCTGATGTTTGAACTGATACTACATTCACATGATCATTACTGTATCATTCGCTTCAGGTTATTCCCCACTCAAATGAGTAAACTTTTAATTAGCGATATTTACCTAGAAAATTCAGAACTATTAGGTATTGCATTTTACTATGGCTAATAAGTATCGCATAACCCCCCAGAGCCCTTGTAATTTAGGCGTGAGTCAAAAAAGCCTTGAGAAAGAATATTCTTACCAACAAAGGAATAAAGAGAGAATACATGTCGCCTAAACACAAAAAAAGACTTATTTCGAACTGCAGCAGGTACCGCTTTTACCCAATGAACACACAGCAGTCGGCTAAAAGCATAGATGCTGCTTATTTAAAAGCAGCAAATACAAACCACATAACTAAGGGATCTGTGCAAATGGTTTTGTTAAATGCATTTTACTCAAAAAATAAAAAGACTCTCCAAGGTGGTAAACTTTTATTTTGGGATATTTATGTCCCTCTCAGTGCTTCCTCCAGGCTGCTGAGATACAAATAGGCCGTGCTGTTCTGTCTGCAGGTTTCATGTCTAGCCCAAGGCTGGGTGAACATTCTGGAAAGTATTACATTCATTTGCCAGTCCGCCTCGACTCTAATGTTGCAGATAATCCCCTATTTGTCCACGTCATAAGGGGATTTAGCTCAATAATACCCTTGCTTTGTAATGCCTCTCTTCTTTACATTTCAAAGGACTGCATGCAGCCCTGATATGCAGCGTCGCCTGTGAGGTGTTGAACATGACAGGTGATTTGTGTCGGTGGGCTGTGCCAGTAATCCTCCATTGTGTCGGAAGTGCAGAAGAGTATAGTTACAATGTCTCCTGCAGTAAAAAAAACACAGATGAACGCAGTTTGTGTTAATGATCATTAAAACATCATTCTTGGCGCCGACTTAATCAGAAATTAACACAGAATCTACAAGCACATCATCACCCCACTTAGGGATAGTAAGCGCTATATAAATGCTGCAATACAATACAATACAATCTACAATGCTTTGAAAATATGGGGCATATTCACAAAGGAAGTAAAGGGGCGTGGTGTTAGCGTCCTTGGCTTATAGCCAAGCTCGGCAACTTCTGAAACGCAGGGCTGCACCGTATTTACAAGAATACTGTACAGCCTTGCAATTCTCCTGTGCTGGTGCTAATTTAGTTGCCTAGCGCCACCGCAGGTGCCTCCATTGAGGGGAAGGTCTGTTTATGTGCAGGAAAGTGTTCCTTCCTGCACATAAACAATCTGAATGACGTGTTGCAACCCCTATGTGTGCTGCCTAATGGAGCACACATGGAAGTAGCAAAACATCACTTTTTTAAATGATTTTTATGTGTAAAAAGGCAAACCTTCCTGCACATAAACAATCAATGGCGTTTTGCTTCTAAATGTGATGTTCTGCACACCACGTGAGGAAACAGCAAAAACGAGGAGATATTAAATATTTCTCCTCATTGTGCCAGGGTAAAACCAGGTTTTCCCTGGTCTTAATTTTGACAGTGCCCCATATTTACCCCACCCTTGTAAATATGTGACAGAGTCAAAATCAATAGGTGTTGCAGTGGAACGTCCACCACAACACCCATTGCCTGCCCCTTTCAGGCTAAGTATAGCGTGAAACGGGGCCTTATTTACACAGCAGCATTAAACCACATTAAGTGGCTTAACTCCGCCTCGTGAATAAGGCGAAGCCCCTATCGCCACCACAATGTCGAGAAAAGTGATCTTGTGGTGGCAATAGGGACTTGTAAATATGCCCCTATGTATTTTTTTAGCATTTATTGTATAGCAATCGTGCCGCAAGAAGGCCACATCATAGCGCTAAGGGCATTAGTTGAAGGAAATGGGGTGAAAAGTATCCAGAGGCATGCATCAACACATTCCGTAGTTTGTGAAGTGTACGCAGAGCCCAACAAGAGGGTTTTCAGAGCTCTCTAAACTTCTGGCAGTCAGGGCTCCAAGAAAGAAGCTGTAGTTGAGAGTTCCAAAGGGAGGTACCAAGATAGTGGAAGGATCTAGACCAAAACATTGGGACTTTGATGGACGGAAAGCATATGTTGGGGAGTCAACCTTAGTAATATGATTGGCTGGTAGGGAGGTTCCTGGCGGGTTATAAATCACAACATTGAGGTCGAAAATATCTACCTACAATAACATTGAATCCCCTACATCTCAACCTACCACTATGTTGTAAGGTAAATGTATATTTACTATTCTTATTTCCACTTATACTTACCTTACAATGTAGTGGTTGGTCAAATTAGTGGATGCATATCTCCATGCTATGCTATGTACTGACAGCAAACAAAGAGTATTGTACAGAGTTCCCCAGTGGGAGCTAGTGGTTTAGCTCAGTTAGTCTTTTCTCTCAGTAGTTATGAAGGGATAAGTGCATGGTGTAGACCCTTTTCAGAATATAAGGATACCTCACACAGGTTACCGACAGGACAACAACTGTTGTCCCAGCCGATGGCCGTCCAGCGTCATCATCGGTATCCTGCTCCTACGGCAGGCTGGCGGTGCAATGCCCGTCGGGCAGCAAGGGGAGCTGCACTTTAGTGGAGATCTTTTATTCCGAGCCAACGGGTGTGTGTGTGTGAGGGGCCTATAAAGTGCAATAGTGAGCATGGGGGTGTGTGTTTCTAAAAAAAAGTCAGTCGAGTCCATTGGGCATTATTTTAATGGTCAGGCTCGCTGCTTTATTAAAAATAAGGGGTATTAAGGAGTGATGGGCAATGGGACCAATCCTTATTCAACCCTTGATGTGAATGCGGTCGACATGTTTCTTGCCATAAGGGCAATTCGTCAGGACCTTAGTGCTCATATGATTGCTGGAATCCTCTTAACTAAGAGTACCCCGGTATACGACCTGTGTAGTGTCGTCCAGAAATGGTTCCATGCGAAGGACCTCCTGGGAACCGTTGTAATTTCTCCTGAAGGCCTCACGAGCTGTCCAGGTGGGGCCAGCAGCGAGTGAGGAGTTCCTCAAAGGTCGCTGATGGCAGGCATCTCAGCACCTACCCCTCCCACGGTGAACCGAAGTCAGGACAGCCAGCATGTACTGACCCACATCTTCCTGGCCAATGGAATCCTTTGGATCAGTCATAGAACATTCATATATCTGTGGCCAATGTAGGAAGGTCCCAAAGCATTGGAGGTAATCATACTCACCAGCACTCAAGAGCAGACCTTCTCCCAGATATATGTCTACATTGACAGTTGGCAATTGTCCAGCCCGACCATTTACCACCTGTGCATGCTTTTCAATAGCTTATAAATATAAATATTGTAACTGTTGAGAACATCTGACATCAAATGGAGGGCGAAGAGGAACAGCGAAAAGGCCATGCCCTGAATCACATCACAAGTGATCTTGGTGGTAGGGGATATGTAAGGAAGCATTTTAACCTGGTGGTAGATTTCATGTGAAAGATAAGGAATAAGTGTACCAATACCATCCCCACAGATGTGCAAGTGATTCATTAAAATGTTTTGATAGCTGTATCAAAGATTAGAAGTAGGTTAAGCATGGTTATGGTCAAACAAATGACTCTGCTCTTTGACCATTACCATCTCCTTCCAAATGTCAATGAGATTAGTTTCTGTGTCACCATAAGGACGGATGCCATTCTTCCTCTGGTTACTCAGGGATGTTTCTAGATTCAAAATGTTTACAAAGTGAGTGCATCCGAGCAATCGCTACTTCTAATATTGCAACTTTAAGCCTTAAGTTGAATGAGCTGACCTACCTCAACTATTAGTAACGTGTGGCATTGCTAAATCTTGTGCTTTAGGGATGGAGGCAGCCCAAAGTCACACATCTTTCCTCCCAAATCCAAGACGTCAGAAAGGTCTATTGATGAGAGGCCTATCCTCCTTCCCTTAAAAGGGGACGTGACATTTGAGGCTCTATCTCTATCTGCTATCCTCGGAGCCAGAATGATGCTTTTCTCCATACGAGAACAGTAGCCCTTGGACACATCAGCAAGGTGATGCCTTTTTAGTGTGCTTAGCGAGGTGTGAGGCGTTTTTCAGTCAGACTTATTAACATTTGTACCACCTTCTCGACCTAGTACCAGGTCAGCTTTTGATTGCCCTGTCCTGGTTTGAGTAAAAATAAGCATTATATAACCTGTTATAAAAATGTAGATTGAACCAAGATTTCACCAAACTAGTTACAGAGTCAGCAAATCCACGTGTATTTTATAAAACTTGCAATATTTATGTTTGTAGATGCTACCACAAGGAAATATTAATTCATACTTAATTCACAATGAACGAATAGCTGACACAGTAGCCAGAAGGAATATTGTGTCTGCTTGTAGTGTCCAGGACAATGGCAAAACAAATCACATGAACAGATTTATACATCTCTTCAGCTAATTTTAAAAAGTAATATAATACAATATTAGGCGGGTTGTGGCCCACATGCACCGCAGACAACTACTATATCCACACCTGACAAAAGTGAGACCCCATTGCAACTGCCATTTCCTCTATTTCTTAACTGTTTTTCTCTGAACATATCGTATTGTTGAATGAGTTGCGCCATATGGATACAATTTAGAAATTTTCTAACTAATGTTATAATTGAGCTATTCCATTTCGCCTCTTGCTTCTTGTTGATTGTACTTAGAATATGCAAGACATAATTTGGTGTCGGCCTTCTTGGATTGGGCCGTTGCTCGTGCGTCAGTCGTCTAGACCCAATACTTACACAGGAGCAGATTGGAACCACACAACGGCCAAACCTTTGAGCAGGAAATATACAACAACCAAACTGTAGTATTAAAGGCTTGTCCAAACACAGTCAAGTTTGTAAGTTATGGGGTAGGGGAGCATCAGGGAAAAGATTCTGTGAAGACAGGCGTCGGGGACAGAATGGATTCTTCTGACAGCAAGACCTTTTTATTAAGCTCTTAGGTATTAGACATGTATAGCTTCCACCTTCCACACCGTGATGTGTTTTCTTGCGGTTAAGTACTTGCCTTCTGGGATATTCCTGCTCGGGTTTCAGAGAAGTAAATAGAAACTAGGGTAGAACAAAGAGCCTAGTTGTTACCATATCATCCTTTCAGAATTACTCACACACACACACACACATTTCCAAGACAGTTTTACAGTCTCAAACAACTTAGCGTTAAACCTACTTTTCAGCCACCCAGTAGCGATGATGTCCTTTCTGAACTGCTAACTTCACACTGCCTACAGGGAAAATAGTTTGTATGATTATCTCTCAGTAACCAACACTTCCTTCCAGACTATACTCTTCCAAAATGCCAGTGTTAGAAATTGGGTTGTTGGTTGAATGGGGTATGAGCCCTGGTCAAGCAGCAACTACAATCCTAATCATGGTAAGAGGCAGGCAAATCCTAAATTAAGAAGAAAGGAAGGCAGCCATGGAGCTCAATGCCGCACCGCCTGAAGTAGTCACAATATCAAACAAAAATGTGTTGCCCACCTCAATGGCCAGCTGCACATTGACCACATATTAGACACATTTTTAACACAAAATAGAGAGGCAACAGAAAGGCAACAGAACATTTATCGATGACCACAATCAATATTAGACAAACGCTTGAAGATCTTGGTTGTTGGTGTAGTACTTTTCTTTATCGTATGTTTCAAAACAGCGCGTTTCACCTTATCCATAAATGTTGTGTTGCTTCTTTATTTCGTGTGAAAAATCCTAAATTAACCTCTGCTAGCTTGGCACAGAGCGGTCAGGCTTAACTTTAGAGGCTGTGTGTAAAGTATTTGTGCAACACTTCAAACAGTTCTTCTCCCCATGCAGAAGGTCAGTAGACAGCAGTTCACCACAGCATATCAGGAGTCCAGCAGGGTGCATTCCAGCAGAGTGGCAGTTCATGAGCAGCACAGCAGTCCTTCTTCCTGACCGATTATCCTCAGGTCAGGAAAGTGGTGGTGTCTGAGGTCAGGTACCTAAACCAGTGGTGGTTTTGCAGTAGGGAAGACTTCAAAGACATGCATTTGAAGTGCTCAGATATCTTCTTTTCCTGCCATGGCTCCAGATTCACTATGAGGGTATACAGCCTGAGGTGTGTGGACAGGATATAGCCTATTCAGGTGTAAGTGAGACTGTGTCCAGTTCATCCCTCCCATCCTGCCAGAGATGTCCCATTGAAAAGCATTGAAAAGCATTGAAAGCTCCCATTGTGTGTGGGTGTCTAGGAGGATTACACAAAGCCCAACTGCCAATTTCACCCAGCCACGTGATCTGCGCTAGGCTATTGGCACTAAAGAGCTAAAGGAAGAAAATGCCAACTTTCTAAAAGTGCCACATTTCAGAACTGTAATATAAAATCGGGCTGCACCATAAGCTTCAATTTTAACTTATGATTCCAGAAACACTAAACATGAAATGTTTATATCTTCCCTATTGGAAATTACACTTCTAAAATGTAATCCCAATGTATGAGAGAGATGGGCCTTGCAGTAATGAAAACTGAATTTGAAAGTACATGTCCTGCCTTTTTAAATACATTGCACCCCTACCTTAAGAGTGACTTACATATATATAAAATGGAAGGTTTGGGCCCGGCAAAAGGTTTATTTTGCCAGGTCGAAATGGCAGTGTAAACTGCACACACAGGATCTGCAATGACAGACCCGAGACATGGTTAAAAGGTTACTTAAGTGGGTGGTACAGTCAGTGCTGCAGGGCGACTAGTATCATTGAATGTACAGGCCCTGGGCATATGTAGTGTACATTACTAGTGTTTAATAAGTACATTAAATATTCAATTGGGTATGAACCAATATTACCATGTTTAGAGTAGAGAGCGCATGCACTTTAGCACTGGTTAGCATGGGTAAAGTGCTAGAATCCTAAAGCCAACAAAAACGAATTAAGAAAATAAATTGTGTATGACCCTGCAGAAAGGGCCATTTTCAACAGTCATGATAAAATTAATAATAATAGTTTGGAGATTTATAAAGCGCTGCTTATCACCCGTGAGAGTATCTAGCTGCTGGCCATGGTAAACCTTTTTTTTTTAAGTCTCTGTATTGCGAAAATGTCAAGCTCTACACAAGTCGGGGTGCACCCATACTCCTTTCATAGTGAATGATTGTACAATATACACAGGCCCTCCTTCAGAATCCTCAAGGTCACAAATAACAAATTAAAGACTTGCCCCCAAACACTTCCTGAAGTTAACCACACTGACAAGTGGTTTTTCATGGGTGTGTCTTCCTTTTATACTTATGGGAGTGCGCAAGATTCAAGATGGCTTCTAGAAGATTCTGGATGACCTCTATTGCCATTGTAGCCCTGGACCTCATCTAACCCACCTGCCTACCTAAGCCCCAAAATGTTTATGGCCCCACCTTGATCCTCAGGGACAATTCCTGCCATCCACAGTGCCATCAAACAAAGGGGCCCAGAGGTTCCTGATACAGTCACATGGGCTGTGATGTCTTCTTAAGAGAGACTGAGTTCAGTCTAAGAGTGCATCTGCACACTCATGTTGGCATTGGTGTTGCTATGACTTACATATTTTTAATTGCTTTTGGCACATATGTGGTTGCTCAATGAACATTGTAGGCACATATGCGCATTCTCTGAGTGTGGCTAGGTCAGTAAGTAGCTTGAATTATGAAATGTATAGTATTGCATTTATTACTTGCTCTCAGTACCCAATCTAATTATGTATGCAAAACGCTTGCTTTTATCAACCATTGTTAATTAGGATTTTTTTTCCGTCACAGACACACGGGCTGAAACATTGCCTCATATGGTGTAAGGAAAGGATTGGTAGTGCACCCACACAATGGATGTGGCAGCATGTGGGCCACTGGTGCTTCCAGACCTCCAGATCCCAGCAAAGAGCCTAAATCTCTGGGAGAACATTGTCATACTCCCTTGAAGACCAACTTGCCCTAAAGTTCTTTAAGACTAACTATTTTACATACATTGACAGTTTTGAAGGGCTTTCAAATCACCCCACAGAGAAAGCAACATGCTTTACCCTGTCAGTAGCCTATATTTTGGTACATAATTATTGGCTTGATTAATAAATGTTTAGTAGAACATCATTTCTATAGATTGAAAACCAACAACATTGGCTTTCTCCATCTTACTGACATGGTTAAACAGGGGGCCTGTTCTCCCTTTAGTCATAATATTGATTATATCACCTCCATCATCATCCATCAGGAGTACATGGGAGTGTGATCATTTTGATGAGAAGACCACTCTTAGCTTGTATGCATGTATTATTGTTCATCCTAATACCTTTAAGACCATGACTGCTTACAACATTTGCTTCCCAAATGCATCAACCATTCCAGTTGTGAAGAATGACTCTGCAATAGATGCTCAGTTTCCAGGTGACCTGGCAGACTTTCCAAGTCTTTTTTGCCCTGAATCCTCCCAACTGACCATATAGGGTGACTTTAACAACTGAATAAACATGGGTGAATGTTTTACTGAGTCATTGGCAGCTTTAGAGTCCTTTCAGCTCATTACCAGTCATACGGCGATATGTGCAAAGCATTTTTGCGGTCAGTAATGGCACGATTCGCAGGATTGGTCCATTTCCGACCACAGAAAAGCTTTTTCATATGTTCTAACCACAAATTTCAATTTAGTAGCATGTTAATGAATTGAAATTTGTGTTTAGAAATTCAGTATTCGGAATGGGCGTGCTTAGGGCATCCATTCCAAATATAGAATCACACTCGTATTCAAGAATGTTTTCTGACCGAGTTTCGGTCGAAAACCCTTCATATTGCACTGACATCTCAAAAGAGATGGTAATCATTTGCAAATGGGAAGGGGTCCCCCAGGGACCCACTTCCTTTAAGTGAATGTTGAAACAAATATTACTTAGGAAAAGGCATTGGTCCCATGGACAACTGCCTACTCCTAAAAATGTAATGTTTCATTTTATTTTTTGAAACGCATCCTGTTCTCCTTTAATGAAAACGGTCTTCATTTAAAAAAACACATTGCTTATTAAAAAGCAATACATAGACGGTGGTCTGACGACCTCAGCAGGCCATCAACCCTTTGATGGCTAGTACTTCTAATAGATCGCAAACTGCAACCGACCTCATTAATATTCATGAGAAAGGTAAATTTGCACCCCACTACGAATCACTATTTGAGAGGTGTTGGTTATAGTACATTAGGATTAGCGATTTCCTAATCGCGATTTGTAAGAATAGCAAGTAGGAAATTGCAATTCATACTTTTAGTACAGATGGCCCATAGCCACCAGTATTGCCAATTACCAGATCACAACAAATGGTACCACTGTCTCAAAACAACATAACTATTATACATATTTCCCCAGTCAGTGCAAATTGTATTGTATGTTTTATATAGCACTACTGGCTCTGTGTGGTGAGCTAATGTATTAACCCACACAGGTACACTCCACACCATACTGAGTGTATGGTTGGGAGTGTGGTATCTTTGTTTTGAGTCTATGTGGGGAGCATTTTTCTATAGTGCACGAGTGAGCAGAGTGGAGCTTTTATCTTGTCTTGGGATGCTCCGCTCAGCAGTGTGAGGGAGAGGGAGAGATAGATGCACATGTTGTGAGTAGTAGTGTAACACAGGCCCCTGCAGCCTGAGGTGCAGGGAAGCCCCAAAGCATACAGGGGCCTCCATCTCATCTGGCGTACCCCCATTCTGGCCATGGCCCATTAATGTCTGTGAGATATGGGAACCTTAGGGACCATCTTTGTGTTATAGGACCTTCAGGTGTAGACCTTTAGAGCCTTCAAGAGACCAGACATTTGTAGCTGGTCTCTTTAGACATTACATGCCTGTCCAATAGGTATCATGTATTTAGTTACAGAGGACTGAAGACCCACACCCCAACACTCACTTGCTTGCATGTTTCACAATACATGATCTCTCAGCGAACACAACACCAAAATCTGGGATCTACTGAGCAGTTACACATCGGACCTCCTCTTCCTGACAGAAAACTGTCTCAGCTCCACATTGGTACCTAACATTGCAGTGGCAAACCCAGCGGGCTACAAGATGGCATGACAGAACTGCCTTAACAAGCCAGCTGGAGGATTTGTAGTTATATACAAAGACTCCATCGAGTGCTGTACGTCCACAGAGAAAGTCATCCGATTCAGGGAACATCTGCACTTCAAGCTGCAAATCTCCAAAAGTTTTACCCTGAATGGAATCCTTGACGTACCGACCACCCAGACTGCAAGCTACCTTCACCAGTCTCATCATGGACTTTATCACATTTTTCACCACTGACGCCAAAGCCCCCATACTCTTCAACAACCTCAACTTCCATTTAAAAGACAAGACCCTTCCACAAAGCACTTCTCGAAAGCCTGAACAATATTTAACTAACCAAACTCATCACAGAAGAAACACACATCACAGAACACACATTTGACCCAACCTTCGCCACCAACGACAGCATCAAGTACAACTCCACCTCTTCGCTCACATGGATTAACCACTCCATCATCCACTTCCAAATCAAAACACTACAAGTCAATTCACCGACCAGCGTCAGCCTATCCAGTCGCAGCTGGGGCAAAATCTCTGAAGCAGACTAGCTCAACACCCTCAGCAGGGATCAACCTAATCCTTCAGACAACTTCAGTGGGGACCTCAGCAACTTCAAGAACTGTGCAGACACCCTCACACTCCTCACACCCACCAAGCAAAGATGAACCAACAAGCAGGCCAGATGGTAGTCAAAGGGCCTTCAATACTTCAAATGGCACTACAAACAGTAGAAAGAAAATGGAGTGCAGGCCATGAAACAACCAACTGAACCACCTACAACCCTGCACTCAGATGCTACCACCAGCAACTAAGAGACACTAAGAAAAGAGTGCTAGCTGAACGCGTTGAAAGGTGCTCCAAACGCTCCAATGAGATGTTCTTGATCAACAGGGATTTCACCACACCCTAGGCCTTCTTCAACAGCATCACCCCCTCCCAAGAACTCTGTGACAATCTATCAAACGTCTTCCACAACAAAATTGCAAACATTTATAGTACCTTTGTTCACCAACCAGGCCCCAGCGATCTCACCGCAAACCTGACGATCACCAACCAAGATGATCACCTTACCAAATGGAAAACTTCCACCAGAAAAGATACAGAGATAGTCATGAAGACCATCCACTCAGGAGCCCCAACATACCCATGCCCCAACCACGTTCACAACCTTGGAGCATCACCCATCAGCACCACCCCCACCTACAATATCAACACTTCCATCACATTCACCACATTCCCAGAAGACATGCAGCAGTCAACACCCTCCTCAAGATGCCTACCAGAGCCAACTGAGCCACTTCCATCCTATCTCCCTGCTCTACTATCCAGCCAAAGTGATAGAGAAGAACATCAACAAGCAACTCACAACCCACCTCAAACACCACCAACTACACTCAATCAGGATTCAGACAAAACACAGTACCAAAACAAAACTCATCACGTCCACTGACAAAACCCAGACCATCCTGGACAGAGGAGAAACAGCGGCCCTCAACCTCTGCATCCGACACTGTCTCCCACAACACACTAATCAAAAGACTTCACAAGCTCAACACCCAAGGACATGCACTAAACTCAATCTGCCACTTTGTCATTTGTAGAATCCAAAAAATCAGACTGCCAAGTTTTACATCGGAGGCCGAGAGCCTGATCTGCAGAGCCCCCCATGGATCGTCTCTCTCCCATATACTGTTTAACACCTACATGAATCCACTCACTAACATCATCCAATCTCAAGGCATTACCCTCATCTCCTATGCCGACATCACCTAACTCACCCTATCCCTGACAGACAAGACAACCCCCACCAGAGCCAATGTCACTAATTGCATGACCATGGTAGCAGAATGGATGTGAACCAACAACTGGAAGCTCAACATTTCGTTGGCCTTGCTGACCCTCCAATGGCTTCCCATTGAAGCGCGGGCCCAATTCAGAACAGCCTGCCTTAGCCACAGATCGCTGCACTCCTCTTCACCCTCCTATCTAAGGGATACACTGAAAATCTCTGGAGCAAAAAGGAGTTCCAGAAATGCCCAATCCCTGCTCCTGGAACCCCCCACCTTCAGTTGAGAATGGTACATGACCCAGTCATTCTCTGGTAGTGCCACCAAAATCTGGAACTCCTTACCTCCCTCCCTTCGCCAAACAATCTTCACAGTCACCTTCAGAATGGACCTCAACCTCCTCCTATTTGACAGACATATCACCCTCGACCATATCTAAGTACTCTGTCCAGGAGACCAACTACCTTAATTGTATGCCCCCTCCATCTTAATCAATGTTTGAACCATGTACGTCTCTGTCCAATGGCTTTTCTCCTGCTCTCAGCTACCGATGTAGTATGTCTGAATGTAATTATTGTAACTGTTATTTGCTGTACCCTTGTATCATGTTACTGTTGTAAAGTGCTATGATGCCTTTGGGCCATGTCCACGCTATGTAAAATTGCAAAAATAAAATAAATACATAAAAACTCCAATAAGACGGAAGTACTAGTCTCTGGAATGGGACCTCTCTGTGGGACACCGCCTGGTGGACGACAGAGATAGGACCACACCATACATCCTATGTATGTTATGAAAGATCTCCAAGTGACTGCCACAGAATACCTGACACACCATCATGCAAGTACTCATCACAAGCAGACTCGACTACAGCAACGAGCCCATGCCAGAAACTCCAAGTAGAAGCTACAGACTACAGACCCTGCCTGCCTTTGCCGCCGGCTGCCTGCAGATTCCTTCGCCCGCTGCCCGCTGCTCCTGGGAATTTCCCGCTGCTCCTGGGAATTTCCCGCTGCCCGCTGCTTCTTGAAATTTCCCGCCGCTGCCTCCCTGCGGCCCCGCCCCCCTGTGATTCCATTCGCCGCCCCGCTCCCGCCACCCAGCTGCTTCTCCCTCCCGGCTCCTTACTTATGACGCCCCCAGAGCGACTGCGCAGCGGGAGCGCCGATTGAGCGCCGAAGGTGCGCCAAAGGTAAGCCCGTCTGCGCCCGTCCGCGCCTGGCCCGCGCCCAGCGCCAGGACCCCTGGCCCTCCCCGCCGAGGCAAGACGACCCGACTGACCTACGACGCCGCCACTCTCAACTCACTCAATGCCGGCCGAACCCACGCCTGCTGCCGAGCCACCCCGAGACGCACCCACGGACCCTTCACCTGCTGCACCTGCAAGTTCACCTGCCTCCGAACCTGCCCCGCACCCGCCAAGACAAACACCAGCAGCAACCACCTCAAGTGCATCCTGATCAACACCCGCTCCGTCCACAGACACGCCGTGGAACTCTGGAACCTCCTCGACGCTACATCACCGGACGTCGCCTTCCTCACGGAAACCTGGATGAACGCCTCCTCTGCACCCGACATCGCCATCGCCATCCCGGACGGGCACAAGATCATCAGGAGGGACCGCATCAACCAGACCGGAGGTGGCATTGCCATCGTCCACAGGAACACCATCCGCATCACGACCGACGCCAACGACTCCTTCGCCGCAGCCGAACATCTCCACTTCCAGATTCACACCTACCCTAAGAGGCACCCTCGTCTACAGACCCCCGGGACCACGCACACAATTCAGCGAAGACATCACAGACTTCATCAGCCCGCACGCCCTCCCCTCCACCGACTACATCCTCCTCGGGGACCTCAACTTCCACCTGGAGAACAACAAGGACCGCAACACCACCGCCCTGCTGGAAAACCTCGCCAACCTCGGACTCAAGCAACTGGTCAACACCCCCACACACTACGCCGGCCACACGCTTGATCCCGTCTTCTCTTCCAGCAAGTACATCACCTTCAGCCACGCCACCGGACTCCACTGGACCGACCACAGCTGCGTCCACTTCAGCTTCAAAAGATCCACGACCCACCACCACCCGCAACAGGTACCTCACAGGAATTGGAGCAAGATCACCGCAGACCAGCTCACCACCTCCCTCAGCCAGAGCCCACCCGCCAACACAATGGACCCCAACGAAGCAGCCCGCAACTTCACACAGTGGCTGACCGCCTGCGCCGAGGACCTCGCGCCACTAAAGAACCCTCCCAGCAGACCCAGAAGCAAGAAGGCATCCTGGTTCACCGACGACCTCAAGGACTCCAAGAAGACCTGCCGCACCCTCGAGAAAGCCTGGCTCCTCGACCGGACCACCGACAACATGACCGCCCTCAAACACGCTACCCGCAAGCACCACCAGCTCATCCGCACCACCAAGAAGAAATCCTTGAAGGAACGATTGGACAACAACGCCCACGACAGCAAAGAGCTCTTCATTATCGTCAAGGAGTTCTCCAACCCCAGCACCGGCACCAACGACATCACTCCGTCACAAGACCTCTGCGACTCCCTCGCCTCGTTCTTCCACCGCAAGATCGCCGACATCCACAACAGCTTCGGTGCCCCACCCACGCACCCAACCGTCGAACCAACACCCCCCACCGCCACCATTCGCACCTGGACCACGGTGACCACCGAAGACACAGCCCGCACGATGAACACCATCCACTCCGGATCACCGACCGACCCCTGCCCACACCACGTCTTCAACAAGGCCGACTCCACAATCGCACCCCAACTCCGGAACATCATCAACGCCTCCTTCAACACCGCCACCTTCCCGTAGAGCTGGAAGCACGCCGAGATCAGCGCCCTCCTGAAGAAACCTACAGCGGACCCCACCGATCTCAAAAACTTCCGCCCCATCTCGCTCCTCCCTTTTCCTGCTAAAGTCATCGAGAAGATTGTCAACAGACAGCTGACCGCCTTCCTCGAGACGAACGGATCCCTCGACCCCTCGCAGTCCGGCTTCAGAGCCAACCACAGCACCGAGAGCGCCCGCATCGCAACCACCGACGACATCCGGACCCTGCTCGACAAGGGGGAAACAGTGGCCCTCATCCTCCTGGACCTCTCCACTGCGTTCGACACGGTCTGCCACCGCACCCTAGTCCAGCGCCTCAGCAACATCGGTATCCAAGAGACGGCACTGGAGTGGATCATCTCGTTCCTCGCCGGAAGAACACAAAGAGTCCGCCTCCCCCCGTTTCGCTCCGAGGCCACCGAAGTCATCTGCGGCGTCCCGCAAGGATCTTCACTCAGCCCCACCCTCTTCAACATCTACATGAAACCTCTCGCAGCCATCGCACGCCAGCACAATCTCAACATCATCTCTTACGCCGACGACACCCAGCTGATCCTCTCCCTCACCAGAGACCCCGACACTGCCAGAACCTGCCTACACGAAGGGATGAAAGACGTCGCCGAGTGGATGAAGGACAGCCGCCTGAAACTGAACTCGGACAAGACGGAAGTCCTTATCCTGGGATCTTCGCCCTCCGCCTGGGACGACTCCTGGTGGCCCCCAGCCCTGGGCACCGCACCCAAGCCAACCGACCACGCACGCAACCTGGGCTTCATCCTGGACCCCTCCCTCTCGATGACCAGACGTCTCCTCATCGTGCTTCAACACCCTGCATATGCTTCGCAAGATCTTCCGCTGGATCCCGACCGAGACCAGGAAGACTGTCACCCAGGCACTCGTCACCAGCCGACTGAACTACGGAAACGCCCTCTACGCCGGAACCACAGCCAAGCTACAGAAAAGACTCCAGCGCATCCAGAACGCCTCCGCCCGACTCATCCTGGATGTCCCCCGACGCAGCCACATCTCCAGCCACCTGAGGAACCTGCACTGGCTCCCCATCGACAAGAGGATCACGTTCCGGCTCCTCGCCCACGCACACAAGTCTCTCCACGACCTGGGCCCCAAGTACCTCAACGACCGCCTGACCTTCTACACGCCCACCCGCCAGCTACGGTCCACCAGCCTCGCCCTCGCAGCCGTACCACGCATCCGAAGAGCCACCGCCGGAGGAAGATCCTTCTCTTACCTGGCTGCCAAGACTTGGAACTCCCTCCCCATCCACCTTCGGCTGACCCAGGACCATCTCGCCTTCAGGAAACAACTCAAGACCTGGCTGTTCGAGCAGTAGCATACCCCTCCCCCCAAGCGCCTTGAGACCCTCCCGGTGAGTAGTGCGCTATACAAATGGCATGATTGATTGATTGATTGATTGATTGACCATTCAGAATGCTGCTGCAAGATTCGTATTCACCCTCTCATGCTGCAAACACATCTCACCCCCCTCAAGGAGCTCCACTGGCTCCCTATTTACAGACACAACCAATTCACACTCCTAGTGCACACATACAAAGCCTTGCACAACACTAGGTGAGCATACCTAAACAGACAGCTTTGCTCAGCTACACTCTCACTTGCACACACCCTGCATTTACAGAGCTGGAGGTAGCTTATTCTCCTGCATTGCACCCAAAACATGGAACGACCTCCCACAACACATCGGAGCATCCTTCTCACTTCTGCAGCTCTGCAAGAAGCTCAAGACCCCAAATAACTCTGAATTACTCTAGAGGGACTACATAGCTGCACACCTGATCAAGCACCTGGATACCCTCATGGGTGCGCTATACAAATCGACATAACATAACTGGTTGGTAACATCCCACTCATATGGAAAATATCATAATTGCATAATTGGAAGACCCAGGATTTGCTATACCAGCCCTGGAAAATTTGGGGATGGTTATACCTAAAATAAACTATCCCCTTCAACCCATGAGTGGTTACACAGCACTGTCACCAGCTTCGTGGGTTGTACTCAGGATCGATTATCATTGGCCTGTGATGCCTATACTTACCCTAGATGGGATTTTAAAAAGTTGTAGTTACTACAGGGCTGAGGGCTTACCAGTGACTGGTTGGGGTGAGGCAGGCTGCCTAACCCGAGACCTTTTCAAAACACTAATAGTCCCAAACAGGAGTATTGTACTTAAGATGGCACTTTTGAGTTGGATGACCGGGCTGCATGCCTGGGAAATTGGTTGAAGCAGAAGGAGTCCAACCCTTAACACGTGATCGGGCCCTAAGGGTCTTGCGGTGATCCCACTGCTAGGGGAGGAGTCAAGAGGTCTTCTCATCTGATCAAACCCTAAAGGCCTTTTAGGGATCCAATTGTTAGACGAAGGGTTGCGAGTCCACCTCGCACAATACAACTCTAAGAGCACTGCAGTGATTCCAGTGCTGCTAGGGTTGGTTAACAGTGCACCATCAACAGGAAACAGATTATACAGTGCCCAACCTTATACAGTGGGGTCCAGCCCTGCAGTGGAACTCAGAGATTCAGTGGGCGAGAGGGGCGAGCATGGGCATATGACTCAATACCCTAATGGGGTTATGACAATATTAGCATCCAGACAGGAGTTAGGCCTGGGGTGGATGTGACTCGCAGGCCCGAAGGAGTGCAAAACAAGAAAACAGCAAGGCATACAGTCCAAAGAAGCACCCAGAACTATTATACAGTGCACAGCAATAACATGCAATCACAAGAGAAAATAAATTGTAGTTGTCAGTTTCAACAGCACCTTTTGGGGGTTTTGTCCCCCTTGGGCTCTTACTGATTGAACTGAAGGACTTCTTGAGGGCTTCTCAGAGACTTGACCCCATGCTCTGGCACACCTCAGACGCCAGCCCAAGATGGTGAGTTGTTGCACCTCTCTGATACAAAGAGAGTATTTGTTACTAGCATGTTTGGGGGTTCCTTAGAGGCCACTGCCTTATTGGCAACTTTAACTGTTCTAGGTGCAAAAACGCAGTACAAAATGTACCGTGAATCAAATGCTACAAACTTTTGAAATCAATTAGCATTTCACTTCACCAATAACCTTCAAACCATGGTGCTAGCTACAAACCACTCGGTAAATAATAAACCCAGAAGTACTAAATGGTTATGTTAATTAAGTCATCTATAAAATCATAAGAAAAAGCATCAACAACGGAGCAGTGGGTGTGTGATAGCTGCTTGGGGCTCTCAGAAGTGATACACACAAGTGAAAATCAGTGATCAAAAGATGGATATCATAAAAACAAGAACACAACCCATTTCTATTTACAATCTTAAAAAGAGTCCGTAGTAATAGTTGATTTTTACAATCTCCTACGGGGTCATAATCAGGGCTCTCAGAATGAATGAGCCCAAGAAAAAAAGAACAAGAAAGGAGCAAAGGGCAACACTTTTGTGAAAATGTAGCATGTGGAGGCTGTCCCCGAGTAAGAGTATGCCTTGAATCAGGATGCAGGGAAAATGTCTACATGGCAGTGTATACACAGCCCACTGTTGTGCAACTTGATAGGGGGGAGGCGTTATGCCTTTAATTTATATGCAGCAAGCTGGTAAGTGTATCGGTGTGTTTGTGATGCTCCGCAGTTCCCAGTGCTCTAATCTCTCATGGAGTACAGCGCGAATCTGAACCAGTACACTCAGAACCAGTAGCTCAGAAGAGAAAGCGTTCAGGTCAGGTGGCAATACTCTGCAGCCTGCTTGTCTCAGAAGGAGTACAGCATAAACCCACAACCCTTGTGGGATTATGCTGTACTCCAAAGGGGCGGATTTATAAATACAATAAATACATGCACGATTAGAATGGAAAACAAACGAGCATCAAATAAACAACTATACGAAAACAGGAAGGATAAAACAGAAAAGAAGCAAAATATATCGAGAAGTAAAGGAAAAGAAAATGTTTCTTAATACAAAAATAATGTTCGTAAACATGAGGATTTTTTTTGTAAGAATCTCCTAACCTTTTACTTTGAAGATAAGCGAACGGATATAAAAAATTCAGAACCAGGAACACAAAGTGCTACATGAATGTTCAAAAAGGAGCGTCAGGCAAAGGTGCTCGTAAGCTGGAAGTGTTGGGACGGAGTCAGTTACCTTTCTGTACACTGCAGCTCTGTGATGGTGCATTACAAGTTCTATTTTTTTTCAGGAATCCGCAGGATATACGTCGAATAAAATTACAGAAAATGTTGTGAGCGTGTCCCCATCCCCATCGAACCAGCACTCCCATTTAACCGGACCGCAAACACAGTCCAGGTACCTTCTCTGGATATTCAGGACTTTCTGCAAGCTACTAGTTCCAGTGGGACATAAGGCGGCACAGTAGGCAGACAAACGTTTCCAGCAGATCTAAACCCGAATTATGCCGGAGATTTGAACTTTTTAAAGTCCTGAATATGTCTTTCTACAGTAATTGGTTGGCAAATTCCAAGTATTTCATTCATAGGTGGAGAGGATATAATACTCTGCATCTTTCACTTTTGCAAAGCCTTCACACATAAAAGGGTTTCTGCATGGTTTTTAATCGAAAACCCAGGTATGGCATTGAAATTAAATGAAATACTTTATTGTATGATTACCTAAAATCATTTACAAAAGCGAAGCATATTACGACCATGGTAAAAACAAACAAAAACAAAAAATTTAAAGTGCAATGAGATTAAAAGAAGAGAGTTAAAAAAATAACGTATACATATACATCGGGTTGGACAATCAGTACCCTAATGTCAGATCATCTTAGCTTATCAAGATTGGTACTGGAAACAAGATAAATGGAAAATGCTAAAATGATTCCAACTCTTGTTGTTCCCTTTTTCCAGGAAAATGATATAGTTGTCATCAAATGATGTTCGGTTTCAGGCTAACCAGGTGACACAGATGATGGATGAAAGTAACATGGAAGGGAGCTTCCGCTAATGAAAAAAGTAACGGGGGAAACTACATGTTTCTCTTGCAAGGAAACACACACATTCCTCAAGTCTGTGTGAAAGGACCTGGTCGGCTCACCTGATGCTTCCCCGAGAAAAGAAATCCCAGAATGAATCCCTCTTTCATAAAGAGATTGTTAACACCTTTCTCCCAGAGGAGCTAATGAGTAAACAGCTCCTCCAGAGGCTCCTGCGTTTGTTCTGGACCTGTGTGTGAGTTGTTTGAACAGTGCACACCTAGCAGAAAGGCAGCACAAAAAGATGCAGTCAAACAACCACTGGCAATGTAGCTGGGTTCTGAGAGTTGAGGTGGACTGTTACTTCGTCATTATTTAGTGTTCTTGAAAGAGGTGTGTTTCAGTGTTTCCTGCATTGAACTGAGTCGTTCCAGATCATACAGAGACCGGAAAGGACTGTTGCATGACTCTGCTCTGTTTTTCACACTGAGGGCCATATTCTCAAGGAAGTGGCGGAGAGAGGCGTTCGCCTTCTTGGCTTAACACCTCTCTCCGCCACTTCGGATACGCTAGGCTGCACCCCTTTCTCAAGGATATGGTGCAGCCTCGCATTTCCCCCTGCGATGGCGATAAGTTTCTGCAACTTAGCTGCCAACGTTGGCACCCTTGCAACAGAGTGCAAGGGTGTCTGCAAGCATGGAGGTTTGTTTATGTACAGGAAGGTGTCCCTTCCTGCTCATAAACAAACCAAAAATGCCGAATTGTAATTTACGTGTGTGCTGCTTCATACAGCACACATGTAAATTACAAAACAGCATTTTAAAAAAAGGTTTGTTTATGTACAGGAAGGACACCTTCCTGTACATAAACAAACCATGGCATTTTGCTTTTTCCATGTGTGCTGCACAAGACAGCACACATGGAAAAAGCAAAAATAAAGCATTTCTCCTCGTTTTGCCACCTTAAGACCAGATTTTTCCTGGTCTTAAGTTTGGCGCTACCTCCTATTTACACTGCCCTTGTGAATAGAAGGTAGCGTCAAACTCAATGGGTGTTGCGGTGGAACGCCCACCGCAACACCCACTGCACGCCCCTTTCACACTAAAAACAGCATGTAGGGGGCCCTATTCACTATGCAGCGTTATGCCGCGTCAAGCTACTTAACGCGCCTTAACGCTGCCTTGTGAATAGGGCTCAGCCCCTATCGCCACAAATACGTGACGTTGTGGTGGCGATGGGGGCTTGAGCATACGCCCCTCAGATTCATGGTGTCCTGGTTATGGGTGTGCTAAAAGTCACTTGAGGTGGAGAGTTTGTCTGTGGGAATGCGGCTTTGTAGATAATGCAGTTTGGTTTTTTAAGATGGTGTGTCCTTGCTAAGGGGGCCAGTAGATTTCCATGAGGGTCGGGGTGACTTGGTTTATTTCTTGAGTCCCTTAACAAGACATGCTGATTCATGTGGTATGCCTTTGAGGGGGCAGTGTGCAACCTGTCAAGCTGCGGAGTGGGGTGTTTCCATCATTAACCTATTTGAGTACGAGGGTTTGACCTCAAATTTTGAAGTCTGTTTCTGGATGGAACCGTTTCACTTTCTTTAGTGGAATAGAAAGCTGGTGACAGGCTGTATTTGTTTGTTCCTTGATTGTGAGGGTGAATTCGAGAACTGTGGCAATGAACATTGGGTGAAAGTAGAGGTGTAAATCAGTCTAGGCCCTGGTTGTTGTGCCAGGTTTGGACTAGTTGATGCCAAGGAAAGCTTTGTACAACACTGCCACAAGCATTCCCCCCCACACACATTAGTATATGCGAATGGGCCTTACTTTCAGCCATGGAAGTAACTGTTCTATTTTATTCTATTGTATTCTATTGAGCTCAGTCCTGCCTCGAAAAAATAGAAAAGATGAAACTGGTCACCTCACAAAAAACCAAACGAAGAAATTAAAATCTGTGAATGTTTCAAGAAAATCAACACATCAATTAAATATGAAGTCATAAGCTACCACCATTAAAAATTAGTTCAGGATTTTAATTATCTTTTGATATAGAATCAGGGCACTCAGATGTCAGTGGGAACAGCCTCAGCTTAAAATGGAAGAGCATAACCTAGGAACAGCTACTTATCCCTAGATTTCAAGTATCAATTTGTGTTTATGTTTTTTATTTTAATTTTATAAAGGACTCTAAAGAACACATTGGTAAACACGGTTGTCACAGGAAACTATCCAACTTTTGTCAAGGAAATATAATATCTCGGTATAATCAGCATTTTGTTTCTCCTCACTTTTCCTCTTAAGAGTCCATCTCACAGATCCATGCTTCTCAGGAGACTTCAGCTGGCCACGAAGATAGACAGCAGGATCAGGGAAACTCCCTCTTCCTCATAGCGACCGGTACCTACCATTAGGAAAACACAGTGGTCTATAAAAACAGAAACACAATTATGAACAGGTGGAAAACACATTCCACCTTCTAGTTCTGTTACTGGACAGGCTGTATCCCGTTTTCAGAGTTAACTTGCCATATGTTACTTGTTACGTCTGATTATTTGAATATTTCTAAGTGCTAGCATGTTGTCTCAGATCCTAGGAGAACAGTTCTGGTGAAGGAAAACTGCCTTTGAAAACGTGCATGTCATATTAACTCAGAGCTTTCAGCGGCTGAGCCTGCTTGGCAGATTTAAAATCACAGTACAGATCCAAACCAAAGTGCCCAGAAAAGCAAAAAACACAAATGGCAATTTTAGAACAGGCAAAGTTTCACGCAACCAGAACATTCACCACTTTTGGGCCATCTTACAGGACAATCGCCTATAGTTTTCATCAAATATCGTTTTACCTCTATGTGGCTCATTCTTTAGTCGAATTTAACTCTGTGGTGCTGGCTAATGTGGTTTTTTTTGCAATCAAAGGCAGTAAGTGCACCTAATGGTATTCACCCAGATAAATTCCTTGGGGGTTGGATGCAAAGTACAGCGGCTTCACAATCTTCCTCCTGCCTCCAGACAAGATTCAGTCACATTTTTAAAAAGGCAGAGGTTTTGCTTCATCAGGAAAAGTGAAATGTCTCAACTGCAATTCACCCCATTATGACAGCTTTTAAGAAAGGTTTCCTTTTTTTTCCCGAAGTAGCTCTAAGACTTTCTGGAAGCTTTCTAGCTTCTCTAAGATTTCCAATGACAATAATGTATGCCCTATCCTTGAAAAGCTGTTAAAGACTGCCTTGATAGCATAGGATATGGTCAATTGTTTACCTCACCTACTTTGATAAATCATTCCCACAAGACTACCATTCAAAGGGCATTGTATCATATGTATAGAGAAGAGCGGGAAAGGAAAAATCTGTCAAAGTGTACTGTAATAAAATACATGGGCTATTCTGATTTACAAATCAAACACCCAGGCCCTCCTGCCAGATATCTACGTTTACACCTTGGCAGATGGAACAGAAGCTTGCTGTTTCGCTTCCGTGACGGGAGCATAGTAAATCTGTTAAATTTTCCTTTGGGTTACAATAAACATCTAGAAACACTGTATTGTCCATGTAACCAAAATATGAAACAGAGCCTTTTGCACTTTTTGTTTTTCTGCGGTTTTTATAAAAAAAATTCTGCTCATTATTTGATGTCTTACTGTAGAAAACATAAGTTGACTTGCTTTAGAAAAGCGCTGAGAACTTTTTTATCATTGGAATCTGATGAAGTAATATTCAGAGTGAGCTGTTTTCTTAAAGCGGCCGTTTGTTCACGAGCCACATTATGTATTGACGTATAATATCTGCACACTATATTCCCATGCACTTTATAAATGCGCTCTTTGTACATTGGGTTTTATTCGCTCTTTTGCACATGACTGACGAGGATCAATTAAACATTGCTGCTATTTCCTCCATCCATCTTTTTATCTTTTTATCTCTGTCTGTTAGAAAACAGCTTTTAATTGTGTAAAATGTTGTTGTTTTTAAAATAGGAGGGACATTTTTGTGTGTTTATGTAAAATAAGATTAATTGGCTTATGCCTTTTTCTTTCCAGCTGTCATATTATCATTGTACTGTAATGTTTTTATAAATTGCATTTGTATGCACTTTTATGGATGTTTTTATTCCGAATAAAGATCATTTGACTTGACTTGACCTATCCTTGTTATTTGGTTTTGTTGGTAATCATGAAATTGTTGCTATTCACAGAATCCTAATCAATTGTTGGGCAGAGATGTGTGTCAGAGGCACCATTTGTAAGGGTGTGTCATCTATTCTAGCCAGGGGAAACACGGAAGGCTTGGGTCTATACACTATCTGGCCTAGACCACTCAAACTGAGACAACAAAAAGCAATTGGCCAGGTAGGTTGTTTTTCACGACAAAGTTTAGTACCACTTACTAAATCATTCTAAGTGGACACACTTGTGGTTTAGTGTTTTTACTTATTTTTTCATTTTTAGCATTTCATTTATATATGGCTGAAGAAAGGTACAATTCAGTAGCAAAAGAATTCACATAAACTTTACACTTTTCAAACATAAAATGTACAATCACCGTGAATGAGACATATTTACAAATATACAATTAATACAAACAAGAACAGTAAAAAACAAGAAATGCCTATTCTCATTAAATGTTCAAGGCACCAGTCCTAGTATACAACAACTGCTCGCAAGGCTTCTTTTCTCTGGTGTCCAATCAAAATCCAGTAGAGTGCAAATTGTCAATTGCATTCAAGGGAGGGGATCCCTTGATATTGGTTATGGCTGAGAAGGATACACTGTCCTTTAGTGAGGATCACATTCAAAAAGGCGTGATACTGGAAGAAGTTTCAGGAAGGGCATATCAGGAGTTCTATTTTTAGATAAATTCAACCTGATTTTTTGACCCTAGTAATTGTCAAATTCCAGTATAGGCAAGCGAGCAGGCTAGTAATTACATCTAAAAAGTCTCCTGCTTGCTTGTATGTTGTATACTAGGACTGGTGCCTTGAACATCTATTCTAGCCAATCATTACCAAAGAGTCGCCATTTGTGCATATGTATTTCTGTCTTATGTGTTCGCTTCTATAGAGTCTTTGGGGTCCTGGCTAAGCAGAGATCTGTTTAACCCATATGTAACGATGAAATTGGGCATCTGCAAATAGCTAGTCCCTCAAGAAGGCAAAAAGATTCCCCTATTCCTATTGGACCTCCTATGATCAATGAAGGATCTTCAAGAAAGCCTTCAATGTGAAGTGCATATCAGAGCACCCCCTTCTCCTGCGCCTCCCAATCTCATGCCTTCTGTACTTAATAATACACCTCATTTACAAAACAAAGTTGCTGGAGCAACATGTCAAGAACCAGATCCCCACGATCCAGCACACACAGATGGAAAAGACTATCCTAGGGAAGACATCAGATATTGGTCTCTTCCAATTGAGCAAGCATCGCTGTTGCTTCACAGTCAAGTCCCAGTCCTGTTCACACTTTGAAGAATATCCTAATCTCAGTAACTGTTCCCAGCCATGCAGGAATCCTTGTCAACAAACTAAACATCTGACCACGCATCTGACTTCAAAACATTCCAAATCAGGCCACTCTTGAAGACGAATCTAGATCCAACAGTCTATGCCAAATACAGACCAATCTGTAATGGCACACTCTCAGGGAATGTGATCAAAAGAGAGACCTTCGCCCAGATCACTGACTTCCTGGAAGAAAGCGTCCTACTTTCATGCCATCAAACTGGTAACGACCCATGAGTGGCACCAAATCTGGTTTTATTTCCTTTTGGATTGACAAGAGTACTGCAGTGGGCCCGTCCATCATTCTTTGATGCAGTCCACCATTACCCCCTCCAATAGAAATAAAAGAACTTGAAATCAAAGACACAATCGCTAACTGGCTCTATTCCTACCTTTCCAGCTGATGTACTATTGTCTCGCTGCACCCATTTACACTGTCTCCTTTCAGCACTGATTCTAATTTATCTCGAAACTCAATCACTTTACCATTCTGCTTCAGCACGTTAAAGGATCTTATCCTTTAAAATAACTTTCTATAGCTGCACTTGCAACAACCAGCTTGCAAAAAAGCTAGAAAATCCAAAAGACTTAGACACATCAGGACTAGAATACTGCCTCCCAGCCACTGACCTCCAGATTCTGTGGAATCAGAGATTCTTACCTGTAGAGAATGGAGGAGCTATCAGCTTCTGACTACAGGAACTTAACTCACCACCAGCAACATCTGCTGAAGTCAGAAATCAGAGATTGTACCTTAACTCAAGACTATTCCTGGCCCTGCAAGTGATCTAAGTGACAGTGAGCAACCTCTACACTATGTAACTTCATCGTCCCATCTTTCATCATGTAAGTTCCTCTTGAAGCTCCAATCCACCACTGCATTTGTCATATCTTGTCTAGACTACACAAATGCTCTCTGCTTGGGGACTCTAACTATTTTGAAGGCTGAAAAATAATCCAAGCAGCAGACAAATGCACCTTCAGCTTCTATACCACAAATCATCTGCCCTGCATGCACTTTACTGGCTACAGAAAGACAAGGATGTTTATTGAAGGCACTAGTAAAGCTCCAAGGACACTCACAGAAGATAACACTTATTTCCAGACAAGCCCCATGCCTTCCTAGAAGTAGAATGGAAACATTTTCTCCATACTGGCTGCTAAACTTTGGAATTATTTCATCGGAAAGACAAGAAAATCCAAGACCAGTGGAAAATTCAGGAAGTCAGTAATGACCAGGTTCTTTCATGCATGATGGAAGGCCTGACCAACAGACAGTCTATCACAAAAAAGGAGCCCAGAGGGAAAAGACGGACAGGGTTGCCCTCCACTCAAAAACTTATCAACAACAAAAACCCTGTCTTGCGGACGTAAGTTATGTCAGTAGATTTTGTAACAGATCAGTCAAATAGTCCTGATCACTGTTATACTCCCCTATATATTTTATTTTGTTTCGGGGATATTTTACAGCACTACGTCCAAAGTTTTAAAGAATAAAAAGGGAAACCTAATGGCCAACAGTTCTTTGACCGTCCCATAGAACAAAAACAGACAACTGTCTGTAACCTAAATCAATACCAAGTGTACACCACATAGAATTGGAAGACAGGCAGAGTCCTGCTCGAAAAATATGTGAAGAACCGAATGACACCTCACGGGAACACCACCATCGGGGCAACTGGTATGTAATCTCCAGACTGGGCCCCTATCTCATCATTGGTCGTCATTCGGTTCAAAAGAAAATGTGTCCAAAACAACAAACCAAGAAGTGCAAGAAAACGTGGTAGCAGAAAAGATCTGCTTGTGACAATCATAAGTGTTTAAAATCAACAGGCGCACCTCTCCGCAAATTTATTCGTAGAAAATGGGTGTGCACTGTTGAATTAAAAAGGCTGGTAGCTATTCTAGCAAACCATTAGCTAACGCCGACATGTTTCTCTGCCGTAGTGTTTTTGGCAGATTCATCAGGGCTGCACACTTTGCTGCCACACCACTTTCGGACACTTGTTCTATGTCAACTGTCAAAAAAAGAAGCACAATAGAGAAGTTAAAAACCCGTAAGCCACCCTTAGAACCTGCATGTCTGGTGTTGTATCGACAGTATTTACCCTCACGCAGCCCGCTTTTCTCCTACCAGCTGCCGAGGGTTCCAGAAATTAAAATCGGTACTCCAAAGGTGAGTTTCTGTAATCACCACAACTGTAAACATCAATCTAGGAGCCCAAAGACAAACACACAATAATGTCAGCATTGTTGTGATGTGATGTGATAGCTCATTTGTACCGCGCAACTATCGCTCCGCGCAATTATCGCTCCATTGTTCAAGTGTTAATGCTAAGTTGTAAATCAATTGGAAAGTCACTATCTACTCTCTAAATAAAGAGAACAGGGTCTGCCTATCTAAGTTCCACTCACGTGTGACAACTTAGCTTTTTGCTCGAACTTGCAATAGTCTTGCATAATCATGATGTACAGAATGCAGAACAACGTTCTTAAAAATACGATATGAACAGCAGCTCTCAAATGGCTTTAAAGAAATATTCAACTCTAAGTAGGTACTTTGTGTGTAAATGCCTTACAAAATACTATCCTAATGCCTGTGCATTCTAAAAGAATCATGGCAGGGCACACGGCCCCGAAGCGTGATAAAATCCTGCTTCCGTATTTATCAAACCGCCACATGCAACAGACAAACTTCAACTACCTCACAAATCGGGCATGTGGCCGCCAATGCCCGGATATGCTACATCTCACCGTGTTGTTTCAAGACAGACGCCTTGTCTCGTTCTCGTGTATCAGCGCCATTCTGCCTTGCTAAAGAAAGTTTATTGAACACTCAGACGCTGCTGCGTGAAAGACACGTGGTACAACGCCCACAAGCATGGTGGCCATCTTAAACTAGTCACAAGGGGCACTCGTGAATCCCTATTGGAGCCATATGATAACAATTACCATAGAAAGCCACAATACAAGGAAAGAACTTGGGAAACTTAATTGTAATACTAGGTCTCAAATTGATTTCATCATCAAAATCACAATTTGGAAGAGTAAAACCTGTGGGTCACGATGATGCCACTATGTCTCCATATGGGTATACTCAACACTTTCACAGTCTTAAAAGAAAGGTCATCAAGGGTATATAATCTACGCACAAAATTCAGTGTATGAAATTACACCTATGGGCAGAGCACCTCTACATTCAAATTGACCACTACCACGCCATATATGTTAATTTAAAAAGCTGTTGCATATCTGTATCGAATGGAGTAAAATACCCAGTGTGTTTAGTGCAGAACTGGGTATGTATAACTGGGTATATAAGGACTAGGTGTAAAATCGTGCCTTCCAATAATTCAAGGAACTGCGGGAGTCAAATATATAGTTCAAGAGAGCCTTGGTGATACCAAAGAGCAACAAAACAGAGACACACCACATTAGAGTCTTATCCTGTTCCACTCTATAATTTCATTGAGCCCCAGGTGGTCAGACTTTTCTCTATAAATGCAACGTGCTTCTTTGGATAGCAAGACATTCTCAATATTTTGTGGGGTCCCCTTCACCTTTTCTAGGACCGTCCAAGTGAAGGAATGTTTTTCATTGAAGCAATGCTGCACCAATTTTGTCGTAAGTTTGCCTGCCTTTTTGGTGCTTAGATGTTCTTGCACCCTGACCTTAATTTTACGTGAAGTTAGTCCAATATATTGCAGGCCACATTGACAAAGTAGTCTATACACCACATGAGTTGTGTTGCAGTTGCTAAATTGATTTAAAGACCATTCTCTACCAGATGCTAACGTGACGCTAGTACTCTTCTTGGTGAGGGGGCAGACCGAACATGAACCACATGGATAGTGTCCATTGGGAATGGTGGTAACATTCGATGTTGTGTCCACCAACTCACGGGTATGCACAAGTTTATCCTTAAGATTGCATGCTCTCTTAAACGCAAATCTTGGGAGTGGCATTTGAAACTCATTATTGGATAAAAGAGACCAATGCTTTCTTATAGACTGTCTAATTTTTGTTGCCATTGGGTCATAAGTCACAACGACTGGAACGCAATCCTCTCTATTCCTCACATTTTTCTCAAGTAGTGCACTGCGTGGTGTGTTGAGGGCTCTTTTTTTAGCTTGTCTGACCACTTTGTTTGGGTAGTTGCAATTCACCAATTTGTTAGTAAGCTCCTGCGACTGGTGCAGAAAAACATTCGTAGAAGAACAATTGCGCCTGTACCTCAAAAACTGTCCTACAGGGAGATTATCTTTCAACGCCCGAGGGTGGAATGAGTCATACAGGAGCAGAGAGTTCCTATCAGTAGGCTTCTGATGTACACAGGTGTTGATGACGTCATCTTTAAATTCTATGTCCAGGTCAAGGTACACTGCCTTGTGCCTATTGTAAGTGCAAGTGAACTTTAGATTTGGATCCTGGTCATTTAGCCTTTTTAAGAAACTCATCAGATCTTCCTCCATACCTGACCAACAGACAGACAAAATCTGACCCAATAGAAGGAAGACATGAGGTAGAACTAAATCTTTCTTCAGGATGAAAGGCCTTAAGACCAAAGCATCTCTCTCTCTTTCGCTCTCATTCGCTGAGCTCCTGGCTTAAGTGCAGCTACACATTTGACACCAAATAAGTAGACTGTCACTCATGCACAACAACAAAGTATCCCCACCCCGCGGAGAACACATTGCATCTCCACGCTCTCAAAAATAAAAAACACACTATTTATTAGCATGCAGATCATCCTATCTCACTGCGTTCAATCTACTATATCCCACCATGGAGAAAAGTTCCACCATTCTGAAGCACACCCACACAGACCACAACACAAACCCACACCCTGCTAAGCCATTGTGTAGCATGCTACCAAAGCTCTTTGGCACCTCACCAGAGGTATGACATACTCTATAATGCTCTTAAACAAATGCTATGCTCCACCTTAGTGGACCATGTTAGGTTTCACAAATTCAGGGTGATCCGATCAAGGTGGCTAGCCATAAACAGTACACAGTGCTACTTTTGGGGTAATACTTCTCTTGTTCTTAATGTAATCACCTAAAAACATGGTCAATTTACAAATAAGAGCCACACTACATCCTTGCGTGTTCATTCAGTCAAATCGCCTCTCACAAGATTTTTCAATCAGTGTTTTAAAACAGTCTATATCAGCATTTCCCAAACTGGGTCGCAAAAGATTTTTGGTTGGTCAGGTAAAGATTCCTTTAAATTCTGTGTTTAAGTTTTCACATTTGTCGATGTTTGAAAGACAGAGGTAAAAATGTCATCCTATGTCTTCTGACAATTTGCTGCCAGATTGGTGTTTTTGTTCTCTGTCTGCACTTTAAGAGGAGTGAAATTTGTGTCAATCGTGCTGGAGTACAAGGAATATGAAAGGAAAGACTGTTGGGTTTTTTGCAACACACAATAAAATATACATACCTCATGATTAACTGTAGACACTCTGCAGTTAGGAAAGCAAAATTGAAGCACATAGTTTTTGTAATTCTGAAGTGTGCTGAAAACAGAGATTTTAATATGATCAAAACAAATCAAAACGTTTTACTGTGTGATACACAATTGATAAATATTCACAAAACCTGATTTCCACACATTATCATGTGTCCTGTACGAAATTGGATTGTTGGTTGACTGGGGTGTGTGCCCTGGTCAAGCAGCAACCAAAATCCTTGTCAGGGTAAGGAACAAGTGAAGTCCAGAGTCAGGGATACGTCATGCAGTCAGGGCGATGCATCAGTTTCGAGGAGCTACAAGGCTTCCATGTGGAGTCTGGCATCATCGTTGAGCAATGCAAGGGCCTGTGCTGAGGATGTGTTACACAGTGGCGGTTCTGAAGGGGATGTGGGCTGCAACGGCAATGCAAGTCTTTGCAAAGGGTCCAATCCATGCAGTACTGGAAATGCATCAGTTCTATTCGGGGTTGCCCCGCACACAAGAGGAGATGCGTCAGTTCTGCTGGCTCCACAGAGGCTGGCAAAGCACCGTAAGCCCACTTCCAAGGCTCCAGGACTGGGGTGGCACCACTTGGCACATTAGACTCACACATGGCAGAGTCCAGGCGAAGATGCAAGGTTTTTGGAAGCCTGTTATGTCCCTGACGCTTCAGATCAGGAGGCCAACCAACTAGCCCTTACAATCACTCTGGGTTCAAGAGATGCTGGTCCATTCCTTCTGACCCAGTCCTTTCAGTAGCACAGCAGTCTTTCTTTCTGGCTGAGTATCAACAGGTCCAGAAGGGTGCTGAAGAGTTGGTGTCTGAGGTTCAGTATTTATACCCAGTTGTGCCTTTGAAGAGGGGGAGAATCTGTTAGAGGTTTCCCATTGAAGTGAGGCATTCAAGCGTAAGTGGAGCTGTAACCAGCTCCTCCTTCCCACACCCAAGTAGCTATTGTGTGTGGCTGTCTAGGAGGAATACATAAAGCTCAAATGTCAGCTGCACCCAGCCAGGTGACCAGAGATAGACTAAATAGTTAAAGGCAAGAAAGTGGCAACTTTCTAAAGGTAACACACGAAAGGTGATGGGAGGCTGCTTGCAATAAGTTAAACCCCTTGCAACCGTTTGGGGTAGCATTCCAACCCATTGTTCTTTTGCTCACCATAGCACCTCACCTTTGGATCCAGCCATATGCAAATCAGACTTGACCCTACAGGCCAAACTGCCAAGCCAGGTTCTCCCTGAACTGGAACACAAGCAACGTAGGACCAGTTTTACCCTAGTTATGGGCTCATCAGCTGGAGTACAGCTTGGTTCCAGTGACACAGGGAGTATGGGACCCACATCTGGGCATACCCATGCCACTTAGAGCGATACATGAAACACAAAAAAAGGTGATGGGAGGCTGGTTGCAATAAGTCTAACCACTGGTAAACACTCGGGGTAGCACTCTAACCCATCTTTCTTTTGCTCACCATGCCACCTCAGTTTGGACCCAGTCACATCCAAGCCAGTCTTGACCCTGCTCTTCATTGGAACAGTGCAGCCCAAATTCCCAAACCCGGTCCTCCCTGAACTGGAACACAATCAACCCAGGACAGGTGTTGCCCTAGTCATAGGATCATCATCCGGCTACAGCTTGGTTCTAGTCACACAGCGACCACAGGACCCAGGTCTGGGCATACTCATGCCACTTAGGGCAGTACATGAAATACACAAAAGATGATGGGGGCTGCTTGCAATACGTCTAACCACTGGGGATTGCTCAGGGTAGAACTTTTAACATCAAAACTGAACTGCATTGATTCTTCCGGAAGGTTAGGCTAAGACATTACTTTAAGCACTCCCTACCGATATAGTCTATATCGCACACCGGACTAAGAGTACAGTCCACGTTTATGCCTCCTGCGCATATGATGTCACACAAAATACTTGCCTTTGAAAGTATGGTACTCCGTGATGTCTTGCAAGTGTGTTCAACCAAGCAATACACCAAGCACAATGTTACCAAGGGAGAACGTGAGGCCCTCGACACTCTGAAGAACAACAGGATGATAGTGATCAAGCCAGCAGATAAAGGCGGGGCAATTATTGTTAAAAATTCACAAGACTACAAGGCTGAAATCTATTCCCAACTTCGAGATGGCAAACGCTACGCCACTCTCACTGCGAACCCTACAAAGGACATAAGGAAATTAATCCTAACCATCACCGAGAAAGGCAAACAAGCAGGATTTCTTTTGGACCATGAGTTTGAATACCTTAACACCTAACAACCACGCTTCCAACGATTTATACTGTATGGAAGGTGCATAAAAACTTGCAGCACAGCCCTTTGGCTGGCCCATCATCTCTGGGTGTGGCTCTCTCCTTGAACCAGTATGCATGTATATTGACTTCTTTCTCAAGCCACTCGCTGAATTAACTAAAGTATACGTGTGCGACACCATGCAAGTGATCAGACTGATTGATGATGTGGCATTTGACCCGGAGACTCAACTACTGGTGACACTGGATATAGTGTCTCTATATACTGACATCCCACAACGACCAGCACTTGAAGCAATGACAAAGGCACTTGGAAGAAGACATCACCCAGTCTATGTCCCCATAGAATTAATTGTGGAGCTACTAGAAGTAGCCCTGATGAAGAATTATTTCCTGTTCCAAAATGAGTTCTTTCTCCAAACCAAAGGAGTGGTGATGGGGCAGCCTTCGTCCCTGATCTGGCTATCCTTTTCATGGATTACTTCAAGGAACAGTTAATCTTCAGCCATACCAACCCTTACAAAGATAACGTGACACACTGGCGACGCTACATAGATGATATTCTCCTGATCTAGACAGGCGATGAGACAGAACTCCAAGGCTTCGACGAGTGGCTCAATGCCAGATCACAGGATATTAAATTCACCATCCATTGGGATAAGAACACTATTGACTTTTTGGATATCTCTGTTGAAAATGACAATGTATATGTACATAAGCGGCGTTCATTTGTGTTCACTGTACCCCCTGTTGTAAGTAGAACGGATATTGCGAAACACTGACTGTGTTATCCCGCCAGCATGGACCCATGCACACACGTACACGACAGCCATTTTAGGCACCATGGCCTCTCTGCCCGTTTGTTAAACCCCCGGCACCCCTCCCCGCGCGCACTGCTCATGCATCGGCCATAAAAACCCTCTCCCTCTGCGTGACCCTGCTCTAGAAGTAACACTCCTGCTTGACCCACACCCCCCCATTTCCTCCCAAGAACACCCTTCCCCTCAGCTGACGAGCCCCCCCAGCTGCACTTGGCTTTTCGACCCGGTCCCAAGTCCTAAGACCAAGCCTCGTGGATGTACACCCCCCCCTTTTCCTGCCCAGCATAACAAAACCGTGATACACCAACCGAAGTGCCCGATCTTATAGCCTGCCCAACCTTTGATCTGATCATCCCCTCCTGCCCTCGTGTCCTGTAGGAATGTCCGGCTGAGAGATCACAATCTCTTGTTACATTCAGGGGGGGAGGATGACATCTGAGCGACTGGTAGGGGAATAGGCCTGAAGCAGTGATTCCAAGCATACTTTTTCCTACTTCAAAGCGTCTTTATTGCAAATAGGAATGTTTGTGCATCATAAACACGTGTATAAAAGACGAAGCCTCAGAGAAACTAGAAGAAGGGGTAAAGAGAGCACCTCCTGAAGACACTACGCGAGTGTCCGAAATGACAGGCTCTCCTCATGAGAAATAAAACTCTGTTCTTGTTTTCCTGCTTCCAGCGCCCGTCTCTTTATTTGGTAATTGTTCAAGATGGGAACTAAGAGGCGTCCTGCGCCAGCAGCCTGGGCATCAGGTGCGTTATGGGCTGACTTTTCCACAATTGGCGTCCCAATGCGGGGTCCATCAGCGACATAAGGTCCGGTAAGAGAGGTCCAGACGATGGGGTGAACATCTAAATGATTGGAGTATACCTGCCTTGAGAGGGCCCTCGTCCGGCTGCCGATTGAATGAACTTCACCGATTCTGAACGGACCTCTCTCAAGTGACCTACTGTCCTGACTGGAATCCCACAGGAATGCTGCGGTAAAAACATGGAGAAAGAGAACGATTGGGCGCTGGAAAAGGGAAGGCGAAGAATTGCCCACACGGTCCGGTCCGGGTAAGGTTAAGTAGGGCGTCTTTACGTCCGATTGGTAGGATGGCTTTATCCATCTGATTGATTGATTGATTGTACTTGAAGTATTGGTTCTCTTTGAGACATTTTCTATTTGCAAACAGCGATGAATAGGAACGTTCCTCTCTCTTTGCAAATAGTTAAGGATAGGTAATGCAGACGTTTGTCCCCCATTGTAATCCGTCATGCCTATTTTTTCTCCCCACTGATTGTTTGTTATCGATTTTTATCGATTATTGCTCTTTGAGATATTCCCTGTCTACAAACAGGGAAGAATAGAAATATTCTGCCCCCCTTTGCAGATAGTGAAGGATAGGTAATGCAGATTTTTGTCCCCTATTGTAATCCGTCATACCTGTTTTTCTCCCCACTGATTGATTGATTGTCTGGACATTTATTGTTCAAGGAATAGTTCTTTTGAGGCATTCCCTGTTTTCAAATAACGTAGAAAAGAAATATTCTGTCTAATCTTTGCAAGTAGTGAAGGGTAGGTAATGTGGACCTTTGTCCTCCGTTGTAAATCTCTCGTGCCTATCTACTCCCCACTGATTGGTAAATTAGTTCCATTCGGACCATTTATTAGAGGTAGGTCATCTGGCTTGACCGGAGGGCACCCCTAATAAAAAGGACATATGCAACAATAACGAAGTAATCACCGTATCCTGTTAACAGAAACTTTAGCATGAAACACGCTAGAAAGAGAAGAAAAAAAAAAAAGAAAAAAAAAAAAAAGAGAGAAAGAAATAAGAAAGCAAAATCAGTAGGCCACTGATGAGTTTTTTGATTTCGCCACAAATAGGAAAACGTTAGAAATAAGCTCACGATAAAACACATGATTTCGCTAGAAATAAGAAACGTTAGAAATAAGCCTGTAATAAGAAACATGAAAATGGTGAGAGAAGCCAAGCTTGACATCGCGACGGCCACGAGGCAACTAGGCTTCGCCACCTCTCACTGCTCCCAACATGTCTGTCCCGCCTGCCACGCCCCAATAACGGTAACATGAGATAGATACAAGTCAGCAGATACCTACCCCCATTCTGGAAACTCCCGAAGTGCAACAGGTCCGCTGCTACGCCCATCCGGAAGACGAGATCTTCGGCACGTGTAGGGCGGGTCCTGCTGCCAGCCGTCGGTCGGAGAGGTCGTCGCGTAAGGTGGGCCAGAAGAGGAGCCGAGGCCGACGGGATCCGGGCATCCCCTCTTCTTTCTTCAATAATGGCTGCGACAACATGGGGGGGGGGATGTCTTGCTCATGCCACCGACCCCCCCCCTCGCATCTCCTGGTCCAGCCACGGCTTGGTAGAAGCTCCCCGTTCGACCCTGAAGCGGCGCCTTGCAGGCCACCGGGGGGGGATGTCTTGCCTATGCCTCCGACCCCCCCCCCTCTCATCGCCTGGTCCGGCCATCATGAATGTTAACACCGAGAAAAACGGCGTGGGGTGCGCTGGGAGGGAGAGGCGGCGCAAACGAGCCTCTCCCACCTCCCCAGGTGGAGGCCCCCAGTGGCACCCCCAACGCTCCACTCACCCGACAAGGGTTCGTCCACTCGTAAAATGGCGGTCGACCCTGCAGTAGCGGGCCCGGTGTGAAGGGATGGCCCGGTTGCTTGTTGATTAAGAAATGAGTCCCACAATCAGAAGTGTTCTCCTCGACTTTGAAGATTCTATAAGAGCCACGGGGGCCCCCGACCCCCGCAGACACCCCCGATGGGGAATGACTGCCATGATTGCCCGCGGAACGATGAAAATGTAGCCGCGAGACGTCGGCGCTCCCATGCTGGCGCAAGCCTCAGTTTGAATGACTAAAATCCTACAGACTACAGTTCGGATCAGTTCCGGTGAAAACCCAGTATGACCCGGTAGAAAAAATTGTTGCCTCCCTCCCCCTTTGACTGATGGTTCATACTGCCGATCCTTTCTGTTGCCCTTTAACGGAACTTTTGGACTGCGAAGGAGGCTCTGGGCCAACCACGAGTTGGTGGAGATTTTGACTATGCCTGGATCTGCCTGGCTGCCCCCAAAATGGCGCTGGTACAAATGAAACTTTCAACTCCTTGTTGTACCCCGATTGCTCAGCCTTGGTGTCATGAAATATGTATGCAGTTTTTAAACACAATGAATTGATATGGGATGGGTACTGATTGAACATTCGGACAATGAATTGTTGTTAAGTTTTGGCGCATCATGATTATTGAAAGTTTGAATTTCAACACTTATGATACTCGCTCACACTGAAGTTTCGATATGATTTTATTGCACTTGTTGCACTTTTTATGAAATAAACGATCACCGACTCCATTAGGTTTTCCACTAATAAGTATCCCCACATGTACAGTTCCAGCCTGCTCCGTGGCCGGCCCACGGGGTTGTAGGCCCGTATTTGTGCACCGACATTCTTATTAAAGATTTTTGGAAAAAGCAAACGTAGTTGTCACGCGTAGATTGGTAAGTTTCGAATAAATGACCACTATTTCCGATATAACTAAAATACAGGTGAAATGGCTCAGCTCGATTAGTTAAGAGTTAAAAAGCATAGTACGCAGAAATATTGCAAATATGAATGGTCCAGGTTTTTGTTGTATGTGTTTTTCATTTTTGTACAGCCTAAAGCAACTGCTAAGGATCCTGGTATTTAGCCTATATTTTATATGCTACCTGTATCAGGAAAGTTGTTTTAAAATGCCCCTAAGTCGCCCCGAAGGAGTGCCACCTGACCCCCCTGCACACGATCCGTAATACCACACTTGGGCGACCTATGCTATCCACAGGCTTCCGATAATCATCTCTCCCACACTAAATGGTCCACCTGGGCTTAAACGCCAAGTTGGCAGGGACTGCGTCCCGTGGAGATAGACCGGGTATGTAGTAAGTAAAAGCCTTTTTGGGTTTATGCGCGCTAATGTGTTTTTAAATGCTGCCCCCGCCCCCCTTCTTTTTCCCTCTTTCTGCAGGTCACATCGGAACGTCGATTAAAGTACGGAAAAAAAGAAAATGGCGATCTAGCGGACGAAGAGATGGGAAAAAGGGATTCGATTATGGTGCCTACACACGACGAGCGAACAATGACTATTTCTCTCCCTGAACTTAGCGCTTGGGAGGACAGCCTGAAGCGGAAACTACAAAATATGACTTCGCTTGGCACCCCGAATAATACAACCAGGAATGACGTGCACTAATGAATAAATTCCTACGTTTAACTAAATAGGGAAAGTTTAGGGAATATTCCGAGATGAGGTTTACCCAAGTACCCTCCGTTTGGAGGACTAGGAATGCTGCCAGTGTTTAAAATCTACTACCTCCTTTTGCACCCTCATAGACATGAAACTCAAAGCTGCCCCATTGTTCTCACAACTGACACCCACTGTTACCTCAGCCTGGAAACACATTAGCCCGACCAGGTTAGTTCTTGACCAATTGCCAAAGGCGTAAGTGTGTACAACCAAAGCCACCAGTGAAGGCAGCCGACGATAAAAGAGAAGAAAAAGGTAAAAAGAGCTTAGGATGCTAAGGATGCGCAGCATACAGGAAGAGATCATTTTGGCCAATAACTGTTCTATGTTTTGTTTTGAATTTTTGTATATAATACCAATAACTGTTCTATGTTTTGTCTTGGATTTTTGTAAATAATACATGTACTGTCTCCCCCGCCTGAGTTTGTGTGTACGTAATGTATGGATCTACGTCGTCCCTCTGCCTGTGTTTCCGTATTACTTGACCCCTGTTGTTCTGTGTTGTGTGCGCACTGAATGGCCCATTATTGTACACGTTTCTCTCTCTCTCTCTCTCTCTCTCTCTCTCTCTCTCTCTCTTTCTCTCTCTCCATGTCATACGTGTACCGAGTGGTTCGTTTAGAGTGCGGACTCTCTCTCCCTCTGAGGGTCCCCCTGTTCCCTCCTCCCTTGTGAGGTAACGTTGTGCCCCACCGGCACAAACCTAATTGGGTCTCTTCGAACACAAAGGTGTTCGGCAAAATTGACAGGAACTAAAACGATTGTAACTTGCCATATTACTACGTCTCCTTTCTGCAAAACGATAGAACCCGAGTTGGTAATGAAAGAAAGGACAGGTAAGACGACTGATGTCCCCTAATCTGGCCTTTTTATAGGGGGACTATAACGTCAATGGTCTTCTGTTTTTCAGTTTGTTAGAAATGCAATCCCCAATGGCCAGATTGCCTCACCCCTCTGCACTTAAGTGCGGATGTCCAAAGCGTCCTCGCTTCTCCCGATTGACCCCAACTCCCTGTCCAAAGCGTCCTCACTTCTCCCGATTGACCTCAGCTCCCTGTCCAAAGCGTCCTCGCTTCTCCCGAATGACCCCGGCTCCATATCAGCTATCCCCGAAGCGTAATTGATGACTTTGATTAGCCGTCGCTCCCCAAGAAAAGCATGTTTAACCTCTGCCCCCCTCTCATGATGATAACCCCCCTGCTTGCAAGAGTTAGCCGACCCCGAAGGGAAATGTAAGATTGTCAGTACTTGGGTTAGAAAAAAGGGCGAGTCTCTACCTAAGGACTCGATTTCGAGTTTGATAGAATACACTGTCGATGGGAGTCCGATTTCTCTCCACGTACGCCACGAATGAACGCCAAATAGGCTTACGAATACAGTGGAAATGCCCTCCTACATACTCCATAAGTGATGACTTCTGACTATGACCGATGAACCTATCCCCCACCTACTTAGGATTGGGGACGGAATTGAGATGTATAAATGTCTTCTCCTGCCAGTTTTTCTAAAACTTGTTTTGCACCCATTCAAAGATACAATCACCGGAGGAGAGGAGCTGGACGTGACGCACAGCCTGGCCACAGATCATGAAGCACGTGTGACCTCAACCAAAGGTGGAGTCGCAGAGCAACGAGACGCGGGACGAGGCACCACTCTCAAGCTCGGCAGATGAAGGAATGAAGGGCTGCCTTGAAGCCCTTGATTTGCTGACCCACTCGTGCCTGAAGTCCCCGTCCCTTTTGAGCCCGACTGATGGGCCTGCCTGCTCGTCATCCTTTGCTCCTTTGGTCCCTTGGTGTGTTCAAAGATCTGATCCCACTCCGCCCTCTCTTCCCTCGATTATTCAACAACATCACCCTTTTCGCATAACTTTTGACTCAGAAAAGAAGAGCAGCATTTAGATAGAATAAGGTTTTGCCACGGAAGAAGAAAGACACGCAGGTGCCCAGCATGAGGCACCCCTAAGAAGATCAGTTAGGAAACAGGACTGTGATCTAACAGCAGAGGACTGATCGCACCCTGCAACGCGTAAGGATGAATCCGAGCTGGACCTATAGCTCCACCGCCGGTGCTCAACAGCGCCAACGAAAGAAGACGGACTACCAGAGCCTACCAGTGATGGCTCGCTGTTAAAAAGACACTGTGACGAAGACCCCCCCCCTTCCTGAACTTTCTACCCACCCCTTGACTAATTGCTTGTATCGAACTGAATTCCTCCCTCAACCATTTTTGTATTGCTTTCAAAAATGTTTCATCGGTCACTCATGTATTTAGTTTTCCAAAAGTCTCTTATAGCACTGACAAGACCCGAAGGTATCAGAGCACTTTTTACTGTATGTTGATGTCACCGGAGAAAAAGTCAGAACGTGATTCTATAATGTGTCGGAACCTTTTTCTTGATTGACCCCGACTAAGTATTATGCCGATCCCTAGACTTGTATGAATACCCAACAAATGTAAATTCATATGTACCGCATTCCGCCAATCGTATCGACTGTATATGGTTACACGCAATCTGCTAGTATTGACTAACGCTATTTCATTGGCCACACATGGCTATATGTACACTCCGTCAGTTGAGGTAAACACCGAAATGAACTTACTTATGTAAAAAAGCGGCGACTGTTGAAAATGACAATGTATATGTACATAAGCGGCGTTCATTTGTGTTCACTGTACCCCCTGTTGTAAGTAGAACGGATATCGCGAAACACTGACTGTGTTATCCCGCCAGCATGGACCCATGCACACACGTACACGACAGCCATTTTAGGCACCATGGCCTCTCTGCCCGTTTGTTAAACCCCCGGCACCCCTCCCCGCGCGCACTGCTCATGCATCGGCCATAAAAACCCTCTCCCTCTGCGTGACCCTGCTCTAGAAGTAACACTCCTGCTTGACCCACACACCCCCATTTCCTCTCAAGAACACCCTTCCCCTCAGCTGACGAGCCCCCCCAGCTGCACTTGGCTTTTCGACCCGGTCCCAAGTCCTAAGACCAAGCCTCGTGGATGTACACCCCCCGCCCCTTTTCCTGCCCAGCATAACAAAACCGTGATACACCAACCGAAGTGCCCGATCTTATAGCCTGCCCAACCTTTGATCTGATCATCCCCTCCTGCCCTCGTGTCCTGTAGGAATGTCCGGCTGAGAGATCACAATCTCTTGTTACATTCAGGGGGGGAGGATGACATCTGAGCGACTGGTAGGGGAATAGGCCTGAAGCTGTGATTCCAAGCATACTTTTTCCTACTTCAAAGCGTCTTTATTGCAAATAGGAATGTTTGTGCATCATAAACACGTTTATAAAAGACGAAGCCTCAGAGAAACTAGAAGAAGGGGTAAAGAGAGCACCTCCTGAAGACACTACGCGAGTGTCCGAAATGACAGGCTCTCCTCATGAGAAATAAAACTCTGTTCTTGTTTTCCTGCTTCCAGCGCCCGTCTCTTTATTTGGTAATTGTTCAAGATGGGAACTAAGAGGCGTCCTGCGCCAGCAGCCTGGGCATCAGGTGCGTTATGGGCTGACTTTTCCACATCTCTATAAGAACGGAGAAGGATCATTTATACACCATGCTGTACAGAAAACCAGCAGAACACAACACACTGCTGAAATATTCCAGCCACCACAAACAAGGCCTCCTTGATAACTTGCCATTCGGAGAAATAGCTCCTGAAAAGAGGATTTCTTCAGGGAATAGGAAGACCTCATCAACCGCCTCATGGGAAGAGGGTATCTGAAAAGGTTGGTCAAGCGGGCGTTGAAGAGACGGGTGGCCATAGCTAAAATGCTAATGGTTCCCAGAATGCTATATTACTTCACGAATCTTCCAGTGATCCCACCTCGGTCCTTTTTCCGAGACCTGGACACGCTCCTCACAACATTGATGTGGGGGGATGGCCGGCACAGAATAGCACTGCGCACATTATATCTGCCGACCACATGCGGAGGTTTAGGAGCCCCGTCCTTTGAATCATACTCTCTCGCCGTGCAACTTCAGTGGTTGTCTCACTGGACGGCCGAGAAACACATAGGTGAAATGATCACCGAGACCGGTAGGCTGCCTCTTCCCGCCATCAGAAGAATGCTCTTACCAGGCACCAAGCCGGTCTGCACACACCCGATACAGGTTACCATAGCCCGCAAATGCATGATGCAAATACACAGAATGTCAAAGGGACGACCGCTATACTCCCCACTGCTTCCTTTGGTGGGCTTCCCCTGAAAGGAAGAATATTACACCGCGGGAGCCCTGCGAGTGTGAACCAACCAAGATTTGACAGAAGTAGAAGCTCTGTTCCACGAGGGGCAGCTGAAAACATATGAGCAGCTAGTCGAATGGTACAACCTCCCACAGGGGCGATTCTTAACACATAGGCAACTCTTAGACAGCGATAGCACATATTGGGACTTACGAGATGGGGAACCCCCAACACACCCAGTGCTGCACACAATACTACGGATAGGGGCAGGCAGACACCTAGTGACATGGCACTACAAAGCAATCCAGGAATTAACTAATGTCTCCCTGGACAGACTGCGACAGTCATGGGAGGACGACGTGGGCCGAGCCTTTCATGACAAAGAGTGGACCCAGGCATTGGAATACCCTAAAAGGTTTCCAGAAACGCGCGCTTCAAAAACATACAGTTTAATGTCCTGCACCGTGCGTATCTCACACCAGATAAACTACACCGGTACTATCCGGACACACAAATCAAATGCCCCCGATGTCAGACACTAGAAGCGAACTTCAGGCACATGTTCTGGGACTGCCGCTCCTTGCAACAATACTGGAACAAAATATACCACACACTCCGAGCAATAGTACACCTGCTACACATTACCACATGGGAGACGTGTGCCTTAGGAATCTACAGGAAAAAAAAATCTGAAAAACTACAGTGGTGATTCGTATCCCTAGGTATCCTCCTAGCCAAAAGAAACATAGCCATGCACTGGAGAGCCCCTACAGGACCCCCGGAAGCAGCTTGGATAGGAGCGGTGAACAAGTGGGGGGTAGCGGAGGAAGAGACCTTGAGGGAGGAAGAGGTAGAAGGCACACGCAAACACCCAATCTCCATGGAATGGGCGCAACTATTAATACAATTTAAACAAGTGACAACCGCAGAGGAGGCACCTGAGCCAACACAACCCCCGCCTTGCAACCCCTCTCAGCACCCCAGTCCACAGACCCCAATATCGGGTGAGTGATGCCCCTGGTGAGAGGATAGAATAGGACAAGTAGCCAGCGATACTGCGACTATCATCTGCCTGCACTACAGGTTGCCCCTTTTCCCCCCCGGGATGCACACAACCCCACCCCGTAGGCCAATAACCGGTCCACACGTCACCCACTACAGTCACTTGCCCCCACCCGCCCATCGTACACCCCCTCCCCCTCTTCTTTTTAGGAGACGTTTTTTCCCACGGTTTCTAGTTAAGTTCCAGTCGGCGGTTCGGAATCCGACTTATTTACAGAATGCTAATGATTGAACACATAGCAAAGGGTAACATACACAGACAGAGGGGAGGCACCTACACCGGTCTTCATCATCATCCAGCCCAAGGGACCAGACACAACAAGATACAGCATCATGCAGCGAGACAGCCTAGTGATAAATCCATGAAAGATGATGTACAACCATGCTCGGAGGAATGGAACCTAAATGTTGATGTTGAATTATAATTGTAATCGATGTGTAACAACTACATATGTGATGATTGACCTGTGATCTGTCCAATGTCCCACATGGGAATCTAAAACGTAAAACCCTAATAAAAAGATTTAAACAAAAAAACAGAGGGCGTTGAAGAGAGCCTGGTACTACGATAGAGATGTGCTCCTTACTCCCAAACAACGCCCATTAGATACTCAAAGAATGATATGTGAGACCACATTCTGTACCAGGAGCAACGAAATAAGGAGGATCATTGATGGACACTGGAAACTTATATCTGACAATCTTGAGATTCTAGATCCGCCAATGCACTCTTTCAAAAAAGCAAGAAGCATCAGAGATCATGTGGTTCAATCTCTACTCGACACGCCCCTACCCACCCAGCCCACTATTCAAATACTTCGGAAACTTCCAGAGATAGTGGGGCATTTCAAATGCAAAGCATGCAAACTGACCATTGAAACCAAGAAATTCTGCTATAAGCAACACACCATAGACCTTGTAGTACACTCTAATCGCAACTCAACAGATGTGATCTGTGCTATCTTATGTCACTGTAATGAGTTATATATAGGTAAAACAAGACAAAAATGAAAACGAGGATAGTGCACACTGCAGTAGGATTAGGTGTGGCACAGTTGGAGCACCTCTTGTTGAACATTTCATCGCGAAAGCACACAAACCAGAATCAATAAGATGGTTAGTTCTGGAAAAGGTGTCCCCGGGTAGTAGGGGTGGTGATATCAGTTCCATTCTGAATGTGCGAAAATGAAAGCATACTATGGACACAGTGAATAATGGTCTTAACGAACTTGATGACACGAATGCACAACTTTCCATTCTCAACGCTGAATAATGTGCACTAACCATGATACATGTGACCTCTCACTTGTAAAGATACTGTGGCCTAAAGGAGAGGGTGGTACGACTATACCCTATGGGATTACTTTACTGTGTACATTTGCTCAGTTGTAATGTGTGGTTTAGTAAAGCCATTCCACCTGCTTAAGGTTACTATGTATACATAACGCTACTGTGTAATCTAACCACACCACAGCAAATGGTACATAATAAGCACACACAACATTTTCGTGCATCATGTTAACTGGTATAAATAACGCTACTGCTTAGTTTGACCACACCACAGTTAAAGGTACTTAAAGAGCACATACAACATTTACATGCATCCTAGTATTTTGACATTATGGTACACCACATTGTCTTACTTAATGTAATACTCAGAACCAAATGTCTCCTTCCTTTTTTTTTCCCCATTATGTTTTTTTGTAAATCCACAGCAATAGGCCTGTAAGTGTAATATACACAGGATCATACATTTCTCTTGGTCTATGTATACAACTTTGTATGTGTGTGGCCTACAGGATCTCTTTCTAGTGATCCCTGATATGTCATTTGACAACCCGGTGCCTCGCAGTGACAGCTCTCCGGTTTTTACTCTCAGATACATGCAGGCAACGAGAGACTGCGCTCGACGTGCACGTAACCGCTCGCGCCGGTTAAATGCAGAAGGCTAGAGCCGCGGCTCATTCTCTCTAGAAAGGTTGGAGCCATGAGTTTACAGTTGAAGGTATGTGATATCACCGCCCAGATTTTTATAACGGATCACTAACAATCCCTTATTTTAAAATAGTTATAGTGGGGTGAGGAACGTGATAACGCTCTCCATAGCTGTTAGACTTGTCAGCCCTAGGGTGGTCTTACCCCGTTTTTTTCCCTTGTCGCCTAATTTTTGCCACCATCTTTTTATTGGACCTAGGCCTCTGGGAGCCTTACCACTGCTAAACAGTGCTGAGGTGCAGGTGCTCTCTCCTAATAATATGGCTGCCACAGGCCCCTGCTACTGCGGAGTGGCCATTGTACATACACGCACCAGTAGTTAGGATCAGGCTGGGACATACTGTTACTGTATCCTTGCCGTCCCGCATTTTTGTCACATAGACAGACATGGTAGAAGCCCCTGGAACCTTCCAGCCCAGGGAGGAGTTATACTTTGCCGCCTTTCAGGGGGTCACCTGACCTAGGGGTATAAGAGGAAAGGAGGGAAACCTAACTAGTTAGTTGGGGCACCACTGGACCTGGGGGAACCTCTGCCGGAGTATAGGCTGGTGGGCCTAGGGGGGAACCTACACTACTGAGACTGACTGAGCTTAGGCCCTGCTGTACCCAAGATAGCTGAGGGGCTCTGCCAGCCTGCTGACCTTGCCCAGCGAAGGGGAAACCCAGGAGACCAGCTCCAGTGTGCCTGCCAACTCAACCCCCTACCCTTCCCCCCAAGAAACTGAAATTAAAAGACCTGCCATCCACTACCAGCGCTGAGACCAGGAAGCGCTGGGAACACCCAAGGTAAGCGCTGTGACTGCTAAGCGCTTTGCCCCAAGAATTCTGCCCATGTCCCCAAGCGCTGTGCGCCCAAGAACCTGCTAGTGACCTCCAGCACTGAATTAGCGAAGCGGTGCCTGCACAGAACTCCCAGCCCATGCTAAGCCTTGTGATCGCATAGCGCTGGATAACCTAAACCCTTCCCGTGACTCTAAGCGCTGTGGTAGCACTTTGCCACGAGCCTAGTCCCTGAAATTGCTGTTGAGCGCTGCTGGAAGGAAGGCGCTGTGCCCTTAACCCAGAGCGCTCACCCAGAGCACGTCCTGTGTCCCAAGATCGCCGCCGCGGCCCCCGCGCTGTGAGGAAAAGAAGCACTGGCATGGGGGAACTCACCGCCGCTAGCCGGGGATCTGCATCCTAGCGATGTGACCCGACACGCTGTCTGCCAATCACCGCCGCCCGTGGGGCGAAGAAAGAGGAAGCACCAACAGATCTTCGCAGTGGCCTTCCGGAGCCTAGGTAGGGCCGTCGTGGTAGTAGAGTAGGCCGTGCTGGGCCTGGGTCGCGCGAGCACGCGTTGCCCAGCAACCGGGGCACCGGCCACGTCATCTGCCACGCCCCCTTGAAGCTGCGCTAGGATTGGCTCCTGGGCCTTGAAGCCGAGGGAGACCCGGAGCAGATCCTAAACTTCACTGAGGGGGCTCCGTTGCATGAAGGAGCCTCCCTAGACAAGCATACCGCAGAGGAGAGCCCCACGGGCTTGGAGAAACTTGCTGTTCCCCCTCCAGGAGAGAGCGAGCCCCTTGAAGAGAGAGCAGTGGGCTGACTGGAGGGGGGGCGTCCCCCAGAGAAACGGCTCAGCTCCGCCGGACTTACGCAGTGCCACCTCCCCCTGAATCGAGTTGGTGAGTGCGAGGCTCTAACCATCGCATGACTGCTGAGGCCTCGGGGAAGGAGGGGGGGTGGAATAGCTGTCTCGAACCTCCGTCTGGGGACTTGTACAGCTTGCCAGAGTGACCCTGAACTGGAATGGAACACTGAGGGGCCTATTAGCCTAGCCTCCATTCACGTCAGTGTGTCATTCAGTCAGTCAATCTACTTTATTCGATTAATTAAAATCATAAAAGTGCAAAATACAAACCACAGACATAGACAATATAACAAATAATTTTGACTTAATAATTAAAATACACAGACAAGATTTCTATACACTTAAATAAAAATACTAACACAAGATCATACCCCTTGTCCCATACAATTACAGTAAGAATTACAATCTTACTTAGGGAGAACACATCTTTAGGTTTCTTTGTTTCTTTAGCATCACAGCAGCTATCAAAAAAGATGCAATGTTAAAAATATCCCCAGGGTTACACAAAGACTGTAGGAAGACCAATGCCAGTCTTACCTGAGTGAAACCCCTGCCTCTCAGGATAGGAACCAGAATTCTCAAGCGAATATTGGAATAATATTCACAAAACATCAATTTGTCCTGGGATGAAAAATTATCACATTGGCAGGGTTCAGCATGAACAGGATTACACCATTCCCGATAATCCCCCAATGTGAAATGGATCAGATTGAAGCGGAGCCTAGTTTGGAGCCAACGATGGTAAGGTTTATTAACTATTGTTAAATAAGTTCCAATTTAGTTGATGTTTTTAACAGATAATGCGCCCTAACTAATGGTTTACATAGCTCCTGTTCTTCTCGTTCCAACATCAGAACCTTATTGCAATTCAATTTTACCCACAACACATCCTCCTTCCTAATCTTCTCCGGTTCCTCATAAAGTTCTGGCCGTCCTATTTTAATAAACATGCTTTTGACATACGAGAGACATTTGATTTTTAGGGACTTATCTAACTTCAAACAGTTCCGTAAAATCAAATGATTCAGGGTTAAATCAGGGTTCAACCAAGTTTTGAGCCAGCAGAGGAACGGAGCTGTGTTCAAAGTATCAGTAACATAGCCTAGCCCTAACTCCAGGTGTATAGCATATGATGGGGTAGATTGTGGAACAGACAGGAGGCTTCGTAGGAATTTGTTTTCAGCTATCTGTATCCCAACCTGTTCTTTATAGCCCCATATAGAGGATCCATAGGCCGCAATAGGCAAACACTTGGCTTTATAAACCTTTAGAATAGCCTCTATCGGTCTAGCCCCCAATCGCTGTGCAAACCCTAAAAGAGATGAGGAAGCACGTATGACTGCATTCTTTTTAACTTTTTGTTGCATGACCCAGGAAGACCTGTCATCAAAAAGGACTCCCAGATAAGTAAAGGAGGACACGGAAGAGACTTCCAATCCATTACAATAAAATGTTTTACTAACTTTGGAACCTACTATCATAGTATGTGACTTTCCGTTATTCACAATTAAATCCATAGAGTGCATAAAAGTCCCGAAGGCATCTAAAAGCTGCTGGAGGCCCACTGCTGTACGGGCTATAAGTACTGCGTCATCTGCGTATAGGAGAACAGGGATTAAGCAGTCTCCTACACGCGGAATATCCAAAGCACTTTATCCAGATCATTAATGCAAAGGGTAAACAGCAGGGGTGCAAGAATGCATCCCTGCCGGACACCCCTCCCAGAATTGAATGATCTAGTGCAGTCACCAGCCTGTGTTATCCTAACCGAGGCTGTAAGATCTTGGTGAAGGTTTGCTAAAAAATAGACTAGACAAGGGTCGAGACCCTTTTCCAGCAGAATATTCCAGAGCTATGACCTGTTAACCAGGTCAAAAGCGCTGGACAAGTCCATAAAAGCCATCGTCAAGCACCCCTCCTTGGCCATAGTGTATTTGCTTATTAATAAGTGCAAATTTAAACACTGATCCATGCCTCTAAAACCATATTGCATATTAGATAAAACCCCCCTCTCATGTACCCAATCAGTAATTTTAGTTCAGATTAACTTTCCCAGGATTTTTACAGCGGGATCAATAAGGGATATCAGCCTATAACACCGAGGTTCCCCTCGCTGCCCCTTTTTGAAAATTGGTATAATGATTGATTTTAACCAGGAGGCCAGAAAACTAGCTGAGCCCACAGTACTAAAACATTTGCAAGTATTTTGGCCCAAAATTGAGGATTACTTTTATAGAGGTCTGCAGGAACGCCATCCGATCCTGGTGCTTTATGACTAGCGGTGTCTCTTATGACTTTCTCAATTTCCCCCTCGTTAAACTCAAGCGGGGTGCTGGCTCGATAGAGGAAGGACCAGGGTGTACAGTCCGCAACCCCCACCGACTCATAAATCGCTTCGAAATGGGAAAGCCATTGAGCCACAGAGATATTACAGTCCTGAACCTCATTATCCTCCCCTGAAAAAAAGGGGTGTTTATGATGGTCCAGAACCTTGAACTGTCTCTTAGCACCTCCACAGACAACAAAGAATTTCACGCCTCATCCTTAATCTCTTTTTTCCCGGCTAATAAGCACTAAATTATAACCCTTCCGTCTCCCGGCTATCAACTCCCCATCCCGTGGTTGTTTTTTCAGGGCTAAAATTAAAGACCGATGGGCTTGTGAACATTTCTCATGGAACCACTTAGGGCCACACTTAGGTCTCACTTTAGTTTTTAGACACAGATCACAGCTTACTTGAGTACAAATTCCCTCAAAAGCTCAGAGTACGGCATTCTTGGGTAGCACCTTGGTCATAACCCTGTTCCTGCCATCTTTGCTCAGGATACCACAAGCGATATCCAGAATTAAAATGACCGGATTATGATCACTCAAAGGGGATTCCTGGGAGTTATAGAAAATCACCTTATTCAATAATGCGGGGGACATAAAAATGTACTCTATAACGGTTGTTAGAACTGGGATTTCTGGTTGGCTAAGGTTGCGCCAAAGCCAGGCAGAAACCACCACTCTAGTAAGGACAAGGGAGTTACACGCCAAAGATAACCCCTGCTCACCCCCTTAGTAGCATGGCACGAGCCGTCAGGCTTATCCCGGAGGCAATGTGTAAAGCATTTGCGCATGCACACAGCAACAACATCCCAGGCACACCACAAAAGGAACTCCACACAAGGTTATATAAAAATAGCTTTTGTATTCTCATAACACATCAGATAGTAATCACACCATATACATTGTGCCAACTGGCACGGGCAATATTCACAAGGGATTATTTACACAGGACAGGGCCACGTGGGCCACTGTCAGGATCAACACTGAGCTGAAATTGGTACAAGTAAAAATAGATCATAAACCTACAACCAGTAGCCACTGGTGGTCACTGTACTCCACTTCAACCTGTAACATAACTACATTATGTACAGTCACATCAGGCGCAAATTACATCCTGCGCCAACCTCACCAGCATAAACACATTATGCAATCTTCTCACGAGTCTAAACATGTTAGACACTACCTCCTAAGTATAACTCACATTTAGGGGCGTAAATCACAGTGAAGTACAATCTCCCTAACACAAACCTACATCCATAAAACAACCTCAGAATCATAAACCACAGTTTTAGATGTATCAGACACAGGGTGCGCAAAACATACTATACACAATACATTTCCTAGCACCACATTTAAAGCACCTCAATCACATTAGGGCCTTGCGCCCTATCCATATACCAGTCACCCTGGCCAACTGGCCATCTCCAAAGGGTCTCAAATGCCCTGTGTCCAGAATGTCAGGGCGCGCTGCCAATGCAGCGCCAGTCAGGGGTGCGCCATCTGCGCAAACCTAAATGTTGCAGCTGCCCACTACTTGCTGGGCAGCTGAGAACAATAACAGGACCTAAACGCTGCAGCTGGCACTAAGTGCTGTGCAGCTGTGGAAGGCCTGGCATCTCAGTGCCACTTCTGCCCCTCTCAGGGACTCTCACTGGAACTGCGCCTAAATGGTGCAGCTGCCCACTACTTGCTGGGCAGCTGTAAATGATAGGAACTGCGGCATGGGCTCTCAGTAGCCCTTGAAACAAACCGCGCCACAGGCTGGAGCCCTCTAGGCTCTGACCATCATCAGCAATGCGGTGGAGCCCTCCAGGCTCTAGGACAAATACTACTGAGCGTCAGAGCCACACAGGGCTCTTAAAATACACATGCGCCCTAGAACTGGGGCCCTCAAGGGCAAGAACACGGGCCCCTCTGGCCCTCGGGACCCCTGCTGGGGCCCTTTAAATAAATGTGGCCATCGTTAGAGCCCTCGGGCTCGGGAAATAACTGGGGGCCTGACACTGCCCCATGCCCACTCAGAAAAAGAAATGCCCAATCGTTGGAGCCCGCAGGCTCTTCACCAACTATGCTCACGTTGGGGCAGCCCGCTGCCAGACAGGGCCGCCCAAGAAACCCAAATCACAGTGCCTCGATCAGGCATAAACATTCAACTGCACAGAGCTTCCCACCAGCCCTTCCTCACTCACAGGACTCCTCCTCACGGCGATGGCAGCATCTCTCTCAGGGGCATTCCCTGGACTCCTGGGAGCCCCGCGCTTCCTGCTGTCTGCCTGGGACCCGGGGCTTTCCTGGACACGCGGGCTCCTCTGTGCGGCGGTGCGTGCGGTGCTCTCTCTCCATAGGAGAGCCCCACCTTCCTCTTCACCCGGACCCCCCCTCGGGACCCAGGACTCTGCAGCCATGCTCTGGGAGGCGGGGTGGGCTCCCGTCCTCCTGCGTTGGACATCTCGGCATTCAAGGAGGCGGGGTGGGCTCCCAACCTCCTCCGCGCGTCCGGCCGCACTTCCGCTTCCAGGGTTAGCTCCGCCTCAAGTCAGGCGGACATGCCTATATTCTCCTTTTTGCCCGGGGCCGCAGCGGTGATCTCTCTTTGCTGCAGGGTGGGCACCCGCTGCGATTTAAATAATGTATGTGTGCAAAGTCGCGGGGTGGGCACCCGAGCACTATAGTATGAAAACAGGCGGGGTAGGCTCCCGCGAGACTGCCATCACGGGGGAGTCCCTATCCTGGGGATTCCCCCTCCAGCAGCACCGTGCAGCCCCGGGGCAGTGAAGCTCCAGTGCCCCAGGGGAATGCAGCTGACAAAGAGCCAGGTGCTCTTAAAACAAAGCAAGCCCTCCCAGGGCCAAAGAAATCAAGCCCCAAGTTCCAGGGCAAGGAAATGGAGCAGCCAGCTCCAGGTAAAGGAAAGTCCGCCAGGCATCCAGGGGCAGGGCAGGGCCCAGGGAGGCAAGCCTTCCCCTGGGCCCCAGCAGCAGCATGCCCCTGGTTGTTTCAAGTAGCAGGACAAGAAAAATGTTCATGGGGTCACAGCCCCTTTTTACACACCAAATCCTTTGTTTCCAAAGGTGCAGGCAAGGGGCGAACCAGATACAACTGGTTCTGGAGCACTTTGTTTTGCTCAACCCCTCTGCCTATTCACAGGATGGGTCAGGGACATTAGACACTCCACATTGGGGTGGAACCAGCATTGTGGAGGGAAGGCCCAGCCCTAATCAGGTCTCAGGTGCATTCCTCCCTTCCATCAACATGCAGATCTCTCCATTCACCACTGGGCAGACCCACCCTGACTCCTGGAGCCAAGCACACCAGCCAGCTCCTGTCAATCACAAGTCAGACAGTCCAATTCACATTCACTGCACACAGAAGTGCCAACTTCTAAAAGTGGCACTTCTACACTAGACACAATAACTCCGCGCACATCATCGTGCAGTATTTAATCTCACGAGTCCGCACATACCAAACTCGACCCTGCACTCCCCACACATCAAGAACTACCATGGACACACATATACCCATGCATTCCTATAGGAGAGCAGGCCACTCTCACCACACATACATAGAGAGCGCATGCACTTTACACTGGACCACAGTTAAAAAGTGCGCAGTGGCCTAAAATCACCAACACCAGGTTACAGAAACAGGCTTGGAAAATGCAAAAAGTTTCGGGTGAACCTGCCAAAAGGGCCAACAACGGTGTTACAAGCATTGGCTTTAACGTAGGGCACCGGTCTCCAGGGTTAGCAAAACTAGCTTCAAAAAGATCAGCATCCGTTAAAAGCGACTCAGGACCCTCACCCCGTAAGGTGTGCTCAAAATGTGGAATCTTGGCAAAATTAAGACCATGCGGATCATGTATTAAACAATGTAAATTACACAAATGCGTGTTAAAATCACCCATTAATAATACATGAAAAAAAGTGGATTGCTTTAACTTATAATCGTTAACAAAATAACTCAGGGTGTTTATATGCTGATTTGCATAGTCACACTCCCCCGAACTATAAATATTCACTAACAAGAGCTTTGAGCAGTTTAGTTCACTAAGCTCCAATATCAAACAATGGGGAGAATCTAGCTCTAGCCTTTTTACAGAGCATCTTAGATCCAAGGAGAGGAGAAACAGAAGATCACCTTTAGCCCTGCCCGCTAAAGCTGGGTGTGCCGCTAGAGAGAATGAGCTAAAGCCATCCAGCCAAAAATTATCCCCCCTATCCCAGGTCTCCTGGAGGGCAATTATGTCATGATTGTATGAAGGATAGCCAATTGGTATCGTCTCTCTTAGATCACAAACCCGCAATATTCCAGCTCAAGACTCTACATTTGTTAGTGTGATCACCCACTTGATCAGCTCTACACTGGTTGACAGAACTTAGACCATGAGAACAAGGAACACTGCTCGTAGTAATATCTCCAGATATGCTAATGCATACCAACCCTGTACTTGTCACCATCTGACGACTCATCTTGGGCAGTGGGGAAACAACAGATTGACTAGTAACTCCCTTTGACTCTGGGACATGTACTGGTAGAAGTCAATCACAGGCATCTAGGACTGACAAAGGGGCAAATCTATTTACTAGTTCAAGATCACAGGATCTCCCTAAGGGTACATATGTACACCCAGACTTCTCCCCCCTAACTGGGATGACTGATCCGGTCTATAAAAAAACCCTAATGGTAAAAGGGAGATTCCCCCACGATAGCACCCTTGCCTTCTACTTCCTAAGTGCTCCAGCAGAAATCTGACAACCCATTTGTTATTAAAATTCACAATTACACAATCCCCCCCACCGTCCTTCCTCGAGTGACCAATCCAAGAGACCCGTCTTGCCATTATCAATTGGTTACAGTCAGTGTGAATCTAGCCAGCTGTAATGATTATGTGGAAGGGGGCAGGATACTGGTAGTGCCTATAGACTGGAGGAGATAAGTTGACTGTGCCCTGTATTAACCCTTGCATAAGGACTGTCACTTTTAGGGTGCACATGCATATGAATGGTCACTGGCCCTGAATCTGTGTACAGTAAGTGGTGCCTTATTGGAGATGTGAAAGAGGGATGTTACCTTCATTAATGTTATCCCAGTGCCTAAGAAATGTCCCTGATTTTGTATACATGTTTAAGGAATGTAACCCTTATTGAATGTGCACTTAGGCATCGTTGCTCAAGTTTTTCGCATAATTGACGAAAAGTTGTTCCTGGTGCTGCATATTTTGAATAAGCATATTACCAGCACTGCATAGGAAATGTTATCTTTATTGAACATGTGCCTAATGAGGGTTACGTGTAGTGACCTGATGTTATAGGAACTGGTTACCCTGTTCAAAGTGAGAACCTAGCGTTACCTACCTGAACCAAAAGAAGATAAAGAGTCTTGTTTTATAAAGCAGCCTGGTGTGGTGTCACTTCATTGCGTGCGTATTACTGGGTCAGTGAGTGTGTGCTGCACCATTGCTTAACACATTGCCTTCGGGTGCCTGCCTCGCGCCAAGCTACAGTGTCCTCCACACATTCCCATTGCCCATGGCTCCTGGCCGTCACAAGCATGCAAGGGGTTAAAATCCTACTTTACCTTAAGTTAGGATTTTAAACTGTGATTCCAGAGACATCAAACACAAACCAGTTATCCCTTTGCGTTTGAAAATTACACTTATCAAATTTACAAAGGCAACTCCAACATTATCCCATGGAAGAGATAGGCCTAGCAGTTGTGAAAAATGAATCTAAGAGTTTTTTTCCTACCACGGCATATAAAACTTCAAAGTAGATGTCCTGCTTTTTAAATACATTGCACCCTGCCTACTCGGCTTTCCAGGGCCTGCCTTAGAGGTGACAATATGTATTGAAAATAAAGGTTTGGGCCTGGCAAAAGGTTGATTTTGATTAGTGGCAGTTATATAACCATATACAACTGTCCCCCTAGGCACTGGGTATGTTGCTGATCAGTGATCAATCTGTAAACAACAAACAATAATCTCTAAGCATACGAACCTTTGCACTTATTAAACTAATGTTTTCACAGGTTATTAGTTAGTTCTGATGACAAGTATTATGATCTACTTCAACCGCTAATCCCTCATGCACGTAATGTCCCTACGTTTAATACTGGTGACTATACTGGCTCAAACCCCTATATAGCGTCTTTTCCCTCTACGGTTGTTTATGAGTGCATAAATACCCCACTTGCAGCATGGTGAATCAAACATTTGGGCTTTAACTTCATGGTTGCAGAGTGTATTACTGCCATCCACTTTTACTATCTTTTTACTTTTACATGTCCTATCGCTATGAATTACTTTCCGACGTGTAATTCAAATGCTGCGTGCCTAGGGGGACAGTTGTATATGGTTATATAACTGCTACTAATTGATTACATGACCACACTCCAGGCGGGGAGTGATACCCTGGCAGCACGGCACAGATAACTATACAAGCAGAATTAACAGAGGCGGTGCACAACCTTAGACTTTAAGTATTTAGCTTCATACCCTCCACGAGTATGTAGCACGCCCTATTGAAACACATCTGAAAATGCAATACGAGGAGATTACACACTCCACGGAAAGTAGAGCAGAAACATTTGCCTACACAGCGGAAGCAAGTGAAAGAATATACTCATTAATTTTTCAGTTCAGTTCATTTAGTCTTTATTTCGAATAAAATTCATAAAAGACCACAGAAATAAAAACATTTTCAAAGTATCAACATTTTTACATTTTAAAGTGGAACCCCAGGTATAAAAAGAATTTGCCATCAGGCAACATACAAACATTAAAAAGCAAGTTGATCAAAACAGGGTTACAAGTTCTTTGCGCGAATCAGCCACATCCACCCCAAAAATTTAGCAACACAGATCACAGATTTTTCAGTACGCATATCACGTAATTTCAACAGGGCTGTACGATTCCCCTCACAATTTAAGGTTTTACAAATTGGTTTAAGCCATTTTAGTCGGGGCAATCGATATGCTGGGCAAGCAAAAAACAGATGGCCAATACTTTCAACCTGGTCAGGACAATAAGGGCATTTGGTGCTTGAGTTCTTAGCCCACTTTGCAGTATAGGAATTGATCGGCAAAGTGCCCACCCGAAACTGATGATACAGCTTGCGGTCGAGGGTTTTGCATATCAAATCCCAATAGGGCTCAAGGGATGGTATTATCTTGTGTATTAAAAACTGTCCCGTTAAGCTATTTTCTGATGAAAGGGAGACCAGTGCAGATTTCTTTGCAGCCCAAAATAACTCTTTAAATTCCGCTTTAGAAGGGAACCTAGAACATTCGGGATGTAGCCATAATTCGGGGAGGCCCATAGAGTGCAAAATTTGTTTGACCTCCCGCAACCAAGGAATTTTTTGGGCACCCCACAATGATCTAATCTCACCCAATTCAATAATCATTAATACAAACAGAAACTACTGAGCATACTTTTACGAAGAACAAGGAGCAACACATTAAACACCTACTATACCTCACCCGGAAATAAATAAACCAACGGCTACATGTGAAACATTAGTTTAATAAGTGCAAAGGTTCGCATGCTTAGAGATTATTGTTTGTTGTTTACAGATGGATCCCTGATGAAGGTGGTCTTACCACCGAAATGCATTGGATTTAAATCATTTGTTGGATGAAACTTAAATTCAGATGAATTGAACATATAAAGACTTTTGAAATTCAATGAAATAAAATTGAACATAAGCAATTGGCCACGAGTAAGCATATCATTTATGAAAAGAGCTGGATTTTTATCAGCAACATACCCAGTGCCTAGGGGGACAGTTGTATATGGTTATATAACTGCTACTAATCGATTACATGACCACACTCCAGGCGGGGAGTGATACCCTGGCAGCACGGCACAGATAACTATACAAGCAGAATTAACAGAGGCGGTGCACGACCTTAGACTTTAAGTAAAAGGTTGATTTTGCCAGATCAAAATGGCAGTTTAAAAAAAGCATGAACAAAGTGCTACTTAAGTGAGTGGCACAACCAGTGCTGCAGACCCAGTAGCAGCATGCACTTTAGAATCCCTTGGCACAGGTAGTGCCACTTTACTAAGGACTTAGACATTAATTAAATATGTCAATTGGGAAGAAGTCAATTCTACCATGTTTTAAGGGGAGAGCCCACGCACTTTAGCACTGGTTATGAGTGAAAAAGTGCACAGAGTCCTAAGGCCCGCAAAAACCAGGTCAGTGAAAATGAAGCAGGAAGGGAAAAATGTGTTTGGGGATGACCTGCTGGAAGTGCCAAGTCCAAAACATGCTATATAATGTTATCAGTAAAACTATATGACTGAGCAAAGTGAGTTGCCAAATCAATGGAAATGAGTTGCATGTAAATGGCAATGTGTTACCATATTATGTTTTAGTTATATTTAAAACAAATCACCTCTCTTTATATCCATTAAAGGCATGGGAGTCGCAAAAGTGTGTCGTTCTAAAAACTGGATGATAGTTCTAAAACATTTAGGAACCACTGGGCTATATGTCTCATGTAAGTAGCAGCAGGCCTGTCTAACGCCAGGCCACATTCAGGATGCCAGAGCGATCTATATTATTAATATCCATGTTGCTTTATCACAGAGACTCACAAGGAGGTTGAGAAGCAATTTGTATTTCAGTATAGTTTCTTACTGAAAACAAAATGCAGAACTCTGATTAGGAAACAAAGGATGACATCATCTGCATTAAATGAGCATGCCCTCTAAATGCATTATACAGAACATGCAACAAGGAAGGTTGAAAAATCCAGGAATGGGTGTCGGGGTGCTTTTGCCACTGAAGCCTTAGTTCTTCAGTAGTAGTAAAATGTGATGGCCACTTGTCTCAAGCGGTCAGATGAAAGCAAAGGGGTTAGGCCACAGTATTAGAGTCTGCCTTCTCGGTTACACTGGAAGATAGTAGCCTGCTGTCAGACAAGAGGGACACAAATAATTCATCAAAGTTCAGGACTGAAGTGAGAGCCACTCAAATAATGAACCTGTTCGCTCATCATTAGTTGGAGAGCTGCCAGCACGTTGGTAACCTGTGCCTTTCTGATATAATCGTTCGGTGGATCTAAGGGCTATTGAGCTAGTCAAATAATTACTAAATGTTACTCCTTCAGCTAATATTTTTAATCTTACTTTGACCTGCAACTAGCGCGAGAAAGTGCTTTAAAAAAAATGTACAGGAACTGTGCAATGGGGGCGATATCGGTGAACGTTCAAGTGGACTCAAAGGCATGGCTAAAAGATCAAAATATTCTGTAACTATTTTGTTGATCTTTCAACCCTTCAGGGAACTGTATATAAAATAATCCACATCCTAAACGGAAAATAAATGGAAGTTAAACTAATTAGTGGGACATGCACTATTACACATAGTATAAGATAGGATGCCACAAAATGTGCAATTATATCTAGGTTAAAGATAAAAAAAAGTGTTTCGAAAATATAGATTTTAGTAGTATGCAAACAGCAGACATTTTTTATCTGTCAATTAAAAGCAGACACTCCAGAGCTCAGCTGGGTAGCACCCTTACACTACTTCTCAAAAAGAACCAATCTTAGCAATAACAATCTTTAAGTGACTCCATCAATTAAAGTCAATACCAGTTTCCCAAGCAGCCTTCATAGTCGCAGATAAACCAATTGCACGCATTTACCTTTCCTTTGGGCAACAGGAACTCTGGCTAGAAGGTGTGATTCTTGGTGTGCCTTCTGTCTCTCTCTTGGCTTCACAACACTGGAGACTCTTCCACTTCACCTGAGGCATATATCACTGTCACAATTAAACCTCCCTGGATGGTTGCCTTCAGGGCCGGACTGGGAACCCAATTAGCGGCCCTGGCAATTTTGTTGGACCGAACCCCAGTGGCGGCTCCGAAAGGAAAAAAATATGACTCTCGTTTTATTACCCTTTCCTGCCGAGTCTTGGGGGAGGGGCCCGGAGGGTGACAGCATTAAGGGGAGTAGTGGCGCACTAAATTCACTGCACGTGAGGGTTTGGCCGGCTGTCTCAGGCCAGCCAAACCATCATGCGCAGTGAACCTCTCTCCAACACCAGCTGCATTGCTGGGGTTGGAGAGAGCAGGCAAAGACTATGAATCTGTCCTGGAATGCCAAGTGAGGGCGCTCAGGCCAATCCGAAGCTGCTCTCATGTGAGAGCAGTTCAGGATTGGCCGCAGGCCATTCCTGGAGCCTGTGCCCGAAGCAGTGGAGCAGAGGAAGGAAGGGTTTTTTATTATTATTTTTTTATTTTGCTCCCCTCCCTTCACGACCCCTATGTCCCCCAGGAAGGGGGTTGCACGTACTGCTACTTTTGTTACTTGGGGACGATATTGCAACCCTTCGACCTCTGTCTGCAGCACTTATTTTTAACACAACACCACTTAATAAAGTAACAACTCCTGCTACTTCGGCATTTACTGCATTATTTTTTTCATGAAGTTATGTAACACAGGTACGATTAAGAACAGGATGCCTCTGTGGAAGAACAGCACCTGGATAGGTTGTAGCTCCCCTTGGTAAACAGGGAAGTCTTCCTATGGGAATCCATGGGTGTCTGTTTACACTCAGACTGAGCACGTGCTACAGATCTTTAAAACTATAAATAGTCTGATACACTCTGTGCAGGTTGAAAAAAATCTTTGGGACTTTTTTAATGATTTTAAAAAAAATAAAAACAATGTAAACTGCTTACCTTGTCACTCACAAAGACATATAGATTAAATAAAAGCACTATTGATTTAAACGGTTAAAACTTGAATAATGGTCTTTTACATATATTTGCCAATTAAATATCAAACATCGAGATTATTTATCTGGCTTTATCTAAAGAGCAGGGATTCTGAACTATCTGGTTAGCAGTCAGATAAATAGCATGAAGGAGATGAAGAATACCTTAATGTAGCTGCTCACCAACCACATGATGCTATCTAGCACACCAGTTAGCAGGGAGGGAGAGGGAGTGTTAACAGCATGGTGTCTTGAGGGAAACCACCTTTAGCAAGGGTTTTGGGTAGTGAGCCTCAGCATGGCTTTTGGTGGAGCTATTGAGTTGGCCTGTGCAGGAAGGTGAAAAAGTCAATGTAGCTGGGTTTCTTTTTTTTTTGCGATGGTGGAAGCTCTTACTGTCCAGTGGGAGGTGGGAAGATATGCCTTGATGAATCTTGGGGTGGAGTGGTAGCATTTGACTGGGGCAAGGATCAGCTACTTGGGAAGTCGCCATGCTGGGTGACAGTGGTCATGCTCATGGGCACAGGATAGAGGGGGCATGTGAATCATGGTCCTGGTGTAGGAGTGTGGGGGTGGGGCAATAGAAGAAATGGTTGGTGTAGAGGAGGTAAGTGGCTAAAGAAAAGCATGTGCTGGTTGTATGAGTGAGACATATCTTAGCGCTCTCACTTTGATTTCCCAGCCGATTTGTAAATAGGACCCACTTTGTTTTCTCTTTTTTGAAGTCATAAGATTTTTAAACTATTTTGATTTTATGCCCCATGTGACATTTAGGACATTATGGATTACTTCTTCCCATCCTTTCTTTGTTGTCGTTAAGTAATCAAATAATGGTTCAGAACAGTCCCATGGTGCATGTACCTGGATCCTATGGGGTATGTATTGCAGTAACATATGCAGTTACTGCAGTTTATTCTTTTTCCTCAGTGTCTTAACTTCAAAACCTAAGCTTCGTGTTGGTGATTTTCTTGAACAGAATTTGTTAAACGTGCTGTTAAAAAGCACAACTCTGGTCCACTTACCTAAGCGGGAATAGTAAATCTAGCATTTGTCATATAGTTGGGAATTTCATAAGCACTACTTATCGCTAAAGGATCAAAGTGGCGTACAAAGAAGGGGCTGGGAAATTAATAAGAATAAGAGGAGAGAGAGATGGGGGAAACAATAGGAGGGCATAAGGTTATTTAATCAAAGATTTAGGGGAAAACTGAGGACCTGATTTAGAGTTTGATGGACAGGGTATTTATCTACAAACGTGATGGATATCCTGTCTGGCTTACTACAATTTCTATGGAATATGATGAACTTGTGATAAGGTGGACGAGATATCCGGGACATTTGAGCCTGAATATCCCCTTGCCCAACTCAAAATCAGGCCCGGGTCACTAGGAGTTGATGAAGTGGAAGGAGGTTGGCTGTTCCTTTTAGATTATATGGATAAGAGCCTGATTATCTCCACCACTGACAGACAGAGCTACGAAGGATTTTGGATTTAGTAAGTGTATTTTATTTTAGAATTGCAGGTCAGAGATGGTATTCACAGCATGTGATTTGTGAATCAGTAAAATGTTGTGGGCAACTATTAGCATTTTGAAGTGAGAGGTCTCTTTCACTGGTATCCAATTGAAAACTTTACAGATTGGACAAAGATGGGCCCGAAGTATATACAGCATGTGTGTTAAACTAAGGTGCAGAGTTTTTCCCAACTTGAAGACTGTTAAGTAGAGGAGCACTGACAACTTCAAGGTGTGCCACTCACTTGTATTTTTCCACATGGATGTAATGAACCTTCAAAGAAAACCTACAGTCATCCACCATAATTCATTGTCTAGGTCAGAAACAAGAAAGTAGTTCTAACAAGAAAGAGAAAAAATAAGATATTAGGAATGCCTTGATTGGGGACGCTGGATCGCTGAAGACTGAATATCAAGGCCTCACTATGAAAAATATATGGACGATAAAGGATTAAAAACATAACTCCCTCTCATACTAGAACAGTCTGTGAAAACCTAACACACCTCTATCCTTTGATATTTTTCATGCGTCTTTTGAACTGAATATCTGTTAAACTGATAATCAGATATGAACAGTAATATTTGTACACATCTTTCTGGAATATATTGGGGGCACCAATTAAATGATCTATGCAAGGCAATGCACCACATTAACATTCCAATGCTGCTGCGCCCAAAATATTGCCATATGATTCCAAAGAGTGAATATTCCCTAAGAACTACCAGACGCACAAGAATCAGAAAAATGAAAGCCTATCAAATGCAAACTCAGAAAAAAGTTTACAAAACAGGATCATGAGTCCCTGGCAATGTTATACAACTTCCTTCAAAACAGACTCTGAAAGGTTGTGAAAAACCTCTGTCGAAAAACCGTACTCAGCGGAGAAGTTGCAATGTTTAACAACAATAAAAACTCAGAGATTATAGGAGCGTTGCACTTCATTTCCTCTTCATTTTGAAAAGTCGTTTTGGAAAGACTACTGCCGGTTTGCAATTCCTTCAGTATGGCAGGTTTGTTTCTCATGCGCCTCTCTGAGTCTTTGTTTTTCATAGTTAGATCCTCCACCCCTCTATGGACTTGTGGGACTGCTGATATCAGTTACTGTTGATTTTCTGTATTTAAATTACATCTGTATAAATGTATTAGTTAACGTCAGTAGGTTCCATAGATTGTTTTACCCTTCTTGCTCACTAACTTTGTTAGATCTGGCATCCTGGACGTGGTTCCCCTAACTTTTTACCTCTACCTCCTGTATTTTAGAGGGTATGCTGGAATTTGTTTTTGCTGGTTTGTGTACTCTGGGCACTTTACTACTGCTGATCAGTGCTAAATTGCAAGAAATAATAATAATAATATCCACATTTGTAAAGCGCACAATCACCCGTTAGGGTCTCTAGGCACTGGGGGCCGTCGGGAAGATTAAGCAAGCTATTGCCCAGAGTCACATGGTGCTGGGCTAATCTGCCGCCGGTGCCGGGGTTCGAACCGTGATCCCCAGATTCCGGAGTCAGTCGCCCTGGTCGCGGCGCCACACCTCTTCCCTAAAGTCAGTACCCCCTGTATAAACTGTGATTATGATTAGTTATCCATGACTGGCATATTTGATTATGTTTGTGATCAACAGGAGTGGAAGAGATGTTTAGAAGCAAGGGAGATAAACACCACAATTGCTGTGAGACCCTCAACAGTGTTGTTCCACTAAAAGTATATCTTCCGTTGGCAGACTAAGACACCGATCGTCAATTCATATGGTTTTTTTCTCCACCAGGAGGGGTCGTCACTTGAATCTGAGAACATCTGGGATCCACCATGTGAGGAAAAAAGAATTAAAAATACCCCCTACCTTGAAAAAATGCTTTATTTAGGAGATCAAGGATAGTGCTATGATTACATGAATTGGGAGATGTGAAGAGATAAATATTAGATAACTCTCACATCTATCTATTGAAGAGTCAGGTCAACATGTTTTAGCCTTTCTAGTGCCCTGTGTGTCAGAGGCTTTAGTCAGGACCTTAAAGGTATTTGTGTGTAGGATCCCTTTGTAAAATCTGTTAGAATCACATAAATTAACTGAGTAGGGACATTTTCCCTTAGAGTACTGTGATTATCTTCTACTGTTATTCATGTGGGACTCTTTTTGTCCTAAGAAAAAGGGAAAAGAACATGAAGAAAATGTAATATGTTTTCAAATGATCTACTGCAATTTCTTATTCTTTAAAGGAGAGTGGATGCACCCAATAATATTAACTACATTAGTACTTACTCCAGCTTTTAGATTCGAAAATATTGGGACCTCTTTGGGTTGTGCATTTTTAGGAGCAAAAATACTGCTCATATGTTCCATCCTGCAATGGATTTATTATTATCAAGGCTTACATAATAGAGCTACATCTTTATAATTTATTTTGGCCATTCATACTGCAAAAATCTTGTTGTGGTTGAAAGATTATAAGCATTCATTTTCAGGTAATTGTAATTGTGCTTGGATATACGTGAAGACGCTTTACATATAAAAATACACACAAAGTCGGCTGTAGCCGCAATGTTGTGTACCGTGCACCCGTAAGAAAGTGATTTAAGTAACTGTAGCAATGCTTTCTTGAAAGTTCTTGTAGCGTTGCTTGGTTTCCAGATCGGGAATTCTTTCAGTTTTCATAAGGGCGGGGTGTTAATGTTTCTTTATTTCGGAAAAATAAATAAACTAAACAAAGGAAAGAGATGGGAAATTTAAAACAAGGGGTCGGCAACAATACAAGGGGTTCGAAGAAGGTGCTCCACATAGCGTGGAAACTTTTACAACGGATTCCCTCCGTTCCTGGTCTCTCATTCTTACCTTGGTATTTCCATCTGAACCCCGCGATGCAGCCTCTCTAACCTGCCTATTTATGATAGCGGGGACACTGGTCGATTATATACAGGTGCTTGTCTACAGGTAGTTGAAAACTCCGGAAGTCAGAGGTAGTTTGTTAGTCATGCAGGACTTTTAATGGTTATCTCATGCCCCCAGAGGACTCAAGATTTGTAGTCAGGCGAGGAATGTTACGCATGGGTGCCCCCAGGGGCGGGTTATCAGTTGTAACCTCATGTGGTTTCAATGGAAAACAGTGGTGGATTTGTTACTGTGTTACCAGTGAGTGCATTATTTAAGTTAAATATAGTTATCATTTAACTTCAAGATATGACTTAACATCAAGATATGATGTCATCAGGTGTTTAAAACAAATTTTTTCATATAAACAAGGAATCATTTTTGTTTCTGGTTAATTTTCTCATTTATTCTCAGGGGAGTTCTAGTGGGGAATGTTCATCCAATCCAATATCCAGCCAAGGTCTTTATAAATTTGAGGTTGAACATGGTTAGATGTATGTTTTACTTAACAAGGGAATGTGATGAGACTGTATTCTACCTAAAGAATGGGAATATATTTGAGAGTTCTTTGCTTACTTTTCTGGGGGATTCAAAGGGTCTATCTTATCTCATTACTAGTGACCACAGAATATTATTGTTGAGTTTATTTTGGGCTGTTTCCAGGAGTTGTTCTTTTTGTAGTAAGATCCTTTCTGCATTAGTGTCTACATAGTCTAGAGTTCCAGAATAAACCTTTTCAGATCTTTAGTTGAAAGTTTTGCGGTAATCATATGGTTGCTCATTTTTGTTGATGCTCTATTGCACCTTATATTGCTTCTATGCTCACAGATACATATTTTGACTTTTCAGCATGTCATGCCTATATATTTTAAGCCACAGGGCAGGTGATCTTGTAAGTGGCATGTGAAGTGTTAACAATTAGTGTGTCTTTTTAAAGTCCATGTAAAAGTTGATGTGAGCTGTAGCGATTTTGAGGTTGTTGTTAGAAGGCAATCTGAGCAAGTACTGCATGGGTAGTGTCCTGTAATAAGTTGGAGTCTTAGCATGGTTGAGATAGTTTCCTGCTTTGTAATTTGTTTCATTGGTTGAGTGTGAACCAGGTGAGCTCTGAGGTTCTTTTGTCTCCTGTGGGAGAAGCATCATATTGGCCAGCACAAGCTGCCTGAATTCACTACTCTCCAGTTTTTTTGTATCATTTTCTTTAGAAGATTGGATACTGAGTGGAAAGTTGTTACACATCAGTGTTTCTTGGTCCTGAGATTTTCCTTTGTTTAGCAGGAGTACATCCCTGTATTGATTCTGTGCTCTTTTGTAACTTTTTTATAAGATTGTTTTTGATTAGTTTCTGGATTCTAATTTATTTGTTAGGGCTTTTGCTTGATTTTGCAAGTCTACCTTATTGGTACAGTTGAGTTTTATGCAGAGATATTGCCCGTACTGTACATTATTGTTTAAAGAGCGTGGATGAAAGATGTTGTATAATACAAGGTGTTCTTATCTGTAGGTTTGTAATATGGCTTAGTAGTTATTTGTTGTTCTTCTGCAAAGAGGGTGGTGTCTAAGAAGGAGAGAGTAGTGCTGTCTATCAGGCTGGGGAATTTTAGAAACCTATCACAAGTGTTCAGCCAGGTTACAAAATCATGTGCGGATGTTATGGCTACTTCCCATATTATCAAAACGTTGTCTATATAATGTTTCCATAGTTTAATCCTCAGTTGGTATGGGTTGATTTTTGTTAGTTTCAAAATGTGGGGCGCCTGTTGTCCCACCCCCAGCCGCACTACTGACATGCGCTACTATTTTACGCGCTTATGTGTTCCAACTTTCTTCTTTTAATCCATGTATTCAAATTTCATAAAGTTTCACTTTTTAATCACTTTTAGTTCAATCCGCATGTAGGAATTTTATGCAGTTTCCCAAGCTTCTTATGTTACTGTAGTGCCGAACCGGACCTCATACTGAAACACGACTAGTGCATGATTAGTTCCAGGCAGTATTTATTAAAAACCCAATGCATTTCAGGCGGAACGCCCTTCTTCAGCTACTATTAGCATATAATGCATATTACATGAGCAGTACATGAATTTTATATGTTACTTATTGGCTATTAACTGTGCGTTGTCAAGTTAATTCCGTTATATAAATATTGTGTGGCACAATCTATTACACCACTCATCACCACTAAACAACCTTTCAGAATGATACCTCTGAAAATACTCCACCCCTTTTAAATGACAAAAACCTGGTTTCCATCTCTTTTCCTTACATTTCGATCGTTGTTCTCATTTACATCCATCATTTTTAAATTTGCAACCACATTCTGTCCTTCCATAATTCTACTCTGTTTACCACACCTTTCTTCTCTCAAACAAACTTGTTCGTTATTATTTCACTTTTAACTTCTGTGAATTCAACCTGCAGGTTCATCCAACATTACATATCAATTTTGAATCCCCGATGGGATATAACTCATACCTGCCAAGATGTTCAAAACCAGTTCCTCTTTCTCACATCCTCGAAAATTCATTTGCCCCACCCGTGCTTCCATTCCTTTTAACCCCGATCATATCCTGTCCCTCCCCTCAATTAACCAGTCCTCTGTTTTTGTCCATTTCCACCTCCATTCGAGTTGGAACACTACATGTCCCATGGTGCAATGAGTTTATCCTTATCTTTGCGTATAGTTAATGTGACATGAATTTAGTAATATTGAAAAACAGTAAAGATAATGTTTGGCATGGTATGCACTGATTTTAATCTAATAGTAGTCTCATGGTCCGCGTCTGGTTCCCTTATTTTCAAACAACACCGACTGGCTTAACAAACCCAGTTCATTCGCCTTGCGTGTGGATGGTTCCGTTCCTGTAAATGTTTATCCTTTTCATTGATTTTCTTTGTTTGGGTGCAATCCATGTTAGGGCAACATTCATGATAATGACCGAAGGGGTTCTAGGAAGCACACCTGTTTTATCCGAGGCATTTTCATCTTTTTATCACAAGAATGTGTGCGTAGCTAGAGTAAGTGCCTTGCCCAATCGACACTGCAACTTTAAACGCAAGTTTCAAGATGTGGGGCGCCTGTCGTCCCATCCCCAGCCGCACTGCTGACATGCGCTACTATTTTACGCGCTTATGTGTTCCAACTCTCTTCTTTTAATCCATGTATTCAAATTTCATAAAGTTTCACTTTTTAATCACTTTTAATTCAATCCACACGTAGGAATTTTATGCCGTTTCCCAAGCTTCTTATGTTAGTGTAGTGCCCAACCGGACCGCATACTGAAACACGACTAGTGCATGATTCGTTCCAGGCAGTATTTATTAAAAACCCAATGCATTTCAGGCGAAACGCCCTTCTTCAGGAGTAACTATGAATGACAAAAAAATTGTTTACTATTACCATATAATGCATATTATGTGAGCAGTACATTAATTTTATATGTTACTTATTGGCTATTAACTGTGCGTTGTCGAGTTAATTCCGTTATATAAATATCTTCTTTTTTTTTCTTTTTTATTCTCATCCACGTTCATGGTCTCTAGCTGCCAAACACCAAAAGAAGGCAGTGGGGCACATAGAGTACAGTCGTGCTGACTCAGTCGAAACTGGCAGGGAAGACAAGCGGATTGTGGTAACAGTTCCCATCAGCGACAACTGGCTCATACCCGACAAACCAACTATGTTGCACAAATGGCAGATGATACCATTAAGCCAGTTGCTATCATAGCTGATGCCGGCTGATAGTTGGGCATAGCAAAGTGATTAGACCATGGCTGTGTAATCATCGGACCTGGGGAAAAAAACAAAAAAACAAAAAAACAGGTTCAATGTGCCCAGTCCAACAGATGCCAAAAGGCTCTTCTATCTTTCTTACCGGCCCTGGCGAGGTCTAGTTTCGAGATCTCTAAAATTGAGTTACACCACTCGTGGAACGTAGGGGGGGGAAGCATCCTTCCAATGATTACAGATTTCTCTTCGAGCCGCCAGAATGGAGTAAAATAATAAGTTCTTTGCTGGAATGCGAGTCTGATCCACAACTCCAAAAATGACCATACAGAGATTTATCACTACATTTGAGCCCAAAGAAGATGAAAGTGTACTGCTAATTGAGTCACAAAAGATCGCCAGCTGGGGGCAGTCAAAGAACATATGAGTATCCGGGGCCTCTTTTAAACCACACCTTGCACAAGCCACAGGGCCTCCCAGAGAAAACTTTGACAACCTCTGTGGGGAGTAATATGCCCTATGTAGGGTAAAAAGATGATTTCTACGCAGCAAAGCTGGTTTAACTAAATCCCAGAGAACCCTACAAGAAGTTGGCCAGAGATCTTTCACATTAACGCCTGGCATTGATTCTCCCCACAGTAGCTCTGGGAGATGGAAGTTGCCATCGATCTCCACTAATATTAAATTATACCACAAAAAGATCTCTTTCTTTGCTGGTGGTTTATCTACCAGAAGAGTTTCAAGTTCGCAGCCTCCTCCTAGTGGAAAGTTTGTTCGACGTGCAGATTGGTTGGTAACTGCTTGAGCCCAACTCGATATTTGTAGATATTTAAATCTAAACATGTTGGGCCCTACCTTGTTAACTAGATATTCCCAAGGAAGCAAGGTCCATTCCCCAAACAAATCTCCCCAGGTAGATATTCCAGCCTCTCTTAATGGGAGTGCTAATGCATCACACGCCCAGCTTGGAGCCAAGGGTAGATCCCAAATTGGAGATCTACTCAAATAATACCCCAAATTAATTGTAGATCTAATCTTTGCCCAAGTTCTTGCCAGGCCATAGAGCACCTTCAATTTTACTTTTTTTTTAAAATGTGGGATCTCCAAACTTGAAAAGGTAACCTGACAGACCGACTCCTTCACAACGTAGTAGAGCCGAGAACATGTTGCCTATTCCCGCTTCTGTTGGTGTTTTAAGAAGCATGCGTGAGTGTGAGAACTGAAACGCCCACGCATATATCTGTATGTCGGGGCCCGCCAGTCCACCCTTCTCCCTGCGGCGCCTAATCTTTTTCCAGGCTACCCTAGGATTTTTATTTTTCCAGAGAAAGGAAGAAATTTCTCCCTGTAACTTAGCCAGTAGAGAAGGGTAAAAAAAAAAGTGGAATTGTGTTAAATAAAAAAGAAACCTTTGGTAGGATTGACATCTTTACAAGATTCGCTCTTCCCAACGAGGACAGGGGGAGGTGTAGCCAAGATCTCATTAGCTTACGACACTCCTTTGCAGTTGCTGCAAAATTCAAGGGGGCAATCTGATTGATGTCTTTGACGATATTCAGCCCTAGATGACGCAGACTTTCGCTAAGATGTTGATTAAAGCCACTCGCATCGTCGTTCCAAGTCATAACCTAAGTCTTTGAGGCATTTACCTCATAACCTGACACCTCCCCGAATTCCAGGGCTAATTTAATTGCTGCAGGGAATGCGGTACTGATATCGTAGGTCACTATTTTACGCGCTTATGTGTTCCAACTTTCTTCTTTTAATCCATGTATTCAAATTTCATAAAGTTTCACCTTTTAATCACTTTTAGTTCAATCCGCACGTAGGTATTTTATGCAGTTTCCAAGCTTCTTATGCCTGGAACGAATCATGCACTAGTCGTGTTTCAGTATGAGGTCCGGTTGGGCACTACAGTAACATAAGAAGCCTGGGAAACGCAAAACAATTCCTATGTGCGGATTGAACTAAAAGTGATTAAAAAGTGAAACTTAATGAAATTTGAATACATGGATTAAAAGAAGAAAGTTGGAACACATAAGCGCGTCAAATAGTAGCGCATGTCAGCAGTGCGGCTGGGACGACAGGCGCCCCACATCTTGAAACTTGCGTTTAAAGTTGCAGTGTTGATTGGGCAAGGCACTTACTCCAGCTACGCACGCATTCTTGTGATGAAAAGATGAAAATACCTCGGATAAAACAGGTGTGCATCCTAGAACCCCTTCGGTCATTATCATGAATGTTGCCCTAACATGGATTGCACCCAAACAAAGAAAATCAATGAAAATGATAAACATTTACAGGAACGGAACCATCCACACGCAAGGCGAAAAACTGGGTTCGTTAGGCCAGTCAGTGTTTTTTTTTTTTTTTTTTGTCTTTATCCTCATCTGCCCGACACACGTCCCTTAGATGCGGAAGGAACCGACCAACCCTCTCACTGCCTCTGGGAGCAAGGCCCTGAAGATTGAGCCGCTTCACAACTTGGCAGAGAATTTTATGAGTTGATAGGAACAACCATACATCTTATGACGATATCTCAAAGCAACTTCTTGCCAAAATATTCAGTATATATATATGTCGAAATCTGGGCAGACCACAATACTGAAATATTGAGTGGGTGGGCTTAATCATCGGATATTGGGGGAAAAAACCAAAAACAAAACCCAAATGGACCTCACTTCCACTCTGTCAAAAGTTTCCAAAATATGAGATTCTGGGCTCTACATGATCTTCTCAAATCTACCTTTGAGGTTTCGTATAATGAGTTTAACCATGCTGAATGGGTGGGAGGGGTGGTGTCCACCCAGTGCATACATATCTGCCGTCTTGCCAGCAGAATAGCGTAAAACAGAAAAGATCGTGCTGTCCCAGTTATGTTCTGGTCTACACCAAGAATGACAAGTGGTAAAGATAAGGAGATGTCGGTTTTGATAATTGAGTCCAAAGTAGCTTTAATCTCTGTCCAAAAAGTAACTAGATGGGGGCAATCCCAGAACATGTGAATGTCAGATGCTGAGGGCAGTTGGCATTTGTTACAACATTTCCCCTCTTGAAATTTGGATAGACGTAAGGGAGTAAGATATGCCCGATGCAGGGTGAACAGATGGTTTCGTCTAAGCCAAGCGGGTTTTACCAATTTATATAAAAGGGTAAAAGATTCTGTCCAACTGTCCTCTTCTATTGCCGCAATTTCTCTCCCCCATAGCTGTTTTGGCAGATGAAAATCCCCATCTATCTCCTCATGTATAGACCAGTACCAACAAGCCACCTCTTTGCCTCCCATCTGTTTTTCGATTAGCTGTTGTTCTAGAGGGCTAATTCTCCCGATATTAGGGACTTTCCTGATTAATTCTCTGGCCCAACTACCAATTTGTATGTATTTAAATCTTGACAATGTCAGCCCTACTTTTTCCCTAAGGGCTTCCCACGGTATCAGGATACCTCCACCAAGTAGATCACCCCATCTAGAAAGCCCAGCTGTTATTAGGGGGGTAGCCAGAGAATCCTGCATGCATGGTGGGAGCCCGGGAGAATCCCAAATTGGTGCATGATTAGAATAATACGCCAACCCCACTCTACGCTTAATTTGTACCCATGTCTTCAATTGCGTTAATAGAGTCTTCAACCTCACCTTCTTGAAAAACTTTTGTTCTCCGAACTTGAAAAGGAACCCATCCAATGGGAGGTTTGCCCCTACCAACATAGCTTTGAATAGCTTCCCATTTGAGGTGAGGTCTGGTGTCTTCAGAAGCATTCTTGAATGGGAAAGCTGAAACGCCCAGGAATAATACTGTAGATCTGGGAGGGCCAGTCCACCTTTTTCCCTCCTCCTCCTCAATTTTTTCCAAGCCAACCTCGTGGCTTTGTAACCCCATATGAAAGAGTTTATTTCTTGTTGGCACATAAGAAGTTGTTTGGAGTCAAATGCGATGGGAACTGTATTAAAAATAAAGGTCAATTTCGGAAGGATGGACATCTTTACAATGTTGACCCTCCCATAAATTGATAGTCTAAGACCTACCCAGGATCTTAAAAGTGCCCTACACTCTTTGGCGACCAGGTCTAGGTTTGATTTTGCCAATACGTCAATATCTTGTGTAATTTTAACTCCAAGATAACGTATTGAGTGAGTTGGAGGCGTCACCCCTACACCCGGATTGGCAATATTCCATGTCATCAACTCGGTCTTATCAGCGTTAATGTCGTAGCCAGAAATACCTCCAAATTCTTTGGCTTTTTCAACCACTATGGGGAAAGCATTTGCTGGATCGCTGGTGTATATTACAATATCATCGGCATATAGCCCGACTTTCCTTTCCCACCCACCGAATTTAAATGAAGAAATTCTTGAATCGTCTCTAAAAGATTGTGCAAGTGGCTCAATGTATATATTAAATAGTAAGGGGGACAGGGGACACCCTTGTCTTGTCCCCCTAGTGATCAGGAAGGGCTGAGTGCATACACCATTCACCATGATACTTGCACTGGGGTTTTGATATAGGAGTCCAATTGATCTTCGAAAATTTGGACCAAATGCAAATTTCTTCATCGTTTCGGCTAAATACGCCCAATTTACTCTGTCGAACGCTTTGGTAGAGTCGAGGGTCATAATGGCCAAAGGAAGGGAAAACGTAGAAGCAATATCCACTGCCCCGATCAAGTCATATGTAAGATCCGAAAGTTGTCTACCCTTTATAAAACCCTTTTGGTCAGTGTGGATAATTGACCCAACCTCACGTCCAAGTCTGTTTGCCAGCACTGCTGCAAAGATCTTATAGTCGCTGTTTAAAAGTGAAATTGGCCTATATGAGCCACATTTAGCAGGGTCTTTCCCGGGTTTCGGAATCAAGACAATAATCGCCTCTCCCCAAGATTTGGGAGGAACCACACCATTTATTAGGATGTCGTTAAAAAGTCTTGTCAGCACCGAAACTATTTCCGGAGCAACAACCCGTAATAATTCGCCGGGCAGGCCATCCGGGCCAGTTGCCTTGCCCCTCTTCACCTTTTTGATGCTTTCCCTCACTTCTTCCTCTGAAATGGGCCTATCAAGACGATCTCTTTGTTCAGAGCTCAAAGTGGGAAGGGTAATCTTCTCCAACCATCTAAAATTTGAGATGGGGTCCTCCAAGATTTCTTCCTTATATATTTTTTGGAAAAACTCCAAAAATGCTTCCCCAATATCTTTAACAGATGATCTTTCACTAGCCTCGCCATCTACCATAATATGTTTTATATGTTTTTTTGCCTGGTCCGATTTAATTTTCCAAGCGAGGACCTTACCTGCGGACTCACCATATTCAAAATTGGAGAGTTTACTTACTTCCCATTTTTGGGTGACCCTTTCCTGAAGAATGTTTTCTAGCTTCTCTTTTAATCCCTTACGCTGTTCTTGATCCATATTAGTTCCGATTCCGGAGCCAATGTGTTGATCCAATAATGCAATATCCCTTTCAATACTGTTGATCTTAGCTCTGTAGATTTTCCCTCGATAAGAGGCCCTATTAGTTATATAGCCTCTTAAATAAGCTTTATAGGCCTCCCATACTGTGTTTAGCTGAGTGGAATTAATATTTGTGTCCATGAAAAGTTTTGTTTCATGGATGAGAAGGTCTATTTCTTCTTCTTCTAACAGAATGGTACGGTCAAATGACCACAAGGCCTGAGAGGATTGCTGGACCGATTGCAAACCAAAGAATATAGCGGAATGGTCCGATAAGTGTAAAGGCAAATACGTTATGTCCTTAAGGTAGTCTCTTAATGAATAACTAAAAAGGGCGTAATCAATCCTTGATTTATGATTATATTTATAGTTGTGGTATGATACACCAAGTACCCTACCCGCTCTCTCCCTCCATGGATCTGCCAATCCGAGTGTCGACATAACATCCCCCAATACCTGCCTGGATTTTTTGAAAGTTAAAGCCCTTGAATTAGGGGATTTATCCAGTTTTGGGTTAAGTACCAAGTTAAAATCTCCCATCCAAATTATCGGACCTTGTGTTGATAATAACTGGTTCTGGATTTTGATCAAATATGAGGGGTCATCCTGATTGGGACCGTAATAACCAACCAAATTGTATGTACTATTTTCTAGACTGACTTTAGCGTATAGCCATCTCCCACTTAAGTCCTCCTCATATGCAAGAATCTGGGCTTTAATTTGCTTTTTGAAGATGATTAATATACCTCGAATATTCGCATTATGGTTAGTGCAAATATAACAGTCTACCCATCTGATTTTGTTCAACATTTCCTTCACTTCATGTTGGAGAAGATGTGTTTCCTGGATGACTATGACCTGCGCTGGAGAGTCCCTCAGATATTGCAATATTCTATATCTCCTACTCTTAACACGCAGGCCACTGACATTCCAGGACAGAAATTTTAGTCCCATCAGCCAGTGTCCGGACCCCTCCCCCTACTCCTGCTCAGTAAAGAATTGCGTTTCCCAGTGAGAGTTGAGTGGAATATGAATAAAAGTGTAATTGATGGAAGTAGTGTGTTTGAAACTGTGCCTGAACAGTGAGGATATTTTGTGGTTTTACCCCTTCCCCCCTCCCACCCCCCCCTGGAAAACCCCCCCTTAATTAATCTGGCTATTACTGCCAGATTTGCCTCTCTGTGGAGTTCCATATGCCCAGGTCAGTCACATGAATGAATATAGCCCGGCATGCCTTAATTCTTTCTAGGGAAATTCCAATAATATATAGTAAAAAAATACTAGAAATACTAGAAAACTAGAAATATTTAAGTTTAGGTGTTTGTCACACACCTTCCACATAACGGGATTATTGTTCTGATACGTTTTCCCTAATTATATATATATATTTTAACTTCAAATATACATATATCTTTTACCTTTATAGACACCCTCGATGAAAAAATCCTTTTTTATATGCATATTATTTTTTCTTCCATTTTCCTTCTTTTTTCCCCCTTTTTTTTTCTTTTTATATATTTTATATATATATATATATTTTTTTTTTAATTATATATATATATATTTTTTTTTTTTTTTATAAGTTTCCCTCTTTTTTTTTTTTTTTTCTTTTTTCTTTTTTCCCCCTGTATCCTTCACCTCTTATCTTGTCATTATAATTTAACCCAGTGACTCAGTGTGCCTTGTCTGTTTTAACCTTAAGAACTATCGTTAGATGTTATCCTGTTGATGATCATTGATAGATGTCAAAAGTTCGTCTGCCTCCAATGGAGAGTGGATGTTATGCATTTTGTTATTATACATAACCCTCAAAAAAGCGGGGAACCTCATTTGGACAGTTGCTCCCAAAGCCCTAAACTTCTCCATTTTCTGGCCTAACTCCCATTGTCTATCAAGAGTAGATTTAGATAAGTCAGATCTAACAACGTAGGAGAAGTCTGGAGCTTTTAACGCAGAGGACTTTAGAGCTAAATTCAAAATCTTTTCTTTTACCGAATAGGTCAGAAAATTAACTCGAATTTTTCTAGGTTTAGACCTCCCTGATTTTAAACGGAAAGGATCTCTGTGAGCTCGCTGAATATCTTTTTCAAGCTCTTCAACGGATTCCTCCAAATTTAAAGACTCTTTAAGCAGGGAAGCTACAAATTTTTTCATTTCACTCCCCTCTTTTCCCTCTGGAACTTTTAGAATTCTAATGTTGTTTCTCCTTGAGTAGTTCTCCAAAGATTCCACTCGCTCTTTTGTTGCGTTCCCATCTCGCTTTAAGGAATAAATCTTTTCATTGGCAGAGTCTAATTTAGCTTTTAGTTCAATTACTGTGCTTTCAAGAGTATCTGTCCTCTCAGAGAGAAGATCTACTCTCTTGTCCAAGGCATCAAACACTGCTTTTATCTCCTGCTGGTTACGTTTTGATTCAGCGAACCCGGCTTTAATTTCATGAAGTAAATCCTCCAGTGAAATCTTCTCCTTCATCTCAAAGGTCTCACCTGCCTTATCCTTATCCTGAGCGGCTAGAAGCCCAACTTCTTCCAGGGTATTCTGGGCAACATCTGAGTCTACTTCTCCCTCCACTTCCACTGCCTCCGCTGGGATGGAACTTTGGGTATTATCTGTGTCGCCCATCTTATTGTTCTCCTCTAGAGGTCCGCTAGGGATTTCTAGAACTTGAGGCAACACCTTAAAATAAGATCTAAGTGAGGGGGTAAGCCTCGCTGCACTACCTTTAGTATTTTTAGATCTTCGTTTAGTGCCAATTTTTGAGTCTTTGGGACCTTTTTGCCCAGCCAACCGGGAGGCTAAGACTGCAGGTTCTGTAGTGGCGGATTTTGCGGTATGAACACCGGAAAACACAAATATAGAAGGGCCCAAAATACTCTCTTTAGAGCCGGATTCTGATTCTTCCGCAACGTCTTTAGTTCCCTCCTTAACTCCCTTCTTAGCGTTACTGGGACTGGGACCCAATTTAGAGAATGTATCAATGAGTGTGTTATCTTTGACAACCCCTCTATCGAAAGACTGATCCCCTTCACCAACCTTACCCCCTCTAGTGTCAACACATCCCTTCCCGGACTCCTTACTTGATGGTGATGCTTGGACGAGTATTTTTTCTGCTCCCTCCTCCTCTGGTTCTGTCCCTGCCCTTGTCTTTGTCTTTGTTTTTGGTTTAGGTTTAAGACGACAAATCCTCTGGGTTTTGCCCACGTTGAGGGTGTCTGGTTGAGCTCCTTTAATTGTATTTTGGCACTTTAATGATGAAAAAAGGCTGCTGAGATCACCTCTAGCGGCCGCTCTGCGGCCCCTTCGCAGCTCCACGGCTGCCTCTGCCCACCGGGAAAGTGTAGCAGAAGGCGGGATCTTGACACCACACATCCACACTCCAGCAAACCAGATGTTTTTTTTGATGGGGTAAAGCTAATGCCAGTACTGCCGTTTTCTTCTCTGTTCTGTGTTTTCCTCCGTGTTTCCCTCCGTTGAGAAAAGACAAAAAGACAAACGATTGAAAGTAGCAACCTTCTGTGCCTGTGCCTGTGCCTGTCTCGTAATGCTATGGTGCAGCTAGCTCCGTTTTCTCCGCTTCACTAAGAGCGGTTCCTGCTTTGGATCCTGCTGGGCTCCTGTCCCAGAAGTGCCTCGGGCCTCGGGCTTCGGAGACCGGCAACGTGTATTGTGCAAGCCCCGAGAAGGAGCAATGGAACAACTATGATGAAACAACACGTTTACAAACCGGCAGGTAATTCCGGCAGCCGGTAACAGATCAAATGTAGGCGGGCAGAGTCAGAGACCGCCTCTGCCTCTGCTCCGCAGCTCCGCAGTGAGTGGCTCCAGCCTCGGCTCCTATCTCAGAGGAGCGGTCAGGGCGTCGGACGCCAAACACCAACAACGGGGGCAGAATGTTAAATGTCGAAGAAAAAGCATTAGTGAAGTAAGATCCAAAACAGTCTTTTTTCAGGTGGAAATACCCTTCGCGCCGATAACATGCCGATTTTCCGCCGCGATTCGCAGGGCTAACTGGAACTGCACAGACGAGACGCGACCTGCCCTAACCGGCAGCCGCCATGTTTTCCCCTAGGCCAGTCAGTGTTGTTTGAAAATAAGGGAACCGGACGCGGACGATGAGACTACTTGTAGATTAAAATCAGTGCATACCATGCCAAACATTATCTTTGCTGTTTTTCAATGTTGCTAAATTCATGTCACATTAAATATACGCAAAGATAAGGATAAACTCATTGCACCATGGGACATGTAGTGTTCCAACTCGAATGGAGGTGGAAATGGACAAAAACAGAGGACTGGTTAATTGAGGGGAGGGACAGGATATGATCGGGGTTAAAAGGAATGGAAGCACGGGTGGGGCGAATTAATTTTCGAGGATGTGAGAAAGAGGAACTGGTTTTAAACATCTTGGCAGGTATTAGTTATCTCCCATCGGGGATTCAAAATTGAAATATAATGTTGGATGAACCTGCAGGTTAAATTCACAGAAGTTAAAAGTGAAATAAAAACGAACGAGTTTGTTTGAGAGAAGAAAGGGGTGGTAAACAGAGTAGAATTATGGAAGGACAGAGTGTGGTAGTAAATTTAAAAATGATGGATGTAAATGAGAACAACGATCGAAATGTAAGGAAAAGAGATGGAAACCAGGTTTTTGTCATTTAAAAGGGGTGGAGCATTTTCGGAGGTATCATTCTGAAAGGTTGTTTAGTGGTGATGCGTGGTGTAATAGATTCTGCCACAGGATATTTATATAACGGAATTAACTCGACAACGCACAGTTAATAATCAATGAGTAACATATAAAATTCATGTAATGTTCATGTAATATGCATTATATGCTAATAGTAAACATTTTTTTCATCATTCATAGTTACCCCTGAAGAAGGGCGTTTCGCCTGAAATGCATTGGGTTTTTAATAAATACTGCCTGGAACGAATCATGCACTAGTCGTGTTTCAGTATGAGGTCTGTTGGGCACTAAAGTAACATAAGAAGCTTGGAAAACGACATAAAATTCCTACGTGCGGATTGAACTAAAAGTGATTAAAAAGTGAAACTTTATGAAATTTGAATACATGGATTAAAAGAAGAAAGTTGGAACACATAAGCGCGTAAAATAGTAGCGCATGTCAGCAGTGGGACAGGCGCCCCACATTTTGAAACTTGCGTTTAAAGTTGCAGTGTTGATTGGGCAAGGCACTTACTCCAGCTACGCACGCATTCTCGTGATGAAAAGATGAAAATACCTTGGATAAAACAGGTGTGAATCCTAGAACCCCTTCGGTCATTATCTTGATTTTTGTCAGGACATTCTTCTTCTCAAAGTTACTAACATATAGTCCTGCCAGGCTTGGCAAAAAAAAATGCATATTTGATTTACTGGTAAAGCCCTAGTAAAGTGCACTGTGTGTTCCAAGGGCCCATAAATCAAATGCTACTAGTGACCTGCAGCACTGGTTGAGCCACCCACATGAGTAGCCCTGTGAACTTGTCTCAGGCCTGCCAATGCAGTGTCTGACAGTGCAGTTTTAAACTGCCATGTCGACCTGGCTGGTGCGCCTGCTTGCCGGGCCCAAACCTTCCTTTCCTCTAAATGTAAGGTACCCCTAAGGTAGGCCCAAAGGTAGCTCCATGGGCAGGGTGCGGTGTATGTGAAAGGTAGGACATATCCTGGTGTGTTTTACATGTCCTGAAAGTGAAATACTGCCAATTTCGTTTTTCACTATTGCACGGGCAATCTGTTCCATAGGTTATCATTGGAGTTACTTTGTAACATCTTACAAGTGTCATTTTCAATTGGGAAGCAATAGAGATTTGGGGGTTGGGCTCCCTGAGCTCAGAACTTAAAAATATATCTTTTAATGAAGATGGTTTTTGAATTGTGTGTTTGAAAATGTCACTTTTAGAAAGTGGACATTTTCTTGCTTTACCATTCTGTGTCTCTGCCTGCCTGTGGAATCAACTTCTGGTTTAGACTGGCAGCTAGGTTGTTTGTGCATTCACTCTAGACAGTCACTCAAAGGGAAATGAGGTGTGCCCTGAATATCCTGATGGCCCATCAGCGGACGGATGGGCTTTTCTTCTGGAGCCAAGAAGGGAAAGGCAGAACTTGTGCACTACAAAACTTTCCTTTGAAGTATACTTTCTTCAAAGTCCAAACAGGGTATATGAATTGTACCTAAAACCTAAAGCATTTGCTTCTTCTGTCTGTGGTCCTGTGGTCAGTGAAAAAATTGACTTTGCTTTTGAATCCTGCTTTTCAAGGGTTATCCAAGGGTTTGTGTGTGCTTGCTTCCAGTTGGAAGTCTCAGGGCCATCAAAGACTTCACCTGTAGCATCCCTGGACTCCACTGCTGGGAGCTCAGACCTGCTGGTGGTGCTAATTTCAGTTCTGGGCCCTTGGAGTTTGTTCCTACAGAAAAATACTGCAAAATTGATGCATTGCCTTTCCAGCAACTGTTTTTCCGACACAGCATTGCCGTGCGGGAGATGTTTCATCGCACAGTGCCAGAACAAATCAGTGCAGTGTCTGTTCACGGGCCAAAGAACTGCATCAGACTGAGTCTAGCGTACCGTGACTCCAACGCCCGAGACAACCGCACTGACTCCAACACAGGCCCTGCCGTGCGGCTGAAAGAATCGATGCATCACTGGTCTGAGGCCGAAAGAATCGATGCAGCGCCTGTTTGTCACCACCGTATCGACCTTCAGCATGTCCTGATTTCCACGCATCACACTTGTGCACCCAAGTTGCCATTGCATCACCCTCAGAAAGGTGCCGCCTCCGAAAATGTACGCATTCCTTCTCCCCGCAGTCAAGAACCAACGCAATACTGACACATCCATTCCCCACGGACTCCAAAACCGACTCATCGCTGTGTTTTCCGATGCTTTCTTCCTTTGCGGATGTTTTTCGTCTCGGATTTTCAAACATCAAAGGTACTTTGTGCTAAAATCATTGCATCCATAGAGTTCTATGGCCAGAATTGCTTCAACTTTTAAAAAGTGATATTTTGAGTTATGTTGGATTATTGTCGTTGTGGTCATTTGGTTTAGATAAATATTGGTTATTTTTCTAAACTTGTGTGGTGTCCATTTGTAGTATTTTCACTGTGTTACTGTGTGTGATATTTACAAATACTTTACACATTGCTTCTGGGATAGGTCTGACTGCTCATGCCAAGCTACCAAGGCAGTGAGCAGGGGTTATCTTGGGTGCGTAACTCCCTTTCCTTGACTAGAAGGAAGAGTCCCTACTTGGGCAGGGAGCACAACACTGCCAACTAGAGACAGACCTTTTCTAACAAAGTTTATGACAATGGCAGAAGTGCAATCTGGGTGTTATCAAGAACAGGAGCAGCATCACCGTTATCATGTCAGAGTTGGCGAGACAATTTCCTGGATACACTTTAGAGTATGTTTACATTTATGGTGTGTTTCTAAAGAGAAAATTTGGTGCATGATAACCTCAGTGCTCCTGATTTTCTTTTTGCATTAAGACACATCTTACTGCAATAAAGTGAGATTTTAATAATTTGAGGGGCATATGTATGTCATTGTAATGCAGTGCAGCATGTCACCTTGCTGCGCTGCGTTACAGGGAAAGGGCAAGAATGTGCCATATTTATTAAAATATGCTTCTTATCTGTCATTTCCCCAGCGCTGGCGCACAATGGGCTGCCTAGCACTAACGCCCTTTGTCAAATCCCCTTTTATTACATGCAAGTCACCCCTAAGGTAGGCTCAAAGTGGCCCATAGGGCTGGGTGCATTGTAATTCAAAGGCTGGACATGTACTTTTACATTTTACATGTACTGCTAGTGAAAAATGCATGAAAGCATTTTTCACTACTCTGAAGCCTACCTCTCATGTAGGATAACATTGGGTTGCCTTATTACATTTAATAAGTGCTAAGTTTTGATTGGAAATAGGCACGCATTTTGTGTTTGGTGTCTGAATATTGCAATTTAAAATCCCTTTCAACGCTAAAGTTGCATTTTGTCACAATTTTGAAAATGCAACTTTTATAAAGTTGGCATTTTATTTCCCTATTTGGTGCCTGCGGCCTGTTCCAGGGTGACATGACTGGGTGCAGTTGGCAGTTGTAATTTGTTTATTCCTCCCCAACAGCCACACAATAGAGGGTTTAGGTGTACCTGGATGGGCCATGATAGGGGATGGAGCTGGCGTGCCCTGCCTTCACACAAGGAATTTGTTACAACTGCGTTGTTCATGTAGACAGCCAGGAGCTAGGGCAGGGAAAGCAGGAAACTCAAACACTTCAAAGAGAATTCTCTAGAAACTTCTACTTCAAAGAAGACACTATATATAAAAATAGGACCCTCAGACCCACATTTCAGTTCACAATCTGCACCTGCAGACAGATCTATGAGTAAAGTTATATACAACATTTATAAAAGAGTATATTTATTGTAGAATTAGAGAGTCTATCTTTAGGGATATGTTTAACCATGCAGATTAAGATTTTTTTGATAAAGCTTGACCATTCTTGTGTAAAACTAATGTACTTTCACTCGTGAAGAAACCATACTTTCCTAAATGTGTGCTATTTTGTTTGAGTAACTAATAGTGAATTTTTTATTTGCCTATAGCCATCCTTTCATGTGTAGAAACGTATTGAGATCTAAATGATAATGAAAATGTAATTTGTGCATTAATGGTACATGTATGTACTTTCATATGTAGGTCTCAATCCTACTTATCTTTGACTAATTTGAAATATTTATTGTATGATTTATGCAATATGAACTAAAATGTAATAATGAACTTATATCTGTTTATGTTCTTTTTGCACATGCATATTAAAAATAGAGCATTGATTTAAATGTTTAACTTAGCTTGAGTCTAAAGGCCTGTATTTCTACATGCTGCAGTTCATAAAATACTGTGTTCCAGTTCTGCTAACTGGACCATTCTTGCAGATATTTACATGCATTGTTAGTTTAAAGTAGATACATTTTGTACTAGCAATAGATACATGGTTTAAGAAACAGACGTTGATGACAAGCACGCGAGAAACCAGGACTTTAATGAACAAACCATTATTTCTTCACCTGAGAGTGAGTAGGAGATGCCGTTCCCATGTCTACAGTGGAATTTTGACTGGATGTTGCAGTATGCAACGTGGATAATGAAACATAGACAATGGACACCTATTGATGATGTGGCCGGGCGGGTCATATACAGACATTTTGGATTATAGCTTACTGACCACACCGTTGAACTAGGTCAGAGGTTTTTCAAAACTGGCCCTGATCCCTTGCAGATCACTTTGTACTTTTGTGCGGACTTCTTGGCTGAACCCTTTTCTGTAGATTCTATGCAGAAACATCCTTGGACTCCTACCTGACCCCTTTCATGTTTCATATCTGCCCAATGAATTGATTTTAAGAAGTATAAACTTCTATATTCTCTTTGACTTCTACTCTGAGTGTGGCTTAAGTTAACACATTGATTTCAGAACTCTGTAGATACTCAAACTATTCCTTTGCTTTGGACTGTGCTTGGAAGACTTAGATTACAAATGTATTGAAAAAAACTATTGAGAATTTTTTCTGAGCATCAAATTCTCATGCTATTGTTTTGTATTGAAACCATAGAGTTGCTTGTCTGTTTAATTCTTGTCCACCTTAATTTCTTCTGGACTCTAGGCTTACCTGTTGTAATTTTGTATCTTTACAGTATGGTCTTAAGATTGACCTATTTCAACTTGATCACTAATTTGTAAGAAATACTCTTGAACTTGGCTACCGATTCCTGGTCCTCAATGTGTAATCAAATGGGTTGCACTGTTAATATTTGAGTAGATTGGACACGGAATGCTAGCTCTCTTTCCCCTCATTGCGACAAAGAAAAGATTAATCGAGGAACAAGATAGCAAGTAAACAAGAATAAAGAAAAGTACAATTTTGTGGCCCAGATATGCTGGAAAAGCTTCAGGGACCAAAAAGACTCCAACCATCTTCATCCCGCATTTGAACACCAGCTCAAGTGAGTTCTAAACCCCCAAGTGGTGCCCTTCCAGTCCTCGACCGTTGGTTGTAGTGTTAGAGATGCCCTGACAGCCAAAATACATATCTTGGGACGGCAGAGACTGCAGTGGCGACACGTTTCTCCGATGATGCGGCGGCGTCTGGTGCGGCGTCGATCCGCTTCGGCGTTGTGAAGCGACAGCGGCAGTTTGGTGACATGCTTCTTCTTCGTGAGTCGCGCTTGCAGCTCCATGCGACACCCAGTCCCTCAGAAAGCCCAACAGAACTGCAGGCACTTCCAAAGAACTCTGGGGGAGCTGGTGGTTGGAGTCTTTTGTCCCTGAGACTTCAACAGGAGGCAAGCTCTATCTCAAGCCCTTGGAGATCCTTCACAAGTTGAATGAAAGTAGCACATAAGTCCTTTCACCTCTCTTTGACACTCAGGCAACCACTGCAGGCCAATCCCTCATGCATAGGGATAGTCTCTCCTCAGTCTCTCTGGTTCCTCTCCTCAGCAGAGGTTTTCTTGTTTCCCAAAAGTGATTTAAAATTCTGGGGTCTGGGTCTCCACATTTATACATGCAAATCCTGTGTATTCGGAAGGCAGAGGGTCCTGTACCCAGTCCAAACAAGTTCTATGCGGTCCTGGAGCACTTTGTTGACAAGACTTCTTCTTTCCTTTGACAGTGTGGGCCAGGGACATCAGACGCACCACAAGAGCTGGAGTCAGCATTGTGGAAGGCAGGCCCAGACCTATTCAGGCCTCAAGTGCAACTACTCCTACCCATCTTCATGCAGATCGCTCTATTCAGCCCTGTGCTGACTCACCCTGTCTCCTGGAATCCCTCAGCCCCTGTCACTCAAACTCCAGACAAGGAATACACAGCATAGCAGAGGCAGGCTTGGACAGTTAGGCAAGAAAATACCAACGTTCTAAAAGTTGTATTTTCAAACACAGAATGTGAAAACCACCTTCACTAAAAGATATATTTTATCATTCTGAGTTCAGGCATACTAAACTCGAATTTCTACCTGGTTCCCTGAGTCAGTAGGATTATAAGATGTTAAAATCAAACTGCCCATTCTGGCCTAGGCGTAACAGGTAGACTTGCAATAGTGAAAAACGAAAATGCCTGTACTTCACTATAGGACATGTCACACACATCAGGGCATACCCTACCTTTTACCTACAATGCACCCTGCCCTTGGGCCTACCATAGAGGTGACTAATATGCAGAAAGGGGAATGTTTAGGGACTGGCAAGTGGGTGCACTTGCCCAGTCAACATGGCAGTACCAAACTGCACACAGGCTCTGCAATGGCAGACCTGAGACACCCTTTACAGGCTGCTTCTGTGGGTGGCACAACCAGTACTGCAAGCCCACTAGCAGCATTTGATTTACAAGCCCCGGGCACACTCAGTGCACTGTACTAGGGTCTGACAAGTAAACCAAACCAGCCAATCATGGAGTCACTAATCCATATATCAATTTACAATGGGGAGAGCATATGCACTTTAGCACTGATCAGCAGTGGTAAAGTGCCCAGAGTCATAAAGCCAACAAAAACAGGTCAGACAAAATACAGGAGGAAGGCAAAAAGTTCAAGGATGACCCTGCAAAAAGGGCCAAGTCCAACAAGCCTCCAGCCTCATCCCGAAAGAGATTTTCAACTTCCAAAAAAAGATTAAGGGCCTAATTTAGATCATGGTGGATGGTGACTCCATTACAACGGTGACGGATAGCCCAACGAGCGAAATATAAATCCCATTACATCCTATGGTATTTATATTTTGTAAAACTGGATATCCGTCACCGTTTTCAAAATTTCTTCTAAGTCCAAAGGTAAGCGCCAAACAGGCCAAATCCACATTTTGTATCCGACTCACGCTCCTTTGCGCTCCAAGCAGCTCAACAATGGAATAAACTTCCCCTTGTTTTGAGACTGGAGAACAGTGAAGCGCGGTTTAGGGCCTTGCTTAAAACACATCTTTACACGGCGTAGAGCATAGGATCGCATGTCATGCTGTTTCATTGATAGCTTCAGCGCGGGGACACGCCGCGATGGCGTTACTGAGCGCTTTACAAGCTCTTTTTTTATATTATTGCAGTCAGCCATAATTTTCAACCTAGACCGGACTTGAATGACCAGTTGACCGTGGTTGACACTTTGATCTTTTAGGCAGTAGATTTTACTTGAAACTTTAAAAATTCATAGCTCTGGTTCTACTGGTTGGATTTTTATCGTTTTGGTGTCAAATACTTTATTGAAATCTACTCTCTTTTTCTAAATTAGTGTGGATTTTTTCTTGTGCTGCATTTTCACTTTATCACTGTTTGTGTTCTACATAAACACTTAACACATTGCCTCGAAATTAAACCTGACTGATTTTGTGCCAAGCAACCAGAGGGTAAAGCACAGGTTAATTTAGTGACTTTTGTCATTCACCCTGAGAAGGATTGTGGCTGTTGCTGAGCAGGTTTAACAAACCCCCACTCAACCAACATCCCAGTTTTTCACACTGACCCACAATTAATTTGTTCTGAGATTTGGTAAAATATAGTCAAGTTTGGAATAAGTATTTCCTGAGTCAGACTACATCCAGAGGGAAGACTTCTCAAACTGACAATACGAATGAGGAAGATGGATCTGAGGAAAACATGAAAAGTAGGTGGACCCATAGGAGGGATAGAGTTTGCGTTTTCACCACTTTCGCACTGAGGTAGTTCTAAATTGCTATTTATAAACTACTGAGGTGCAAAGGAGGGATTATGCAAGCAGAATGTTGAGGTTCTATACCCCTTTGAATTAGCTGCTAGGGACCATAGAGGTTCTGCAAATTATTATTGGAGCCATTTAAAAGGGACATGTTAATTTAAACCACCCAATATGTATTTTACTCTAGCACTATACTGTTTTAAGCAGCCAGTTGAGCTACCTGCTTTAGAAATTGGCACTTGAGCACCTTTTTGTGTTGATGTTTGTTACGTTTGCCTCTTGGAACTGGTGCTTTAAGAACCTAAAAGTGTGTGATCGCTTCTCTGGTCTTTTTGGACTCAATAAATAATTGTATTGTGTCATTTTCTTCCTTTTTTTGTGAATTATATTAGTGTTCGGTCAGTTAAGGGCATTGACAGCAGAAGTCACAAACACAGTGTTTTGTAACAAAAGTAAAACCAACACCAAACATAAAATCTGAGTTTAGCAAAACAAGACAGCTACTTGGGCACCCGTCTTTACAACATAACAAATACCATGCAAATTATTAACATTGGAATGAAAGTGTCAATTACGCAAATGTTAAAATCTACTTCAAATATATGGTAAAAAATGCCTGGTCCGTAACTGAAGTCTAAAACTGCATAGATGACATAACTCTTACTAATTACCTTACCAAACTATTAATATTGGGTCCCGAAGTAGTGTGCTACTAGCCAATATCCCCTCCGTCCTCTTATCAGGGGCAGTAAGCGCGATATAAATACAATTATAATACAATTCATAACAGTAAATTGCTTGTTAAACATTTCTCATATTTGTAGGATCTCTGGCAAGAGGTCCTTATCGGCACCCTATCTCGACCTGACATGCCTTTGATCAAAATAGCTAAAACTGTTCAATATATATTTACAACGTTCTCTGTTTACCACCTGTCATGGCTTCGATTACGCTCTAAAAAATGTACTCCATTGCAGACAAATGAAGTTATATCACTTTAACTAGAACATAAGAAACAGAGCGTGTATGTTACATTACGATTCTTTTTGATTCTCAGCATGTATTAGCACGTCCCTCGCTATTTGTGGGTGCCGGGATGATAGCACAGCCACATAAAACACACGCCCAAGACTACGCTCACCTCTGCAACCATCAACGGAATATTTCAGGAAAAGGCAGAAATGGCGGAATAGGGCACGATAACACGATCGATGAAGTAGCAAGGGTGCCACGGGTAATGTATTGCAAACAAGAAAAAATACCCCTCTTTCCCCCACTTTGGGTTGTAAAAGACAGCCGTAGCTGAGGTGCAGTGGGCCCATCTCACGCGTGGAACCCGGTGCCACTGCACCTGCTGCACTCTTGCTACCCACGAACACCCTCTGATGAAGCTCTGCACCAGACAATAAATCAGCGCTGCTATGTTTTCTTTCAGCCAGTAGCTCGGGAAAGGGTTATTATCTTTTCCCAAAGCCCTGGGATGCTAGTGTTATCCGCAGCGGATCTGCTCGCAGATGGAGCCTGCATTGTGTACTCTCTCAGGGTAAACTTTCTTGAAGACTGACACCTAATATAGTCGAAGTAGCACCAGGCCTCGGCCAACTCACAGTTTAAGTAACTCATGGAAAGCCCTGTTCTCTGGTGTCAGATTGTATTTATATATGTGTGTCAAGTATGACAGAACTACTCATGGAGGAACCCGTATAGGGTACACTTGGTTCACTTAAAATCAGGCCTATCACGTGAAAAGTGAAGCTCCCGAGAAGTTTAAACCGACGCCCTCAGTGCTTGAGAGAAAGAGCAATGTAATTCGGAAGAATCTTTTTATGGAGATTTATGAACTGGAAGGATACTGACACGTGATGTACAGTATCTTCATAACACAATAAGCTGACCTCCTCCTTGGCATCACACCTTTTTTAATTTATGCAAGATCTGGCAAAATGAACAACCTAAAAAGCTAGCATGCCTTTTAAAATATATATATGATTATCATGCTAACACTTTCTATGAACCTCATTTTTTTAAGGGACCTGCGGGATGAAGATTTAGGCACTTACGTGGTCCAATCGGTTACATGGCTCGTGCGAACATACACAATTGAGTGTTTTTCCAACTCAGTTAGAGAACACGCTTCTAGCATTTTATTCCCCAAAAACCTGTAAAGAGGTGTAATTCTGTACCCTTCCGAGTTACCAATCCCCACGGCTTTCAATGTTCTTTTGGGGAAAGGGGAAAAGGGAGAGACACGGCCATTTTTATCCCACCCATAATGGGCCCCTTAAAGCGCCTAATGACGTCGCAATAGGTCTAGCATCATCAAACAAGGCAACATTCTGTAATGCTTATTATTGGTGATTGCAATTGATTTAGGACTGTGTGAGACAACTATTATTTTCACTGGATGCCCCCTTAATGTGGAAACAAGACTATAGCAATAAAAATACATACCCACGGATTTTCTGCGAGTTTCAATCAAGTTCCTTCTAACATGAATACACACGACATAGACTGGTTTTGTGAAGGGCAGACCTGCCTCCAGTAGTATAAGCCTATTTGGTCATTTATTAAGAGCAGCCAAATCACTGCACTCTCCTTTAGTAGCCATGGGGCTGAATGAGAAGAAGGCTTTCGATAAAGACCCCTATTCAAGCTTATGAATTCCGCTATTTCCAACCCTCAACTCGTATCCGAGTGAAGAGACTTCTATCTGGGAAGTTTAGTCTCTCACAAGGCATAAGCTCTTACTGTTTTTATTATCTATAGAACTCCTGTTAGATAGACGTCTATCACATGTAAACATCAAAAGGATCCTATTTCCCTCTGGTATCCATAAAGTGGCCGCGCAATGCAGATGATGTTCTACATCTTCAGAGAAAATCAGAATTAGCTGTCACTTGGTCAGGACAGCTCGGGTAGAAACACTGCCATTTACATGCTCACATATCTTAGAATGCCATCTCTTTTACACATGATGACGTTTGACATACATTTGTGTGTGTGTCAATGCAGGATAACATTCTCTGAATCTGCATTGCTTACAATTCTACTTAGTGGGTAAATTATCAAGACACCTTGAAAATTTAGTACAAGGGATAAAGTTCACTGCGCAAATATAATATTTGTTATTTGTCCGGTTGGTGACACCACTCTCCAACTAGAATAAACAACTGCGGCCTAAACAGGGGATGCAACATGGCCACATGGGTTCTATTGTTATAAATACACAACCACTTCCTAGTTTAGGCAGAGGAGCTCTCTGCTAATACCGTGGGGGCACCACATGTCGGAATTTCAGTTCAGTTTATTCCAGCTTACCAACAAGAGGGATGCCCAAGCTCTACCCCAAGATAGACAGCCTGATTAAACTTACCCACAGGTAACAGGAGTTAGTCTACCCAGCAGGGATTTGGCAGATGACCCACCATAGGCAAGACTAGGTTAGAGAGCGCTTGTAAGGAGTACACATATACACAGCACTTAAATGCCTGCATATATACACTGTCTCAGCACAATGGTGAAAATGTTTATTGTTTTCACTGTTCTTGTAATGCTAATTACGCTAATCTATTTAATTAAACTCATAATCGCAGCACACGTATTTTATGCAAGAATCACAACGCTACAATAAATATTGTAAAGCCTTGCTGAGTATTTAATGTGTATTTCTTGTATGCACGAGAATCCAAATGAAAAGGTTCTAGATCTGTACCACAATTTCCTTGGGGATCAAGGTTGTCATGTTTGGAGGTTTCACACACATTTGTTACCCTGTAAAGTTAGGGGTTCAGATGATGCACTGTGAGTTAGCAGGACTATAGGCTAACTTCTCCTGAGGGAGTGCGGGGAATCAGACTTGCACCATCGCAACATTTATGTTGTCCAATAAACACACAGTTTTACCACACTGACCATACAACAAAGCCATCCCACATACCCTAACAACAATTAACTTATATCTGAGGGTATCAGGTTATTCTCTGAATTGTGAGAAAACAGAAGTTTTCCCTCTGAATAGTCAATACCTCCTAGTTATTGTACAGAACACTGGAAGGAAATGGCAATCCATCAGATTAAATGCCTCAGCATATGGTGTAAGAAAACTTGAGAGAATACATTGAGAACACTTAATACTCTAAAATCAAGACTCTAATGGATGCATGATCTTCCAAATTCATAATGCATGTAGAATGCACGAAAATAATGATTGTTCCTAGATCAAATTCATCACCATTATTTTTCACTTACAGTTGTCTAAAACCTAAGCTTAGAACAGAAGAGGCGGCGGTGTTCACTTATCTAATTCTTTCAATATCAAATTTGCCTTTTCAATCAGACAAGTTGCATGGTGAATTCCAGTGGTCAGAGTGGACCCACCTCCATGGATACAGACTCATGTTGACTTTATAAAACCCTTCACATCAATCTACATCTTAACGATGAAGAACTTAAAAACTCTTCTCTCATTTAATGTCATCAAAGACTCAATATTAGCACTGAAATTGCTAGAAAAACAACTCCATAACACATTAAGCAGATCAGAGCTGATTTCACATTGGGGGAATCTACACATTAAAATAGATGGGAGTACAATCTTTGGGACATGTTAGAGAAGCAATGGATTTTACAAATAAAAGACCTAGGGCCGCTTGACACATGCAGTGACTGCACCCGCCTGCAAGGGGATGTCTGGGAGGTCCATAGGACCCCTTTACCCCTGCCCAGGGTTGCTCCCAGGAGGCACGCTGACAGTACGTCACCTTTTGGATGGTGCACTCTCAGTGCGCCACACGTCGGTAATACGGCGGGGTGCAAAGGCGAAGGGATTCCCTCATTTGCATGGCGCACACCCAATGCAAATGAGGGAGATCCTCCTTGAAGATAGCGCTGGCGATTTATGTGTGCTAGCGCTATTGGTATTATGGAAGGGGCTTATACATGTGTTGAAGCCCCTTCTGTAATACCAAAGTGCCCCGAGGCGCACTAAGCAGAGGCAAACACCTGTGACGTAATACGGCCCATGGCTATTTTTGAAAGCCCTACTCCTTTGCAATGATACAGTAGACATATAACTATCTCAATATTGATTTCTATATTTTCCTCAATCTTAAAGTCACATTCAACAAACTAAAGAAACCACATACTCATCACCTTTCAAAAGAACTTACTCTTACCAGGACGTATAGCAGCCAAGAATTATTAATTTCTGGATATAAATAACAACAGGAACATCACAGCCATTGAAAAAGACAGGACAATTTGGTTTCTATATTAAACCTCTATTTTCATAATACAATAAAAATTGTGGACTATTCATGGATCGTTCTGGATACCAGATACATTGTTCAAAGCGAACCTATTAAAATCCGATTTTTTCTTACACAGACCTATGTCTGGAGAGAGGGGAAAGTATTTTCTTTAGGAGGAAAAGGAGGATAATGCCTCCTTGTCTATAACTCCAAATTTCAAAGGTATCCTACCTCCCTCTTGACCGAGTCGTAGCTTAAGTTGTCCCAAGTCCTGCTAAATCACTGATACTGATTGTACGGCCCGGGGTCTATATGCGGCCCACCAGGCCCTTTCTTGAGGCCCTCCTTGTGAGCAGTCCATTGCTATTTATAGCCTTAACCAGTTAAAGTAGCCACTTTCATGTCAGAGTGCTTCCCTGTTTTATTATCAAAATGCAAACATCCAATTCAATACACACAAGGGACACTGCAGAAAAGCACAGAAGAGGAAATTAACACATTTCTAAGGCACTTTAGCATATCATATTAGTATTTTAAAATTTAAACCATTTACTTATTTCAGGATTGCTTTTCTAGGTGAACTATTTTCAACATATTCTTTCTGGTTTGTAAAATACACAAAGAGGAAATAACAACATATACAGAAATGTATGCTTTAACAAGATATCAGAAGAAAACATACATTTGTTGTTTTCAATCTTACATTGCATCTATGATTGCTCCCCCAAACCACCTTCCTCCACCAATGTGACCCCGGTCCAACCATAAAACTTTACTTATGGCCCCTTAGTAAATATTTGTGAGTGCACCTGTTCTAGATGGAGAGATCCAAAATGGTTTTATGCGATCTTCACACACCTTATTGGTGTCATGCTTCATCATCGGGTTTCACCCTGGCCCCTTTAAACCAGGGTGGACTCAACCATATTCCACGGAGCACTTTGAATATTCCTTCTGAAGGTGTCTTGAATTGGTCTTGAATAGTTAAAAACTTGCTACTCGGGTGTAATTAAGAATTTTATTGTGTTTAGTTATTTAAAACCATTACAATAATACATATTGATTATCACAGAATATATAAGACAAAAAAGCTAAAAACATTTTCAAGTGCCAATTTTCAGAAAGACATAATAAAAAAACACTAAAAACAACACATGTTAAATACCAACAATAATTCATTTCTCCTGAGACATATTCTTATAAAACAAGGGATAGCCAGTATTCATAGTCCTGTATATTTGACAATTCCTTAAATAAAGGGGTTATACATTTTACTCTCCTACAGGCAAGAACAACTGAATGTCCACTCAGCCATGTGATAACGGCTTGCCGGTATAAACATATTCCTTTATTTCTGAATAGTGATTTCAGAAGAGTTTTCCTTTGCAGCAAGGGAGAGGTCAAACACAGAATAGATGAATTAACGATTCACTCTGATATCCACATAGTCTGCAAGAAAGGATCTCTGGCTGTTTTTTTCCAGGATGAAACAAGGTCTTTTATTTCCATAATACCAAACTGGAATAGCATAAACTTATGTTTCAATCTTAATGAGAAATGTTCTGCCAGATACCGTTGAGGACCTATGCTGAAATACAAATTTATTTTTGTCTAGGCATGTCTCCTTAGTGCAAAAACATTTTTATCTGTTAGATTTAATGACATTCGTGCTGCAGATCTTGGCGCTTTTTTAAAAGATGCCTTTCCCATTGTCACTCCCCAGGCTTCTTGTATGCCTCAATCCTTGATAGATAAGATTTAATGACTTTCCCAGGGTCCCTTGGTAGTACTAGTCAGCTGATTCTTTATTTCCTTCCAGCATAAATAGCTAATGGATCCTTTTTCTGCTGCTTACAGTGTCCAACACAATCTTATAAAAACACTTTCACACTGATGTTTCTGATTTTTTAATCTAAACTCTAACCCTATTTGTGCCAGTGAGACTGATTTTGGAATATTAAATACGGCTCTGAAGACTTTTATTTGGCTTCTATTCAACATATCTATTTCCAAGCCCCGCATAATTTCTGTACCATATGATAGTGAAGGTAATAACCGAGCCTCCATAAACTTAAGAAAGTGTGTTAACGACTGATAATTCAATGTTTGTTTTAATTTTTTGAAGCCATATGTAAATGATTGTACCTTGGTTTGAATTGATAACCAGTGGGGTTTACCGGTAATTTGCTTATCCATAATAAACCCTAAATATTTATAGGAGCTCACTTCCTCCAATGTACTTCCTTCCAACCACCACTCATGATTTTTGAACTTAAAATCAACCAATCGAATCACTTTTGTTTTATTTAAATTCAGATCAAGGCCTTGTTTTACCATATATTTATTTAGGGCATTCATACTCTGTTGTAAACCTATTGGTGTTTTAGTTAATAGGACTATATCGTCCGCATATTGTAGACAGCCCAACTTCTTTCCCGCAAGCAATGGCGGATGATTATTTTCTAAATCCAAAGCACCTGCAAGATCTGATAGGTATAAATTAAACAGGCTTGGAGCCAGAACACATCCTTGTTTGAGACCTGATTTTGGATGTTACACAGCTTCTGTCCCCTATTTTAACTTGGGCCCATGTTTCTGTATATAGTTCCACAATTGCCCTTAAGTCTTGCAGTATTCCCCATTCCTCTAATTTTTTCCATAATCGATCTCTGGGCACACGGTTGAAGGCAGATTTGAGATCAATAAAACATGCAAACAAACTGTTTTTTTCTGTTTCGCCTTCTCTATTAGCAGGGTTAAGGCTGTAAGGTTGGTCAATGTCCCCATTCCTGCTCTCAATCTGGTCTGGAATTTTGGTATTAGTTGTTTATCTTCCATCCATATTTTTAGGTGCTCCATTAAACAGGATGCATAGAGTTTAGACTCAACATCACTTAAGGCTATAAGCCTGAAATTAAAGGGTATTTCTGGATTGCCATTTTTGAATATGGGCTGAATAATGTTACCTTTCCAAGACTCCGGTAACTGATTTGTGTAGAAAAGATTGTTGAACATTGAAGTTAAATATTGAGCCCAATAATCTGCATCTGTTTTAAAAAAAAAACATTTGAGATACCATTTGGACCTGGTGCTCCCTCAAATTTTAATCTTTTTATTATTCATTTAAGTTCATCTATATTGCCCAATAGGGTCATTCGATTTTCCTTTGTATGTGAGCTTAATTCCACTTTACTTTGTTGTGTCCCCTGAATGAAATTACAAGTCGCCTGAGACAACAATACATCATTATCGTCCACTGTTCCCGGCACTGATTTACAGATCTCCTGAGACAGTAATATACCGTTAATGGTCTTTATTTCTGCCACTGAGTACATTGTAAAGACGTGGGCCTCCCAAGTTACTGTATCTATTCCTGCATTGACTTGTCTCTCCTTTCTTAATACTAGACCATTTACTATTTGCCAGAATTTTTTGCTATTTTGTTGTTTACTGGACTCAAGAAGTTTATTCCATAGATCCTCGGAGTATCTTGTTTTCTCCTTCCAGCAACTTTTCTTGTATTTGATTTTTAGTTTTTGTAAATTCTGAAGCGAGGTGGTAGTAGGTCTCATTCCTTGTCTTTGGGCCTGTGCCACTATTCTGGCTTCTCTGGTTGTTTGAGCTTTTTGCCTACATAATTCTTTGTTGTTCCAGGGATTCTTTATGCTACCCCCTCCATCAATTTATTTTAACTGTTGGGGTTTTAGTGGAAATTTAGCTAATAGCGAATCTCTCAAATATAGCCACAACATTACTCTATTGATGAATTCTTGTTCGACTGCCTCTTGCATTGAGTTGCCTTCCATACACTTCATTGATCCAGCAGTGTGATATACTTCCGCCATTATTTCCTTAATCCTCTCACCTCGCCATTTTAGGCGCTTCAAATCAATTGTTATCGGTGGAGATATTACATTATTTGTGATAGGGATCGATGCCGGGGAATCACCCATTGAATTTCCGTTTAGAATTCCGAATTCTAGTTTCTCCAATTTGTTCCTGAACATAGCCCTGATCAGTTTCTTCCCCTTTGGGCCAGTTTTGGTAAGATCTGTATTGAAATCCTGTTACCAATATTGTTGCCGAACTACATTGCTTCTGGAATGCTTTTAATGTTTTAATAAATATTGCCATATGAGCCTCTTTCTTCACTTTGTTCGGGTGTAAATAAACATTTAAAAGCAACAGAACCTTTCAAGGATGATTTGTTGGCATTGCGATAACTTTAATAACTTGAATTTTGTTGCAGATACCTTTCGTGACTGCGATCTCATCTCTGTCAGTATTTCAGTAAGAATTGAGGACAGTACTCAAGGTTTATCTCTTAGGATTGCACATTGATATGTAACTTGCTGTGTGTAATTGTGATTTTGTGCTCTCTAGAAGAGGTAATTTAGGGTTTGCAATTTCTTATCTATGCCCCCGACATGAACTGCCAAGATATTTAAGAGGTCCAACTGTAGCTCTTGCTTATCTGCCTGACGATGTATCAACATTCGCAGTTTATCAAGGAGAGAGTGAAGACTAGGTAGCTAGTCTGTATCCCCGGGTATTATATGTTAACTGTAAACCTGTAATTCCGTCATGGACCTCCGAGGGTCCAGGCTCGGAGGTCCGTGACGGAACTACAGGTTTCCAGTAGGTCTTGACCACCAGAGCCGGTCAACACCTCTGCCGGATTTCTCTCTGGGGCATTCGCAGCAAAACGCTAGCGAATGCTTGGAGGGGCAATCCCCCTCCCACATATATAGCACCTTAGTGAGTGCTTCACATATTTACAATCCAATACTCACTTAAGTATCGATTGCACCATCACTTATTTATTGGTCCTGAGGAAAGCCAGCCAGATGAAACATGTAGACCACACCTGGATGTAGGAGGTCCTAATATATACTCCACTCAAATCCACTTGCCATTTTAATGCTAACAGAGGCCCAGATATTAAAGATTAATTAAACCCCTCGGGTACTGGGACCACTGTATAGCCTTTTTAAATTTCACTATCTCGTCACCCACACTGCACAGTCAGCATCATACCAGCTCTGCTATATCCAGGCATAGCAGCACACCCGGGACACACTTGGTGTCACTGGGTGGACCCGAAGATGTTTGTTTGTAGAAGGCTTTATTTCGTTAAAATTTTATCTTAAAAAGCATCACAATAAAAACAATCTCACGATACAAATTCCACAGAATAAAACAAATAAGGAATGATCATACACAGTATACCATCCAATAATAAAAAAATTTGATAACACATTGGAATTAAGAACTGATTAAACATTATTATCATTTGACTTTAAGCATTCTTGCTCTAATAATCCATACCCAGCTAAGAAATTTGGAGATGGCACAAACGTATATTAGCCGAGTATCTGACATGAGGATTCGTAAAGCCATAGAGTGAGACCTAGTACCCATATTCCTGCACACTGGTTTCAGCCACCTGGATCTCGGAAGTTTGTATGCAGTGCATTCAAATAAGATATGGGGCACTGTTTCCAAGATCAGCGGACAGAAAGGGCATGAGCTAGGGGTACTTGGGGACACGCTCCAGCATGCTGTAAACTCGCCAAGAGGAAGGGTGCCAATCCTGAATTTAAAATACAGCATGCGATCCCGCGGTTTGGTAATAAAATCAAAATAGGGCTCTAATGAGGGTACATCCTTTAAAAGAAGATAGTTAGAGACAATCCTGCCATTTTTTGGATTTGAATATTTTTTGTTATACACCCAGCTCCAGTAAATCTGCTTCAATTGGGATTTTGGCACAGCAGACCGAGTTGTCCAAGCCTCCCCCAACCCAAGCTCAACAAGTCAGGATTTTACATTACGCAGCCAACTAATTTTTGTCCAGCCAGACATAGACAGAATTTCTGCCAGCCCTTCCACATAATGAGCAAGTTCCGGGACTCGCCATAGGCGTGACCAAAGTAACAGTGGGCGAAGCTGGGCCTGGTCCTTTATTGGACAATTCCCCAAATCATACAATACCGGAATCATAGGTGTACTTTGGGGAATGGACAACAACGACCTAAAAAATGTATTCTCTGCCTGGGTAAGCTGGACACTGTTACAGGCACCCCATAGTTCTGCCCCATACAGGGACCCACTAACTGCTCTTGCGTTGTAGATCTCTACAATGCGGGAAATAGGTTTTGTTGAAGAACTACGCTGTTCTTTAAGAAGAGTGCCTGTTACCCTTTTAAGAGAGAGGACCATTTTGTTAATATGAGGGCCCCAATGCATTCGATCGGAGAGTCTAATGCCCAAATAATCGAATTCTGCCACCCTATCCGCCGTTCAGGTTTGGCGGAATTCCCATTTTTTTGCCGGATTTAATACTAGATATTTGGTTTTACTGGTATTAATTACCAGTCCCCTGAGTGTACAGAACACATAGAAACTATCAAGTAGCCTCTGCAAGCCCACTGGGGACTTTGAGATGAGGAGGGTGTCGTCCGCGAATAGCAGGGTCGGGATACGTTTATCCGCCAGGGAGGGAGCATCTGCAGGTGTTCTTAGCAGATGCTCCACCACTCTATTAACATAAAGTGAAAATAGAGTGGGGGCCAACACACAACCCTGGCGGTCCTGCAGAACCCCCCATAGACTCTGCCTCGGCACTAGATCGAAGGCAGTCTTCAGGTCTATAAAGGCCAAATAAAGACTGCCTCCGCCCAGAACTGTCTTCCAGTATAACAAATGTAATCGGAAAGCTTGCTCAATTGTTCCCGTTCCAGGACGGAAGCCTGCCTGTAGGTCGGACAGGATTTTGTTGTCTTTGACCCACTGGAGGATTCTGCCTAATACTGCCTTCCCTATAACCTTTTGCGTGGAATCTATTAGGCTAATAGGGCGGTAGTTTGCGGGGTCATCCCTCGAGCCCTTCTTGAAAATAGGGACCACCTCCGCCCCTCTCCATGACTCCGGGATTGGCGCACCCTTCATGATGGCATTAAGGAGACCTGCCAAGATCCTCCCCCACTCTGAATAGTTTAGGCGCAACAGGTCTCCTGGGACCCCATCAGGGCCTGCTGCTTTACGCGGAACCAGGGAGCAAATAATCGCTTCAACCTCTTTTGCCGTAAATCCGATGGCCTCCTCTTCGGACAGCTCAGGGCTATCCAAGGGCTGAGCTTGATCGCCGAGGAAGTCAACTGTGTACAGGGAAGAAAAGTGGGCAAACCAACTGTCAGCAGTGATGTTACAGGTAATCAGGGAACTATCCGGTCTATTCCTTGATCTTACTAGATCCCAAAAACCTTGTGCGTTCTTCCCCGCACTGGCCTTCTTGAGGTCATGCCAAAACTTATCGTCCCAGTCCCTCTTTGCTTTCTTAATGGCCAAGTAATAATTGACCCGAAGATGAAGAATGCCACCAACTAGGTTGGTGGGTGAGGGCTTCATGAAGAAACCTAATGGTTTCCCCTTTGTCATACAGTCCTGAGTCCTGTACTTTTCACAAATAGGCTAGTCCTCTCTGATTAACATAGATGTATTACCATTGTCATGGCATCCATAGTTGACAAGAGGTTACCCCAGGAACACCCAATATTTTCTTTGCCTAGTGGTTCCTTGTTGGATTTTTACTCATTACGGTTGATTTGTACCGGGGAGCTGCTACTTTGTGCAATAAAAGGGCTCAAGCTGGGGCTCAAGCTGGTTGAAGTTACAGCCCCCTGACCCCTTCTGCCACACTCATTACTTGCTGTCTGTACTGTATTTGCCTTATTTATTGAATATATCAACTCTGAAAGTTAAATTAATGGTTGGTCACAAGTCATTGGTCCTACTAAGTGCTCCTGTTGTTCCTGTTGGTCACAAGTCACTGGTCCTACTAAGCACTCCTGTTGATCCTGTTGGAGCACCCGTATATCGTTTAGGTTTTCCCAATTACTGATATTCAGGGTTGAAAAATAATCTTTTAAATTGTTATTATGAACATCTACTTGTATTATTCCTACATTTTCTGGATGCCTATCTTGCTGTGAACCTTGACACCCACTGCTGACATTACTAATGTTAGGCCACTCATGCACTGTTTTGTTTAACATGCATTGATTTGCGCAGGGCTTCTGTGGACTGTAACATCCTTTGATTGCAAAATTAAATAATCTGTTATTTTATCCCCCTTTTTCCTATGCATAGAGCAAATTTTCCTTTTTTTGAAGGAATAGTTGTAGTAGCTGTTGATATATCCATCTCTAATATGTCGTCCAGACATAATACTGAGTCTTGTTCTATAGTTGTTTGTCTGGTTGTCTTTGCTGGCTTAGTCCTTCGCTGCGTCGTGTCAGTTCTCGCTTTACCAGAACACATGGCTAAGCACTTGGGTTAAATCGTATCTGTCACCTTATGTAAGTAATAATAGTAATAAAATGCACTATATTGGGAATTACTAGCATGCACCTTTTTCCATTTTTTGTTTTTCTTTTGTCCTTGGCACTCCTTGGCACTTCTTGGCACTCAAGTGCACTCAGAAACAGAGCCGCCTTAAGAGGTCTCCACGCCAGGAGCAGGGCCACGGTGACAGTGCTCAACAGGGAAACAGGTCCACAAGAGGCCGCCCGTCCGGCTACCAGGCGCTACTCAGCAAGCACTCAGCGAGTACCTGCAGCGCCCGACCACCCACCGGTCGACAACAGCCTGGAAGTAACCCTGCCAAGCCCAAGAATGGAGCCAACTACCTCAATCTTGCACAAGCCACAGGACACAAATTACTGACGGATCCCAGAAGCGGATTCCAAGGAGCTTCTCAGCTCTTACTCCCTCAAATCTCTGGAGGGCGAGTGGAGCCTATCAGGAGGACAGCAGGCCGCATCCGGAGCTACTAGGGCCTCCTCTGCCGGCCGCCTAGGGTACACACTCTGCAGCTACCGACGGTCGGAGGCTACATTCGCCAGGCGGAACTTGAAAAATTAGCTGTTCTCACAAGTTAGCTGACCTCATGGGACACACAAAGGACCCGCAGAAGCCTGCAAAGCTCAGATCCGAGGATCGGAGGATGCTACTCTGGTGTATATTAGGGGGGTGTTACTAACCCCTTTCCCTTTACTATGTCCAGAAACATGTATGTCCTCCACACCAGACCCTATTATGTATTTAAGAATGTTAGTACTACCAACATAAAATAGGCTACTTAGAATTTACCAACTTTCAATTTCAGAAGAAGAAATGCAACTATACAAGTTGAATGAATATGGCCTGAGAAAAAAATCCCTTTGAACCACCTCTGGCACTCCAATATTTATAAATATAGGGCATCCCAATGTTGTTTCGAAATTTAAACCATGTATTGTCCCACACAGTGGTGTAGCAAGAGGAGGAAGAAGGGGGGCGGGGAGGGGGCGGCACAAGTAGCGATCGCGGGAATATCATCAGCACCCACCCTCGATCTCACACCTGCCGCAGGGTGCAATGCAGGGTCCACAACGTGCGGCAAAGTGGCTAGCTACCCCACTGGTCCTACTGGAAAATAGTTATAGAAAATGTAGCAATTTTCATGAAGCAGACTGAATGTTTTTGGAATATACTCAAATGTGTAAAAGAGTGACAGGACAATGTCCATTTTAATCATCAAATTTTTGTGATTAAAGAATTCGAGTTTAAGCTATAATAAAATATTATTCCTTGATTCATAAACCAGACCTAGTTAATTTACTACTGCTAGATCTTCCATTAATCAGCATGTGAAATGCTTTAATGATATCAGAAGCTTATAAAGCGCACGGTCGCCAAAGGTTTCATGGCGTGTTGCTGTGTACTTGCGTTGAGTACAGGTTGTTAGTAAGCTTGTTTAAACAACCAGGTTTTCAAGGCCCTTCTGAAGCCCAGTAGATTGTCACAGCTCCTGATTGACAATGGAAGAGAATTCCAAAATTTGGGGGCTAGGTAGGAGAACCTGCAGCCACCCTGTCGCTTTAGTTTGAAGGCTGGGGTGGACAGTAGGTGTAGGTGGGAAGAACGTAAGTTGCGCATGAGGACATGCTTCGTGACCATGTCATTGATGAACTTAGGGCTCTTGCAATGCAGCGCCTTGAAGGCAAGGCAGCCCGATTTAAATGCAGCCTGTTGCTCCACTGGCAACCAATGGAGTTTTTGCAGACAAGGCCTGGCCGATTGCCATCTTGGCTGTTTGTAGATTAGTCCTGCCGCCTGGTTCTGGACTATTTGAAGACGATTGAGCAGGCGTAGAGGCAGGCCCATGTAAAGAGCGTTTGAAAAATCAAGGCGTGAAAGAACCAGTGCTAACACCGCTTGAACAAGGGCTGGGTGGGTCAGCAGGTGAGCGATCTTTCTGATTTTACGCAATTAGAAGAGGCTGGAGGATACCACTGAACCCACTTGGCCTCTAAGAGAGAGATCTGCGTTTATGATGACCCCTAAACTTTTCATAGAGGGGGAAGGGGTAGAGTGGGGACCATATTCACTTGGCCAGAAGTGCGGGCCCCAGCTAATATCACTTTTCCCGGGCAATACAAGTTCCGTCTTGCCCGGGTTAAGCTTCAGATGGTTACGGTCCATCCAACGTTGGATATGGAGCATAGTGGTTTTAAATTCCGCAACAGAGTTAGGTGAGTCTAGAGAAAAAACCAGCTGGAGGTCATCAGCGTAATTAAAGACTGTTACCTTCCTATCCTTTAATGAGTGGATCAGTGGCCTAAGGTAGAGAATAAACAACAAAGGGGAAAGGGAAGAACCCTGTGGTACCCCACAAGGGGTGGATACTATGGGGGCCTTAAATGTGCCAAGGCGTACTGAGTTCTACCTGTAAGAAAGGACTTGATCCAGTTGTAAGCAGGGCCTTGTATGCCTGCTTGTTCGACACGGTTCAATAAGATGTTGTGATCCACCGTGTCGAACGCGGCCGACAGATCCAGGAGCACCATAGCCTGGAAAGCCCCCATGTCAGCATTAGCTCTCAACCTATCCATAACCGCAAGGATTACTGATTCCGTTGAGTGCGCAGGCCGGAAGCCAGCTTGATTTGGCTCCAAGTATTCTGATTGTACTATCAAGTTAGAGAGGCATCTGGCCACATGGGTCTCCATAATCTTGGCTAGAAAAGGTAGAAGGGAAATAGGGCGATAATTGGAGGGATTTGCGGGGTCAGCCCCAGGATTTTTTAGCAGTGGGACTACCGTGGCATTTTTTAAGGCACTAGGTACCTCCCCTTTACTGAGGGACTCATTCAGGAAAGGAAGAATACTATGGGGCAATGCAGAGAAGATGTCCCTGAGGACCGGAGGAGGACAGCGGTCACTGGGGGAGCCAGATTTAACACGGGTCAAGAGATCTAGTAGCGTGTTAGGACATATTGCTGACAAATGACTCAGGCAAAATGGGTTTCTGGAGATGTCATCCAGTGATTCCCTGTTGGCATTAGGTGGGATGCTCGCCTTGATGACAGCAATTTTGTCCAGAAAAAAGTTGTTTAGGGAATAACACAATTCCTGGGTCGGAGCCTGGGTGGGTAAAATTCTCTCATCACTGCTCAGGTAAAATGTCCTTTTATTTATTCTGAGCATTCAGAATTCTAGTAGAAAAGTAGGCAGCTTTAGCTGTCAATACAGTTTTTTTATAGTCATTGCGAGCTAGCAGGTACTGCTGTCTATCTGCGCTCGAATAGTGACGCCTCCATTTCCTCTCAGATTGGCGGAGCTTACGTTTTTGATCCTTTAGTTCACTGGTGAACCACTTATGGGCATCAGAGTATCTAGCAAGGGAAAATTTGGTAAGAGGGACGTGTATGTCACTGGCCGACAGCAACCAGTCCGCAACGTCCTGTTCCATAGTGTTGACATTGGGATTAAAAGTAGGTGTGGTGCTGGCTAAGGTTTTAATAAAATCATTTTTGTCAAGGGTTCGCCACTTTCTTGTCGTGCCCCCGCCACAATAGGGGTCTTGGCCCTGCCGTTAAAGGTAGCCGTGAATTCAATCAAATAGTGGTCAGACCATATACAGGGAGAGATAGACGGCACTGACAGAGTGAGATTGTAGGTCCAGATTTGGTCCAGAGTATGTCCTTTTATATGAGTAGGGGAAGACAAGTGCTGGGACAGGTTTAGATTGGAAAGCAATTCGGAGACTTCGGTTGCATGTGGTCCGCCAAGGATGTCATTAAACCAATAGTTTAGATCGCCAATAAGTAAGATCCTCGCATGGTTCATGACGAGGTTGGCCATTTGTTCACTTAGCGAGAGTGGAAATGAGGGCATGGGTTGGGGAGGGCGGTATATAAGCACCAGCGCGAGAGATCCGATGTCGGTGCCTAGTGTAATGACCAGATTGTCAGCCTCTGGCAGTTCGAAGGAGGTCATAGTGTCAAACTTATGATTTTTGTGTATAATAGCCGCGACCCCCCCCCCACCCATCTTCCCTGGGGGTCGATTGACAGTTAAGATGTAATAGTCCGAGGGGAGAGCCACCAGGATATCTGCCGTAGAGTCCTGGGTAAGCCAAGTTTCGGTGATCAGCAGGACATCCAGTTTCCCTGAAGCTAGCAACAAGAAGATGTCCAGCTGATGTTTCACCAAGGAACAAGTGTTCAGGTAAAGAACACGAAGGGTGGTCACATTGTTTGAGGCAGGAAGGGGGGAGGTGGCTGGAGGAGGCGGGGTAGAGCAGCCCACCTGTTCTTGCAAGATTCCATTAGTCAAAATGCAGTTAAAGGTAATAGGTTTCCGGGGGACTGGCTGTAGTGCTAGCGTTCGTAATGCTCTAGGGGAATAGGAAATAAATTGGCCAGCGTTAGTGGCCCTTGGGCCCGGTCTGGCGCGGACGGGCGCAGACGGGCTTGCCTTTGGAGGGCCTTTGGTGCGCTGCCGGCACGCCTGCTGTGCGCGTCAGCTACGCTTCCGCACTGTGATGGACATTTATGCCTGGCCCTGCCTCCAAGCTCCGCCTCCGGCCGGCCGATAGGATGAGGCCTATGGTGGGGAGCTGGACGAGTGAGAGGGGTGCGGCAGAGTGAGTAGGGTTTCAATTTTAAAAAGCAACACGATTCGGGTAAGTGCAACAAGTATTTCTAAAGCATAACAATTTTAAAAACAGAGCGCTAACAAGCAAGGTCCGCGCGGCAGTATTACAACAATTGCCCGCTTCCTCTGCTGTGGCTGCTTTTAGGTGCCTGGCCACGCCTCTAAGCTCTGCCTCCTGCCGGACGATTGGATGAGGCCTAAGGTGGGGAGCTAGACGAGTGAGAGGGGTGTGGCAGAGTGAGTAGGGCTTCAATTTTAAAAAGCAACGCAATTCGGGTAAGTGCAACAAGTATTTCTAAAGCATAACAATTTTAAAAACAGAGCGCTAACAAGCCAGGTCCGCGCGGCAGTACTACAACAATAGAGATATGCACAGTTCTCTTGCAATGCACTTTACATCTCTGAGACACATTTGAAAGGCTACTTGTGTGGTGGCACAATCAGTGTTGCAGGCCCACTAGTAGCATTTTATTTAAATGCCCTAGGCACATTGAGTGCACTTTACTGGGGACTTACCAGTAACTCAATTATGCCAATCATGGATAACCAATCATAATCACAATTTACACAGGGAGCACTAGCACTTAAGTACTTATCAGCAGTGGCAAAGTGCCCAAAGCATCTAAACCAACAAAAACGAAATCCAGTACATAGTCAAAAATACAGGAGGTAGAGGGAAAAAGTCAGGGGAAACCACATCAAGGATGCCAGGTCTAACAAACAGTCACTATAGAGGGTGGCACAATGGGTGCTGCTGCCCACTGGAAATATTTATTCACACATTGTACCATAAATTAGGGAATTATAGTTAAGTTAAATGTACCTGTTAGGGCTATTCCCATTTCATGATGATGAAGGATGGAGCACAACGTTCTACAGTCAGCAAAAAGTCAACGCAAACATCTGGGGAGTACACCACGCAAAGGATGGTAATTTCGAACAGACATTAATGTCAATGTGTATGGACATCCTTTTCAAGTTTCACACCCGCTAAATGGGGCTGCCTGAAACCAACCCTTAGGGAGAACCCAGTTAGCCATGGCCGAAAACCAGCAGCACCACAGTAACTAATGTCAAAAAGGTTGCTGCCCAAAAGCCTTTTTCTCTGTCTGTATGTGTGTACATGTGTATGCTGTCTGAAAAAAATGCCAGACAGCTAAAGTTGTCAGTAGTAGACATATAAAAGCCTGTAAAGAAAAAGTAAGAATACATCAAATAGCATATAAAAGGAAAGTCAGATATGTTAAAGCAGGTGTCTCCAACCAGTAGATCAGAGCTACCAGTAGCTCAAATACACCTTCAGAGTAGCTCACAGCCTTGATTCATTTTTAAATAAGTTCAAGGTCATATTTTCCTTTTACTGTTAAGGGAAGGCTGTTTTTATTTTACATTATTGTCATTGGGCTCCTTAGAGCTGGGCCTGATCATGAGCAGTGCTTTGTCAGATTTATGACCCAGGCAGGGTCCCAGAGGTTAACAATTGAAGCACTGCGGTATTTAACTTTTAAATAAAAGTCTTTGTCAACTCAATATTGGAGTTGTGAACAATATTATGTTTTCTGAATGCTTTTTCATGGAAGAAAATAAAATTGAAAAGTTACCTTAATGATTAAGATAATTCTTTATTTTAATGTTCTCTCATTTCAGTGTCCCATTTACAAACAGCAGGTCCCTTACTCCCAGTGGCCAGTAGACACTGTGCCATAAGTATAACTGAAAAACATTTTTGCAGAATATGTTTCTGTACTTTAAATTCCTCCAATGTAAACAAAAAATTGTATGTTTGTGTTATACATGTAACAGCGCCACATATGTCGAAAAGTATGTAATGTGTTGCAAGTACATACGACACAGGCTCTTGGTCACCCATACAAATATATCCCATTCAATCAATCAATCAATCAATCAGTGAATTTGTAAAGCGCACTACTTACCCCTGAGGGTCTCAAGGCGCTGAGGGGAGGGGTGCTGCTACTGCTTGAAGAGTCAGGTCTTGAGGAGCTTCCTGAAGGTGAGCAGGTCCAGGGTCTGCCGCAAGTGGGTGGGGAGGGTGTTTCAGGTCTTGACGGCGAGGAAGGAGAAGGATCTGCCGCCGGAGGTCATTCGTTGGATGCGCGGGACGGTAGCGATGGTGAGGCTGGCGGAGCGGAGCTGGTGGGCGGGGGTGTAGAAGTTAAGTCTGTTGTTCAGGTAGGCTGGTCTGGTGTTGTGAAGTGCTTTGTGTGTGTAGGTGAGGAGCTTGAAGATGATCCTCTTGTTGACGGGGAGCCAGTGCAGGTCTCTTAGGTGGGAGGTGATTCGGCTGCATCGAGGGATTTTGAGGATCAGGCGGGCGGAGGCGTTCTGGATGCAGTCGTTGTAGGTGTTTGTTCGGGATTCTTGCATAGACTGCGTTGCCGTAGTCCAGCCTGCTGCTGACGAGGGCTTGGGTCACCGTTTTTCTGGTTTCGGTCGGGATCCACTTGTAGATCCTGCGAAGCATGCGGAGGGTGTTGTAGCAGGAGGAGGAGTGGGCGTTGACCTGCTTCGACATGGAGAGGGAGGAGTCGAGGATGAATCCTAGGTTGCGTGTATGGTCGGTGGGTGTTGGTGCTGTTCCCAGTGTGGTCCGCCACCAGGAGTCGTCCCAGGCAGAGGGGGTGGGGCAGAGGATGAGGACTTCCATCTTGTCCGAGTTCAGTTTCAGGCGGCTGCTCCTCATCCACTCGGCGATGGCCTTCATTCCCTCGTGGAGGTTGGTTTTGGCGGTGTGCGGGTCCTTGGTGAGGGAGAGGATGAGCTGGGTGTCGTCGGCCTAGGAGATGATGTTCAGGTCGTGCTGGCGGGCCAGTTGTGCGAGGGGGGCCATGTAGACATTGAACAGGGTCGGGCTGAGGGATGAGCCCTGGGGTATGCCGCAGATGATGTCAGAAGCTTCGGATCGGAAGGGTGGGAGGCACACTCTCTGGGTTCTGCCGGAGAGGAAGGACGTGGTCCAATCCAGGGCCTTCTTCTGGATTCCGGCTTCTTGGAGGCGTGTCTTTAGAGTGTGATGGCAGATCGTGTCGATGGCGGCTGACAGGTCCAGGAGGATGAGGGCTGAATTTTCGCCGTTATCAAGTTGTCCCCTGATGTCGTCAGTGGCGGCGATGAGGGCTGTCTCGGTGCTGTAGTTTCGTCTGAATCCGGACTGGGATGGGTCTAAGATGTTGTTGTCCTCGAGGTGGCGGGTCAGCTGTATGTTGGCGATTTTCTCTATGACCTTCACCGGGAAAGGGAGCAGGGAGATGGGCCGGAATTTCTTGTGGTCCTTGGGTTCCGCCTTGGGCTTTTTGAGTAGGGCGTTGATTTTAGCTTGCATCCAGTCTTCCGGGAATGTTGCTGTGTTGAAGGAGATGTTGATGACTTTCCATAGTTGGGGTGCGATGGTTGCGTCTGCTTTGTTGAAGACATGGTGCGGGCAGGGGTCAGACGGAGATCCTGAATGGATGGAGTACATGACCTTGCGTGTCTCGTCGTCATTGATGTGGGCCCAGGAGGTTAGCTGGTTGGTGCAGGTGGCGTTCAGGGTGGGGTCTGTCGTGGTCGGTGCGGACGGGGTGTTGAAACTGTCGTGGATCTCGGCGATCTTGCGATGGAAGAAGGTGGCCAGTGAGTCGCACAGATCTTGTGAGGGTGGGATTTTGTTGGTGTTGGTGCTGGGGTTGGAGAGTTCCTTCACTATGTTGAAGAGCTCTTTGCTGTTGTGTGCATTGTTATCTAGGCGGGTTTCGAAGGAAGATCTCTTGGCTGTTCTGATGAGGTGGTGGTGTCTGCAGATGGCGTCCTTGTGGGCTGCGTGGCTGTTTGGTGTGCGGTCGTGGAGCCATTTCTTCTCCAGATTCCGGCATGTCCGTTTAGAGGTCTGGAGTTCTTTGGTGATCCAGGCGGCTTTCTTGCTGGGGTGGTTGATGGGGGGTTTCTTGAGCGGGGCGAGAGTGTTGGCGCAGTTGTCGATCCACTGTTTGAGGTTATGGGCGGCGTCGTCTGGGTCGGTGTGGTCGGTGGGTGGGTTCTGGGGGAGGGTGGAGGTTAGTTGGTTCTCGGTGACTTTGCTCCAGCAGCGGCGGGGCAGAAGTTGGGTGCGGTGGTGCGTGGTTGGTTTCTTGAAGGTGAAGTGGATGCAGCGGTGGTCAGTCCAGTGGAGTTCGGTGGTGGTGTTGAAGGCGACGTGGGTACTTTTGGCGAAGACGGGGTCGAGTGTGTGGCCGGCGGTGTGGGTGGGTTCGGTAACTAGCTGTTTGAGGCAGAGGTTGGCGAGGTTTTCGATCAGGGTGGCGGAGTTGGCATCGTTGGTGTTCTCGAGGTGGAAGTTCAGGTCCCCGAGGAGGATGTAGTCCATGGAGGCGAGTGCATGGGTGCTGGCGAGGTCGTCGAGGGAGTCGCTGAACGGGGCCCGTGATCCGGGGGGTCTGCAGACGTGTGTTTCTCTGAGGGTGGTGTTGGGGTCGGTGTGGATCCGGAAGTGGAGGTATTCGGCGGAGTTGAGGGAGTCGTCTGCGAGGGTGTGGACCTGGAGCGTGGACTTGTGAACGATGGCTATTCCTCCTCCGATTCCATTTGTGCGGTCTCTGCAGGAGATCTTGTAGCCGTCTTGAATGGCTATGGTGATGTCAGGTGCTGAGGAGTCGTTCCACCAGGTCTCGGTCAGGAAGGCAGCATCTGGGGCGGAAGTGTCAAGAAGGTCCCAGAGCTCGACGGCTTGTTTGCGTGCGGAGCGGGTGTTGAGGAGTATGCATCGGAGGTGGTTGGGTCCGGTCCTTGGTGGCTTGGTGGTTCTGTCGCAGGTGAAGTTGCAGGTGTGGCAGGAGAAGGGTCCGCTGGTGCGTTTCGGGGCGGCCTGGAAACAGCGGTGGTCTCGGCCGGTGTTGAGAGCGTGGAGGGTGTTGGCGTCATATCGGAGTCTGGCGTTGTGGAGTGCACAAGGTATAGGGGTCCTGGCGCTGGGTGCGGTCCAGGCGCGACGGACGCAGACAGTCTTGCCTTTGGCGCACAATCGGCGCGCCAGCTGCGCGCGTCCGCTGCGCGTCCGGGCGGTGGCTGCCATATGAGGCGAGGAGGGAGGGAGGAGCAGCTGGGAGGCGGGAGCTGGGAGGCGGGGGCGGGGCGGCGAAGAGGCATGGCCGCGGGGGAAGCGGCGGGAAACAGTGGACACAGAAGGCAAGAGAGGGGGTTGGGGGGGTTGGAGGGGTGCAACAGAGGCAGAAGGGAAACAGCAGTCAAAATGTGAGTTAAACGCAAAACAAACCATGAGTTGAGCTGGGCCAGGAGGCTCGAAACCCAGTCAGGAATGGCAGCAGCGGGGGGAGCGCGCACAGGTGGTGCTGTAGGCGGCTGGGGAGCGACCTGTCCCTTGAGCAGGGCCATGTTCATACATCCCCAAACACCGCGCTCTCACTGACACACATGGCAGCTCTGTCATAGTGCCCTTAGTCAAAGTATTTTATTCAAACCATAGTATCTGGTTCTATTGACTCTTAGGCTTAAAGTTAATGAAGTTGCGTGTGGGGGTGTCTGGTAAGAATGCACGAGTTGTTTAGCCTTCAGTAGCTCATGATGATTTTCACTGATCAGGAGTAGCTCTCCCTATAGAAAAGGTTTGAGACCCCTATGGCAAAGTGTACCATAATGGTAAATATTACCAGATAGACTGATCTTATACAACCATCAGCAGACCAGCCAACTTCCTAAATACACTCACCATGTGGGAAGAGAAACCTTAGAGGGGGCAGGGTGTTAACCCATTATCTCTCCAGCCCTGAGAGTGCTTCTATGGGGAGTTAGGCCATGGAGGATGGTAGGGCTTTGTGCAGATCACTGCCAAAAAGCATCTCTAATGCCCCTTAAAGAAACAGAATTTTCCATAGCCAGGCTGGTCCTCAACTTCCTCCACTGTAGCCACACCTCGGAACACCTGCAAAAACTCCACTGGCTCCCAGTTAACAAAAGAGTCACGTTCAAGCTCCTCACACACTTCTACAAAGCCCTTCACAACGCCGGACCAACATACCAGAACCACCACCTCTCATTCCACATACCTACCAGACACCTCCTCTGTGTTGAATTGGCCCTTGCCACAGTCCCTCGGATCCGCAAGACCAAAACCGGAGGAAGATCCTTCTCCTACGTCGCTGGTAAAACCTGAAACACCCTGCCTCTCCACCTCAGGCTTTCCCTGTCGCTGACTCAATTCAGGAAGGACCACAAGACTTGGCTCTTCGACTGAAAAACAGCACCCATCAGGACCTACCGCCCCCCTTCCCCCACCCCCATCACCTTAACACCCTCACAGGGAATTAGTTGCGCTTAACAAACAATGATTGATTGAAAGGCTGCTGTTGATATCCTGGGGAGCTTATTAGACCCCAGTGAACATCCGCTGTGCTTCAGCCTCCAAACAACTAGTTGGAAATCCGCTTTCTGTAGGGTTTTCAACCACACTGCCACTGTGTCATATTAATTCCTCACCAGGTGACTGTGTAAAAGGGGTTGATATGGTGTAACACTTGGTGGCGAGGGCAAGTCGGTAGGTATGCATCAAGGAGACTGAGGGGTTACATCTCCATACAGTTTGTTTGCATTCAGGTCAATGGTGCTAGCTTACCCCATTGATTTATGCTACACGTTCTGGGCCATTTAGATAGCTCTATTTCCAAGAGCCTCGTGTATTTAAGCATTACTTGGAAAGGACCCTCTTTGACTGCACCTCAATGCTGCAGGGAAGTGATCTCCCATGTGCACTAAAGTTGTAGAAAGAATGCCAAAGACATTTCACAGCCGTAAAATTCATGCATGCGGGCCTCCACCACATGCTCGTGGGCCTCCACCACTAGAAGCATTCTTAATGGCAGAACACCATCCGCTGTTCAGGAGCTGGGTGTAAGTCATAATTCAGCAGCTCTGGAACAGAGATGGAACCCCTTTCTGGAACTATCTAAATTCCTCAACATATTGGTCTGGTTTAGAAGACACTTTTATTAAAGTGACTTTAGTAAAGGGACTAGAGCAGGAGAAGGAGGTATCCCTGAATCTTTCCTATATCCCAATTAAAGTCATCCTTCCCATCTCAGTCAAGTAAAACAGGGTAAAGTCCATGGAAAAAAAGCAACGTCTTTAGTAACCATGCTACCTCTGCTGTGACACCCCGGTCTTAAGATATGAACGCAAGGCCTTAACATGTCAAACAGAGGAGATCAATAAGATAGAAACATTTCTAATACTTTTTTCTGTGATGTCTTGAGCCACCTGTCCTCCTGTAGTACAATGTAATTAATTGAATAGAGCTATGTGTGCATCTAGTTGCCTCATATCAAAGCAAAACGTGTCTGACTTCAATGGCAATAGAGATGTAACAATGGCTGTAGAGCCAGGAGACCTGTACAACTGCCAAAGACCCATCACCCAGGGTTCAACCTTACCTTTTCGGTACTAATCTATAAACCAAGTACAGGGAATATCTGACTAGCCCATTTGGGATTGTACTAGTGAGCCATATAACCTTTGACTTTCAGATGCATAATTATTTTAGTTGTAATTGACTCTGGGTTTGCTGAAAGCTGCATAATAGCTGTGCTGTTAAAAGCTTTATTGATGCAGTCTAAAGTGAGGGATAAGTCTGCTACCTATGGTCTCACTGAGCTGGGCAGCAATGTAAAGCAAATTCAGCCCTGGCAAAAATGTTCAAATCAGTCCCACACTGCAGGAGGCCTCAGCTAGAATCGGGTAAAGGGGACATGGGGAAAGGAAGTAGTCCAGCATTGCAGTCCACGCTGGTCTGAAAGTAGTCATGTAGCCTGCACCCTGCTAAGAAATGGCCAGTACGGCCCCGTCATCGAGCGATCTACTTAAGCCAGTCACCATATCTCCTTTTAACCCATTGTACAGAACGTTTTTGAGGTTCACCAATGGAAAATAGAACTGACTTGGTCTTTCATCTTTGAATACCTTTCAGTTAGGCAATAACACCACGTAATATTAGGCAGTGAAACACAATTCAGTTTGAGGTGTGGGCTATATTCATAAAAAACTTTATTACGATTAGTGAAATCCTACGAAAAGATACCTATATAGGAGGTTTATGATGTTCTGATGATTTAATGATTCAATGGTGTAGCTGAGGTCATCTGCTTTAACCGTCCTGACAAGTAAGTGTCTAGTTCTCTGCACTAGCCTGTTGGCGACTGATCCATGTCTCGTGTAAGTGGGCTGCTGTGCTCACGGTAAAACAGAACCATGTGTCACTCAGCTCAAGGATTCTGCCGCCACCATCGGCTCCATGTAGTCATCTCTTTCTCTCAGAGAGGAAAGGTCCCAGTATGAACAAATACTGTGCGGACAAGCAAACCATGAAAAGAAAACAGCGAGACAGAGAAGGGGAGTGAAGGGGAATGATGGAATCTGCACAGCAGCTTTAGGGAAATTCAGGGAATCTGTCTGCGAATCTAAATGCTGCATATACACACCCTCAAAAGTATGAAAATAAAGTTGTACACTAAGAGCTAAATTATGGGATTTATTTTATGAATTTTAACAGATTACATTTTATACAAAACTTTGATAACAAAATGGAGTAGAATTGTATAGATTTGTTGGAAGTGCATATTTGGCACTGAAGAACTTTCTAGCCACTGAAGAACTTTCTAGGCACCAAGACGGAAGTAATCCCTCACTGCTACGTTTTGGTTTCAATGCCAATTCTCAGAGGCATGTGCGTAAAAATCTCTGCACTCGATTTTAGCAAAACAGAGGTGTTTTAAGAAACGTACCAATAATCATGGTTCTGCTGCTAAACGGAACTTAATAAAACTTCAGTGGCGGCAGGTGGGATCTGAAAGTAGTGAGGCGTAAAAGTCCGAAACAGTAACACACAGGACATCATACAGAACACAATAGCACACAGGGCCTTACACAGAGCACAACCGTAATACACAGGAAATTTCACAGAACTCAACAACAACACACAGGACATCAAACAGAACAATGGTTGATTGTAGGGAAAATACTTGTCACAACACGCATCACACAATACTGTCAGTTGAATGTTTTTGGAGCAGGCCCAACATCACATATTTTAAACAAATAACTCTCGAAAAGATTTTCAAGGTTGAACTCAGGTTGTGCCGACCCCTGTAATACTTTTATGATGCCAGTGTCCCAGGACCAGTAATGGAGTCGCGCCAGAGTCATGCCCGTCTGCGCCAGTCCGCGCCTGGACCGAGCCGCGGGCTAGTCCCCTTGACCAACCCGACCAATTCCTGACATATAGCTTTACTCAACTATTGGCCCTTAGACCCTCCCTGCACTTTTCGCACAACTCACCCCATTTTATTCTTTCAGAGCAGACCTGTGGCCCTTTCACTTGTAAATTTTGTACACGTCCCCCTCCTAACAAACAAGGGCATAGATCACTGCAGGCGGCGCTTATAAACGCTTGCTCCCTTCCAAAGCACAAACTAGATATTCTTGAACTCATTACTGCACACTCCCTTGATTTACTCTTTATAACAGAAACATGGGGAGATGCGGCAGCAGACCCGGATTTTACAGCTGCCTTGCCACCTGGGTTCTGTGTAAATCGACTAGACAGACCGATAAAAAGAGGAGGTGGCCTGGCCATTATTTATAGAGATCATCTCCGCATTAAAACCACCCCTCTTCTTAATATGAGTTGTGAGGCACTTTCATTTACGATTACTCTCACTGTAATCAGTCATTTTCAGGGAATCTAGTATACCGTCCCCCAGCCAGGCCCGCGCACTAAATTCCTTGCTAACATTAATAACCTTCTAGAAAGTGTAGCAGGAACTCCTCATTTTACCATTCTTGGGGATTTTAATTTTCATTGATACTGATAACGACACGGTATCACTGCTTGAAGATATGATAGCTGTAGGACTTAACCAACTTGTCTCGGCACCCACTCATATCGCAGGGCACACCCTGGATGGGATATTCACAAACAATGCAGATATTTCCTATTCCTCACAACTGACTCTTACTTGGACAGATCATTCAGCGGTATTTTTTGCCTTTAGGCTCAATAATCCCACAGTCCCTCCGATAAAACCTGCACTCCCAGTTACGTCCAGGAACTGGAAAAACATCAATATCCCACAACTATCCGTTACTCTGGCCTCATCATTATATACAACTGAAACAGATCCAGACATAGCTTCTAATAACTATCTTTTACAACTTAACAGTGCGTTAGACATCTTCGCACCACCAAAAGTTATGTTCCGAAATCGTACTTTGCCCTCAGCCCCTTGGTTTTCTGAAAACCTGCGCTTACAGAGACAATTCTGCAGGAATTTAGAAAGACACTGGCGTAGACATTACAGCCTCACCGATAAACTCATATATAAAAGTGCCCTCAATAAATATAAGCAGCAGCTAGTCATAGAAAAAAGTAGTTATTATGTCACCCAGATCGAATCAGCAGAAAATTCCACCAAAAAGCTTTTTCATGTAGTCAACCATTTGACTAATCCTCCTATTCCACCAGAAAAAACCTCTCAAGAGCTGTGCAATTCGCTGGCGGATTTTTTCACTGACAAAGTAACCTCCATATGTTCTGTTTTCTCTCCACAAGCTATGCCTACAGTTAAAACGCCGGCCTCTAATCATTTTCTCAACTCTCCGTCTTTTTCTTCTTTTCACCCAGCTACACTTGAACAAATCTTACATCTTGTTACTACTATCAAATCAGGCTCACCACTGGACTCCTGCCCCCCTTCTATTCTCAACCTTATTCCTGAGGCTATTTCACCTGCAATAGCCACCATTTGCAATAATATGTTACAGGCAGGTACTTACCCGTCGGTGTGGAAAAAGGCGATCATCAGGCCCCTTTAAAAAAAGCCCTCCCTTGACCCCACAGATCCTGCTAGTTTTAGACCGATTGCATGTCTACCCTTCCCATCCAAAATTTTCGAAAGCCTTATGAACCAACAACTATCAGATTTTATCGATACTCACAACCTATTGGACGACACACAATTTGGCTTCAGGAATGCACACGGAACTGAAACAGCGCTTATCAAAGCAGCGGATGAAATCAGATACACATTAGACAAGGGAGGAGCGGCAGTCCTGATATTGCTGGACCTGTCAGCAGCTTTCGACACGGTCGATCACAACACCTTGATCGACCGTGTCGCAGCCATGGGGGTGAAACACAAAGCCAAGGCCCTGATTGCATCCTTCTTACATAACCGGTCTCAAACTGTTAAACTGGGTTCCTTTTACTCATCTCCCCTTTCCCTTCCCTGCGGTGTTCCACAGGGCTCCTCGCTAAGTCCGACTCTTTTTAATATCTATGTATCGGACTTAGCGAGGGTGATAAAGGAATATGACATCAGCCTTACCACCTATGCTGATGATACTCAGTTAGTCCTCTCAATACACCGGGATGGAGACAGGGTGGCCGACAATTTCCGGGAGGGAATGTTGGCCATCAGCTCCTGGATGGCGGCCAACTGTCTCAAATTGAATTCCAACAAGACCGAGATTATGCTTTTTGGCAAACTAGAGCCCTGTTGGTCCCCTCAGTGGTGGCCAAGTGAACTAGGCCCCCTGCCCATACCCGTCAAAAAGGTAAGAAACCTGTGAGTCATCTTCGATGATCGGCTTCTCTTCAACCATCATGTAAATAATGTTGTTTCCTCATCTTTTTTCACCTTGAGGAAAATCAATTTTTTTTTACCTTATATACCCACCTCGGCGGCAAAGACCCTTATCACTTCCCTTGTATTTTCACGAACAGATTATTGTAATGCCCTTCTTCTTAATGCTCAGGCAAAGGTGCTCAATAAGCTCCAGTTGGTGCAGAACGCTGCGGCCAGGGTTCTGCTTAACATTCCAAAACATAATTCCATCTCCCCTTTCATTCGTAAACTGCACTGGCTTCCAGTGAGAAGTCGTACAAAGTTTAAGGCTCTCTGCATAGCATATAAAGCCATTAACAATACTGGACCTCAGTTCCTCAAATCAGCATTTAGACATTTAGAGGCACCAAGAACTCTCCGTTCATCTTTAGCCCATCTCTTGAACGTCCCTCCCACAAAAAAGGTCAATTGGGGTGACAGACGCTTTATAGTGGCCACAGCTAGACTGTGGAACTCACTCCCCCTGTGTATTAAGATCTGCCCCACTCTACTCAGTTTTAGGAAACAACTTAAGACGTGGCTGTTTGCACAATAGATGTCTGGTTTGTGCAGTTTCTGATCTTTAAAGCGCCGAGACACCTCCGGGTATTTGCGCGCTGAACAAATTGCAAAATAAATAAAATAAATAAATAAAAAGTAATTATTCCCCCTTTCCAATGTAAACACTTATATCAGTGCTAGGAAGATAAGGGCTATGCCAGGAATACAAAGCTGTTTTATCAGATGGGGCTGAAGTTTGAAAAGGCTTTACTTTTTTTGAGGAAACAAGGAGAACGAAAGCCCCCACTGCCCCAAGCCATGTACCTTTAAAGGCAGCGGTCGCGGCCAGCATTACGGGCGGGTGTGGAGTCATCGCGCCGCGGAGGGGGATTGGGGGGGGGAGGCGGGAGGGGTTTAATGGAAAAAAAAGATATAAAATAAAGTAAAACTTACCTTCCCGAGACTCCCGACTCTCGCCGTCCTGCTTTTGAATTCCTGGCTGCAGCGCTCGTTATCAGGAAGGCAGCTTCCCTCCCCTCCACCAATCACAACGCTGCAATGCAAGCGTTGTGATTGGTGAGGCCGCTTCCCCACCCGGGTCATTTTCTCTATGTATGCTGCAGCATACATAGAGAACAGGAAGAGTGGGCAGTCCAGCTCGAGGCTAGGGGGGGAGTGGCATGTCCACTGTTGTTCATACTGACTGTTTGGGCAGCCTGAGGCCGCCCAAACAGTCAGTATGAACAACAGTGGGCAAGCCACTCCCCCCTGCCCTCGACTGGACCGCCCACCCCCAACCAGGAACTTCTGCTTTCTCTATGTTTCTGCCTTCTCGCACGGCGAGAAATCAGGGGGGCGGGACCCAAACGCCCCTATAGAGGAGCCGCCACTGTAAAACATAACACCTTGAAATGGAGATGAAATGCCAAGATAGCAAGAATGCACTTGAAAACTCAAAGTAGAAAACATTCATACCCAAGTAAATGCTCCTAGTGATCCCAGGCGCAGGCCTTTTGCTAATATCTGATGATATCGACCACTCAAGCTGGCATCAAAACCCAGGCTACTGCACGGAAAAAAGACAACAAGCATTGGCAAAGTCAATAGGTCTCTACTATGCAAAAGCTATTGGCTTTGCCAACATGTTTTAGCCATGTTGTACACAAGTGTAGCTGTTGTTTAGCATGGCTAAAAGAGAGTGGAATAAAGGAGAGTGGCGTGGAGTAGAGTGACATACAGTGGAGTGGAATAGCGTGAAGTAGAGTGGGGCGGAGTGTTGAAGATTGGCGTGGCATACAGACGAGTGGCATAGAGTGGAGCAGTGTGCCACAATGAAGAGAAGAGTGAAGTGGTGTAGAGTGGATTTCAGTGGGGAGAGGGACTTGTGTAGAGTGGAGTAGTGTCATAGAGTGGAATGGCTCAGAGTGGAGTAGAGTGGCATAGAGTGGAGTAGAGTGGCATAGAGTAGAGTGCCATAGAGTGGAGTGAAGTGGCATAGAGTGGAGTGGAGTGGAGTGGCGTAGAGTTGAGTTCCGTAGAGTGGAATAAAGTGTCGAAGAGTGGAGAGTCGTAGAATAAAGTGTCAGAGTAAAGTGGCGTGGCATAAAGTGTTGTAGAGTGACATAGAGAGGAGTGGTGTAGAGTGGTGTGTCAGAGAGTGGCATACAGTGGAGTAGTGCGACAGGGGGTGTGTGAGTCATGTGCCCTTTGAAGCAATCTTTGGAACAGCTGTGATTGGGACGGTTCACAGCAACTGATTGCAATCAATTACAGAACAAGGATATTTTTAACACTATGAAATAATTCAAGAGAAGGAGTGCATTTTTACATATATATTTTTTGCTTCGCAATTCATCGTCTCAAACAAGTTTGCACCCCATGGATGAATTTGAAGATTATAGATTTAAAAGCATAAGAATAGTTTATCACTTTGAAGACAGTGAACAATTGGAGTGGAGTTTATGGAGTCACTCACGACCGAACAGATGCAATGTGAACAACAGCAATTGATTTAAGGGACAGTTGAACTTTGATTGCTTTAAAAGGTTTCTTTTACTGCACACTCTTGAGTTACATTGGATAACTTGATGTATTTAATATGGACTTAGCACATACAGTCATTGTGTTGGTATGATTTATGAGGGGCTCAGGTATGTATTGGATGGGTATATTGGAGGGAGGAATAGAAGAGCACGAGTTTGTTTTACATTTTACTTTCAATTTTGGTACCGGGGAGTGCATTGTGGGATTTCGAGTTTTCAATATCACTTTTTCAGGGTTGTAATAGGTCACGGGGACAGAGTTAATTAGTGAGTACTTTGGATTGGTTGGGAACACATGGGCGAGCACAGTTTAAATTACAGACCGACCTGCGCCAGAATAGTTTGAGAGAAAATGGTGAGAAACGGACGAGGATGTTAAGTTGATGGTTACAGCTCTGCAAGGTAATTGGTGTTGTTTAAACTGGAGGGGATACGGGGCAGGTGATGTTTGAAGGGGTAGCAGGGAGGTATTAATTCGGGCAACAGGGAGAATCAACAGTGGGTGGATTGTTGGCACTAAAGGACTTTGTGTAATAGGTTGAACACTTTTTGATTAAGTTTGGGTATTTGGGGAATAGTGGATTGATATGGGTGGCACAGTATCGTTTTTCTAATTTGATGGGCTACATTTAGCAGTCAGCTTAGTTGTTTCTTTTATCTGTTACAGAGACACCTGACGAAGAGCCACTGGGCTTGAAATTGATTAGGTATAAGATTAAGAGCCTACGCTGATGTATGATTGACCTTGATGTGTCACCGTAAAAGACTTGGATGGGTATGCAGTAGGCATAAGAAAAGTTGAGTAAAAAAACTAAGGAAAATCTTGCTGTCTCCGCAGTGATTAAACAAGTTTGAAAGATGGAATATATAAGGATTTGTGCCAGAAGTGGATTCAGCTGTGAAATAGATAATTTTAGAAGCGAGTTACTCAAGGTGAGGGATCATTTCCCATACTGCAGTGCAACAGTGGGTGTGTGAGTCATGTGCCCTTTGAAGCAATACAGTGGAGCAGAGCATCGAAGACTGGAGTCAGTGTTGTAAAGTAAAGTAGTGTAGAGTGGAGTGGCAGAGAGCGGAGGGGCATAGAGTGGAGGGGTGTAGAGTGGCATAGTACAGAATGGAGTAAAGTGTCATTAAGTGGCGTACAGTGGATCAGCACAGTGGAGTAAAGTATAAGAGTGGAGTGGCTTAGCGTGTGGTGTTGTGTGTGGAGTGTCACAGATGGGAGTGTCACAGATGGGAGTGTCACAGATGGGAGTGTCACAGATGGGAGTGTCGCAGAGTGGAGTGTCGAAGAGTGGCATGTCACAGTGTAAAGTGGTGTAGAGTGTCATAGAGTGAAGTTTCAAAGAGTTAAGTAGAATATAGTGGAGTAGAGTGGTGTAGTGTGGAGTATGCATGGTGTGGTAGCGCACTGCCATTACAGACAACACATTTTCAATTGAAATGACAATTATATTTGCACATACCATTTTACTGATAAAACTACACATCACACAAACAATCTTGTGTGAAAATGGCATCACCAAGTGTACTGATTTGTTTTTATTGTTTTAAAATATATTTTCCGCCACACCTCAGGGTTCCAAAAAATGTGTTTGATTTGTGCTTTCCTAATTATGATATATTCTGAAATATTTGCAGAGTTCCTTCACGGGCATTTACATTTTGTTGTGAACTAGAAACAAGCCTTTCTGTTCCAGTACCCAACACGATTATCACATAAATCCTCTCAATCTGAAGTCAGAGGAAAAAAAATAAAACACCAATCTCCCTCAAAAGACTACGCCTGACATTTGACCTATGTCTTTGAATGCACAGAAAAGGTGAGATAACAACAAAAGTAATAGCCCTGGTTAGCACTCATGGTGTCATGTGTCCCAGTTGGGCCTAAAGGGAACATTGCCATTTTTACATACACACGGGTTTATTCCTAAAGTTGCCTTCACTCTAACACAATGACTTTTGTCACACATTTGTAACTGTGACAGTGATAATTAGTTTCTAGGAAACTATGCTTGCTTACAAACCAACTTCGAAGGAACACTATCATGCTACCTTGACACATCACATACAAGGTTAATACATACACTGTGCAAATGTGAATATTTGTTTCGTACATATGGCTACAGAGCTATCTATATCACCTAAACAATGAAGGCCTGACCACGATCTCGCCCAAGGTAAGGATGCCTTTTGTTATAAATAGACATCTGTTTCCGTGTGTTGGCAGAGGAGCGCCTTGATGTCATTTGCGAGGTCCCTATATGCTGATCCTTCAGCCAAGCAGCCTGCTGATATCTCTAAGAGGGGTGTCCAGCTCGGGACCTACATTCTTTCCTTTCAGGTAAAGGGGGTTTGATCCCCCAGCACGGGGATTCTTGGCAGAACACACACATATGTCCTAGACACTTAGGTTAGGGGACACATAGTAGGAGTACATGATCATTCTATATTGTTTTATATGCTTGAATATATACATTGTTTTTGCACGATGGCGGAATCTTTCATTCTGTTCACTGTGCTAATACTTCTAATAACTTTAATTTGCTTATGTCTATTGATCATTTCAGCACATATATTTTATACAAGAATCACGTTGGATCAATAAATATTGAAAACGTTCCACTATGTATTCCTTGTATATTTCTCTGAGAGAAAGAGCACAAGTGACTGAGCCATAGGGTTCTAGATATGTTACCACAGGTTGTCATGTTCAGTGGTTGCAAGAACCATTTGCTACCCCTCTAGGTTTAGGGCAGCTTATGGTGGCACAGTGAGCAAGCTGAAAAAATAAGATGGAGGTGATTCGTTGGGGTCTCTAGAGCTTTTCACGATCTCACAATATTCCCACTGGTCCCACTGGCTATTAAAGGTTGGGAGGTTCACCCTTCTCCCTAAATATCTCATGATCAAAGATCATAAGAAATGCAAAACGATTAGAGCCTAAAGTACACACTACATTACATATCCCACCACATAAACATATATTCAATGAAACATTTGTTCTTTTCTTATAGTCCTTTTTTACTTCTTCGTTTTTAGCCTTAAGAGTCAACATGTGTTTGTTGTGATGAGGTGTGCCCCACTACTTCCTCAGGGCTGTATATTCTATGAGATCTATGTAGTAAGTTTAGTCCTCAGCCCCGTTGTAATTCCATCCCGGATAAAAATAAACAATCCTCTTGAAAAGCTGTCTCCAATATCTCTCTTCAATATTTCCGTATTCAATCAGAAGCCCATCATCTATACTATTAAAATGTATTCCATTTTAATCCAAAGGGAACCGTCTTGTGTATGAATGGATGTTCCTTTGTGTCTGTTTCCTTGTGTGTGTCGGAGTGAGTGCGCTCTACACCTCGGCATCAATGAGCAAGCTGGCCTATAGGACGGCATATCCTGAAGGGGTGCATGGAATCAGTCTGGCACCATCCCAACGGTTATGCTGTCCACAAACGTGCAGTTCCATTCGTAGAGTGGAAACTACACAACATGACGCCACCAACTCTGGTTGGGTTCTTATTTTTATGGATCACCGGAGTAGTTCAATTTTGCCTTCTCAGAGACCCCTACATATCTCCTAACCGGAGAAATCTGTAGCGAAGGTAAAATCCTCCTCAGTTGAGCGGTATGTAACTCCTATGTATTGGTTGTAGGCTGTTCAAGCTTGAACTCTTAAAGGATCTAAATCCCACTGTGTTACCCGCTCTGTAATTCATTTTTAATAATGTATGGAGACAAAGAAGATTTGGCATTAAACATTTTGGAGAACTGCAGACATGCATTTACTGTTCTGGATTGCACAAAAAACAAGCCAGCCTGAAGCGGTGTTTCCCCAAACGGGCCTTCAGGAAAAACACAGAATATTAATTATTTTCTTGCCAATGGAGATGGCTCCCCCTGTGGAAGACTGCATAACTTGGAGTAGTCTTTGCTACAGTATATACCAGAACACATGGTTGTGTATCGATTTAGATTCTGTATGAATTTCCCGATTCATGCCCTTATATAGGTACATTTCCCATTGCCCTCATATAGGAAAAGAAATCCAGTCCTTATTAGGCATAGTCCATGCTACCCAAATACAGGCATGGCTACTTTCATCCGTTCATCTACGTCACAACGAGTTCTTGGAAAACCAGACTCTTTAGCTTTAATATTCCCTTGCCTGGATATTAATTTCTCCAATAACTTATTTATTATGCATGAACATCTATTCCTTAGGGGTTCAACCATGACGTTCATTTGCCCGACTTTTACGTTGACGCTGGCATTCCTAAACACCTTCACTTGCTATGGCAAAGCACGGTGTGGTTTGGTGCAGTTTGACTACCTACTTGCACAACGCAGCTCGCCACAGCAAGTACCGAAGGAAGAAAACTCCCCAGCTGATGCACTGACTAGCCGCTGTCATCCTCCTGCCGAGAATCCAGCTCCAGTGTTTCTGACTTCCCTTGCGGGGTGTTGGGAAATCGAGTCCTGGGAAAGAGATACAAACCTCTCTCATTCTAAGGTATGGAGCTGATTAGAACCTAGAGAAACCTTTGGCAATTCTTGGCAACACTAAACTGTAGCTAAAACAGCACCTACTTCTTTCCTAGTACTAGACTTAGGTTAGGTTAGGTACACTGGGGTAGGATTATTTTAGAAACACCAGTTAAGTATTTTAGCCTGTGTTACTTATCTATGTATTTTATATATGTCATAGCAACATACCATGCTATTATAATATTATTTTATATGACTGTTTATGCTGTACGCATTACAATAGCAGTTCATATCTCTTGCATGGAAAATAAGACTGTTCAATAAACCCCTTTTTATTGAAAAACCCCGTCTATCTATTTCTCTGCAACTCTGTAGAAAAAAAGCATGCATGATTGACTGAGTAAAATAGTTATCTATTGTTTCCATGACTCTAAAGGTATTGTTCCGACGCTAAGGGAAACAAAGTTGTCATGTTTATGCGGTTGTCAGAGACTAATCCCTTCTTTTTTTTTTTGAGTTTGAAAAGCTTTATTGAATAATAAAGACAAAGTAAAACATCATTACAAGAGCAAAAATTGAAGTACAAAATAAGAATTAAGATAAATAAACCTAGCAATCAAAAGACAGAAAAACCCCATAAGAGGCTAAGATTATACTGAGAGAAAATGCTTTTATAACTTTTGTAATTTTGGGGGGAGGGAGAAGAAGAAAAAAAGAGGGAGAAGAAGAGGGGGAGGGAGGGAGAGAAAAGGGAGATGAAGTACATAATGAAACAATGCAATGAACTTCTTGTTCATTAGAGAAGTTTCTAGTGACATCTGAGCTAGCTGGCGCACACACACAATTAAGTTTAATATACTCGATAGAGACATACTGACCTCAGTTCTATGTCAAATCTATAGTGTATGCTATTCCAATGAGCAGAGCCTATCAGGTATATAGGAACTACACTACAATGGCACCCTTGCCCCGGCTGTTGTACCTGATGTGCTGAAACAGCTTCAGAATGAGTATGGGGCAGTACATACCCTGGACTAGGGGATGAAACTGATGGGCAATTTTGCTGAAGTATCGGCCATTATATTAAGCAACATAAAGGGGAAAGCAGCAGCATTGGCTACACGGCCACGCATACACGATTTGACTCCTGCACAGCAGGCGTGCAAATTGCCTAAAATGATTGAAGAAACCTATACTACGCTAGGTAGACATAATTTGGGAGCCAGACCTGGTAAACCACAATTAAAGGGTAATTCTGAGAAGGATAGCTCTAAGCAAGCACTCAACTCTTCAACAAAGAAGAAGTAGGACAATAAACAAAAAAATTAAGACAAGACAAAATCGTGGGTGGGTCTCCTCAACATGAAGCCACTGGAAAAAGATATAATCTTCGAGGCCATGATAATATTAGACTGCCTGACAGGTATCAGGATACTGATACATGTTCATCGCGTTTCTTTCAGGAGTCATACGATAAACATTCGGAGGTGGCAATCAGGACGCAGATCGGAGGAGATCATGAAACCAAAGAAGGAGTCACAATGTTCATCTGACTACATAATTAAACAAAAAAGATAAACCAAAATCTACTGAGCCTCAATTAAAAAAAAAGAAGGTACCGAGCTTACGGTCAGGCATGCCCCGGATATTGAGGACTCTGCATCTGAGCAGGAAATGAGCAGTGACAATGCTAGAAAGCACGACAGAAGTCACAATTGTTGCCAGAACCTGATGGATTGTCTGGTGGGAGCAGCGCTGAATAAGTATATGACAGTGGAAACACTATATACTAGGGCGAGTGTCCCACATCGTTTATACGAAATACAACTCTGATTGGAAGGGCACATACCAAGTTTCATTAATGTTCTCTTTTGGAAGGACTTGACTCACAATTACGACATTGTTTGGGTGAAAAGGATTGGCCGCCTGATTTCGTAATCGATTGCCCAAAAGGGGAAACATTAATTTTACCTGCTTTCTCCAACCTCGTTCCATAATCAGTTAAACATTCATACGCCAAGGAGTGGGCATTAGCACAGGCTCCTGCGATATACCGCCACCATGTGGGGCAGGATGACGGTTCCCCTTACCTCGAGATCTCATTAAGGAAGACCCGACAACCTCAACAACAATATCCAATTAAACATGAAGCTAAAAAACAAGTTAGAGAAATCCTAGAACAACTTGAATAACAATGTGTAATAGAAAGTTGCACCTCATCTATGAATAATCCTTTGTTTCCAGTAATAAAACCAGACCATTCATATCTTTAGGATTAGACTACTGAAATGTAAACACAACTACTCGCACATTTGTAGTACAGAATCCACACAGTACTGCACTAATTAACAACATTGCGCGGAAGAAAAGTATCTGGGGATCAAGATTTATCTACAACAGGCTGACCTGCTTGGTGGTAACCTGGGGCGGGCGGTGACCGCGCTCAAGTCTCAGATAACCTTTTGGTCCACGCTCCCGTTGACGATCACGGGTAGAGTAGCTCTAGCCAAAATGGTAATGCTCCCCAGGCTCCTCTACTATTTTGCCAACCTCCCTGTGTTTATCCCGGCCTCCTTCTTCTCCAAACTCAATGTGGTCCTGCGGGACTTCATCTGGGGCGCATCCCGACACCGGCTGGCACTGGCGAAACTCTTTCTGCCAGTCGACAGGGGAGGGCTAGCCACCCCCTGCTTTGAACACTACCATCTGGCTGCGCAGCTACAGTGGATTGGCCGCTGGCTGGCGGATAAAGGAAGGGAAGACCCTGCTACGACCGAGCCGCCATATTCGTTGCGCCGTGTCACCATGCTTTTCCACCCGCTGTCGGCACCCGGGAAACTAGACCCGCCGCTGCTGGTGGTGGCATACAAGTGCTTCCGTAGAGCCCTATTTCTCACCAGAAAAGTGCTGCCATACGCACCTGCTGTGCCTTTGAACGGCTCCCCAGGGAGCGGTGGGGCTACTACTCACCCCATGCTGGAGCAGTGGAAGGACGTGGACGTCCAAACGCTCGGTGATCTCTCCAGAGACGGAGCTCTGGTGGCCTATGAGACACTAGTATCTGAGGATGGGCTGCCCCCTGGGGAGTGTCTGCTGCATCGCTCGCTCGTCGCACATATGGTGGCCAAATGGGGAGACCTGATGGCGGAGCCTGAGCAGCACCTAACCGTTTAGTACCTGCATGTTATGGGGAGGGACAAGCATCTGGTCCGTTGGTTTGCCGCATCGCAAAGAGCCCACACAGAGATCGACTTGACCCCGCTCAGAGGTAAATGGGAGAGAGATATGGAGCGAGCGCTGACGGATAAGGACTGGGACAGAGTTCTCAGAAGCCCGAAGCGTATTCCCCGGAACGCGCGCTTCTGCCAAATACAGCTCTTCATCGTGCATAGAGCTTACCTAACGCCTGAACTAATCAATAAGTATTTCCACCGTACCGATGCGTCCTGCCCTAGGTGCGGCGACCTTGACGTAGGCATCATTCATCTCCTATGGAACTGTCCCAGGTTGTGTGCTTATTGGGAAGCGATAGGTGAAATGTTGGGGGTGTGCACGGGTCGCAACGTCCCCTTTGCTTGGCCCGAGTACATCCTGCACCAATTCAAAAGGTCACCCAAGGATAAGGTGGCCTCCCGTTTTTTAGACCTCGGCTTGGTGGTGGTGAAGCGCCTCCTCACGAAGAGGTGGAAGGCGCGCGATCCGCCAGCTGTGCAGGCATGGGTCCTCTAACTTCAGGCGTGGGCCCGGGCAGAATGGATCTCAATACGGAGGTAGGAAACGATAGGGCTCAGAAAGGAACCTATGGCAGAACGTTGGAAACATGCTTGATACCCTGCGGCTGCCGGGGGGGACTAGCGATTCAGCTGCTGTGATGACCTGAGCGGATGGATGGGGGGACTTGACCGCGCCGTGCGATGTCTTATTACTCAGATAACCTGTCACGTGGTTTCCTAGCCTTTAGATCTGTGGGCATGTGATGCGCATTTATGTATTTATTTGTAGATGTGGTTATACATGCGGGGGACGCCGTGGGGGGAGCGGGGGGGGGAGAGGGAGGAGTGTAAGCACACGTGACTGTCAGCGTTTAGCCGCTTCTGTTTGAATACTGTTTATGTTTTTATTCTTGTTATTCTGTGGTTGCATAAAAGTCACTTCTGGGCGCAATTATGTAATAGAGAGATCCACCCTACGTGCATGTTACTGTATAGGACTGCGACACAGGATAGCCCAAACTGTAAGCGGCAGGAGTCTGAACAGGCCCTACTCGCACCAGTAATATCTAAGTGCATGGCCCTCAAGTATGTGAACTTGTCAACGCGGCTGCATGTTTTCCGGATGTATAGATCTGAGACAAATGTATGTTGAGCCGGTGAGTCCAGAACTTAGTGACATGCTGCTTGATCTTTATATTGTATCTTGCAAATGTGAAATCTAAAACAAAATGCTAATAAACAGATTTGACAAAAAAAAAACATTGCGTGGAAGAAATACAAAACAACACTGGATATTTCAAATGGGGTTTTCTCCCAGAATATAGCGACTGGAATGGACATCATTTTCAGTGCTAGGCTCTCAGAGGCAATTCTGTCAAGGGCCCCTGTGGTATAAGAATAGCCCTGGGCTGTTTTTCGCCAGAGTAACAGAGCTACTACAAAATTTGATGACCAGGCATTATCCTATGTCAATGACATATATCTGATGGATGATGACCTTATGGAACACTTGGCAAGAGTAGATTGCATAATTCTAGGATTTGCTCGATTGGTCTACAAATTCAATTTACAAAAATCATAAATTGCCCACCTCAATGTCCTTTTTCTGGGATATGAGCTGTCAAGAAAAGAGAAATACATGATGAGTTCACACAGCTTTACACATCATTATTTCAGTCGGTCACTGCTACCGACTCTAGCGACGAACTTGGTCATTTCTTTTCCGCAATTTCGCTGCCACGCATTGTACTTGATCGGCAGACTGAGCTGGATGAGCCAATCACTAAGTTTGAGTTTCAAGAAGCCATCCGTGCTACACCATCTGCATGACCCCGGGCCCTGATGGCCTACCTGCTGAATTTTATAAAGCCTACGCCCTGCTAGTCGCTCCCCGGCTGCAAGTCATACATAAGGAGGCCCTTTCAGTGTCTACCTTATCTGCCTCCCAGTGAGAGGCATTGCTGGTCTCTGTCCCCACGCCAGATTGGGAATACATGGAGTTAGGATCATACCAACCTTCGGCCTTGCTCAATACAGATTACAAGGTCCTTGCCAAAGTCCTTGCGGATTGTTTGGCACCCTTGGTCTCAACTCTGGTCCAATTAGACCAGAACGGGTTTGTACCAGCACATAATACCTCTTTAAATCTCAGATGGCCTCAGGCAGGCTGCCTTGTGTTGGACCTTGAAAAGGCCTTTGATTCTTTAGAGTGGCCCTTTTTATTTGATGCACTACGACATTATGGCATCAGGACTGGTTTTCTACGCTTGGTTCAATTAATTAGGGTCAAGACTGGCTCCTTTGTCTCAGAACCAACTTCTATATGTAAGGGCACCTGTCAAGGTCATCCCCTTTCTCCCTTACATTTTTCTCTAGCGATAGAGATGCTAGCTGCTGTGGTCTGAAGTCAAGGCGAGACCTTGGGCATGCCTCTGGGAGATTGCCTACACACCCTGTCCCTTAATGCAGATGATCTGTTACTATACCTCAGAGCCACTCATAACATCTCTTATACAATTGCTGCAACGCTGCATCACTTTGCTACCCTGTCTTGCCTCAGAGTAAACTGGGGACACCGGACTTATCGGACCCACACCTCCTTTTTACCGGAACACCAACACCCTGGCAGCCCAGGATGGTCAGGTATTTGGGCGTTCACATATACCACTCTCTGGTAGACCTGCTTGATGGTAACTTAACGTGCGCTGCCACAGCTATTGGATCCCAGATGGCTTTTTTGCAGACATTGCCATTATCGGTGGCATGCCGGGTGGCCCAAATTAAAATGGTGCTCCTTCCTTATTTTTATACAATGTTTACAAACTGCCTCTATATATGACAATGAAATGCTTTCGGGATTTCCAGACGTGATTCAGAGAATTCAACAAGATGGCCGACGTGGGTGAGCTCGCCTAAGGAGCTCCAGGGCTGGGGATCACCTTTTTGTTGAATATCCCTGTATATCCCTGCCATCCATTCTTCTGCTGGACTCACAGCAATTTCCTTTCCAGTCGCCACCTCAATGCTCCGTTTTTCACCCATACTCACAGCCGCTGAGGGTGACTCCATCGCGCCGCTGATATGCGCTCTGTGGTTGTCGCATCTCAGCCACCAAGAGCGTAACTTCCAGCATCTCCGGGTCGGATTTGTGGGGTATGCCTTGGCCTGATGCCTCGAGCCTCCGAGGGAGTCCCAGTCGTGCTGTTGCTAAATTGGGAGCCGCGCGAAGGTGTTGCTGCCTGGATTTGGTTTCTGGGACGGTTGCAGACGCTGAGATTCGAGCAGTGATTACACCTCCGTGTTGCCGGTGGCGGCGCTCCACTCAACAAGTAAGGGCTGGAGATGTGATGTTCTCCCCATCTCTCTGCTTGACTCTGCCGCTTTTCCACCTCTGCCTTCACTATATGGGATCCCTCTCTGGCCGTTTTGTGGCGTTTCCCCTCACAGCCGGGAGGTTTTCCTCTTTCTCCCGACAGCCGTGCAGCTTTTGCTACAACCACCTCCACGCTGCGAGTGCGAGGTCAGATTGCCGACGTTCGATCTGCATTTGCGGGGAGAGGTTGGAGTGTTGGAGTGTCTGCGCACTGCTAGCTGGGCGCTGCCCGTGTGGATTCCACATCTTTTTGGATCGTTGTGCAGGATTGTCATGGGAGCAGCTCATGGGCCCACCGATCGGATGCCCAAGTGGTTTCCCACCCCCCTCGTGTAAGGAGTTATATATATATATAAATATATATATATATATATATATCTTTATATATATATATATGTTAAAAAAAAAAGTCTTCCACCCTTATTTTCAGAGCGATGGATTTTGTGTTTTTCTGCCGTAACCGGAGGATGTTCATTTCTAGCATGTATGCAGTGGGCGAAACTGCTTTAGAACCGTTGATCTTTTCTGAGTTCCCCAGAGGTTGAGCTGCTGAACAGCGCTCTCCCTCGTTGTGAGTCCTAAATCGAAGTAGCTTGGCTTGGACTATTTTTATTGCTTTTTAAATTGAGGACACCCTTTTTGTTTACTCCAGTAATGCTCTGGCTCCCATTTCGTTACCTGGGCATGAAGCTGGATGCACCTCCGCCCCAGTCCCTATGCTCAGCTGTGCATGGAAATAGAAATGAGTTGGATCAACCCTCTCCTTCCTAATATGGTGGCCATCTTGGAACAGGCAAGTGGATATAATTTTTCTTACTTCTGGGCAGGGCTTAATAAGAGAAAATAATTTGACTACATCCCCTGCTCTTGGGTTCCTTCTTGGAGTACTCTTGCTGTCTTTTTCCCACACACACTGATTTTGGGTGGTGTAATCCCGCACTAGTGCTCCAGCTTTTTGGGTTCCTTCCTGGAGTAGTCTTGCTGTCTTTTTCCCACACACACTGGTTTTGGGTGGTGTCATCCCGCACTAGTGGTCCTGCATTTTTTCACTTTAACATCTTCCTTTCCCACCGGTATTACACTCTCCATCGGGCAATAGATTAACTGCTCAATATGGATTTAAGTCCGGATCCCTCAGGATCCAACGCTTTGAATATTAACTACCCTCCTAACCTATCGAAAAATGCAGCTAAGAAATACAAGCACCACATACTCAGGGCCAGGCCCGAAACTTTAATCTCTGATCTCTACTTCTCCACTAACAAAGGTACTAGAGTTAATTACCTTATTTTCTACACCAGGAAAAGAGCATGCTGGTGAAAAGTATTCTACTCTATGCTCTGAATAACAAGTACTAGGAAAACACCACACGGTATCAAGCTTACAACAGCACCCTCGGCAACACTCAACGCCAATGGCACCCTCACCCTCTATAACAATGGTATCATCCTAATTCAAGCGTCCAATGTCAACTTATTTAACCCCTTGGGTGCGGCCACGATTCTGCGCCTGTGCGGCAGAATCGCGAGTGGGCGGGTTTATGACGGCCCCCAGCCGTCATCAGCACACGAGCCCCGTGATGCATGACGGCTGGGGGCCATCATCAGCATCGAAGGGGTTAAGATAACCGACATCTTCCCGTTACTCAAAAACGCGGTCTCCTCGAAACTTAATGACCCATACTCACCCTTCCTTCTCTCAGGACTCGTCGTGTCCCCTCCCTGCGATTCTAGGAAGGCCTTCTCCCCATCTAAATCCCTCCTCACTACCAGGTCATCACGGAGTGGTTCTAGCACAGGCTGTTGGGCCCCAACTATCTAGACCCATGAATCCAATACTGACAGATCGCTCGGGTTCACCTGGGTCACATCCAGCCAGTTTGACCTTATCTGTTCCCCGATTAGATGGATCCCCTGCTGACCGACTGGCACTGACTCCAACGACTGACCCATTTTCCCCCAGAACTCTCCCCTTGTCTCATATGGGGTTGGCGTCCAAGCAACTGCCTACCACCGATCATGATCAACTAATCCCAATCTTTCCGGTGCTGCCTGGTCCATACCCTCAGCCTAATGATCACGCCCCCCTGATTAAGGTTCCAACTGCACCAGTAAAAGCACATGGAGTTCAGCTAGCCTCAAATGACCAACTTCCTCCCCATGATCCCCCCCATCACCACCGCGGACTCCATAGGTTTACACTGTGACCGCCCTTCTCCGATCGATTCCCTTTCACACCCTCCACCTCTCGCGCAACACTCAGACTTGGCTGCGCGCCTAGATGATATCTTGCTGCAGTTGCAGCTTCTAACTTCTGAGCTATATGACCTGAAAGCCCTATCTAATTAACTTTTCCCCCAGATCAGCTCTTTCCTCATCTCTGCAGCAAATGTGTACAAAGCTCCCACTAGCGATAGAAATCCCATGGACAAGCCTCTAGCCTCCTCCTTCTTGAAATCCATTCCCCTGCCTAACGACCACTCTCGCCCTAGAAGATATGAGACATACCTTGAGTCCATAGAGCTACAGGACCTGCTCAATTCTTACCCTATTTGGTTCAACCCCAACTTGAGCCCGCCAAGACAAATACAATCCATCTTTTCTAATCCAAATAGAGAACCTCCTCGCAATCTTAGAGGCAGCAATAAGGTCAATCTCACGCATGTGAACGTCACACAGAATCCCTCCACCCCAAATCCCCTACGACTTAAATGTGTACTTCTAAACTGTAGGTCAGCCAGCAAACACGCCACGGATATCTTCGACCTCATCCAACTCAAGGAATTAGACATTATCATCCTCACTGAAACCTGGTTAAATCACGCTTCCACACCTATTTTAGACCTCCTAGTACCACCTACTCATGATATTATTAGGCTAGACAGAGCTCTGAAATTGGGTGGGGGCTTAGCATGTATTCATAGGAACACACTTTCAATTTCTCTGGTTGAGTCCTCTGCGCCCTCCTCATGTGAATATCTTTGTCTCAGCACCTCTAGTAAGAACCTGCTGGTCTGCAAACTTCACACCTTCTACCACTCCCCGGGAGGCAATCTCCCCTTCATTAAGCAATTAATGGAAATAATTTCTAGCAATGTTGTCTCAACTGTGTCCCAAATCTTCCTTGGTGACTTTAATCTTCACTGGGCAAACCCCAAAGACCTTGCGGTATCAAGCCTTAAAGTTTATCTAAAGGATCATGATCTGACTCAGCACTGTGACCAACGAACTCATAATAAAGGAGAAACTCTAGACCTCATTATCTCAAAAGGGCAGATCGTCACCCTGGACTCCATTAATCCATGTGACTGGTCAGACCACCACTGCATCCTTTTTTATATCAACAAGGAGGTACTGCTGAGGAAGGTTCAACCAACGAAAACTAAGATATGGAAAAGGGACCTCTGATCAATAAACCTGTTGAGCTAGCTGCTCAGTGTACATCTGCCCTCTCTTCCCAAGCTGACTTGACTGAGGTGCAGTTACTCACTGACTCTTACAATTCGACCATCTCCAACATCATGGATGAATTGCGCCAATCCAACTTAAAAATGCTTCAACAAAAATATCCAAACCCTGGTATAATGAAAACTTAAACACGGAACGTCGCAACCTTAGGGCAGTTGAACGTTCCTGGAGATCAAATCCCTCCTCGGACCAACTTAAACTCTTAAGAGATGTTAGGAGCCTCTGTTACAAACAAATCAAGAGCGCCAAGGCTAACTACTTCAGACATAAATTGGATCAAGCAGCAAACCGCCCCAAGCAACTTTTCGAAGTGGTCAAACAACAATCAGTTGCTGGTCCAAACCTCTCGGAACCTGGAGTCAGCCCACCCTCTTGTGACGAACTCGCTGCTTTCTTCATTGAGAAACCAAAACTCATCTCCAATGACCTCCCCTCTAAGAAGTCTTTACTGCTCGCCTCCAGGGCAGCATCACCCATCGTCCTCTTAGATAAGCTCAACTCTACCCACCAGAACGCCAAGAACAATGCGTCTTGGGGTACATTTACACCATTTAGTGAACAAGACATCAAAAAGATCCTCCTGAATATAAACCCATCTAACCACTTCAGTGACCCATTACCCCCGTCCATCTTCAAGGAAATCAAGAATGCACTCATCCCCACCTGGACAAGGATTGTACACGCTTCTCTATCACAAGGCACAATCCCCGACTACCTAAAAGCAGCACAGGTATCTCCTATACTAAAACAACCTAACGCTGACAAGATTAACCTCAATAATTTCCGACCTATTTATTTATTTATTTATTTATTTATAGTGTTTTATATAGCGCGGACAAGACCCGTGGGTATCAGAGCCTATCTCCAACACCCTTGCAAAACTCCTTGAAAAATGCGTTCAATCCCAACTCTGTGCACACATTGAGAACTACCAACTCCTAGATCAGCATCATTCGGTTTTCGGAAAGGGCACAGCACCGAATCGGCCCTCACTCATGTTATGGATGACATTCTAAAAAATTCTAAACAAATCCTGCCTCTTGATCCTCCTTGACTTTTCCTCCGCCTTCGACACGGTTAATCATGACAACCTCCTATCCATTCTGCAAAACAGGATGGGTTTCTGTGATCAGGTGCTACAATGGTTCTCGTCCTTCCTCCACCACAGATCTCAAAGAGTCAAGGCAAATCACTCTATCTCCCAGCCCTCCCCAGTTATCATGGGAGTCCCCCAAGGATCTGCATTATCTCCTATCCTCTTCAACCTTTTCCTGGAACCATTAGCAAACGCTCTAAACTCCACGGGTATTCTTTTCCACATGTATGCCGATGACATGCAACTCTATTTGAACATCTCATCCCCGTAAGACATCATCTCACTCAACACTACCCTAACGTTTACTCAAAACTGGTTAACTGAGAACCATCTCCTGCTCAACACCTCAAAAACGGAATTCCTACTCATCTCCCCCCCGAACCACATCCCCAAGAAAGACCTCTGGCTGAGTCACCACACTGCCTTCAACTGCTCTCCTCTCATCGTAGACTCAGCCACATCTCTAGAAGTCACCATGGACAAGCACCTGAATATGAAAAATCATATCAGCAATATATACAAGGGTGCAAACCACTTGATGAGGACTCTCAGAAATATCAAACCTTTCCTTCCACTTAATGATTTCAAGCAGGTGGTCTAAGCACTTGTCCTACCAAGGTAGACTACCGCAGCACTACCCTCTGTGGCCTTCCCAAATACACCCTGGCTACACTAAGGGCATCACTGAATGCTGCTGCTAGACTGGTTACAGGCACCAAACGCAATGAGCACATATCGACAGTCTTAAAATCTCTAAACTGGCTACCCTATGAAGCACGAATTCAGTTAAAGATTGCTGTTATGACGCACAAAGCTATCCGTTTCAATACTCCTAGGTACCTGGCACAAAATCTTGAACTATCTTGTGGTTCAAGAGCCTCAAGAAGCGCCACTACTTTCCTCTTGAAACCAATTTTCCTCAGCAAAAAGAGCACTTGTCACAGAGCCTTCTCTGGCGCTGCCCCAAAGTTATGGAACTCGCTACCACCGGATGTACGCAGAATCTCCTCAACAGTGGTGTTCAAACTGGAAGTCAAAAGATTCCTCATGAATAAATTCCTTCCGTAAGTGGGCTAGGCTCTCCTGCCCGATGACATTGTGCCTACATTCATGGTACCGTCATTTACGACCACGCTTCTCTACGACATATTATGAACCTTTACTACTGTTTAATATAACCACCTTGTGTTTTCTTTTTATGCGTGTAACCTGTGATCATTCTTGTTTATATCTCTACCTCATATTGTTTTTGCATTATTGTTCCTTCCTTTCCTTCCTAATGTAAAGCGCTCTGATATCCTCTGGGATCTTGTTCGCGCTAAATAAAACGTTATAAATAAATAAATAAATAGAATACCGGGTGCTGCATGGTGGCAGTGGCGAAACTCTACTTGCCTCTAGATCAGGGCGGCTTGTCTGTGCCAGATTGGAGCAGTATTATCTTGCTTCCCAGCTCCAATGGGTGGTTAAATGGGTGCCTGGCATAAAGCTGTCTGATATAGCCACAACACTACCAGCCTGGACACTGCCCCGAATCCTACACTTGTTTCACCTATGCACTCAAGTAAAGACATCCAATTCTCTGTTATTTGGAGTGGCGCACCACTGCTATCAAAGGAGCCTCTACCCTACACGTTCGGTGACCCCTTATGTGCCAGCACTAGCTCTCTTTGACATGCCCACAAACATCGCCTTCACTTCTACGGAGGCACTCGTTACCTGGCATATAGCTGGCTTACACACCTTGGGTTATCTTTATTGAGTTGGCACCCTAGTCCCCATGAGGCATTAATGAAAGATTCAGGTCTGCCACCCAGATAGTTCCTTTTATACAACACACTGCTGGTGGCATTGACTTGGGAGACAACCTGACTCAAGAATCTTCAACTGACATAGGGCCTAATTTGGAATTTGGCACCAAGCTGCTGTCCGCTCCAAGACCGCCAAAGCTGTACAGACACCATCCACCAGATTATGGCTTTTTTAGTTTCTGGTGGGCGGTTCTTTGGCAGTTTCATGACGGTGCCTTTGAAAAAGGCACAGCAGTGGGAGCGTCAAAGGCAGTTCCTGCATAGCATGGTCTGATACACTCTAACCATGCAAGTGCACTCCATGGCTCTGAGGCAACAAGTGGCCCTGTAAGGCCCCCTTTGTTTCCTCTATGCCACAGTTTTCATGGGAGGCTCACTACTATGAAAACCGTGTCGGTGAGGAAACTTGTAATATGCTTGGCGGTGCCGCCGCTGCACCGCCAAACATATTGCAGGCTTAGGACCGCCACAACACCGCCAGGGATCTCCGATCCTGAGCAGCTGCAGCGGTCCCATGGCGGTATGACTGCCCAACTTGTTAATAGGGTGGTTGGACTAACGGTGCTGTGGTGCGTGCACCACCACTGTCGCTATGGCGGTCAATCAGACTGCCGTAGTCAAAATTAGGCCCTTTAGTTGTACAGTACATTCAAAGTGATGGGGCTGGGCAGACACCTAATACATTGGCTGGCTGAATCACTACAAACCCACAGTGCACCTTCACATGAGGCTCTGTGCACCCACTCGTTTGCGGACTGTACTTGTCCCTGCACAGGCAAGGAATGCACTGCTATTCTGGAGAGTCCCACATGTGTGCCATGCAATGTTAGGTTCCGCCTTATACAATTGTATATTGTACTCAGAGTATACATCAACCCTGCTAAAATCTATCGCTATTTCAACTGTGTGGCCGCTCCGTGCCCACAATGCACTCTGGTAGATGCAGATCTCCTACATATGTTATGGCCTTTTCTATCTCTTTAAATTCTTTACTGGCAGGGTGTCACAGTCAGGCTATATGCTTGCACAGAACGCCCCAAACTACACAAATGGGAAATATCTACCCTGGGTCTTTATCACAGAAGCAAAAAGTAAAGGGTCGCCTCCCAATTTCTTTATTTGGGCTTGCTGACGGCTAAACACTTCATCACCCGTAGGTGGAAATTGCCTGATCCCCCTTCACTTGAGGCATGGATGCTGTCCTTCCTTTCGTGGCAGAGAAGATGCCCTGGGGTTGCACAAATATCCTATAGACTCCAACTAGGATGCCATACTATCAGATCGGCAGACTCTCACACAGGAGGGGGACGGAGTGACCCGGGTCCACTGGATGGTAGAGGTGACGTGACAGTTGATTAACCTCCACATTAACCGGCTGCTCACCGCACTGATCCGACAATCTCCCTGCTATAGTTTCTTTAGGTTTATTTCATCTTACATATTCACCAGTGTTTTCAAATGTTCTTTGCCTGTGTATGTTGGGTGCAGGAGATAGTGAGGGGGCCTAGGGTTGTGGTTTCCTATTTTTACTGTTGTTCTATTTTTATATAACAGAGTATTTTCTCCTCAATTCCAGAGGTGTATATAACTTGTCCCTCATTGGATCCCTGTGGATCAACGTATACTTATTCTTTAAAACTGGAATGTTTAAGTTTGTCAAGTACATGTAACCTGACACTTGCTTGGTTAGTTCACTGCAATACTCTCTGCAATCGCTAGATGCTGTATTCATAAGATTCAAGATGTCATTAATATGCTGCGGGTCGGCTATAACTGTGATTGAATCTGCTGCTTCCTTCATTGGATGCTCTGTAACCCAAATACATCAAATCAATAAAAAGATTCAAACAAAAACAATGAAGGCAGTGGACAGGTTGTCTGACTCCATATTCAAACACGTCTACTTTAACCAAGTGGGTGTTGTGGCTTAACTGTAGTAGGTAAGCTTTAAACTAGCATAATCCTCGCCTTCAGTCCTGAACTAGAATCCAGCTACTGTGAAGGAACATTTCAATTCTATTAAGATCTATCCCACCCACTGGAATGACATATGAATTCCAAGAAGATAATACTCGCTAAGGGTTTTGAATTGAGTAGCATTCAAATATGCTTTTTTATGAATTGTTGTGAAGTAACACTTTGATTTTCCTATCAATACTGTATTCTTTCCTAGGTAGTTGAAATTTTGGGAATGATTGTAGGAAGACTGCTTAGGCATCTATTTTTTGTATGTATTTCAGGATCAGAGCAAAAACGGGAAACCGTTCCAGATAGACCACAGGACAGGATGATCTTGCAGGATGAAAGAGGGGAAGAAATTATTGTCAAGGATTACACAACTTTGCATTTTGTCATTGGTTGTTGTTAACTATGTGTTTTCCCTGAGAGCTATAGAAAATGTAGTTTATGTTTTACTTATTATGTCTGCTGTTGGAGAAATAAGGTTAAGATGGAAGGCTTTCTCCTCAACTCCATCTCCTTAATAGAACTGACAGTTATGACCCCTTCACCGTGCCGGGAAATGTTTTATTCATTGGTATCATCCAACATTTCTTAACCAAATCTATCGAAAAATGTATTACAAATGCACAGAAAATTCTTCATCCAGATTGTGACCATTGGCATTATGATGATATATTTTGTCTCTGTCAGATTATAGACTATTTGTGCTTATCTAGTATGTGTTTTGTTGTTTTCATAAATTATTTGATAACCTTGTTTTTCTGGGAATTATAGTTCCACATCTTATCCTGGAATTTCTTCTTCTAGGACCCTTACGTCTAGCTTGCATGTTTTATATTATAGTTCAATTTTACTTTTGTAACAGGCCATATTGTCTTCTCTCCATTCCTCCAGCATCTCGATGATTAGGCATAAGCAAGATCTACAGCACTCATGGTACTCATCTCACTTCAATATAGAAAGTTGTGACTTTATGCCCCACCATTTGTTTATTTCTTTCTTTTTGTAAACTTTCCAGGTAATTTAATTTCATTTTTTGATCCATTATACTTACATCTCTTCCTATCACAGTGGTTTTATGCAACATAGGAGATAACTGCATACGTTTACTACCTTAAATAAAAAGGGGCACCAGGAAAATGGGTTTCTGAGCTACAAGGTTAGTGTGCGCAAAACACATGCCTTTCCAGAACCTCAGAATCTGAAAAGAAGCGTGGATTTACATAACAAAAGTTGCACTCGGTTAATCAACAAGTTTATACTGTTCCAAACAAATCCAACATTGATGATTCAATACAATGTGATCATTCAGAAGTCTTGTATATCCATTTAAAATCCAACGTTATTCAATACTTCAATACAAAGGGGTTGTCCATTCAGCCCAGCCAACGCGTTTCTTCCCTTTAGGACTTCCTCAGGGCTGTAACTTAAAACACATAACACAAATGTTTACATGCAAATTTACACCAACAATGAACTACACAAGACTCCCTACCTATATACAATCTCAAAAAAACATTTTCCTCCGTTAAATGTTTCATAATTTAAATTTCACGAATGGGTTCAGATTCTACTTTTGATAACAATACCTGGAAGCGCTCCCCCTGTAATATAACACAAATCAGAAGATTGTAGCATGTCCCCTTACAAACGTAACGCCTGAATGGGATGCAAGGACCGTAAGTTTGTAAGTAAGCAATTTGCACCATTGAGGTTGCTTGCAAAATAGTTAAAATATGCAGATAGGACAGGCAACTCATATTCGTCATGGCTAAAGGCCTCAGCCTTGGTAAACTACGATTAAAGACCAAATAACGAACAGAAGCTACAGAACACACACCCTAGGTGATCCTGGGTGAACCCTACACCTTTTATAATCAGAAGGGGGAAAGGATCACTTGTCCTGCTTAAACCTTGGGTTCACAAGTCGAGGAACTGGTATCTCCCAACAAATATGACTCTCATACACGTGTATTCAGATGATCTCTCTTCAGCGGTATATACTGGGTACCCGCTTTTCTACACGTGCGTGCGTAATCATTGAGTCATTTTTTGTATTGTGCACCCTCCACCAGGAGGTTTTGCCTTAGGTTTAAGGCAGTAGTGATCGTGGAAAGTGGGGGGTATAGTGGTGGTGTCGTTATTAAAAGTCCGGACAGCCAGACAGAGACAATTTTAATAAGTCTGGATTCGGACTATAAGTAAAAAGTTAGGTGCACTTTCTGAATTGGTTAGGGATTCGAGTGCATATTGTATATAGGGTTTAAAAAGAGGTCAACATGTTTCAGCCTTTGGTAGTCAGAGGATCTTAGGCTTTCGTCAGGACCAATGGGGGTGAATAAATAGTGAGAAAATCGTTGTGAGAAGAAAAAAGGTATATTGACCTGATTCTTCGTGATTCAAGGTTTCATTGTACCTGAAAAAGAAAACACACACACAGACAGCAACAAACAGGGAGACGGGGTGCGGGAAAACACATATTATGTACAATAGTACCTTTTTGTTATTAAGGAACTAGAAAATGGCAATACTTTTCTTCATACTCATTTCAGGCGTCAACTCTTCCTTTGTCATACTTCGGTGGGCAGAAAAGACTAATACTGTATTGAGGTGCCCATAGTTTTAACATTGTACTCTCTCAGTGCGTGTTCTATAGTGAGAACCGTTGTAATTTGTGGCCGCTTTGTGGTTGCATTCACACTCCAGTCATACCATGCTTACTTTCACATATCATTCAGGGGTGTGATTTTTACGTGCTAAAATGAATTATTCACATGCTCTTTTGACCAGAAATTGTCCGTGGGTCATTATTTCGGGAGTGCGTGATGCGTGACTCGAGTGGTGCCCAGTGCGCTGTGAGCGCTTTTGTTCCTTGTGCATACCTTGTTATGTTAGAAGAATTGCTTCCTCGGGGATTTTAGGCTGATCGAGAGAGGCCTTACTAGAGGGGTATTAAAGGAAAGATATTACAGGGCGCGGTCTTGTACTTGCGGTTAGTTCTGGTGCTCGGTGCGCTCGGGTGTCAGCGTTACCTTAGTGCCTTCTTACTCGGTCTTTGCCGCATGTGCTGGCTCTGCCTGTCATCGCCCGGAACTACAGGGCGGTGTAGTTCCGGGGGGATTTAAACATAGTGATGGTAGAAATGGAAGAAATACTTTCCGCTCGTTCTTTTGACCATTACTACTTGCCCATTAACTTCACAGGTAGACATTATTAAAAATAATAAATTGAAATAAATGATATTCGGTAGCAACTTGGATTATAAGATTGATTATGCAAAGAATTGGTAGATGCACCAAGTTCGGAAGAGATACTCCACGATCGGTCTATGACGGTGGTTAATACTCTCGTTAGGTATCCTCAATATTTGACTCATGGGTGGGTAACAAGGTGATTAATTCAATCTATAGTAATTATGTTGCGAAGGTATATGCACTGCTGAGTGCAGCCGTTTTATGCCGAGTTGGTGGCCTAAGGTGCACGTATGGGAAAATGCAAATTTTAATTTAGTATGTTGAGGTTGGCATGGGAATTGCCAAGCCTTATATGAAGGCACACAGGTTCTATTGTTGCTCTCATAAAGCACTATCAGAAAATCACTGGTATGTGGTGTGAGCAGGATTATCAGGCCACTTGTGTTCTACACTTGAGGTATAGTGTTACAGACGGGCTTGGAGTATTGATTATCTATTGAGGGACAGCCAAGGAACAGAATCGTTAAGGCCCTGGGTGTCTGTTTTGAGCCTGTGGACCCAACGTTGTTCCTTTTCGAACAGTATCTTGGCTGCGTTTCTGTCTACTGTGTCTAGGCTTTCTAGGATTACCCAGTGCAGGTCATTGGCTGTATGTTGTTTCTCTTTGTAATGCGATGACATCTTTGTCGTGCTTTTCTTACAGTTGACATTGCTCCTGTGTTCACAGAGTCTCTGTTTTGCTTTTCGGCACGTCATCCCAATATATCGCATGTCACAAGGGCATGTGATCATATATACAACGTGGCTAGTGTTGCAGTTGGTGTGTTTTTTCAGTTTCCATGAAAAGTCTGGAAGTAACTGCAGTTCTTTTGTTGGTTCTGTGGTTGCACAAACTACGCAGGTCCCACAGGGGTAGTGTCTAGTGATTGGAGGGTTATTCCATAGGCCTGGTTGTTGTTTTTTCTTTTTAGGAGGTGGTCTTGTGTGGACCAGAAGGTCTCTTATATTGCTGCTCCTTTTGTTTGCAAATCTTGGTTTTGACCAGGTCAGGGTGTTGGATGTTATAATCCTCCAGTTACGGTTGATTATTTTTTTCACGTGGTTTGTTATTGGACTATAGGTTGTGACACAGGTAGTCCTGTCATCGGTCTGTTTTGGGTGACTTTCAAGTAGAGATTCTCTGGGTTGGTTTCTGGCTCGTTTAGCACAGGAATTGATAATTCTTTTAGGGTAGTCTCTAGCCGTTAGGTTTTCACAGAGATCAGTTGACCAATCACTGGACACTACCCCTGTGGGACCTGCGTAGTTTGTGCAACCACAGAACCAACAAAAGAACTGCAGTTACTTCCAGACTTTTCATGGAAACTGAAAAAACACACCAACTGCAACACTAGCCACGTTGTATATATGATCACATGCCCTTGTGACATGCGATATATTGGGATGACGTGCCGAAAAGCAAAACAGAGACTCTGTGAACACAGGAGCAATGTCAACTGTAAGAAAAGCACGACAAAGATGTCATCTCATTACAAAGAGAAACAACATACAGCCAATGACCTGCACTGGGTAATCCTAGAAAGCCTAGACACAGTAGACAGAAACACAGCCAAGATACTGTTCGAAAAGGAACAACGTTGGGTCCACAGGCTCAAAACAGACACCCAGGGCCTTAACGATTCTGTTCCTTGGCTGTCCCTCAATAGATAATCAATACTCCAAGCCCGTCTGTAACACTATACCTCAAGTGTAGAACACAAGTGGCCTGATAATCCTGCTCACACCACATACCAGTGATTTTCTGATAGTGCTTTATGAGAGCAACAATAGAACCTGTGTGCCTTCATATAAGGCTTGGCAATTCCCATGCCAACCTCAACATACTAAATTAAAATTTGCATTTTCCCATACGTGCACCTTAGGCCACCAACTCGGCATAAAACGGCTGCACTCAGCAGTGCATATACCTTCGCAACATAATTACTATAGATTGAATTAATCACCTTGTTACCCACCCATGAGTCAAATATTGAGGATACCTAACGAGAGTATTAACCACCGTCATAGACCGATCGTGGAGTATCTCTTCCGAACTTGGTGCATCTACCAATTCTTTGCATAATCAATCTTATAATCCAAGTTGCTACCGAATATCATTTATTTCAATTTATTATTTTTAATAATGTCTACCTGTGAAGTTAATGGGCAAGTAGTAATGGTCAAAAGAACGAGCGGAAAGTATTTCTTCCATTTCTACCATCACTATGTTTAAATCCACCCGGAACTACACCGCCCTGTAGTTCCGGGCGATGACAGGCAGAGCCAGCACATGCGGCAAAGACCGAGTAAGAAGGCACTAAGGTAACGCTGACACCCGAGCGCACCGAGCACCAGAACTAACCGCAAGTACAAGACCGCGCCCTGTAATATCTTTCCTTTAATACCCCTCTAGTAAGGCCTCTCTCGATCAGCCTAAAATCCCAGAGGAAGCAATTCTTCTAACATAACAAGGTATGCACAAGGAACAAAAGCGCACACAGCGCACTGGGCACCACTCGAGTCACGCATCACGCACTCCCGAAATAATGACCCACGGACAATTTCTGGTCAAAAGAGCATGTGAATAATTCATTTTAGCACGTAAAAATCACACCCCTGAATGATATGTGAAAGTAAGCATGGTATGACTGGAGTGTGAATGCAACCACAAAGCGGCCACAAATTACAACGGTTCTCACTATAGAACACGCACTGAGAGAGTACAATGTTAAAACTATGGGCACCACAATACAGTATTAGTCTTTTCTGCCCACCGAAGTATGACAAAGGAAGAGTTGACGCCTGAAATGAGTATGAAGAAAAGTATTGCCATTTTCTAGTTCCTTAATAACAAAAAGGTACTATTGTGCATAATATGTGTTTTCCCGCACCCCGTCTCCCTGTTTGTTGCTGTCTGTGTGTGTGTTTTCTTTTTCAGGTACAATGAAACCTTGAATCACGAAGAATCAGGTCAATATACCTTTTTTCTTCTCACAACGATTTTCTCACTATTTATTCACCCCCATTGGTCCTGACGAAAGCCTAAGATCCTCTGACTACCAAAGGCTGAAACATGTTGACCTCTTTTTAAACCCTATATACAATATGCACTCGAATCCCTAACCAATTCAGAAAGTGCACCTAACTTTTTACTTATAGTCCGAATCCAGACTTATTAAAATTGTCTCTGTCTGGCTGTCCGGACTTTTAATAACGACACCACCACTATACCCCCCACTTTCCACGATCACTACTGCCTTAAACCTAAGGCAAAACCTCCTGGTGGAGGGTGCACAATACAAAAAATGACTCAATGATTACGCACGCACGTGTAGAAAAGCGGGTACCCAGTATATACCGCTGAAGAGAGATCATCTGAATACACGTGTATGAGAGTCATATTTGTTGGGAGATACCAGTTCCTCGACTTGTGAACCCAAGGTTTAAGCAGGACAAGTGATCCTTTCCCCCTTCTGATTATAAAAGTTAACCACGGAGACTGAAAGGATCTTCACTCTACCTCCCCCATCCCCATGATTATACGAACCCTACACCTTGGCAGGACCTAGTAAGACATCCCCTAAAACATAATTCCTCAGTGAGTCATGAATTATCAGTTTGCACTAAACAGTGTGCAGCATTTTTGGTGGTTAACAAACTCTTTTAGAACATGACATACATGGGAGGCACAACACCTACTTAGCACAGATAAGGAGCATAACAGACCATTATTACAAATTCACTCACGTCTGGAACAGTATTATTAACATTCATGAACAGCAAACAGAATACACACAAGGAATACAAAAAGGAAACACAAACGAAACCCAAACAAACACACACACACACGCCCCCATTGTTGGTGTCGGCAAAGCACACATTTTGATAATATATAAATATGTACTCCTTATGACAGACAAAATATAATTAGGACATATGCAGTTTCAACGTGAAACAAACAGTGCACACCGTTTTAGTTTGTTCATGAAAAATCGAAAAACAAAACCCACAAGTGACAAACTTTACATATCTTGAGGTTATTTCACACAAATCAAGGAAATGTTCACAACATACACATTTTATAAATAAATGAATCTATTTTTAAATGAAGTTGGTGATCCTGAAGAGCCCTGAGATGCTAGGGAATCAAGAAGAAGCTGTTACAAAAAGAGAGATTTTGAAAATGCCTCCTTCCATCTATCAATTGAATCTTTACTTTAAAACAGGTAAACCATTAAAGATATTAAAACACGGAGAATAATCAATAAAATCACTGTAAAGAATTAAAATAATCAAAATAGATATCAAAACATTTTTAAAACCATTCAAAATGCAGCTAAAAGCAATAAAAGTACTCAAACAACATTTGAGACCAATGTGTCATTCTAAGATCATTGAATTCCTTTTTTTGACAGCACTAATTAACAAGCATTGGTAATGCATCGGTTTTGTCTATGTGTGAAACCAGTGCTAAAGATGTGCACAGGTGTCATTACCATGCATGATTAAGAAGGTGCCATAAACATGAAGGGGCTAAAATAGAAAATGAAAAGCTATGTGTATAGTTTGACAAGAAAAAGCGAAGCAGTAGGCTGTAAGGGCAGATGAAAATTGTTCATCTCTCATAGTTAGGGAGTACCAAGTCATAGCAGCTACTCCACCTCCAACTTTATCTCTGTGGTCTACCCGTTTGATCTTAAAATTGGTAGGATCAAATTAATTTAGGAAAGATTCAGAGCGAGGTGTGAGCCATGGTTCTGTTAAATATAACATATTAAGATGGTATTGTTCAAATATCTCATGCCAATGGCCAACCACAGAGTGACCATGACATAGCACTGCATAGATTCTTGATCACATGCCCTGCATGTTACAAATAATAGGCACTTTATGATTCGCAGTGCAGTTTAAAAAGCCTTCTTTAACTAATATTTCAGCAGTAGGAACGTTTGGTGATAGTATCCTTTGAGTATAAAATAATAAATCTTCAGCTGTATATGTGAGTGCAGGCTTATCTAGGCAATGCTCAGCTAGATCAAATAATGAACTTCAGGCACCATAACTGTTCGACTGACATGTAAAGACTCATGCGGTGCATAACCATGCCGCTAGTGTGTTAAAATAGGCAGGTCAACAGATGAGAAATTGTGTTATGATCTTCAAACAGCAGCACCACAGAAGAAGCAAGATGGCGGCAATAGAATCAGACAATCCTTGAGCAAGGTCACCAAGGAGTAAATAGCATTTCTTAAGTAATGGGAGTTCACAGAGAATTAAGCCACAAACAAAGACACAGAATTGATGACACAAGATATCCTTGGAGCGATGACCAAGTTTACTTTTGGGCGATGGGTATGCTTTTCATAAAGGGTGACACAAGCAGAAATAGGAATTAAACTTGGAGGCTTTGCGGAGGGCGGGGCTCAGGGCTGAAAGCGAGGATTGGATACGATCTGTTCCAAGCCTCATGTAATAATAAACCACGCAGAGTCTTTAAGGTAGCAGACAACCTCAGAAAGAAACGGACACTAAAAGTTTACTTTATCTGTTTATGTCGGGGTTTCACTTCAAATCGGTGTATGGAAATGAGGGCGAGAGGTGTGTCAGATGTCACTGCTCCTTGTTTGCCTCCCCAGACGTTGGACAAAAAAAACAGCGCCAGTAAGCACGCTAGAAATGCGTATAGCAAGGGGGAGAATGATTATGTAGAGAAGCAAAACATTATTTTTAAAAAGTGCCCCAAAAACGGATGGAAACAGTGCTTCTGCAATGGGAAACAGAGGAGAGAAGCACACTGGGAACAAGCATTGGTAAATGCAGGAAACAAACAGCCAATAGACATGGAGGAAAAGTAAGTGGCAAGCACCGGACCCAATGAGAAGCAAGGAAAGCAAAGAACCAGGATATAAGCCCCATTTAAGATACATTTAATGCATTAGATTTCACAAGCGCTGTGCAGGTGGAACCTAAAAAGAAAGCATTCCAGCATGCTGTTAAAAGCTGTCTGCCTTTTACATGGGAAGTAATCGCATCTTGACCCTGAATAGGGAAAAAACAGTGTGAACAGCTTTAGTATAAGTATTGTAAATGCATTCAGCAAGGGGAAGTTAACAAAAAAAAAGTTCCACACAAAAGCTGATGAACACAGTAATTCAGCATTGGGAACTGATAAGAGCCCCCTTTTAAGATATATTAAACACAAGAGATTTTACCTAAACCTAAAAGGCAAGCTACATAGTAACAACCTCTAATATCAGACAGCATCTGTAAGTGTAGCAAAGAAGGCCTAATGTGCCTAAAATTGCGTTCATTCAAGATTGGCCTAAATAAATCTTTTACACATAGGCAGGTAAAAAATGCATACAAGAAAAAAGTGCAGTGTGTTTTGCTGAATAGCCGTCACATTGACAGGTGATGCCCATATCATTATCCGCCCACACCTTGGGTACACAAAGCAAATGGTGTATGCAGCTGAACCTGAACCGTGATGGCATGAAGCAGAAATATTGAGCCAGCCCAAAGTTTAAATAGGGTTCCAATGAAAGGGAAGTTTAAAACAAGACATATGATCTCACAGTTGGCATTGACAAAGTGTTAGATTCTCTTTTTACATTTTATTTTATTATTCATCATCCGGTATTAAACTTTTAGCAGTTACATATTTCAGAGAATATATACAATGAAACAAATATATTCCTTTTGGAATCAAGATTACATGAATATACCACAAAGTATATGTGGAGAAGTGTGGCTCAATGGTTAGAGCGGCAGACCTTGATGCAGAGGTCTGGCACGGGACCAGGATTCAATTCCAGCCTCGGTAGGACTTGGGCTCAATTTCCTCGGACCTGACAATTCTCGCTTCGGTGCCCATTCTAATCATGGGTCCCACACTGCAACTCTGGGCAATAGCTTGCTTAATCTCCAAAGCGGCCCCAACAGCGCTGGGATGCCTGGCTTCACCTTGGGGGTGCCCAGGAGTGGACATTTAACAGGGAAAAGCCAGGAAGGGTTCCACAGCGGTATGAGTGCAGCGCCGGGACGCCCCGTTGCTGAGGCAGCCGTGCGCTTTACAAGTACAACACATTTAAATTTACATTTATAGACACAAATACGGAGATGCTGAATAGAAAGAAAAGAGAGGAGAAAAACAAACAAAAAAAAAAGCGGTAGGAGTCATGATATCCAGTCTATATAAGAACGAACCCTAATTTGCCCATTCTACTATTCGTCCATCCTTAATTTCCATTTTTCAACCGGTGCCCTGACCCGTTTCCCCAATTGCCTTGCCTTCCACCCTCTTTTGTCATACAAAGCTTTCTCTAAGGCATATATAGCAAGCAACCGTGACAGCCACTGTTGAAATAATGGTGGGTTTGGGTCTTTCCATAAAGTTGCGATACACAAACGACTTATGGTGATTGCCAAAAATATAAATTCTTGATGAGGTATTTCAATTCCATCTCTCACTACCCCTAGGACCATAACCTCATTAGTTAAGCTAATGGATATCCCTAATGCCCTGTCCAAAAATTGTTCTAATGAACGTTTAAATGGATCTAAGTTGGGACATGAGGCAAGCTTTGACAGCTCGGGCATGATATCCCGCTTGTTCCCCCCCACCAAGCAATTCTATGTGGCGTGTAATAAAGTTCGAACATAGTCTTGTAATACTGTGCTTGCAAATTCGCTACTTGTAATATTGTATTTGCAAGAATAAGCGATTTTCCACCCTCATTCCCGGTTAAATTTAACTTTGTTCTCCATTTTTCAAATACTTTCAGCCGATCATCCTCTTTATACTGGCATATTTCATTATATAGTTGTGAAATCGAACAACCCACCTCATCTCTCAAATGCTCCATAAGATCCTCCCTTTTAAAATTCACATTACCCGCCTGTTTTTTTAATAAAGCTGATCTTATCTGCAGTTATTTAAAAAAAAAGAAAATCTGCGCTCAAGACCATATAATTGCTGCGCTTTGTCAAAAGTGATTAGGCCTGTATGATCCATAAGGTCTCCTATGGTGCCAACCCCGAGGATGTCCCACCGTTTCATCACCTGATTGTGGAACACCTCTGGTACTGAGTAATTCTTATACAAAGGGGTATAAAAGTTCATTCTCCCAAGTTTAATTTTTTTCCGAACCATAGACCATACTGAGGAAGCGGCCACTAGTATCTTAAACTTTGTTTTTTTATAGTAATTCCGTTCATTAAATGTGAGAAGTCCCTTCTTAGAATCCACTATTAATAATTCGAATATATCCGGAATGCCATCATTGCCCCTCCACCTGTCATTCGTGTTCCCACCTAATAATCCTGTGATGTATTGCAGGGCTGCCGCGAGATAATAGGCCTTGAAATCTGGTACTGCCAGACCACCCCGATCTCTAGATAGTGCCAGCAATTTTATAGCCCTTTGTGTTTTACTTTTTTCCCATATAAAGCGATTAGTAAGTCCCTCAATTTCCTTAAACCATCTGTTGCTAAATTTTAATGGGATAGTTCGGAAGAGGTATAAGACCTTAGGAAGAAACAACATTTTTATTACATTGCATCGTCCTATTGTTGTTAGATGCAGGTTATCCATCCTGTCTAGATCTATTTCAGCCTTTTTAATCACTGGGGCCAGATTCTTTTCCACAACCTTCTTTAAATCAGCTGTTATGGTAATTCCAAGATAAACCGCCGCCTCTGTAACTCTCTGATCTGCTATTATAGCTTGTTGGTTTGCGACAATTTGTGTTTTTCCTTGATTCAATTTATATCCGGATAAGGCCCCATAGACTTTCACTTCCTTCTCTATTTCAACTAGCGCAGAGGCAGGATCAGGCGATGTGACAGCTAAGTCATCTGCATATCCAAATATTTTAGTCTCGTACCCATTCAGAGAAATTGGCAAGATGTTCCTATTTAGCTCAATTCTTCTTATAAACTGATCTATATAAAAGGCAAAGAGTAGCAGGGAGCAGGGGCACCCTTGCCTAGTTCCATGCTCGATATTAATTGCCTCGCTCTGCTCTCCCATTACTCTGAGCCTAATCCTAGGATTCTTATATAGAGCATTCAGGGCCCTTATGCAGACTTTCCCAATATTTATTTTACTCAATGCTGCCCATAGGAAACCCCACAAGACCCTATCAAACGCTTTCTCGGCGTCCAACAGAATTAACGCCATAGGGTCTCGTGAGGCTGCCGTCCCATCAAATAATGTACATACCCTTCTTATATGATCTGCAGTACCCCTCCCGGGGATGAACCCATGCTGCCAGGGAGAGATGACCAGGATTTTAGAGTATATCTTGGTGTCGCTATTCATAAGACTTATTGGTCTGTATGACCCTGGATCAGTAGGGGCTTTATTTTGTTTAAGAAAAACCACCAATAAAGCTTCACCCCAGGACCCAGGCGGTGCTACTCCCCTTTGTGTTGAAACCATGAGTTTGTTAATGTCTACTTCTAAAATTGGGAGAAATTTCTTATAAAACTCCAGCGGTATTGAGTCAGGCCCCACAGCTTTCCCCGAAGGGAGATCTTTAATTGCTCTTTGTATTTCTTCTAAGGTGAAGCTGTCTTCCAAAACATTTTTATCTTCTGGTGTAAGCCTCTCTACTAATGCAGCCTCTAGATAATGTTCTATTTCTATTTCATTTCTGCTCGCCCCCTTATCCTGATTATATAATTTCTGATAGAAATCCTGAAATATCGAGCAAATCTCCTGTGGTGTAGTAGCTGTTATACCTGCCTCCGATACAAGCTCTGTTATTCCTCCCTTGGTAGCAGTCTGACGAGTTTTGATAGCTAGCGACGTCCAACTTGCTCACTATACTCATACTGGTCTTGTTTCCAAGCTAGGTATTTTCCGGCTGCCTTTGAAGCAAAAAATTCCCCTACTGCTGCCTTGGCTATAGCCAGGTTCTGTTCAACTCTTGTCAGGTCCCCTTTGGCACTTATAACTTTGACCAACTCTTCTTCTAATATGGCGACTGACAATATCTTCTCCTCAATAACCTCCTTCTCCAACTTGTTCCGCCTGAAAGAGAAGCTGGTGGTTTCGCCCCTGATACCCGCCTTCAAGGCATCCCATACTACTGATGGTGAAGCCGTCCCCCTATTAATCTCCAAAAATTCCCTGAGCCAGCCTTCCATATGAGCCACATATTTAACATCTTGCAATAGAGCTCTCTCAAATGTCCAACTACTTATTACTTTTTGAGAGTTTGGAATTAAGAATTCCAGAGCTAACGGGTTATGATCTGACATCACCCTCGGTAGCCTTTTAATCTTAACCCTAGGTATTAGCGAAGGTGATATCAGAAAGTAATCCAGGCGTGCTATGATCTTGTGAGGTGCCGAATAGTATGTGCTACTCCTCCTCCCCCGACATTTTGCTGCTCCCATATATCGATCAACCCATTATCCTGCACTAACTGTATCAGGGCTCTGTGTCTTCTCTTCTTCTTACCAATGAACCTGGCGGGGTCGTTTTTCCATAGGCCGTTTAGGCCGTTTATATTCAAATCTCCGCACATTATTATTGGCAAAGGCCAGTTAGACAATTGTGTGTTAATATGATTTAGAGTCTCTGGGTCGTCCACTGTTGGTGTATATATGGAGCATAGTGTACAATTAAAGCCCTGCATTTGACATTCAGCTAAGACCCATCGGCCATACTTATCTGACCTCTGTTTTTTCAATATAACCGTCTTTGCTCGCGCCAATATCGCCAAGTTCTTCTCCCCTGTGTCGTGCAGGTCAGCAACTGGTATCCAAGTTGTTCCAACAAAACTTTTTGAGATATCTCTACGTGCGTTTCCTGGATACATATGAAGTCCGCTTGTATTACGGTAAAATATTCTTTCAGATCCCTCCTTTTCTTTACATCATTTAATCCGCAAATATTAATTGTAACTATCCGCATAAATTTTCTTTAACTTCCCAATTCCGTCTCCTATGTGTACATCTCTGATGTCCTTTCCTCACTGATGATGATTTTCTAACCCCATATTTTCCCTTGCACCCCCTCTTTCCCACCCCACCCCTCTGCAAGCCCCCCTCTCTCCTCCCTCCTCCCCTCCTGATGAAGCAAGCAGACTTAAGGCCTCTGTGATGGAGTCTGGCCGTCAGCCTCCCTCCGTTGTTCTTTATTTAACTTGTACATTTTACCCACTAACATATTACTGCCCTCCATATTTGCCCGTGCGCAATTTTTGCTCTAGAGCACCAACCCCAGCCCACTGTCCCTGCCCACCTCCATGTCTCCAGCCCGCTCCAGCCCAACACTTTACACCGTGAAAAAAAAGGAAGAAAATTCTACAGTCAAGAGAGTCACGGGGTGGCTGGGTCCGTATTTCCTGGCTTTAGTGAATCCATATAAACTTTTGCTTGTATTGTGGAAGTGAAAACTCTGGTGTTGTTTTTGTATATAATCGTAAGCCTTGCTGGATTCATTAAATAAGCCTGTAATCCCATCTGATGACATGGTTCCACCAGCTCACGCAGTTGCCAACGCCTTTCTACAGTCGAATGGCAGTAGTCTGGGGTTGTGAAGAAGGACTGGGCCTCAAATGAACGTTTGGAGTTAGGCCGGGCTCTGGAGTATACCTCCTCCCTTAACAAGAAGTTACCAAAATATATCAATATTGCTCTCGGCCTTGGGGTTTAGCCTTGTGCTCTGGGCTGATTCTTCTTCATCACCATTGGAAAGCGATGATGTACCCTCTGAATTTCCCTTTTCCACTCCCATTGGCTTAGCTCTGGAAATGCACCTTTCATCAATTTTAGTGCATAGGCCTTTATATCGTCTCCTTCAGCTCCTTCCTCGATACCCAGGACCCTAAGATTGTTGCGCCTTTGACAATTTTCTAAGTCTTCCAGCTTCCACTGGACATCTGTAAGTTGTTTCTCTTATCAATTCATCCTTGTTGAGTCTTTATCTTGGTTGTCTTCGAAAGTACTTATACGATCCTCTAGTTGTGTCACCCTTGTGTTTGTGTCGGTGCATATTTTGCCTACTTTCCTGATTGCTCCTTGCAAGTTCTTATTTACCAGCCTGTTTTTTTCCCCTCAGTCTTTATCTCATCTTGTACTTGCTTTATTGAGTCCAATATCATCTGTAGCGAGGAGGCTTCAACTGCACCCCCCCCCCTGTAAGATCTGCTCAGGATAAGTATTGCATGTAGCTGAGTAATCCCATCTCAAGGCAGGTTCAGGGTTTGTCCCACTTGCGCGCCTTTGCCCGCTGACAGCTTTTTCCTGAGAATGTGAATCTCTTTGTCTCCGAGATAGCCTTAGAGTGTTAGATTCTCATTCTTCAGATTTCTTTGACACAGATGCTTCCTTAACCCAAACAATATCAGCCTTACTTATAATGTTAGGTTGGTAAAATAGGTCGGATCCCCTAAATCTGAAAAACCAATTCATGACCTATTTAATTCATTGGATCTTATTGGCACTGTCAAGGTGCAAGCCATATTTGGTGATTGCACTATCGAGCTCAAGATCTTTCTTAAACCCTACATTCAACCACAAAATCAAGGGACGGAGATGGATTAAATCTTTGTGAACATTTAAAATGGATGCACTAGAAGGCAGCAAATGTAATGCTTGAGGAATCTATTCTCAGCGATTTTTAATTGCAACAAATAATAATATCTCTAATGTCAGCGCCATAAGAAGCTATACAAATACATTTTGCTTGGTAGACTTTTAACATGGCAGAAACACAGCTGCGCCCTAGTTTGGAAGCAAAACAAAAAATTAAAGCAAGGCTTCTATCAAAAGCATGTCATCTGGCACTAGTCAAATGGGGCCAAAAAGAGAATAAGAAGAGAATACCAAGATAAGGAAAAGTATTAGCCTTTCTGAGTGTGTCACCACTGATGTGATAAGCTCTATTCTAAGTATTCCTTGGTACAAAAATCATAACATTGGACTTGGTATAATTTGTGCTAAGATTAAGACTATACATAAAATCAACATAACTGTTCAAAAGGTGTTGCAGTCCTAGAAATCAAGACAGCGTTGTTGGCATGAAGTAAACTTGTATTTACCAGCCACCCACCTTAGGAAGGTTGTGACCAACTGTGCAAAAAACCTTATTCAAATTATTGCTGTCAAAGACAAATCAAAATGGTGTTAATATGCAACCTTGCCAGATGTCCCTATTTAGGGCAAATTTTTATGTACACTCCCCTGATGGAAAATAACGGACAGTAGCAGTAAGAACGGAATGAAGATCGCTAAGAAATACGATAGTGGCTCTTCAATAAGCAGGATATTCTAGCAGCTTGGCCCTATTGACCTGATTAAAATCTAAGGTTAAATCCATGACCGACCCAGGATGAAGCGAACCTACCTTAGCCTTGGGGTACTTGATTATACAAAAATAGAGATTTATGCCTAGGTTAACCTACTAAATGAAATTCTCCTCATCTCCTTCATCATGGAATCGTTCAAAGAAATGGGGCTATAATAGCAGGTGCCATTTTTGTTATGCTTTTAAAGACTGGGAAGAGAACAGAATTTGATCATGAGGGTGGAAGTTGACGCCTAACAGCTAAATTGATATAAAGAGTTAAAAGAGGTGCCCAAAGGTCAATGTTGGATTTGAATACGTCAAGTGGTACAGCTTCAGCGCCTGTTTTTTTTCTTTGGGTGATCAATAATGGCATACCTAACTTCTTTCCGACTAAACACTAACAAGAGGGGCAAGGAAAGGGACATGGACTTATCCACCTGCACATCCTTATCACATCCAGAGGCAGGAACATCATAAAATGCAGCAAAATCATTAAGCCAGGAGTTTGGAGAAATAACCTGAGAAATAACACTCCAGGAAGAATGGATTAAAGGAGGGCGAATGATAATTTCCCACAATTTTGAACAATTTTTGGAGTTACCTGAGTTCATCAGGTCTTCCCAGATTTCCATTCTTAACACCAACTTCCTGCTCTTAATGGTCATGACGACAATATTTGACTTTAAGTTCATTTCAGGGCTTCCATGAACTTTTTCTGAGTTACTGAACAAGAGTGATCAAACCATCTACAGGATGGAGGACTAGGTCCTTAGGCACAGTACATCTAGGAATGCTTTAGGCTTCAGGAGGACTGTAGTAAACTATTCTGAGTTCATGCATCACAAGAAAACTATTTATAAACACCCACTAAAATGCATACACATTTTTATCGGATAATCATGTTTTTAGTGATCTCACTGAAATATTCGTAGACAATAATTGTCATACGTTGTCACTTATTTAAAAAAAATGCACACAATTTGATTGGCTACTGTTAATAATGAGCAACATAAATGAATTCGAAAAATACCTCACTCATTACAAAGGAAAGACAACAATAAAGGTGAGAATTAGCACTTCATATTATATGTGTAAAGGGATTGTGTTATGAACTTTTACAGCCCGTAAAAAGGAATACAAAAACATTCAGCAATTTAAGTAATGCTAATGCAGTAAATTGGTTATTTGTCAACATTATAGAAAAAAAAATCGCACACAACTTTAAAAAAGATACTTTTCTCTTTACTTCATGCCGTACATAGCGGAAAAAAGTCATTCTTCCTATGTTGTTAATGTAAAAATTACTCACAAATAAACAAAAGAAATTCCGTCAAAATAACTAAAATTGAAGGTTGACTGTGTTTCTAGTGGTATTGACATAAAAAAGTTAAGCCTTCATGTATCATGCATTTAACAATCGGTGAGATTAAAATTCGTAAAATCAGAGCCTTCTGACTGCCAAATTGAATTTTTAAATTCACTAAACCCAATTAGCGATTCAGTAATAAGTCACCAAACCTCTAATTGATTTTGGGAAAAAATACTGAATTGGTAGCTAGAAGAGGCGTGTTATGGGCGTACCCTCCAAATACTGGTGGGTGGTTAAGAATTACACTCCTGCGGCAGAGTTCACAAAGCTTTGCCCGCTCGATGTTTCGCTTGGAGTGTGCTGTTCCCACAGAACTCTGTTAAAAGACGTGTGGCAGAGTTTTTTCTCACACACAGCTCACCAACGTTAAGTTGGAGAGCATGAAGACGCGTCCCCAGCACGATTTTCAGGCTCGACAATGTCTCCCAGGAAGATTTCTCAACGCAGACACTTGCAGAGGTTTGCAACCATTCACGTTGAGAAAGTGGCTGCTTGAGTACAAAATCTACTTGAGCAGCAGAAAATAGCTGTGCCCACTGGCATGCCGTGTGGTGCAGTCTTCACTGATTTGACAGTGTGGAATAAGCTCCTGGCGCTAAAAATCAGTGCGACGTGCTAAATTCCGCCCACTCACCAAAGTCCGCAGAATCTGACCAAATGTTTATGTAACTCTGTGGAATTCTGCGGAGTTCCGCCCACCCCTAATATTGATTTTTTTAGGGATGTATTAATGTTTTGCAAATGAAATCCTGTTGCAAAACTTCAAGATTTGAGATCCTCCTCAAAATAAGTGGTAAGCCATTCGAAATTGGAAGGGGGCCCTAGGGGACCCCTTTCCCTTTATGAATGTTCACAGATTTTTTTTTTATGAGCACTCCTTAAAAAAGGTTTGTGTAATTTTTCATTTATAGAAGCATCCCATTTTCCTTTATGGAAAAATGGCTGCATTTAAAAGAAATTGCTTTATTTAAAAGCAATCACAGACATGGTGGTCTGCTGACCTGAGCAGGCCATCATGCCTGTGAATGCAGCCAATAGTAGTAGGTCACAATGTTCGAACTATTTCATGCATATTAAAGTTAGGTCGAAATATGACACACTACGAATCAGTAATTTGAAAACCAACCTATTAAAACATAGGCCCTTTTTCAAAATACCAATTGATTGGTTAGAAGTCGGTGCGCAAATTGCAACCACATCTAGTAAATCCATTTTGTACATTCCATTTAAGGAATCGTAAATTGTGACTAATGTGTCGCAATTTATGATCCCTTAAATGGAATTTTTGTGTATAAGAGTCATTTTTGCCACCTGCAATATGCAGGACAGAAAAATATAACTCAAGTAGTTTGGTGGATAGGCGAGACAATCTGGCCGTGGAATTTCTGATTTTGTTACCTAAAAAGATATATACCAAAGGCTTATAATCGGTTCTCGGAAAAAACTTCCTTCCCCTTACAATGGGCTTGAACTTCTCAACTCCCCACACACAGGCAAGCATTTCTTTTTCAATCACAGAATATCTGAGCCCAACATCTCTCATTCTTGAGGCTAAGCCCACTGTGACTTCTTTGTGACCCACCATCTGCAACACAACTGCCCCCATGCCATAAGAACTGGCCTCCACCCTAAAAAAAAGTGTCACAACCTTCAACATAAGCTTGAAGAGCCGGAGCAGACAAAATGCTATCCTTAATGGCTCAAAAATGTTATGGGCAAGTGGAGGTCCAAATACAGTCAGCACTTTTTCTAAGAAGACCTCTGAAACATTCTGTCAACCTAGCAAGATTTTTTATGAACTTTGCATAGAATTCACACAAGCCCATTAACGAGTTAAGTTGCTCCTTATTGGTAGGATGAGGATCTTTGATGATGCCATCAACAATGCTGGGTTTCGGTTTGACACCTTCATGTGAAAGGACGTGGCCCAAATACCCAATTTCATTAACTGCACAGATACAATTGTCATCCCTTAATGTCACGCCATTATTACGTAAAGTGGTGAGAACCTGTTCAATAACGACATTATGTTCTTTAGGAGATGAATGTTGGGGACATCCTTAAACATGTTGGTCATTACCTTTTGAAACACCAAAGCTGCAGAGCCCAATCCAAATGGCATGCGGCAAAATTGAAAAGTACCATCAGGTGTAACAAAAGCTGTCAAATGACGGGACTGTTCATCAAGCACCACCTGATGATAAGCTACCCTTAAATCAAACTTAGAAAACCACTTGGATTGACCAACTGCAGTGACAAGATGAGAAGATCGTCAATACGTGGTAGAGGAAAGCTTTCAACCCAGATTGCATTGTTGAGAGACCTCAAATCCACACAAAGGCGTAATTCGCCAGACTTCTTTTTCGCAAGGACAATGGAAGACAACCATAAGGTGGCATCCACCTTTTCAATGATCCCTGCATTTTGGTTAGCATAGTCAACAACTCATTTCTGATACTGTGAGGCACATTGCGTAGTTTGTGCTTAACAGGGGCAACCGCCTCTTTGACTTTGATAATATGAGAAAAAGTTTTGATGCACCCAATTTTCTCCTGGAATAAATCTTCAAACTTGTTCTTCCACGGTACTTGAACATCTACAGTGTTAACCAAAAAAACAGGGTTTTTATGACCAGGTTGGATAATCATATCAAACTCCGCTTGATGCCAACATCCTAACACGTTGATACCTTTAAAGGCTATATACACTTTACCATGAATGGTTTTGCTCTCAAACTTGATATCAGCCCTGAAAAATCCACTCAATTTAATTCTGCCCTGTTCAAACACAGTGGTGATAACATCAGGGGGTAACAAGACCTTGTGAGACCAAGAGTCCTTGTATTTGTTAATGAAAATGGTGGTATTCTTTGCGCCATAATCAATAAGTAGTGGAATGCCACAACCATCAATTTCAATATGCACCAAAGGATCAGCAATAACACCAGTGGCTTGAACATTATTGATTTCAACACATTCTACACACAGCATCAGTTCCACAACCTTTTTTTGAACTATATCTTGATCATTGTACGTTGTGGAATCTTGGACATATCTTACAGGAAAGCATTTGCCACCTCTGCAAACTTTGCCAAAGTGTCCTACTTTCTAACATTTGAAACATTCTTGAGACACAGCTGGACAGTTTTTAAAATTAGAGACATGACTGAATGAACCAAATCCAAAACATTGTAATCTAGAGAAACTGCGTGTGTTAGTTTTACCACCTCTGACAACGTTATCCCCTGAACTTGCACCTTTGGAATTGGAACCATTTACACTTGAAGGTGTGGTGGCCGCATTGACAAGAGCAACTCCAGTAACAGGTACATCAGTCTCAACTTGGTTAGCATCAATTTGTGAAGTTTCGATCCTTTTTGCTATATCAATAGCGTCATCTAAAGATAGATTCTTGCAAGATAAGAATCTTTGCTGGATTTTTTTAGAATAGCATCTGGATACAATTTGATCACTGATGAGCTGAGATGTAAAACCTTAAAAGCAGTCACATAGGAATCAATATATTCATTAGGGCCTGAACGAGTGTAAAAATCTTGTGTCTGTGTACCACCAAATTGACTTTACCTTCAAAGTAATTACTTCATCATTTCACAGCCAAATGGAATTCATCCAGGTCTTCACCATCTTGACCTATGTACTCTGGTAAATGTTCAAACACAATCTGACCTTCCACCCCTAGATAATAGTATAACAACATTCATTTTATGTCAGCCTTAAATTTAAAACGATCAATAGCACCTAAGTATGCATTGAATGATCTATACCATAACCGCCAGTTTAAAGGTGGTTCACCAGGATCTTGTAGGAATGGACTAGGAGGAGTGACAGTTTGCATAATGTACCAGCAAATGTGCCCACACAGTACAGGTAAAGAATGTCCAAAAAGAACGGAAGACCTGCAAATAAAACATGGGATAGTAATAGTAAGCGCAAGAACAGAAGTAAAGAGGAAGAAAAACGAGAAGAAGAGAAGCAAGAGAAGGAAGGATACATGAGGATTGAGGGAAAGAGTAGAAGGAATAATGCAGAACTGTAATAAAAACAAGTGCATAGTAATAACAGCAGAAGAGTGTATGTAAGGCTGTGATGTACACCAGTACAGAATAATAAAGTTTTCTTATTCTACATCCTAGTACAGTAATCGTTGATGTCCACATGGAGTGCCACTGAGCCGGAAAACAAGGGAAGACAGTTCGACTCAACTCGCTGGTAGACAGTTGTCCGGAGGATTAAAAGAAGCATTATGGTTCTGGACCCAGAGAGAAGAAGCTGTCAGGACAAGCGGGAATGCCGGCAGAAACGTAGTAAAGATGCCAAGTGCGAGGCAACAAGGCAACGTCGCACAGAGGAGCAACTGAGGCAGACTGAGGGATACAGAATGGCGTGACAAGCGTGGAGGCAGAGGAATCTGGAGAAGACGCAATGGCAACACCAGCAGTGGAGTGTGTGATCGCGGTGCCCGGACAGGAATGCCCTGGTCCCTCAAATAAACTAATCAGTACCTGAAATCCAATCTCCACAGGAAAAGGAGAAGAAAAAAAAGAAAGAACTTGCAGCGGAGAAACCAACAAAGCAGCGATGACAAAAGCCGCAGTGATGACAGTTCCAACAGCGTCAGCAATGACAGCGATGGCAGTTCCTCCAACAGTTCCTCCATGAAGATGACGGGGTTCAATATCCAACCTTGTCGCCACTTGTAAAGACTGGAATGCGACAAGGAAGTATCTTTTCATTAGGTTTATTTGAGAATAAGATTTCAGTCCTGAGGGCCCAGGAAATAGCCAGCAACTGCCCATCAGCACGAACAACAACAGTCTTGGAACACAAAGGTCGGGAACCATGACAACACCAGGTTCCAACCACCCTAATATAAGATACAGTAATAAACATAATACAGATAACATGCACAATGTGAATAAATACAGCACACCACAGGTCCTCTTGTTGACTTCATAGTGTCACATCATGCTGCAGTGTCATGAACTGATTGACAGGCCTGCAGAGGTTTTTTATATACATTTAAGGCATATTTAAAGAAGAGTAATAGAATACCTTCAAAACAGTTTGTGTGTATCTAATGTCTAGTTGCTGAATGCTCAGCTGTGTCCAACCAGAATTCTGTCTCTGAGTTTATTGGGGGTACAGGGTCTTCATATAACTAGATTTTAGTTTTAGATGTGGGAGGACACTAGGATTATCATAGTATACTCCCCACACACAAATCCATCCCTCAGGACCCAAATTTAGTGTAGCCGTAGACTTTGGCAATCTTGAAAATGCCCAAAATGACTAGGGTTAGCCCCATGAACCTTTACCTTATTGGTTAGGGTATCCCCAGAGGTTACACCCACTCACTAGCTTGTGTCAGGCATAAATGTGGCATCTCCAGGCACCCCCTTCAAAACACTCCTGGACCTGAAGACGGTCAAAGAGGACTGACCCTGCTGTTTGCAACCTGAGAAGTGCGTTTGAGGTCTGGACCTCTCTCTTGTACCCAGGACTAAGAGGGGGACTACCAAAGTCATAATGCTGACCTCCAGGTCAAGCTAAATGAATACAACAAGCTCCAAAAGAACTTTTCTGCAACTGCCAAGCTGATTAGTTGCAACTGGACCTGGACTCTGCCTGCCACCTTCTCTGAGTGCTTTGTCTGAGGTCCTGGGGGCTTTAGAAGTGTACTTCTGTGACGGATTGGGACCTAAAGGACTGAGCCAGAAGGTAAAATCTTTGACCAGGATAAACCTGGTTGGTGTATCTGACCCGCACTCCAACGTGGTCAGTGCCAAATTGTGCTTAAATCCAGTTCTACCTTGACCATTGCCTATGATTGGCACTCTGTGCTTATTGGCCCCATTTCTACTTAAAACTATAAAAAATCATATTTCCAGTTCCCCTTATTTGATTTTTGTCACTTTGGTGTTCTTTTGTTTATTAAATTTTACTCATTTTGGAATTTCTTTTACTGTTTTGCATTTAGACTTCATAACTGTTTTAGTACTGCATACATACTTTACACATTACATCTAAGTTAAGCCTGTCTGTTCTGTGCCATAGCGATCAGAGAGTTGAGTTTTCTGGAGAACCCACAGCGGAAATATTACTATCAGTGATATGCACTTTTATTTCCACTGTCAACGCACTTCATTCAAACTGTTGGAGGGTTTTAGGCAGAGAAATATATCTGGGATATAGCAATAACCAAAAGTTCAATGATTCAGTGAAACATGTTCTACATCAAGTCAAAACAGAGCTCCAATATAGCGGTGATGTTCAAGGTAGAGTGCATACACGAAGCGAAGAGAATAACACAACCGCCTACCTTACGGATCACCCGCATCCATGTAAAAGAGACAATGCGGCTTTTGTGTGTGAGATAACACTCCTGTCTAAGGTAAAGGAAGTGCTAATTTCTTCTTCACCTTAGTTGGGACTGCTATAAGAAATAGGTTACAAGAGCACGCATACTTAGTCCACTCTATAAAAAAAACCATATAAGACTAAAAAAAATCCAGAATATGGAGAATCCGCTGTGCTTCTAGGTATCAGTAGGAGAAATATTCATATAGGAATCTGACGAAAAACACACCATTCAAATACCATTTTTTATATGTGAAGTATCATACGGAGTTACTCTGCACATGACCACTCCAGTTCACAAACTCATTCAGTAGATGCCTACCAAAAAGAATGCCTTCCATCTCAGAGGCGGCAACAGCCTCAAGGGCCTTATTAGCTAACACGGGTTCTCACCTGGTGTCAAAAGCTTCCTATGAAAGGCAAGTTAAACAGCATGGTGCAAGAAGCTTGACATTCTTGTCCAAGATCAAGTGACATAATCGCCATCCTCTGCTCTTATATTGTGAACAATATACTGAATGAAAAAGATGTTGATCTTACAGGCCCAGGTGGTAGCTTAGAAATTAAAGTGGCAAAGATAATCAATAATGGACACACAACACTGCAGAAAGAGAATACCTGAGCAGGCTGGGATGCAGGACCCTAACCTTACAATCTAAGGTGATGCAAAATAAAGAAACTGTTGGGGCATGTTAGGGCAATCAAAACCATTCATCAAGGGTTGCAGTGGAGACACATAAAATGAATAGAAGGTAGCGAACATGAGAACATGCCTGTACAGGCGAGAAAAAAGGAATAACAATGCCTATTAGCCTTGTCCCACTAGAGTTTTCTAGATTTGTTCAACCATGCAGCAAAAGCTAATTTTTAGAGCTGGGCTTCACCACCAGAAGAGAAAGGGTCCTCAATCGCTTGCCCATTGAGAACACAGCACTGGTACTGTTGCATTAGATAACTCCACCCAAACCCCTAACACTGCTCCGAAATGCAAGGATAAAGGCCTACAGGGAAAAACCAAATGTCTTTCATCCCAGGACATTGAAGTGGATATTAGTGCTGCCTGTCGAAATAAAGTTGTGAATCTAGGAACTTCTTACAGTTGCTGGCACAGGTTGAATACCAGAAACTTGAAAATTGGCATCATATCCCGGTGGTGGATTTTGGATTAAAATGAGTGTAAAAAGTTGGAAAAATAAGTCAAAAGTATGGATAAAAGTTGGAATATGGTAAATAATGGACTGAAGAATCGAATCAAAATGCACGCTAAAAAGCGGCATAATGCTGTGCGATTGGCTTTGGGGCTATGTAGTCCTACCTTACATATGATTTTTGACTTATGGCAGTTGGGCATGCCTAATAACCGTTCTGCACGCAATTGGAACAAAGGACAGATAACAATGGAGAGTACTTAAATGAGGTTTAAGAATGTGTGCTTCCCTACACTGAGAAACATGTTCATAAGTAGGGCCCTACCCAGGGAATGCACCCGTGGAATAATTTTGCATAAGGAAAAAGGAAGAGAAAAACGTTTGAGAATCCACAGAGTCGGCGTAAAGACCGGAGTTCACCGCAAGTTGTAAGAAAATTCGCACTAATGAGTAGATGGACTGTTTTAATAATGGACATTATTTAAGGGTGTGGCAGGTTTTTTCCTAAAGAATAAAGGAACGTAAAAAAGGCATATTGAATCGTTGACATGCATCTTGGGAAATGTGGTACGCAAATGGGTCCTTGGTGCAGGAAACCTTGGGTTCTTTAGCCTATCGGAAGGGAGAAGACAGGAGCATAGAGTATTTAAAAGAGAGTGCGGCAATTGGTAGGTTTTCATCGTTCGAGAAATATGGCGTGAACGGCTGATTATTGATAGACCAGCAAAGCAGGTATGCGCAGGACTGGGAGGATGGGGTTGTATAAAGAAAAGTTAGCGCGGGGGAAGCATATCGGCACTTTGAGCGTAAGGTATAATCACGGTAATGTTAAAGTCATGTAATATTGTATGGGTACTGAAGCTACGAAACCTGTTTTAAACGTCTATCAGCTTTGAATTAACTGGAGGTAACTTCGAGAATGTCAGCGTGAATATGTAGATGGGAAGGTGAGACAGCGGGATGTATTAGGTTGGTTTAGAACGGAACAGGGAAGAGGGGAAGACGGGAAGACAGTGGTTTACTCCCTGAGCTAGAAGGGTTGGCGCATGTAGGATTAAGAATACTTGGGGAGAAATGATGATGACACTATATACCACGAGATAATGTTTTCAATATCAAAGAGATTAAGTAATGAAATGATTGCTGCATCAGACATTTACTGACGATGTAAAGTGCTAATAATTAATTATGTGTGTTATGATTAATTGTAGTGACCCCCGAAGAAGGGCACGAAGCTGCCCGAAATGCATTGGGTTTTTAACATGTAATAAAGACTGCTTGCGATGGACTCCTGCATCATTCGTATTCTTTCAAGAGGCCAGGACTGGCACAGGTTGAATACCAGAAACTTGAAAATTGGCATCATATCCCGGTGGTGGACTTTGGATTAAAAATGAGTGTAAAAAGTTGGAAAAATAAGTCAAAAGTATGGATAAAAGTTAGAATATGGTAAATAATGGACTGAAGAATCGAATCAAAATGCACGCTAAAAAGCGGCATAATGCTGTGTGTTTGGATTTGGGGCTATGTAGTCCCACCTTACATATGATTTTTGACTTATGGCAGTTGGGCATACCTAATAACCGTTCTGCACGCAATTGGAACAAAGGACAGATAACAATGGAGAGTACTTAAATGAGGTTTAAGAAGGTGTGCTTCCCTACACTGAGAAACATGCCCCTACTTTATGACTGAATTGCAGGACAGATAGCTGTATTTATCAGGAGCGGCTCCTCTGCTAAGACAGAGGAGCGTCGTCCCACTGCTCTCGGGGCGGTGGAAAAACGCCTTTCTACAGTCGAATGGCAGTAGTCTGGGGTTGTGAAGAAGGACTGGGCCTCAAATGAACGTTTGGAGTTAGGCCAGGCTCTGGAGTATACCTCCTCCCTTAACAAGAAGTTATCAACATATATCAATATTGCTCTCGGCCTTGGGGTTCCGCCTTGTGCTCTGGGCTGATTCTTCTTCATCACCATTGGAAAGTGATGTACCCTCTGAATTTCCCTTTTCCACTCCCAATGGATTAGCTCTGGAAATGTACCTTTCATCAATTTTAGTGCATAGGCCTTTATATCGTCTCCTTCAGCTCCTTCCTCGATACCCAGGACCCTAAGATTGTTGCGCCTTTGACAATTTTCTAAGTCTTCCAGCTTCCACTGGACATCTGTAAGTTGTTTCTTATATCAATTCATCCTTGTTGAGTCTTTATCTTGGTTGTCTTCGAAAGTACTTATACGATCCTCTAGTTGTGTCACCCTTGTGTTTGTGTCGGTGCATATTTTGCCTACTTTCCTGATTGCTCCTTGCAAGTTCTTATTTACCAGCCTGTTTTTTTTCCCCTCAGTCTTTATCTCATCTTGTACTTGCTTTATTGAGTCCAATATCATCTGTAGCGAGGAGGCTTCAACTGCACCCCCCCCCCCTGTAAGATCTGCTCAGGATAAGTATTGCATGTAGCTGAGTAATCCCATCTCAAGGCAGGTTCAGGGTTTGTCCCACTTGCGCGCCTTTGCCCGCTGACAACTTTTTCCTGAGAATGTGAATCTCTTTGTCTCCGAGATAGCCTTAGAGTGTTAGACTCTCATTCTTCAGATTTCTTTGACATAGATGCTTCCTTAACTCAAACAATATCAGCCTTACTTATAATGTTAGGTTGGTAAAATAGGTCAGATCCCCTAAATCTGAGTATCCAATTCATGACCTATTTAATTCACTTGATCTTATTGGCATTGTCAAGGTGCAAGCCATATTTGGTGATTGCTCTATCGAGCTCAAGATCTTTCTTAAACCCTACATTTAACCACAAAATCAAGGGACGGAGATGGATTAAATCTTTGTGAACATTTAAAGTGGATGCACTAGAAGGCAGCAAAAGTAATGCTTGAGGAATCTATTCTCAGCGATTTTTAATTGCAACAAATAATAATATCTCTAGATGTCAGCACCATAAGAAGCTATACAAATACATTTTGCTTGGTAGATTTTTACCATGGCAGAAACACAGCTGCGCCCTAGTTTACAAGCAAAACCAAAAATTAAAGCAAGGCTCCTATCAAAAGCATGTCATCTGGGACTAATCAAATGGGGCCAAAAAGGGAATCAGAATAGAATACCAAGATAAGGAAAAGTATTAGCCTTTCTGAGCGTGTCACCACTGATGTGATAAGCTCTATTCTTAGTATTCCTTGGTGCAAAAATCATAACATTGGACTTGGTATAATTTGTGCTAAGATTAAGACAATACATAAAATCAACATAACTGTTCAAAAGGTGTTGCAGTCCTAGAAATCAAGACAGCGTTGTTGGCATAAAGTAAACTTGTAATTACCAGCCACCCACCTTAGCAAGGTTGTGACCAACTGTGCAAAAAACCTTATTCAAATTATTGCTGTCCAAGACAAATCAAAATGGTGTTAATATGCAACCTTGCCAATTGTCCCTATTTAGGGCAAATTTTTATGTACACTCCCCTGATGGAAAATAACGGACAGTAGCAGTAAGAACGGAATGAAGATCGCTAAGAAATACGATAGTGGCTCTTCAATAAGCAGGATATTCTAGCAGCTTGGCCCTATTGACCTGATTAAAATCTAAGGTTAAATCCATGACCCAGGATGAAGCGAACCTACCTTAGCCTTGGGGTACTTGATTATACATAAATAGAGATTTATGCCTAGGTTAACCTACTAAATGAAATTCTCCTCATCACCTTCAACGTGGAATCGTTCAAAGAAATGGGGCTATAATAGCAGGTGTCATTTTTGTTATGCTTTTAAAGACTGGGAAGAGAACAGAATTTGACCATGAGGGTGGAAGTTGTCGCCTAACAGCTAAATTGATATAAAGAGTTAAAAGAGGTGCCCAAAGGTCAATGTTGGATTTGAATACGTCAAGTGGTACAGCTTCAGCGCCTGTTTTTTTTCTTTGGGTGATCAATAATGGCATACCTAACTTCTTTCCGACTAAACACTAACAAGAGGGGCAAGGAAAGGGACGTGGACTTATCCACCTGCACATCCTTATCACATCCAGAGGCAGGAACATCATAAATGGCAGCAAAATCATTAAGCCAGGAGTTTGGAGAAATAACCTGAGAAATAACACTCCTGGAAGAATGGACTAAAGGAGGGAGATTGATAATTTTCCACAATTTCGAACAATTTTTGGAGTTACCTGAGTTCATCAGGTCTTCTCAGATTTCCATTCTTAACACCAACTTCCTGCTCTTAATGGTCATGACGACAATATTCGACTTTAAGTTTATGTCAGGGCTTCCATCAATCAATCAATCATAACACTTGTATAGCGCGCTACTCACGCGGAAGGGTCTCAAGGCGCTTGGGGGAAGGGGGGGCGCTACTGCTCGAACAGCCAGGTCTTGAGTTGTCTCCTGAAGGCGAGGTGGTCCTGGGTCAGCCGAAGGTGGATGGGGAGGGAGTTCCATGTCTTGGCCGCCAGGTAGGAGAAGGATCTGCCTCCGGCGGTGGCTCTTCGGATGCGTGGTACGGCGGCGAGGGCGAGGCTAGCGGATCGTAGCTGGCGGGTGGGCGTGTGGAAGGTCAGGCGGTCGTTGAGGTACTTGGGGCCCAGGTTGTGGAGAGATTTGTGTGCGTGGGTGAGGAGCCTGAATGTGATCCTCTTGTTGACGGGGAGCCCATGCAGGTACTTCAGGTGGCCGGAGATGTGACTGCGTCGAGGGATGTCTAGAATGAGTCGGGCGGAGGCGTTCTGGATGCGTTGTAGTCTTTTCTGTAGCTTGGCTGTGGTTCCGGCGTATAGGGTGTTTCCGTATTCCAGCCGGCTGGTGACGAGGGCCTGGGTGACCGTCTTCCTGGTTTCGATCGGGATCCATCGGAAAATCTTGCGGAGCATGCGGAGGGTGTGAAAGCATGAGGAGGGGACGGCGTTGACTTGTCTGGTCATCGAGAGGGAGGAGTCCAGGATGAAGCCCAGGTTGCGTGCATGGTCTGTCGGCTTGGGGGCGGTGCCCAAGGCTGGGGGCCACCAGGAGTTGTCCCAGGCGGTGGGTGATGGCCCAAGGATGAGGACTTCCGTCTTGTCTGAGTTCAGTTTCAAGCGGCTGTTCTTCATCCACTCGGCGACGTCTTTCATTCCTTCGTGGAGGCTGGTTCTGGCGGTGTCGGGGTCTCTGGTGAGGGAGAGGATCAGTTGGGTGTCGTCGGCTTAGGAGATGATGTTGAGGTTGTGTTGGCGTGCGATGGCTGCGAGAGGTCTCATGTAGACGTTGAAGAGGGTGGGGCTGAGTGATGATCCTTGGGGGACGCCGCAGATGACTTTGGTGGCCTCGGAACAAAACGGGGGGAGGCGGACTCTCTGTGTTCTTCCAGCGAGGAACGAGATGATCCACATCAATGCCTTCTCTTGGATGCCGGTGTTGCTGAGGCGTTGGACTAGGGTGCGGTGGCAGACAGTGTTGAACGCGGCGGAGAGGTCCAGGAGGATGAGTGCCGCTGTTTCCCCATTGTCGAGAAGGGCTTGGATGTCGTCGGTGGCTGCAATGAGGGCAGTTTCGGTGCTGTGGTTGGCTCTGAAACCGGACTGCGAGGGGTCGAGGGATCCATTCGTCTCGAGGAAGGCGGCAAGCTATCTGTTGGCGTTCTTCTCGATGACTTTGGCAGGAAAAGGGAGGAGCGAGATGGGGCGGAAGTTCGGTGGGGTCCGCTGTTGGTTTCTTCAGTAGGGCGCTGAGCTCGGCATGCTTCCAGCTCTCTGGGAAGGTGGCGGTGTTGAAGGTGGTGTTGATGATGTCCCGGAGTTGGGGTGCGATGGTGGAGTCGGCCTTGTTGAAGACGTGGTGGGGCAGGGGTCGGTCGGAAATCCGGAGTGGATGGTGTTCATCGTGCGGGTTGTGTCTTCGGTGGTCACTGCGGTCCAGGTGCGGAGGGTGGCGGTGGGGTTCGTTGGTTCGACGGTTGGGTGCGAGGATGGTGTGCCGAAGCTGTTGTGGATGTCGGCAATCTTCTGGTGGAAGAACGAGGCGAGGGAGTCGCAGAGATCTTGTGAAAGGGTGATGTCGTTGTTGCCGGTGCTGGGGTTGGAGAACTCCTTGACGATGCTGAAGAGTTCCTTGCTGTCGTGGGCGTTGTTGTCCAGTCGATCCTTCAGTGAACTTTTTGTGAGTTACTGAACAAGAGTGATCACACCATCTACAGGATGGAGGACTAGGTCCTTAGGCACAGTACATCTAGGAATGCTTTAGGCTTCAGGAGGACTGTAGTAAACTATTCTGAGTTCATGCATCACAAGAAAACAATTTATACACACCCACTAAAATGCATACACATTTTTATCGGATAATCATGTTTTTAGTGATCTCACTGAAATATTTCTAGACAATAATTGTCATACGTTGTCACTTATTTAAAAAAAATGCACACAATTTGATTGGCTACTGTTAATAATGAGCAACATCAATGAATTCGAAAAATACCTCACTCATTACAAAGGAAAGACAACAATAAAGGTGAACATTAGCACTTCATATTATATGTTTAAAGGGATTGTGTTATCAACTTTCACAGCCCGTAAAAAGGAATACAAAAACATTCATCAATTTAAGTAATGCTAATACAGTACATTGGCTATTTGCCAACATTATAGAGAAAAAAAAATCACACAACTTTAAAAAAGATTATTTTCTCTTTACTAAACATGCCGTACATAGCGGAAAAAAGTCATTCTTCCTATGTTGTTAATGTAAAAATTACTCACAAAAGAAATTCCGTCAAACAAACTAAAATTGAAGGTTGACTGTGTTTCTAGTGGTATTGGCATAAAAAAGTTAAGCCTTAATGTATCATGCTTCTAACAATCGGTGAGATTAAAATTCGTAAAATCAGAGCCTTCTGACTGCCAAATTGCATTTTTAAATTTACTAAACCCAATTAGCGATTCAGTAATAAGTCACCAAACCTCTAATTGATTTTGTAAAAAATACTGAATTGGTAGCTAGAAGAGGCGTGTTATGGGCGTACCCTCCAAATACTGGTGGGTGGTTAAGAATTACACTCCTGCGGCAGAGTTCACAAAGCTTTGCCCGCTCGATGTTTCGCTTGGAGTGTGCTGTTCCCACAGAACTCTGTTAAAAGACGTATGGTGGAGTTTTTTCTCAAGAGTGAGAATTGAGGAGCACTCATAAGTATAACCACAATGTAATCTGAATTTAATCCAAAGGTGCTACTCTACAGATTTGTGTTTGGCTGACACAAACTGGGGCTATACTCATGAAGGCAAGCAGGGAAACCTGCTTGTAGAGTGCACTCTTCCTGTGGGGAAAAGAAACCCTTTCCCAATGCTACAACAACATATTACTAGTAATCAGTACTGTACACAAATGTTCACATACACATTTAGTGTTTTATTCTAGCATATCTGTATGACATATCTTATATTCTTTCAAAATATCTTTTTGTACAAACAATAAATGAAAATTGGTCTTTTCACAGTTCATAAGTTGAAGACCATATGTTTTGCTGACTCATCTCTTGGTCGGATGTGGAAAAGGATTATTAATCACTCATAAAACTGTTGATTCACTTTTCACACGACATGGTGCCCAATGCATTTCGGGACCAGGAGGTACCCTTCATCAGGGGAAAATCCTAAAATATATACAAACCATCGATCAATGTAAGATTAAGGTGGAGAATAATATAACAGAAGTTAACAATCAAATGGTAGTTCATAGACACTTCAGGGGAACAGGGGGGTAACCCGGTATTCATAAGTTCATGCAATTGTGCATCTATCTGTAGTAGTACATAGAATGGAACACGAGGTAAATGCGAAAAACATATCATTCATCAGTACATGTGATGGTACAATGTTATTTAAACATACCAACGATGTGAATAGATGTGTCTCCCAAGTTTTTATCAATGTGCGCCTACTTTTAATACATTGCTATAAAAACATAAACATCTGAAACGTACGAAAAAGTACCATACAATTAGAAGTAACTTTGAAAATAAATGAATAAATGACCCTGTACATAATGCACAACTGAGCACTATTAATCTACCTCTAATATCAACCCATTACGATCATCATGATGTCACATACCTATGTGGTGCTATGTCGCTGAGAGGCAATTTCTCGTTAACTTTAAGTACATGGTAGGGAACAGGGTCCACCTTATAATCGTGATTTTTCATCTAAATCCCGTTACTGTTTTCGCTTACGTAGTTGGTTCCTGAAAGATTCTCCTCCCTTCTTTTATTGGATTATTGTGGGTACCTTCAAGTAACTTACCAGTATTAGGAGGATCATAACGATTCAGGTGATTTAAATATTATTAACACGTCATTGTGTACAATTTTCAGTAATATTCCTACGACAACAGCACCTTTTATGTCTATTTTTCCCTAGATTTACAGCCCACAGGCTCCTAGATTAACCTAGGGTTTTCACTTGAGAGTATAGGACATTGTCTCTCAGCGACATAGCACCACATAGGTATGTGACATCATGATGATCGTAATGGGTTGATATTAGAGGTAGATTAATAGTGCTCAGTTGTGCATTATGTACAGGGTCATTTATTCATTTATTTTCAAAATTACTTCTGATTGTATGGTACTTTTTCGTACGTTTCAGATGTTTATGTTTTTATAGCAATGTATTAAAAGTAGGCGCACATTGATAGAAACTTGGGAGACACATCTATTCACATCGTTGGTATGTTTAAATAACATTGTACCATCACATGTACTGATGAATGATATGTTTTCCGCATTTACCTCGTGTTCCATTCTATGTACTACTACAGATAGATGCACAATTGCATGAACTTATGAATACCGGGTTACCCCCTGTTCCCCCTGAAGTGTCTATGAACTACCATTTGATTGTTAACTTCTGTTATATTATTCTCCACCTTAATCTTACATTGATCGATTGTTTGTATATATTTTAGGATTTGCCCCTGATGAAGGGTACCTCCTGGTCCCGAAATGCATTGGGCACCATGTCGTGTGAAAAGTGAATCAACAGTTTTATGAGTGATTAATAATCCTGTTTCCACATCCGACCAAGAGACGAGTCAGCAAAATGTAAATGTAAATGTAAATGTAAATGTAGTATACTTTTAAAGCGCACAGCTGCCCCAGCAACGGGGCGTCCCGGCGCTGTATAACTCTGGGGAACCCGTCCTGGCTTTCCCTGTGGGATGGTCCCTTGCTGGGAGTCCCCAAGGTGGAGCCAGGCATCCCCGGAATTGGTGGGGCCGTTGTGGAGATTAGGCAAGCTAATGCCCAGAGTTGCCGAGTGGAACCCCTGATTAGAGTAAGCACCGAAGCGAGAATTATCGAGTCCGCTGACCAAGGTCCACGACCCTGCCGCGTCGGGAATTGAACCCTGGTCCCAGGCTGACTTCTGCTCTCAGGCCTGCCGCCTCTAACCAGTGAGCCACACTACTCCACAAAACATATGGTCTTCAACTTATGAACTGTGAAAAGACCAATTTTCATTTATTGTTTGTACAAAAAGATATTTTGAAAGAATATAAGATATGTCATACAGATATGCTAGAATAAAACACTAAATGTGTATGTGAACATTTGTGTACAGTACTGATTACTAGTAATATGTTGTTGTAGCATTGGGAAAGGGTTTCTTTTCCCCACAGGAACAGTGCACTCTACAAGCAGGTTTCCCTGCTTGCCTTCAGGAGTTTTTTCTCACACACAGCTCACCAACGTTAAGTTGGAGAGCATGAAGACTCGTCCCCAGCACGATTTTCAGGCTTGACAATGTCTCCCAGGAAGATTTCTCAACGTAGACACTTGCAGAGGTTTGCAACCATTCACGTTGAGAAAGTGGCTGCTTGAGTACAAAATCTACTTGAGCAGCAGAAAATAGCTGTACCCACTGGCATGCCGTGTGGTGCAGTCTTCACTGATTTCACAGTGTGGAACAAGCTCCCGGCGCTAAAAATCAGTGCGACGTGCTAAATTCCGCCCACTCACCAAAGTCCGCAGAATCTCACAAAATGTTTATGGAACTCTGTGGAATTCTGCAGAGTTCCGCCCACCCCTAATATTGATTTTTTTTAGGGATGTATTAATGTTTCGCAAATGAAATCCTGTTGCAAAACTTCAAGATTTGAGATCCTCCTCAAAGTAAGTGGTAATCCATTCGAAATTGAAAGGGGGCCCTAGGGGACCCCTTTAACTTTATGAATGTTCACAGATTTAAAAAAAAAAAAAATATGAGCACTCCTCATAAAAAAGGTTTGTGTCATTTTTCATTTATAAAAGCATCTCATTTTCCTTTATGGAAAAATGGCTGCATTTAAAAGAAACTGCTTTACAAAATTAATAGAGCAAGCTCAAATACTTAAAAAATGTATTGAATATTACAATTCATAATATACATGCAATGACCAAAGATTTGGAACAATGGTTATATTTACTTACACAAATATTGATTTATATAAGTATGACTGGTATATATATTGAATTGTTACAATGGGGAAGTTAAAGCTTTGTTGTTGGAATATTGCTGGCCTCAATGACAGGGGTAAAAGGGCTCAATTCTATTAGGCAATCTATCAAGACTCATATGATTTTGTTAATGTTAATGTTAATGTTAATAGGTATTTGTAAGCGCTCGTACGCCCGGGGGCTTCATGGCGCTGTAGGAAGGAGCTAGCGCAGGGTCACAGGAGAGGGAGCAGCTCAACAGTGCGCCTGAGTGAAAAGCCAGGTTTTCAAGGAATGTCTAAAACTGAGGATGTTGTCATTCAGTTTCAGATGGAGGGGAAGGGAGTTCCAAAAACCAGCTGCAAGAAGGTCAAAGCAGCTGCCTCCAAGACGCTTCCTCTTGTAAGATGGAACAGTCAGAAGAGATTTATGAGTGGAGCGGAGATTACGTGAGGGAGTATATCTCTTAAACATGTCTCTGATGAAAAGGGGGCCAGAGTCATGCAGAGATTTAAATACAATGCACCCTGTTTTAAACGCCACACGCTGCTCCACAGGCAGCCAGTGTAGCTGTTTCAGGCCGGATCTTACAGACTGCCTCTTAGAGAGGTTCAGGAGGAGTCTGGCGGCCTGGTTCTGAACCAGCTGAAGGCGTTTGAGCTCTCCAGCTTGAATGCCAAGGTAAAGGCTGTTGGAGAAGTCAAGTCTGGACAGAACCAGGGAGATGACTATCTGAGTGAGAGCGGCCGGGGAAAAGAAGCTAGCAATTTTCTTGATTTTCTTCAGCTGGAAGAAACTAGCTGAGACAACTGCTCCGACTTGTTTTTTAAGGGAGAGGTCTTCGCTAATGTGTATTCCCAGACTCTTGACCGAACATGACTTAGATGGGGGAGTTCCCATACAGGAAGGCCAGAAGCTGGGGTTCCAGCTGAGGGCGCTCAGTCCCGGCAAGACCAGTTCGGTCTTGCCAGGGTTGAGCTTCAGATGACTGCAGTTCATCCATTTTAAAATGTGGGACATAGTGTTTTGAAATTCAACCACAGCATCCTTGGTGTTTAAAGGGAAAATCAACTGCAGATCGTCTGCATAGTTGAATATCGTTACTTTGGCCCTCCTAAGGGAGTGCAGAAGGGGGCGTAAATATATATTAAAAAGCAGGGGTGATAATGAAGAGCCCTGCGGGACTCCGCAAGTAGAGGATATGGTGGGGGCAGTGAAAGGTCCTAGTCTGACAGCCTGAGTGCGCCCCGTAATAAATGAGCGGATCCAGCTCAATGCCAGGCCCCTGAGACCTGCCTGCTCGACACGGTCGACCAAGATGTTATAGTCGACCGTGTCGAAAGCGGCTGAGAGGTCCAGCAGCACCAGAGCCTGATGTATTCCCTCATCCGCATTCCGTCTCAGGGTATTCTGCACCGAGAGGATGACCGCCTCGGTGGAATGACATGGGCGGAAACCGGCCTGATTCGGTGCAAAATACTCTGATTCTTCCAAGAATTTGGAGATGCTGTTACAGACATGAGCCTCCAAAAGTTTGGCGCAGTAAGGCAACAGGGATATGGGCCTATAGTTTTGCAGGTCCTGCGGATTAGCACCTACTTTTTTTAACAAGGGAATAAGAAGGGCTTTTTTAAAATTTTCAGGGACTTTACCCTGAGAGAGCGTGCCATTCAGTAAAGAGAGTATACCCTCCGGAATACTGGCTCCCACTTCTCTCAGGATAAAAGGGGGGCAGATGTCGTCAGGAGAACCTGATGTAACTTTGGCGAGGAGATTGAGCAGCATAATGCTGTCAACAGGGGGAAGTGAGCTCAAGGTCGCAGTGTTATGAAAATTGTCAGTCAATAAAAGCTGGGACTGAGTAGTAGGGATGCTTTGTTTGATAGCACTGATTTTATCCGAAAAAAAAGAATTTAGTGAGTTACACAGCTCCTGAGTAGGGGCTATCGGGAGAGACGTTCTGTCGCTAGCACTCAAGTTCTCTACGATGTTAAACAGCTCTTTGGATTTGTTGTGAGCATTAAGGATCTTTTTAGAGAAGTAGTCAGTTTTATGTTCCTGAAGCAGTTTTTGGTAATCCTTTCGTGTCTTGCAATAGTTAACTCTGTCTGCTTCTAAATAGTCAGTTCGCCACTTGCGCTCCATCTGACGAACTCCAAGTTTAAGACTTTTCAAAAGAGGTGGAAACCACCTATGAGCGTCGTAGGGACGAGAGCGGGGAAAGTTGGTGCAAGGAGCATAGACATCGGCAGCCTGAAGTAGCCACCTGGAGAATGCTGCTTCCATTTCTTCAGTGTCCTGATCTAAAAGAGGACAAGAAGATCTTAAAGTGCCAATAAAAGCCGAAGTATCCACATTCTTCCAGATTCTAGTTTTGCCTCCTGACTGGATAGGAGGTTTCCTGTGATTTTCAACGGTCAAGGTGAATTTGATCATGAAGTGATCCGACCAAATGCAAGGCAAGATGGAGTTGATGGCCAGAGGGATGTTCTGAGACCAAATTTGGTCAAGGCTGTGACCTTTTATATGAGTAGGGAGGTGGATCTGCTGAGTGAGGTTCATATCTAGAAGGACATCTTTCAGTGCAGCTGCCTGGGTACCTAACTCCGCCGAGTCCAACCAAAGATTAAGATCACCTAGCAGCACTATTTTTTTATGTGAAATTATTAAGGGGGCGAGCTGTTCTGCTAAAGCAGCAGCAAAACTGGGCATATTTTGAGGGGGGCGGTAAATGAGGATCATAAGTAGAGTGCCGCAATTGTTATCCAGTTTGATAATCAGGTTATCTGAGCATGTAAGGTTCAAAGATGGTAGAAGGGTGACTTTATGAGACTTGCGTAAGATCACGGCGACCCCCCCGCCCCTTTTGTCCGCGGGTCTATCCACATGCAGAATGTAATAATCTGAAGGGACCGCTGCCAAAATATCGGGTAGGGAGTCAGCATTCAGCCAAGTCTCAGTAAGGAATAAAAAGTCAGGCTGCTCAGTTTGAAGAAAGAGAAAAATGTCCAAATGGTGCTTAACCATGGACCTGGTGTTGAGGTATGAGCATTTGAGGATAGTTTTAGGGTTAGGGGGGGTGGAAAACAATCGGGGAGGCTAAGCAGTGGGGTTTTACCGATGGTAAACTCTGGCCTCAAGATACCATAGGTGGCAGCACGTTTTAGAACATAGGCAGGGAGGACGGGTCCCATGCTAGTGGAGGGTCTAAGTGACAACAACTCAGGTGAGGAGTATTTCTGTATTTGACCAGGGGTTGTGGCCCCGAGCCCCAGACTGCCGCGGACGGGCGCAGACGGGCTTGACTTTGGCTCGACTTCGGCGCGCTTCCGGCGCGCCCGCTGCGCCAGCCCGCTGCGCCGTCTGGTTGGGTGACACATAATATAGGGAGGAGGAGGGTGGGAGGCCGGCCCGACTTGAGCGCTGACCTCGCCTTCCTCACCCAAGATGGCGCCCACCGCCGAGTGAAATCTCAAACAAAGCGGGTTGAGGCTCAAAATATAAGAGGTAAGGGTGTATAGGGTGTCAGTGTGCCTGCCAATTCAATTCCCCTGTCTAAAACAGCCCCCAGAATATAAATGCGATAAAATTCTTTAAAACGCTAAAAACGCTCCAAATTATTTTTTAAAAAGCCTGTAAGCAGTGCGCAAAGGTTCGTGCTTCCTCTTGTTTCCTCAGCAGCTCGCAGCCCCAGTACCCTCGCTAGGGAGAGCTACTGTAGGGCAGGGAGCGCTGGGTAGGGCGCGCCTAAATACTGTGGGAGGGCGGGAGGCCGGCCCGACTTGAGCGCTGACCTCGCCTTCCTCACCCAAGATGGCGCCCACCGCCGAGTGAAATCTCAAACAAAGCGGGTTGAGGCTCAAAATATAAGAGGTAAGGGTGTATAGGGTGTCAGTGTGCCTGCCAATTCAATTCCCCTGTCTAAAACAGCCCCCAGAATATAAATGCGATAAAATTCTTTAAAACGCTAAAACCGCTCCAAATTATTTTTTTAAAAGCCTGTAAGCAGTGCGCAAAGGTTCGTGCTTCCTCTTGTTTCCTCAGCAGCTCGCAGCCCCAGTACCCTCGCTAGGGAGAGCTACTGTAGGGCAGGGAGCGCTGGGTAGGGCGCGCCTAAATACTGTGGGAGGGCGGGAGGCCGGCCCGACTTGAGCGCTGACCTCGCCTTCCTCACCCAAGATGGCGCCCACCGCCGAGTGAAATCTCAAACAAAGCGGGTTGAGGCTCAAAATATAAGAGGTAAGGGTGTATAGGGTGTCAGTGTGCCTGCCAATTCAATTCCCCTGTCTAAAACAGCCCCCAGAATATAAATGCGATAAAATTCTTTAAAACGCTAAAAACGCTCCAAATTATTTTTTAAAAAGCCTGTAAGCAGTGCGCAAAGGTTCGTGCTTCCTCTTGTTTCCTCAGCAGCTCGCAGCCCCAGTACCCTCGCTAGGGAGAGCTACTGTAGGGCAGGGAGCGCTGGGTAGGGCGCGCCTAAATACTGTGGGAGGGCGGGAGGCCGGCCCGACTTGAGCGCTGACCTCGCCTTCCTCACCCAAGATGGCGCCCACCGCCGAGTGAAATCTCAAACAAAGCGGGTTGAGGCTCAAAATATAAGAGGTAAGGGTGTATAGGGTGTCAGTGTGCCTGCCAATTCAATTCCCCTGTCTAAAACAGCCCCCAGAATATAAATGCGATAAAATTCTTTAAAACGCTAAAAACGCTCCAAATTATTTTTTAAAAAGCCTGTAAGCAGTGCGCAAAGGTTCGTGCTTCCTCTTGTTTCCTCAGCAGCTCGCAGCCCCAGTACCCTCGCTAGGGAGAGCTACTGTAGGGCAGGGAGCGCTGGGTAGGGCGCGCCTAAATACTGTGGAGGGCGGGAGGCCGGCCCGACTTGAGCGCTGACCTCGCCTTCCTCACCCAAGATGGCGCCCACCGCCGAGTGAAATCTCAAACAAAGCGGGTTGAGGCTCAAAATATAAGAGGTAAGGGTGTATAGGGTGTCAGTGTGCCTGCCAATTCAATTCCCCTGTCTAAAACAGCCCCCAGAATATAAATGCGATAAAATTCTTTAAAACGCTAAAAACGCTCCAAATTATTTTTTAAAAAGCCTGTAAGCAGTGCGCAAAGGTTCGTGCTTCCTCTTGTTTCCTCAGCAGCTCGCAGCTCCAGTACCCTCGCTAGGGAGAGCTACTGTAGGGCCCCACTGCAATGTGGGTCTACAAGAGACCCACATTGCAGTGGGGGACAAAGAGCTGCTAAGGATACCTGGATATAACATCCTGGCTATGACATCCCAAACCTCTAAAACGCGAGGTGTTGCCATTTTGGCAAAGACATTTTTGGGACAACCAACACGGAAGTTAGTAGACCCACATGGTAGATGGGCCATAGTACACCTTGATCTAGGCCTCACCATCTGTTCGGTCTACAGGTCAAATCTAGATGATCCCCAGATATTTCAAGATCTAGAGTTAGAACTAGCATCCTGGGTTGGTCCACTGATTCTATGTGGGGATTTCAATGTAGTACTAGGTGCTGCATTGAATACTCAAACACAACAGACTTATAGCGGGCGTAAACCTAAGGTTTATAGTGCTATAAGACAGCTCATGACCAGCTATAATCTAACTGATATCTGGGGTCTGAAAAATATAAATGATCCTGGTTACACCTATTTCTCCGTTCCTCATAATAAATATGTCAGGATAGACTACGTATTGGTATCCAATGAAATCATATTAGATTCTAGGATAGCTAAATTGCCCAAAACTATATCAGATCACAATGCCCTAATCTATACTTTTTTTTTTTTTTTTTTGCTTTTAGCCAATTTGTTTTTATTTTGGACAGGGCTTAGCAGCTTGCACAAAAATAAAGTTTAACAAAAAACATGCCAAAACAAGCATTGGCAAAGGCACAGTGTTGTAAACTAGGGTCAGACCCACTGGTTTTGCCAGTGCTTCTTGCTTCCTATTAGGCCAGAGCATCTTGCATAATTCTTTTTTTTTTTTTTTAATCTTTTTATTAAATGCAAACAACAAATACACATAAAGGAAAAAACAGAAAACAAGGCAATATGGTACAAGTACGTCATGTCGGTGCTGGGGAGGGGGGATACATATTCAAATCAAATGCCAGAAGTAGGTGATGAGACTGGGGAAGGGGGAAGAATACAGGAGCAAGCAAGGTAGCTAAATTCCCATGGAGGAAACAGCAGGTTGGGGGGATGACAGGTCAGTGTCCATTCCCGAGGGGGGGGGGGGGGGGGGGAGTACAGATACCACCACGGTATTCGTTCCATTGATTCCAAATTTTCCCCCATTTGCGGGGCGTGCCACGGGAAACATACACAGTCTTTTCCCTAAACATGCACCAGTCCATGTTCTGCTGCCACACCAGAGCTGTCGGTGGCCTCTGGGCACCCCACAACTGAGCAATGTCTCTCTTAGCAATCATATTACCCAAGGTCACCCATCGAAGTTGCGCCAGGCCATAATCATTCGGCTCCCAGACATTCAACAAACACCGCCTCGCCTCTGGCATTGATTGCACACCCGTGACCTCACTCCTCATTTCATGCACACGAGTCCAATAGCTCATAACCGCAGGGCATTCCCAAATAATATGGAAAAACGTACCCACCAGACCACAACCACGCCTGCACAGCCCATCCACAGAGAACCCCATTCGCACCAGACGAGGACCAGTCACGTAGACCCTATGAAGAATTTTGAGCTGGACAAACCGGAGGCGCGCCGGGATAGCCACCTCCTTCGGGGAGGAAATCGCCGCCTGCCAATCCTCATCGTCGAGTTCCAGACCGTCACTTGTCCACACCTCCCGAAGGTTACTCAATAAGTCGGATCTGGCATTGATCAACTTCTTGTATATGAGTGAGATCGTGCCGTCAGGGACATGCCCGTCGAGCACCCGATCTTCAAGCGGGGACGCCTCTGGAATATCCGAGCCCAGGGGAAACACAGACAACACCGCGTGCCGGATTTGCACGTATCGAAAGGATTCTCTATCATTCAAGTCATACTCAACTTTCAGCTCCTCAAACGTCTTGACTCTACCCTTGATCCACACATCATCCACCCTGCTGATACCGATCACATCCCACTTATCGAAACCCTTCGACCTCCAGAGGGAGCCAAGTTTTTCCGATGCATAAAGCGGGGTAGCACGGGTCGGCTTATCAGCCCAGCCCAGGGCCGCTGTAGCGCGATGCCACACCTGCACCGCTGTCCTAGTGGGGCCCGTGAGAGATCCGCCAACAGATTTCGCATACAGAGCCCTGTTGTAGTTGCCACCAGGCAACAGCCATCCATCCATCTCAAACGCCGGGCTCGGTAAAGGAACGTAAGTGCAATGGTTGATGGCCCCCAGCTGGGAGGCCCAATAGTAGCGGCGGACGTCCGGGAGCGCGATACCCCGTCATACCACGGGAGCGTCAGCTTCGCAAGAGCAATACGAGAACGGCCCCCCCACACCAATTGCCTCTGTAGACTTTCAATCTCCCGGAAGTACCGGGCGGGCACTACATCAAGTGTATTCTGCAACGCATAAAGGAACCGAGGGAGCGACATCATCTTAAATAACACCGCCCGTCCCAAAGGAGAGAGAGGGAGCCTGCCCCACGCTGTCACATCGGAACGGAGGCGCTGAAGAGGGGGTAACAAATTGCGTTCATAACGGAGCACTGGGTCCAAGGTGATAAAAATCCCCAAGTACCTGAATCCCTCCCGCACCACCGAAATAGGACATCCCCGAGGCAGGAGGGGGGCCTCGTCGCATAAAACATAGATGCAAGACTTCGACCAGTTGATGACCTAACCAGAGTTTTTACGGAAAGAAGTTAAAACGTCAAAGAGGACGATCAACGATTTCGGAGGCGACATAAGATATAGGAGTATATCGTCTGCATATAAGGAGATTCGGTCCTCAAACTCCGGAGTCCAGCTAATGCCCCTCAAGGACGGTTCCCATCTCAGCCATGCCGCCAACGGCTCCAAAGCAAGGGCAAACAAGAGAGGGGACAAAGGACAGCCCTGGCGCGTTCCCCTACCAAGAGCAAAGGAGGCCGAGACACGACCATTGACCACCACCTGGGCTAAGGGGTCGGTGTAAAGCAGTTGCACCCAGGCAATAAAGGAGGGGCCGAAGCCAAATTTAGAGAGAACCGCCCATAAATAAGGCCATTCCAATGTATCGAACGCCATGGTGGCGTCCAATGACGTCAAGATGGCAGGTTCACGCAGAGTCGCCGCTCGCGCAAGGACTACATGCAGGCGCCGAAGATTAAGTGCTGTGTTACGATGGGGTATGAATCCGGACTGATCTGGATGAACCAGATCGCCTATAACCGTGACCAAGCGAGTGGCAAGTACTTTGGCCAGAATCTTCGGTTAGGCATTAATCAATGATATGGGCCTAAAGGAGGCGCAGCGGTCACGCGGCTTGCCGTCCTTGTGGATCACCACTATGGAAGCCAGTCTTTGGTCGGGAGGGAGGGAGCCTGCCTCCAATGATTCCAAGAACATCGATCGCAAATATGGTGCTATCACATCCGGACGGAGCTTGTAGAGCTCCACCGGGAGCCCATTAGGACCCGAAGCCTTCCCCGAGCGAACCGAGTGAATAGCCGTAGCAACCTCATCAACTGTAGGCGGAGCCTCTAGGTCGTCCCTGTCAGGGTCAGACAAACGCGGCAGCGAAATATCCCGCAGGAGCAAGTGGGAGTCCTGTTCCGGCCTATCAGAAACGGGGGAATACACTTCCCGAAAGTGGTCAGCGAAACATGCAACAATATCAGCAGGGTCGGTGATACTCACGTCATTCACATCAACAATCACAGGGACAACCCGACTCGCACGTTCCCTCTTATCCAGCCATCAAGCAATTTCCCCGCCTTATCCCCCACATCATACAGTCGTCCCTGTTGCTCCCTGCTCATCTCCCTTGCAGCATCAGTCACCAGCGCTCTATACTCAAGTTGTTTCAGACCCAAAAGGTGCAGCCTCTCCGGGGTGACCTCGGTTTCCAACTCCCCCTCAAGAACGGTGATGTCATTTTCAACAGGAACAACCTCCTCCCGCCTACTTCTCTTGACATTGCCAATCATGGAGAGAGCCTGGCCCCGAATAACAGTTTTGTATGCTTCCCACAACGTGACAGAGGAGGACACAGAACCCACATTTTCGGCAAAGTAGTGGTCAATCGCTTTAATTAGTTCCGCCCGAACCTTGGGGTCTCGGAGATACCAGGAGTGGATCGGGGCCACCCTACCCTCCGACCCCAAATGAGCGTCCACGACCAACCACAGCGGGGAATGATCCGAGATACCCCTAGCAAGATGTTTCACCTCCCGTATGGAGGAGGCCTGGGAGGAGGGCATAAGTACATAATCTAATCTCGAAAGGCTGCCATGGGCACCAGAGTGAAAGGTATACTGCAATTGCCCAGGATGAAGCAGGCGCCAGCAGTCGGTGAGCCCCAAAGCCTCCAGGAAATCCCCCAACCAGGAGTGTGACTTCGCAATGTCTCGGGGGGTAGCGATCACACATACCCGACACTACAGAGTTAAAATCCCCACCCACTACAAGCAGACCCTCAGGGAATCCCAAAATCACTCGTCCCAGATCAGCATAAGTGGCAGTCTGGAGACCCGGGGGCACGTAGTGGCATAAGACAGTGGCTACGTGTATGGCTTTACTTGGATCCCTGAGAAAGATTCTACCCCTGCTTCCGGCACAGGTAAGACCAGAAGTAGTGCGGAGCATAATTCTTAGTCGTCTCGACTATTGCAACGCACTGCTACTGGGGGCTCCAACTACCGTGCTTGGAAAACTCCAGCGGATTCAGAATTGTGCCGCTAAACTGGCACTTTCGCGACGTCGCTCGGACTCTTCCACTAAGGCGCTCAGGGATCTTCACTGGCTCCCAATTTCTCAGCGGGTGAATTTCAAGGCTTTGTGTATTGTCTTTAAAGCCCTACACAATCAAGGCCCGGCTCCTTTACAGGATCTTTTTTCTTGGTACATTCCCCTAAGAACACTCAGGTCAGCATCGGCTTACTTGGTGGTGGTACCTAAGTTTCGGAGGACCCGGATGGGCGCACGCTCCTTTAGAACTGCCGCGGCACGACTGTGGAACTCCCTACCACTGGGTCTTAGGAGCCTGGAAGCATTTTCCATCTTCAAAAAAGAGTTAAAGACCTTCCTGTTCCCCAGCATAATGTAGAAAGATCAGAAGGTGGTAAAAATCTCGCTCTGTGTCAGAACAGTCTAAGCGCCAGGATGCCCGGTGGGTGACAGTTCAGCGCTTTATAAGAACGCCTATACATACATACATAGACAGAGAGCAAAGTGACAACCCGTCCCTCCCAGCGCCCCACAATGGCAGCGTAGCGTCCCCTGTCATCAAGGATGACGTCATCAACAGCAAGAGGGAGGGAGTTCCGAACCAGAATGCCCACCCCCCTGGAGTCAGAAGTGAAACCCGAGTGCGCAACGAGACGATAGCCACGCCTATTCATTGCGTGGCACGTATTGCCAAGCAAATGCGTCTCCTGAAGCAGGACCACATCAGGGGACAACCGTCTCAAGAGCTGCAACACCACGCCCCGTTTAATCCTATCTCCCAACCCGTTCACGTTCCAACACAGTACCGCAAGTCCCCTAACCCCCATCCCAAAGGTCAACCCCGTCCCCACCCCACACCATGTACGACACTATACGACAGGAGATCATCAACAATATGCCTTGAAGAAAAGAATGAAACAAAAACTGCAACCCCCCCAACCCCCAATCAACCCCATACATCATACCCCCCACCCCGCACCTCTGCGTAAGACTCAAAAGCCACCCCAACTTGCAGTGTGCCTGTCGCCCTAACATACAACTAGTCTACAAAAAGAACCCCAGAGGAGGGAGACTCGCCCATCCCCCCGCCCACACCCCAAAAAGACAGCATGATAGCAAGCAATAGTGGCATAGCACCAAACCACAGCCAAAAGTCAAGACGATGGACCGGGAGCCGATTTCAGCCCCTTATTCCTGCTCCACCGGGCCTCCCTCTGCACCACCGGAGTGTCCAGAGTGTTCAGAACGCTCCGGGCCAGGGGGCAATGAGTCCAGCCAGTCACCTGCCGCCCCTGGATGATCAAAGAAAAAAGTTCGCTCGTTGTATACCACACGTAACCGGGCCGGGAAAAGCATGGCGTATTTCATGTCTCTAGTCCTCAGTCTCTTTTTCACCCCCTGGAATCCTAGTCGCTGTTTCTGAACCTGCTGGGTAAAGTCCGGGTAGAAGCTGACCGCAGTGTTCTCATAAGCCGTAGGACCTGATAGGTGCGACGCTTGCAGGATCGCGTCCCTGTCCCGAAAATTAAAAATCTGAGCAATGATGGGTCGCGGAGCGGCGCCCAGCTTAGGCGGACCACCCGGGATCCTGTGGGCACGTTCAACAGCAAAAAACTTGCTGAGGCCCTTGGGTGCAAGATGATTCAGGACCAGATCCTCCACCAGCAGGTCTACCGGGGAAGCCTCCGAAGTTTCCGGGACACCAACCAGACGGACGTTGTTTCGTCGTGCACGGCCCTCAAAGTCGTCCAGGCGGTGAGTGAGATAGTCACGGGCGGCTCGCAAGTTACCGACCTCTGCCTGTAAATCGGAGACGTCAGTAACAAGACTTGATGTCTTTAGATCAAGGGATTTGACCTTCTCATTAGTTTTCGCAAGGTCGGCCCTGATCAAGGTAACATCGACCGCAACCGTATCCAACTTGTGGGCCAGGGCCTCATACTGTTGACCCAGTGTGGCCTTCATCCCGGCAATGGCGCCCATGACGTCCCTCAACGACAGCTCTTCATCCAGCGGGGAGTCTTCCCCCACCGTGGCCGGGGATTTAGCTGGTCCACCCGGAGAGCCCTTGACGAGGGTGTATCTGTCCATGACATTCGATTGCCCGGAGCCCCCTCTCGTTGCCGGTCTGGTCTTGCGTTTCTCTCCCTCAGGCTTGGCGGCCATCTTAGTTCTTGCGCCCCGAATGGTAGTCCTAGACCTCGTAAAAATGACTAAAATCGATACGCCCGCACCAATATAGAAATGAAGAAGCAAACCAGTCACCAAGTGATAAGTGACAGTGGGCCGAGGCACCAGGTCGGTGAACAGCGGTGAGGTGAAAAGCAGCAGGCCAGGGTGATGGTAACAAAGTCAAGTAGGACAAGGCGCCTGAAACGAAACTGAAAGGAGACAGCCGGGCAAAGGAGGCTTGCGTGATCCGTTGTTGTTCAATTACTGCCCGGCTGGCAGAGAGACAAGCCCGGGGGCAGCACCATGGAGCAGGCCGAGAAAGTTCAAAAGGCCATATCTTCAGCTCCCGATGTCCAAATCAAAGTCCGAAAACGGATAAACGATCAGCAGGGCCGTGGCAGTAATAACCCGTCGTCCAAGTCAGGATAGAGTTCAGGATAGTCGGTGGAGGCCTAAGCTCACGCGACCATCTTGGGTGCGCGCTAAGCTCCTCCTCCCTAATCTATACTTTTGATGTTGCCAGCTATAGGAAACCACCTTCTCAATGGACATTTGACCGTAGGCTCCTTTTTAACAGGGATTATATAACATACATAACGACCTGGGCTCAGGAATTCTTTGATTACAATCAATATAGCGCCCCTAGATTCACGGTCTGGAACTGCTTTAAGGCGGCTCTCCGAGGTGAGACTCTCGCGTTTGTGGCCAAGCAAAAAAAGAATCAGAACAACCTAAATCAACAACTTAACTTAGAACTAGCAAATCTAGAGACTCTCCACGCTACCCAGATACAGCTTGGAGAAGAAAGTCAGAACACCCTGCAGAAAATACTAGTTCTTAAGACTGAAATTAATGCTGGCCTTACACAAAAAGCGGCCGAGACCTTTCAGGCAAATCAAAGAAATATCTACGAGAACGGAGAAAAAATTGGTAAACAACTTGCCCTACGAACACGGCAGAAACAATCCCGCAGAGCTATCCAATTAATTGATTTTGAGGGGCAGGAATGCACATCCCCTGTTGATATCGCGGGCGCTTTCCAACGCTATTACCAAAAACTTTATCAAAATGAAGATCAACCGCATACAATAGATACTAAAAGTTTTTTACATCACTGGCTTTTACATACCGAAATCAGATCAATTGATGCCTTAGTCAGAGAAGATCTTGATAAAGAAATTACGAAAATAGAACTCGAATTAGCTTTTTTAGAACTTGCTAATGGTAAAGCAGCAGGTCCCGATAAAATCCCTTTGGACCTCTATAAAATTCTTGGGAAGCAGATCATCCCCTACTTATTGGATTTGTTCCTTGGAGTTCAATATAGTGGTACACCACCTGAATCCTGGAAAAACACAAATATTGTTATGTTTCCTAAAAAAGGGAAGCCTGCCAACTTACCATCTTCGTATTGTCCCATCTCACTAATAAACTCTGATTCGAAACTTTATGCCAAGATACTCGCTAACCGGCTGAGCAGGGTTGTTGAGCGTCTGGTTTCCCCGTGGCAGCATGGCTTTATTCCCGGTAAGGGCACAACAGATCAAACCCGGAGAGCTATTTCCCTTTTTGACATCATGGGAGCCACGGGGGGGCCGGATGTCAATGATTCTGCTAGACGCCGAGAAGGCCTTTGATCGTGTCTCTTGGCAGTTCCTGTGGGAAGTATTAGAATTAAACAACTTTGGAAAGGCCTATATTAAAGCTATCAAGGCTCTTTATGTAGAACCTAGAGCCAAACTTTCCATAGGTGGTATCGAATCAGAGTTTATTAACATTCAAAGGGGCACGAGGCAGGGGTGTCCGTGCTCCCCAATTCTATTTGCCCTGTATATCAACCCGTTAATATTAAAATTACTCATATCTCCAGCAATAGAACCCATAATTACGAGTACATTGCCTTAAGGGCTCCAATAATGTTAGGCCCGAATCCTCTCACCTCCAAAACACCCCAAAGAAAGCTCCAGTCGACCCGGTCAAACGCCTTATCTGCATCGAGCAGGATCATGGCCATCTCCTCCCCCGTGGCAGCCTGGGCGTCAAATAGTGTAATTGCCCTGCCTATATGATCAGTTGTACCCCGGCCGGGGACAAACCCATGTTGCCACGGGGAAACGAGACCGCCTATGACCCTGCTCAGCCTTTTTGCCAGTATCTTTGAGTATAGTTTGGTGTCTGAATTAATCAAAGATATAGGGCGGTATGATCCTGCCTTTTCCGCTGGCTTGCCCTTTTTATGGAAAATTACAATATTTGTCTCTTTCCAACACTCCGGTATCAAGCCAGAATATATAACCCCATTAAATAAATCTAATAAAAGTGGTGCAATTTCTACTTCAATGGCTTTATATACTTCAAGAGGAATCCCATCAGGTCCTGAGGCTTTCCCTGAGGCTAATTCATGAAGAGCAGTACTAATTTCCCCTGAAGTAATATCCTCATCAAGTTTTTTTTTAATTGACTCCTCAAGTTGTGGGCCAGAATCTTGAATTCCCTCTCCAGGTTTCTTACTAGGCATTTCGTACTCATAAAGCCGCTGATAGTAGTTCTCAAATACTTTAAGGATATCTTTGGTTTCTGTATACTCTGCACCATCCTCTTCAATACGATCAATATTATTCCTTACCTTTTCCTGTCTTAACTGAAGAGCAAGCACTCTCCCTGCTTGTTCCCCCGTTTCATATCTTTTAGTCCTATTAGTTTGGTATTCGCCGGTAGCCTTCACATTTATTTCATTCTGGAGAGCAGCTTTAACTACTAAAAGTGCATTCTGGCTTTCAGACCTACAGCAAGGGTGACGGCTATGGGCCAAATATCCGGGGTGATTAACATCAAGAGAGGGACCCGTCAGGGGTGCCCCTGTTCCCCCATCCTGTTCGCTTTATATATCGATCCTCTTATTCAGAACATCCTCGCCTGTCCCGGAATACCTCCAGTGTACTGTAATGGCTTTCCTAATAAAATTTTGGCATATGCCGATGATCTAGCTGTGCTAACAACTGATCCGCAACAATCTCTCCCAATCTTGGGGGAAATGGCTAAAGTGTTCGGCAGTGAGTCGGGGGTATTTGCTAAATGAAGCAAAGACACAGATTATTTGCTCTAAGAATATAAGCAAAACTGATCATAGATATGTTGATTCTGCAACTTATCTGGGTGTTAAAATTAATGCCAGTGTGGAAAAAATTGTTGCTGAAAACTATTTACCATTAATTAAAAATCTAGAATCCGAATTAAAGAGAATAGACGTGCTCCATCTGTCTCTGATAGGAAGGGTGAACGCTTTGAAGATGTCTATGTTTCCTAGAGTCCTCTACCTGTTCCGTGCTATTCCATTACTAGTAGAGGATAAAATTATGAAACATCTGGAAGCCACCTTTATTAGATTTGTATGGCAATATGGAAGGGTGAGGCGCTCTACCAATCTATTGTCTCTACCTAGAGAGAGGGGCGGGTTGGCCCTTCCTAATTTAAGATTTTATCACTGGGCATGTCTCCTGCTTCAAATGACAATATTAGTCCAGCCCGAACCTGGTGCTATTGATCCAGAACAGGTTGTAGAACACGAGCCACCTCAGATTTTTGAAATGCTTCTGAAGGATAAGGCAGCTGGGCTACTGCATCGTGAGTTGGAACGTGGTTATTATAAAAAGACTCGGCTAAAGACATTATATAGTGCTTGGCAGGCGTGGAAAGCAATTATGAAATTTTGTAAAGTCCCTAAATTTAATATATATGTACAATTGTCTAACTCGTCTTTCATCCCTCAATTGAAAAATGATAGAAATTTACAGGAATGGAAGAGATTGGGGGTTAGATATCTGGGAGACATATTGGATGGGGATAAAATCTTTGGATTTGAAGCATTGCAGGAAAAATTTGGCATCCCTAGCAGCCACTGGATACTGTATGGTCAAGTTGCGCGTACGGTCGCTGCGGCAAGGCCTAAGATCTCACCGAATGCCGACTTTCCTGTGTTGGAGATAATATGCAGAGGATGTAAAAAGATTAAGATTATTTATGACTCACTAATTGAACAAATTCAAGATGACTTAGAAAAGGTAGAGTCAAATTGGGCTTTAAAACTCGATGACCCAGATGTAGATGTGGATCTTTCCCTTCTACTAAATAGAAAGATATTTCGGGCATCTAATCTTGTATCACACACCGGCTAAATTATATGCTTGGAGAATAAGGGAAAATGACAACTGTCCTAGATGTAATGAAAGCCCCGCTGACTTAACACATATGTTCTTTTTTTGTAATCGGCTGGATGATGTTAAAAGTGAGATTATGAAATTTTGGCAGGGGCTGCTAGGTCATACTATTGATCTATCCCCTACTTTAATGATTCTTGGTAATGACTCTAAGTTGGGCCTGGGAGATGATGAGAGGGCCCTAATATTTATATCTGTCGCAGTACTCCGAATTTTAATTTCTGCAGCCTGGAAGGATGCGATAGCCCCGTCCTTCCAGATGTGGCTGTCCAGATTGTTGGGTATTCATAACATCGAGTCTAATTTGTACAAACTTAAAGGTATTAAAAAACGTGAGAAGGGGGAGCGGCTCTGGGCACCCATAACAAATTGGAGGGCTACAAGAATTTGATGATTGGAATTTGATCTGCATAGTATTGAGCTGTCTTTTACTTGCTATTTATTATCCCTCTCGCGAAAATATATACTGTAAATCTGTGTAAATATATCAATTGAAATGTTAGAACTGAATGTTTTTTGTAACTATTTGACAAATGTCTCTATGTCCTTCCATGTACCACTTTCTCAATAAAAAAAAATAAAAAATAAAAAAATAACCCATAATTACAATAACATCTAGCACTAAAATTTTAGCCTATGCCGACGACGTGGCGGTATTAACTTCTAACCCCACCGAGGCTATCCAAGAAATAGAGCAAATTACCCAGACTTTCGGCTCCTACTCAGGGTACTCCCTGAATAGGGATAAAACTATGGTCCGGTGCACTGAAAATACTGTTTTTGAGAGTCCCTATAGAACTAGCCAGGCTATGTATCTAGGTGTGGTCTTATCTCCTACAATTAAAGAAATTACCCAGATTAATTACGACCCCCTGATTAAGAAAATAAAAACAGATCTTACCAGAGTTAATAATCTCCGGTTGTCAATAATAGGTAAGGGGAATTATCTTACAATGAATATTTTCCCAAAAATTCTATATTTATTTCGAGCAATTCCCCTGATTGTTGAGGATAATATTATCAAGGCTCTTGATGCTAGTATGTCAAAGTTTATTTGGAACTTTGGTAAAATCAGGAGAGCGTTACCACTCTTATCGCTACCTCAACAGAGGGGAGGGTTAGCCATTCCAAATCTAACATTGTATCTTTGGGCAACTCTTATTCAGCAAATGGCTCCCTTATTTAACACTAAACCTATAGCCACTAGCACAACAGACCATCACATACCTTCAATTTATGAACTAATATTGGGGGACACCGCTAGAGGGCTATTACTAAGACAGGTAGAACCTTCATATTTCAAACAAATCAAATTCAAGGTAATTGTTGATGCTTGGAAGGTGTGGAAACATGTATCAAAAAATCTAGCCATACCAAAGTACACTAAATATACCCCTCTATGGCACAGCTCGATTTTACCATCGTATCTCAATGACAATATTTCTAGAAGATGGGAACAATCAGGTATTATCACTTTAGGTAACTTTATTGGACAGGGACCTACACCAACATTTGAGAACCTACAACAAAATTTTCAGATATCCCCAACTGACTTTTTAAAATTCATTCAAATCCATTCGTGTATTCGACTGAACATACCACAGATTGAATTAGATAATATTCCCTTCTTCGAAACTATAGGCAGGCGAATCACCAGGATAGGGACTATCTATGAAATACTGATGAAAAATCTTAGCGACGATATGGAGCGAGTTGAGACAGGCTGGGCTATTAAACTAGCTAACCCAAATATAGACATCGACACTTCATTGATCCTGTCATCTAAATTATTTCTAGCCTCCAACTTAAAAGCCCAGCACTACAGAACTGTTTATGATCTTTATTTTTCACCTTCCAAATTATTCTCATGGGGTCTCCGGACAAATGCCAACTGTCCAAGGTGTGGTCTATCTCCGGCGAATCTTATCCATATGTTTGCCGAATGCCCCAAGTTAGATTTAATTAAAATGATGATTTCAGAATACTGGATTGAATTTTTTGGACATGAATTAAGAACTTCAACGACGATATATGTTTTGGGTCATGATGAATCTTTGGGTTATAGTAGGGAAGAACTATCGTCAGTATTTTTGGGTATGGCAGTGCTCCGAATTATACTGGCTGCCCGATGGAAAGACTCAGAAGCCCCTACTTTTCAAATGTGGTTATGCCGGTTCCTGGGAATTTATAAGCATGAGATAGCCATCTATAAAACCAGAGGAATGAAATCAACAACACTTGGGGCTCAGATTTGGGCTCCTATTACTAGATGGTATGATAACAAAATGAACTCTTAGAAATTTCAATGGTTCGAATTATATTTTTATTTATTTATTTCTTCTTATGTATACAAACATTTGAATTGAATTTTTTCCTTTTTTTTGTAAAAACTTATTTATCTTTTCACTTTATGCTGTTATATTTACATAATTCGTGATTATGATTTTTCTATTTTTCATCTTTTTAATCTGTGATGTATATTTAAATGATTCAGTTTCCTTGATGGTTTATTACCGGTATATGTATTTTGTCCTTGCTCAAATAAAGACAATAAAGAAAGAAAAAAAGAAAAAGAAAAAAAAAAGAAATTGCTTTATTTAAAAGCAATCACAGACATGGTGGTCTGCTGACCTGAGCAGGCCATCATGCCTGTGAATGCAGCCAATAGTAGTAGGTCACAATGTTCGAACTACTTCATGCATATTAAAAATAGGTCGAAATATGACACACTACGAATCAATAATTTGAAAACCAACCTATTAAAACATAGGCCCTTTTTCAAAATACCAATGGATTGGTTAGAAGTCGGTGCGCAAATTGCAACCACATCTAGTAAATCCATTTTGTACATTCCATTTAAGGAATCGTAAATTGTGACTAATGTATCGCAATTTATGATCCCTTAAATGGAATTTTTGTGTATAAGAGTCATTTTTGCCACCTGCAATATGCAGGACAGAAAAATATAACTCAAGTAGTTTGGTGGATAGGCGAGACAATCTGGCCGTGGAATTTCTGATTTTGTTACCTAAAAAGATATATACCAAAGGCTTATAATCGGTTCTCAGAAAAAACTTCCTTCCCCATACAATGGGCTTGAACTTCTCAACTCCCCACACAAATGCAAGCATTTCTTTTTCAATCACAGAATATCTGAGCCCAACATCTCTCATTCTTGAGGCAAAGCCCACTGTGACTTCTTTGTGACCCACCATCTGCAACAAAACTGCCCCCATGCCATAAGAACTGGCCTCCACCCTAACAAAAAGTGTCACAACCTTCAACATAAGCTTGAAGAGCCAGAGCAGACAAAATGCTATCCTTAATGGCTCGAAAATTCTCTGGGCAAGTGGAGGTCCAAATAAAGTCAGCACTTTTTCTAAGAAGACCTCTGAAACATTCTGTCAACCTAGCAAGATTTTTTATGAACTTTGCATAGAATTCACACAAGCCCATAAACGATTTAAGTTGCTCCTTATTGGTAGGATGAGGATCTTTGATAATGCCATCAACAATGCTGGGTTTCGGTTTGACACCTTCATGTGAAAGGACGTGGCCCACATACCCAATTTCATTAATACCATAAATAGGTATGTGTAATCAGACGCGCAGCGGATGCGCGCAGCGGGCGCGCCGTAGACGCGCCGGAGGTGCGCCAGAGGTAAGCCCGTTTGCGCCCGTTCGCGTCTCGGACGCGTCCGGTGCAGAGCATAGGGCTGCCTCTGGCACTTCGAGCTTTCCGATGGACCCGCCGGTAGTTTCTTCCGAGAGCAGGGGAGGAGCACAACCTCAGGTTTTTTCCTGTGGACTTCTGAATGTACGCTCCCTAGTTAAGCATTATGCGGAAATTGCCCTGGTAATTGAATCCTCCCATCTGGATATTCTGTTTGTGACCGAGACTTGGATCACATCCGACTGCGAGGTAGAGCTCGGGTGGGCGTGCCCACCTGGATATCTCGTGAGGCACGTTCCTCGTGCCTCTGGTAGAGGAGGAGGAATCGGTTGTATTTTTAGAGACTCAATCTCCCTCCAACCGCTTGTGCTAAAGGAAATTCTGGGCTTTGAGCTCATGGGTTTTTCTATCGGGACCCTAGGTGGTACGTGGATGGCTGGACTATTGTGTTATAGACCACCCTCGTCAACGACAGCGGCCCTCCAATCACTGGTCGATTTGATATATGATCTTTCAAATTCCCACTCCAAGTTCCTTGTCTTGGGCGACTTTAATTTGTGGCCCTCTGGACCCCATGATCTTGCCTTTCGAGAACTTTGTCAAGCATGTGGGAACATTCAACTTGAACAACTTGTCCTCTCCCCCACTCACACGAAGGGGCATACACTGGACTTGGTGTTTGCGGATAATGAACTAATCTCAGTGAAGGACATTCTAACTCAATGTTGGACCGACCACTCACTGATCCTTTTTACTATAGCTCAGCCGGCCCTATCTAAACCAGTTAGTTCGGGGAGTACTACATTCAATCGATCATGGACTCGCCTGCTAAAGGAGATTAAGCAACCTTTGTTCCTGGCCCGAACATTTGAGTTAAAGAACAGTGTAGGGGAAAGCTATGATGCCCTCTGCCAGCAAATCTTAACAACCTTGGACGAGGTAGCACCCCTACGGAAACTGAAGGATAGATCCAGAGGGACCAATGGTTGGTTCACCGAGGAACTCGGCCAGGCAAAGCTGCGCTGCAAACAAGCAGAACGCACATGGAGGAAAGGGTATTTAGAGCAAGACAGGGCCGCCTACAAAGGTATCTTACTAGAATATAAGCTCCAGTTAAGAAATGCCAAAGCCAAATTCTTGGAAGAGACATTGGCAAAGGCATCGAACAAATCTCAGACCCTGTTCAAATTGGTAAAGAGCTTAGCCAATCCTACATGTGCCACACCATCTCCTCCGGTGTCACAGGAGCTTTGTGACTCTTTAGCCACAGCTTTTGATGACAAAATTAGGAACATTCTGAAGGGCCTTGAGGGCTCTACGCAACCGATGCCACCTGGTTCTTGTCCCTCTGTATTCCCAGGTCACCTGGCTTCGGAGTCAAATATGAACAAGGAGCTTGCCTGTCAGCTGCCGAGCTTTCCAATACCCTCGTTGGAGGAGTTTTGTGCTCTGGCTAACTGTGTATCATCTGGCTCTCCTCTTGATCCCATGCCACACAAGATCTGGAAGGCCTTCCAGGACGAGCTGTTCCCCCCGCTCCACTCCATCTGTTGCCAATCGTTAGCTACTGCATCTGTGCCAGACTGCTGGAAATTGGCTATTGTAACACCTTTGCTAAAAAAGGCTACCTTGGACCCCCTCTGCCCAGCCAATTATAGGCCTATTTCGCTGTTACCATTCGCGATAAAGATCTTAGAGAAGTGGGTTACGAGAGCCTTGGCCAATTTCCTGGAATCCAACTCCAGTCTGGATGTAGCTCAGTTTGGCTTCAGACCGGGCCATGGTACTGAGACTGCTCTGGTTACCGTGTTGAATGATCTGCGAACGCGTGTCGACAGGGACAAGTCAGCATTTTTAGTACTGCTTGACATGTCGGCCGCGTTCGACACGGTAAACCATGAGGTCCTTCTGGACCGTCTCGGTAATGCGGGAATAACGGGCTCAGCACTAGCTTGGTTATCATCATATCTGGATAACAGACAACAGGCAGTAACACTACCACCGTTCCGCTCTGCTACACGTCAGGTGAACCAGGGTGTCCCCCAGGGTTCGGCGATAAGTCCAATTCTTTTTAATCTGTACCTCCGCCCCCTGATACAACTTATAAGATCTTCCGGCATTCAAGTCATCAACTACGCCGATGATACCCAATTGATTTTTTCTTTCGAGGGTTCAGAGGCAGTGTCGAGGGACACCTTCCATCAGTGTATGTCGGCCACAGCAAAGTGGTTGCAAGCCAATTCACTTCAATTCAATGGCACAAAAACGGAGATATTGCACTGCTCTTCTGACCGACTACCTCGCCCATTGCCGGAAGATTTTTGGCCTAGCTCAATTCCAGGCTCGGTGGAGGTAGCAGACTCGGCCCGCAATCTGGGAGTCATGTTCGAGTCGAACCTACAATTGGATGCCTCGGTGAACAGGACTGTTGGGACATGTATGGGCCTGCTCCGTGCTTTACGGAGGATACTGCCGCTTCTCCCGCGGGATGCCAGAGTAGAAGTAGTGCGTAGTACCATCCTCAGTAGGTTAGACTACTGTAACGCACTACTTCTAGGAGCCCCAAAAGTTTTGATCCACAAATTACAGAGGGTTCAAAATATGGCGGCTAAACTAGCCCTATCCCTACCTCGCTCGGCGTCTTCTACGGGAGCTCTGGCATTTTTGCACTGGCTGCCGGTCCAGCAGAGGATCTCCTACAAAGCTATGTGCCTGGTTTTTGGGGCACTGCATAGTCAAGGACCAATACCATTGCAAAATCTTTTTTCGTGGTATCAGGCTGCCAGACCTCTGAGATCCGCCTCAGCTTTCCTAGTGAATGTCCCTAGAATAAACAGAGTGAGAATGGGTGGCCGCGCCTTTAGTTTTACGGCCGCCACAATGTGGAACACTCTACCTCTAAAACTGAGGAGCAGTCCAAATTTGATTTTATTTAAAAAGGACCTTAAAACTTTTCTTTTCCCTAGAGCAGAATAATTTGTAGAATTGATGGTGGAACTGATCTCAGCGCCAGGATACCCGCTGGGTGACAGCTGCGCTTAACAAGCATTAAAATACATACATACATACATACATACATTAACTGCACGGATACAATTGTCATCCCTTAATGTCACGCCATTATTACGTAAAGTGGTGAGAACCTGTTCAATAACGACATTATGTTCTTTAGGAGATGAGGTATGCACCAGAATGTCGTCTTGAAAAATAACAATGTTGGGGACATCCTAACATGTTGGTCATTACCTTTTGAAACACCAAAGCTGCAGAGCCCAATCCAAATGGCATGCGGCAAAATTGAAAAGTACCATCAGGTGTAACAAAAGCTGTCAAATGCCGGGACTGTTCATCTAGCACCACCTGATGATAAGCTACCCTTAAATCAAACTTAGAAAACCACTTGGATTGACCAACTGCAGTGACAAGATGACAAGATCGTCAATACGTGGTAGAGGAAAGCTTTCAACCCAGATTGCATTGTTGAGAGACCTCAAATCCACACAAAGGCGTAATTCGCCAGACTTCTTTTTCGCAAGGACAATGGGAGACAACCATAAGGTGGCATCCACCTTTTCAATGATCCCTGCATTTTGGTTAGCATAGTCGACAACTCATTTCTGATAGTGTGAGGCACATTGCATAGTTTGTGCTTAACAGGGGTAACCGCCTCTTTGACTTTGATAATATGAGAAAAAGTTTTGATGCACCCAATTTTCTCCTGGAATACATCTTCAAACTTGTTCTTCCATGGTACTTGAACATCTACAGTGTTAACCAAAAAAACAGGGTTTTTATGACCAGGTTGGATAATCATATCAAACTCCGCTTGATGCCACCATCCTAACACGTTGATACCTTTAAAGGCTATATACACTTTACCATGAATGGTTTTGCTCTCAAACTTGATATCAGCCCTGAAAAATCCACTCAATTTAATTCTGCCCCGTTCAAACACAGTGGTGATAACATCAGGGGGTAACAAGACCTTTGTGAGACCAAGAGTCATTGTATTTGTTAATGAAAATGGTGGTATTCTTTGCCCCATAATCAATAAGTAGTGGAATGCCACAACCAACAATTTCAATATGCACCAAAGGATCAGCAATAACACCAGTGGCTTGAACATTATTGATTTCAACACATTCTACACACAGCATCAGTTCCACAACCTTTTTTTGAACTATATCTTGATCATTGTACGTTGTGGAATCTTGAACATATCTTACAGGAAAGCATTTGCCACCTCTGCAAACTTTGCCAAAGTGTCCTACTTTCTTACATTTGAAACATTCTTGAGACACAGCTGGACAGTTTTTAAAATTAGAGACATGACTGAATGAACCAAATCCAAAACATTGTAATCTAGAGAAACTGCGTGTGTTAGTTTTACCACCTCTGACAACGTTATCCCCTGAACTTGCACCTTTGGAACTGGAACCATTTACACTTGAAGGTGTAGTGGCCGAATTGACAAGAGCAACTCCAGTGACAGGTACATCAGTCTCAACTTGGTTAGCATCAATTTGTGAAGTTTCGATACTTTTTGCTATATCAATAGCGTCATCTAAAGATGGATTCTTGCAAGATAAGAATCTTTGCTGGATTTTTTTAGAATAGCATCTGCATACAATTTGATCACTGATGAGCTGAGATGTAAAACCTTAAAAGCAGTCACATAGGAATCAATATATTCATTAGGGGCCTGAACGAGTGTAAATAACTTGTGTCTGTGTACCACCAAATTGACTTTACCTTCAAAGTAATTACTTCATTATTTCACAGCCAAATGGAATTCATCCAGGTCTTCACCATCTTGACCAATGTACTCTGGTAAATGTTCAAACACAATCTGACCTTCCACCCCTAGATAATAGTATAACAACATTCATTTTATGTCAGCCTTAAATTTAAAACCATCAATAGCACCTAAGTATGCATTGAATGATCTATACCATAACCGCCACTTTAAAGGTGGTTCACCAGGATCTTGTAGGAATGGACTAGGAGGAGTGACAGTTTGCATAATGTACCAGCAAATGTGCCCACACAGTACAGGTAAAGAATGTCCAAAAAGAACGGAAGACCTGCAAATAAAACATGGGATAGTAATAGTAAGCGCAAGAACAGAAGCAAAGAGGAAGAAAAACGAGAAGAAGAGAAGCAAGAGAAGGAAGGATACATGAGGATTGAGGGAAAGAGTAGAAGGAATAATGCAGAACTGTAATAAAAACAAGTGCATAGTAATAACAGCAGAAGAGTGCATGTAAGGCTGTGATGTACACCAGTACAGAATAATAAAGTTTTCTTATTCTACATCCTAGTACAGTAATCGTTGATGTCCACATGGAGTGCCACTGAGCCGGAAAACAAGGGAAGAGAGTTCGACTCAACTCGCTGGTAGACAGTTGTCCGGAGGATTAAAAGAAGCATTATGGTTCTGGACCCAGAGAGAAGAAGCTGTCAGGACAAGCGGGAATGCCGGCAGAAATGTAGTAAAGATGCCAAGTGAGAGGCAACAAGGCAACGTCGCACAGAGGAGCAACTGAGGCAGACTGCGGGATACAGAACGGCGTGACAAGCGTGGAAGCACAGGAATCTGGAGAAGACGCAATGGCAACACCAGCAGTGGAGTGTGTGATCGCGGTGCCCGGACAGGAATACCCTGGTCCCTCAAATAAACTAATCAGTACCTGAAATCCAATCTCCACAGGAAAAGGAGAAGAAAAAAAAGAAAGAACTTGCAGCGGAGAAACCAACAAAGCAGCGATGACAAAAGCCGCAGTGATGACAGTTCCAACAGCGTCAGCAATGACAGCGATGGCAGTTCCTCCAACAGTTCCTTCATGAAGATGATGGGGTTCAATATCCAACCTCGTCGCCACTTGTAGAGACTGGAATGCGACAAGGAAGCATCTTTTCATTAGGTTTATTTGAGAATAAGAGTTCAGTCCTGAGGGCCCAGGAAACAGCCAGCAATTGCCCATCAGCACGAACAACAACAGTCTTGGAACACAAAGGTCGGGAACCATGACACCAGGTTCCAACCACCCTAATATAAGATACAGTAATAAACATAATACAGATAACATGCACAATGTGAATAAATACAGCACACCACAGGGCCTCTTGTTGACTTCATAGTGTCACATCATGCTGCAGTGTCATGAACTGCTTGACAGGCCTGCAGAGGTTTTTCATATACATTTAAGGCATATTTAAAGAAGAGTAATAGAATACCTTCAAAACAGTTGGTGTGTATCTAATGTCTAGTTGCTGAATGCTCACCTGTGTCCAACCAGAATTCTGTCTCTGAGTTTATTGGGGGTACAGGGTCTTCATAAAACTAGATTTTAGTTTTAGATGTGGGAGGACACTAGGATTATCATAGTATACTCCCCACACACAAATCCATCCCTCAGGACCCACATTTAGTGTAGCCGTAGACTTTGGCAATCTTGAAAATGCCCAAAATGACTAGGGTTAGCCCCATGAACCTTTACCTTATTGGTTAGGGTATCCCCAGAGGTTACACCCACTCACTAGCTTGTGTCAGGCTTAAATGTGGCATCTCCAGGCACCCCCTTCAAAACACTACTGGACCTGAAGACTATCAAAGAGGACTGACCCTGCTGTTTGCAACCTGAGAAGTGCGTTTGAGGTCTGGACCTCTCTCTTGTACCCAGGACTAAAAGGTGGACTACCAAAGTCATAAGGCTGACCTCCAGTTCAAGCTAAATGAATACAACAAGCTCCAAAAGAACTTTCCTGCAACTGCCAAGCTGATTAGTTGCAACTGGACCTGGACTGGACTCTGCCTGCCACCTTCTCTGAGTGCTTCGTCTGAGGTCCTGGGGGCTTTAGAAGTGTACTTCTGTGTATCCGATTGGGACCTAAAGGACTGAGCCAGAAGGTAAAATCTTTGACCAGGATAAACCTGGTTGGTGTATCTGACCCGCACTGCAACGTGGTCAGTGCCAAATTGTGTTTATATCCAGTTCTACCATGACCATTGCCTATGATTGGCACTCTGGGCTTCTTGGCCCTATTTCTACTTAAAACTATAAAAAATCATATTTCCAGTTCCCCTTATTTGATTTTTGTCACTTTGGTGTTCTTTTGTTTATTAAATTTTACTCATTTTGGAATTTCTTTTACTGTTTTGCATTTAGACTTCATAACTGTTTTAGTACTGCATACATACTTTACACATTACATCTAAGTTAAGCCTGTCTGTTCTGTGCCATAGCGATCAGAGAGTTGAGCTTTCTGGAGAACCCACAGCGGAAATATTACTATCAGTGATATGCACTTTTATTTCCACTGTCAACGCACTTCATTCAAACTGTTGGAGGGTTTTAGGTAGAGAAATATATCTGGGAGACAGCAATAACCAAAACTTCAATGATTCAGTGAGATATGTTCTACATCAAGTCAAAACTGAGCTCCAATATAGCGGTGATGTTCAAGGTAGAGTGCATACACGAGGCAAAGAGAATAACACAACCGCCTGCCTTACGGATCACCCGCGTCCATGTAAAAGAGACAATGCGGCTTTTGTTTGTGAGATAACACTCCTGTCTAAGGTAAAGGAAGTGCTAATTTCTTCTTCACCTTAGTTGGGACTGCTATAAGAAATAAGTTACAAGAGCACACAGACTTAGTCCACTCTATAAAAAAAAACATATAAGACAAAAAAAATCCAGAATATGGAGAGTCCGCTGTGCTTCTAGGTATCAGTAGGAGAAATATTCATATAGGAATCTGACGAAAAACACACCAGTCAAATACCATTTTTTATATGTGAAGTATCATACGGAGTTACTCTGCACATGACCACTCCAGTTCACAAACTCATTCAGTAGATGCCTACCAAAAATAATGCCTTCCATCTCAGAGGAGGCAACTGCCTCAAGGGCCTTATTAGCTAACACGGGTTCTCACCTGGTGTCAAAAGCTTCCTATGAAAGGCAAGTTAAACAGCATGGTGCAAGAAGCTTGACATTCTTGTCCAAGATCAAGTGACATCATTGCCATCCTCTGCTCTTATATTGTGAACAATATACTGAATGAAAAAGATGTTGATCTTACAGGCCCAGGTGGTAGCTTAGAAATTAAAGTGGCAAAGATAATCAATAATGGACACACAACACTGCAGAAAGGGAATACCTGAGCAGGCTGGGATGCAGGACCCTAACCTTACAATCTAAGGTGATGCAAAATAAAGAAACTGTTGGGGCATGTTAGGGCAATCAAAACCATTCATCAAGGGTTGCAGTGGAGACACATAAAATGAATAGAAGGTAGCGAACATGAGAACATGCCTGTACAGACGAGAAAAAAGGAATAACAATGCCTATTAGCCTTGTCCCACTACAGTTTTCTAGATTTGTTCAACTATGCAGCAAAAGCTAATTTTCAGAGCTGGGCTTCACCACCAGAAGAGAAAGGGTCCTCAATCGCTTTTCCATTGAGAACACAGTACTGGTCATAAGATAACTCCTCCCTACTCCCTACCTCCCACCCACCCCCTCCCTCCACTGCTCCAAAATGCAAGGATAAAGGCCTACAGGGAAAAACCAAATGTCTTTCATCCCAGGACATTGATGTGGGTATTAGTGCTGTCTGTCGAAATAAAGTTGTGAATCTAGGAACTTCTTACAGTTGCACAACAACCACATCCGGGTAATCCCAGATCAAACACCTCTAGTTCAACCCAGAGGAACGTAATCTTTATGTTCAGGTTATTGTCACTCAGCAACACCATGCATGTAATTTACTGGTGCAAAATGGTGCAAGATGGTGCAAGTGGAGCAGCTTCATGGGACGTAAAGAGTGTACAACGCTTCGTCATGTATTGGGGGGTTTCTCAATGGATAAAAAAAGTTTCATAGTGGAGAATACAAAGTTTTATTTACTAATTTATTGAGAATCCTTAGGAGTGAGTACAGAGGGGGCGGAAAGTCTGTGGGAATCCATGGTTTGAGTAGACTGCAAACACCTGGAGTTTTTTTTTTTAAGTTACTGAAAGTCGTAAAGGAATGCACATTCTAGGATATCTACAAAACATTCATTCAAGATCTTCACAAACACCAACACGCAATATTTAAAAAGAAAACAATTCACACGACATAGACACGTTTACACGTTACTGATGCAGGTCTGAAATAGCTTCTAATGTGCCGTCAATGAACAAATCAGTCCAATACCTTTTCAGCGGATCTGCTGATAAGAAACGGTAAAATGTCAAATTGTTCAGAAATCAATTTATTAGACAGACTATTTAATACTATTGCTAGATTCTTGAGAATACTAAAAATGATAACATAAAACTAACTCTTTAAAGCAGGTATTAAAATCAGAATTGTCACATCATATAACCGAAGTACATTTAAAGCAGTAAAACACATATTTAGCAGCAGAATAGCACAAGCAATGTTTTATTTAATGTAGAGTTTCTTTTCACTTTCCTCCCATCTCTTTGGGAAACAATGATTTCGGCTCAGGGACACACATTCCTGGTTGCATCACAGTGACCTTGGGTTTAGAAAACTAGGATGAAAGGACGTAGCTTTGATTTTATCCCCATGGCACCAATTAGTTGAGCCTTTAAAAACCGAAAACTGGGGGAAACAGTTTGACAAAATAAAAATGCCTGCCCCTACTTTATGACTGAATTGCAGGACAGATAGCTGTATTTATCAGGAGCGGCTCCTCTGCTAAGGCAGAGGAGCGTCGTCCCACTGCTCTCGGGGCGGTGGAAAAACGAAAAATAACATAATAAAATAAGTTATTATCATTTTATTTTTCGTTCTGTGGGGCTGGGGCTCAGGAAGGAGGAGTGGGCTGTGCACACTAAGGGGGTCATTAGGATGGCGGGCGGAAATTTCTGCCCGCCATCCTTCTGTAGAATGGGACCGCCCGCCTTAGGTGCGGGGGTCCCGTTGCAGAGATTGTACCCAGGACTAAGAGGTGCAGAGATTAGGATGCGGCCGCCACACTGGCGGGTGCATCCTGCATTCCTGACATTGCGGCGGGCAGTACACTCAGCACCGCCCGCCACCATACTAAGAAGGCATGTCTTGCACTCCCTTGCACAACATGGCAGGCACCACGCAGTGCCTGCCATGTTGTGCATGGAACTGCAGGGGCCCATGTGCACCCCCCCCCCCCACGGAGTCCCTGGGGGCCCGCAACGGGCCCCCGCAGGCAGACTCAGCATGCCTTTCTGTGGCGGCAATGCTGCCACAGAAAGGCATATCTCAGCACACATTCTAATATGGCTGGCGGTATCAAACAGACACCGCCACTATATTGAACCCATTTCCGCCCGGTCGTCTTTACGTCCGCCGCGGACCCCCCAGCCATTGTAATATGGCGGGGGGTCTTTGCTGTAAGGATGGCGGGCGGATCGCCCCCGCCGGGCCCTACCGCCGGGCCGACGGGAACTACCGCCGGGGGGGCGATCCGCCCGCCATCCTAATGGGGCCCTAAGTGTGCAGAACTGCTTGGCCGGCCGTCTCGGGCCTGCCAAAGAGTCCTGCACATTTTGCATGTTCCGCACCATGGCTGCATTGCAGCCTCGGTAGAGAACATGCACATGCTTCCTGTCCCAGTCTGAGCGCCGAACCACGGCACTCAGACCAATCCCAACGCTGCATTGCAAGGTTGTGATTAGCTCAGGGGAGCCTGTGTGCTTCAGCACTCTTCAGAAATGAGGGAGAAGAGACAGAGGCGGCAGGCGTAAATAGGTAAGTGTTTTGTTTTTAAATATTTTGTCACCCACACCCCCCTGCCCTGCTCCCGCCTGGCCCTGCCCCGGTACCTGCCAGCTGCCACTGGTACTTATATTAACAATACTAACAACAATGATGCTACAATAAATTAAACAGAGATACACAATCCTGCCACGTGTTATGCTGTAGCTGTCCCAAAACAAAGTGACGAAGCTAATAAACAGCAGGTGACAACTGGGACCCAATCAGCATCATTGCATGGTTCCAGCTGTTATTGTTGTGTTAAATGAGCTACGTTTTTCATTCAGAACCGTGATACACTAGAAGGACAACATTTGAGGTGCTCTCCCTTTGTTAGTGGCAGGGGAGATTTTGCAAACTAAATTAAAAAAAATGAGACTCTTGATTTAAGTGTTTTTAAGGCGTCATATGGAAAACCAGCAGCGACGTTGAAGTAATTAATGAAATAATGAATTAAAATACTGGACCCATAGACTGATGCAGTGTCAAAGATTGAATTAGAAATTAACATCGAACTGGAACAAAGCTACAGGATTGGAACAATCGACAGGGGGAATGCTGAAAGCTACCAAATAGAAAGAAGCAAAAGAATCTAGTGGTGCTCGGAAATAAACAGAGGAGCTTCCCGAGCTAGAGTTTTGGTTTCAATAATAACATTTGAGCATCACAAAAAGTTCAACCCTTTTTCTGGGACAGCAAAACACACAGACCAATGTTGGACGGCTAGTTAATGTCCATATTTCTGTTGTCTGACTGGCTGTGGAGACAACAATACATGGTTCATACAAATGCTTGCTATTAAAATAACATCATCTGAGAAGTACAAAATATAATTTGATAAGATGCTAACATGTAGCTTTATAGATCAAAATCTCACCCTTCTAAAGCTTAATATGGAATTGTAACATAAGTGGCAAAGCATACCCACGTTTTTGAGACTTAAAGACCACATCAATATAAAAACGTAAACAGAAGATCTTCCATTTTGATAATAGTGCATGATTTTCCTTTAAAATATATCTATCATTCGGAATGTCTCAGGATCATGATTCCGGTCTCTTACCTTTTCACTGACCGCAACTGGCTGAATGCAGCACTAGTATGTGGGTAATATTTTGGCTACACAGTTGCATAAAAGCAGTAAGTCCCAATTTTGTAATATCTAAAGCGACTCACATAATGGTGGCACAGGCTCTGCAATATTAAAATACATATCCATGTGCAATTCCATAGAGCAGTCTAATACATATGTTTAATTTCCAAGTGTCTGCTTAGAAAATGGAATTGTGACCGATCCCAGAGACATAACAGGGTAGAAGGTTTCTGAAACCCTCTACTGTACTACAGAGATTGCCACTGTAAAAAGCAAAGTTCCTGTCAGTCCAAGGTGCTGTGCAAGTACTTTAATTCAAATAAAATAAAGTTCATTGTATTGCGCACATCGAGCTTCTAGGGGGATTGACAGTCCTTGTAACAGGCTCTTGACTGTAATTCACAATGTCGGCCTTCACTACTCTCTGTAATAAAAGAAAAAAGATAATTAGCAATAGCAAAAACATTATGGTTCCAATCAAATGAATTCATATAGTATAAATGTGCATATTCAATACAGTATTGTTTAATTTATTACCAATCAACCAATTCACATTATTTGCATACTGCAACTCAATGCTCAATCGGAGTTGAGATTGGTGAGAATCAGTGGTGGCTCCTCCACTAAGGCAGAGGAGCGTCACCCCACTGAACAAAAGGAAAAATAAAATTATAGTAACGTATCCTTATTATCATTATAGTTTTCCAATTGCAGTCAGTGGCTCTTGGTTAGTTTCCATATGTGCCACTTGAGATAGGGCCCAACACCCACACCTACCCACATTGCAAAAAAAGGGTCAGGTTTCATTGGAAAAATGTGATGCCTGTATTCCATCTTTGCCCCATTGTGTTGTAGGCACTAGGCCTACCCACACAAGTGAGGTACCATTTTAACGGGAGACTTGGGGGAATACTTCGTGGCTCACTGCTGATTCTAGAAGTTACTTTAACAGAAATCTGAGGAAAATGTGTGTTTTTAGTCAAAGTGTGAGGTTTGCAAAGGGTTCTGGGTCAGGAAACCTGGTGAGAGCCATGTAAGTCACCCTACCCTAGATTCCCCCAGGTCTCTAGTTTTAAAAAATGTACATGTTTGCTAAGTTTTCATATCTGCCGCCAGAACTAGGACCCAAAATTCACAGCTACCCACATTACAAAAATAGGGTCAGTTTTCAGTGGAAATATATGATGTCTATGTTGTGTTCAAAAGTGAGGTACAATTTTCATCACAAATGTGAGGTTCAAGTTAAGATCCCACTGAGCTATAAAGAAGATCTCTGGAGCACAGCTGTGTTAAACCTTTTAGGAAAATAATCGCAATAGGAGAATTACATAAAGAAGGCTGGTCAGGAAATGCAAAAATGGGCTGACGTGTAGCACTTACCTGCGTGCATTGTTAAAATATTGCTGGGCCAATGAGAAAACAAACACACAAACATTCAACAACTTGTCCTTTGAAGGGATCAGGCTGATGGAGTCCACAGCCACTAATTTCTCCGAATGCCCTGAACAAATTGATTACGTTGAAGATTGCCTAGCCGCAAGAATCACGTACACTTCTTCAGCAAGCGACTTAAATTTACTCAGTTGTTACCGCTCAATCTCCATCTATGGAGGTGTATGCTGAAAAGATTTGGGTGCAGGAACCTGCCCGTTCCTGATACAGGAGGCCCTTACGGAGAGGCATAAGGATCAGAGGGCAAATGCTTAGCCTTAATGGGTCAGGGTACCACATCCTCTTGGCCCTATCCAGGGAAATCAAGATAACTGGGGCCCGGTCTGTCTTGACCTTCCTCAGAATAAGAGGCAGGAGAAGCAGCGGTGGAAGTACATTCAGAAACCTAATGTTTCACTACAGGCAGAAAGAGTCCCCAAGTGACCTTCTTGCTGGGAACTCCAGTGTGAAGTGTTCAAAAATGTCTTGTGCCATAAAGGAGGAAAATGGATTCTTGGCCTGTCAAGTGGCATCTGCTCATCTCATGCTCACTAGCGTTCAGAGACCCTGCCAGATGATTGTCTCTTAGGGAAATTTCTTGTCGGTCCAGTCACCTCCAACGGAACAGTGGTACCTATCACAAGATCCAAGACTCTCTACCACCCTGCTTGTTGCAATACCACATGGCAGTCAAGTTGTCTGTGAGAAACTGTATTGGCCTCTCTCTGATGGATGGGATACAAGCTTTCCGGGTCAGCTGTGTGGCACAAGGCTCTTAGATTGATGTGGAGGTTCAGTTCAGCTGGAAACCACAGACCTCCGATACCTCTCCTACATTGCCACCCAAACTTTGAGACGTTGCATCTGTTACCACTGTGATAGGACACTTTGGAGGGGCAACAGATAATGGCCATTTGCATGGCAAGTTGGTGTTCACCTACCACCACTGGAGATCTTAAACTCTCTCCAACGAGATGCAGACGTTGTCCAACAGACAGCCACAGTGTGGCACCCACTGGAAATTGGGGTTCCACTGCAAAACCTGCATATGCCAACGACTGCAAGAGACCAGGAAGAGGGATGAGACCAGGATCTAAGAATCCTCTGACCTGACATTATTGAAACCCAGGCTTGAACATGAAATAACAGGAAAAAAGCCTGAATGTTCTGATCTTCTTGCAAAGTGGGAAAACTTTGCATGCTACTGTGTTCAAGATGGCCCCTATGATGAGAATTCTGTGTGTCAGCATCAGATGTGTTTTTGATTTATTGATGGAAAACAGAAAGAAGGGCGATGGTCCTTTGGAGGTGGTCTGCGACTGAATGTGGCACACCTGCCCAAAACTGCCAGTCATCAAGGTATGGGAATACAAGTATCCCCGAGTTACATACTTGCACTGCAACCACTGCCTTCCTTCGTAAACACCTAGTAGGCCAAGGTGGGGCAGACGAATAGAAAGGCAAACTGAAAAGGATCCGACCCCTCCAAAAACCGCAGTTAGTGTCTGTGGTAGTGCAGGAACAGCACATAAAAGAACTTCAACGTGCAAGCCCAAACATAGCATCCAATTCCCTGAATCCACGGTAGCGAGAACCTGGGCTAGAATGAGCCTTTTCAATTTCTCCTTCTGTAGGAAGGCATTCAGGGGGCAAAGATTCAAAATCAACCTCAGCCCTTAACCTTTCTTGGGTAGCAGGAAGTAGCGGGTATAATACCCCGTCACCTATTTCCAAGTCAGGCACGCTCATGATGGACCATTTGGTCAAAATCGACTTGACTTCCTACAGACGGATCTCTGTATCATCTACTGTCACTTGAGCAGGAACTGGTAAGAAATAAGGAGGGGACTGAAATGAATAGCGGAGTATACCCTTTATGAAAATTTTGTAACAACCACCAATCTGAAGAGATGGATTTCCAGACGGATAGGAGATATTGAACCCTGTTGGCTGTGCATGGTCCTGCAAGAGGAAATCAAAGGGGTTTTGAAACCGGTGCAGTGAATGAGGAGGTGGGACATTTCTCCCCTCAGTGGTGCCTGTGGCCATCTCAGTGTCTTGTGGAGAAATTAAAAAAGCCATTAAAAAAGTATTGGCTGCCTGAGGAATGGCTGCAAGGGCAGCTGCTGTAAATAAGACAGCCCAAATGAGTAGCCACTAAAGGTTCTGTACTACTGGTAGAATTAGAGATGTTGGATATCAGCAGAAAATCCTACAGTGCACAGTCCACACAGTTTCTTTGTGTCAGGGCCGGCCTGAATCACACATTGGTAGAGTGTTGTTTATCCCACAAAATAAGTCTTTGTTTCTAGTGTAGGCAGCAGTAAATCAAGGAATGCGGCTGCTCTTTTGACAATCACTGTTAAAGAGGCAATTTTTTCTGTGGCTGGATGAAGTGTCCAGCCCACTAGCTTTTTTAGATTCTAATACAATCCAGCATTGGTAAAGTGAAGCGGGAGCAAGTTGACCGTCTAGTTTTCGTTGTGATCTAGTATGTTCAGAAACCCTGGACCTGCGCCTGAACATGAGCTGCAGGGGCCCCAGGCCTCTTATAGAACTGGCATTAAAGGAGAGGCTTGGGGTCGCTTTACAAAGTTGGAAACTGCATTTAGGTAGGGAGACATAGATCAGTCATAGGACGACGTCTGCTCTCGCTTTATAGATTGGCATTGTGATCAGATCCGGCATGACCAGCATGGCCCCAGGAGCTGGAGTGGAGCTATGTGTCAGCACCAACAAGGAACCAGAGGAGTTCCAGCATGGTAGGCGGAGCTGGGCAGGACCTTCCATCGAAAGCGCAACTGGTAGCCCCTGCAGCTCAATATGGCCCGATGGCTCTCCAGAGGAACCGATATCGCCATGAAGATTTCGAGCATGGTCTCCTTAAAGGCCGCCATCTGCTGAGGAGTCGACAAAGGACCAGGAAACTTGGGTTGTCAATGTCAGCCTTGGGATGGGCTTAGATTTGGAAGATGCAGGTGGAGTTGGGTCTTTGGAATTCAGACTGCACAGCTTCTCACCTGAATTAGAACAGAAAGGGAGTTGGTGAATCCCACTGGGCCTGCTTGAACCTCACCCATGGATCTGCATGAGGATTGAGACTTTACAAAGCAGTGGCCCAGCGAACTGGAGCAGCATCAGTAAAGTTGATTCAAGTGTGAACTCCTGTGTTCAGCGACATAGCGCTTCAGTTCAGTTCAATTCAGTTTAAAAGCTTTATTCGGTTGAATTAATCAGCCATACAGCATAGCAATAGTTAAAACATACAAAGAGAAGATATCATCAATTTGGGTAACTACATCCATATAAAACATCCATAAAAAGCGACGGACACAAATTCATTATACAGTTAGTGCAAAGAATAGCCTTTCATAAGTTTAACTGGGATTCCAGCGGCAAAGTCCAACAGGGAACATCAAAGTGCAATGTGCAAAATACAAAATGGTACACAGTCCAGTATACTTTAAAATACAATCACTGGTTAATAACAATTGATTTCCTGATATTAATGGTCTTTAGTAAAAATGATGCTAGGTGGAAACACAGTCCTGGATACTCCATACCGATAAGCAGGTTCATGGCATCCTGCGGGGATCTAATATTATACTTTAAAAAGATAGGTTTTAAATAAAAAATTCTAAAATTTGAATAGAATTTAGAAAAAAGTAAAATATGGAAGCAACTTTGCTGGGAAGCTCCATCACATGGACACGGAATGGTGGTGCTGTTTCATTTTAGGAAAAGCTACCAAATGATGGGCTATGCCTAATCTTAGGCGTGTCAATACGTATCTATGGGAAGTATTTGTTACAAAAGTTAAATACGGTTGGAAACCCTTTACAAGTTCCAGTTGCCGGTAGTATATCACTGTCGATTGTTATACAGGAACAGGATACCCTTTTCGCCTCCAGAAAAACTGTTTTGATCTCAGATTTTGATATAGAATCTGTAAGGCATGGGTCCAAACGTATATCACATTTGAATAAGCAAGCAAACCAATAACAAACGTACTTAATCCACGGTATTTTGTTGCTATTATCTAACCTTAAACAATCTCGAATTAAGGTTTGTGTGAACGCCGTCTCTTCATTACACCATATGGATTTCCAGAGGAGGAGGGGGCGCATAGCCGCTAGGTCTGAGATATAGTCTAGACCTACCTCATTATGGATTAATTCAGTAGAGGCGGAGGGCGGGACACATAGCAAACGTTTAAGGAACAGGTTCTCTTCAGTTAGTAGGGAATTTTTTGTACAATAACCCCAAAGTCCTGCCCCATATATAGATGAGTTCACACACCTAGCCTTATAAATATCCACCATAGCCTTTGGTCTACGATTTCCTAATTTAGCTACAAATCTAAATATACCATTGGCATTCCTCGACATTTTAGACCTAACATTGGCATGTTCAAGTTCCATTCCCTGAAAAAGTCACTCCCAAATAACAGAACAAATTAATCACCTGTACCCTAGAATCATCAATATAAAAATGCCTGGACAATTTGGGGTGCTTACCACATGCCATAATAAATGTTTTCATTTTATTTATAAGGAGCTTCCTTTTGTCAATAAATAATTTAATATTGTTAATAAGACGCTGTAGTCCAATAGGAGTATGGGACAGTAAAACCGCGTCATCAGAGTATAAGAGAGAATTGGTACGGTTTTCTCAAAAATCATGGGGGAATCAGCCGGAATTAGCCTCAGTGCTGAATCTACATTATTAATAAATAATGAAAATAATAATGGAGCCAGCACACATCCCTGGCGGATGCCTCGTTTGACATAAAAAAAAAAGGGTACATTCTCCTGTTAGTCCATTCCGCACTTTACTAGAGAGTTTCTCATATAATCTTGCTAAAAAGAAAACAATCTCTTTAGGGGCGACCATTTCTAATAAAAGTGGCCACAGGATGGAATGGTCAACCAAATCAAAAGCGCTGCTGAGGTCCGCGATACATAGGTATAAATTACCTTCTTTTGCTAGGGTATGTTTACTAATCAATATGTCTAGGTTTACACATTGTTCCAATGTGCCTAGGCCTTTCCTACATCCATATTGGACTACTGAGAGGATCATATTATCATTCGCCCAACTTTCAGGTCTTTTAAGTAAGATCCTACTAATTATCTTAATACAAGAGTCCAAAAGGGAAATAGGACGATAGTTACTCGGTTCAGACTGTGACCCTTTCTTATGGATAGGTATGATTATCGAATGACCCCATGACAACGAAATTGAATCCTCAACAGCAGCATTAAAAACTCTAGTTAAAATTGGGGACTACAGCTCCATTTCATTCTTATATAGGTCAATTGGCACCCCATCTGGGCCCGGGGCCTTGCCCCCCTTGCTATTTATTAGTCCATCAAAGACTTCCTCAATATCAATCAACAGGGGTAATACAGGCCAATTAGTAACATTTTGAGTAGATAAGTTAAAATTGGATGCACTCCTATCAGGATAGTTAAAAATACTAGAAAAGTGTTCCACCCAGGCATTGCAATTGACTAAGGAATTCAATTCCGAAATGTGGTTGTTCATCAAAAAGGGGCTATTGACTGTTTCCCAAAAAAAGTTTGCTATCGTTCGTGTCAGCTGCTAAACTCAGTTTATCCCAGGCTTCAGTTTGGAGCTCTACCTTTCTGCCATTAATTGCTAACTTATAAGTGAGACATAAATGTTCGATAATATCCAATTGTCTAGGTTTACTATTCAAGGCCTTTTTCAGATCCTGTAACGCTCTAGAACAGTTCTGGTCAAACCAGCCCACATTATAATTTTTGTTGACTCTATACAGTCGACTTAAAGAACCTTCCACAACCTTATTTATCTTGGAGAAATTAGACAGTATCATTTTAGCATTAATATCATCTTCAAGACACATTTTAATTTCTTCCCTACAATCATTTATTACCTTACGTTGAAAATCAATAGGGATTATTCTGGCCCATTTAATCTGTATCCCATTAGATCTACATGGGGTTACATGTAAGCCATGTGTGACATTCGGTGTGTTTTTTGTTCCCCAGCATAATAAAGACATAGAGATACTATTATGGTCTCTTGTAGCCTGTACTTGAATCCTGGGTATAGAATGCAGACCTCTTGCATTACAGGAAATTAACATATGATCGATATTGGTTACTGCATTCCTTCCCGTAAAAGTTGGGCATTTCACATTATTCCCGTCAGTCGCACAAATTAACAAATCCAAGTGTTCTTTGTCAGTATCCCCCTCCTAAAACACAGACATTAGCCAAAGAGAGGGGGCACATCTGAACATTAAAATCGCCCACCCAAATGATGATAACTGAATTTCTAATAGTGCCAATCATATTGTTGAGTTCTTTTTCCAAGACACAGCCCACCGTCCGGCGAGTAGGACCAATCACATTGTTATAAAAATTAACTACAATTGCATCACTGCCCTCGATGGATTGGAGCCACATTATCTGACTATGTGGGCCGACGAGATACAATATTTTACTTTACATATCCTCATCTTAATAGAAATTAAAATCAACAGAACCCCTTTGGCTCTACCGAATGTAGAGGCTACGGCAGGTAACCAATACGAGGTAAATCCTTCTACATTAATTGGGTCTAGACTCCATGTTTCTTGGAGACAAATAATATCATGTAATTCTGAAGAAATGAAGTCAGACCAAGACGGGGTCTCTAATTTGTTTGTTATGCCTGATAAGTTCCAAGTAGTGATTGTAAGAGGACTCCTCCCCTGATGTAGGTAAACTAACTTCCTGCTCCACAACAGTGTTTAGTAATATAGGACTTTCTATAATATCACAGGAATTTCTTGTTGGTATGATAGTCTCCGGTGTTTCTCGGGGTAGCATCCCTGCTTGTTTATCCTCACACATTAACATTTCAGACCCATAACTACTACATAACTCAGTACCTTTCTTTCTCCTTAGTCGGAGGGCTCTGGTCCAGCTGAACATTATGATCCTTTCCCGCCCATATGGTTTTCTGTACTAAGTACTTGGGCTGGGCCGCCTTACGTCAGTCATTACTATCCAGGGAGCTCAGCACCTGGAATCTATTAACTACAGGGATATTGCAATGGAGTTGTTTACTGAGTGGAGGGATACCCGGGCATTGATTGGGATCAAACTGATTATCTCTAGTTATACTAGGCCTCAAGTGTCTATAATAAAATCCCAATGGGAGGATATTCTGGTTACATATCCTGGACAATGGTGAATTCTCTAAAGTATTACATGTCCACCTGGGGGAACAAAAGTTAATATTTATGCAATCCCCTTCTAGACATTTATTAAGCGAGCCTATCCAACCAACTCTCCGGGTAGTCAATATCTGATTGGCACCCGCCATGGGCTGCCCACAATTTCTAGATAGCCAGTGGATGGTTTTATTTTTTAACATATCATAGTTTTCCACCTGGCCAGCCCGTAGTTTAGGTACATTGGATAGGACAGCAACGTAAGGTTCGCATTCCGGAGGTAAATCTATTCGTTTAGGTAGTAAAATATCCTCCGGGTCCAGCTTAGTAGCCTGTTTATTCCAGGGGCCAGGTATGGATAACTCATCAGACCCTATCCCTGCTGTTGACTTCTGTATCCGGGCTGGATCAACAGGGGCAGTAAAACTTTCGGGTCTTACATTTACCATTGTGTGGGGATGCCCTTCTCTATTATTAGCACACAACTACTTTGTGACCAAAACAACAGGGACAGTTGTTGATACCCTATCTTCGTCTAGAAACCTGTCCATTCTTCTAGTTTGTTCTAGTTGCCTCTCACTAACTTTGTCCATATTTCCCTCTAACTTATGTACTTCTCTTATCAAAAATTCCAGTTTCTAATAGAGCGGTCTGAGGAGTTCTGTTATTTTCTCGGTAATAATTTTTAATGTAAGATCGGGATATAAAGGGTCTGACTGTACCTGTCTTGCATGTGATCCCTTACTGTTTGTTCTTCCGTCTTTTCTGATCTTGGAACTGCCCTGGCTAGTTAATTTCTTTTTACACCCTCAAGTATTTTTGGGGGATAGTGGGGTAACGGGAATCGATAAAGTAGGTGTCAAAGATATCAGTTTATGATCAACATGTGGTTCTGCAACCAGGTCAGCATCTCTTGGTATTACAGTACCTGTTTCATCTATTATTATAGAACTTTCCATGGAGGCTCTTGGCCCATCCACAATGAAAGCACCCCTATGCTTCTTCCCCTTATCACCTCCCTGTGGGCTAGGGCCTAAAGATAAACGTCTCTCGGTGCGATCAATTTCCTCTGAGAGTACGTTTACCACTCTTACAAGGTAGGTATCTATAGTGGCGCATGATTTTTCAATCTCCCTTTTGTTAGTTTTCCTATTAGCCATCCTGTAAGCACCGATTTTGATATAATTAAGTACACACTAGAGATCTAATATTTAAAGCACTAAAAACCGGGTTACAGATGTCCTTTGAGATAATTCAGAGATAAATACCAGGTCCCACTTTGTACTGGACAGGGGGGTGGCCCAGCCCGGCCTCCTCCGGCCTCAGACGGCCCAGTCCTTGTCCCGGGCTTCTCCCGGCGCTGCCCCCGTGCGTCCCGCGAAGCAGGTGGCGCACTGAGTTAAGTAACAGCCGGTGGTGGGAGGGGCTGCTAGCAGTCAGCTGGTGATGGCCCCATGGACTCCTGGATCTCCGAGTTCCCGCTCGCGGCAAGCAGCAAACACCCCACAACTCCAAATGCAAAGCGTCACCCGCGAAGCGGGTGGCGCGAGGAGTTAAGTAACAGCCGGTGGTGGGAGGGGCTGCTAGCAGTCAGTTGATGATGGCCCCGTGTACTCCTGGATCTCCGAGTCCCCGCTCGCGGCAAGCAGCAAACACCCCACCACTCCAAATGCGAAGCGTCACCCGCACAGCGGGTGGAGCGAGGAGTTAAGTAACAGCCGGTGGTGGGAGGGGCTGCTAGCAGTCAGCTGGTGATGGCCCCATGGACTCCTGGATCTCAGAGTCCCCGTTCGCTGCAAGCAGTAAACACCCCACAACTCCAAATGCGAAGCGTCACCGCTTCATTTTCTGCACCCTGATCACCTTCGACCGTATCAGGGGGCACATGTTGCATGTCTTTTCATCGTAACTAGAACCAAGGTACCACAGGCAAAACATCATGCAGGTCCTTGAACGATATCTGCTTTCTGCTATCGCTGCACAGCTTGAACCCTATCATCTTAGACAGGAGACATTTTCTTTGATACTATGCTGTTCCTGAATTTTGGCATTGGTAAAGTTGGGAGTAGAGCCCAATCAGCATCAAATGGAGCGGAAAAAACATTAGTGACATAAGTGCACAAGAATAGAGCCTATTTATTATGGGGTGGTGCACGGCTGTCATGGAGATAGACGGCACCACCTGCAGGTGCATGGTACCAATTACTGCTTTAAAAAACCAGGTCCAGTCTGGTGCCTGGGATTGTTCTAAAGGTGAGGAAACTGGTTATTACTATCCTTCAGAATGTTTTCTCCATATGTAGTAACAGGCTGATAACCATGGGGTTTGCCTGTTCTCATTATTCATGGATAAGTTGCCCTGAGAGAACAGTGGCCAAGAGTCCCACAGAAAGTTAAACTGCTAGACAAAAAAACTTCACAACCCAAGGCATCCAGCTTCTTGTAGTCCCTAACTGGAGGAGTAATTGGGAATGCATTTGAGACTCTCCAGTGATGGAGGGGTGACAAAAAAAACGTGGGTCACCCAGACGAGGTCAATGCATCTGGTAATCGAAGGACCTGTTGATTAACCCCTTCGCAGCTGGAGGGATTCCCCCGCTGTGCTGGGGGGCGGGGGGCGCTTACAGCGCCCCCATGCTCATGACGAGGTCAGCTCGTCATGAGCCACGGCGCTCCGGTGCTCGTCATGACCGCGCCCATTCCAATGGAACGTTCAGCACAGCAGGGGAATCAGGCCAGCGTGCGAGCGTTCCACCGTACGGGCGCGGGCATGACGGGCTCAGCTCGTCATGAGCACCGGAGCGCCGTCGCTCTTGAGCATTCAAGAGGTTAACAGAATCCTGGATTCTTGAGTTTGTTGGTTAAACACTTTGTAAGTCTGAAGTAGAGAGCATTGGTATAGTAAAGGATCTGGTGCAGTTGAGGCCTGCACTCTTTGATGGCAACTTATGTCAGGGAGGAAACACTCCAATGTTATCCTAGTATTGAAATAACTTTTTATTACATTGTTGACTTTACTTTGCAAAGAGTTTACAATCCATATTGACATCCATATTTTTTACTTCTGTAGTAGGAGACGTTTCAATTTTTAAGGGGCTGTCTGTGGTAGTGTCCTAGGTTTTACAAATTCAGAAAGAGAGAAAGGAGCTCAGTTTTTTATTGTCATTTTATAATCATTTAGGTGTCTACTGCCTGTAGAGGTTTGGAGAGAGAGAAAATCAGAGAGTTTCCGAGTTTCAGAATAATTTGGGTATCGTCAACATAACAGCTGCAAGATGCTTAAATGTGTTGATAGTTCTGAAAGTGAGGCACAGTATATAATGAAGCATACAAATATTTGAGCTGTGAGAAAACGCCTACCTACGTTTGTGAGAAAGGTGCTGATCAAAAGGGGCCAATGTCACAATTTGCATTTTGTCTGTGAGGTAACATCAATTTTACAATAGTGCCTTGATTTCCTCTCTCCTTTAGCATTTGGAGTAGCAGTTGCTAGTAAGCTATGTCAAAAGCTGCTGAAATTTCAACTAGGGGTGATCCAGCGAGATTACCAGCGTGGTTTACTCATAAACTACCATACTCACTTGGGCCCATAAACATTCACACATAAGCCGATAATCACTGCTGTGATCAAAATGTAATATTCCTGCGTGTTGAATTTACCTTTACACCAATTATTACCAACCCTATCACCTTGGATCTTAATTTCCTCTGGTCAATAGATCAGGTTGTTAGCAGAATAGGTAGAAATGACATTTACTTTTGTTTCTTAAATGACCACAGACTCGAGAGAGTTTTAAATGTTTATCTAGTCAATAATTTTGTGAGTCAGATACCAATACATGTCATACACCAATTACTTTAAGGAAATGATCAAGAGTAAAACAAAATGACTTTGTTAAAATCTCATGACGATGGTACCTAGAAAGGGGGGAAACAGAGAGCAGTACAAGGACACACTACACAGAATTATATTTACCTAGAATGGTGTGAGGACCAACCACTGGCCAAGGAGCTGGAAATGAGACTCCCAAGTAGTCATGAGCCAACAGATCAGGACAGGTTCAGGACAGGATATGTGACCTCTTCTAAGAGCAACGCCAGTGTCGCACCCCTCTCTGGCACTATTCTCTTTGATTCTTCCCCTTTTGGGTGGACAGATTCTTCTTCAGCAATCTCTTCAACTCTTCTCTCTCTCCGTCTCTTCTCTCTCGATTCTTCTATCATCATAGTGCTCAATCAGCGTCTCTGACCTACGTGACATCCGCCGTCATCTTCATCGGTGATGGGTGTCATCAAACTGACTAAGCTTACCTTAGTTTTATTATTCTAAGTGTATGTACCACCCCCAATGTTTGCATATTCGTGAAAACCCCTACTTCTGATTGGACAAGGTGATGGGGCGAGGTCATCACACCATACTAATGTAATACTTATCTTTAGCTGATTGTTCAATATTTCCGCCCCTTAATTTACTTTCCCAAGCTTTATTCCCACACGCATTTTCATATTAGGTGTGTTCACAATGTATATGAATTTTGACTTCTTCTCCTTCCCTTCTTCAGGTTGAGAGGTGAGTTTTCCAAGAGCTTCTTAGCTAGAGCAACCGTGGCTGAGTTTCAAATGACACATCATGGATCAGGACGGGTTTGGTGCGCTTTCGCACAGATCAGGTGGGATAGGGATTTTAGTCACCCTCCAGGCCCAAATACGTACTAATAATAAAGTTAAAGAAAGGCATGTTAGAATACGAATACAAATGAATGCACTGTATACCACTTATTCCTACTCTAATCCCTTTAATGTATTTAACTTTTGCATTAGCAGTTTAGTAAAACGTGATTTAGTTTAAGCATAGCATGTGCATTAACATGTGAGTTTTAAGCAGCCATTTTAATAGCTATTGCGCCGCTGCAAAGTTTCCCACCAAAGCAAAAGACGTCGTACTACGTAGATGCAGTAGACGCATACGCAGAAAGTTCCCACGTTTTCGGCAGCCATTTTTAAACATTCGGGTTACTTATTAGTAAAACACATAGGCAAGCTTCCCCTAGCTTTAATGTAACAATGTATAATGGAATTATTAGTATTTACGAACATGTTGATTACAATATTACATGTTATTTGAGAGGATTGCATCGAGCAAGTCTCCTTATGAAACATTGCTCCATCAGGGGGAGTTCAGTCTAATGTGTTCCAGAGGTCGTTCCCGATAACAATTATTGCTGATTTAGAAACTTTTCCAGCTCAAAAATGTTTGTTTATAAGAGAGGATTTTATTTTGCTGAGGGAACTCGAAGACCTGGATGAATGAGGCTTTTGTAATCAGTTTGCCCAGAAGAGGTCTTTAGGATATCAGTTTGTATTTTGTCAGTTCCCCCGGTTCGAGTCACCTTTACTTGAGGGTTGGCTTCTTTTTTATTCACTCTGGAACATTCAAGACGAACATGGTTGAATAATATTAGCTTTGGTTGGATAGGCCTTATGGAAGCTTGGAGTATGCGCTTGAATATTTTGGGGGGGCATGGGTAAGTAGGCAGTCCAGTGATAATTATAGTTTTACATGATTGGTAGTTTTCTTTAAGTGAAAGAAGGTTGAATGAGCAGAGCTTTAGTTGTTCATTACCGTGGACTCACTTGGGTGTGTTGTGGTAATGAGCTACCTTTGTTACGAATTGGGTCTTGATATTCGTGTCTTTTTGTTAAAGTGTGCTGCATTGGAGTTGCAGTATTCTGCACAATGATTAGTGCTATCGAAGATGCTTTCCTTGTTTTGAAATTCTTATACAGTTTTGAAGAGTTCTTTGGTCAGATGAATGGTGTCTGTGATACACTGAAAGTAGTTTGATTTTTGACGGCTGACTGAAAGATGTGGGATTATAGTTGTACCTGTTTTATATTTCTGGTTGTTCATCTTTCTTTATTTTCTTTTAAGGCATGTAGTTTTTCTTGTTTACCTCAATGGAACCAGCCATGTGTTGAGATGTGGTTGGCAATATTGAGAGGCTTTGAGGGGAATTACATTGTCAAAGGTGTCAGAAAGCCTGTGATAAGACTGGTTAACATGCATCTAGAAGTTCTGAAAGTGTTGACTTTGAAGCTCACCCATCTCCTATCAGGGATCTTTATTTGGTGTTGACTGGAAAAGCGAGACAATTTCGAAAAGTTTATATTATAGGTAAACCCAGCCCCACTCAGGAAAGGAGCAGATTGAGGACTGGGTCTACAGTAGAGGGTCTGTAACTTCCAACCCAGAAGCAGAGGTGATGCTGCCCCACGAGTGCTGCTGTACCTACAGTACAAGGTATATGAGGTAGGCAGGAGTCCCACCCATGACAAGAGTGATATTGCCCCAGTTTAGGCACTGCAAATAAAGTGGTAGGGTTGTGTGTGCTACTGAGAAGATGTGGTGATTCAACCCTACTGGTTGTTACTAGAACTACAGTAATAAGTTACTGGACCTCCACCCACTAGTAGATTTGATGCTAATCTAGGTGAATAACTGAACCTACACTAGTAGCTCTATAGGCCCCACTTAGGAGAGGAAGTGATGCTGCACTTAGATAACTTCTGAACCTACTGTAGATCTGTGGTGCCCACCCAGGACAGAGGTGTTTCCCATGGTAAGTGTAGTAAGAAACCCACCTTAGTAGATTATTACAAGCCACAAGCTAGCCGCTTATTAGTGAGAACCACAAACATTTTTTAATCATGTGCCCTTTAGCTGTGTTGCACAAAACGTGGCCACCGTGTTAACAAGAGTGATGGTCCATGGCTTCTGGCCCTAAGCCCTGTTGAAATAGGGAAGATGCCACAGGAAGGCATCATAAACCTTCATCCTTTCACCTAGACACCCTAGGAGGAGGGGTTTAATCAGTCCCCCACCCCCCCTGCTTGGAGTCTCAGGCTTTGGAGGAAAGGGACAATGGGGTAGCAGAGAAAGGGCATTTTAGTGATGCAAAAAAGTGAGGAAAGACAAAAACTAGGAGGAGAAAAAAACACTGCGGTGGAAAATAAAGGTACACAAAATGCAGCACTTGGCAAATACTAATACAATTAAAAAAAATATCTTTACTTTTCAAGCCCTCAGAAACTAAGAAGCACCCTGCATCAGACCGAGTACGTTTTAGGTAATATGATTTATAGGAGGAGAGGCAAGAAAGACAAACAACTCTGGCTTACGACAGTTAACTCCTATGTGCACTGTATTAAATGTTGCTCTTACTTCCTCTCCCACATTCGTTGTGTACACGTGTCCTTTCGCCTTTCACCCATGTACATCCCCACACCACAATGTTTCAACACAATCAAGTTTTTGGTGAAGTTCATCCAGTGAAATGAATCACCTAGCAGCATCAAAGATGAGACTGCAGATGCTCCCATTACCCAGGGCACAGTTCATGGTCAGCTATGAAAAATTAGCGTTCTTAATTGTACAGCTAACTTGTTCATGCAACTAAGGTTAAACTCAAAGGATGTTGTGATAAAGTTAAGATTAGGCACAAGTGTGACAGAGTGTGATGCTGTTCTAATCTTTTAGGGATGCATTATAATCATCAACAACAGGATCACCTTCAAACTCCTCATTCACGCACACAAGGCCCTACACAACGCCGGACCAGCATACCTCAACGACCGACTCAGCTTCTACATCCCCACCCGCAGCCTCCGCTCAGCCAACCTGGCCCTCGCCACAGTTCCACGCTTCCGGAAAACTACCGCCGACGGCAGATCCTTCTCCTACCTCGCCGCAAGGACCTGGAACACTCTCCCTACCGACCTACGACAGACCCAGGACCTGCTGACCTTCAGAAGACTTCTCAAGACCTGGCTTTTCGATCAGTAGCAGCCCCCCTCCTCCCCTCCACCCCACCCACAGCGCCTTGAGACCCTCAAGGGAATGTAGCGCGCTTTACAAATGGATTGATTGATCCACATGTATCCTGTTGCTATATTAATCTTAGGATATTACGATGAAGATTATAGAATCATGTAAGAAGAATATTAAATGTAATTTTATGTAACCCGAGAATGAATGTAGTAAAAGCGCATGTTAAAGGAACTATATATGTGTGAAGAATATATCTGTTTGATTAAAGTGTTGAATTTGTGGCCCATATACGTTCATATGTTAAATGTGTATAACGTTCCTATTTTAGCCAAACTAGGTAGGCCTAACTTTTGTTTCTCCCTGTTCGCTCTCAAGTTGAAATCATTAATTGGAAGTCATATGCCTGTGGAATATTTTCTTTTCTTTACTTTCATGTATCTGCTGCAGGTGCAAAGATCCACCCTTGTTAGCTAGAATAACTCCATTGTTTTAGAAGTTAGGCAACAGTAGGTAGGAGAGGAGGTCTTTGACTAAGCGGAGATGATAAAATGGGAGGATGTTTCTCGTGTTTGGAAAGGCTTGGGAACCAAGGTCATCGAGCAGGAGTTTGGACGTTCTATTACTTCATGAAAAGTTACCTTCAAGGATGAGGCGATCACGTGATGTAATTGGGGGGGTGTTTTCTGACTTTATTATCAAGAATTAGGTAAAGAGCCAAAGATTGCTGCTTACCTGGGAAGAGAACAGTATCTTAGAATGAGCTCTGTAGCTTTATACGACTTGACCCAAACAACGTAAGTGTACATCTTAGGAAGTCTTCACACGCTGACACCTTTTAGGTACTTGCCTGGGAAGATGTAAAGTAGGGATGTCACCTTAGCAATAGTGTAGGGACAGATTAGGGTGTACTCCTGATTACAGATTGCCAATGGAGAAGGCTCTCGTTGCGATATCCATAATAAGTTGTGTCTTGATTTTAGAATTAGTTATTCTATGTATCTTACAATGTCTGAACGTTGTCCGAAGATTTAGTTTTGTATTAATGCCTATGTATTTTTATACTCTTGTAATGAGATGTCTATATGTCCTTCTTTTCTCATATGTATAATAAATTCTTTAAATATAACATAGTAATTGGTGTTCTTTAAGGTCATATTCGGAGATAATGTGCAATTGGAAGTGATTTTCCCCTCTACACTTGCAAGCAGGCAAAAAGATCATTGACCAGAGGTTCTTGAGTAAATCTAGAACAACATGGAACCTGGACCCATCAGGTGCAATAACGATGGGAATGTCCGTCCATGGTTGTGATTAAGAAAACACTTTAATACTGTACAAATGTAAATACATGTCAGAGTAAAAGAGTTACCAAACAATTAAAATCACACAAATCAAATGAGTAACAAAAAAACGCAATGAATGCCTTTGCACACTGGCCCTGGGGTTATTCCCATCTAACACCAATAGACCCCTTGCCAAATCGCTAAAGTGAGTATTCAACCTTTTTCACAAAAAGGCAGAAGGGTGAGATAGTACGCCTCTTTCTTCGGTAGTGTCATTATTACATCCACTGATGAGCTCTCCTTTTGTGATCGTATATTTGGCATGATGCAAAAATAATACATTATTTCACGAGTAAAATAATTGTAGTGTTTTATCTTTTAACTACTGTACACATCACTGCGGGAATAACGCCTACAAAATAAGCTCTGCCTTATGTCTTGTAGCTGTTGAAGGTTCAATTGATCCCCTTCATACTGCCCTATCTGGCGGACTGGCATCATCATTAGCTGGGCTCCCGGTCCCTCGTTATCACCTCGGAGGCTGCTGGCTCATTTGTAAGAGCTAAGCAGTGGGGTCAAAGCTGACCAGGGTTATCTGACCTCCGCGAATACAATTCTGCTTTCACAAGGTCGACGAAAGAGACGCTGAAAAGGGCCGTGCAACAGGCACACCATTAACTGTTAACACAATGTTTGTTTAAATCCCCTCGTGTAAACACAGCGTGGTTAGTGACCTTTCCTTTAAATCCACTGTCATGATACTGATTAACATGTCAGGATTTAGATTTTCAAGCGGGATTTCAACTACATGATAAGGAGGACCGGCTTCTTTTCCCATCTCGCAGTCTCCCCTTGCTTCAACATGCGCATGAACAGGGTTGGCAGTATTTTCTGCCAGATTTACAATGCTCTCAGCACCTTTTATGCTTAGAAGCAGAAAAAAAGTTTGCTTTGTTGGCGCAAATGGCATTCTGTGTCTCAACGCATTCGTTTCTGAGTGGCAATATATGGAACTGACGATTGAAGTAAATATGCAATTTTCTACAAGTGTAGAGCTATTGGTGGGAAAGGAACTATTGGAGCCATCTGGAATAGAGTGAACACCCACAAATATGCCAGTTGGCCTTCACACATAATATCCTTAGTCAAGCTTAGTGGCAAAACACTGAGCTAAAATGCATATTGGACTTGCTAAATGCCTCCATATTTACAGGAGGCGTATGGAAGGACATTAGTCCAAGTGAAAAAATAACAGGGGGGTGGGGGAATTTCAGGGCATTTGTGACTGAAAGCCACTAGTAGAAAATATGCATGCTAAGAATTAGAAGAATGCACAGAAATCTACCATTGTTGTAGATGTAGGTTCATCAACCTTGGATTTTTGTCGGCCCTGAAATAAAAGTAGCATCTTTATTTGTGAACTGACCAACTTAGGGCTTGATTTAGAACTCGGCAGACCGGTTACTCCGTCACAACAGTGATGGATATCTGGTCCGCAGAAATATAAATCCAATTACATCCTATGGGATTTATATTTCGGTGGAAGGGATATCCGTCCGCCGAGTTCTAAATCAGGCCCTTAGTCTCCAACAGCATTGTTTGTATGTGCTCATGTATGCCTTCCGATTCTTATTTGTTTAAGTTTCTGATGAGCAGTGATTTAATCTGTGACCACAGTCAGACGGTATGCACAACTGATGCTGCTGGTAAGTTCCTGTGGACTCAATATCCCATTTACTGACCAAAGTGACTTAGAGTAGTCAAGTCCATGCAATGGTATTTGCTTTCTGAAAGCGCACGCTGATGGCACTTATTTAAATGGACTTCTGAATGGAAATCAGGATAATGTTAATATTGATGTTGATGTACGCAATGATACATGTATGTATAAAAACAAAATCCATCAACTCATACTGATTGACAGATCATAGCTGGGGTGGCACATAACCAGCAGGACAACCGCGCAAATAGAAAAGACCCAGATTAGTCCCACAGATAGGCAGCAACATCACCATGGTCCAGGGAGATTGGCCCCATTAAAATGCACATGGCTGGAGGAGCGTACATTCCCACAACACCATAAAGTTAAATACCACATGAAGTTAGGAACACTCAGCCAATCAGGACACGCACAGACAGCGATCATGCACTCCCCTTGCTGGACACTGGGACAGGTTACCCACTGGCCCTCATTATGCCACACAGGGTCAACACACTCTTGCATTTGTCATCAGGTGGGAGCAATTTATGGCTCCATAACTAGGCCTGCATTCCTCTCCCTAAATATGATATATGAATTGTTTTATGATGCTTTTAAGAACCGTATAAAAAGACGCTCAAAACGATTGTACTTTGAGTCAGTCTGTAGAACCGTTTCTGTATAATGTAGTCCCGGCCGCAGTGTTTAATTAAACCAACTGTTTCTGTTTTGCCAAACGCCTCTTGCATGTGTTTTTTCAAGGTAAATTCATATTTGAGCAACATTAGAGATGTGTATTCTCCACCTAATGGCGGCAGACTCACAATCACAGGTCCTAAGTCACACGACTGAGCAACTGCAGAATTCCCTATTGGGTAGCCCAAATCTCAGCCGCCCACCATCATGTCATGTGTGACCTGTAACTTTAATATTCTATATGACCAAATATACTTTGAGGAGAGCATGCTCACAGTGTCAGTATTGTCATCTGCAGACATTCTCGGACCCTGTTGTATTTAATCTCTGATACAGCATTTCGAAGAGAACAATACCCATAGCACAATATTCAAATGGACACGTATTCACTGAACACTGATTTCATGGAATTGGTAGCAAATGCACAGCCTAACTAGAGATGAAGAAACGCTGTACTACAGCAGTGAAGAAATAGGCCTAATGTGTGGACGGATATTGCTCCAGATCACTGGTATATATATATATATATATTACCTACTGGCGATAGCCAGTAGGTATATATAGTTAGGATTGTTTTCCATAGGGAAATCGCAACATTCTATTGGGAATAACTTTGGCGCCGGTTGAGGAATATTCCTGAAATTTTCCTTAACTTTGCCTCGTGGCGCTCCGGTCCTTCCCTGACAGTTTGGGGGGGATTCGTTAAGCGGGGGCCGAGATAAAAGGGGGGTCCCAAAACGTGTTTTCCCCATGTTAATTTCCATAGGGCGGTTGGACTCACTTTTAGCCCGAACGGCTGAATGGTTTTCCACCAAACTTGGCAAAATTGTAGGGACTGGTAGCCCGATGTGCCTTTGCTATGTCTCAAGATATGTGCTCCAGTGGTTTTTACGAAAATTAACTTTGAAAAAATATATATTGGGCTACATTGGGCTATATATATATATGTTAGAGCCCAAATGTAGCCCAATGTAGCCCAAAGATGGCCACCTGAGACAAAAAAAACAAATGTAGCCCAAATATCAGCCAGATGTAGCCCAACTATAGCCCAATGACAGAATGTCCCAGAGTGTTCGAAAGAACAACTAGAGCCCTAACAGTCTTACTTATGACAAAAGTATGGCACACCTGAAGTCATCTTGATTGGAATAAAGTGTTAACACTTAAAACATTTAATTTGCAAAGGGACAAAATGAGGGGGTTCATTTTGCCATAGAAATTATGATTAGTGCTGAAGAAAGAAAAATTAGGGCACATTTTGAGTGACTTCTCAAATCCTCTTATATTTCATTAAAAAAATTCTGATATGCAGTCTCCCAAGATGGCCACCAGAGACAAAAGAGCCTGTGCTTAAAAACTCTGTTAGCAAAGCAGGCATTTGAGATTTAAAAAACGTTTTAATATATAAAAACGTTATCCGCTAATAAAATTAGCATTTCAAAAACCTTGCGAATTCACTGAAAAAACCATAGGTTTCAGGCCTTACATAGTTAGGAATTAGCCTTTAAAAAACCTTTGAAATCCACTGAAAAAACCATAGGTTTCAGGCCTTATATAGTTAGGAATTAGCATTTAAAAAAACCTTGCAAATTCACTGAAAAAACCATAGGTTTCAGGCCTTATATAGTTAGGATTTAGCATTTAAAAAACCTTTGAAATTCACTGAAAAAAACATAGGTTTCAGGCCTTATATAGTTAGGAATTAGCATTTAAAAAACCTTTGAAATTCACTGAAAAAACCATAGGTTTCAGGCCTTATATAGTTAGGAATTAGCATTTTAAAAACCTTTGAAATTCACTGAAAAAACCATAGGTTTCAGGAGTTATATAGTTAGGAATTAGCTTTTAAAAAACCTTTGAAATTCACTCAAAAAACTGTAAGTTTTAGTGGTGTTATAGTTAGCTGGATATTTTACTCATACAAAACCATTGAAATTGCTCCTATATAGTTATTTGTACTAACTATATTTCGCGCACCCGCAATCCACTGCTGATGATGTCACATATTAGATCATTCATGACATGGTCAGTGACATCACTGATGACATCTCAAATGACATCACTGATGACATCACTGATGACATCATCCACGTGACAATCACATACACCTTTTCATACACTATTACAATTTTTCATCACTCTTTATAAAATACAGAGTATCATATTTAAATCCACTGTCACAGCAATACAAGTATCTAAAAATCCACTCAGTGATTCACACATCTAATCACTTACCTATGGATTCACTCATACATGCTGTCAATGAACAATAGAACACTATCAAAAATACTTATACATCTATATCGACATTAAACAACAGCACGCATCCTATTCACATATGAAGTCATCCTACTCACTTATGCAAACAATGGATCATACTTACATATTTACTTAGCAAAATACTTATACAAACACCACTTCTTCTATTCATTTAGATAGTAAGTCATACTTAGTGAATTATAAAATCATTATTATAAGTATACAGTTATCCATACTGTCACTCACACAATCATTGTGTCTTATGTATACTTATTTATATACAACTGACACATACACTGCCTTTTATTTTTCTAGTTTGTTGGACCTGTACCATTGAAAAATATATTTGCTCATCACCACACCCATAAAGATATTTACTCACCCAAACAACTGTTAGAACATGTAGTTTTAACTTCATATATCTACTGAATCAACTATTCACACATCTTTGGACAGTCACACACCCCCCACCGAACCACACACACTTTCACACTCCCATACAAATACTCAGTTAACTAATCAATAACTAATATAGACTGTCACATAGCTAGTAACCAACTGTAGAATCAGTTTACACAACAACTGACAAAGTGATACAGATATTCACACAGTTTAGTCACTATCCACTATATTTAGTGAGACATTATAAATTGGTCAAGTAAACAGTCAATTACACTGCTACTAAATCCTACATCCAAATATTTATTTATATATATCCACTTATTCTTCAATGCAAATTGCTATATATATAATGCATATTTAAATAACGAAGCAAACCACATTCACTGGATGATGTCATCAGTGATGTCATCAGTGATGTCATTTGAGATGTCATCAGTGATGTCACTGACCATGTCATGAATGATCTAATATGTGACATCATCAGCAGTGGATTGCGGGTGCGCGAAATATAGTTAGTACAACTAACTATATAGGAGCAATTTCAATGGTTTTGTATGAGTAAAATGTCCAGCTAACTATAACACCACTAAAACTTATAGTTTTTTGAGTGAATTTCAAAGGTCTTTTAAAAGCTAATTCCTAACTATATAACTCCTGAAACCTATGGTTTTTTCAGTGAATATGTATATATATATATATATATATATATATATATATATATATATATATATATATATATAAGGAGAGAAAGGTTTTCTACTAATCTTTTCCTTTTTGCACTTAATTTCAAGTTTGAAATGTATTTTTTTGTTCTGTATCAGCTTAATGATATGGAATGTTTAACTGCGAGGAACGGTGGTGAAACGTTAGTTACTGACTTCAAGAGTATGCAGGGCTTGCTTCACAGCCAATGCGCATGGATGCCGGTGGGCAATGTGGTCATACTTTTTAGTCACCCGATACTTCACTATTGGAGAATATATTTGACTGCATAACGCAAATGACTGGGTGCAGATTACAATTAAAACCGTTGATGGCTCTGATGAGCTATGTCAAACTGGTTCCAAACAAAAACAGGAGATTTGTATCAATAGCCATCCTGTTGGCTAAGCTTGGAGTCGCCAAGAACTAGAGTGGGACAAAGACACCTTGAAAGGAGAACGGGTTACAGGATCTAGTTATGTGCAATTAATTGTCTGATGTGTATGCCACTCTGCAGCTCCCGACATCCAGATCAAAGGATATCTGGGACCGACTCTGAGATTTCCTCATGCAACAACAGATGTCATTGGTTGGTGACTGACCACATGACGTATCACACAACAGAGAGCATACCATATCTTAGACACATGCTAAAAACATAAATTGAAAGAAAAGAAATATGAAACTGGATTACCGACATGGCAGCGATGGGCATTGTATACAAAGAGAACAAGGCTTTAAACATGGTGGTATGTTTGAAGTGCCTTCCCCGACGCAAACAGCACCTCCAGCCTCCATAGTTACAGGGGGGATGGGCTGCCTCCTTCCCAGGGGGGATGTTGGAAGAGGTCTACAGCACCAAACATATACTGAATAAAAATGTTGCGGCTTTTACCAGTGAAATATTGTATTATGACTGCATTATATCTAAATAAAAAAAAACAAAATAAAGTTTTTAAAAAAAGACTACCACCACCACAGACATGCTTGCTTCTCACTCCTCCACGAGCTCTACCTTAACCCTCGTTCCCCACCCCATGTATGCCCACTGGGGCTTGTTGCATTTATAGTGCTCCATTGCTAGACTGCTAAGTATGCACTACAAAAAACATACATACATACATATGTATATTCATACATATATCAATAGTGTGTATTAGAGACATCTTATTTTATTTAGCTCATGAATTCCTAGTGGATTAGCACCTACATGTTACCAAAACTCGTGACTGGCTGGCAAGCCATGCTATTGGCGCCAATCAGGAGTAAAAATCAATAAATTATGGGAGATCTTTCCTGTCTACCCAACCCAGTGGGAGATCAGGAAACCAGCCAAAGACTCTACCAATTTCATTGCCGTTGGTCAAGGTGGACATTATCATACCGATAAATCTTTACACTATCTCATGTTTAAGGTTAGTTGTGATAATGATTGCTCATGCCGCCTCATTCTCCTAAGATGTGCCCCTCATAAGTGTCACTGCAAGGTTGGTGGTGAGCATCTTGTTTCTTTTTTTTTAACCTAGTTAGGGTTCCTAAATAACGAAATCTCCGACAGAGAAACCTACCCCTTGTTAATCTATGTTAGCTCTACATGGGACAAATGTGGTTAATGCTAAAAATGAAACACTTCATAACACTCAGAAAGTATAAGTGATTTGTCAGATGCAACAGGACCCGGAAAGACAAGAGGTGCGACCTGAAAGTGTTCCGCAAGAGGAAGGAGCTATCCTGATAACATACCCATTCATGGCTTACAGGCATCCAGAGAGGCACAACAAACAAAAGGATGCTTTAGACCCTTGAAGCTATTGTTCGGCACACTTCTGGAGCTCAAATTAGCCTTATGTGAGAGGGACAGGAGAACGATCCCAGTCAGTTCATGCATGATATAATGATCAATGTGCTTGAATAAGGACCGCCATGATTTCGTACATGAACAATGGAAAAACAGCAGCCAGTCAAAAACGTACTAAACCGCAGTAGAACAACAGGGACTGCATAACAGATTGGACTGAAGGTCTGGGAGAAGGGCCTGTGAAGATCACAACGTTCCAATACAAACAGATTGCCCTTCCAAGTGCTTCACATAGTCGCAGAGGCAAACAAACCTCTTGACCTTGAGATTTAAAGTGCTAGAACTCTAGGTCAGAGGGTCCCAGGGCAATCAGAAGGTATTGGGTCCCAAATGTGACAAGTGGTGTATTTTGCTTCTGGTGTCCTGGGGTCACTGTACTCAGAAACATCAAACTGGTTATCCCTTTTAACACGTGACGCTCAAGCTAGAGAGACAGGGCTGTTCAAGGTTGACTGTTGGGGGTGCGGTGTGCTAGAAATTCAGAACTTAGCAATGCAACCAACAGTTAATAAACCAATGTCCAGGCAGTACCCTTTCTTTTAATAAAGAAAAGTAATTTAACATACACAAAAGCTAGTACTGTGCACAGAATCACAAATGTGTACAAAATGTGAAGTGGATAAAACAGTGGGAACACACTCCAAAGGGCCTTGCAAACTACATGTGCTGGGCACTAAAGGAAGGTGACAGTGGTCAGCTAACTCCCTAACTACAGAATAGAACCCACAGATCTGAGACACAGTTTGTTGCTAGCAGACCCTAACCTCAAAAACCATAATACCCCTTAATAAGTCTGGTCCAAATAATGAGATGTGCAGTTACATTAGGACATTGAAAGGTCAATGAACATCGCAAAGCTTTTACACAAGCAAGAAGATCATTTGCTTTTCCCTATTGAAAATCCAGTACTTCATTGTTTGCCACACATTGGTAACCAATATTTCATAATACTGAAGATTTCAATGAAACACCATTTTTCCTACAGCATAGGCCTGCACTAGAACCATCCAAAACACGTTTGGGGTGATCTGCATGGGCCAAAATCGTTTTCTATTTCAATTGTTTTAGGATAAAAATTTTGAATCTGCCTCGCAGCGGGGCTCCCTACTGAATCAAAAAATGTCACATCACCCTCCATCACTAACTTTCACTTTCGGGTATAAACATTTTTTCCACAGCATTCTTGATAAACTAAAATGGCGTAATGACAGAAAACTGCAACAATCCATCTCTCAGAGCCAATCTCTTCCAACTCAGGTCTAATTTCTTCCCTCCTAATTGACAAGAAACCCTGTGTGGTGACAGGAGATTTTGGAGATATCATCCAGGCCTTTTCCTCTGCCAAGAGAAGGATCATTTCCTGGAACAGGCCTACTGTCCAATCCAAGTAAGAGTCAACAGAATAATTAACTATCCCAATATGGTACCTCAAGGCATGCATTTCATTGAGGCTAATTATTATTAATTAACTTATGTAATGTTCTTTCTGGTGAATATTATATGTAACCACACCTTGTTCACCCTCTGGGCCCAAACTGCCACAGAACTGCTTGTGTGCAGATGTCTGGGTTGGTCAGAAAAGCAATTCTTAGCCCAGCCTCTACATTTGAGCACACTTACAAATGGGTGAGAGTCCACTGGGTAGATTTAATCAAAGCAGAGATCTAAAAACAAAGAGGACAAAATGCAAAAATACTGGGGGTTTTCATGGGCCCGAATATGCTTTCCTTCACCAAAACTACCCCACAATATTATCCATTTGAACCACATTAAAACAAGATAGGATTGATAGTGATAAATGAGGAGAGTGAGCCCCTCCCTGATGCAATGCACTTAAAGGAAAAATCTTGTAGAAGGGCTATAAAAATGTTCTAGATTAATTTTCCGAATTGTATGCTTACAACCTGAAGAACAAGTTACTTACCTTTGGTAACGCTTTTTCTGGTGGATACAATATCTGACTGTGGATTCCTCACCTTTTGATTACCCCCTGCGCCAGCATTCCTCTGGAAATTCTTTCCTAGCTCTCCCCACGCAGATGAGGAAGTCACAACGGACCGGCTCCGCACGCGGCATCGCATGACGTCACCGGAGCCATTAAAGGACCTCCTCGGCGTGATGATGTCAGTTCCACCCATTTTTCTGTGCCACCGAGGCAGACGGGCGGACTGACACATTTTCAAATTTATATATAATACATCAAAATACATATATACATATGTATATATATATATACAGATATATATATAAAAAAAAACATCATAATCAATAAATGCAAAGAAAAATACTAGAGGAAAATATTTCTCATCACTAAGAGATATCCATAATTCAAATGAAACATTCTTGGCAGAAATATTCTTTGGTAGAGACAGGTGGACAACGGGGAGGCGGGTGGGAGCGTGAGGAATCCACAGGCAGCTATTGTATCCACCAGAAAAAGCGTTACCGAAGGTAAGTAACTTGTTCTTCTGATGGATACTTCTGCCTGTGGATTCCTCACCTTTTGAATAGATTCCCAAAGCTGTACCTCTCCCGGAGGAGGGTGTCCACCTGACTAAATCAAAAAATCTTGCAAAACAGAACGAGCAAAATGGCCATCCCTCCTGACCTCAGAATCTAAGCAGTAATGCTTTGTAAAGGTGTGGAGGGAGGCCCAAGTTGCTGCTTTACATATATCAAGCACAGGTACACCTCTAGCCAAAGCAGAAGAAGTAGACTTAGCTCTTGTAGAATGAGATCTTATACCTTCAGGTGGATCTTTCTTGGCCAGGGCATAGCAAATCTTGATACACAAGATAATCCACCTGGAAATCGGCCTCTTGTGCACTGCTTTGCCTTTCATTCTTTCAACATAGCCCACAAAGAGCTGATCGTCCAGTCTTAGATCACTAGTCCGATCCAAATAGAATCTGATAGCTCTTTTAGGGTCCAAACGATGCAGTCTCTCCTCCTCCTTGGAAGGGTGAGGGGGAGGATAAAAAGTGGGGAAAGTAAAAGATTATCCCATGTGAAAAGGGGTCACCACTATAGGGAGGAAAGCAGCCTGGGTTCTTAAATCCAACCTATCTGCATGAACAGTCAGAAAAGGAGGTCTGGAACTAAGTGCCTGAAGCTCACTTACCCTCCTAGCCGAGGTAATGGCAATCAAGAAAACCGTTTTAAATTTAAGAAGCCTCAATGGGCAAGAGTGAAGAGGCTCAAAAGGGGAACCCATTAAAAACGTGAGAACTAAATTCAAATCCCACTGTGGCATAATATATGGAGTGGGAGAAAACATATTTGTAAGAACCTCATGACAATGGGGGTCTTAAAAAAGGATGGCTGATCTGGCAAACATATACAGGCCGATAAATAACCTTTGACTGTTGCTAAGGCACAACCTTGCTGTGCCAAAGAAAGAGAAAACTCCAAAATATTAGACAGACGGGCCTTAAGAGGGTCAATGTCTCTCTCTCCACACCACTTTACAAACCTGGACCATCGGGAAGAGTAAACAGATTTAGTGGAGTGTCGCCTGGATGATAAAATAACGCCCACTATCTCTGGTGGGAGAGAGAAAGAACTCAGGTTGCCCCGTTCAATATCCAGACAGGAAGGTGGAGACTCTGGAGGTGGGGGTGTAGAATCTGCCCCTTCGACTGCGAGAGGAGGTCTGCCCTGAGAGGGAGACGGAGCGGAGGGTGCAATGAGAGGTGAAGCAGGTCTGTGTACCACACCCTTCTTGGCCAATCCGGGGCGATCAATATAACTTGGGCCCGGTCTTGGCGAATCTTCCTCAGAACCCAAGGGATCAAGGGTATGGGAGGAAACACGTAAAGGAGTTGAGAGCTCCAATCTACATGAAACGCGTCCCCCAATGCTCCCCGCATCGGACGCTGGAGACTGCAGCACATCGGGCAGTGCGCGTTCTCGTGAGTGGCAAACAGGTCCAACCGAGGAGACCCCCACATTTGAAAGATGTGATGGACAACCTCCGGATGAAGCCGCCACTCGTGATCGGCTGAGTAACACCGACTGAGACTGTCCGCACGAACATTTAACACTCCGGCCAGATGATTTGCAAACACACAAATCTGAAGACCCTGAGCCCAGGACCAGAGTCGGAAAGCCTCTCGGCAGAGACGGAACGACCCAACTCCTCCTCCCTGTTTGCTGATGTACCACATCGCGGTGGTGTTGTCCGTCAGGACCTGAACCGACCGACCACGAAGGGAAGGGAGAAAGGCCTTGAGCACCAAACGTATCGCCCGCAGTTCCAACAGGTTGATGTGAAGCAAACTTTCCTCTGGAGACCAAAGACCTTTGACCTCCAGATCCCCCAGATGAGCACCCCAACCTAGAGTGGAGGCATCCGTGATCACTGTGGCCACCAGCGGAGGAGACTGAAAGGGTTTTCCTTGTGACAGGTTGCCCTGGACACTCCACCAAGATAGATCCGCTGCAGTTTCTCTGGAGATTTTTATCTTCTCCCCGAGATCTCCGTTGCTCTGATACCACTGCCTGCGGCGGCACCACTGGAGTGCCCTCATATGCCAGGGTGCAAGGCTGACCAACAGAATGCAGGAAGCAAACAGACCGAGCAGGTAAAGAACCTTTAGGACTGGAACAACCGCTCCATCGTGAAACAAAGGAATAATTTCCTGAAAGTTGAGAATTCACTGAGAAGGCGGGTATGCTCGACATACAGACGTGTCCAGTATTGCCCCTGTAAACAGGATGCGCTGAGAAGGCACCAGGTGAGATTTGGGTACATTTATTGAGAAACACAATCTGAACAACAGCGGAGTTGTCACTTGCAAGTGGCGCGAAACCAACTCAGGAGACTCCGCTTTGAGAAGCCAGTCGTCCAAGTAGGGGAAAACAGGCACCCCGCCTGTTTTCCCCTAGAGTGACCGCCCTGACTCGTGCAGAATCGGTCGCTCCCCACGCTCCCTGGCCACCACCTGGTATCGTAGCGCTTTACCGCTTCACCACACTTTGCTGCAAATTCCTAATTGTGCTCTGCTTTCAACAATTGTAATTGTAGTAGTGCCAGATTAATAGCGTAACGCTATTTTGCATAGCCCACATTGCGTGTATTTACAATTGTGCCTATCTGACCTCGTAGCGCTATATTGCAAAGTCCGCATTGCTAGCTATTTTAATTTGTGCCTGATTGTGCCGGTGCCTCTGCCCACATAATAGCGACAGTCCTGCTTGTGCCCCAATCTCGTCCTGTTTCACTTTTGTTTTGCTGCCATATTGTTGTTGTGCCTCCCAGCCCGTCTCTCCACCCCGCTCCCGCCTCCCAGCTGCCCCTCCCTCGCTCCGCCCCCCCCCACTATCCACTTATGTCAGAACAGCTTACGCGCAGCGATCACGCGCAGCGGACGCGCCCCATGCGCGCCGAAGGTGCGCCAAAGGTAAGCCCGTCTACGCCCGTCCGCGCCTGGACCGCGCCCAGCGCCAGACCCCCTGGCCCCCGCAAAATCCCCTTCACACGCATAACGTACGATACCGCTACCCTCTCAGCACTCAATTCCGGCCGTCTCCCAGACTGCTACCAAGCCGCCCCAGGACACACCCATGGGCCCTTCACCTGCCATTCCTGCAAGTTCAACTGCATCAGGACCCACACCAAATCCACAAACTCCAAACAGAGCTCTGACATTAACTACCTTAAGTGTATCCTGCTCAATACCTGCTCGGTCCACAAACACACAACTGAACTATGGAACCTACTAGACACCACAACGCCGGACGTCGCCTTTCTCACAGAAACCTGAATGAACGCCTCTTCAGCGCCCGACATCGCCATAGCCATCCCGGACGGCTACAAAATCATCCGAAAGGACCGCATCAACCAAACAGGAGGAGGCATTGCCATCGTCCACAAGAACTTCATCCGCATCACGACCAGTTCCGACGACAACCTCGCAACCGCCGAACATCTTCACTTCCAGATCCACACCAACCCTAAGACCACACTCAGAGGTACCCTCATTTACAGACCCCCAGGACCCCACACACAATTCAGCGAAGACATCACTGACTTCATCAGCCCACACGCCCTCCCCTCCGAGGACTACATTCTACTGAGAGACCTCAACTTCCACCTGGAAAAGAACAACGACAGCAACACCACCACCCTTCTGTGCAACCTCGCCAATCTCGGACTCAAACAACTTGTTGACACCCCCACCCACAACGCCGGACACACGCTCGACCCAATCTTCTCCTCCAGCAAACACATCACCTTCATTCATGCCACAGGACTCCATTGGACGGACCACAGCTGCATTCACTTCAACTACAAAAGACCACGACCCACATCCACCCACAACCAATCCCCCGCAGAAACTGGAACAAAATTACCACCGACCAGCTCTTCACATCGCTTTACCAAAACCCTCCTGCCAAATCATTAGACCCTAATCAAGCTGCCACCAACCTCACACAATGGATCACCCATAGCGCTGACGAATTAGCACCCTTGAAAAACCATCAATTCAAACAAAGTTGCAAAAAAGCCCCCTGGTTCAATGACGACCTTAAGAAATCCAAGAGGATCTGCCGCACCCTCGAGAAAGCCTGGCGAAAGAACCCAACCACTGACAACCTGGCCACATTCAAGAACGCCACCCGCAAACACCACCAGCTGATCCGATCCACCAAGAAATCAGCATTCAAGGATCGACTCGACAACAACGCCCACAACAGCAAGGAACTATACAACATCGTCAAAGAGTTTACCAACCCCACCGCCGGCACCAACGACATCACTCCCTCTCAAGACCTCTGCGACTCTCTAGCCTCGTTCTTCCACGACAAAATCGCTGACATACATAACAGCTTTGGCGACCAATCCACCCCACCCACCTCCGAACAAAAACCCCCCTCCAACAACCTTTGCGCCTGGAACCCAATCACCACTGAAGACACCATCCGCTTGATGAACTCCATCCACTCCGGATCGCCAACAGGCCCATGTCCCCACCACATTTTTAACAAAGCAGACTCCATCATCGCACCCCATCTCCGAGATGTCATCAACTGCTCCCTCAACTCCGCTACCTTCCCGGAAAGCTGGAAACATGCCGAACTCAGCGCCCTCCTGAAGAAACCCACAGCAGACCCCACTGAACTTAAGAACTACTGCCCCATTTCGCTCCTCCCATTCCCTACCAAAGTCATTGAGAAAACCGTCAACAGTCAGCTCGCCGCCTTCCTCGAATCCAACAGCTCCCTCGACCCCTCACAGTCCGGCTTCCGAGCCAAACACAGCACCGAGACCGCCCTCATCGCAGCAACCGACGACATTCGAACTCTACTGGACAACGGAGAAACAGCTGCCCTCATCCTACTGGACCTCTCCGCAGCCTTCGACACAGTCTGTCATAACACCCTTATACAATGCCTCAGCAACGTCGGAATACAAGGAAAAGCATTGAACTGGATCATCTCCTTCCTCGCCGGAAGAACCCAGAGAGTCCGCCTCCCCCCTTTCAAATCGGAAACCACCGAAGTCATCTGTGGCGTACCACAAGGATCATCACTCAGTCCCACCCTTTTCAACGTATACATGAGTCCCCTCGCATCCATCGCGCGCCAACACAACCTCAACATCATCTCCTACGCAGACGATACACAGCTGATCCTCTCCCTCACCAAAGACCCAAACACCGCCAAAACCAACCTACATGAAGGAATGAAAGAAGTAGCCGAGTGGATCAAGAAGAGCCGTTTAAAACTGAACTCGGACAAAACGGAAGTCCTCATCTTAGGATCATCCACCTCCGCTTGGGACGACTCATGGTGGCCACCGGCCCTGGGAAACGCACCCAAACCAACGGACCACGCACGTAACCTGGGCTTCATCCTGGACTCCTCACTCTCGATGACCAGAGAAGTCAACACCATTTCATCATCATGCTTCAACATCTTACGTATGCTCAAAAAACCCTTCCGTTGGATCCCCACCGAATCAAGAAAGACGGTCACCCATGCATTGGTCACAAGCCGACTGGACTACGGAAACACCCTTTACGCCGGAACCACAGCCAAATTACAGAAAAAACTCCAACGTATCCAGAACGCCTCCGCCAGACTCATCCTAGACATCCCCCGCCAAGCTCACATCTCCGGTCACCTAAGAGACCTCCAATGGCTCCCCGTCAACAAGAGAAAAACGTTCAGTCTCCTCACCCACGCACACAAAGCCCTCTTCGACCTAGGACCCAAATACCTCAACACGCGCCTGACCTTTTACACCCCCACCCGCCAACTACGATCGTCCAATCAAGCCCTCGCCGTAATTCCTCGTATCCAAAGATCCACCATGGGGGGAAGATCCTTCTCCTACTTAGCGGCCAAAACCTGGAATTCCCTCCCCACCCACCTCCGCCTTACACAGAACCACCTTTCCTTCCGAAAAACAACTAAAAACTTGGATATTCGATAAGTAACGCATCCCCCCCCCCCTCCCTCAAGCACCTGGAGACCCTCTGGGTGAGTAGTGCGCTATACAAATTTTAACTTGACTTGACTTGACTTGACACCCCCAACCATCTTAGATGAGCTGCTACCACTGCTTTCACCTTTGTAAAGACTCGAGGTGCTGAAGTAAGACCGAAAGGGAGGACCGCAAACTGGTAGTGTGCGACCCTACCGTGAACCGAAGATACTTTCGATGCGACTTCAGGATGGGAAGATAAAAGTACGCATCCTGTAGATCGATGGACACCATCCAGTCTTCCTGCTGCAGCGCAAGAAGAACTTGTGCTAGGGTCAACATTTTGAACTTCTCCTGCCTGAGGTAAAGGTTCAAAATCCTGAGGTCCAAGATAGGCCTCAAACGACCATCCTTTTTGGGGATTAGGAAATACCGGGAGTAGCAACCCTGACACCTTTCCTGATTCGGCACCACTTCTATTGCACCTTTTTGAAGCAAAGCAAGAACCTCCTGCTGTAAAAGCAGCAAATGGTCCTCTGAGCACCCACTCTGGCGAGGAGGGTAAGGAGGAGGAAACTCTAAAAAGGGAAGGGCGTATCCATTCTCTACAAGATTCAAGACCCAACGATCGGAAGTGATCAATCTCCAATCCTGTAGAAAGTGGGATACCTGACCCCCAACCGGACCAACATGCTCTAGGATGGGGAATCTAGAGCTGCTTTCCTGATGTACCAACAGTGGTGGAAGGAGAAGTAGAGGAGGAGGAAGAGGATGGTTGACGATTTGCTCCTCGGATACCTCTTTTATTCCTTCCCCTATATGATTTGTACAAGGGATTTTGTTGTTGACTCTGCTGAGACTGTTGTCGTCCACGAATTGAGGCAGATCTCCCAAATCCTCTATATCTTTTACATCCATAGCCATTTGATTGCACCTGGAGGCCTAAAGATCTTGCCGTAGTCCTGCTGTCTTTGAAACGTTCTAAAGCAGAGTCAGCCTTAGAACCAAAGAGTCTTGAACCGTCAAATGGAAGATCCAACAATGTATCCTGAACATCAGCAGAAAAGCCTGAAGATCGAAGCCAAGCTTGCCTCCTTGTTGCTACAGATGAAACCATAACACGTACCACATCAGCAGTATCCATGCCTGATTGAATTACCTGACGTGATACCGCTTGTGAGTCTGATAGGACCTCTAAAAAGTTAGCACGATCTTCTTCAGGTAACTTAGGAGCCAATTGGACAACAGAGTCCATTGATGCGTGTATGTATCTACCCAAAAGGCAAGTCGCATTTTTAGATTTTAATGCCATACTGGCAGAGGAGAATACCTTCTTTGCTGCTTGCTCCATTTTCTTTGAATCACTATCACCTAACATAGTTGGAAATGCCCCAGAAGATTGCTTTGAACGAGAAGCTTGTATAACTAGACTCTCAGGCGTTGGGTGAGAAGACAAAAACGCTGGATCACTAGGTGCAGGCCTGTATCTTCTTGATATAGATCTTGATTCAGCCGGAGCAGACAAAGGTTTTTGCCAAACTTCTAAAATTGGCTCTGTTAAAAGCTTCTGTAAAAGGAAGCAGAGGTTCAGAAGATGAAAAAGGATTGTTTAAAACTTCTGTTAAAATGTTATACTTCACTTCTGCAGTTGGAACCTTAAGACCCAACAAATCCGCTGCCTTCTTTATCACCACATGGTAAGGTGCTACATCTTGAATTACATCACTAGATGCAGAGGGCAGGTTATACTCAGGAGAAGTATCAAGTCCACTTGCCTCCTGAAGGCCTTTAAACTCATCCACAGACTCTGTAATCTCACCTTCTTTCTGCTCTTGTAGATACTTCTGCTCTTCAAGCAATCTTTGCGCCTCTCTCCTGGAGCGATGCTTAGGCAACGGCGTCGGTGGAGCCGTACGACACATCGGAGAGCGGCGTCGCTGGAGTAACCTCGACTTCGTTCATCGACGTCGATCGATCTCGCTGCGGAGCCGGACCAACTACAGATGGCGTCAGCGGAGCCGGAGTAGAGGTCCTCGGCGTCGGGAAATGCCAAGCCGGAGCAGACAGCATAAAAGGTGCCCGGGGATATAATAGAAGCACACCCAGGTTGTACGCCAATGGACCCACGGGGCCAGAAGGCGCGCCAGATGGAGTCGTGGCTCTGGCAAACATGCCAAACAATGCATTTAAAAAATGCGTCGAATCCGCCCCTGGAGCAGGAAAAGGAGGATAAGGATCCGTACCTTCCTGATGTGGGATCACTTGAGGTCGAGACGGAGCCTGCGGAGTCGGTGACGACGTCCGCCCAGGTGAAGTCTCACGGATTGGAGATGTCTCCTCAGGATGAACAGGCGACGTCGCTGGAGCCAGAGAATCTTCATGATGTGAAGGTACATCTGAAATTGGAGACACCAGCTTTGGAGATGACACTGGCGTCGCCTTAGGAGATGGAGAGGGAGAAGTAGAAATATAATCTTTTCTTCGCGATCGCTCAGCTGGAGTCATCGATCTTGACCTCGAACGCGACCTCTTCTTCGACGTCGAGACTCTAGACTTCGAAGAACGATGGCGCGAGGCGTGTCTCTCCTTATGTTTCTTCGACCTCGAGGTATGCAAAGATGAAGACTTCTCCCTCTTCTTACCTCTTTTCTCCTTCTTAGCTTTGGCCATAAACAGCTTGGCCTCCCGTTCCTTGATCGCCTTCGGGTTCATTTTCCTACAACCTCTACATTCCTCGGCGACATAGTCTGAGGAAAGGCACCAAAGGCAATCGTCATGCGGGTCTGTAATGGACATGTGTCCACCACATTCCCTACAAGGTTTGAAACCTGTTTTCCTCGAAGTAGCCATTCTGAAAAGAGTAACAGGTACAAAGATACAAAGTTTTTTCTCTCTCTGAAAATGAAGAGCTCTAAAAAATCCGTTGGTGCCGACGGCGCGGAAAAAAGGGAACTGACGTCATCACGCCGACGAAGTCCTTTTATGGATCCGGTAACGTCACGCGATGCCACGTGCGGAGCCGGTCCATTGTGACGTTCTCATCGGCGCGGGGAGAGCTAGGAAAGAATTTCCGGAGGAATGCTGGCGCAGGAGGAATTCAAAAGGTGAGGAATCCACAGGCAGAAGTATCCATCAGAACTCAATATCTGCTGTTTCCATCATGCTGATACATGAGATAGTATGCATGCCAAAAGCAAGCGGTAAAGACTGTCGGATCAGACGTTTTAGTCCATTATGCCGATTGTGGCAACAAAGAGCAACTCTGAGGGGTGTATCTTTAAATTTAAGTTCCTTTACGACTTTTAAGACCTCAACTCTGCCACTAAAAAACCTGACACTCCATTTTCTAAGCTGATCAATGAATTACCTAGCTAGAGAATACAAAGATCCTACAGAACTTTGATTTCAGTTCAGTTCTTTATTTATTTTGGTGGTTAAAAACCATCATAAAAACTACACAATGCATTACAAATCAACATATAATCATTTTACATTGTTACTCTGAACATTACACTATTAAAAACAATGTTAAAAATTCTTATTTACAGACATTAAATGAAAGGAGGGAGCAATTAGTTCATTTCATCCTACATTAACCCCTGGTATTTCTTAGTTTGACCACAATTTTTAAAAAACTCAAAATAGAACACAGAGTGCGCATCTCGGTTGTTCTTTGGAGGAATAATAAGGCAGTTTTAGCATGGTAAATTTTTGACTCCTTTAAAATGTCCACCAAAAATCTTCGACGCGTGGTTTTATAAAAAGAACAAAATAATACAAAATGAAGGGTGTCCTGCGGAGACCTATTGTCGCAGCCGCAGGCACCCTTCTGCTCAATTGTTAACGTGAAACCAGAAGGGTAAGCAAGTAAGTTATGTAACAGATTGAGCCTAAAACGAGTCATTAAAAACCTCTCGTGTTGACTATACATTAAAAAGAGGTACGGTTCCATACCCATTTCATTACTCACAAGCGAGTGTGCTGCTACAGATGATTTATTAGAGTCAAGTTGATTCCTCCTGACCTCATATTTTTCCAATAGCTGCTTCTGGACACGATTTTTACAAGATCTATCAATATTTAAGGGGACAGTAAATAACACATGCTGATCAATAGACTCTAGGGTGTCTTTGAAGTATTTTAGCCAAGGGATTTGCTGCCATCTATCTCTCCGAAGACAATCATCAATAATCTATCTGGATAATTCAGCGTTAGGATTTAGCCAAATTCGAAAACAGGTCAGAATTGGTCTTACTTTAATGAGGTCCGAAATATATGGGATACCAAGCTCCTTATGTGTAATTGCAGCCGGGATGCTCTGGGGTAACTTTAGGAGTTTCTTTAAAAATGTATCCTCCTCTACTTGTATCTGATGTGCATCCCTAAAACCCCACACCTCCGACCCATAAATAGCTTTAGATGTGCTGACCGCTCTATACAATGTCATAACTTGCTCAGGGGACCAACGACCCATCCTTCTCGCAAAGTTAAATAAGGCACCATTTGCTGAGACAAGTTCCTGGACCTTTCCTCAATCAGCGGGGCAAACCTAATCTTCCCATCAAACAAGAGACCCAAATATGGGAAAGTATTTACAGTGTCCAAGACATGAGTTCCTATCTTGAACACAAATCTCTTGCGAGGTTTTTTCCCTGCCACCATGATAAAAGATTTAGTCAGGTTAACAGAGAGATCTAGATCCTTCATGAACCTCGCAAAGCCACTGATTAGCTGCTGGAGACCCACAGCTGTTCGAGCGAGAAGGACCGCGTCATCCGCGTACAAAAGTACCGGTATGTGACGCGATCCCACCCTCGGGCAGTCAGTCCCCAGTGTCAGCAGCGCACTCTCCAGGTCATTTATGTAAAGAGAAAAAAGGAATGGAGCCAGGATACACCCCTGCCTCACCCCGCTAGTGCACGGGAAGGGAGCAGTACTCACCCCCCCCACCCGAGCTATAGCGGACCTTGGCAGTGGTGTTCCAGTGAAGTTCCTTAAGTATATTAATCAGGTCTGGATCGATTCCCAATCTAAACATAAGTGCCCAGAGTTTAATTCTATTTACATTATCGAATGCTGCTGCAAGGTCCATGAATCCCAGGTACATCGTCCCTTTATCTGCTTTAGTATATTTAGCCACTAGAAGGTATAAATTGAGACATTGGTCACTAGTTGACTTGCCTGTTCGAAACCCATACTGGGTATCCACCAAGGTATTATGTGCTTCAGTCCAATCTATCAAACGGTTAAGAATTACCCTACCTAATAGTTTAGCTGAAACATCAATCAGCGAGATTGGCCTGTAGCACTGTGGATTATCCCTACAGCCTTTCTTATATATGGGAACAATCACTGCGGTTGACCAAGAACGTGGAAGACCGGATTTGATTGCAGCATTGAGTACTCTCGTCATAATCGGTGCCCATAAGTCAATATTACTCAAAAATAGGTCTGGGGGGGGGCTGCCATCCGGGCCTGGTGCCTTGTTACGCGACAGCCCTAGCACTGCCTTTAGGACTTCCGGTAAAGAGAATTCTAACTCAGTTGCTCTGGGGCCCTGCCAAATTCCAACACCACTAACTACCTCAAGTTGATTGTATAGACTTTTAAAATGATTAGTCCATTGATCTGGGAGTATATCAGTGCTGATTACTGGGGAACTTGAGTCTTGGAAGCAGGGTCTGTTTACAATTCTCCAAAATTGGGCATAATCCCGGTTTTCTCCTGCTTCTCTAAGGTCTGCCCAGACTTACTTTTGGAGTGCATTCTTCCTTCTATTAACCTGCATTTTATAGTTCTTTCTACAATGGGCAATTTCATTCTTGTCTCTTGGGGACTTCTTTAGGCACTGTTTTAATTCTCTCAGAGCCCGTGAGCAATTCGAATCGAACCATCTTGGGGAAGATATTTCTTTAGTAGGCCTCTTAATTTTTAATAATCCTTCCACTATTTTGGTTAGGGCTTCAAATGCAAGAACCACTTCTCTGCCCTCTGTTGCCAGATCTAAACAAGTCTCTATATGTACTTTCCCACTGCCCACTAAGGAACTATAGAAATCTTGTGGATCGATCATTGCCCATCTTATGGGCCTCCCTTGGTCCGTTGGTTGGATTATGATATCCCCCCTCTGATTTTTTACTGGCAAGTCGTTGTATTTAATTTCAAGACAAAGGGGGTTGTGGTCGCTAAAGATGCTCCACTCCATTCTTACATTTAAAATCTGTTCTTTAGCAAAGGCAGAGATTACTATAAAATCTATTATAGACGCACAGCCTCTTTCCTTAAATGTGGGTATGAGAGTCTCCCCTACTTTCGTTGGTGATAGGTCCATTGTGTGGGTGAGGGCAAAGCTATCTAAAAGCTTCATCAGCAGTGTGCCCTCTCTATTATGATCAAAATGGGGTCCCTTTTCTATCGGGCAAGAAGACCAATCAGGAGAGATAGGGGATAACTTTGAGCACAGATGACAGTTAAAATCCCCCATCAGTAAGACAATTGGCTCAGACCCCCCCCTGCTTAGGTCTGTTTCCTCATTTAGCCTACTCTCAAGCTCTATTAATATAGGGAAGTTTCCACCAGTTGGGCCTGGGTTATAGAAATTTAAAAATAAAAATCTCTGCCCTTGACCCTGGAATGTAACTGCTTGTATATTATCTGACACCCAGTCTGGTTGTGACCAAGTGCCCCTTAGGTCTAAGTCCACATATATCACTAGCCCTCCTTTCGCCCTCCCAGATCTGACTTCTTGGGCCGGCCTGAAAAAACATTTATAGCCATCTAATTGGCAGAGGTCAGAATCTCGCGCCCAAGTTTCTTGTAAGGCTATAATATGGAAGCCCCTTATGTATTCTTTCCACTCCTTATTGTTAAGTTTACCCCCCAGGCCTGCTACATTCCAAGACAGTAGGGCTAATCCTGCACTATTAGCTTTTCTTCCCTTTGTGCTGAGCACCTTTAGTCTACAGTCTCTATTTTCTTGGCAATCTGGGGTATTATCATTCTCTTCCCTCTGATTAAGGGGTTCTTCTATCCTCACTGTTTGCCCAGTCCTAGAACTAACAGATCCCGCCTCTGATACAGGACGGAGAAATTCCCCTGAAACAGTGGGTGTTGCAGGCTCTTTATTTGTAGGGGGTAGTCAGTCATTTTCGTCGAGCGACTGCAAAGGGGCAAATCTGTTTCTCCACTGAGAATAATCTCGCGGGGGAAGAGACTGATCAGGGTAGTTTGTAGGTCTGGATCTTTGGGTGTATTGAGGCCTTCCTAGATTCCACATTTCATTGTCAGGATTATTATTGCTCCGTCTCCTTGGGTAAAAGTACCCAAGTGGGAGCGCACAGATTGTACTGGTATGATATCGGTTAGAATTCTTCAGGATGTAATCCACCAGTCTGGTGTCTCTGAAATTTGCTACAATGCAATCCCCCCTTATATCCTTTTGCCTACCTCCAAGCCAGTTAACTCTTCTTACATGGAGTATCTCCCCCTTTTCCCCATTATTTAATGGTCTATGTATGTTCAGCCACTTAGAGATTTTCATTGGAAATGCGATTCTTTGTCAGAGGTCCGGAGTTCCGGAACCCCCACGAATACTATTACAAAGGGACTTGCTTCTGGGGGTAGATTTATAGGCGGGGGGAACTATCTGGGAGATAGAAAGGGTCAAAGTCCATGTGGGAGAGCTAAGGGGACCATTTCTTAGATGGTGGTCTTCCTGGCCCCTATGCATTAACGGTTGTAGGGGAGCTTTCTCAATATTTATAGAGCTCGTCTTATGATTTGATCCCCCTCTCTGCTCTAGATTGGATCCCCCTCTCTGCTCTTGAGAAGCTTTCGGGGCGTCATGTATCTGGGCAATCGCATGTTGGATATTGCTTACACAGTTGTTATTTGTCAATGTATTATTGTTAGTGGCCGCAATGGTGGGTTGGTTAGGGCCAGAAGGGGGTTTCTTAGATATAACTTCTAGTGTCTTACTTTGTTTGGTCAGTTCACTCGCTATTTTGTCCACCCTACTTATGATGGGTTTCAACTGAGCAATTATGAAACTTTCCAAGTGTTTTTTAAGATCTCCTAAAATTTCCTCAATCCAACCCGGTGGATTTGTAAATGTGTGTGCCCTCTCCTCTATCAGGATGACCTCTTGGCTATTTTTATTTTTAGCTCGAACAACTCCTGTTAGTGGCTTATTTTGTCTCGGTTGTCCCTTAGTCCTCCCCCGTCGTTTTGGTGTTCTCTGGGGGGTTGGTTCGCTATGCCCTGAGGTTTCTACCCCCGAGGAAAGAGGGGGTTGGGCACAGGGAACAGCCTCTGTTAGGTTATTTGGAGAAGCTGCGCTCCCAATCATATTTGGGCTGTCTGCTAAAGTGAGATCTGGGGACAGTATTGAGGTAGCTACTATAGGGTTGGGTGAAGCGGATAAGCTTCTTTCCATGCGTTCTATTTCCCCGGAAACCTACTTCAACATCAAATCGATAGCGGTGGGTTTTTTCACTTTATTCGGGGGTAGATCGTTTATTTCAGCCAGGGTTTGTTTAGGGGTTACAACTTGGCGAACTTTGCTCATAGCCGAACGTGTTTTAGGGTGATTGGCCATAATGTGTAAGATTGAGGGCTAACTCTTCTCCTCTTCTCCACCCCAGGGGGCTGACCAGATGATCCTTTTATTGGATGACTAAATGACACGGTACTCTTTATATCTGTTTAACTTGAACCCCTGTCCCCCCTCTTGCTAGGGCAACAACAGGATAACACAAAATCAATTAAAGTATTGCAATCAGGCGGCCTGCCCAAGTCAAGATAGACAATACCTGTCACGGAAAGTCCAAACCAAGGGGGGGGCCCGTCCCTGGTCGTCCCCGGACGGCCACAGACGGCCCCGCCCTTGTCCCGGGCTTCTCCCGGCGCGTGCCTGCGCGCGTCCCGCGGGACGAGGGACTGGCGTTGCCTTTATGCGCCTCCTGGCGCTGCTGAGGGCGTCACTGGTGGTGGGAGGGGCCCCGGCGGAGCCAAGCCCAGCCGGGAAACAGGCAGAGCAAGGCCCGGCCCTTTGCTGGTGGTGCTGCGGCGGAGCTGAGCCCGGCCGTGAAGAGTACAGGTACCGTTTGTGTCCCCCAACAGGTCTTGGCCCTGGCGCTGCCTTTATGCGCCTCCTGGCGCTGCTGAGGGCGTCACTGGTGGTGGGAGGGGCCCCGGCGGAGCCAAGCCCGGCCGGGAAACAGGCGGAGCAAGGCCCGGCCCTTTGCTGGTGGTGCTGCGGCGGAGCTGAGCCCGGCCGTGAAGAGTACAGGTACCGTTTGTGTCCCCCAACAGGTCTTGGCCCTGGCGCTGCCTTTATGCGCCTCCTGGCGCTGCTGAGGGCGTCATTGGTGGTGGGAGGGGCCCCGGCGGAGCCAAGCCCGGCCGGGAAACAGGTGGAGCAAGGCCCGGCCCTTTGCTGGTGGTGCTGCGGCGCTGCGGCGGAGCTGAGCCCGGCCGTGAAGAGTACAGGTACCGTTTGTGTCTTTGATTTAATCTTAATATACTGACAGATATCCCTAAAGGAGAGTGCTACGTGGAATTTAGTAACCTCAATACCTGATAACTGATTGCAGTTCAAAGTGATACCCTTTTGGAGAACTATGTTCCAGCTATCTTTTAATCAGGTCATGAATTGGTTGGAAGATGCCTCTGTTGTCTCCCTGGATGACTTTGCTAGCTTTGGATCTACTTGGGAGAACCAGATGATGCATCCAGTTGTCAAGTCATGTGCAGTAAGCTTGCCAATCAGCGCCTGTAAGGGTCATATGCCCAATAAGTAGGCAGCCATAATATACAGCTTCTCCAATTTAAAATTGAAGCTACTGTGGATTTGAGGTTTAACACACCCTGAATAAATTGGGAGCCTGAAAGGGAATTACAGGGCAATTGTAAAAGGATATGATGTGTTGTGGCAAACAAGACAAACGGACTCCCAAAAACCAGCCACATCAAATGATACCTTTACACAGTCAGAAGGCGTTTAACATTCTAAAGGAAGCCTTGTGTTAACAGCCCCAGTACTGACTTTATTGTGCTGACGAATGTGTTACACCGTACTATATAATTACTTTTATTTCTGTTTAATGAGAACAGGTAAGCCTGATTGGTACATTCATAGTCATACCTTTGCTACAGATAGAATGATATTGGTCCAAAAATGAAAGGAAGGTTCTTGTAGTAGTTTGGAGATTAAAGAAGATGAGGGGATGCAGGTCGGAACCACAAACGCGAGGTGTTTCATGTAAATCCAATCAAAACTGTTGAGGTGGTTGATTTCCTTACACTGGCTAGATTACACTAAATCATTGTAGTAGACCGCCAAAGTTATTCCACCCAATTGAGAAGAGCTTTGATGGAACTGGTTAATTTTTTAACCAGGCTAAGCTAGCAGGGCCCATGTCAGAAATATAATTTACAAAGCACATTTCCTGCCTTTTTCACTTTTAACATCTGGACTTTTTTACCTCTGTTGTGGACGAAGAACTGCTTATCAAGCTTTGGCTATATATGCTTTTCTAAAATGCTGTGCCTTTCCTCTCCCAGTTTAGGGCTGCCTTCCAAGGCCATTTGTAAGGCAACTGTCTAAATGCAGGCCACCCTAACCCGTTGCATTTGGGTCAGTCATGGAGTTGTGTAACATGATATGTTTCACTACAATTTGAAATGAATGCCATGGTTTAGCATTTATATATTGTAAATCCTCCATTAGTATTGCAACACTTTTAGTAGACCAACTACTACTTTTCCAGGTTTCCATAAGACGTCTGGAGCATGAATATATGTGCTAAGATACATTGTAAGTAGGGTGAAGCAATGTGTCTTTGGCGGATGGGTGTGTGGTTTAGAGTTTGGACTCGGAGGATGGGTTAGTTCATCACAAACATGAAATCTCTCTCATCCGCCTTACTGCAAGTTTCATAGTATATAATGCACTTGTATAAAGATGAATTCGATAGCTATCACATTTGTGATGGAGTAACCCGTCCACCAAACTTTAAACCAGGGCCTTAGTGAGTTGTGGGTATGAAGTATGATGACAGAGAGCTGTACCATTGTCCTTTACATATTTTCTTGTTAGTTACATATCTCTGTTGCCCGGTGGATGTGCATGTGTGCATTAGGCAGCTTGCAGAAGCATGTGCTGTTGAGTAATGTGATAACCAGGTAAGTGCATATTTGCATATTTGGACAATGATGAATGCACGACCAATGTTCCATCATTCTGGGTTCAGTTTCAGGAATGGTGCGTGACACAAATATTGTCATTCTGAAATGAGTAAAACTGAACTTATTGATATATTGATGCTGTGCCAGTCATGCATTCAGCATTCTGTGTATTGAGTACCGTAGAGTGTTAATAGGTATCTGATTGTGTATGTGTGCGTTTGAGAATATGCTCATATCCCCTACAGTGATTTAGCTCGGCTTTGTTGGATGTGTGTGCGATGTTCTCTCTAAGGTGTGCTGACGAAGCACAACATAGCATATCATTCTATGTTGCATATCTATTTCTACTGTATAATGTTGAGGGTTTAATCATTGAGATAATTAAGCTCTCAGTTATGAGATGTAGTTGCAGCTTGAAAAATTCCTATTTCCCTGCCTGAAAAAAGGGAGGACAGGTAGAATCGTATGTGCTAGCATCTGTGTCGAAGTCCACTGCTATGGTTGTATTGGAGTGGTGGTCCCTCCATCATAACCTGCAGCCCAATATGAACTGGAGGCACCCCGACCCTCATAGATACTGTGGGCAGATGTTTACCAGATTGGTACGGTCAGGATCAGTTAGTAACCTGGGACCATGGGAATCCGTGGTGCTATTTAGTCAGTGCTCTTTTTTTAAACTTTATTTTCAGTTATTTAATTGTCCCAAATAGGACCAGGACGTATGCACTTAATAAACAACTCACAGTCACAATATATCACTGGAGATCGCACATAGAGGGTCATCTTGTACATCAGTTTTGTCCATGATTTACACAGTATAGTGAGCACGACAGGAAAAAGACAGACCACACAGAGCAGACACTCATAATTCAAAGATATCCAACAGCCTCCCAGGGGTCACATTGGACTTACCTTACCCTGCAGCACAAACTAGTACATTATGCCAGCATCTCATGGGCCATCACCGTTATTTACTGTAACCAAACCTTTCGCATAACACCCTACAACCCTCTAAGCTAAGTATACCATCTACGGCTTTTGGGTCTCATCTGACCGTTTTCAGGCAGATTGCGTCCACTGTTGTTGGGTTAGTATTTTTAGTGGCAATCTGTATGTACCATAATATAAATTGCTCATTATGTGCCAGGCAGTTTTAGCTATATTTCAATGAACAAGTTATAGATTTAAAAGATATTATGTAAGTGACAAAGGCCACCATGATTGTGTCATGTGCCCTGACATGATGGATTTCTCCACAATTCAAATATGCTGTTTATAGTTATTTCAGTAGAATCTGGATCTAGACTCAAAAAATACATGTTCATTGGTTATTGGATATTACTATAGCTGATAATCTTTTTTAAAACCTTTAGGGTTTATTTGTGTCTGATAATATTTTTGTTTACATGGCATGCTTTTATAAATTACTTTGATAAATTCATTATTAAATATCCGAAATATGCATCTAAATCAAAGAAAAATATATATGCAAATACGGCGAGGGAAGGCAAAAGTACAATTTGCATTGGGGATGGAGGGGTCAACGTTTCAGTTACTTTACATTACAAAAACAAGTAACACATTTTAGAAAATTTTGCACAAGCGAAGATTATCACCTGTGATTGTTCGATTTCTGCTTTGTTTAGTTTGATTCCAAGAATATCAGCTGCCACTCTCTGAAAACATAAAAAGACCTGCAAAAATAAAGTCCACACAATTACAATTCAATATTTTTCAGTAATTGTCAAAATTATTTTAAAAAACTGACACATTAACTAGTGATGTCTAGAAGGAAGCCTGCCCTATAAAGCTTTCAATAGCTGAGTTTTAAAATATTCATTTAAATGAGACAGTATCATGTAGAACTGTGTAGATACTTTGCAGTAGTGTGCAAAGATTTTATGTTTTCCATATTTTTGCAGATCGAGAGATTCACAGTTGCACAGTTTGCTGTTTTTCCTGACTACTGCTACACAATTGTAACTCAAAGTCAACCCCGTTAAGACCGAAAGCAATGCCGCCTTCTTCTCTGCATGTTTACCTTTGCAGAATTTTTCTATGCACAATGGCTAAGGTATGCAGCATTTATCTCTACAGTTTTACCTTTTGTGACGAAATTTATCATGAAGTCAAGATTTGCAAGCGAAGGTTGGAGATAAAACTATTCAACTTCATCAACTTGCAAAGTTGTCCGCAGAACTTTGAAAAAGGTTGCAAAAAAGCTTCACAACCTCGCACATCGGTATTTTTTCAATGTTTATAAAGTATTCAAGACTAACATAAAAACTAAAATCTAGGTTCATGGTTAATCTATTACAACACTGATGAACATGTAAGGCAACACAAGTATGCCAACACTGCACTATTAAGTTTGAGGTTACACTTGACCTCCAACATAAATAGATGAAAACAGATTTAAGGTCACAAATTAAGCAAGGCATATACTGGTCTTTTATCATACAGCAGTATATTTATCATGGTCTTTTGTGTTTCATCTTTCTTTTTACTTCTCGTTACTTCTCGTTACCACTCACCTAAAGAATAGACAAAACTGTAGCGAGGCTGCATGCTATGGATTTGCTCAATTCATTCAAAACCACAATTTAGGTATTTTTGGGGTCTACGATAACTGCTTTTTACACAATATATTTATAAGTTTCAATCACATAACAGTGCAAAACATCGCTGACTTGGTGTATTACAATAAAATGGGACAAGAAGAAATGGGAGGCAGGGGTTAAAGGAGAGAAGAGCCAAGTGGGGGTGGGCGAGTACTAATGGGGAGGCGGAGCGTCCAACATTTTTCCGGGGCCAGGGCCACTGGAATCATGTTCAGAGGAACGAAGCATTTGGTAGTACCGGCTCTTTCTCATCACATCATGAACTTGCTGTTACATTCTGCAACCCCCAATCTAAGTTTTTATCTGAGTCTTTTTCGGCTTCCATTAAAAAAATAAAATTGTGTATGAAATTGCTCAATAATGCAGTCACATTCTCCATTGTGGGTATATATCAGACCCTCGGCTGCTATAGGCTCAGCAGATGGGAGGCTAGCCATTTCCACTAACTGGCTCGGGTTGGTCTACCTACTAAAATTAACTGTGTAATGAGTTGCCACATAGGAGAGAATGCAGTGGAAGCCTATCTTCTCCCGGATAGCCCAGAAGAAGCAACACTGGATTAAGGGAGAGAGCGAGTCGGTGTCAAGAGGCAAGCAATATGTTTTCACTTGTATTAATTAAAAAAAAAACAGCAGTTCCTCATCAGACTAACAAAGTAGCAAGTTTCCCATGATGCACAGGGGAAAACATGTAGCCCATAGCAATCAATAGGAATCATCGCATTGGAATGAATGCCCTTCCTCTTATGCCCCATCCTCTTTATCTGTTGTTCCTTCATCAAGATAATTGTTTCCTTCAGTTTCAGTCATTATAATGTCTTGTTTTAGAAGTTCATTTATTTATTTGGAGAGTTTCATAAAGCGAAAACATGACCCAAGACTAAACAATAACACATTCTATAAACATACATTATCAAGTAACAGCAAAAACAAAACTAAATGGCCTGGTCAGAGAAAACCATAACCCATTCCATAACCCATTTCATAACGTATATTATAGCTCAGCACGGAAGCAAAGTCTACAACAAAAGGTTTGTTGTCCATGACTGCACTATCGAGGTGCAAGGTAGGCTAATGGTAGCTGTGACTCATCGGCAGTGTGTCAGATACTTCTGGCATTGCATCGGACCATAGCTAAGGAACAAATCTGTTTCACTATATCCTTTTCACCTCTTTCTTGAGGATTCTGGTTGACAGATTTGTTCAACTTTCCGACAGGAGAGAGTTCCGAATTCTCTGAGCAGAACCGTGAGAAAGTTCAAGTGTAGGTCTTCTTTTTTGTGAACTTGGGATGTTCGAGCAGGTATTCAGACAAAATATGACACAATCCAGCTTGAACTAGCAGCGACCAGGGCCGACATCCATGCTGTAAATAACAGGATCACAGCGGTGGAACAGAGGGTCAGCGACATTGAAGACGCTGATCACCACACCAACAAAACCATAGCCACCTTGTCCAAAGCCACGGCAACACTGCTGAAGCAGACAGCAGAGCTCGATGATCGCAACAGGAAAGGCCAAATAAAAATCCTTGGTGTTCCGGAGGGGGAAGAAGACAAAGCTGTATCATGCATGGCCACCATCGAACAACTGATTCCCAAAATCACAAACGTCAAACTTGACCAACCATTTTAACTGGACAAGGCGTATAGGGTCCCAGCATTCAAATCACCAAACAGGCCGGGCCCACGCCCGATCATATGCAAACCCCTACGATCGCAACACACGGAAGTCATCTTCGGGATAGCACGGAAAAACCAGAACATGCAATGGAACGGCCGCAAAATCATCCTAACCCAAGACTACTCCAAGAGTACAGTCGACATAAGAAAGGGATTCCTGGCCCAGCGCGACAAATTAAGAAAGGAAAATATCCTGTTCTCTTTTGTGGGAGCCACCAGGTTCAAAATAACCAACAAGGGAAGATCAATAGTATTTGAAGAACCTAATGAACTTAGCAGATACCTACAGATACCAACACAACAAGACATGGAAACAGCACAACCCGGGATCAAGTAAGAGAAGAGCATCGCCAGAGCCAGGAACAGAATGAGCCTGCTGGTCATAGAGATCAAAGAAGTTAAAGACCTCAACCGGGACTTTCAAGCGCATCTACCTCAAAACAACCACACGCCGCAGAACTATACTAATGCAACATAGCTACCTCAAGCCTGCTGCTGTATATCCTTTTGCCTTAGAAGCGACCACCAGAGGGTCAGCAAGGGAGGACTAAGGACAGAGGGAATAAAGTGGGGGTAGACACCGCTATCTAGAAATGCATAAGTAATGATCACCAATAGGGGATACCCTTATAATCTATCTATGGCCACCCTAGGGGGGGTAGAGGGTCTCCGAACGTGATACTCTCAGGGAGGCGGAACAGGGATCTTGCCGTCTCACGTTCAGCGTGCAAGGAATGGGGGTGGGGAGATGGTGGGAGCGGGGGGAGGGAAGTTGGGAGGAGGGGGAGGAGAAGGTTATTGTCAGTCTGTCTTGTCCGTCTAGTTTGTCTAGTTCATCCAGTCTGTCACACACAAACTCTCTATGTCTCTCGACTACTCTGACACACCGTACTACATTCATCTCCTTTTACATCCTGCTCTCCAACTATCCGCACAAAGCCTAGGATACGGGAGCAAAGACTTACGGGGCGTCATGTCCATCCATAGAGTGGGTTCCTAGAGGGAGGCCTAATTGGACACACGGCTCACTAGCAGAACTAAAGAGCAAGGCTCACAACCCACATTGGGGAGCGCGGAGGAACCGCGACACTTACTCAGCCTAAGTTATGACACACAACAATTATCCCTCATTGGCAACTAACCTGAAGATAGTCTCCCTCAAAGTTAAGGGCCTCAACCACCCCGTTAAGAGGAAGAAGATCCTAGACTATTTAGCCAAGACCAAAGGGGACGTCATACTGCTACAGGAAACCGAAGTATCTCTAGAAGATGCGACTAGAGTCAAGGCAAGATGGTTAGGACAGGTTGCATGCTCACCAGCGACAGGGAAAAACAAGCATTTACAATGCAACAGTCTCGCCTTTGCAAAAGTTAGAGCTATTGGCATTGTAAATGACAAAATGTTCATTTATGTGTTGGTTTTGAAAACAGATAAATAAATGGCATTGTCATTTACAATGCCAATAGCTCAATCTCTCGCAAATGCCACACACAAACACACAGACCCACACCCACACAGAGCCGCCCCACACACACAAAGCCCCCCACACACACAGAGCCACACACACACAGAGCCCCATACACACACACAGAGCCACACACACACACAGAGCCACACACACACACAGAGCCACACACACGCACACACACACACACACACACACACACACATACACACACACACAGAGCCACACACACACAGCCCCCCCCCACACACACAGAGCCCCCCACACACACACACACACAGGCTCTTGCTGTGTGCTTGTGTAGGGGCAGGCTCTTGCTGTATGCTTGTGTAGGGTCAGGCTCTTGCTGTGTGGGTTGCCATTCTCTTGCTGTGTGCTTGTGTAAGGGCAGGCTCTTGGTGTGTGCTTTTGTAGGCTCTTGCTGGGTGCTTGTGTAGGGGCAGGCTCTTGCTGTGTGCTTGTGTAGGCTCTTGCTATGTGCTTGTGTAGGGGCAGGCTCTTGCTGTGTACATTGCCAGGGTGCTTCTTCTGCTGCTGTGTGCAGAGGCTCTGTGCTGACGTGCATCCTGGAGAGGCCGAGATGGTGTGAGGCAGGCTCCGAGTGGTTTTCACGCAGGTGGTGGGGAGGGGGGGGCGGTATGCTCCTCGTACGACCCAGTTGAGCATGGAGAGGCGGTTCCATCAAGGTGGGGGGGTCAATGTGTGAAATGATGGTTGGCCGCGCGCGGGTGCTCAGCGCAGCAATGTACTCAGATTTAAACAGATCGCCAACACAACATGGAGTTATAGTAGTAGCTTTTGCATTTAATATTCTCATAATAAAGTGGATACCTATATTGTCAGCAATACTATTAAGATAACGAGGCCCCTATTCTAAACACAGTGCTTCTACTTGAGCTAAAAAAGGTACTGCGATAGCTTAAGAATTTTCCCTTCAGTATCTTTAAAGGACATTTCAGAGCCTTAAAACAGCACATGGTTTCCATATATGATTATAGGGACAAACTTTTGTAAATACCTATCACTAGTTGAAATTGTTCTGGAGCACATTGGTTGAAAATAGGTTGAAGTATGCGCTGATCATGCCACCCTAACACACAGATTTTGCATGCAAAATATAAACATACATTTTGATCCAAGCAGCCCTTATATATTGCATTCCTGCAACTCACCTACCAACCTGGGTTGAAACTGATTCAAATAGCTCTTTCATAATGATTCTGTACAGAGAGCTAGAATCAGTTACGAACTCTAGCCCAAGGCTAGCATGATAAACATTGAAGGTCCAGGGGCATTCTCATCAGTACTTCTGAACTAAAGTACCATGTTTCTTTCTCTTTGTTTTCTCACAATTCTCCGCTAATTTGCTAACCACTTATCTAAGCAAATCTAAACTGGGTGCTAGTCCTGTTATATTTGAACACTTTAGCAAAGCACCAGACACCCCCGGAACGATGCAGGATTGAAGCTACAATCACAGTGATAGTATGCAGACTTGTTTTTGCTTTTCCTTTCTCTACCACTCATGTTTAACCACCTTGCTGTCGACACTACACAGCTCCCCTTTTTATTTAACTTATCATTAACTTTTTTTACCCGGGGGGAGCTAGAGGACCCACGACGAGATGGCTACGCTTTAGTGCAGCTCCGCCAGACGGAGACTTAATCCGTTAATAATCCAGCTCTCCCTGCTCACATTCTTTGCCAAATCTGCGGGACACAATAACGCTGATCTTCCAGCTCTGCGAAGCGAGTGAATACAGACACCAGTTCTCCCGATTGAAGAGGATGCTCCAGTTTACGGCGAGGGCCAGTGCTCACAAAATGGCGGCCTAACGCTCGTACTGGAACCGGTGCACAGAGTGTGAGGGTAAAGAGCGGCTGTTGCCGACGGCTGGAAGCAGGGTATCGCCCAGCTACCAGGCACGCTCCTAGAGGCGTCTTCGACCGGTGAGAGCGGGGCGGGCGGGCAATCACGGAGGGTGACACTGTATTGCCTGCGCAGTCGCTTCACCACCGGTCTGGAGAGTCACTGTGAACGAAAACAGCTGGAGTATTCGGGACGCTGCGCTGAGCATCGGAGTGAGGCACCGGTGCAAGGAGCAGGGGATGCAACCGAGGGCAGTGGGGGAAGCCTTCTCTGTCTCGGCCGGGGAAGGGGGGAGGAGGAGCCGGCGGAAGGCGAGCACTCACAGAGCCCAGCAGCAGCGGCAGCCAGGGAGCGTATCGGCCAGGAAGAGAGAGCCCGGGAGAGCCCAGGAGAGGAGAGAGGTGAGAAGAGGGGTGGGGGGAGAGGAGGTAAAGAGGATTAGGAAGAGGCTTGAAATAGATAAACACGAAGGAACTAAGCCCCGTCCTTTTCAGACTGGGGGGCGTGTTTTTCTTTCTCCCCTCTTCTCCATTGGCTGGAATGTAAACAACCAGAGTGTTTTTGACTTGTTGTTTACCATTCCAGCCAATGGAGAAGAGGGTAGAACAAACCTAAAAAGCACACCCCCAATCCGAAAAAGAAGAGGCTTAGAGCGAGACAATGACGTAACTGAGACCGCTTCTCCAATGGCTGGCCGCTATTTAGGAGGCCAGCCAATGGAGAAGAGGGGCGTGGTTTACCCTCGCTACTCAGAGTCATTAAATCTCGCCAGCGAGACTGCGCATGTGCGCAGCCTACGCTAGCCGAGACCTAAAGAGGTGTGATTACACTCATAAGCAAGAAATCTAGGATAAGCATAGTAGACCAACAACACAATGCTGAAGGTAGGATACTAGTAACAGTTAAAAAGAGGCAGCAAAACAATCCAAGTTGTGAACCTATACGCCCCAAACACAGATGACACCGCATATTGGGAGGATGTCGCCAAGAGACTGGAAGCGAGTCCACAAAATGACATGACAGTGCTGGCTGGTGTCTTCAATCTGGCACTCAACCACATCCCAGACATACAATCACAGTCGCACAATCTCCCCACAGCCTCACACAACATTTTAAAGAACATATGCAACAGATTTAACTTCAGGGACCCTTGGAGACTACAACACCCAGACACCAGAGATTATACGTTTTACTCCAACCCACACAAGTCCTACAGTAGGATAGACTATATATTAATATCAGGCACTGACACCCACCTAATAGATCACACGGATATAGCGGCTAGGACTATCTCGGACTACTCCTGTATTAGCCTGCAATTGTCGGGCCAACACAACAAACACATCACACACAGGTGGAGGTTTAACAACGCTGTCCTCAACAACCAAGCGGACAGGACGAGAATAGAGCTAGCCATTAACGAATACATAAAACATAATGACACGCTAGACATGGAGCCCACAGTAATGTGGGACGCACTAAAAGCTACAGTCAGAGGTACACTAATCGACATCATGGCAAAACAAAACAAGACAGCGAGATTTTTACCTAGACCAACTAGAATTAGACATCAAAACTAAAGAGGGAACTCATAGCAATGATACAAGGAACGCAAACGCATTAAATGAGCTGACAAAAAAGAAATACGAATATAACAGAATTCTGAGTGGAAGGGCGGGTCTGTGGATTAACAAATACAAACAGATCAACCTATGCAAGGCCAACAAGATAGGGAAAGCACTAGCGGCATACCTGAAATACAAACAGAGACAACATACCTTATTTTCCATCACGGACTCAAACAACAACATGCACACTCAGCACAAAAACATCCTTCGCACGTTCTGTGAGTTTTACCAAGATCTCTATAGAAGTGACGACTCACTAGACCAGAACGGAGCCACCGAGTACCTAAACCGACTAAACCTGCCTAAGATAACTAACGAAGAAGCACTCACACTAGGTAGGGAGATAAGTGCTACTGAAATTGAGATGGCAATCAACTCACTTAAAGATAACAAAGCCCCGGGTCCGCACGGCTATACAGCCTCCTTCTACAAAACCTTCCGGCCTCAACTACTCCCAACCATGAAAAAGGTCTTCAACCACTGCGAGAGGGAGGGCATGGTGTCAAACTCTATGAAGGAAGCAAACATTATAGTTATCCCTGAGGAAGGCAAGGACATGCAATGCCCCCAGAACTACAGACCCATATCTCTCATCAATTTAGATTGCAAAATCTACGCCAAAATACTAGCCACAAGACTCAACGTGATACTCCCAAAACTAATAGGTAACTCACAAGTAGGCTTCCTTAAGACACGTATGTCACATGACAACACAAGACTCCTCTGCCACGTTCTCGAACAGTAAGCCAGTTCTAACAAACCTGTGGTGGCAATCACCCTAGACGCAGAGAAAGCCTTCGACAGAGTGTCCTGGCACTTCCTAGAACAGTGCATGAGGTCATACAACCTGGGAGATAACTATACGCGGAAAGTTTTGCCACTTTACGCAAACCCTATGGCGCAGATAACTATTAACGGGGGTCTCAGAACAATTCACCCTACAACGAGGGACGAGGCAGGGCTGCCCCCTGTCCCCAGCGCTAATCCTGCTGGCCCTCGAACAGTTGATCAGAGACATCCTAGCCAATTGTTGCAGGGTTTCTGTACTCACACAGAACTGTGCACAGAGGAGTGGAACCTCGGCAAATTAGGATGTCCCAAAACTTACCTTAGCAACCAACTCACCCCTTACCGAGCTAGCTACAGTGTCTCATTGGACATATCAAACACCCAATGTTTAGACAAACCAGAACATGAACTTACAGTACCTCAGGGTACGTGGGACTCATGAACACTCTTTGTTATATTATCATTACAAACCAGATCATGGAGTAAAGAAGACACATGTGCATTTGAAATGTTTATTTACTAATGCCGTCTTCTCAGGCGCAGTATCTTTGATAATACAAGTATACTTATTATCAGTAGCAAAATTATCAGCATAGTTACTAAGACATAAAAAGCGAATGGTGACAGCATGTTAACATGCTGTAATGAATAAGAGTTAACAACACTTATATCTCACCCTCCCTAACACATATATTATATTATTATCTAAGAAGGTCTCTTTGGGTTGTTTTAGGGCGGGCCCATACCTTAGTGTCCTAGCATGAAGGAATCACATCAGCATACACCAGCTCTCTCTGCATGTGCACCGCATCAAGTGTGTTAACAATTCTCGTGCAAAGCAATATCAATCCCGCCTCAAGCCCAAGTTGGCAAAGGCTGCACTTGTGTTATGACTATGAAAGCGTGGAGATCAGACCTCATAACAATTCCATATCGTGTTGCTCCTGAAACTTCAGCACTCTCCGTGCAGACATGGTTTATTAAACAAGACTGATATCAGAGCAATAACATATTATTCTCACATACACCACGGCAAACCACTAGGTTGAAAGCTAAGTCAACAATTAAGGGTCGTGTGCAGAAGTTGCAAGAAAGGAAAAATGGCGTTTAAATCTCAAATGTACCTATGCTAACTTAACACGATATAAGGATATATAGGAGCTATACAACACCCCCCCCATGATCCGAGAACGGACTAAATAAGGTAACAGAAGTGCCATCACATGAGAGCAGAATCCATTTATAAACGAGCATGAATAAAGATTCAATTATAAAAATTAATGCTAAAAAAATAGCCCACAAATATAATGTGGCTCAAGCCAATAGGCAAGGAAAAATAAAATGTCTTGACCAAAAGTCAATAAAGTCAAGGAAATGCTATCAATCAGCATGTCAATTTGAGGCAGTGTCTAAGATAAGACCGTATATGAAAAGTAAGCTGCAACAGCCTCCAGGAGGAAGTCACTGTCCTCATCAGAAAACAGTTCAGCCATCCAATTTAAAAGATGAAAGGAACATACGTGATCTTCCAGCACCGGATCCTCTATAACCATCAGAGGACAGCTCGGTGGGTTCTCAAGAAAACTTAGTTCCAAGAAATTTTGCGCTGCCGACAACACATCCCAGGGACCCATTAGTCCATGTGCCACCGCCAAGGCCATAATCCTTTCGTCAGAACAAACCAACTCGTGAGCAATGATAGGACTCATCAGTTGATCAAAATCGACGTCAGAAGATGCTGGTCCGCAGAGACACAAATCAATGGCCCAAAGGAAATCACAGGTCAGACAGCGAAATACAGGCTGGACACAGGTGAAATAGGAGAACCGAAAAGATAATCCAAACGCCGTGCTTAGAGTCGCTAACGGCAGTGTGCCATAGTAATCAAGCATGCGGTTGCGAAACCGCGTCAGTAGTAGCTGTGCGTGGTCTTGCACAGTAAGGGCATCCATATTTAAAAAGGCAGAAAACCACCAATGCGCCAGCCGCTAATGCAAGCAAAAACGGGAACCCTCCAAATAAGGATGAAAAAATAGAATGGAAGAAGGCAGGGATGACTCCAAATATCTTCTCAAAGGAAGTCACGAGACCACCGCTAACAACTTTAAAAAAATGTGCTAGGCCCGTTGTGGAGGATGCGTTAAAGATAGAACGGACCATGGCTCCGAAATGCAAAGGCAAATCAGTGTTTAATAGAGCCTGAACCTCCGTACGGGTGTTAGCAATGTGAAGCACGAAAGTTTCACGGGCCGAGCTCAAGGCCACCTCTTTCTGGGACAATAGAGCTCTTATTCTAGCCATGCCGCTGAATTCTGCTCCCAAGGTCGGTATCTGTGGCCAAATGGAAGACTCCCTATGTTCACGTGTGGGAGGATAAAGAACATTTCTGCAGCAAATAACTCGCTCACTAACCGTTACTATGAAAGCTATACCTTTAATCAAACCACAACAGTTTTCATTATTGAGCATTAAATAACTACCATTCTCTAACAATTTAAACGTGGGGATGATAGCAGGAACCGGCGTGCCCTGTAAAACGCAAGCCATATTCGGTCTGTCCTTGTTACATGAACCGTGTAACTGTATGTGTCTACACATTAAAGAATGATCTGGCGTCTCAGTACACTCATCCCCTGTTAGATAAACCTCTTGTTCATCCTTGAAACATCTGTATGTGTATGGGAGTGACCAGACCTCATGAAGAAAACCGCTACCTAAGGGTTCAAAACGACCTATTGGCACATATTTCATACAATTTGAAAACTTATATAAAGCAAAAGGCAGCGTTATTAAACCGTGGATAAGCCACGTAGCAGCAGTGGCCTCTGCCACAGAAAAAGGTAAAGATTCCAACCTTTCAATATGGAGCATAGAAAAGGAAGCATCACGCATTGAAAGCAAGCGTTGTTTGTCTGTCAAATTAAACGGTGCAAATAAAGAGGAAACGTTCATGTATCCCCAGGGAACTTTACCCATTTTCAGAGTCTGAAGTGTCCATGCAAACTGCATGATCGAACGTAATTGATTTTGACCATGGTATAATACAGATACTTCATCATGCACAATATCAACAACAGACGACACAATATTATCTAATGTGTAAATTCTAGAGGAAAGCACGTTAATGCTATTGTCAACAACTGCAAGAACTTTCTCAAGATTTGCCTGATCAATAGCCCTAAGGCGTGAAGCAGCCTCAATCTGTGAGAGTTTCCAAATTTCATTGTAAACACCATATAACCAACGTTTCGACCTGCCACTAGCTGGGCCCTTAATGAAATCATTCAAATCCACGTCTGCATTCAGTTTGGAAAGGTGATACTTAACCGTAGGTAAAGTTGAATGTTTCAGCCAAGCTTGACACAACTTGCCCACAGAGTAAGAGGTGACAGTATGACTCAAATCAAAACGGGGATCAGATCTAACAGCCTTAAAACCGTCAGTTATATTTAAAAATCTCTTTTGGCAAGAATCAGCACCACGGTGCCAAAGCAGCCAACCCTTGGGATTCATACTGGAAATGTTAAAGGAGGAATTCAGAAGCAGAGCCTGTATATCTCTAATGGACAATTTAGTAAAATTACTCCAATTCTCATATTCCTCCAACTCCGGGAAAGACGGGGTGTTTAACCTTTTAGATGTAGCCAATCCAAAGCATGTTGTCTGGGAAATGGTTTCATTTAAAAACCACATATGATTTGGGATGAGACATGCACGGTGCAAAGCCTCAGTGCCTCGTACCTGCCAGGCTCTTGAGCCCCAAACTGATTTAAGGTCTATGGTATCCTTCCATAGCTCATACCCCCCAGTAACTAATTGATCCAGGAAGGCCTTCGAATACAACAATTTTGTATTTGTAAGTCGAACCTTGGACAGTGGCTGTTTGTGAAATTTAAAATAAAAGGACTCGGGATTGGACTGATTAAAGTCAGTGAAATAAGTATACTTTTTAAGAAACGTTTCTGAACTCCCTTGTGTAGGTGCTGGGCAATGTTCCCACTGAGTAAAATTAACCGCATCCCTTCGGGAAGATGTCTTGTGTAAGAAGTGATTGCCATAATGTTGGTAACAGAACAATTCACCATAATTAGCAGATTCTAAATATAAATCCTCAGCATCAAAGGCAGCATAGTATTTCAAATCAGAAAACAAACTTTCCACAGCATTAACATCCCAATCATCAGAACGAATGTTTTGTTTCACCACATCCCCCATATTAACTCTCAGTACATTAGGGACATTAACGACTTCCGTTGGGCCATGAATCTGAAAACGAACTGCATCCCACGCGATTCCATCCAGAACAGGCCACGCTGTGATGTTAACCAAAGTCAAGTCTCTTTTTAATCTGTGTGTAGAATGTGAAGAGGAAAGTGGGGCCAAAGTTCCATTTAAATGAGTAACGCAAGTTCTCTCCTCGACATAGTGTCCATTCATAATTCGAAAAAAATAAAACACAAAACCAATTGACATAAAAAGGTAAACTGAAAAAAGGACCAGCCAAATGTATATCCAAGGAGGTATCAAAAAATGTTTTTTAAACAGGCTAGCATATACTGCAATTTTAGAGGGTTTTTTCGAGGCAAGGGAAGCAGAGTCAAATGAAAATCTGGATTCCGTGGCTAAACGAGCCTGCAGGTCAGGCATGGACAAATCAGTGGGGTATGTATAGTCTGTCTCATCAAGGTTAGTTCCTGGTAAATTATTCAATAATGGACTGGAAACAGCAGGTAATTCGATGGCCACCTCAGGTTCATTATTAGAAGCAGTGGGCATAATTGAATTTCTCACAATGGAAGGACAGGAAACAGCCGGTGTCATGCTAAGAAGAATCGGCCACTCTGTGTATCTTGACATTGTCAATAGAAATAAACCTGTTTTCCTTACGACCTCGAAGTGGTGGTAAAATGACTGTTCTTGTGCCCTTCACTCCAAGCACTGGGACTGGAGCTCGATAGGAGGGACCAAACTCTTTCTTGTTGTCGATCTTCTCTCGAACCAGTTCTCCAACTTGGGGTAGCCAGCCAACTACCGGGATCTGCAACGCATCATCCGAAGCGGAGGGCAAATGTTCCTTTGCAAGAGTGTCTCTGGTCTTTTGTAGATTCTGTAAAACATTGCAATGTTCATCTGCGTCAAAGGAAGTGGCGCGAACCACTGAGTCTAGACCGTCAAGGTCAGGGACGAACATCTTGATGCCAAAGAGCATTTCGTATGGGGTCCGCCCACCCAGAGACCTTCTAGGGAGATTATTAAGAGCACGCTGCACGCCATAGAGGTGAGCCAGCCAGTTTCTGCCAGTGCCTATAACTCGGGCTGTCAAAGATTGCTTTAAATCACGGTTCATTCGTTCAACTACACTATTACCCTCAGGTCTGTAGGGTGACGAAAACTTGACTTGGACCCCCATCGAAGTCATGGCATCCTTATACGCCTTAGAGGCGAAAGCCGGACCCTGATCCGAATGGAAGGTACCACAGGCAAAAATCCCTATAAAGATACGCAAATCTCTGATGACAGTCCGGGAATCAGCGCTGCGATGTGGCCATACCCACACAAAGCGTGTGCATGAGTCAACTGCTACTAAGATGTATTTATACGCAGTATCAGATGAAAATGGACCGCAGTGATCTAAATAAACACAGCCTAGTGGTTTATTAGAAATGTACAACTGAGTCTGAGGCGGACGCGTAGCAGTTGAAGGTTTAATCTGCTGGCATATGTCACAAAGAAGGACATAATCACGCGTCTGTTTGTACAGTCCCCGCCACCAGAAACGTTGTTGTAGTTGCGTTACAGTGGCTGAGACGCCCGCATGCGCAGACGCCACACCTTCATGAGCCGCTGTAATCAAGTCTGTTCTGCGATCCGAGTTGGGAATCAGCCGTTCCCCAACATCAGGAATTGTCACAAAAGGAACCTTTTCGGGACTTAAGTGGTATTTATACTTCGAAGGGAATCCCGAAGGATGTTTACTTCCCTTCTCAGAGGCAGCAATCGCTGCCAAGATGTCGCTATCAATCTTGGTTTTAGACCTAGTAACTGCTGCAACTAAGTATGTAGATACTGCTGATTTCGCCGCTTCATCAGCAAGCGAGTTGCCAACAGCGTGTACTCCCACGCGCTGATGACCGAGAGTATGAATCACATAAACGAGTGGCAACATAGCCTTAAGCTCTGCCACTCGAACCCAGATCATTTTATGTTTTATTGTGCTACCCTTGGAATCATGAAAATCATTTTGAATCCAAAAGAACAAGTTTTCATTGTAAGACTGGACACAGTAGTAAGAATCACTTACAATTAGAGTAGTAACACTTGGATCTGCGTACTCCAAAGCTAGTAAGAGAGCACGAAGCTCTGCCAATTGTGCGGTGCAATCGCCCAGGGGCAACGTGTGTACCTCCCTGGAAATGAACTCATCATTCAACATAGCACCGACCACAATGGCGCATGCGGAAACGTAGGCATGTTTAGAGCCATGCGCAACCTGCGCCGACCCATCAGTGTAAATGATGCAATGGAAGTCCTCCAAAGGTCGCATCGCCAGAGGAGCAGGGTGAACGAATTCATACTGCAAGTACTCCTGCGACCGTAAGGAAGCGTCAAAAATAAACATGACATCCGTGGATGACAATGACGCAGCCCACTGAATCCACCGAGGGTGCAAAGCCTTTGAATTTGGAACACTTGCTTTCGTGACTGCCTCCAAATGAGGACAGGGTGTTACCACTAGCATGCGTTTCCCCTGTGACAGAGCTCGTTCCTTTAGAATAGCCATCTGTACAGCAGTTAAAACCTTTTCTATGGTGGGAAACCGCATCTCAGCCGAAGTGTACAAGTGTGACTTGTAAGCAATAGGTACCGTGTCACCTTCATTAAAAGTGAGGTACGTGAAACCCACCGTCCCAGGAATTATTCTTATGACCAGGTTGGTGTGGTTATCACGAGTCAGTAAATATTTAGAAGCGAGCAGATCAGCCTGCAAGGATTGCAAAATGGCTGAATGCTCAGGCAGCCAGCATGATTTAGAGAAAGTCGGTTGTATCAAAGCATACAAAGGCTTGATACGCTGGGCATATTCCGGAATGTAAGTTCTGCCGAAATTCAAAAAGCCCAGTAAGGATTGTAATTTTTTCAGTGTTGTTGGTGCGCGCAATTGTGCGCACTTCTCCAAGAAGTGAGGAGCCAAACCTCTACCTTCATTGTTGAGCTCATAGCCCAAAAACAACACTGTGTGTTCAGCAATGTGCGATTTTGCAAAGTTGAATTTGTAACCCATGTCTGCGAAGTTGCAAACAAGAGAATTTACACGACACAGATGCTCCCAAATATCGTCGTCTGTGAGATATATGTCATCCACATACGAAAAAGCATCAGGGTCGAGTGCCTCCAGAATAGAGACAATTCGAGCGGTAAATACACCAGGACTATTCTTGTAGCCCATTGGAAGACGCCGGAATTGCTTTTGGACTCCAGCGCTTGTAAAACTGGTCCATTGGGAGCTAAAGCTGTCCAATCTGTGGGCATAAAAACCATTGGATATGTCAAGCGTTGTCTTGAAACGCTTACGCACGAGACTATCCACTAGGGCAGAGCCGTGGGTATTCTGTACAGCACAGTTACGGCAATGCGAGTTTAAATGCCGGTAATCCAAAACCAAACGATATGATCCGTCAGGTTTATTCACAGTAAAAAGGGGCTTATTCATCGGTGACACACACGTTTCAATAACTCCCTGATATTCCAATTGTTCAAGGATTTCCGCGACGGAAGATTTTGCTTCACGCCGAATGTGATATTGAGGTTGAGGCTGCGGCTGAGACCGCAACTGAATTTCGTGGCAAGGCGACAATTTATCCCAACCACATTGGTTACGGTACAGAGCCGGCGCGAGAGCCCGAGCCCACTCTTCTGCAAAATGCTGCGCATGCTCTTTCGAGACAGTGTTCGCGAAACTGGGTAGGATTACCTCCTCCCCTCGCGGCGCCGCGAGCACAAAAGGTGGGGGCCAGTCAGCCTCCGAAAGTAAAATATCATATGTAGAAGACAGATTCTCCCAAAATACACCTTTAACGGTACGCTGTATGTCACCTTCAATCAACAGGACAATTTCATATAGTCTTTCAGGGGGAGCAAGTCTCGTATCCGCTGTTTCTATCACAACGTAGACATCAGTCGCTGTCACCCTCAGTAGTGGACGCAGCGCCTCTCTGACTATGGTTATCTCCGCCGCGCTGTCCAGCAAGGTCAGAGCCCACGTCAGATTCCGAAGCCGCGTTCTCACTATCTGTGGCATATCGATGCGCTGTTAAGGCTGCGACTTTCTTTTTCGCAAACTGCGGACGCCTAGGCGTAGAATCCTCCTGCTTCACTGCGCCGTCCGTCTGGCGGGACTGACCACGTCCTTGTTGGCCACCACGTCCACGTCCACCCCCTCCTCCTCCACCGGTCTTCGGGGCCGATGTGTCCTGAAAGGAACGAGGAGAGCGTTGATCAGAACCCTGAAAACGATCAGGTGATTTAATCATCGCGCGGTCGCGCAAATCATAAACTTTTTCGGATGGCGCAGGAGCTTGTATTGCAGGAAAAGTACCCTGAGTCTGCATTGTCTGCTTCCCCTGTGTCTGTTTTTTAGGCCAATTTTGTTTCTTGGACTTTGGCTGGGCATCTGTCACTGCAGATTGCCCCTGTGGTTGTTTTTTCTCCTTCACTGGAAAATATTTCAGACCTCTACTTGTGCGGCCAATCGTTTTATAAGCGGCCACCACAATCTTTGCTAACTGGCGGGGTTTGTCGGCATCGGGCAGAGCAGCCAAAGCATTCGACACCTGAAAGTTAACTGCATCTCCTTTAACATTGGAGAGAATGAGATCACTTACAATCTCAAAAGAACCACACAGGCGCATACCCAATTCAACCGCTGCCTCTGGACCGTGATCATTCTGAACACGTCTAACGATTTCAGGCAGGGCAGTCATAGACGGGGTGCCGAAGCACCTTGTATAAACTGCCGCAAATGTTTTTCCCCAGCTGTCACAGTCAGCAAGTTCAGGAGTAATATCCTTCGGGAGAGTAATCGTCAACATTCTATGTTTATCAGCAGGAGTAGAATTCGGAAAAACCGCTTCCAGTTGGTCAAACTTCTCTGCTAGCCAGAATGGGAAGTCATCGTTGTCAACAGGACGCGCACCAAAAACCGAATTTACCATCACTGGATTGAGACGCATTCCGCCTCGTTCCATGGGAGCGGCCGCACCCCCCTGGGGACCACCAGGAAGATGTCGACCGATGTATTGCACTAAAGCACGAATCACGGAAATGGAAACTACATGTAGCCTGCGAATTTCTGCCAGGGTACAAGCCCCGTGATTCGGGTGCGGGGTAAAGCCACCCAACGCAGGCCAATTAGTACCTGGAATTGAGAGTGGACCTAACCTCGCACGTGACAAAGAGTGGGGGAGGGCGCCATCAAACCAAACTCGATGCTGCCAATGATCAATAGGTATTTCCAATGCCCTGTATGGCGTATATTCAGCCGGGACATCCGAGGCGGTGTAGGAGTGGTACAAACCAGAATTAGCGTCCACAGCCGGAAACGTAACCCAAGAGTAAAACAACTCGTAAGGAAACGCCGGATCTGCACTTACCACGAAAATCACAGCCATCCCATCTACTGGGACCTGGTACGTCTGAAGATGGTTGCGTACCGCCACGCGACTATGCTGCGCAATAGCCACCGCTGCCGCCATCACAGAATTGGAAACAAGAAAACACAAAGAATACTTTGTAGCACAACTGGGTAGTAATTCAAAGAAACCGTTTAAGTAAGAATCAAGCTTGAATAAAGACCTATTTCAAAAAATAGGTAGGTTTCACCAACACCCCGTTTTCCGGAAACGGATGTGAAGGGGTTAAGGCATGAACGATAAACTACTCGAGTGTCATGATATAAGACCACCGAAACCGTTGGGCGCCATGTTGCAGGGTTTCTGTACTCACACAGAACTGTGCACAGAGGAGTGGAACCTCGGCAAATTAGGATGTCCCAAAACTTACCTTAGCAACCAACTCACCCCTTACCGAGCTAGCTACAGTGTCTCATTGGACATATCAAACACCCAATGTTTAGACAAACCAGAACATGAACTTACAGTACCTCAGGGTACGTGGGACTCATGAACACTCTTTGTTATATTATCATTACAAACCAGATCATGGAGTAAAGAAGACACATGTGCATTTGAAATGTTTATTTACTAATGCCGTCTTCTCAGGCGCAGTATCTTTGATAATACAAGTATACTTATTATCAGTAGCAAAATTATCAGCATAGTTACTAAGACATAAAAAGCGAATGGTGACAGCATGTTAACATGCTGTAATGAATAAGAGTTAACAACACTTATATCTCACCCTCCCTAACACATATATTATATTATTATCTAAGAAGGTCTCTTTGGGTTGTTTTAGGGCGGGCCCATACCTTAGTGTCCTAGCATGAAGGAATCACATCAGCATACACCAGCTCTCTCTGCATGTGCACCGCATCAAGTGTGTTAACAATTCTCGTGCAAAGCAATATCAATCCCGCCTCAAGCCCAAGTTGGCAAAGGCTGCACTTGTGTTATGACTATGAAAGCGTGGAGATCAGACCTCATAACAATTCCATATCGTGTTGCTCCTGAAACTTCAGCACTCTCCGTGCAGACATGGTTTATTAAACAAGACTGATATCAGAGCAATAACATATTATTCTCACATACACCACGGCAAACCACTAGGTTGAAAGCTAAGTCAACAATTAAGGGTCGTGTGCAGAAGTTGCAAGAAAGGAAAAATGGCGTTTAAATCTCAAATGTACCTATGCTAACTTAACACGATATAAGGATATATAGGAGCTATACAACACAATAGGGATGTGGCGGGGTCAATATAAATGAGACTACTGCCAAAATAGCCGCTTACACGGACAACATCATCATAATTACAGAGGACCCCAAGACATCCATCCCTGCCCTCATGGATACCATGGGTAAATACTCGGCCCACTCAGGTTACAGACTCAACCAAGACAAATCGGATTGCATGCCACTCAATATCAACACCACCAGAGAGGTGCTTGACAATTCAGATCTCGTCTGGCAACCAGGGTTCATCAAATATCTAGGAATCCAATTCGTCAAAAACCTCAAATCCACACTCGACCAAAATGAAACGCTAACCTTAGGAAAAATAAAAAAGCTCTTGGAGGGTTGGTCCCCTAGGTTTGTATCCTGGTGGGGAGAGTAGACACAGTTAAGATGATGATCACGCCGGTGATCAACTACCTCGCAGGAATGGTCCCACTTACACTAACGGACGACTTCCACCGCAAGACTGACAAAATGCTAAACAAGTTCATTTGGCAAGAAGAAAAAACGAGAATAAGCCTAAAGAAACTAAGACTTCAGAACGTTTCAGACTGCATTTATAGCGAGACAGGGGATCTACTGGGCCACGCCCAACCAGAGCTACCCACCAGTTTGGCTCAAGATAGAGAAAGCCATACTCAACAACCTTGACCTACTATCACTACTCACCACAAACAAACAATCACAAAACATTGAGCCTTATACTCAAAAACACCAGACTCGCAATGCTCAAGGTGGATAAAAAACTAAAACACAGCATCAAAAACTCGAAATGGGAATCGCTGTGGGGAAACTCAAAAATAAAATATAGAGGGAAACCCCTAACCATAGACACATGAAAAAAATGAGGGCTTTCGTTCCCTTAAAGAACAACAAATAACTGTGGGTCTAAAAAGTGAGCTCGAGACATGCTAAATAGTGCTGGCTATGTGTCTGCTACTACAAGAAAAATAGAAGACAGACTGGACAGTTAACCACTGTGAAAAATGTCCATCAGTTACGCGATTTTAGGCACCCAGTACATCATTTGGTCTACTCCACAGTAGTATCACCACCACTCTATCTCCATAGATGTATATTGGGGATACAGAGTGATGGGTGGATGTCTGGAAAATGAGATTTAATCGTAACTCTGAGCAGTGCACAAAAAATGAGTGTGAAAAGAATATATAAGTGTAAAATTGGATGGTGCATGCAATTATTACTTTATTCTGGAGTCAAGCACCTCCAAGTTTAAAAACAATAGTGCAAAAAAGTCAGGTGGTTCAAGCAAATACCTTCTGACTGGGCTATCTGGTCGACATGTTTCTGCGGTGCCTGGTCAGTCATTAGACCATCCGCTTCCTCAGGACCCATAAACTTAATTGCTACTGCTAAACGAAGTGAGTGTGAAAAAACAGGACATTAGTGAATGAAAAAAGTGTCACCTGTACACTTCCATTATCCTCCTGTGAGTGTCCGTTTTATGCCAAAGCCAGCGAATCCACATGTAATGAAAACACAAACATTCACAGCATTTATGTTAGTTCATGCTATGCACACATTATTAAACAAAATATTCAAATACTACATCTGGGTCAAATAACTATAGTGTGTATAACTAAGTCAGTGTGATCAAAGTCTCACCTTAATTTGTAAGGGGGATGGTGCTTCATCTTCCTGAGCTGTTTGCCAGGTGAGGTGAGGCCATCCCCCTTACAAATTAAGGTGAGACTTTGATCACACTGACTTAGTTATACACACTATAGTTATTTGACCCAGATGTAGTATTTGAATATTTTGTTTAATAATGTGTGCATAGCATGAACTAACATAAATGCTGTGAATGTTTGTGTTTTCATTACATGTGGATTCGCTGGCTTTGGCATAAAACGGACACTCACAGGAGGATAATGGAAGTGTACAGGTGACACTTTTTTCATTCACTAATGTCCTGTTTTTTCACACTCACTTCGTTTAGCAGTAGCAATTAAGTTTATGGGTCCTGAGGAAGCGGATGGTCTAATGACTGACCAGGCACCGCAGAAACATGTCGACCAGATAGCCCAGTCAGAAGGTATTTGCTTGAACCACCTGACTTTTTTGCACTATTGTTTTTAAACTTGGAGGTGCTTGACTCCAGAATAAAGTAATAATTACATGCACCATCCAATTTTACACTTATATATTCTTTTCACACTAATTTTTTGTGCACTGCTCAGAGTTACGATTAAATCTCATTTTCCAGACATCCACCCATCACTCTGTATCCCCAATATACATCTATGGAGATAGAGTGGTGGTGATACTACTGTGGAGTAGACCAAATGATGTACTGGGTGCCTAAAATCGCGTAACTGATGGACATTTTTCACAGTGGTTAACTGTCCAGTCTGTCTTCTATTTTTCTTGTAGTAGCAGACACATAGCCAGCACTATTTAGCATGTCTCGAGCTCACTTTTTAGACCCACAGTTATTTGTTGTTCTTTAATGCTTGTGTGGGGAGTATAACTGTGCTCTGGTCTTTAAATATTTCCCTTGAACCCTAAAAAACTGTTTGTTGTTTGTAGTTCCGGAGCAGCTGAGGCTGCGGGTTCTTTTTCCTTCTAAGTGATCAAAGCATCACTGCCCACCTCCGAAGAGGGGTTGTGGCCAAAAAGTCGCTGTTGACTTTTCAGTGTCTACGCACAGGCAGAGTTTCATTTGTCCTTATTACCCAAGTTGGCAGTACTTTGTCGTGTCGACGATGGCCTCCATTTTAGGTCTAGCATTCGACGAAGCCGAAATTCAATCTATATTAGATGACAACCCCAGCATGCTGGATAATCTAGCCAAACCTCAGGATAGTGGCCAGGATGGTTGGCCTAAGATCCTATCTCTGAAAAAAAGCCACTCACGTACATGCATTCATGGAATTACAATGGCGGAGTATCTTAGAGGGAACGGCGCACCAACAGGGCTGATCGTTGTTAATTCACCGAGACTCTTTCTAGATGATCCTGACTTCCTCAGAGACTGGTACCTTATTGCATGGAAATGCACCAGAGACTGGCTAGTCCTGATAATAAAGACTGCAAAAAAAGCTGCGGACAAAATTATGATTGAGATCCAATTGTTAGAAAGCCAAATTAAAACCACCATAACTGGCAAACTGTTTACTAAACAACAGGATGAAAATAACAAGACTAACAAGGATTTCAAAGATAACATCCTTTTCTCCAAACTAGAGAAATGCAAGAAGGACTTGGATAAGTTCTCTAAGGAGAAGATCTATCCCTATACTAGCGCAAATTATGTGCCGACGCCATACAATCGCAATGGAAGAACTGGTGGCTCGACATATGGGACATCCGCTTCCGAGAACTCTAGTGATTCTGACTCCTCTAATCAAGGTAACCAAATGACGAAGCCCAGAGGAAGAGGTCAGTGGAAGCAGAGAGGAGGACAGAACTACAATCAAGGCCAATTCAACCCTTGGTGGCCTCCCAATCCCTGGATGCAAGGGCCGCCCCAGATACCCCAACAAATGGGACCCTTCGGACCCGGACCATACTATCCAGGCCCCAACATGCCTTTTTTAGGGTTTGGCCGAGGGAGGTCGCGTGGACGACGCCGGACAGCACAAGGGCAAGGACAAGTACAATGGAACGTCCCCCCACAGGCAATGGGACTCCGGAGCGGCAAACAGATCCCACAGGATCAAGCGGGCCAGAGCACGGGTCCAGCCTTGTAGTGAATCTTAGTTCACGCAACTTAACAGCTATGGAAGAAAAGGTACTGGACCGAGGCCTAGGCTTTGTAAGCACCAACACAGGCGACCCCTTTTCGACACAGATTGAGATGTCGAAATTCTTTCGCAAAGTAAGATTACATTTCTTTTTCTCTAAAGCTGAACCAGTGGATACCCTCCTGGAGAACACAGGACTTAAGAAACCGTCCAGTTTCAGTCCCCACACAGCCATGGTTCCCGCAAAGGTACTCACCTTCGAAGAAGCTGTACAACATGACATACAAGAACTGTTCAGACAATCTCATAATCCCTTCATTAATATTTCAAAATCGGAACAAGAAGCCCTTAAAGAGTTGGCTAATGATCGCTCCATCACTATCAAGTCAGCCGACAAGGGAGGTGCGACAGTCCTTTTGGATACATCCACCTACAGAGAGGAGTGTCTACTCCAGTTGGGAGACACACGCTCCTACCAGCTTCTAACGACTGACCCCACGCCTAGACTTAAAACAACTATTGGCCATATTGTGGAAGAGGCACTGGCAGAAGGATGGATTACGACCAAAGAAGCAGCCTTTCTGACCACTCAACATCCTGTCACTCCTTATTTCTATGTCCTACCGAAGATCCATAAGGCCAGGAGACCACCACCGGGCAGACCCATCATTTCTGGGATTGGGTCATTATTAGAACCTCTGTCCACATTTGTTGATTTCTTTCTTAGGCCTATGGTGAAATTGATGCCTACTTACCTACAGGACACCAAGGACCTACTTAGATTGCTACCAGAGCTGGATTTTAATATCCTGACAGATCACCTGGTATCTTTCGACGTGGAGTCTCTTTATACCTCCAGTCCCCAGAATGAAACATTGGAGGCTATTGAATCTCTGCTGGGCGAATTATCGTGGGAGTCAATAACACCCATCCCATTAGTGTTGGATCTGGCTACGATAGCCATGAAGGAAAACTTTTTTGAGTTTGAGGGCCAGTTCTATCTACAGACGTCTGGGACAAGCATGGGCAGCGTTTTTGCTCCGTCCCTGGCGAATTTGTACATGCACAAGTTTGAACAGGACTGTGTGTTAACCAATCGGAACCCCTTTTTGGCATCGATATGCACATGGAAGAGGTATATCGATGATATACTGGTGATTTGGCGTGGTGATGAACGCTCTCTCAACGAGTTCCACAGCTGGCTCAACGAACAGAATACATACCTACGGTTCACCTTGGAGAACAGCCAACACTCATTGGCCTTCCTAGACCTGTTGATTACAGCCACACCAGAGGGATTGAAATCTGAGCTATACAGGAAGCCCATGGCTCGCAATTCTTTGCTACAATACACCAGCTGCCATCCCAAATCGCTACGCGACAACCTCCCGTATGGACAGTTTTTGCGAGTGCAACGCAACTGTACCACCAAAGAAGACTCAATCAGGCACTCCGATGACCTGGCATCCAAACTTGCCCAACGAAGCTATCCTAAGAAACTGATTAGGCGCTCAATGAAGAGAGCAGCGAACAACAACCGGGATGCACTATTGGAACCATCTGTTCCAAAGACAAAGAACGATAGGCTCACATTCGTGAACACGTTCAGCACGAGATCCAACGCCATTCAGCGGATAGTCCGGAAACACTGGAGTATTTTGAATACCGGTGAAGACTCCCTACCACAACCACTCTTTGCGTTTAAAAGAGCTGCCAGTCTGAGAGATAAGCTGGTTCATACCAGACCTCCACCTAAGGAGGTCCTCCACGCGGGGACGATATGGAACATGCCACCCTTGACGGGGCACCATCCGTGCGGGAACTGCGCAGCATGTCCACAGACTAAAAAGACCACCTCAGTTGACATAGGGACAACTCGCCCTTGGGAACAAAAGAGGTTCACCAATTGTAACAGCAAGAACCTGATCTATCTCATCACCTGCCCATGCGCACTCAGGTACGTCGGGATGACCACCAGAAAGATCAGAGTCAGAATCTCGGAACATAAAAGCACAATAAGGTGCAAGAAACAAGCTACAAGAATGACGAATCATTTCATCCAAGTTGGACATGGACCAACGGAATTTGAGTGGACTGTGCTAGAACAACCTAACATTCCAACTCACATCACGGACACCTCAAGATACCTTTTCAAAATCGAGCAGAAATGGGTGTACAAGCTCAACAGCGATAAGGACGGGTTAAACGAAGATATCCCGTGGATGACACTGTAGTTCCAGTATTCAATGTCTGCTTGTACATTTGAGTGGCTATTGCGATTGGCCACCGGCCACCATCCTGAGGTCAGTCCAAACTAATGAGGTTTGGACCCTTCATTTCCCTTACATCTATTCAGGCCACACAACCGGATAGCTGTCTGGCTTGTAAATATGCTTTGTAAATATGCTGAGAATCTGGTGAACTCTGCACTATTAATAAATTCTTTATTCACCATACCGGTTCACTCAAGCCCCGAGCAGGAGCCCTGTCTGCATGAGGCTGTTTAAAATCAGACACTATGAGACTAGCAATCTATTCACCGCGGGTCATCTTTCACTTTTGGTGTCACCGCGCTAGAAGGCACAGGCTCGAGATTAGCGTCAGTCAATAAGAATAAAATTATACGCGACCACGCTCAAGCGTGTTAGACTACATTTCCCATGGTTTATGTAGTTTGGACCTGCCTAGCGGAAGCGGGACCACATTTCCCGTCATTCTTAGCATCTTTCTGTAGTTCCATGAGCCGCGCGCGTGTCTTACCGCGCAGGCTCAGAAACGATAAGGAAGTGCACGGCGCCCCCCGCAGCACCTCCCCAAACAGCCCGGACGGCTGATTGAAGAACCGACGGAGAGGTGAGGCGGCAGGAGGGGCTTTGCCTCACGCATTAACTCTTTGCTCACTACTGAATGCCTATTAGACCCCGTTTGCTGTTATAGGCAGACGGCGCTTGTAAACACAGCGCGACCGTTCTGGGGTTAATAGGCTTTTGAGCTCCTCCGCGATTATCATTATGAGTCCATCTAAGCATCATGAGGGGCTTTACTCTTTTCTCGCTATGAAATGCGCGTTTGACGCAAGATTTGGTAATGGTTAGATCGCGCGTGTTGACACAGCGCATTTAATAGATAACATCAAAATTCACTGTGCCCCTGATCACTGACCATCTATGCTTTTAGACCCTTGGTGCTTTCGGCAAGATCGCTACCGATTGATAGATTAACAATATTGGGCAGTATTGATCGGCACCACATGGCACCCGTATAAACGCTAAAGGCTGTGACTTGCATCCTGATGAGGCTGTTACTCGGCATTTGACAGTGAGTGACGCTTGAGGCATGAAATATGCTTGAATATACACTCTAAATTATGTCAAACAATAGGCCATCTTTATGAACAATGATAAGCAAATTGACCCCTATTTGGTGCTGTCTGGCATCTTTTAGGGTTGACTCTGTACCTGCCTGACACTGTCATTTTACACTGACTTTTGTATATATATTTTTTCCGCACTACAGAGCGGTGCTTCATCTTCCTGAGCTGTTTGCCAGGTGAGGTGAGGCCATCCCCCTTACAAATTAAGGTGAGACTTTGATCACACTGACTTAGTTATACACACTATAGTTATTTGACCCAGATGTAGTATTTGAATATTTTGTTTAATAATGTGTGCATAGCATGAACTAACATAAATGCTGTGAATGTTTGTGTTTTCATTACATGTGGATTCGCTGGCTTTGGCATAAAACGGACACTCACAGGAGGATAATGGAAGTGTACAGGTGACACTTTTTTCATTCACTAATGTCCTGTTTTTTCACACTCACTTCGTTTAGCAGTAGCAATTAAGTTTATGGGTCCTGAGGAAGCGGATGGTCTAATGACTGACCAGGCACCGCAGAAACATGTCGACCAGATAGCCCAGTCAGAAGGTATTTGCTTGAACCACCTGACTTTTTTGCACTATTGTTTTTAAACTTGGAGGTGCTTGACTCCAGAATAAAGTAATAATTGCATGCACCATCCAATTTTACACTTATATATTCTTTTCACACTCATTTTTTGTGCACTGCTCAGAGTTACGATTAAATCTCATTTTCCAGACATCCACCCATCACTCTGTATCCCCAATATACATCTATGGAGATAGAGTGGTGGTGATACTACTGTGGAGTAGACCAAATGATGTACTGGGTGCCTAAAATCGCGTAACTGATGGACATTTTTCACAGTGGTTAACTGTCCAGTCTGTCTTCTATTTTTCTTGTAGTAGCAGACACATAGCCAGCACTATTTAGCATGTCTCGAGCTCACTTTTTAGACCCACAGTTATTTGTTGTTCTTTAATGCTTGTGTGGGGAGTATAACTGTGCTCTGGTCTTTAAATATTTCCCTTGAACCCTAAAAAACTGTTTGTTGTTTGTAGTTCCGGAGCAGCTGAGGCTGCGGGTTCTTTTTCCTTCTAAGTGATCAAAGCATCACTGCCCACCTCCGAAGAGGGGTTGTGGCCAAAAAGTCGCTGTTGACTTTTCAGTGTCTACGCACAGGCAGAGTTTCATTTGTCCTTATTACCCAAGTTGGCAGTACTTTGTCGTGTCGACGATGGCCTCCATTTTAGGTCTAGCATTCGACGAAGCCGAAATTCAATCTATATTAGATGACAACCCCAGCATGCTGGATAATCTAGCCAAACCTCAGGATAGTGGCCAGGATGGTTGGCCTAAGATCCTATCTCTGAAAAAAAGCCACTCACGTACATGCATTCATGGAATTACAATGGCGGAGTATCTTAGAGGGAACGGCGCACCAACAGGGCTGATCGTTGTTAATTCACCGAGACTCTTTCTAGATGATCCTGACTTCCTCAGAGAGTGGTACCTTATTGCATGGAAATGCACCAGAGACTGGCTAGTCCTGATAATAAAGACTGCAAAAAAAGCTGCGGACAAAATTATGATTGAGATCCAATTGTTAGAAAGCCAAATTAAAACCACCATAACTGGCAAACTGTTTACTAAACAACAGGATGAAAATAACAAGACTAACAAGGATTTCAAAGATAACATCCTTTTCTCCAAACTAGAGAAATGCAAGAAGGACTTGGATAAGTTCTCTAAGGAGAAGATCTATCCCTATACTAGCGCAAATTATGTGCCGACGCCATACAATCGCAATGGAAGAACTGGTGGCTCGACATATGGGACATCCGCTTCCGAGAACTCTAGTGATTCTGACTCCTCTAATCAAGGTAACCAAATGACGAAGCCCAGAGGAAGAGGTCAGTGGAAGCAGAGAGGAGGACAGAACTACAATCAAGGCCAATTCAACCCTTGGTGGCCTCCCAATCCCTGGATGCAAGGGCCGCCCCAGATACCCCAACAAATGGGACCCTTCGGACCCGGACCATACTATCCAGGCCCCAACATGCCTTTTTTAGGGTTTGGCCAAGGGAGGTCGCGTGGACGACGCCGGACAGCACAAGGGCAAGGACAAGTACAATGGAACGTCCACCCACAGGCAATGGGACTCCGGAGCGGCAAACAGATCCCACAGGATCAAGCGGGCCAGAGCACGGGTCCAGCCTTGTAGTGAATCTTAGTTCACGCAACTTAACAGCTATGGAAGAAAAGGTACTGGACCGAGGCCTAGGCTTTGTAAGCACCAACACAGGCGACCCCTTTTCGACACAGATTGAGATGTCGAAATTCTTTCGCAAAGTAAGATTACATTTCTTTTTCTCTAAAGCTGAACCAGTGGATACCCTCCTGGAGAACACAGGACTTAAGAAACCGTCCAGTTTCAGTCCCCACACAGCCATGGTTCCCGCAAAGGTACTCACCTTCGAAGAAGCTGTACAACATGACATACAAGAACTGTTCAGACAATCTCATAATCCCTTCATTAATATTTCAAAATCGGAACAAGAAGCCCTTAAAGAGTTGGCTAATGATCGCTCCATCACTATCAAGTCAGCCGACAAGGGAGGTGCGACAGTCCTTTTGGATACATCCACCTACAGAGAGGAGTGTCTACTCCAGTTGGGAGACACACGCTCCTACCAGCTTCTAACGACTGACCCCACGCCTAGACTTAAAACAACTATTGGCCATATTGTGGAAGAGGCACTGGCAGAAGGATGGATTACGACCAAAGAAGCAGCCTTTCTGACCACTCAACATCCTGTCACTCCTTATTTCTATGTCCTACCGAAGATCCATAAGGCCAGGAGACCACCACCGGGCAGACCCATCATTTCTGGGATTGGGTCATTATTAGAACCTCTGTCCACATTTGTTGATTTCTTTCTTAGGCCTATGGTGAAATTGATGCCTACTTACCTACAGGACACCAAGGACCTACTTAGATTGCTACCAGAGCTGGATTTTAATATCCTGACAGATCACCTGGTATCTTTCGACGTGGAGTCTCTTTATACCTCCATTCCCCAGAATGAAACATTGGAGGCTATTGAATCTCTGCTGGGCGAATTATCGTGGGAGTCAATAACACCCATCCCATTAGTGATGGATCTGGCTACGATAGCCATGAAGGAAAACTTTTTTGAGTTTGAGGGCCAGTTCTATCTACAGACGTCTGGGACAAGCATGGGCAGCGTTTTTGCTCCGTCCCTGGCGAATTTGTACATGCACAAGTTTGAACAGGACTGTGTGTTAACCAATCGGAACCCCTTTTTGGCATCGATATGCACATGGAAGAGGTATATCGATGATATACTGGTGATTTGGCGTGGTGATGAACGCTCTCTCAACGAGTTCCACAGCTGGCTCAACGAACAGAATACATACCTACGGTTCACCTTGGAGAACAGCCAACACTCATTGGCCTTCCTAGACCTGTTGATTACAGCCACACCAGAGGGATTGAAATCTGAGCTATACAGGAAGCCCATGGCTCGCAATTCTTTGCTACAATACACCAGCTGCCATCCCAAATCGCTACGCGACAACCTCCCGTATGGACAGTTTTTGCGAGTGCAACGCAACTGTACCACCAAAGAAGACTCAATCAGGCACTCCGATGACCTGGCATCCAAACTTGCCCAACGAAGCTATCCTAAGAAACTGATTAGGCGCTCAATGAAGAGAGCAGCGAACAACAACCGGGATGCACTATTGGAACCATCTGTTCCAAAGACAAAGAACGATAGGCTCACATTCGTGAACACGTTCAGCACGAGATCCAACGCCATTCAGCGGATAGTCCGGAAACACTGGAGTATTTTGAATACCGGTGAAGACTCCCTACCACAACCACTCTTTGCGTTTAAAAGAGCTGCCAGTCTGAGAGATAAGCTGGTTCATACCAGACCTCCACCTAAGGAGGTCCTCCACGCGGGGACGATATGGAACATGCCACCCTTGACGGGGCACCATCCGTGCGGGAACTGCGCAGCATGTCCACAGACTAAAAAGACCACCTCAGTTGACATAGGGACAACTCGCCCTTGGGAACAAAAGAGGTTCACCAATTGTAACAGCAAGAACCTGATCTATCTCATCACCTGCCCATGCGCACTCAGGTACGTCGGGATGACCACCAGAAAGATCAGAGTCAGAATCTCGGAACATAAAAGCACAATAAGGTGCAAGAAACAAGCTACAAGAATGACGAATCATTTCATCCAAGTTGGACATGGACCAACGGAATTTGAGTGGACTGTGCTAGAACAACCTAACATTCCAACTCACATCACGGACACCTCAAGATACCTTTTCAAAATCGAGCAGAAATGGGTGTACAAGCTCAACAGCGATAAGGACGGGTTAAACGAAGATATCCCGTGGATGACACTGTAGTTCCAGTATTCAATGTCTGCTTGTACATTTGAGTGGCTATTGCGATTGGCCACCGGCCACCATCCTGAGGTCAGTCCAAACTAATGAGGTTTGGACCCTTCATTTCCCTTACATCTATTCAGGCCACACAACCGGATAGCTGTCTGGCTTGTAAATATGCTTTGTAAATATGCTGAGAATCTGGTGAACTCTGCACTATTAATAAATTCTTTATTCACCATACCGGTTCACTCAAGCCCCGAGCAGGAGCCCTGTCTGCATGAGGCTGTTTAAAATCAGACACTATGAGACTAGCAATCTATTCACCGCGGGTCATCTTTCACTTTTGGTGTCACCGCGCTAGAAGGCACAGGCTCGAGATTAGCGTCAGTCAATAAGAATAAAATTATACGCGACCACGCTCAAGCGTGTTAGACTACATTTCCCATGGTTTATGTAGTTTGGACCTGCCTAGCGGAAGCGGGAACACATTTCCCGTCATTCTTAGCATCTTTCTGTAGTTCCATGAGCCGCGCGCGTGTCTTACCGCGCAGGCTCAGAAACGATAAGGAAGTGCACGGCGCCCCCCGCAGCACCTCCCCAAACAGCCCGGACGGCTGATTGAAGAACCGACGGAGAGGTGAGGCGGCAGGAGGGGCTTTGCCTCACGCATTAACTCTTTGCTCACTACTGAATGCCTATTAGACCCCGTTTGCTGTTATAGGCAGACGGCGCTTGTAAACACAGCGCGACCGTTCTGGGGTTAATAGGCTTTTGAGCTCCTCCGCGATTATCATTATGAGTCCATCTAAGCATCATGAGGGCTTTACTCTTTTCTCGCTATGAAATGCGCGTTTGACGCAAGATTTGGTAATGGTTAGATCGCGCGTGTTGACACAGCGCATTTAATAGATAACATCAAAATTCACTGTGCCCCTGATCACTGACCATCTATGCTTTTAGACCCTTGGTGCTCTCGGCAAGATCGCTACCGATTGATAGATTAACAATATTGGGCAGTATTGATCGGCACCACATGGCACCCGTATAAACGCTAAAGGCTGTGACTTGCATCCTGATGAGGCTGTTACTCGGCATTTGACAGTGAGTGACGCTTGAGGCATGAAATATGCTTGAATATACACTCTAAATTATGTCAAACAATAGGCCATCTTTATGAACAATGATAAGCAAATTGACCCCTATTTGGTGCTGTCTGGCATCTTTTAGGGTTGACTCTGTACCTGCCTGACACTGTCATTTTACACTGACTTTTGTATATATATTTTTTCCGCACTACAGAGCGGTGCTTCATCTTCCTGAGCTGTTTGCCAGGTGAGGTGAGGCCATCCCCCTTACAAATTAAGGTGAGACTTTGATCACACTGACTTAGTTATACACACTATAGTTATTTGACCCAGATGTAGTATTTGAATATTTTGTTTAATAATGTGTGCATAGCATGAACTAACATAAATGCTGTGAATGTTTGTGTTTTCATTACATGTGGATTCGCTGGCTTTGGCATAAAACGGACACTCACAGGAGGATAATGGAAGTGTACAGGTGACACTTTTTTCATTCACTAATGTCCTGTTTTTTCACACTCACTTCGTTTAGCAGTAGCAATTAAGTTTATGGGTCCTGAGGAAGCGGATGGTCTAATGACTGACCAGGCACCGCAGAAACATGTCGACCAGATAGCCCAGTCAGAAGGTATTTGCTTGAACCACCTGACTTTTTTGCACTATTGTTTTTAAACTTGGAGGTGCTTGACTCCAGAATAAAGTAATAATTGCATGCACCATCCAATTTTACACTTATATATTCTTTTCACACTCATTTTTTGTGCACTGCTCAGAGTTACGATTAAATCTCATTTTCCAGACATCCACCCATCACTCTGTATCCCCAATATACATCTATGGAGATAGAGTGGTGGTGATACTACTGTGGAGTAGACCAAATGATGTACTGGGTGCCTAAAATCGCGTAACTGATGGACATTTTTCACAGTGGTTAACTGTCCAGTCTGTCTTCTATTTTTCTTGTAGTAGCAGACACATAGCCAGCACTATTTAGCATGTCTCGAGCTCACTTTTTAGACCCACAGTTATTTGTTGTTCTTTAATGCTTGTGTGGGGAGTATAACTGTGCTCTGGTCTTTAAATATTTCCCTTGAACCCTAAAAAACTGTTTGTTGTTTGTGGCTTTCGTTCCCTGCCAAGTTGGAAGAAGGGGGATCACCCCTTACCTTCAACATATTACAAAACCGACATAAATTACCTGACATAGAACTCTACAACTTTCTTAAAATCAGAACCGCCGTGACCAAATCAAGTATAGCCAGACATGTTCCATCAATATCTGAACAAAGTTGGCCATCAGATCTCACACATCTACAAACCTCTCCGACCCAACACTTCCACACTCAATAGCAAAACAACCAACTACTGGGAGGCAGACCTAGACTCTGCCCTCACCGAACAAGAAAGACACATCCACTGGTCAGCCCCCTCGAAGAATATGGTCTCCCCGCTCCTTGCCCAGACAAAATTCTGGCTGCTACACAAACTATATTGGACCCCGGCCCGCCTAGCGGCCATGGGCCTGAGAGAACACGACCGTTGCTGGAACTGTGACATAGAACAAGGGGACCTGGCATACCTCATCCTCCACTGCACAAAAGTAAAAAAAAATTGGAAAAAGTGTTTTCCTTCATAAACAAAGCCTTAGGATGTACTCTTAAAGAAGAGTTCTCCTAACTCACCACATTAATAACATCTGATCTAGATACGCAACACAACAGAAGCCTGCTCGACCTCCTTTTAACAACAGCAGTTAAAATAATCCTCACCAACTTGAAGGACACATCCAAGGCCACCTTCAAGGGGTGGCTGAATAGGGTAACGTTCATGAGGGGAGCCGATATCACAGCCTTTCGCAACGCACCATGGACAAATCCTAATAGGCGATTTTGTACCACCCTGGACAGATTCCTAGAACCATATGACCCACTGTGAAGGTGCAGGCCAACACCAGTGGTATATCCTAGCACGGCCCCGTTAGTCAGAGCAGGACACCCCCACCCCCCTTTTCCCCTTGAACCCTCTTTCCTCGCTCTCTTTCTCTCTCTCCCCCATCTCTACTCCCCATAGAGGAGCCCATGGGACAGGTGCCCGTTAAGCCCAAGGTCCATTGAATCCAGCCCGACCCTGCGGACACCCCTAACACAAAACGCGGCAGTGTTTATGTTCTACGTTATATGTCATATTTTATGTGGAGGACCTCACACTAGGATAATACCGGACTTATAATTTTGGTCCCTTATCACACATATATATATATATATATATATATTCACTGGAAAACCATAGGTTTCACACACGTTATAGTTAGGAATTAGCATTAAAAAAAACTTAGAAATTCATTGAAAAAAACCATAGGTTTCACACGTTATAGTTAGCTGAACATTTCTCTCATACAAAACCTTTGGAATTCCTCCGTTATAGTTAGCTCAGCTAACTATAACTTGCGCGCCCGCAATGCACTGCTGATGACGTCACATATTACATCACTCATGACATCCCTGATGACATCACTGATGGCATCATCCTTGTGGCAGACCTCCTCTCACTGTAATATAACCTTTGATACACACGATCAAAAATAGAAACTAAAATTTTCAAAAAAATGGAGATACCAATTCCAGTTATAATAACCTATTCAGTAATTTGAAAATCTACATGCACATTCACTCATTCACCAACAATTATATATAGTCGGTTGCAAGTATAACACAGCTCCAGCAATTCTCTTGGGACCCTATGCTCACAATGCCGTATCAATCCTTACACCTGCTTCAAGCATGTGCAAGGTTTTGACGCAGCATAAGCTCAAAAGTGACTGAATGAAATGTTATACATTTCACTCAGTCACTTTTCGGAGGCGTTGCTGCACCCCCTTCTGCACAAGAAAGCCTCTTCTGGCGCAACGCTTTACAATGTAATACACCCTCCAGATGCGTCACATTGTTAGTAGCACACACCATGGCACATCTTTTGCGCCACCGCTGTGTCACAAAAGTGACGCTATGGCTGTGTAAAAGAGGAACAAGGGGATTGTAAATCCGCCCCTAACACATACAAATTCACCCAGGCAGTTTCACCAGCTGCGCAAATTGAAGCATATATTTGTAACATATTTATGTACATATGTTACATTCAAGTGCTTCGGACATACTACAGTATACTATAGATAAACACCTTATAGATTTATGCTGTAGCAGTTCCTTATAGTTCTGCACTTTCACATTCTCCATACACTAGTAACATATTCATTCATTCATTTATGAACTACACATTCATTCTGACAAACTTTTATACACTAACATAGAAATATAGTTCTTTCTTTGACCAGTGAAGGTAGTTCCAAAAAGAACTGTTTTTTTTTGTTTTTAATTTTTTATGTGTTTTCTCAACAAATTCCAAGCGGAACAAAAGAATGAAAAAAAGAACACTAATGTCGAGGACAGCAGTGATCCTGCATCCTGCGTTTCATCAAGTCTATAGACTGTTCCCCATAACACAAAAGTTTATCGCAATAAATGCATAGAATTTTAACTTTAGCAAAGTCAGAATCAATATGTGGGTGTGGACTGCTTGCTGAGAATCCTGCTGCCGCAGTTGATGTGCTTGGTGTAGCAGCAGGTGGGTTCTCGTGCAACCTCCGTCTTGCAGCTCGAGCAAAGTTCTTGGGGTGCAAATTCTTCACGTGTCGCACCATATTTGCTGTGCAAAAGGAGTATTTTTTACATAGATCACCCTGAAAGAGTTGTTTCGCAAATTTTACAGGTTACTTTTGGAGCATTAACCTTTTTTTGACCTTCTGGAAAAGTGAAAAACTTCCAAATTAGAGCTTCTTTCCTCTTCTTTGGACGTTCTTCAGGAATGATATCGCCCCCTGAAGAACTGCTGCAAGATGACTCCATTGCTCTTATTATTGTGATCTTCTTAGAGAGTCAAAGTCGAATATTTATAATGGGACGGAACTTTCAACAGTCGCAATAGGAAAAGTTATGAACCAATCAAATCTCTACTTTTTAAGTCACATGGCTTTGCGTACGCTTATGATGTGCTTGCGCAGCTCTTTCAATACGAGTATGCATGATGTTCTACCGCGATTTGTGTAATTCTTTTTAAAAGTAATATATGATTGTTACAAGTATTAAAAAAATTCATAGGTAGCCCAAATGTCTACTCTTAGTATGTACATTAAATACATACATGTTTTAAACCAAGTAGAAACATTGCCCCCTTTCGCGTACAGAACGCCGTACATGACGTCACACCGAAGCTTTAATGCGACGCGTTACGTCAAAGCATATTCGTACCGTATGCGCGGGTACATGCCGAGTATGAAAAGCAGTACAAACTAGAAAGGAAATGAAGGAGCATATTATCAACAAAAGGCGATACATTATCGCCGCTTTTATCGACAGGAAACTGCTGATAAAGCGGAGATAATGTGCTTGATAATAGGCCCTTGTAACTTCCCATAGCAGCCCAGGTTCTGGTGTTAACCTGGGCTCCTATGGTTATTCACAAGGGCATATTATCACGCCCAGTATCGCCCCTTTATCGGCAGTTTCCTGCCGATAAAAGCGACGATAATATATTGCCTTTTGTTGATAATATCGCTCATTGCTCTTTTTTTGACCAGTAAACTTAGGTGCATATTATCAAGGACCGGTGTTACAATTATCGCCGTTTTATTGGCAAGAAACTGCCGATAAAAGGGCGATAATAACCATGATAATACAGCCTTGTTATTTCCCATAGAAGCCCATGCTAACACCTGAACATAGGCTTCTATGGCAATTAACAAGGACGTATTATCAAGCCCACCCTCCCAACATTAATAAAAAACTCCAGACAATGCAGGTACCCGGAGCTGGAAGGTCATTTTACATATCACTGCCCCAGAAATGTGGCGTTCGCCGCGACGTGTACGGGGAGAGAGAGAGACCTAAAACATTATTGTATTTTTTTAAAAGACCCGAGGGGTGTCGCTCACCGAGACTACGGGCAGTAGGACCTTAACCCCCCCATACTTCAAAATAAAACCGGAGGAGTTCATTTCCCCAGTTCCCCAGTGCTCGGGGCACCTTAAAGCCCCCATTATGCAGATAAATTGCCCCCGTAATTTGCCCCCCCGGGACCTAATGAATAAAACGGACTTCTACTTTTTTTTCACCTTTTCCACCGCGTACAAGTACTGTACAAGTACCCCGCCATTTTTTATTTAAAAAAAAAAAAAATTGAGCCTAAAGATCCATGTACCACCCCCTGACCAAGATTATATGCTCAGAATGTTTCTACCCTGCCCCGTTTCTTTATTTCTCAACTTTTGTTTACTGTTTTCTTGTGACTCTGCTCTCCCGACAAACAACATGGCTGCCAACACTTCCTGGTTTGGAGTATTAACAGCCAATCAGCATGCAGCTTCTGCTCGTAATTGTACGTATTTCCATAGGCGTACGCCGCGATTTTTCTTTAAAAAATAAATAAAAAAAATAGAGCCTAAACATCCATGTAAGACTCCCTGAGCAAGCCTAGAGGGTCAGAATGTCTCTACCCTACCCCCTTCCCTTATTTCTCAACTTTGTTTTACTGTTTTCTTGTGACTCAGTTCTAGCGAGGCACAAGATGGCCGCCAACACTTCCTGGTTTCGAGTGTTGACAGACAGTTCACAGCCAATCAGCATGCAGCTCGCGCTCGTAATTGAACAGATTTCCGTACGCGTGCTGAACTCCGTCTCTAGATTTCGCTATGATTTTACTTGCAATTTTCTCAGAAACTACTGAATGGATTTAAACCATTTAACAAAAAGCACAATCTGCGAACAGAACTCTACCTCTTTGACAAATTTCGTGTAATTCCGTTCAGCCGTTCGGGCTGTAGCCCTGGCTCAAGGTCCCTATGGAAAATTGCACATGGAAAACACGTTTTGGGACCCCCCTTTTTTCTCGGCCCCCACTTGACGAATCACCCCCAAACTTTCAGGGAAGGAGCGGAACCGAGCAGGCCATTTTCTTCGAGAAATTCACAAAGATTCGTCCACCAGCGCCAAAGTTATTCCAAATAGAATGTTGTGGATTTCCTATGGAAACTAGGTCCTAACTATAACTACCTACTGGCGACCGCCCGAACGGCTGAAAGGAATTACACCAAACTTGGCAAAAAGGTAGAGTTCGGTTCGCAGATGGTCCTTTTTGTTAAATGGTGTAAATCCGTTCAGTAGTTCCTGAGAAAATCAAAAGTAAATTCATAAGTATATCTAGAGGTGCATACGGTAAGCTTACTGTAAGCTTACTGTACTCTGTACCTTCCCGAGCACGAGCTGAATGCTAATCGGCTGTCATCTGTCTGTCAACACTCCAAACCAGAAAGTGTTGGCAGCCATCTTGTGCCTCGGTAGACTGTAAAAACCACCACTGGGTCTGGTTAAGGCAGCAGTGATGCAGTAGTTACTAATATTCTAAAGAAAGGTTTCTTTCTTGTATTACAGACTATGGTCCTGATGAGAACTCCCAAAAACCGCGAGTTCGAAACGCGTAGACTATTTAGAAGCCCAAATAGAGAAAGTTACATAAACTGGAACAAAATAGGCTTTTCTTTAAAATATCAATTGTTTAATGGCTTTGTTGTGAATATTTTCTATTCCAGCACTCATTTAAATTTCATATTTTTGCTGTTTGTAATGGTATGAGAGATGTATGTTTGAAAAACATTAAAGCTAATAAAATAATTGAAAATAAAAATACAAAACATTGCGTTTCATTCGGATGTTTTGAGAAAATAGTTCAGGTTAACGTAGTAGCGGCACAGGGCATCTCTTTTTGTTTATCGGTAGACTGAGGCACAAGAAAGCAGAAAAACAAATGTGTAGAACACAAAAAGGGGGCAGGGTAGAAACACCTGATCCCCCTAGGCCTGCTCAGGGGGACCAAAAATCGCGGGGTACGAGTACCGTACGAGTACCGTAAGCTTACTGTACTCTGTACCTTCCCGAGCACGAGCTGAATGATAATTGGCTGTCAACTGTCTGTCAACACTCCAAACCAGAAAGTGTTGGCAGCCATCTTGTGCCTCGGTAGACTGAGGCACAAGAAAGCAGAAAAACAAACGTGTAGAACACAGAAAGGGGGCAGGGTAGAAACACCCTGACCCCCTAGGCCTGCTCTGCGGGACCCCCAAGGCCCCCCCCAATAATTTTTTTGACAAAAATCGTGGGGTACGAGTACCGTACGAGTACGGTAAGCTTACTGTAAGCTTACTGTACTCCGTACCTTCGCGAGCACGAGCTGAATGCTAATTGGCTGTCAACTGTCTGTCAACACTCCAAACCAGAAAATGTTGGCAGCCATCTTGTGCCTTGGTAGACTGAGGCACAAGAAAGCAGAAAAACAAACGTGTAGAATGCAAAAAGGGGGCAGGGTAGAAACCCCCTAACCCCCTAGGCCTTCTCAGGGGGGACCCCAAGGCAGCCCCCCCAAAAATTTTGGGGAACAAAAATCGAGGGGTACGAGTACCGTACGAGTACCGTACGAGTACCTTTCCGAGTACGAGCTGCATGCTCATTGGCTGTGAACACTCCAAACCAGGAAGTGTTGGCAGCCGTCTTGTGCTCTGTAGACCGAGGCACAAGAAAGCAGAAAAACAAACGTGTAGAACGCAAAAAGGGGGCAGGGTAGAAACAGCTTGACCCCCTAGGCATGCTCAGGTAGTCCCACAAGGTCCCATTTTTTTTTTTTTAAACCCGGTCTGCCTTTTTTCAAATTACCCCCCAGGGGGACCAAATCCCGGGGGCATAGTGAAAAAGAAGTGTGGGGGGGCCCAATCCCCCCCACACTGCCCTGGGGACCACCAACCCCCGGGGCAAAGCAACACAGCCCCCTGGCGCATACTGTAGGTTCCAGGTGGGCTAGTTGGCCCCCATGGACCCACAGTATACAAGGGGAATTGGTTTTCCCTCTGCAAACGCGCCAGGGGGCTGTGTTGCAGAGAGGTGTAAAAAGGAGGGTGGCCTCATTACATCTCTCTGCAATGCAGGCCCCTGGCGCATACTGGAGATTCACTAGCCCAGAGATTGGCGCCTCTGGTTCCTGCACTGGTACATGCTGACCAGAATGGTTTTGTGCCAACCCGCAGTACGTCTTATAACATCAGACGCCTATTTTGAGTGCAAAACATGGCTACGTCCCGATGGCCTCGCTCGGGGTGCGTGGTTCTCGATCTTGAGAAAGCGTTCGATTCTGTGGAGTGGCCCTACCTAGTGCAGGTGCTGGAGAAGTTTGGCTTGAGTGACACCTACCTTCAGATGGTGGAACTTCTATACCAAGATCCCGCGGTGGGTGTACGCACGGGCAGGCTTCTCTCAGACTCGGTCCGTGTTCGCAGAGGCACTAGACAAGGGTGCCCCCTATCCCCCTTAATCTTTGCTCTCATGATGGAACCCTTGGCCACACAACTCCGTGCTTCCGACGCAGATTGGGGTATCCCTTTGGCTGACGGAATACACTCAGTGTCACTGTATGCGGATGATTTACTGATCTACATCAGAGACCTGACTTGCTTCCCATGCGGGCTCACTGCCATATTTGGCGGCTTCGGTGAAGTGTCGGGACTCTGCGTTAATTGGGCAAAGTCAGGTGTATATTCTTTCGCTGCAGACACGCCGGAGTGCGATATTGTAGTAATGGGCGAGCGACTCCTCTGGTATCCAAGCGTTTTTCGCTATTTGGGGATCCATATTTATCGCGAGTCCGCTGACCTGCTGGAGGGTAACCTCACAAGAGCAATTTCGTCACTTACGGCTCAGGTGTCCTTTTGGAACTCCCTTCCGTTGAATGTCCCAAGTCGTATTACGCTTACAAAAATGGTCGCACTGCCTAAATTGCTGTACTTTTATGCAAATCTTCCGGTGTATGTCCCGGCCCGAATTTTCCGGGAGCTGGAAACTCTGACCAGACGATTGATCTGGAATGCGGGGCGGCCCAGAGTCGCGTTGAAGACGCTATATGCTGCAACGGAAAATGGGGGGATGTCTGTTCCTAATCAGGAGCTCTACTATCTGGCTGCGCAGTTGCAGTGGGTTACTTACTGGTTGAGTGGGAAGAACTTGGGCGATACTGCCTCGGACGACACAGTCATGTCGCGCGCGCAGATACATGCGCTGTTTTACCCTTTAGCTAAGGTCCGCTGCCCTTATCAATTGCACCTTGCGGTGGCGAGGAAGTGCTATGTGAGAAGCCTAAAGCTTACAAACTCTACCAAACCATATGCCCCCAATCTGCCGCTGTTGGGGACGCCCTGGGAGGGAGGCACACTTACGGAGATTGCACTAGGCAGTTGGACGGCCATTGATTTAGATAGCCTGGGAGACCTGTTTGCAGAGGGCACTCTACTTTCTTTTACGATCCTGGTGGCCAACACAGGACTGCCTGCTGGGCAATTCCAGGCACACGCGACACTCCTCCGTGCACTGACACGAGCCTGGGGTGATCTAACAGAGGAGCTACCAACACACCTGCTGATTCAGTACCTACACGTGATGGGAAACGGCTCCCACATAGTACACTGGCTCGCCCAGGCATTACACTTGCACGCGCAATTTTCATCACAGCGACTGCGAGACAAATGGACAGTAGATAGAGGCCAGGGCTGGACTGATAGAGAATAGGCGCAGGTGCTAGCTGGGGCGAAGAATGTTCCGCGCAATTCTCGTTTTAAGATCATACATTACTATATTGTGCACCGTGCGTATTTATCTCCAGATAAACTCAACCGCTACTTTGGTCTTGACTCATCGGCGTGCCCCAGATGCGGACTTGTAGACGCACAACTCCTGCACACACTCTGGACATGCCCTTCTCTACATAATTACTGGACCACAGTGTCAGCCACTTTGGCAGCAGCGACAGGAGGTAGCTTGCCACACACATGGGAAGTTTGCCTATTGGGCTTATTTAAGCGGACGAAACAGACGAAGATCCAGGCGAGGTTTTGGGACCTGGGGCTGATAACTGCGAAACGCCTCATCACCAAGCGCTGGAAGAATAGTGCATCCCCCCAGGCGATACACTGGCGTAACTCGTTCGACAATTGGGCAAGGGCGGAAAGTGTAGCACTACACAGAGAGGAGACGGCGGGACTCCGCATGTATCCCATAGCGCAGGACTGGGATAATGCCTTGGCTGCTTACCACCAGGTATGCCTGCAGAGGGGCATTATTTAGATCCTCATAACATATTGGGTGTTGTAACGGCCGGATTCTCCCCCCCCCCCTCACCCCACCCTCTCCGGTTGCATATATTTGCTAGTCGTGCTGAGCGGCCCCCACTACTGACACAGTACCACACATGCCTGCCCCCTACCTGTCCCGTGGGCAGCACACGTACACACACAGTCATCGTCTGACACCACCCAGTCTCTCGTTCCTGCACTCTCAGGTTGTTATTCACAGTTTCTCGTTTTGAATAAAAGATCTGAATATATATTGCATTGCTGACGCACTTGATTTGCCTTGATCTGTTGACATAGCATAGCACGTGCCCCAAACTGAACAACTCACTGGTGTGATATGAGGAAACAGATTATTCTGTGAACTGCCACTGTTGCTCTATATTCTCTTACCAGCATAACTGTAGCCAATTATCCTGACATGCTGTTCTAAATAATTTGCTTTTATTTTCGCTCCTCTCAGTCATGTTCATTCATGTATATGTACAACTGATGCGACATGTAACGAATATCCTGTACTACGGCTTGGTTATTTATCCTTAGGTGTAATGATGCTAAACAACTAAAAAGGCAATAAAAATATTCAAACAAAAAAAATGAGGAGAGAACAGCACCTGTATGAACGGTACTTATCTCTCATGACCCCATTATGAGTAGACAAATATAGTGCAATTGGAGTGAAGGACATAATAATTAAATACACTGCAGGAAAAAAAAACTGGCCGAAGTAAGTAATAAAGACATTCCCGCGATGTAATTTCATGTGTCACCATCATGAGGAAATTCTCATGGCCATGCTGTGTAGCAACAAGACAAATTCCTTGGAGGAGAAAGACATAGCATCTAAGAACGTGGTAAAACAGTTGGCCCTGTGGAAGCAATGTAAGTGCCTACTCGACGTCAGTACAATGAGGAAAGTGTCTTTGCCAAGGAAAAAACAATAATTATAATACAATTGTGCTCCCCAAAAATTAATTTGTGCTGGAATAATTCAAAGTTACTGGGAACAGAAGACACAGCCCTTGAAACAGGGAGTGAAGTAAGGCTGTAGAGTTGCGTCACAAATAGAAAGCGCTGTGTGTTAGAATAGTCTGAAGTGTACTGTTTCGTTTTCACTTCAGAGAGGAAAAAAACATTGCCGGCAATGTCAGGAGACACCTTTCTCCACAGCAGTAGGAGGAGGCGTTGTTACTCCGGGGCATGCGCAATATTTGAGGAGGCACGGCCTTGTGTAGTGAAGAGGCGCGGCCCAAGGCGACACGTAGCCCCCGGAGTGTGGCAACAGGACAAAGTGGGGCAAGCACCTCACCGGCAGTCGGGAACGCGGAAATGCGCCGTCTCGTCTCAAATGAAAGCCACCGGGACCCTCTGTATGTCTTCCAGCGGCAGCAAACTATGAATGAGGAGGGTTGGAAGCGCACTCCCTATTCTACTTGATAATGAACAGGTCTAACAGATATAAACAAATTTATAACAATGGTGCTGCCGCGTAACACTTGCTGTCTGTCAAGTGCAAAATACATGAAATGAAAAAACCACCAAGGATGGCAGAACACGCCGCGCACTGTGCATATGTAGTCCGTGGGGACTCTCTATTCAGATCATCAGGATAATATAAAAAACATTACATGTAAAACAATGTTGCAAACAACTTGTTATTCAGTTATACTTTTAAGTATTTGATATCTTTTCAATGATTATAACAATCGCTAAATGCATTTCAATATTTCATGATTCAAAGACAAAATATATATATATCACTGGTCCATTGAAATCATGTAACGCATTACATACTACTAAACAAAGAGATATAATCTTTCATTAATTAAATTGATAACAAAACATTTTATGATATGCCCGATGCATTTCGGGACATTGATGTCCCTTCCTCAGGGGAAATCTGTAAAAGCAAAAAACGACGATTCAGGATTAACAATATAGATACTGGCTACTTACTACAAATGCCTAATACTGTGAAAGATAACCAATACTTAGGCGGGTCATAATGTGCTATAGATTCACAAGTCACCAGATCTATTAGTACATGTGCTACATGATCCACAGTGTGATAAATATTATGGTAAGTTAATGATGAAAAAACATTCAAAGAATTCAAAAGAGTAATTCAAAATACTAAAAAGATATACTAAAAAGAATGAATTCACACAAAGTGGCCCTCACCAGAGTGGGAAAGTTTAGAAGAAAAAATGAGAAGAAAAGCTAATGAAAAAGAAAGAGTAAATATGCAAGCTGAAGGTAGGGGGACCTGGCTGAATCCTTCTGCTCGCCAACTAAAACAAACAAGTAACTTGTAAATACCAAGGAGGTTGTGTAACGTTCTAATGTATAAATAGTGACTCAAACGCCAACACTGTGGCCTACCTGGTAAAGGAGAATAGCTGAAGTGTTGTTAAATGCTCACTCTGTGCAGCGCGATGTCTATACGCGATAGGGACCAATGTACCTCGTAGAGTGCTAAATGACAATAAAGTGAGACATAAACTGAATGACAATGTTCCAATGCTACCCAGTACACAAAACGTATGATCTTGCTGTGTTCACTTACCGGCGCGGAAAACGCCGGGCAAGTATCAACACGATTTCCCAATGTGTACTCCCACGCTATGCTTGCTCGCTGGATGTGACGATCTGTAAAAAGATAGATCATATGTACTGTATCTCTCATACTCAAAATAAATGAACAATCTTAATACACTGCTGTCGGGTACTCACCAGTCTGAGTAATGGGAGAAAAGAATCTACCACCGTTTTCTGCTAATAACTATGTACGATACATCATGTGCACCCGAGTAACGCGCCTAACCGTTAGTTATGCTGCTGTAATCAAAATGGAAAAGGGACAACTTAGTGCTATGTCAAGCTCTGGGGGAGCCGCCATCTTGGAACGGGGTATTTAAATCTAACCTAAATTTTGTAGAGCCCGATGTATAAAGTGGGTTTACGGATCAATACCTATAGAGCCGTCAAGTAATTACGCTAAAGGATTACCTCAAAGAAAATGTCCTCGAAAAGAATGTGGCAATGCAAACCACCCTGTCAAAATACAAAATATACAAGCACACATCGCTATGATCAGCATTGCTTCAAAAGGGTGATGAACATCAACCCTATACTAGACTAGATAGACAATCATCCTAAGAAAAAAACGATAATAATAATAATATCACTAATTAATGTTACTAGAGCTGATGTCTCTCAAAAAAGTAATGACAATATGCACAAAACCCATAAAGGGTTACATATAGCAATAAACGCCAGAAAACGATCAAAAAGGTCAACCCCTGATGTCTGCAGAGAATGCGGGGCAGGATCCCACTTCGCAAAATACGATGAGAAAATGGTCGTGATAAAACCTGATGTAAAAAAGAGTATGTGAAGTTCAAGATCACGAAACAATACACGTGTGAAGGAAAAGAATGAGTAACTATTAAGTAGGATGTTAATGGAGTATAATAAGACTTAAAAGATAAGAAAAGAGTAAATGTAAAAAAAAGAAGGAAAAAAACGGTTGAATAGAATATCCCAAGTGATCAAAAAACACTATACGGTACACACTGTTTCAATGTTTAGTACAACGGTTCTTGTGTGCAGTATCAAAAAAGCCCACAGGTTCACATGTCCTTGTTCATGTACAAGGTAGTCTCTAGATAACATTCATGCTGAAAACGGTACAGTCACAACAGAATAGTGTCAAAGTTACTAAACTATAAAATAAATGGTGAGCTGAAACCAACAAAAGATTTCGATATTTGATATACATGCTCAACATGATCATAATGATACATCTGACAACCTTTATAAAAAGCAACTCATGTCAAAACGGTCCTTAAGACCGGTTGGCTGCATAGTACCCAAAGTTTGAATCCAGTGTAGTTCTCGTTGTAACAAAATCCTATCCACATTTATTCCTGGTTTGCAATGAATTTGCTCTACTACTTGGACCCGTAATTGGGAAATGGAATGTTTTGCTTCTTCCCAGTGAACCGCTAAACTGGATGTAGAATTCCTAGTGCGAATCCTGCTCTTATGTTCAGTGATTCTAACTCTCAGTTTCCTTGTTGTTTTGCCAACATACGCTTTACCGCAGGGGCATTTTATACAATAAATGATATTTACTGAGTTACAATCACTAGTGTGTCTAAGTTTTATCTTTTGGCCTGACAATGGGTGTGTCAAAGAGTTTCCGACTGTCACATTGTTGCAGTGCGTACAACTATTGCATCGTGTTGTACCTAGGTACTCCTGCTGTCTGTCGCTCTGTATCTGCCTAGATAGAAGTGTCTGCAAATTTCTACCCTTAGTGTAAGCAAAAAGGGGTCTCTCAAGAGTATATACCTCTAAAGTCTAACTCATGCTGTAGTAAATCCCACCGTTTAGAAATAATGTATTTTACTGCTTGTGAAACCGTTGAATACCTAGACACAAAAACTAGACGTGTTTTGGTATCCACAGCTTTTTTCTGGAGCAACTGATCTCTTGTTTTATCTAATGCCTTCCTCCGGCATTGCTCAATAATCTGGGTTGGATAACCCCTTTCATGGAATCTCTGAGCTTGCTGCTCTAGTTTAATGTTACTCTCAAATGGGTCAGAACAAATTCTCCGTACTCTGATGAACTGCAAGTAAGGTAAGTTGCGTATAAGACCTTTAGGGTGAAAACTAGAGTACAGCAACGTACTGTTCCGATCAGTCGGTTTTGTGTAGACTGAAGTTCGAAATTGGTTATTTGGAAACTTCTCTATCTGTACATCCAGGTAATGTATGGTATCCTTGTGAATGTTGAATGTCAATCGGATAGGAGGATTTAAATTGTTCAATTGATTAATCAAAGTCACTATTGTTCAGATGCCTTCCATATCAGAAAAATGTCATCGATGAATCGACAGTACATCAATATGTTGTTCCACCATTCTGTATTCGAAATAATGTGGTCTGATTCATACTGCACCATGTAAATATTAGCATACGCTGGAGCCCCCGAAAAACCCATGGAGGTTCCAGTAAGTTGCGTATAAAAATGTTGGTCCCATTCGAAATAGCTCTTGTGCAAGCAGAATTTTAGCAACTGTAACAAAAATACTTTTTCCATGGAGATATCCGATGATTGTAATAATGCCCACTCTACTGCTTCCAGGCCTGCAGCATGGGGAATTGACGTGTAAAGTGCTGTTACGTCTATTGTACATAAAATTACAGATGTATCTGCTTCAGCTGTGAGAGATGATAATTTCTGCATAAAGATGCGTATAAAGATACGTACGCCAGTGTTATACAAACTTCTGCAGATAAAAATCCAAAAACTTTCCTATTGGGTCAAAAATAGAACCACAGCCCGAGACTATCGGCCTGAATGGTGGGTTGTTGGCATCCTTATGCATCTTGGGTATCATATATAGTCTGGGCCGCTGGGGATTCTGTGTTGTTAGAAAAGCCATAGTTTGGTCTGTGATCCAATCATTATTTAGAGCTTCTAACAGTAGTTGATGTAACATGTCTTGCAATTGTGTGGTGGGGTCATAAGTCAACAACATGTATGTGCTAGTGTCATTGATGTGTTCATTGACCTTCAGATCATAATATGTCGTGTCCATAACAACATGGGCACCGCCCTTGTCTGCCGGTTGCATCATCAATGAGGGGTCATTTGCTAATGCTTTGATTGTTCTTCGCTCAAACTTAGTCAAATTATCATGTTTCTTGGTCAGGAAAGGTAACTGTTCAATATCCTTGTGCACCAAAGCTTCAAATGTATCCAACATTTTGTGAGATACTGGGGGTACGAATGTACTCTTGGGTTTGAAGGTTTGCTCAGATCGTGGGGATTGAAGAGGCATTTCGGGGGCCACGTTGGTGAAAAAGTGTCGTAATTTTAACAGTCTCATAAACCGGTAAAACTCATCCTGCACTTGCAAAAAAGTGGTGGTGCTTGTCGGGACAAACGACATGTCTCTAGATAAAACAGCTATTTGTTGAGCATCAAGATTTTTAGATGAGCTATTCATTACTAGGTTACAGTTCTGCCGCTGCGTAGACTTCTGCCTGACTTGTCCTTGTCCTCGCCTTCTTTTTCTGTAATTACTACCACACTTGGTTGCTGTCCTGTTGGAGGATTGTCCAGACCTGGGACCTGGGCCAAAAAAGACACAGATGCTGTGGAGTGATCTGTCTCAATGGTCCTAGTTAAAGGACCAGCAAGTTGTTTCTCCATAATAACCTGAGCTGGGGTACGATTCATGGTTGTATCTTTATCTGATACTACACTCTCATCAGATGAACTTGGTGCTGATTTAGGCTTACGGTTATCAAATCGTCTTTTTGAATAAATCTCTGCCCATGTATAAACCTCGTTCAGTTTATAGTCAATGGTATCGCGTTTATACTTCCTCAGTTTCCCTTCTTGAAGTACCTTTTCATATTTCTCAAGTTTTTGGTTGAGAACCTCAAGTTGAAGCTTTCATGCATTAAATTCTAATCTCATTTCCAACTCACTTTTCAAAACGTAAATCTCCTCTTCCAGTTCTCTTATGGTTTTGGATAATTCCTCTATAATTAATAAAATGAGATCGAGGGAACATTTATTAAGTATATAATACCACTTATCCATGAACACAGAGTTTAAGTGAAACCTGAATAATAATGGTTTAATAGATAGACTGACACCACGAGGTATTCGTTTGGCTTTATGGTACTGTACAGCGGCATTCGAAAAGAAGACTTCGACTGCATAGGTAAGTGGGAATATCCCTTCAAGGGTCCGTCCCATGGCAGAGCTCTTCTCTCAGGCGGCCATCTCCTGCATAGCCAGACCACGCCCCCTACCCAACCTCACCCTTCTCACAAATAACATTTTGGACTGTACCTCACGGGGGTGGTCTACTGCTATTTAACCAGTGTATTGTCTTATTTTTTAATTTCTCATAAGTTTCCATTTGCCCATGTTGCAGTTCTGGGACACCAATCAGAACAGCAACTTTGGGCGAGCACTCAGGGGGGAGGTCCAGATGGTGGTGAGCATTTTTCACCTAGTTTCCAATAGATTCCTCCTTGGAACTAGGCCAGCTATCTGGGATCGGCCCTGTAATTCTCCATGGGTCTTGCGACTATCACCCTGTGTCTCTACAGACATTATAGTTCCTCCACTGGATGTTCAGGCCTTAGCTTATTGGAATCCTTTAGTCAGGCTACTGGCCTCACAGTTGTTGTTACATTAGTACCTGGACATGCCGCAAGCTCCCCTCCTCCCTCCTTCACCGAATCTTTACCATGGCCACAACCCATTATTTTATTCTTCGTACCTCCCACAGTAGAAATTAATAAGGATTCAATTTTCTCGAGTCTATTCTCGATTAACAAAAGGCTTGTTAATAAGGGCTCGAGAGACAGTGTAATAAGAGCCCCTATTTATGACCAGTATTCATCATCAGTCTGTGGCAGTCCAGTAGCAGTTTCAGCCGTGCTCACTCCATTTACTACAGGCAACGTTTGGTGGGGGACCTCAGTGTTTGGGGGGGGTCTGCCTTTGGGCTCTCTCCCGGTTTACTTAGCTTGGAGACCTTGGGGTTCTTCCCCTTCTGTTGTGTTTCTCCTCGTTTCCTCTTTAAAATAGCCCCCTGTACATGTTCCTTAGATTTTATGGGGTCTTTATGAACCTCTGCGACACACGTGATTATGTTTTTAGGTGAGTTAAGCAATGCGTCGCTTGGTAATAGCATAGGGTGCAACGGGTCTCGATCAATAATGGCTGGAGTTTCAGCTTGCTGCAAACTTGGACTCAGCATCTGGAAACCAAGAGGAGGGAGGGGCTGGGGGTTTGTCTCTGGTGAACAAGTATTCATTATCCCCCCCCAGTGATGACCGTTTAGAGAATGCAGGGTCCATAGAGAGTCTGCGCTCAGTGATGGCTATTTCATGGGCTAACACAGATGTAGCCCTCGTAATAAACTGGTCGAGAGTTCCCGCGACGTAGCCAGCTCCGGCTGCTTTCCTCCCTCGTCCCTCGCGACTTGCCATTCCTTAGATCAATTTAATAAAAAGCAGAGTATAACCAAATACTAATCAAATGTTCACTTACTAGGGGGATGAGATGACCATTGATGTTAAGGGTCATACAGGGAGGGCCCAGCCCAGCCTCTCTCGGTCTCGAACAGGCTGAAACGGGCCCGCCCTTGGCCTGGGCTTGGCCCGGCATGCGCCCCCGCGCGTCCCGCGCAGTGGGTACCGCGCGGAGATTAGTAGCGCTGTGGGCTGGGGGTGTGGCGGCACAGATGTGCTAGAGCCCGCTGCTCCTGGTCCTTGTAGTCCCACAGTAGTGAAAATGCAGCCAAAACAACATCAGTCCCTCCTACGAGTGGCACCCGCGAAGTGGGGGCCGCGAGGAGTTTAGTAGCGCTGTGGGCTAGGGGTGTGGCGGCACAGGTGTGCTAGAGCCCACTGCTCCTGGTTCTTGTAGTCCCACAGTAGTGAAAATGCGGCCAAAACAACACCAGTCCCTCCTATGAGCAGCTCTTGCGAAGCGGGGACCACGAGGAGATTAGTAGCGCTGTGGGCAGGGGGCGTGGCGGCACAGGTGTGCTAGAGCCCGCTGCTCCTGGTCTTTGTAGTCCCACAGTAGTGAAAATGCGGCCATAACAACACCAGCCCCTCCTACGAGCGGCACCCACGAAGCGGGGGCCGCAAGGAGTTTAATAGCGCTGTGGGCTGTGGGCGTGGCGGCACAGATGTGCTAGAGCCCGCTGCTCCTGGTCCTTGTAGTCCCACAGTAGTGAAAATGCGGCCAAAACAACACCAGTCCCTCCTACGAGCAGCACTCAATAATAAGGTTTTTTATTCTGTTAAAGCACGTTTATATGGCCTAACCATAAGCTTGTGGGCATCTTTTTCTCGATCATAATTCTTCCTCCACGTTCGCTCATGAAGGCAACAAGCCTGCCTAAGAGCCTTCAGCCAATCATCAAACTAGGGGACTGATGGCGGACACCTGCTCAGCCTGATATCTCGTGCGGGAGCTACTATGTCAGTGGCCACACCCAGTCAAGCTGCAAAGTCTGCTTCACTCTTGTCCATGTCGTCCTGCGTGTCAAAGGGTACGTCACTTAATGTGGTGGCCAGGGATTCAGTCAAATTTTTTTGTTGGGGTGCAGACATCTTCCAGATGGTGAAGGGAGCGCAAGAAAAAAGAAACCCTCCATGGTCAGAGCAACTGAGGGTAAGCACAGTCTGAAAAGACATCCGAGAGTCAATAGAAAAGATACCGTCCAGGGTGTTTCCTGCAGCGTGAGTGGGTACCGTGACTAACTGAGTCAGCTACAGACGAGCATGGGTCTTAATCAGTGCAACTGGGTCTCTGTTGATGCTGTCTTCAAGGTGAAATTGAAGTCACCCAAAACAGTCATATCACTCACTATTCACCATAAAAGGTTCTATAATGTTAGACAGCTCAGCACTCTCCACCCATAGTGTGGTTTGCAATTGAGAACGACGTAATTTGTGACGCAAACTAAGTATTAAAAGGTGGAATGGCAAACTACATTCACAGGATCGTAAAACGGTCTGACTATTGGATACTAATTAGATAGGTCACAGTTTTCAACCCCACGATTGGTTGCAAAAGCAAGAAGGGATAGCAGCAAGGGACAGCAGACCTCAGCCCTTGCATTTGCATACCCACATGGGAACCCTGTTTTGTTTTGTAAAGTAGCCTGTGTGTATTAAAGAGACCAGTTATGCTTTTAAAAAACAATGCAACCAATGTAAATAAAACGTGTTGAAAACAACACGATTCTTACTCATGGCATCAATTTATAAGTGACTGTATGGCGAGTATTTTATGAATGATAAACCTAAGTGAACAAAGGCAACAGGATAAAAGTAGCAATGTTCCTTCCATAAAAATAAGCGAGGCTTTAGCCCTAGTTCAGAACATGTTTTTGCACAATACACCTAATTAGTCCCTTTTATTATGGAGCAATCCCTAAGATTCACTACGTTTCATTTGCTTTTAACCTACGTTGTATTCGCTTTTAACGCAATCCATGTAATCTATTTCATCCCAGATTGAGACTGTGGCCCCATCTGATCAAAGAGAAAGGTGCCTTTCCGACCACGGCGGAATTCTTAATCACAATTCCCACCAAACCCTCAAAGCATCAGGATCTTGAGCAATGAAGTACTGCACAGAACCACTAAATGAAATGTTACACGTGTTTTTGGCCCATACTGCGCATCACGTGTAAAAGATCTCTGAGAAGCAATGTCTGATCCTTCAACCAGTCTTCAGTAATTCCAACCACAACCGGGATTAGAGAACAGGGCTGGCTAAAAGTGTAAGAATAAATAGAAAGATAACTATTCGTTTTCCTTTAGGATAAAGAAGGGCAGCGACTGCTGGCCATCTTTTCTAGGACTCATTTCATTAAAGACATTTTCATCAATAAGCATCTATACGGAAAGATGCTGGCAAAACACTGTGAAATGGAGGTAGAAGTAACGTGAACAATTTGAACCCGCAGGGCAAATACCGTATACAAGCTTGTAAAAATCTCCACAATAAAAGAATTATTTAGTAAGAATCAAACGAAAAACAATACAAAGCACATCCTATTACAGCATTCAGTCCGCAAGTGAAATACTAATACAAAGATGCTATGCTGCTGTCTGAGGAAAAAAGTATATATGTAACGACTGTACAGAAGCTTCTCGTCAAATATTTATGTTTGTTTGCTAGGGGAAAAATGGAAAAACTCACACTTTTTGAGTTATTCACTTTGTAAACATTACTTACTCTTGACTTCTCAGAGATAATCATATGGGAAGACTTTTTAATACTGCATTTTTAGGTCGAATATAGCGAAGCAGAAGATGCTTTTTGAGAACTGGTTTTAATAGAAAACGAATTTCCATGTTAATATGAACTTTCCAGTTACTCACAGAATCTCCGCTCTTTGCAGACACAATATGGCCATTAAGGTTGTGTTCTTGGCAAAACCGCTGGTGTTTCTCGAATTTCACTGTGCGCATATGCTCCAAATCAACTAAAAAGTAATTAAAAGAAAAAAAAATCATAAAGAAAAAGCTATATATAATTCTGCAATAACACTGACAATCAACATCTTACTGAATAATAACAGGCTGAATTCGACTGTAAGAGAAGAACAAGCTACTTACCTTTTGATACTTCTAATGCACATTCTTATTGAGCAGCAGATTTCTCACCTTGTGTATATTCCCAGGCATCAGAAGCATCCAGAAACTTCAACGCAGTACTCCGGGACAAACAATAAATGGAGTTGCGCTGCCCTGCTCCAACATTGTTCTGCTCCTGAATTAACGGGCAGAGCAGAATAAAAATGCCACCCATATGCGTTGATATCAGCTCTAGGCTCAGAGGTAGAGCCCATTGGCAGATTGGCATGACCAGTGTGCAGATCTCTACAGTTTGACCTTTTTAGATGGGAAAAAAGAGTCCAGTACATTTAACAGGGAGTTGGGAGGGTCAGTTAGGCATCTAGGGTCAATAAAGTATCCACCAGAAAGAGCCGTACTGAAGGTAGGTAACTTGTTCTTTTGATGGATACTTCTAATTGCAGATTCCTTACCTTGTGAATGGATACCATAGCAGAACCTCCCAAGGTAGCGAGTTTGTCTGCCTCAGACCAAAATGTCCTGCCGGACCGAGCCATCAAAAATGCCTCTCTCAACAGACTTGACTGTTAGGGCAGTAGTAATTTGTAAATGTATGCATATACCAATGCCCAAAAAGGCACCTGATAAATGTTTAGGACAGGCACTCTGTATGTCAACAAAATTGTTGGCCAATACCAATGTGGGAACTGTTTGATGTGTGACTCCACGACTAACACAAAGCAGTTTGTACATGGTAATATTAAATATGATTTGCGTGACCACACTAACTGCAATTCACAAAATGTGGTGTAGGTGATTTGGTGTCCGTGTGGTCTCATTTATGTCGTTCAGACCACACAACGTGTGAAAAGTTGACTGCTCAGCACAAAAGTCGCATCTGATGTAGAAATGAGCATGCACCCTTGGTGTCACATTTTTTGGGGCATGGTCACACCCCGTCAGACTTGAGCTGGCAGGTAATCGAACAGATTAAAAGTCCAAATAGGGGTGGTGATATTGCCAGAATGCTTGAGCAAGCGGAATGCTGGTGGATGTTCCGCTGTGATAGCATCAATAAGGGACTAAATAGTCTTGAAGAATGTACAGCTGTACTCTTCAATTAGAGAAATGGATATGTTGAAATGTATGATACTGATTCAGTAACTTGGGAAAGTTGAAACATCTACTGTTGTTTATATATCATTGTCGCTGGATAGCCCTGAAGAATGTACGGCGGTACTCTTCAATTAGAGCTATGAACTGTAAGATACTGATTCAGTAACTTGGGAATGTGTAAACATCTACTGTCTTGTATATATCAATGTCGCTGAATAGCCTTGAAGAATGTACGGTTGTACTCTTCAATTAGAGCAATGAATATATTGAACTATGAGATACCGATTCAGTAATTTGGGAATGTTGAAACACCTACTGCTCTGTATATAACTTTGTCGCCGAGTAGGATTTGTTCTCATTATACGGGATCTTAACTGTGACTGTATATAGGTCCCCGTTTAATTTGTTTTGACATGTAATTTTGGAGCTTAGGTGATGTAAAATTATTATAGGAAATTGTTAAATATGTTAAATATATTTTTTTATTACTCATTGGGTTGATAGCTCCATGAAGAAAGGCTTTGCTTGGCTCTAACGTAGTTAGGAGCTTGCATTACCAATAATGTATACATGACTAAGAAATTGTATTAGTATGGAGTAAGTGTATTTATTATACCTGTTTTCGAACTACACACAATTATGTCATTGGGTATGTTGAAATTCTTTCTCCCTTCCCTTTCTTTTGTTGTCTCTCCTTGCAGATAACAATAGATCTTGGTGATGGGGTCTGTTCTCTGTTTCTTTTACTGGAACTGTTCCAAAATGGCCGCCATTATCCGGCCGATATGATCTTTTTGAGACAGTTTTATTAATAATTACTTTACAGGAGCGCTATATTGATTTATCTTTGGGGAGTGTTCTTGAAACCTCGTATAACGCCACTTGCATTTTTAAACTTGAGTTCATACCTTTAGATCGGTAATCGGCCTGATGTCAAAGGTCCGACTTTTTGATCAGGCGGCTTTCTATGTTCTTGATGGCATGTCTTAAAAGCCTTGCATATGATTCACGTCATTCTGGACGGGATACTGCACACGAGGGTTACCAAGTAAGTGAATGGTTAGAGTTAGGTTTCCCGTTTCTGTTTTCACTCGTGCCCTCGATGTCTTTATGGTTATTTTTTGTGTAATATCTGAAGTCCTGAGATTCGGCAACTTTTCTCACAGACTCCTGATTCCGCTGGGAGTATTTGCAGGGGACTTTTGTATAGCTTCGCAGCAATTTAGCTGCGTTTTGACTATCGATGTAAATGATTCGTTTTTTACCAACGCGCCAAACAATCTTTTAGAGGTGTTAATCACCACAGGGGGACTACTTTGTAGCGAGGTTTTTTCTATGTATCCATTCGGATAGATTAATCATTTATATGACCAAGTTGGAGATTTAAAGCATATTAGAGATAGCGAGAGGATTGTTTTCCTTCCTACCTGATTTTTGTTGTGATATTCCGTGTTTTATATCCGAAGGTAACATTAACACGGTGTGTTGAAATAATAATACTTCATCTTACTGATTTAAAGAGCTAAAATTTCTGACTGCGTAGTCTTCACGAACTGCTTGAAAGACTTCAAAGTAATTTTTGGGATTGAGTTTTGCTATTTTTCTTTTTTAAAGTAAATAAATTACCTAACCTCTCGGGGACTTTACAAAGAATTATATACTCTGGCTCTATATTGTCCAACCGGAATATTTGATTGACCTTTTCAATGAAGATTTTACATTTAGTTTGTTTTTCTTACACTAACAGGTATGAAGACTGGTCTTATTAACTCTGGAATTGTCTTTCTATACCGATAATGTGGCAGCATACTTTAATTTGGCTGCCCTTCTCTGTTTGTTATAGGACTCCCTTTCAAATCTTTTTTAACAAAATTTGGTCGGATAAGGGAGGAGCATTTCGTGCAGGAACATTTTAAGGTTTTTCTCTCTCCTTTTTTAATATATTTTTTGCCTTACTTTTCTAACTCTTTGCACATTGTTGAACCTTTTTGGTAATTGGTTCTAATCTGTTTTTTCTATAACAACTTACAAAACTACCTCACTAGCTCTAGGATTCTTGGGCAGATATTCAGTGGCGATAAAGCCTGAAAAAATACCCAAAAATTTGTTTTTTAAATTGTCTTTAAAACCCATGTATATGTTTTCATTTTTTTAGAACCTAAATAAGTGGTCGCTTCTCACTCTTGAAGTCTATTGTCCTGATAATGACCCTTAGAGCAATTTTGGGTTGAAACGCCGTTGACGCCTCTAACATGGCCTAAATCAGAGATGACACTATTATTTGATCGTGTATTGTGTTAATTGTTGTATGTATATTTTCCTCTGCCACTGTTTTTTGATTTCACACGTCAATTTTTTTTAGTATATAGCATGAGTGTAATTGTTTGAGTGCCCTTTTTTTTTCATTAAATGTATTTATATAATCACTTATGTACATGGGTAACGGTGAAATTATGTCTATATAAGGCTTTTTCCCTTTTCCCCCTTCCCCTTTTATATATATATACAGTTTTGGACCTGATGGAATTATCATATAAGTCTTCTGGGGGCTGCTTCTTTGCCAATGCGCAACCGGTTTCTATGCAGAGAACAATTAATCAAGGGATGGCTCAGTCTTGCACTATCTTCTCCTTCTTCGCTCCTGAAAATGAAACAAAGAGCTGATCATCCACCCGATGTTCTTTGGTGCAAATTATAAAAAAGCTTAGTGCCCTCTTAGGATGAAGCCTTTCTTCCTTCATAGAAGGATACGTTGGAGCAAAGAATGCTGAAAGGGTAATAGCCTGTCCAACATGTAATGGAGTGACTTTTTTCAGTAGAAAGGAAACTGGAGTCCTCAACTCCAACTTTTGTGGAAATTACTTTGTATACGGTGGATTAACAGAAAGAGCATGCAGCCCTCTCACACGCCTAGCCGATGTAATGACAATGGGAAAGACCGTCTTTAATGTCAGAAAAAGGTTTAAGTCCCACTATGGCCTAATTAAGGGTTTGTGAGGAAATAAAAAACCTTTGGAATATCTCATCACAACAGGTATCTTAAGTAAATATGACTCATCTGGCAACCTCAAAAAAGTTGAAAGAGCTGATAAGTAGCCATTAACAGTACTCAAAGCAAGACTTGCGAGCATAGGAGTGAACACACAGCAAAACTACAGACAAGTTTGCTTCATTGCTGGAAGACACCCTGTGCCATCACCAAGTGCAACAGCCATTTAGTCCACTAAGCCTTGGCAACTGAGTTTGTCCGTCATAACTTTTAAATATTCTGCCAGAGAAATTCCTTGGCTATCAAGCCACTTCCAGTGGCACAGAGCCTCCTGACACAGAACAATGACCCCACCTGTCCTACTAGTTGTAGTACCACATGGTGCTGTTGTTGTTCATGAGCACCTGCCTCTGATGGCAGACAGGAAGGCCTTCAATGACAAGCGAACAGCTTACAACACCAACAGTTTTATGTGAAAGTGACACGGATGTATGACGATTCAACGCAAAGAAGCACAACGCACACCATTGCATTGCCAGGACATTGGAGAGTATCAGGGCGCGTTATAAATGTGCTATAACATTACATAACATAACATTCCAAACATCGCACACACCATTACATCGCACGCATTCACCACGCAAACATTCCATCGCATTCACACGCATGCAAAAGACTTTTTGATCGCACACTACGACCACGCATTCAATCACACCACAAAATTCTCCCTTTCGGCCCTGCCAAACACAGTACAATGCCCTGACACTTCCCCTCAACCCCAAGGTGTAAACAGTAAATGCTAAACAGTACTATACACTAACAACCCTAAAGTGTAAACGGTAAAGGCAAAACAGTAACATATACTAACATTAACCCTAAGCCCTAACCATAAAGCCTAAAACAGCACCACATACGACGCCTAACCCTAAGCCTTAATCCTAAAGGCTAAAACAGCACAATATACAACTCCTAACCCTAAGCCCTAACCCGAAAGCCTAAAACAGCACAATATACAACTCCTAACCCGAAGCCCTAATCCGAAAGCCTAAAACACCCCCTATATTCGACTTTTAACCCTAAGGCCCAACCCTAAAGCCTTGAAACCCTCCCCTCCACTAAAGTTCACCGTACCTGTTTCTCGCCGTGTTCCGCCGTCCCTGCGTTGTAAAAGCCTCCGCGATGTGATGGCACCCACGAGGTAACGTTGTGCGTAGTGAATGCACGCGTCGTAACATCGCGTGCGTTGTGACAGCACCCGACGTATACGTATGCGATGCGACGCATGCGATGCGATGGGTATTCCCCAAGTGACACTTCAATTGAAAAGCAGAGGCTTCGGATCTGCCCCTCCCATAGCCCTCCCCAACCCAGTAGTGATGCATTTGTGACCACCATCAGCTCTGGGTGGGCTAAGGAAAAGGGACCGCCATTGATCAAATAGAGGTCAAGTAGCCACTACTGCAGATCTTTTGCAATCTTCAAAATGTGGATACAATCCAACAGGTTCCCGAACCAAGGTGCGATGTGAGATACCACTGCAGAGCCTGCATGTGCCATCTGGTATGACTGACCAGCAGGAGGCCAACAACTCCAGGAACCTCATTGCCATGTGAACTAAGATCCAGAACCGAGGCTGAAACACTGAGATCATAGACTGAATCTCCTGGACTCTCTGCTCCAGAGAAAAGGCACAAAACTGTACCGTATCCAGAACAGTTCCGATGAATGGGAGCATCTGCAAAGGAGTCAGGTCTGACTTTGGCATGTTGATAGTGAACCACAATGATGCTAGGGGATTATCTGTTGTCTGGAGGCGATTGACGACTGTCTGGGGCAAGCCTGCCTTCAATAGCCAGATATGGGCTGCACGTCGTCCTTTGGCATCGTCATCAGTATCCATGTGAAGCGAACCGGTGCAGAGGATGGCGCAGGGAACAGTCAGCACTGAGTCGGTGGCTTCAAGGGGCACAGATGGTACCAAGGGCAGATCAGTCAGAAGTCCAACTGAAGACCCCTACGGATCCGGCTCAAAGACACACCAGATGAAGCCAGTAAAGTGCTGAAAATGCACAGCATGGACTCTAAAGGAAACAAATTTTACACTTCGCCCCTCAATCTTCAACAGCAACCAATACAATTATTCAAAAGATAAAAAAATTGTATTTACGTTAACCACTTTTAATAGATTTTATTTAAGTCTTCTTGGAGTGGTTCCTGTTGGTCCAGGTGGTTGCTATATTTTAGTAAAACCTGAACATTATTGGATGGTTGATCGATTCAAGGTAAAGTTGCACTTTGCCATCGTTTTTTCCTTACTTTGGGCTCTCTACATAAGAGCTACATTGGGGGTAGTGATGTTTGGCGATCCAGACACTGCAATATGTGCCGACCAGTCCCACTCCATAACAAGTGTTGCAATGCAATCAGTCACGCATTGGTTAAAGTTAGAGCTATTGGCGGTGTAATGAGAACGTTTTTACTTATATTTTTTTGGTTTGAAGAATTTCACACTGCTTTTCTGTAACCTGATTAAGGAAAGTAGGTTTATACAAGGCACATATACGCTCCGATGACCTTTTTGCACAGATAAGCACTTTACCGGACTGGTTTTACAGATTAAGAAAATGTTGACATCAAAACAAACAAACAAAAGTCTACTTAATAGTCCGCCATGTTAGTGGTTATGAGGATGTGAGTTATAAAACACAAACCCAATGGTAAGGAAGGGGTGGAATGCATACCCAGGAAATCTTTCCGAATGTCCCCAAAAAGTCTGTAGCAACTATAAAGCTGAGCAGTCTGGTAGGCTTCGACCTAAAAAGACATTGTGGTTACTTGCGGGCACACAGACCGTGTCAAGTACACATTTTGCCTGTATCCTTTGAGCAGAACATAACTGAAGTAAAAATAGTTGCGTGTAGGAAACGTCAGTAGTAATACATTTTATCCTGCCAAATTCGGCTGAGGTACACAGGAGGTTTTATGGTACTTGACGAAGTTTGTTAGACTGTTGCTTTTGACCCTTGATACTGGGCAATAAAGTTGACAGTTGTTCTGTGCACTCCACTAAGATGCTGAAGTTTGTAAAAATATGTAGTCAAACAACTCGAGTGTGATAAATACTTATCTCTCCAAATGTGGATAAAATATCCTCCCATGAAGCACAATAGAAAAGGTTAGCCTGGACGTAATCGTAGATAAGAACAAAGGTGTAGCACAGTGACTTGAACATTGGCTGCTAGAAGCAGTGATCAGCAGGTCATGAATCAGTGGTCTGCAGGTCATGAAGCAGTGGTCTGCAGGTCATGAAGCAGTGGTCAGCAGGCCACCATGAAGCAGGGGTCTGCAGGTCATGAAGCAGTGGTCAGCAGGCCACCATGAAGCAGTGGTCTGCAGGTCATGAAGCAGTGGTCAGCAGGCCATGAAGCAGTGGTCTGCAGGTCATGAAGCAGAGGTTAGCAGGTCATGAATCAGTGGATTGTAGGTCATGAAGCAGTGGTCTGCAGGTCATGAAGCAGTGGTCTGCAGGTCATGAAGCAGTGGTCTGCAGGTCATGAGTTCCTGTCACACTGACACATTCTGCCGTCCTCACAAACGTACATAAATTGAAAACCTTAAAGGGTTATAGTACAACTGCTATTTACAGTGCTTAGAAACTACATAAAGGCTAAATAAAAGCCAGTTGTTATTACTATCATGGCCCTGGTAGTCTGAGGCCTCTGTACTGGATATTCCTCGGGTACCAATTTTCTGGTGTAGGATTAGAAGAACGCAAGTACTCAGCGCGCTTGTTAAGTACTGCACCGTTAGAGCATAAGTTGATTTTGCCACGACATGCCATGGTAACATAACAGTAAAGTGAAAGGCATTCAGGTGCAAAAAAGACCTCGAAGCCATGACGTGATTGCCGAAATAATAATGTGTTTACCGCTTGCCGTTAAGAAAAATGAAGACAAAATACCACTCAAACTAACCCCAAACATCCTGTCAACTTATAATGTGTTCCAAGATGTTAAAGCGTATTACAAGCAGTGGCGGCTGTTATTTAAGGGTGGCAAGGGGGTGGGTGGGGCAGGGAATGAAGGGGAAAAAAAACATTTACCTGTCTGCTGCCGCTGCTTCCTCTCCCTCTTCTCCCGCTTCCAGGGCAGGAAGCACCTGGCTCCCAGCCTCCCGACATGACAGCCAATCACAATGCTGCAATGCAGCATTGTAATTGGTCTGAGTGCTGTGGATCGCCGCTCAGCCAGAGAACCGGAGTCTGGGCATGTTCTCGGAGCAGGCTGCAATGCAGCATGCAAAGTGCGCATGGCAGTTTGATCAGCCCGTTTGATCAGCCCGAGATGGCCGGCCAAAGCGTCCTGCGCGCTTGGAGTGGTCAAATCACTCCTCCCCTGCCCTGCTCTGTGAACAGAGAAGCCCCGCCCCTACACAGCCGAGCAAAGGGAAAATAAAATGATAACAATGATTTATTATTTTTTCTGCTTTGACGTCCTCAGTGGGGCGACGCTCCTCCGCCTTAGCGAAGGAGCCGCCACTGATTACAAGCTACCCCCGTAGTTCTTGCAACTGCCTTGCTAACAAAAGACATAATTTTTAAAGGACAACTTCAGCCCCATCTGGCAAAAGAACATTTTAGAAGAATACTCCACAAAATAATACTGAATAAATACGTATCGCTGCATGGAATACGTAATGCGTTCCAGAAAGTATTGACAAGCAGCTCTCAGCTGTGCTAAACCGCGATAGCAACCTTATGATCTTGGCTGGGAAATGTAAAGAACGATCAGTTAAAAATTCAAACTTGTTGTTATGGCAGAGTAAACATATAAATAAGACAATGAACACATTTCCAACACTTCCGTGTGTACATACAGACACTCCCTCATGCTCAGAAATATAGTCACTCATGAAGACAAAGTCTCAAACAAAGTTATGCGCAAACACTCAAGCTTACACTCAGGAATTGGCAGCCGTGCATTTACACTCTCCAACTCACGTATACATGGTCAAAGAGCAATCTTGTGCACACAAGATGGCCACTTCCCTCCAGGTCATTACCCACTCTTACCTTTCACCTTGAATAGTTGACTTCCAGAAAAATATGAAAGTGTGCGCTGTGCTGTAAGAAAGAACGGCACCTGGGCACATAAACATTAGGTGCATGGCAGCCCATGAAGCAGCAGCCATGGTAATATAAAAACGTAATGATAAAAGCGGTACAACATAAAACGCGGTGCCAGTGCATTTTAAAGTGTATGCGCATGGCGGCCAGTGAAACGTCCGCCATGGGGAAAAGAAAAAAAATGAACAAAGTAGTTCCTATACGAAATATATACAGACCTACAGTGTAACTCGGAAGAGACGTTTTGGGAGCGCCACCCAATAATGAGCCAGGAAAGCAGAGCAAAGCCAGAGTGAACCAATGCCAAGCAGCAGGCGGGATTACACTGCATCTACTAATTACTACAGGTCTTGAAGGCAGCGCATGCATGCTGCCTAGGCTTGACCTAAAAAAGCATGAGCTGCGCAGACATGCCAAATGTAAGCCTGTCTGCAAACTGTTCACACCCCAGGCCAACCACAGCCTGCCACACTGCCCAGTTGTCAGCAGATTGGGCGCTGCCCTCCTCATGGAATTTGACTCTAGGCAGCAACTACATGCTTTATGGTCATAGTACTAGTAAATAGATTCTAATAAGTTACAAACAGTCTTTACCTACTCTAGATTTGATGCAGCAGCGGGACTGATCCTTGACACAACCCTAGTAATGTAGCTCGCGAATGGCAAGGCTTATCCCACCTTCTCCTCTTTGAGGTTAGTCCATTCCTTTTATCAGTACCCAAGAGAGTCGGGAGCACTTACTGTAATTTAGGGGAAGAGTACTTAAGGGAAGAGAGACAGACCTTTCAGCAGGATGGTTAAGACCTGGACTGGAAGCTCTGAGGCACAGAATGTAAGAGCATTGCAAATTCATACTATAACTTACTGTCAAGAAGAAAAATAAGATGCAGTGAATATTTGAGGAACTGTATAGAACTCTATATTAGGTAAGTGTCGGAAATTCCCCAAACTTTTTTCCTTCCTCCTACTTTTGCTGGATTTATTTGGCTGTACTCTGAGCATTTCATTACTGCTAACCAGTGCTAAAGTGCATGTGCTCTCTCTTAAAAACCTGGTAATATTGACTCATACATAATTGGCCTAGTTAATTTATTAATAGGTCCCTATCAAAGTCGTACTATCACTGCCCAGAGCCTGCAAATTAAATGCTAGTAGTAGGCTGCAGCACTGATTGTGCCAACCACTTACGCAGCTCTTTATACGTGTCTCAGGACTTCCATTGCAGAGCTTGTGTGTGCAGCTTAAACTGCAATTTTGACCAGAGAAAAGGGAGGATATATTATCATTCTGTATGAACCGAAATATCACATAGGTAAAACACAAGATTTTTAAAAGTGCCCTCACCCACTTGTAATTGCATGCTTCATCATAGGGCTACTACAATATTCCTGCGTAGACGCATCCTGTTGAGCAAAGCATCTCCAAGCAGAATCAATGCACCTCTTCGGCTGAATGGCACATCCCCAAGCAAAACCAACGCACCGCCGCTGCTGTGTGGATTAGACCGGTCGCAAAGACCCACGTCACCCACCGCAGTCATCGGAACAGACACATTGCTTGGCGCATCCAGAGTCCAGGTCCTTGCATCTCTCTTCGATGGCAGCCCTGACGACAGACTCTGCATCAAAGGATTGCAGCTCCTCAAAACCGATACATCACCAGATGCATGCTGCATCCCCGACACAAGATTTTGCATCACAAGCCCCGTTGATGGGAACCTCGACAAAGATGTAACAGGTCCTCGCTCCGCAGCCTTACTGCATCTCGGACCTCATGCATAATTGCGGCTGCATGGCGCATCTTCAATACAGATCCACGCAACGCTCCGAACCAGATTGGACAGAGTCAGCAGGCCTAACTCGGTCCTTGTAGCCGGCCTGCGCTCCATCACGGTAGGCCTGAACTTGTGACCTTGCCCCGGTTCGGTGCGACGAGATATCCTCAGTAGGCGCTTTGTGCTTGTTGGCGCTATTTTCACCACAACCTTTAAAATTCAATATCTCCAGTTCTATTATTGGATCTGTGTAGCTTTGGTCTTGTTTTATTTATTAAACCTTAGTCCATTTTCTAAATCTCCTGTGATCTCCTTTTGTGGTGTGTTGTCACTGTTTTACTGTTTGAAGTATTGCACAAATACTTTACACATTGCCTCCAAGTTAAGCCTCACTGTTCTGTGCCAAGCTACCAAGGGGGTGAGCACCGGTTAATCTGGGGTTTGTTTGTGCCTTACCCTGACAGAGATGGTGGTTGCTGATTGACCAGGGCTTACACCCCAGTCAACCGACAATGCAATTTCTTACACTAAGTAATTTGTCAGAAATGTGTGACTCAACGTCACTGTAATTAGCCTCCAGGCAAATCCTGTGCCAAAGGACTGAAGATGAAATGCACATCTCTCTATTGAAAGGTAGAGTCCCAGGTACCAAAGCCAAAAAGGGGAGTTCTATATCAAACCTAATCACAGCGGAAATCAGTGGTCCAAGAATAATCATAGCTAAGTTGAATACCAGTAGTCAATCAATGACAAAAACAAAGGCTGATACCGGGAGGATGTAGGTGGAAAATGGCGGTAACTGAGACGAGGGAAAAACAACAAAGTTGAGAGAACAAAGATACAGGTGTGAACTAGAGTGTAAAGTGAAAGAGCCAGAACTACTGATATTAGCAGACCTAGTCTTCGGCATCCACTAACTACTTCTAGTGCTTCACCTTCACTGACCTGGAAGTCAATTTCTGTTTCTCAGAGGGCTGGGGCAGCATGTATCGGACCCGACCCTGAGCGATATTGTCCTTCATGACTCCACTGACCCGTTCTCCTCAATGTAATACAGATCCTAGCCCTCTTACGCTGTGTTTTGAAATTCGACACTTTCACAGGCAAGACAGTGTCACCCTTAATGGCTTATTAAAACATGATAAGCCAAAATCTTGCTCCAATTTTTAATTGTTCTTTGAAGACTGGTCTCCCCCAAGTCAGAAAAAAGGCAGTCACAAAACTCTTTAAAAAAACCTTGCTACTCCTGGCAGATACTGACATCTTTTGACATATTTCCTTCTGCTCTTAATGAAGAACTGGTCGTCCGTCAATTGCTCAATTTTGTGAAACACAGAAATGTCCTGGCTCTTTTCCAGGCAGAATGTAGACACAAAATGAGTACCAAATTGATGGTTGTGTTTGCTTTAGATGAGCTATACAGACTTATGCATGAGGGGATCCAGGGGCCTTAGAGCTCATCGACCTCTCAGCAGTCATTGAAACCATCAAGCAGACTATCTTAAAAGCCAGATGAAAAGTAGTTGATAGAAAGTAGCATAAAAGGCTCTGTATTAACCGGGCTGAAAGATTTCTTGACTAACACCTGAAATCAATTTGATTGAGTGTGGTGTACACCAGGGTTCGAATTTATCACCAGTGCCTTTTAATATTTATGTGGGATCATTGATGAAGTGTATTCCAACAGATTAAAGTGAACTTTTATATGTAAGCTGATGTATTTGACTATTTCTAGCCTCTCATCTAGGTCTAAATCAAATCCTTATTCAGAGTCTCTCCTGTCAGGGTGCATGTTTGTAACTCATTGGTGGATAACAACCAACTTTTTGAAGTTAAATGCCAATAAAACACAAGTTCAAAATACACAGGAACAGGTTCAACTGGCCAAATTCTCTGGTATTGCTGCTGGATCTCAAGTATGCAACTTGTGTATTAAAATCTATTCTAACGCATGTAAAGGTGTTCACAACTTGTTTCTTTTATTTGAAATCTTTAAGGATCTGGTAACCCTTGGTCAAAACATTATTCCAAACTTTTACTAATCCATTGTCGATATAATTTAGTCCCTGAGAAAACGTAAAAATGTTGAGAGACCTGCAAGTCTAGTAAGCAGCTGCAGTTTCACCAGGAGGGCGGGGAAGCGTTGCCCCCACCCCGCCTGCTGCAAGTCGCTAGGTGAAAACATAAAATGGCAATGAAAGGATTTAATTTCCATTTATTTGTTTACCGATGTGTGTGCTCCAGTGTCCCGGAGTCAAGGATATGTAGGGTGTGTCCTCTGCTGCCGATTGACAGTTTGGAGAACTGAAGCAGTGGATGGCTGGTTGCTCCAAAATATGCATGTCAGTTTGGCCGTCTATCTTGCGCCGACAGCCAGACATGCACCTTTAAGCACTGAATCCCGAGCTGTCTTAGACAGCTGAGTGGAGAGCAAGCACAAGTCTCCACGGCCTGAAGGAGTGTTTGGCCAACCTGCTCCATCCAATTCTGCTGATTCTCTCATTATGGGTTTTTGGAGGGAAGAGGTGTTTTATTTTTGGCTTTAGGAGGGAGGGGATGTTTTATTTATTTTTTTAGGGAGCAGTGGGGCTTTTCCCTCGCCTCACCACTTTCGAAGGTTAGCAGCCACCCCTGCTAGTAGTTTGAACTATCTACCTAAGCGTAATGCACTCAACCTATTATCCATACACGATAAGGGCATTAAGCCACTGAGCACTGGAATCTGAGCGTAAAGTCTGTTAATCTGAAAATAAAATTGTAAAAATTATTATATGTCAGTGATTGCTAAATTAGGTCTAGAGTTATGGCATTACAAATATTTGCTAAGACTCTTCCCTGATGCTTGGTTTCCGGTTCCAGGTTGCGAATTGTAGAGAGCCACCCGCCCTCTCACACACAATGTATCCAAACACACATGCATCCCCACACCCTCGGGGCGGGCTCGCCTTCGGGGTATAAAATAAACAAGCGGAAGACTGCTCGGGGTCTTTCCGGCATACCTAGTAATAGTGTCTCCGTGTATGTTTGGCTCCTGCGCTGCTGCGAGAGACCACGTGCGAGGCCCCGACCTCGCCCTGCAACATTGGCGACGAGGCCGGTACCGTCCCCGCGCGTGCCCCGCCACCTGCTGCGGACGCTAGCCTTCATCAATTGGCCCATCCAGATTCGACTGCGGAGCCCACCCGCTGAGGCCGCTCGTCTGTTCCTGGCCTGTGTGGTGGCTCGAGTCCTGCCCACGCGCCTCCGCCTCTGGAGCGCGTTCAGCTGGCGGGACTCGCCTCACATGAAGATCGGGTGAGTGCTCCCACCACGGCCCCGCCCGCGCGGCGTGCCTGCGGCCTGATCGAGGCCCCCCCTGCGCTGCGCGCACCCTGGGCCTGCCTCAGTCCCCGCCCCAAGCGCGTGGCCCGAGCGGGCTGCATCGCGTGCTGCCCCGGAAGGGGAGGGGTGAAGAGGAGCGACGGTGCACGTCAGCTCCGGGCCTGTCCTGGCCCCTCTGCCTGCTCCGCCACCCACACCGCTGCGCTGAAGGCATCAAACAGTGGACTATCCAAGGCCCCCTCAAAACCCTGTCACGGTAGAGGCGAAACATCAAACAAGCATTGGCCAACCCAAGTATTTCTTTCCTCTGCCCTGCTGTTCCACTTGATCTCTGCGCATTCACAACCAGCCACCAGTGGGACACACACGCACAGTTGCCAACGGCCCCATCTTGGAGGGGGAATAACACGGCACACGACCACAGCGATGTCAAACCCTGCGACGGGAGGCGCGACGGCAGCGCCTGCCACAGGCACTGCACAGCCAGGCCCCGCTGGCCAGCCCCAGAACCACGCCGCTGGCCCACAGCTGATCGGCCATGCCCACACGGGGGCTGCCCCCCTTCCCCCATTCAGTGAATCGGCCGACCCGGCAACTGCGGCGCCGCGGTGGAAGGCGTGGCTAGGCCGCCTCAACCTCTACTTTAAGGGCACCCGTGAGACAGACAACACGGTCAAGAGGTTGCTCCTAATCCTCTATGGAGGCCCCGAAATATATGACCTCTTCGAGACTCTCCCGGAGACCGGAGAGGAAGATGACTACGACGCGGCGGTCAACGCCCTCAATGCTCATTTCGACCCCCAGCTGAACAATGACTACGAGAAATTTAAATTCAAGAGGGCTTGGCAAACAGAAGCTGAATCGGTAGACATGTACTATGCGAGATTACGCCGGCTAGCAAGGAGCTGCCCATTCGCCAACCCAAGGGAAGAAATTAGGGACCAAATCATTGTGGGGTGCAGATCAAAGTTGCTCAGAAAACTCATCCTCAGACAACCCGGGATCACGCTAGACGAAATACTCGTCCTCGCTCGGTCCCATGAACTGTCGGATTCAAGGGCCGATGAGATGGAATTGGCGCTTCGCTCACCCATGGCCCCACCAGCAACTCCCAAAATGGCGCCAATCAAAGAGGAAAGAGTGGACGCGCTGCAGAGAAGACTGCAGAGCTCTCGCCCGCGCCAGTGGCAACCCCGAGATGCCCAGTGCGCATACTGCGGTGGTGATCATCCGATGACAGCGACGTGTAGCGCAAAAGGAAAGACATGCTCAAAGTGTGGCAGACTGAACCACTTTGCAGCGGTATGCCAAGGAGGGAGATACAGACCAAATGCCCCCAGGCTGCGGGGAGGCGATGGATCCCGGTCACTAACACAAAGGGTGAGGCAGCTATCGCTGGAGCCGGAACAGCCACCCCGACAGTCAAGCGCAAGAAAGAAGGCCGCGCTACGAAGATGATGATGATGACGAAGTATACGTGATATCGTACGTGAGCTGAATATCCACAAAGAGGAGACCACCACCCATGTGCACGATCTCGGTTGAGGGTACAGATATGAGGGCGCTCATCGACACCGGGGCGTCAGTGAATGTGAAGGACTCCGAACAATACGAGCAAATGTCACCCAAGCCCACGCTTGCTCCCTCGAGCGCGCGCATCTACACTTACGGCGGCACTGACCCGCTGCCACTGAGAGGAGTCATTAGCACCACCATCGTCAATGGCGAATATTCAACAGAAGCCCGGTTCCACATCACCGAAGGGAAGAAAGGCACGCTCCTCAGCTGCCACACGGCAGAGGACTTGGGACTAGTATTTTTCGCAAATCAAGTCCACCAATCACATGCGGATAGCATGCTGTAAGACTTCCCAGCGCTGTTCAGGGGCCTAGGAAAGCTCAAAGGAAAGAAAGTTCGACTACACATCGACACATCCATACGCCCAGTCGCCCTAAGACACCGGAGGGTACCCTTTAATCTCCGCCCGCAGGTGGAAGCTGAGCTCAAAAGACTAGAAGATCTAGACGTCATTGGGAAAGTATCTGGACCAACTCCCTGGGTGTCTCCACTAGTCGTAGCGCCCAAACCCAAGCAGCCGGGCGCTATCAGACTCAGCGTCGACATGAGGCTCCCTAATGTCGCAGTGAAGAGAGAGCGCCACATCACCCCGACGATGGATGACATCGTCGCTGACCTGAACGGCGTAAAGTGGTTTTCAAAGCTGGACCTCAACGCAGGATACCACCAGCTAGAGCTTGAGCCCGAAAGTCGGTATATAACAACCTTTTCGACTCACGTCGGACTCCGACGATACAAGAGACTGAGCTTCGGCGTGTCATCTGCCGCCGAAGTGTTCCAGAACACAATAAGAGAGGTCCTATCTGGGCTGAGTGGGGTGATTAACCTGAGCGATGACATCCTCATATACTCAAACACGCTGGAGGAACATCACGCCCACCTGAGAGCCACACTGCAAAGGCTGGAAGAGCATGGACTGACTCTGCATAGAGCGAAGTGCTCTTTTTATCAAGAAGCTGTCGATTTCTTCGGATACACATTCACGCGAGAAGGCCTAAAGGTCGATCCGAAGAAAGCAGAGGCGATCCGGACCGCGAGCACGCCACGGAATCCATCAGAAGTACGGAGTTTCCTTGGAATGGCCACATACTGTGGCCGATTCATACCCAACTTGGCGGCCCTGGCAGAACCTTTGAGAATACTCACACGCCATGATCAGGAATGGGAATGGACGTGCTCAGCGAATCAAGCATTCCAAGACATCAAAGCGAGCCTTCTGGACAAGGCAGTAATGGCATACTTTCAACCACGCCGGAAGACAGAACTAATTGTGGATGCAAGCCCGGTGGGCCTGGGAGCTGTGCTACTACAAGAATACGGCCGAGACGAATGGAAACCTGTGGCCTATGCAAGCAAAGCCCTCACCGACACAGAGACTCGATATGCCCAGATTGAGCGAGAGGCCCTGGCCATAAAGTGGGCTTGCCAGCATTTCCACTTATACCTATGCGGACAGGAGTTCACCATCGTGACCGATCACAAACCACTACTGCCACTCTTCACCGGCTCCTCTCGGCTGGCCCCCCCGCGGATCGAGCGGTGGGCCGTTCAACTACAGGGCTACAACTTCAACTTGGTGTTCAGGCCAGGGGCACACAACCCGGCGGACTACCTGTCCCGACACCCAGATGTGACGAAGAAGGCACTCCCACTCGCGGATGGGCAAGGGGCAGAGGAATTTGTCCACATGATATCCCTAGCAGCATGCCTGGACACGCTGACCTTGCAGGAGATAGGAGAAGCCACCACCTCTGATGAGACGCTGATTCGAGTCAAAAGAGCCCTCGAAGACAACAGCTGGACTCGATTCCTTGACGTGTGTCCAAGGTCTGAGACCGGAGGTGAGCCATGCCCGACCACAGATATGGCAGATCCGGAATGAGTTGAGTGTGGGGGACGAAGGGGTCGTGCTTCGAGGACACCTCATCGTTGTGCCCGAGAGCCTCCAACGACACATGCTGAACATTGCAGACGCAGGCCACCAAGGAATGGCCAAGACAAAGGCCAGGTTAAGAAATAAGGTATGGTTCCCCGCCATGGACAGCATGGTAGATGATATGGTACGCTCCTGCCACGCTTGCACCATCACAGGACTAGAACCGGCACCTGCCCCAATTATCACAGAAGAGGCACCTCAGACCTCGTGGACCCATCTGAGCGTCGACTTCGGGAGTTTCCCAGATGGCAGACACACGCTTGTGGTGGTAGACTCGTTTTCAAAGTTTCCTGTGGTAGAAGTTATCCCATCAATAGCTTTTCCCCAAGTCAGAAAGGCACTGGATCACATCTTCGCCACGATGGGGCTCCCCGAAGAAATAAAGTCTGACAATGGACCGCCGTTTCAAGGAAGAGACTTTCAGGCTTATCTTGACAACCTCCGGATACGACACAGAAAGATTACACCGCTATGGCCCCAAGCCAACGGGGAAGTCGAACGACTAATGCGAACCCTTAATAGAGCCCTACGTATCGCAGTGGATGGCGGGGACGACCCAGAGGCTGCACTGGACCAATTTCTAAGTGCGTATAGACAGACAGACCCCAAACAGCACTACAAAATGCGCCCCAGCACATGCCCTGTTCAAGAAAGCACCACGAGGCCATATACCGACAGCACCTAACTGGACACCGGAGATATGGAATAGCGAAGAGATCCAATCACGGAGACTCATAACCAACCAGAAGGCGAGCGCTGCTCGGCATGCGAAACGACCTGAAATACGAGAAGGAGACGCCGTGGTAGTCCTGGACCGACATCCGGGATGGAAATTCCGGACCCCTTTCGAGCCGGAGATTTGGACCGTTGAAAAGGTCCAAGGAACCATGGTAACAGCGCGCCGAGGCCGCCAGACCGTCACCCGAAACATATCCTGTTTCAAGAAAGTAGAAGGGCCGGCAGGCGTTCCAACCAACATCGCAGAAGCAGGGAGTGCCGAATCAGACAGCCAAGATGGAGACGGACTGTGGGCCGAAACTCCGGTCCCGAGACCGAACCAGCAAGGGCCAGACGAAGAAGTCGGCCACCCGGACACATCTCCCGGCACTCTGTCAGTCTCCTGTGCGGAGAGGTGAGGTGATCCCGGCTGGGGTCGCCGACTCCCCCGCATGCCGGAATCGCCGCTATCATCTGAGGCCCAATCCAGGTCCGAGCCAGAGGCTAAGAGATTTCGCCTGGTCCTCGCCATAACAGAAGAATATCTGCCAATAGACTGAATTGAAGGAGGGATGTAGAGAGCCACCCGGCCTCTCACATACAATGTATCCAAACACACATGCATCCCCACACTCTCGGGGCGGGCTCGCCTTCGGGGTATAAAATAAACAAGCGGAAGACCGCTCTGGGTCTTTACGGCATACCTAGTAATAGTGTCTCCGTGTATGTTTGGCTCCTGCGCTGCTGCGAGAGACCACGTGCGAGGCCACGACCTCGCCCTGCAACACGAATAAGCAGAGGGGCGAGGAGAAGCACACGAGGCGACACTGCACGGCGGAGCTGGCTGAGCGGGCTGGGAGAGCTGTCACCCGCAAAACTATAAACCGCAAGCCACAAGCCGTGGTCAGGCCAGGGTCGGGCCGAGAAACAAAGGGGAAGGAGACTCGCGGTGGAAACGGCGGAGTGGACCGCGCTGAAAACGCGCTGAGCGCCGAGCCGCTGAGCGGAGCAGCTGAACTGCTGTTTTTGCGAGACACAGGCCGAAGGAGAGGTGCGGTACAGCGGCAGTGCAGCGGACCATCCAGAGCTGCAAGCCGCGAGCCAGAAATAACGAAAAGGATACGAAAAGGACAATCAGATCACGATAAGGACAACCAACTAGCCCCGTTTTAACCAGGTCCTGAATGTCACGGTTTTCTGTAGCTGGTGAGGCGGCCGGATTGTAATTATAATTGAAGCAGCATGTAATGCAGGTACAGTGTATTAAGTTGAGGAACGCGGCAGCAGTGCGGAGGTGTGATTGAGAGGTGTAGTTGCACTGCAAGGAACAGCTGGGAGCAGAGCAGAGCTGTGAGCCGTGAGTTACAAAATCGATTTGACTTTTGCATTGAGGCATTGAGTAGTGCTGGTACAGGTTTTTCCCTGAGACGAGGCCCTGACAGCTCAGTCCAGCCCTGCCCTGCCGGCCCCACCAGCCTCTTTTTAGCCCCTTTTGTTCATTCTCATAAATAACTAAATTAATATTAAACCTCCCTAGGTTAATATTAAATCTAAAATACACTCCTGCTGTCAGACGGTAGAGGATGAGGTCAGGCCGTCAGCATGTGGCATTACCAAAGTTAAAACAAAGAGTGAAGACCAATGAAGCTATAGTTGTTGCACCCCAATTGGAGCTGTGCCAAACAAATGAAGAAAATGAGGAGAGCAGCTGTGGCAGTGTCGCCTTAGAGGAGCATATGAGCCAGCCAGCTAAGGCAGTTTCACCTACAACTGTTGGTCAGGATTGTATGAAGTCGCCACATGCTACACAGCCATCTATAAAGAGTTTCTTTTTTCAGTACCATCAAAAACAGTCTCAAAAAAGACATATTAATGAAAACAAAGAGACTGCTGAGACTGCTACTGACTGTATAACAACTTCATTATCAGCATTACCATTATGTGGAAAAGGAGGAAAAAGTGGTTACCCTTGTGTTTTAACATGATCTAAGTTGTTCTCTGAAATAGAAAAATTGAATGATGTAGCAGGTGTGCAGGATAGGATTGTAATTGATGAAAAGGCTGATGTGTTGTTACCGTCCAATTCACTATTAGCAGCTTCTAGTCAGTTATAGACTCAAGCTCAAATTTACTCATATGTCTCTGTTGTCCATCCCACAGAGTTAATTTTGGTTGATGATTCTCAGAATACCAGCCAGGTGGAGCATTGTAAAATGACAGTTGAGAACAGTAAAGAGTCTGGACCAGTAATTGATATTACTTCCTGTGTGGTTCAAAATGTAAGCGAAGAGGTTATTGTGTCAGATTTTAGAGTTGGAGAGTTAAATTCCAAGGAGGGGTTTTTCGCGCCCTTATTAGCTTCAGAAGAATTGGTATCCAGCCCAAGTGGCCAACTTGACAAAACTGGTAATGCAAGTCCTTTTAATTTGGACCAGTCGAGCATAATCTTGGAGAATAGCTTCACCATCAACAAATCACTATTGGTTCCAGGTGTGGGTAGTATTAAGAATGTTCCTAATTCAAATGAGCAATGTGGTTTAGTTTTAAAAAATCAGTTTAACCCAGCTCATTTATCTTTATTAACTAAATTTGATGGGAATTTTCAGGCTAGATCGGGTGAGTTAGAAAATAGTGTTTCTAGACCTGAGCGTGGTATATGGTATTGCCTCTTACACACTATGGTTTCAATCACTAATGCTCTCAACTTCCATTCAGCCAAATTAGATATTCAGGTAGATATTCTAAATACATTGGCATCACATGTAGTGTAGGTATTGATTCAAAGCTTCTGCAATTAACTAACCTGATTACTAAGGTGCAAGCTGATAAAGAGAGTCAGTTAATAACCTGTACATGCGCACAATTGATAGATAAAATCTCGGATTTACCGTCAATTGTTAGTTCAATGGTGCATGAAGTAAAATTGTTGTCAGATAGAAAATTTCAAGGCTATGAAGAAACTAGTAAGCTACCGTATAAAAAAACGATTTAAGAAGTATGGTTAGACCTGGGTCATTGACTAAAGAAGATGCATACAGCAGAAATAGTATAGATATCGATAGGAATGATCAACCTGTAAATGATAACAACAAATTGCAAGCTTCGAAGGTATCTCTGCTTAGTCTTAAATGTATTAAAAACAAAGACTGTATGGTAGTTGAAGAAACAATTAGTGATTCCCCTGTGCCAATTCAAAGGTTAAGCATTATGGAAAATTCTGATACGAAAATGATCTGCCCTAATCATAGCCAGAGAATAAGTGTTACTACCAAACCAGAGATTCTGTCCAAACGGGTCAGAAAAAGGTTAAGGAAAACCCATAATAAAATAACTCAGGGAAAAAAAACCTCCTAGCAAAGAAGTTAATAATATTCCTAAAAGGTCTAAGGAACTTGAAACAAAAGCTTATTTTCCGATTTTTGGATCAAAGAAAGATTCTGGTCTTAATTTAAAGGACAAACAAATTAATGAGGGTGCTAATAATTTTATACAGGAGGAGGTTAAACCAAGTTTAAGGTCCAAAGTTCAGCCTCCAATAAAGTTAAGGAAAGATGTACCTGATCAATCTAGAAATGAAAGGGCTGCCGAACAAGGAGAGCAAATAATTTTTTATCAGAAAACTGTAGATCCTATTAATCCCAAATGTAGTAGTAGGAATGATCAGGGGTACGAATTATGTGCTCAGTCCAGAAATGAATCAACTTCCCAACAAGGAGACCAAAACACTTTCAATCAGAAAACTGTAAATCCTATTAACCTCCAATGTAGTAGTAGGAACTATCAGGTGGTCTGTTCGTGTACTCAGGACCAAAAAACAATAAAAAGTAAGGAATCAAATCACTCGACAGTTCCTGTTTTGGCTCCTTCTAGTGGGAAGAGGGATTCAATTGATCCTGGAGATAAGGAGGATACAGAGTCTTCTGACTTGTTGTCTGAAAAGAGGAAATTAGTCTTCTACCCTCAATATACTACGAGAGGCACTTATGATATTTTGAACCGTGGAAACATTTTGAAATTATTACATGCAATTTCAGATCTGAAAGATGTAGTATCTGATGATTTGGAAATTGATTGTGACAACACCTACAGAGAGATAACGATTACAACCTGGTTAAATATTGAAATTGTTAATAAAATAATGGTTAACGCTATTATATTTGAGAAATGGGGTATCAAGGTTTGGAGACTTCAAGGCCCGCGATATCCAATGTTGTTAATCCCAATTAAGTCACTGTGTAGCCCGGTTCTAAAGAAGGGGGACCAAAAAATAGTCAGGGCATCACAGGTTAGAGTGTTGAAAGGTGCTTCAGGTCCATCTTCAGAGTTAAATGTGTCATGCGGCATTAAGATCAGGAGTTGTCAGACTGGTTTACGATCGTGTGATGAGTTAAAGAAAGTCCCTGATCCAGTTGAGGATTGGAGTTCGCTTCCGGCAATAATAACAAATGCAAATTCTGGGCAGAACGATTGATGACGACTATCTTTTGAAAAAGCATTAAATCCTTTTAAACTTTGTTCCTGGAACCCAAATGGACTAAAATCGCTTATTGAGGACCCAAATGTTATAGGCTTTTAAAAAACTTTTGATATGTTAATTTTACAAGAAACTTGGAATAGGTGTAGTGAACCACTTATTGGTTATTTTGAATATTTGAATGTGGCAACTCGTGAGGCCTCTATGGGCCGTCCAAGTGGTGGTCTCTCTATATATGTTTCCTTGAGTATTAAAGTTGAACACTTCGAGATTGACCTCCAGGTAAAATGGATACAGTGTATTAAATTAATTGCTGGTCAATCAATAATTTTTTTTAATGTTTATTTGAGTTCTAAAAAAAAGGTCAGATACACGCAAATTACTCAATGGTGAAAGTGTTATATTTTGATCATCTAGATTCACTGATTATTATTTCTGGCGATTTTAATATGCATCTTGTTTCATATAAAAAGCGGTCAATTCATTCAAAATGCTTAGCACAATGGACAAATTGTGAGTTTATAAAATATAACTCAAATATTATGCATGATGGTGATAACATACCGACATTTAATAAAATAGGTAGTTCATCCATAATAGATTATAGAATGTCAGAGAAACTTTTTAATTTAGTTCAAAGTTATCAGATAGTCCCGAGGATTGAGAGTGATCACAATCCTCAAGTTATCTCTTTTGATTTTCCTCTTGATTATCTGCCTGAAACTAGAATAATTAAAACTGCTTCTATTCCTTTTAACCTTAAAAGGTTAATATGGAATCATAAAACGGAGAAATATATTTTAGAAGTTCTTTCTCGCTTAATTCAAGATGTTCAGGTTGCAAATGCTGAAGGGAAATCCATGGTTGCTCTCTGGCCATGTTTATGTACTGCGCTTTTGGTTAATTTCTCTAATCAGAAACCCTCTAAGGGTATAACCCTAAATCCTAAGAATCCAGGGTGGTATTCTCACCGCTTACTATACCTCAAAAGAAGTCTTAATACAACAATATGATCATTGTATAGGAAAGCAAAAGGGTTATCTTTTTTTTTTGATGCATGAGACTATTTTTATTGCTGTGCTATGGAGTGACAGACTTGGTATATTTCAGTACACAGTGGTTATGTGCTCTTTACACTGATGATTGTTTTTGTACAATGCTTGTGAAAATGAAAAATAAAGTTTAAAAAAAAAGGGATATATGAATGAAATTTGGAAAGCCAAGCAAGCGTATTATGAGGAAACCTGGTCTAAACTACATTATGCTTGTAAATCCAAAGATTTGCGGCTATTTCGGAGTATTATTAACAACCTTGAAAATGGCACTAATAGAAGTAATAGTGCCAATGTTGATGAATTAAGTTGGGTAAACTTTTTTAATTTGAAAATTGCTCCTCAAAGCCCAAAGTGCGAGAATGGTAAAAGTAATCGCCATCACTGCCTACATGAGACAATAAATGGAGAGACACATGTTAGTGCCTATGACCTACAAAGTTCCATTGACATTGAGCCATGGTCGGTCGACAAAGTAAAAAAAGTTATAAACAAGATTAGATCTAATGGAGCGCCTGGCCCTAATGGAATTCCAAATGCCATATTTAAAGCAAATATAAGGAATTGGCCAGAGCTATTAACGCTCCTATTTAATGATGTGCTTAAATCAGGCCTTATTCCGGTATCATGGCAGGGAAGTATTATTCAACCAATATATAAAAGTGGCCTCCAGGACAATCCCGCAAATTATCGCTTAATAACACTCACAGATGTAGATGCGAAAATGTTTGCTAGTTGTCTGCTGGATGAATTTGAATCATGGGCTATAAGAGAGGAGTTGATACCTAATTTACAAACTGGATTTAGAAAGGGAGAATCAACTTATACCAATTTGATTTTATTAACATTATTAGGCGAAAGAGCCAAAAATAGGAAACAAAAATTGTATATTTGCTTTATTGACCTAAAAACCGCTTTTCATTCTGTGCCCCGAAATGTTCTTTGGTCGAAGTTAATTAATTGGGGTATATCTGAAACACTTCTAAAAATGATCAAATTACTATACTCCGACACCTGGGTGAAGATCAAAATTGGCAATGGTAGACATACGACCCGTCGCCTAGTAATTAATGTCGGCTTGAAACAAGGTAGTGTTTTGGCTCCTTGCCTTTTTAATCTTTTCATGTCTGATCTCCCAGCCCATTTTAATAATGTTAACGCGCACTCCCCCTCTGTGTTTGGTAAAGAATCAAATATTTGCAATATGCAGGTGATACCATTTTATTGAGCCAAACGGTTATAGGATTAAAAAAGCTAATAGATTCATTTAATACTTACGTTATACAAAACGGTTCAACAATAAACATAAAAAAAAAGAAAATAATGACAGTAGGAAAAGGCAAACTGGGAGTAAAAGAATGGAATATTAATGGTTTGGTTATCGAAAATGTTAAATCATATAAATATTTGGGAATTACATTTGATGAGGGTATGACATTTAGGCAGCATTTTAATAACCTTGAAGCTAGGGGCACCTCGCTCGCATTTGCCTTTAGAAAATTGAGGGATAAGCTATCATGCCCTATTTATAAACATCTGATGAAGGTCATGAGAGCAAAGTTAATCCCATTTTAGGACTAGAGATCTATTATTTTTCGGGGCAAAGATGCGAAACTGCTCGATGACATAGAATTAAGGACTTATAAATCTGTTGTTATGATCCCCAGATATATTAGTCGTGCCAATATAAGACTTGAATTTGGTTTAAAGAATCAGTTATTGGCCCGACAATTGACATTTTTAAAGTCCTTACGGTCATTATCTCGAGCAGAGGAGGGCTCATTAGCAAAGTTGTGCTGGCTTGAGATCTCGATAGGTGAATACTCGAGGAGTTGGCAGACTTATTTAAACGAGTGCTTTTGTAATTTTGAATGCGCAAAATTAGGGGATGAAATGATGAGTAAAATGGTTTATAAGAAAATAATTAACCAAACGGCTGCTCTACTGTTACAGATAAAGAGGAACTAAGGAAAAAAACAAAACTCACTTATGATCAATTGCTAACTCTTTTGGCAAATTGTCTCCCCAACCTTATTTGATATATCATTTGAAAACTCTGATTAAGAATACATTTATATTACTACGGTTTGGGAGATATCCAACTAAAGACGGAATTCCAAAATGGGAGAACAAATGGCCATCGAGTATTTGTAGGCTTTGTGGGCAGTGTGATGAAACCTTACAGCATATTATAACCCTATGCCCAATTTTGTCAGAGGAGAGGAAGACTGTCTTTTAACGAATTGGGAGTTAGAACATGTAGGAATGCAATTATTGTTTGTCTAAGAGGGGTTAACATCCACATTATCCATCAATTTGTTAAGTTTATCTTTATTGCTGAAAAGAAACTCTGTAAAGTAGACATTTTAAGCAAATGAATACCCGTTGTGAAAAGCACTTAGAAAAAATGGTAAGGATATAAGGATCTTAAATGTTTTTAGGGAGTATGGGGGCTATTTTAAGTACTTTTATATTCGTTTAATATTGAATATTACCCTATAATTGTGGGTTGTATTTTATGTATAGCATAAGTCACTTTAATTCTCCTGGAGTTTACTCCTAGCAATAAGCCCATGGCACTTTAATTACTGTTGTTGCATAGTATTCCATGTAGTATTACTAACTTGAGGAGCTGGTTTGTAATTTTTGCTGTTAGCACTTTACTTTTTGTACTGAATGCACTATGCACTTTGTCTTTGGCTGCTAATTGTTACTGGCAAAATGTTGAAATCGTTAATATTTGCTGCTAGCATAAGGCATTGTACTTAATGTAGAGCACAAGCCACTTTAATTATTTTTCCTGTAGTTTACTCCTAGCAATAAGCCCATGGCACTGTAATTACTGTGGTTGCATAGTATTCCATTTGTAATTTTTGCTGTCAGCACTTTATCTTTGGTACTGAATGTACAAAGCACTTTCTCTTTGGCTGCTAAATTGTTATTGGCAAAATGTTGAAACAGTTAATATTTGATGCTAGCATAAGGCACTTTAGTTCTGATGCTGCAAGCACAATGCACTTTTTTCTGCTAAAGGTTATTACCAAACTGCTAAAATTGTCATTAATCATTTTATGATAGGTGGATCTTTCCGAGGTTTTAAAACGATATTGTTTGTGTATTCATTTATTTTTAATCCGATTTTGTCATCGATATGTACTGTTCTTTTGTGTGTGATTATTTTAATTAATCAACAAATAAACTTTTACTACTACTACTACAAATATTTGCAAGGTTTCAAGAAAAAAAACCAAGCTATAAATACCTAATGAAGATAGTTTTAAGACCCACTGTGCTCTCATTTCTCTACACTTTAAAGCTGGGTCTCTGTGTGTGAAAGGTGGAGGCGTTTGCACTCAGACCAACTGCCACTCAATAGGGCAGACTTTTCAGGCGGGGTTGTTTGCACATTTATGCACTTGAAAGCGCAGTATGCTACGAAAAATGAAGAGATCACATCCAGCAAGCTGAAGTTCTGCTTTCACGTTCTTCTGTGCATCTGAACTCCTGAACAAAGCCCTCCTCACATCATATTGGCAAGTGGAACACATTTGTCATGCTAAAGTAATCCAAAGAAGTAAGCATGTGGGGTCATCTTGGCTTCCAGGTCAGTGCACTGAAACAGCGAAGAGGCCCCTTTAGAAGAAGCTACAGAGCCCGGCTTCACTATTTTTTTTAGGCTATTTGTTAACTATAATTGGGGTCCTAATGCCAGGGTACTTTTTCCATCACATGCTCATAATTGTGTTACAAAATAAAGTTAGCACATACCAGGTGGCATCTCATATTTTATGAAGTGCAAAATGATGGCTTTCAAAGACGCAAAACTCTTTTTATCTTTAAGGTACCTGTTGCGCGTTGGATAAACTCAAAATAGTTGTGCTAAGTCTGACTTGCTGGCAGTACCCCAGGAGAATTCCTTTTGCGATAAATATGCAGGTTGTGGTAGAGGTATTTTTCTTCTTTTGTGACTCCACCAAGAATGCAAGGCAGAGATTGCCTGTTACCATAATTTTTTAAATAAGTGTTACATTAATTGCTGTGTCAAGCTGTCGTAAGGTTATTGTATATGGAAAGTTACATTAATTGCGGAATTATCACCTCTTGTTGCGAGGTGACCAAATAACATAATTAAATATCAAAAAGTGTGGCTAAGCATTTCAGCTTTAAAAGCATCAGGAGACATGGCAACCTAAGCAGGTATGATGAAAGAAAGGGACAAGAATAAACAAGCATTAGAAATGCAATCGGGCTCGGATTTATTTGAGTTTGAGCTAATGGCATTGTAAATGCCAATGTATTGTTGCTATGTGTTATGGAGTGTGTTCATGTGGTGTGTACTGCCAGTAATCTCCTTGTGAGTGTGCGAATATTGCACCACTTGCCTGTGATGTCCTTCTTGTGAGTGTGAGAAGCTTGCACCTCTGCTGCCTGTGGTCTCCTTGTGAGTGTAAGAAGCTTGCACTGCTGCTGCCTGTGATGTCGTTCTTGTGAGTGGGAGAAGATTGCACCTCAGCTGCCTGTGGTCTCCTTGTGAGTCTATGCACTGTCATCGCTAGCCTGTAGATATGCACTGTCATCGCTAACCTGTACATATGCATTGGCGTCACTAGCCTGTGGGTATGCACCGTCATCGCTAGCCTGTAGATATGCACTGTCATCGCTAGCCTGTAGATATGCGCTGTCATTGCTATCCTGTAGATATGCGCTGTCGTCGCTAGCCTGTAGATATGCATTATCATAGCTAGCCTGTAGATATGCACTGTCATCGCTAGCCTGTAGATATGCACTGTCATTGCTAGCCTGTAGATATGCATTGGCTTCACTAGCCTGTAGATATGCACCGTCATCGCTAGCCTGTAGATATGCACTGTCATTGCTAACCTGTAAATATGCATTTGCTTCACTAGCCTGTAGTTATGCACTGTCATCGCTAGCCTGTAGATATGCGCTGTCATCGCTAGCCTGTAGATATGCTCTGTCATCGCTAGCCTGTAGATATGCACTGTCATCGCTAGCCTAGCTAGATATGCATTGGCTTCACTAGCCTGTAGGTATGCACCGTCATCGCTAGCCTGTAGATATGCACTGTCATCGGTAGCCTGTAGATATGCGCTGTCATTGCTATCCTGTAGATATGCGCTGTCGTCGCTAGCCTGTAGATATGCATTATCATCGCTAGCCTGTAGATATGCACTGTCATCGCTAGCCTGTTGATATGCTCGGTCATCGCTAGCATGTAGATATGCACTGTCATCGCTAGCCTGTAGATATGCATTGGCTTCACTAGCCTGTAGATATGCACCGTCATCGCTAGTCAGTAGATATGCCATGTCATCGCTAACCTGTAGATATGCATTGGCTTCACTAGCCTGCAGTTATGCACTGTCATCGCTAGCCTGTAGATATGCGCTGTCATCGCTAGCCTGTAGATATGCTCTGTCATCGCTAGCCTGTAGATATGCTCTGTCATCGCTAGCCTGTAGATATGCATTGGCTTCACTAGCATGTAGATATGCACTGTCATCGCTAGCCTGTAGATATGCACTGTCATCGCTAGCCTGTAGATATGCTCTGTCATCGCTAGCCTGTAGATATGCACTGTTATCGCTAGCCTGTAGATATGCATTGGCTTCGCTAGCCTGTAGATATGCATTGGCTTCGCTAGCCTGTAGATATGCATTGTCATCGCTAGCCTGTAGATATGCTCTGTCATCGCTAGCCTGTAGATATGCATTGGCTTCACTAGCCTGTAGTTATGCACTGTCATCGCTAGCCTGTAGATATGCTCTGTCATCGCTAGCCTGTAGATATGCACTGTCATCGCTAGCCTGTAGATATGCACTGTCATCGCTAGCCTGTAGATATGCACTGTCATCGCTAGCCTGTAGATATGCATTGGCTTCAAAAGCCTGTAGATATGCACTGTCATCGCTAGCCTGTAGATATGCTCTGTCATTGCTAGCCTGTACATATGCATTGTCATCGCTAGCCTGTAGATATGCACTGTCATCGCTAGCCTGTAGATATGCACTGTCATCGCTAGCCTGTAGATATGCACTGTCATCGCTAGCCTGTAGATATGCTCTGTCATCGCTAGCCTGTAGATATGCACTGTCATCGCTAGCCTGTAGATATGCACTGTAATCGCTAGCCTGTAGATATGCACTGTCATCGCTAGCCTGTAGATATGCACTGTCATCGCTAGCCTGTAGATATGCATTGGCTTCAAAAGCCTGTAGATATGCACTGTCATCGCTAGCCTGTAGATATGCTCTGTCATTGCTAGCCTGTACATATGCATTGTCATCGCTAGCCTGTAGATATGCACTGTCATCGCTAGCCTGTAGATATGCACTGTCATCGTTAGCCTGTAGCTATGCACTGTCATCGCTAGCCTGTAGCTATGCACTGTCATCGCTAGCCTGTAGCTATGCACTGTCATCGCTAGCCTGTAGATATGCTCTGTCATCGCTAGCCTGTAGATATGCACTGTCATCGCTAGCCTGTAGATATGCACTGACTTCGCTAGTCTGTAGATATGCACTGTCATCGCTAGCCTGTAGATATGCTCTGTCATTGCTAGCCTGTAGATATGCACTGTCATCGCTAGCCTGTAGATATGCATTGGCTTCACTAGCCTGTAGATATGCACTGTCATCGCTAGCCTGTAGATATGCACTGTCATCGCTAGCCTGTAGAAATGCACTGTTATCGCTAGCCTGTAGATATGCATTGGCTTCGCTAGCCTGTAGATATGCACTGTCATCGCTAGCCTGTAGATATGCTCTGTCATCGCTAGCCTGTAGATATGCATTGGCTTCACTAGCCTGTAGTTATGCAGTCATCGCTAGCCTGTAGATATGCTCTGTCATCGCTAGCCTGTAGATATGCACTGTCATCGCGAGCCTGTAGATATGCACTGTCATCGCTAGCCTGTAGATATGCATTGGCTTCAAAAGCCTGTAGATATGCACTGTCATTGCTAGCCTGTAGATATGCATTGGCTTCACTAGCCTGTAGATATGCTCTGTCATTGCTAGCCTGTAGATATGCATTAGCTTCACTAGCCTGTAGATATGCACTGTCATCGCTAGCCTGTAGATATGCATTGGCTTCACTCTGCACTGCGCACCACGCCTCTGCACTACGCACTACGCCTCTGCACTACGCACTACGCCTCTGCACTACGCACTACGCCTCTGCACTACGCACTACGCCTCTGCACTACGCACTACGTCTCTGCACTACGCCTCTGCACTACGCCTCTGCACTATGCACTATGCCTCTGCACTACGCACTATGCCTCTGCACTACGCCTCTGCACTACGCACTATGCCTCTGCACTACGCCTCTTCACTACGCACTACGCACTACGCCTCTGCACTCTGCACTACGCAGTACGCCTCTGCACTACGCACTACGCCTCTGCACTACGCACTACGCCTCTGCACTACGCACTCTGCACTACGCACTACGCCTCTGCACTACGCACTACGCCTCTGCACTACGCACTACGCCTCTGCACTACGCACTACGCCTCTGCACTACGCCTCTGCACAACTCCTCTGCACTACGCACTACGCCTCTGCACTACGCACTCTGCACTACGCCTCTGCACTACGCCTCTGCACTACGCCTCTGCACTACGCCTCTGCACTACGCCTCTGCACTCTGCACTATGCCTCTGCACTACGCACTACGCCTCTGCACTAAGCACTACGCCTCTGCACTCTGCACTACGCCTCTGCACTACGCACTACGCCTCTGCACTACGCACTACGCCTCTGCACTACGCACTTCGCCTCTGCACTACGCACTACGCCTCTGCACTACGCACTACGCCTCTGCACTACGCACTACGCCTCTGCACTACGCACTACGCCTCTGCACTACGCACTACCCCTCTGCACTACACCTCTGCACTCTGCACTACGCCTCTGCAATACGCACTACGCCTCTGCACTCTGCACTACGCCTCTGCACTACGCCTCTGCACTACGCCTCTGCACTACGCACTACGCCTCTGCACTATGCACTACGCCTCTGCACTACGCACTACGCCTCTGCACTACGCCTCTGCACTACGCACTACGCCTTTGCACTACGCACTACGCCTCTGCACTACGCACTACGCCTCTGCACTACGCCTCTGCACTACGCACTACCCCTCTGCACTACGCACTACGCCTCTGCACTCTGCACTACGCCTCTGCACTACGCCTCTGCACTCTGCACTACGCCTCTGCACTCTGCACTACGCCTCTGCACTCTGCACTCTGCCTCTGCACTACGCACTACGCCTCTGCACTACCCACTACGCCTCTGCACTACGCACTATGCCTCTGCACTACGCACTACGCCTCTGCACTACGCACTACGCCTCTGCACTACGCACTACGCCTCTGCACTACGCACTACGCCTCTGCACTACGCACTACGCCTCTGCACTACGCCTCTGCACTATGCACTACGCCTCTGCACTACGCACTACGCCTCTGCACTACGCACTACGCCTCTGCACTACGCCTCTGCACTACGCACTACGCCTCTGCACTACGCACTCTGCACTACGCACTACGCCTATGCACTACGCACTACGCCTCCACACTACGCACTACGCCTCTGCACTATGCCTCTGCACTACGCACTACGCCTCTGCACTACGCACTACGCCTCTGCACTATGCACTACGCCTCTGCACTACGCACTACGCCTCTGCACTACGCCTCTGCACTACGCACTACGCCTCTGCACTACGCACTACGCCTCTGCACTACGCACTACGCCTCTGCACTACGCACTCTGCACTACGCACTCTGCACTACGCACTACGCCTATGCACTACGCACTACGCCTCTGCACTACGCACTACGCCTCTGCACTACGCCTCTGCACTACGCACTACGCCTCTGCACTACGCCTCTGCACTACGCACTACGCCTCTGCACTACGCACTACGCCTCTGCACTACGCACTACGCCTCTGCACTACGCCTCTGCACTACGCACTACGTCTCTGCACTACGCACTCTGCACTACGCACTACGCCTATGCACTACGCCTCTGCTCTACGCACTACGCCTCTGCACTACGCACTACGCCTCTGCACTATGCACTACGCACTACACCTCTGCACTATGCACTACGCCTCTGCACTACGCCTCTGCACTACGCACCAGATCTGATGCATGTGATTCTCTACAAAAAACACAGCAGTGCACACGCTCCCACCACCATCTGCCTTCAATTACCGGCACCTCGGACAGCTGGTAATTGAGGATTTATGTATTCTTCTGCTGAACACTTTATGCAGCGCTCGCACCATCTGGATTGCATTACACGGCCACTCTGACAGCTCCTAATTAAGATTAATCACTCTGCCGTGCTCGTTCTCGCACAGAATATGCCACATCGGGCACGAGTAAATTACTTACAGCCTATCAGGTCAACACTACTAAATACACAGCACAGCGAAGACGAATCACTAGGCAGATTCCATAAAAAACTAAGGAATGTGCCAGCCTGGACCCCTTTCTGCATTGAACACATTAGGGCTCGCAAGCTCCGCCTCCACGAAGTGGAGGCTTAGGCCCGAGCCCTAAAAAACGGAGGCATCAAAAACCCAATGATCATAATTACATAACTAAGATGTGGAATAAGACTACAATGTACAGTGCCCCTGGTTGGGGAGTATACTCCTAAACTGTAAGTGAGGATTATGGTTTTGATTTCTTAATTAAAATATATGATCTTATATGCTTTAACCTTATGAGTGCCAGAGTTGTATGATGTTGTCCAGGTTGCTATATTTTAATGGTGTTCTGGCATGCAAATCCCCATCTCCTGTTTACACTGTCATGAAAAATATTTTCTGGATTGGTAATAAAATTTTGACTTAATAATATTTTTTTCCTTTTTATTTAGAGTCTTATTCATTCACTCTTCCCAGTGCCTCTGTCACCAGACACTTAAATACGTTTGCTGAGGGAGAGGTTTGTAGATTATATTCTCCAGCATGTCATTCCCTCCCTCCCTTCCCCCCAAGACTGAGGAGCCAGAACTGCACATACAAGAGTCAGCTAGGGAGGTCAAAGATCACATTTGTAGGTTACATATGCCAACCGTTTCTGATGGTGCACGACGCAGTGAGCAGCCCACATTGTGTAACAAGCATTGGTAAAGTCAACAGATCGCACATTTGGGACCTATTAGCTTTGCCCATGTTTTATAGCCACACTGCATAGCATTACCGATGAATACGTCAAACATAACTGCAGGCCTGCCTTGTAAAGCACTGTGGTGCAGGTTTTAACTACAAATGTGGCCTGTTAAAATAACCCCTTTTGGCAGGTCTAACCCCTCTTTTTTAGTATTAATAGGTCACCATTAAGTAGTCCATTAAGGCAAGATGATTGGTATTTAAGAGTAGGACATGTAAAGGTTTAATGATAAAAATGTTCTTAGAGTGAAAAGGCCGAAAAGGCTTCTTTCACTGTAGCAGTGTTAAACATCACTGGACAGCACTGGGATGCAATATTAAATGTAATATCTCCACCTAGGAAACAGCTAGAGAAATATTGCAAGGAATCTTTAAAAGTTAAACAAAATCCAGTGTTATGGTAAAATCGAGCGTTGCAAACAAAGATACTTTAGTAAAGTTACCTTTTGTCTACTTAAAGCTTCTAAGGCATTTAATGTCAGAGTCATCCAACTGTCTGGTGGTTCCCCTGTGGTGAGGCCTGAATTGCTCACAGGAGCAAAGAATAGGCTGACCTGAATAGGCAGAGAAGACCCATCGAAACCTGACACAATATACAGAGGAGACATTAAATTGTCAAGTTCTGATTGTATGTTGCATTCTGCCCGACAGATCTGCTGAGGTTTTTCATATCACACTTGGGGTGCACTTCAAAGAGGCCTCCCCTGGCACAAGCAAATGTTAGCTGACATTGGGTAGAGCCCTCCTTTTGTTCTGCCATCCAGTCAGGCCCAAATCACATTGGGACTCTTAGGCATTAGATATCACAGGCCACTTTGAAAGGTTTGCTAGGGTTACATATAACATTTGGGGTGTAATTCAAAGAAGGTAAACAAAGTGGAAAAACACTTTGGGGCCGATTATGATGGCGGACGGACCTGAGTCCGTCCGCCACCATAGAGAAGGAGGGACCGTCCGCAGGGGCAGCGGCGGTCCCTCCGTGCAAATTAGGATGTGACCGCCACCCTGGCGGTCACATCCTGTATTTTTATCATTGCGGCGGGTGCTGCTTGAAGCAGCACCCGCCGCAATGATAAAAAAGTAAGTTGTGCATTTGCATGCACAAAGCGCCAGGCACCTCGCGGTGCCTGCCGCTTTGTGCAGGCAAATGCAGGGGGGTACCATAGGTACCCCCCATGTGCACCCCCCCCCCCCTTCACCCCTGGGGGCCCGCAACGGGCCCCCAAACACAATTCCGTATGCCTTTACACGGCGGAAATGCCGCCGTGTAAAGGCATCTTTCCGCTGTCATCCTAATATGGCTGGCGGTGTCTGATAGACACCGCCAGCCATGTTAATGCTTTTCCGCCGCGGGCGGAATCCGCCCGCGGCGGATTAGCGGCGGACAGATAGTAAGACCCACCAGCCATCCTAATATGGCGGTGGGTCTTGCAAGGCTCCCCGGCGGATTTCCCGCATCCTCCGGGCCGGCGGTGGCTTCCGCCGGCCCGGTGGATGCGGGAAATCCGCAATCGTAATCGGCCCCTTTCTGTGTATCCACTGTCTGGTCGCTGAAAGCTCAGCTTTGCGTTTATCAGACATCTGTCTCTGAGCCTGGTAAGGATACACAAACTGCCTACAACTGGATTTTATTGTTAGATGTCGGAGGACACCAAAATTACCACGGTACACTACTTACAGAACCCAGTCCAGCTTGGCCAAAGAGTTTTGCCATCTTAAAACTGCCCAAAGTGGGTAGGGTTAGCCACATGAACCCTTACCCATTGCTGAAGGCATCCCCAGGGTCATTCCCAGCGCAGGCTTGTACCAGGCATATTATGTGGCATTTTTAGGCACCTACTTTAGAACATTCTTGGACCTGAGAAAAATCAGAATAAGAATAAACCTGCTGTCTGGAATCTGAAAAGAGTCCTAGAGAACTGAACCTTCTCTCTCTTATTCCCAAGACAAAGAAGTGGGGTCCAAGAGTCATAAGGCTGACTTCCTGTTAAAGGTATAGGAACAAACAAGCTACAAGAGGCCTTTTCCTGTAAATACTGAGTTGACCAGTGGCAACTGGACTAAGACTAGACTCTCCTGTTTGCCACTTTGCGAGTCTTTAGGTGTTTCCCCTGATGTAATGGAGGGCATTTGTAGTGCACTCCTGTGGTGGATTGAGACTGAAGTCAGAAAGTACATTTTCTGACCAGGATGAACCTGGTTAGTATATCTGACCTGCTACATTGTTGGCAGCGTCATATTTAGGCCTGGGCGGTGAACTTCTCTCCATTCGCCGGGTTTACAGAGTTTTCTGCACTCCGCAGAGTGCAGAAAAGTCCGCTTCGTGATGTGCAGCGGAGTTTTTTCTCTGCTCTCGTCCGCGGACGTTAAGTCTGCGATCGTTCACGAGCGAGTGGCAGGAATACCAGCACTAACTGCAGTTCGTACTGCATTCCGCCCCTCGCGGAACTCCGCAGAGTTTTTTTGTAACTTTGTGGAGTTCCGTATAGCAAAACTCCGCGAACTACGCCCAGGTTTAGTCATATTGCCCTTAGGTCCTGCTCTGCTGTCACCACTGACCTTCACTGGCAGGTTGTGCTAGTTGGTGCTATTTCTATCTTAAACTTGAAAAAATCATGTCTTCCCTTATGAGATTTTTGTCATTTTATTACATTTTACTCTAAATTCTTTCTAAACTTTTCTACATTTATTTTGGGACTTTTATTTTTAAGGGTGAGGAGGTACTTGTCCACCATATGCTAAAATTCAAACTTTTCCTGTAAATCTAAAAACGTACACATCCACCGAGGAGTTGTCTAAAGCTACTGGCTCAAGCCAGACTGACACTGCAATCTTTTTCAGGATATTCTCCTTTCTTAACATACACAATGGAAGGTTGCATTAGTTAGGTGTCTTAGATAATCTTGTTCGATTGAAATTACCTTATGCTAAAAACTGGTGGGTTTTCTCAAAATCAACTTTAAAAGTACTTGAATATATTTGTCCTCCACTTTGCCTGCCTTTATGGCCATTTCCCCTTCCTTCACTACCAAGACGTGGTCCAGGTGTCTGGGATACACCTTAAGTTTTAAGAGTTTCTTTTGCGGCCGGCACAATTTGCCTCTTATTATTATATTTTTACCCCAATTTATTTGCCTTGGATTGCAAGGTTATTTAAAAATAACAGATGACATTGAAGGAATGTTCTCGAATGGTTTTAGTTTTATACCAGGGAGCTTAATTCAGTGCTAAATGTGAGCCAGTGGTTGCCGCTGGGGGGTCGGTCACCAGTATTTGGGAATCAGCACTTATTGTTCTGCGTCAAGCATTTACAGAGACGAGAGATAAAAAACACACACAGTGGAAAGATGGAGGAAGAAAAGATGTAAAAAAACACCACAAAGAGAGAAAACAGGATCCGGCAAGAGTACGATAGGGGGCAGGGAGTGCCTGGTAGTGAATTTTAAAGGCCTGAAGTGGATTTTATTCAGTGTAGTCTTTGTATTCGGCATGGAAACAGGTTGTGGGCTTCTGAGCAGAGTTTTGGAAACCAGCACTCATTCTTGTACAACTTAAGCACTGGTTTAAGTATGCTATCTCTGAACAATGGAAACAACTTCCTTCCAATTAATGTGTAGCTCACACAACAGTAAGCCTGTACCGGCACAACCTTACCTCCGAACTTAATACTGCAGTATGGAACATAAGAATGGATGCAGTAAATCTTATACCCAGGAAGAAAAAAAAGACTAAATTCCTTCTTCTACCTTTTCTATTACAGTCAATTTGTAAGTTCTCAAACCCCCTCATATTCCTAAATATTTTACACTGTGCAACCTAGCAAAAAAAAAAACAACTATCCGGTGCCCGTCACTGTGTGTGTCAAAGCTCTGCTACCCACCACACTACCTTTTTCAAAGCATGATGAATGTCTGTGAGTTTGAGGAGATGGTCAGCCAGACAGACACTTGCCATGTCAGGATCGGACAGCTAAGCACTTTACATGAACTAGAGCGCAGGTGTCTGGCATCGTGAGCTAAGGTTTCCTAGGCTGTAGATCTCTTAGCCCTGAGGGCAATGTCATCAGCCCATCAAAGCCCCATGGAGATCTTCCCCCTCATGACGAGTGGTAGCCTCACTGATAAGAGTCAGCTCTGGGCCCTTCAGGTACTAGCCCTGAAGTGCCCTGGGCTGACAGTTTATCAGTGGCATCTCACATCATACTTCCCTAACTTGAAGGCGTTGGCTTCCAAATATTGTGCCCACCGAAACGCTTCGATGCCCCTTTTTGTTTGAGTTGAAGTACTCTAAGTTTTTGTGACAACAACTCTGGTGCAAATATTAAATCGGATAGAGTAGAATATGATGTGTGTTACTAGTGTACTTATCTCATGCTAATTGGAGTTGTATGGTCAAAAAGTGTCTAATATATAAGGTTGCACCCAAAAGGGAATTCTTATTTGACAATGTTTCTTATTCCAGCCACCCACTGTTCGTGTAATCACTGCCGCAGTCCAATAAGTGACTTAGTGAATGTTTGGGCGCATGTGTGGGTATGTATGAATATATGTGTTTTGTGTGCGTGTAATATGAATAGGTGAGTGCAAGTGTGTACGAGTATGAGCTTGTGAATAGGTGGGTGTGAGTGTGTGAGCATTTGAATGTGTGGGTGTGAGTGTGAGCATGTGAATGTGTGGGTGAGAGTGTGTGTGCTTATAAATGGGTGGGTGTGAGTGTGTGTGTTTGTGAATGGATAGGTGCAAGTGTGTGTGCTTGCGAATCGATGGGTGTGCGAATGTGCTTGAAATGGATCGGTGTGAGTGTGTGATTGTGGATGGGTGGAAGGGAGGGTGTGCTAGTGTGCCCACCCCACAGCTTCTGCAAGGTACCAGCCGTCACTGGTACAATTCTACTACGAGGGGTCATAATCTGTGACACCGACTATGTTGCCACACAATAACTTTTGCTCCTATTTTTCCAGCCTTCTTTAACTTGTTTTCCTACCAGTTCTTCGAACCAACTCTTCCCATAACATTTTAGCAGGAGTAGCTAAAATGTAATCTCTGCACAAATGTTACTCTACATGAAAGAATAGAACTGTATATACAAAGAGACACGTAATATTAGTTCAATATTTAGCCCAAGTGCATGTGTTGTGGATAAATCCAACATAAATTTAAATTTCTGTGCCACAATCATTTCCAATCTATGTTACTCTGGCATAAATCATGTAAAATCATGTATCTCTAAAAAATGAAAAAAACAGAACATCACTGCTCTTTAATATATTAGATACAGGGGACTTTGAAATGGGGCAGAGGCCTCAGCATGGTAAAGTATTGGGAAAAACAGAGTTTATTTAACGTGAAAACAAAAACCAAAAACATTTCTATAAAAATATTAATGTACATTCATTTGTATATGTATTTTTAAAGTAGAACACAATAAAAAATGCTACAGCTATACTAACATTATTTGAAAATAAATATTTAATGGAAATATATTCAATGAAAACTATTTTTCTGAAGTAGAAAAAAAAATTACCACCTAAAGAAAAACATCTTTTTGGATTATGCAATAATTATTCAAAAGGATGCATAGAAACAATTAAAAGAATGTCATTAATAATTAATAGAAATATGGTTGCATTCATGTAAAACTATTTTCTATGCAGTTTGATTTTAATTTCATACCTCCATTACTCTACTATTTTCTATGGGAGGGTGTTGCTGTGCCAGGAGTTTGCCATGTGTGGTCCTGGAGTCACAATTGTTTTTTGTTTTTTTAAAGTAAATTATACTTGACCAATAGGAGTACACTTACTCAAAAGTGTAAGTTACCTTTGCGAAGCAGGCTCACAGTGTAACTAATGTAAAAATATAAGGGCCTCATTTAAAAGAGGATAGTAATCGCACATCATCCAAAAAAAGACAGCTATCTAGCTTTAGAGTGTAGGGGAAAAGAGATTTCCAAATGTCGAGCCACCAATAGCTCCACCATTGAAAACCCCCATTAGGTGTACCAGAATCTTGTGGATAGACTATCCTTTCTGTATTGGACTGCCATGTAACCTATAGGACTGTTAAAACGCGTTTAAGTGTCTATCATACTAGGGAGAAAAAGCCTGCAGTAGGGATGGTCACAGCGAGACGGCAAGCTAAATAGGCGAAGAAAGCTGAGGAAAATTAGCATGTTCCCAGACTCTACTGGCTCCCACCCTTTTGCAAGCTTTGCCTCAGTAATATGTGTAGAGGTTCGTAGTGCTGATTGATGTCATGCTGACGTTGGCCACATATTGATCTGTGGATGATGCTTTCCTGTTAAGTGTTGCTCATCTCTAAACACCTTGGCACTTTGAGCTCCTTATAGTTACACGGATAAATGGAGGTCAGTGTACAGATAGTTTTCTTCACCTTAATTTAAAAAAAAAAAAGCAGGTGGGAGATCTTTCTTTGTTCTGGCATCCAAAATGTGGAACATGTTGCAGAAAGCTTTGAGATTACTGGATTCTGGTCTGGCATTCAAATCGGGTGCCAAAACTCTTCTCTTTAGGATTGCCTATAACGTTTAGCCTCCGTTTGTTTACTGGTTTGAGCGCCAGGACGCTTCCCAGTGAAGCAGCTGTTGTGCTTTACATATGGCTCTTCACTCATTCATATTACACTGCTTAGAGGGAACCAGTTGGAAGGAGAGCAAGTGTATAGATACATCCAAACCATGAATTTTCAAACTTCTGCCTTTGAATTTGGGAGGCCTTGTGTCGGGAAGGAAAAGTCCACTTCATGGTAACAGAGTTGCACCTTTGCCCTAAATGCCCCCACTGTACTGATGAGTCAATCCTTAATGCTGATGCTGATTTGTTGTTGTCATAGGCAAACACAGAGCAGGCATATGCATAATCGCTTAGTCTTGTCTCAAGGACTGCAGTCTTGTTGGACTGGGAAGGACGCTCAAAGGGCAACCTTTATAGTGAGGAAAGTCTACTGCCTTTACCAGGAGTTATTTAAGTATAGAAAAAAATGATGGATGGAATGCCTGAATTAATCTCAACCATTGGTAATTAATCAGCACAGCATCCCAAGCCATCATTCAAGCATTCCATCCATCACTGTTTTGTATACTTATTGTGTCACTCAAGTGAAACGGCTATGCCCAGACGTGTGTTGTGTGTATACTGTATCAATGGAACCAAGCTGTACCCGCCTGATGAGCCCATAAATAGGGAGAAACTTATTGGTTGTATTCCGATTCCAGGAGGATCTGGCTTGGAATTTCATACTGTATTATTTCAAATGGAGCAGGGTCAAGACATATAGCTGGGCCCAAATTAAGGTGACACAGTGTGTGAAATAACGATGGATTGGGATGCGGCCCAAGTGATTACCAGTTGCTGAAATTAATTCAAGCATTCCATCCATCACTGTTTTATATATTTACCTGGAGTTAAGCAGCATGAGTATGGTGGTGTCAGCATACTGTGTAGTGATCAGTAGGAGTGACCAGGTCCTTTTTAATCTACAGTTTCACTCATGTAAAGTTCCTCCGCTTGAAGAACCGGGTCAATCAGATACGGCGGCGTCAGGGACACGCCCGATGTCTTCGGGTTCCACCTGTCCTGGCAAACAGAGACACGGAATACTTCTAGGTGGCGTCAGAGATATAATTTATTAGCTGCAGCTAGTAACAGTAAACCAAGCAATACAACACGGTGTACAACTCAGGAGACTGCTCAACTTTCGTAGAGCAAGACACTACTTTTATGCACAGTTTCAATTCATTACGAATGCACACCCATTGCGGCAAATTCTGACCAATAGAAACACATTTCTATACGTTATCACATTCCAAAAAGCTCACTTTACATTGCACCAACCCCACAAGTTAATTATTAGGATTGTCCCAAATTCGATTACCAAAAGCCAGACAAACCCATAATTGAAAGCACTACCCATGTAATGAAAAGACATAAAGAAAAGAGCAATTCAGATATAGTGTAGGATAAGATATGTGCAAGAAAGTAAAAGGCTAACTATATCCTGAACAATGATTGCAATTATAGACAAGCTCAGCTAAAGAAACCAGTTTCGTAGAAGGGTCAGTTTCAGGTGAAGGGGTCAGTATCTTACGGTTCACTCATAAGTCGAAAAGGCCCACGTTAAACTTTACATGGACAACGAGGCCCATGCAACTTCGTTCGTTCGTTTATCCCTATGGCCTATGTGAGGGCAACACACAATGGCGTCGCAAACAACGTAAAACAAAATGGAGTCCAGTTCCAAAAACCACGGAACCTCAGGCCCTCCTTTTGCCATTACGCAGGCAATGACCTAAACTCACGTTAATCTGAATCCAGGTCTATATCTATTCTCATCAGATCATCAAGGTGTTGCTGTAACATCATCTTATTATCCTTCGCTTCTCTCGAGACGGGTCGTCTCACACAGAACGTAGCACAAAGGCCACAAATGGCGGGACCACACTGGATGCATAAGCAACACGAGAAAAGGATCACTAAAGCAATACCAAGGAACATCAGAACCTTCCATCCCCATTTGGACAGCAATTCCCAAAAACGTCCCAATAACGACCAGTTACCTTCGTCTACGTGTATTGATTCAGCAGACTTATGCAACTTTTGGATAGCTTGGTACACCGTCGGGGCATTATCTGGTATGAAAACACAGCAACTAGATCCGATCAATTTACATACCCCACCTCTATCTGCCAGTATAATATCCAAAACAAAGCGGTTCTGTAATGTCATAAGGCGATCCGCTTGAAGCTCAGCCGTAATATTGCTAAGGGCACCTGCAGTCTCATTTATAGTGGCCTCAACCACTCTCGTAAGCTGACGAATATTCCTACTATTAGCCACAGGACCCCAAAAGGGCAGGAAACCCTTAAAGAAGTCTCCAACTTCTTGTGCGACAGTATCTTTCGCATCAATAATACCTCTACCAAATCTTGTCTTATGGTAGTTGAAAGCAGCTGTGTATGTAGGGGGAAGCAAAAACGCCACATAACATGTGCCCGAAAAATCAGACGGCAACCATGTATATGCTCTGTCATAACAAACAAAATACGTGCCTTTGGCTGGCACGAACGGAGATTTATGGGACGTATAAACTTATGTGTGAACACACACACTCTTACCAAGCTGAGCTCTCGGATTCTGACCATTACCTTGTAGACAAAGATGACCTTGGTGGGGTACAATCCAAATAGGAGGAGACCTTCGCTGTCTCTCTTTCTCCATCAGACTAACACTATAAGTCGTCTTATTCCAACCGACATATGCTCGCACCTCATATTTGGGGATAGCGTTATACGCGTCGATATCTCTAATCATATCAACCATTCCCCGCATCAAGGTATTATTACTCGCATTGTCTTTGACAGAACGTACTGGAGAGGCTTCATTCGTATAGATGAACATTGATTGGAGTGCCCAAACTGACCCATTAGGCGAAAAAGGCAAAACCAAATATGGCATTCCCTTATCTGTCGTATGTGGCATAAGACCACACACCCAACAATTTGTGGTATTTATGACTAGCTGATGCTGATGCAACATCTGTATAAACGAGTTGTTCACAAATTCTGATCTTCGTGTCTGTTCATGTTCAGGCAAAGTATGAAACTCATGTGGAGAAACAGTAGAAAAAGAAAGAGTAGGTTGGGAGGTAGATGTAAGCGGCAATTGTGTGGCATAGAAAATCAAACCCACACAAGCTAACGTAATATTCAAAAGCATAAGAAAAACACATTATTAAAAAACATTTGCTACGAACCAATATACACATTCTTATTTTCGAATCAACTTTCCTAACATTCTTATCAGGATCAGAAAACTCCATCCTCTAACGTACTGCTCACGGCAATTTTCCCTCTTCATTTAAGTGTGCGTCAAGATCGCACTAACGACCCTGAACCACAGACCTTGTGTCACTACGTGGCTCATCCCTTAATAACTTATACCGTGACCCTGCAGCGGAGTCCGGATGGTGACTCGAAAAAGGAAAAAGCAAAAAAAAAGTTTCCTGATCTGACAAAGTGTAAATTCACTATACAAAAAATGACTCTTTATTAGTCCATATGTACAGTCTTTCTTGGTCTCAAATTATAGCGTTCTTTATCAGGCACAGTCTGATCCTTGAACAGAAGATCCGGATTGGTGGTGTCGATCTTCAGATGAGGAGGCGCAGCAGCTTGCAGAACATCATCATCCTCGCGTTCTGACCGTGCACATGTCAAATGAGCATCACTAAAGGAAACAAATCTAGGGACTTTTTCACTGTCAAAATCGGCTATACCATACCTTACCCACTGATCATACGGTAAAGGCAAAGGAACTTTTTTACAGTGGGTGGCATGCACCCAGTTCTTTTTGCCTGCTACTCTAACAGCGGTTCTAGTAACCAGCAAAACCAGATAAGGACCAGTCCATCTCGGTTCCAAGTTCTTAGTACGCTGGAAGTTCTTGATGAGAATATACTGTCCAGGTTCAAGTACGTGTCCTGGATCTGTAGTAGCTATCGGCAAACTGTCATAGACCTGTTGGTGAAGGACACGTAATTTAGCAGTCAAGTCATGTAAGTAATCCACCAACATAGGGTATTCAATACTGCTGTATTCTCTCCGACGAGGTACAACCCCAAACATTCGCTGGACGACCAAAATCTATTTCATACGGACTAAGTCCCACTCGAGAATGCACTGTCGTCCTAGTTGACAAAAGAGCCAACGGCAAGAAATCCGGCCATGTAAGACCAGTGCTCGCTTGTACCATAGCTAATTTCAGCTTGAGGGTACCATTGTAGCATTCAACAAGTCCAGCAGACTGGGGGTGATTCGCTGCGTGGAACTTCTGATTTATTCCCAAACCAGCACACACTTTCTTCATGATTTGACCCACAAATTCACTCCCATTGTCCGACCACACAATTCTCGGCAAACCATACCTAGGGAAATACTCTTTCAGCAAAACCTTGGCTGTAGACAAGGCAGTGTTATCTTCTAGGGGGTAAGCCTCTATCCATCTCGAAAAGGCACAAACAACAACAAGAACATACTTCAAATTATTGCATCTTTCCATGTGAATGTAATCTAGCTGTATCACCTCAAACGGATACGTCGGAGGAGCAAAATGACCAGCTGAAATTGGAGTTCCCTTACCAGGATTATATTGCAGACAAATCATACAATGTTTCACCACGTTCTCTGCACATTTCGGAATTTCAGCATTCTGCCAAACTGGGGCCAACAACTTGCATATTTCCTTCGAACTAATATGAGCCAATCCATGAGCCATCGTAACCATGGGAGCACATACGCATCTGGCAACAACCATCGCTGGTGTTCCGACAACTCAATCCAACAACCTGTAGAATCCAACATACCCGTACTCTCTCTCCAAACATTCACTTCCTTCTCTGTAGCTTCAGCCTGAATCATCTTCACACTTTCTATTGTGTCTTCACAAATTCCACCAGCCATAACCCATCTTGCTGGGCCTGCAACATACATACGGCTCATCATGTCTTTCGCTGTTTCCTTCGCAACTTCATCCGCAAACGCATTCCCTCAACCAACATCGTCCACAACTTTCTTATGCGCACTACACTTCACAATTGCAATCTGCTTTGGGAGAGTGAGAGATTCCAAAAGTTCATTCACCAACTGTCCATGCTGAATTTTTGTTCCATGCGAAGTAAGGAACCCACGCTCTCTCCACAAACGCTCAAAACTGTGAGCAACACCAAACGCATACTGACTATCGGTGTAAACATTCACTCGCTTTCCTTCCGACAATACACACGCTCTAGTCAGTGCTATCAACTCTGCTGCTTGCGCAGAATTCTGTGGTATGCGTGCTGTCTCAACAACTGTATGTAAAGTTGTGATAGCATACGCTGCAGTCGTCTCACCATTCGGAAGCTTAAAACACGAACCATCAACCCACAACGTACCATCAGCATCCGTAAGGGGAGTATCCCTTAGATCCACTCTCGCTTTCGTTCCTTCCTCTGTACGAAGAAAACAATCATGCTGTTCTTGAGCATCCGTCTCTGTAGAGATCGGTAACAACGTAGCTGGATTCAACAGATTACATCTTTTAATGTGAACATGGCTAGCCAACAGTGTCAACTCATAACCTGAAAGACGTGCACTAGTAAGGTGCTGTCCTGTTTAATAAGGTATCCACTGCATGTGGGACCATCACAATCAACGTATTATCCAATACCAAACCAGCAGACTGTCGGATAGAAACCGCAGCTGCCGCTGTAGCTCTCAAACAACTCAGCAATGCTTTAGCAACTGGGTCTAACGTTGCTGAAAAATACGCACATGGACGCTGCTTGTCCCCAAAAGGTTGTGTCAACACTGACAACGCACATCCTTCTCTCTCGTGCACGTACAACGTGAAAGGCTTACTATAGTCTGGAGTACCCAACACAATGCATCGCGTAATTCAGAAAAACTTTTCTGACATTCATCAGACCAAGGAAGAGGATACGGAGTATCTTTCAGAGTCAATGCTAACAGAGGTATCGCCAACAGTGAAAAATTAGGGATCCACTGTCTACAATACGATGTAATACCCAAAAAAGCACGTACTTCTCTCTTTGTGGATGGTACACTCATTTGCGCAATCGCTTGAATTCTTTCTGGGGTCAATTTCCTTCCCTCCTTCGACAAGAGATGACCTAAGTAGGTTACCTCTTGGCGGCAATATTGTAACTTCGAAGGTGACACTTTATGATGAAGGTCAGACAAATACCGCAACAACGAAAGAGTAGCCTCTTTACAAATCTTCTCGTCATCAGCAGTAATCAGCAAATCATCGACGTACTGAATAAGAGTAGAACCAACAGGTAACACAAAACCATCAAGTTGAGTTTTCAACGCTTGACTATAGATTGAGGGACTTTCACAATAACCTTGGGGAGCGCTCTTAAACCGGAAACTTCGGCCTCCTAATGAGAAGCCAAAAATATCCCTACTCTCCTCAGCAATAGGAATACTGAAGAAAGCATTCTTCAAGTCGATAACAGAAAACCAAGCTGCCGAAGCAGGAATCAAAGTCAACAAAGCAGTGATATCAGGGACCACGGGAAACTGTGGCACGACAATCTTATTGACCTCTCGAAGGTTGATCACAAACCGATACACAGGCGGCTGAGAAGCATCTGTACGTTTAAGGACAGGCAAAACCGGACTGTTACACACGTTACCTCTCGTTTCCTCAACCACACCCTTCTCAACCAGATCATAGACAATCGCTAAAAGAGCTCTCTCACCATCGCTCGAGATCTTGTATTGTGGTATACGAGGCAACTTAGCATCCGACTTGAGCGTAACAACATACGGTGGAATCTGCAAAAGACCAACATCATTTGGACCTGTAGCCCAAAGCGTTTCAGGAAGCGAACTCAATTCCAGTGGCAAACAATCTTTAGACAAATACATTGGAGAAATCACTCTCTTACCAAGGGTAAGTTGTACTCCCGAAGGAGAACAATGCAATGTCGCATACAATCTTTTCAACAAGTCCAAACCCAACAGATTCTCACCACAACCAGTCGTTATAATAAGTGGAGCTTCCAATTCACAAGGGCCAATAAAAAGAGACAAAGGACTAGAAACCGGATTACGAACTGGGGCGCCTGAAAATCCTACGGAAACATTGGTTAAGCCAGACAAAGGTGCGCCAGGAAGTTTAGAGTGCATAATAGAACTCTTTGTCGCACAGTATCCAAAAGAAAAGGTTCTACCACACCTGATGTAATCACTTCAACATAAGGTCCACTCTGATCTACTGGAACTGACACTTCTCCCTTACTTTGTCCTTGGCTGTCCTAGTTATCATTATAACCAGAACTCTCACCTTCGACATAGTAATCGTCAACATAGTACTGGGCAGACTGACCACTCGGAACATTCTGTCTGTCAAAATAATTAGCAGAATTCTGTAGGGAAGAGGAACGCTCATTCTGGGGGATCACACCACGTCCCCTACCTCTAGGAGCTTGCTGAAAACCACCACGACCTCTCTGACCAGACACACCATTCGCACGCTGTAACAAAGCCGGGCAACTATTCTTGAAATGACCTTCCTCTCTACAATAAGCACACTGATTAGGGCCAGGAAAGAATCGCTGAACATAAGGCTCAGGCTTCTTTAACAATCTCTGAAATTGCGCAGGTTGCTGAAACTGAGGCTGATTCTGACGAGACGGATAAGCTTGCTACAAAAGAACTTTCGTCTTTAAATCTTTCGTTTTCTTCTCCGCTTTATCCTTCTCATCTTTATCCCTGTTCTCGTAATATCGGGCAGTAGCCAATATCTGGGCTGACGAAGAAACGGCCCATGAACTATCAGAGTCCTTCAACTTATTAGAAAGTTCGGGAAGCAAATTAGAGACAAATTTATCCACGAACAACCTTTGACCACCTTCCGTACTCATGTCCTGACCACTATGATCGATGAACGTCTCTTCAAACCTAGTGAAGAAATCAGACACACTCTCGTCTTTCTTCTGCTTGCATGCTGCTAACTTATCCCAATTCACTCGTAAAGCAGGCATCATCGTTTTCATCAGAATAATAATTCTACCTGGTAAGTCCGCAACTAAAGGATCAGGTTTAGCACCTCCCTCCTGTCTACCATCTGCAGCAACAATATTCGCCCAAGTATCTCCTAATTCTTGCACATGATTCTCGTGACGAATCGTCGCCAACAAAGGTTGCGGAACTACATTACCCATCAACATATCGATGTCAGCCAAATTCATAATACACGCTTCAACTGTCTGGGACAATTCCTTGTAATATCCAGCAGGATTCTTACGAGGGTCAGGTAAGGTCTGCTTAAGAGCCACGACCTCTGCTCTCTTCCAAGGGACATGTACCCATACTCGCTGAAAATGAGCCGGTGCAGCAACAATATTAAGACCGGCATCAGCCTGAACTGCTTCCTTTCATACCGGAGGAACTTCCCTCATAGGAAACTGTTTAACTTTCCTCCTAACGAAGGAATCAGGTTCGTACAATGTCTGAGGAGAAAGTCTAGACCTAAAAACAAGTATCGTCTCTACTGCATCTATAATATCAATCAATCAATCATAACATTTGTATAGCGCACTACTCACCCGGAAGGGTCTCAAGGCGCTTGGGGGAAGGGGTCCGCTATTGCTCGAACAGCCAGGTCTTGAGTTGTCTCCTGAAGGTGAGATGGTCCTGGGTCAGCCGAAGGTGGATGGGGAGGGAGTTCCATGTCTTGGCCGCCAGGTAGGAGAAGGATCTGCCTCCAGCGTTGGCTCTTCGGATGCGTGGTACGGCGGCGCGGGCGAGGCTAGTAGAACGTAGCTGACGGGTGGGCGTGTAGAAGGTCAGGCGGTCGTTGAGGTACTTGGGGCCCAGGTTGTGGAGAGACTTGTGTGCATGGGTGAGGAGCCTGAACGTGATCCTCTTGCTGACGGGGAGCCAGTGCAGGTCCCTCAGGTGGCCGGAGATGTGGCTGCGTCGGGGGATGTCCAGGATGAGTCGGGCGGAGGCGTTCTGGATGCGTTGGAGTCTTTTCTGTAGCTTGGCTGTGGTTCCGGCGTAGAGGGTGTTTCCGTAGTCCAGTCGGCTGGTGACGAGTGCCTGGGTGACCGTCTTCCTGGTTTCGGTCAGGATCCAGCGGAAGATCTTGCGGAGCATGCGTAGGGTGTTGAAGCATGATGAGGAGACGGCGCTGACTTGTCTGGTCATCGAGAGGGAGGAGTCCAGGATTAAGCCCAGGTTGCGTGCGTGGTCTGTTGGCTTGGGAGTGGTGCCCAGGGCGGGGGGCCACCAGGAGTCGTCCCATGCGGAGGGCGATGGTCCCAGGATGAGGACTTCCGTCTTGTCTGAGTTCAGTTTTAGGCGGCTGTTCTTCATCCATTCGGCGACGTCTTTCATCCCTTCGTGTAGGGTAGTTCTGGTGGTGTCGGGGTCTTGGGTGAGAGAGAGGATCAGCTGTGTGTCGTCGGCGTAGGAGATGATGTTGAGGTTGTGCTGGCGTGCGATGGCTGCAAGAGGTCTCATGTAGGCGTTGAAGAGGATGGGGCTGAGTGATGATCCTTGCGGGACGCCGCAGATGACTTGGGTGGCCTCGGATCGAAACGGGGGGAGGCGGACTCTCTGTGTTCTTCCGGCGAGGAACGAGATGATCCACTCCAGTGCCTTCTCTTGGATACCGATGTTGCTTAGGCGTTGAACTAGGGTGCGGTAGCAGACAGTGTCGAACGCTGCAGAGAGGTCCAGGAGGATGAGTGCCGCTGTTTCCCCGTTGTCGAGCAGGGCTCAGATGTCGTCGGTGGCTGCGATGAGGGCGGTCTCGGTGCTGTGGTTGGCTCTGAAACCGGACTGCGAGGGGTCGAGGGATCCGTTCGTCTCGAGGAAGGCGGCAAGCTGTCTGTTGGCGGTCTTCTCGATGACTTTGGCAGGAAAAGGGAGGAGCGAGATGGGGCGGAAGTTATTGAGGTCGGTGGGGTCCGCTGTTGGTTTCTTCAGTAGGGCGCTGAGCTCGGCATGCTTCCAGCTCTCCGGGAAGGTGGCGTGGTTGAAGGAGGTGTTGATGATGTTCCGGAGTTGGGGTGCGATGGTGGAGTCGGCCTTGTTGAAGACGTGGTGGGGGCAGGGGCAGTTGGGGATCCGAAGTGGATGGTGCTCATCGTGCGGGCTGTGTCTTCGGTGGTCACCGTGGTCCAGGTGCGGAGGGTGGCGGTGGGGGGCGTTGGTTCGACGGTAGGGTGCGTGGATGTTGCGTTGAAGCTGTTGTGGATGTCGGCGATTTTGCGGTGGAAGAACGAGGCGAGAGAGTCGCAGAGATCTTGTGAAGGAGTGATGTCGTTGTTGCCGGTGCTGGGGTTGGAGAACTCCTTGACGATGTTGAAGAGTTCCTTGTTGTCGTGGGCGTTGTTGTCCAGTCGTTCCTTCCGTGATTTCTTCTTGGTGGTGCGGATAAGCTCGTGGTGCTTGCGGGTGGCGTGTTTGAGGGCGGTCATGTTGTCTGTGGTCTGGTCGCGGAGCCAGGCTTTCTCGAGGGTGCGGCAGTTCTTCTTGGAGTCCTTGAGTTCGTCGGTGAACCAGGAGGTCTTCTTGCTTCTGGGTCTGCTGGGAGGGTTCTTCAGTGGCGCGAGGTCGTCGGCGCAGGCGGTCAGCCACTGCGTGAAGTTGCAGGCTGCTTCGTTGGGGTCCGCTGTGCTAGCGGGTGGGTTCTGGCTGAGGGAGGTGGTGAGCTGCTCGGCGGTGATCTTGCTCCAACTCCTGTGATGAACCTGTTGCGGGTGGTGGTGGGTCGTGGTTCTTCTGAAGCTGAAGTGGACGCAGCTGTGGTCGGTCCAGTGAAGTCCGGTGGAGTGGCTGAAGGTGATGTGCTTGCTGGAAGAAAAGACGGGATCAAGCGTGTGGCCGGCGTAGTGGGTGGGGGTGTTGACCAGTTGCTTGAGTCCGAGGTTGGCGAGGTTGTCCAGCAGGGCGGCGGTGTTGCGGTCCTTGTTGTACTCCAGGTGGAAGTTGAGGTCCCCTAGGAGGATGTAGTCAGCAGAGGAGAGGGCGTGCGGGCTGATGAAGTCTGTGATGTCGTCGCTGAATTGTGTGCGTGGTCCCGGGGGTCTGTAGATGAGGGTGCCTCTGAGCGTCGTCTTTGGGTCGGCGTGTATCTGGAAGTGGAGGTGCTCTGCGGCGGAGAAGGTGTCGTTGGAGTCGGTCGTGATGCGGATGGTGTTCTTGTGTACAATGGCGATGCCTCCTCCCGTCTGGTTGATGCGGTCCCTCCGGGTGATCTTGCATCCGTCTGGGATGGCGATGGCGATGTCGGGTGCAGAGGAGACGTTCATCCAGGTTTCCGTGAGGAAGGCGACGTCCGGTGAAGTTGTGTCGAGGAGGTTCCAGAGTTTGATGGCGTGTCTGTGGATGGAGCGGGTGTTGAGCAGGATGCACTTGAGGTGGGTCTTGCTGGTGCTTGGCTTGGCGGGTGCAGTGCAGGTTCGGAGGCAGGTGAACTTGCAGGCCTTAAAGGTGAAGGGAACGTGGGTGCGTCTCGGGGTGGCTCGGTAGCAGGCGGGGTTCCGGCCGGAGTTGAGTGCGTTGAGGGTGGCGGCGTCGTAAGTCCGTCATGTGGGCTGGCATCTTCGGGGGCCAGGGGTCCTGGTGCTGGGCGCGGTCCAGGCGCGGACGGGCACAGACGGGCTTGCCTTTGGCGCGCCTTCAGCGCACAATCGGTGCGCCCGCTGCGCGTCCATGCGGTCTCCATTTAAGGCCAGGTGGGAGGGAGGAGCAGCTGGGAGGCGGGAGCGGGGAGGGTACAGAAGAAAAGGGGGCGGGGTCGCGATCTCACGGCGGCGGGAAGCGGGGAGCGGGGGATACACCAGGGAGGGTCAGCGAACTTAGGCACAGAAGTACAATTGGGACAAAATACAACAGGTTGACAATAAACAGCAGCAGGCAATGAGCAGGAAAAAAGAACAGAGAAAACGGCAGATTGGCGTAGCGAGCAGCAGCGAGGGGGCACACACACGACTGGAGGGCCGTGCGGCGCGGGGGTGTCCTGAGGGCAGGTCACCCCCTCAGATTCCACTATTGTCCCTTTAGAGAATTCGGACTGAACATCAAGTAGGTCCTGCGGAATCAAACCCAAGTCATTATTTTACCATTCCTGACGCAGAAACATACACATTACATCAAAAACATACCTTTGCTTAGGCGGTTCCCATTGAAAGAAAACATCCATAGTCGATTGCAAATTATACCTAGAAGCATTTGAAATCCACCTACGAGCCAATAAATCCAACACAGCCCGTTCCTCGGGACTGGGAAGCTGACTACGACTCTGCTTACGTTCCGAAACAGGGGTCATATTTAATGACCCAAATAATAGAGTCAACAAACTAGAAACAGTTTTTGTCATTCGTTTTCGAACAGAAGGAGAAGAAAAAGACATAAGAACAGGAGAATAAGTATTTTGAGGCAAAGAAGGTGTAGGCATAAAAACAGTCGGAGTCGAAGATGCAGAAGTAGAAGGCAAAGGAGTTTGAGGCAAAGCTGGTAGCAAAGATGGCGACCCTAGAGCGGGTTGCGCAGAAGGAGGCAAAACCATCTGTGGAGCACCGGGTGGCTGAACAACAGCAGGAGGTTGAACAACAAAGGGTGGAACAACCGGTGGTAATGGAGGCGCAGTAGCACCCTGCACATAAGGAGGTGGCAATCTCAACAAGTGAGAGATCAAAGGATCGTTTTCAAGGTCTTCAATCGCTTTCGGAGGAGAAGACGGCAAGGCCGGATAACATTTATCTATGGCCATGCAACGCTGCCTATCTAAAACTTCATTCGCTCGCTCCTCTCCATCATCCCTATACTGCCTAGCAGCTTGTAGTACTGACATATTCTTATCTTTCTTATCTCTTTTAGCTTGTTTAATTTCTCGCTGTTTGGCTTCCTTTCGCCAAAGGCGGAAAGAGTCAAACATTGCCGGCCGGGCTTTCTTTTTGAACAGCGCTACTTCCAGATTATCTAAAATATTTGCTTCGAAACTACCATATTGGGGCCATCTTAGTACACCATCTTTTTTAGTATAGCAGATCCATACTTCGTTATAAGTAATAGGACCCACTCCGTGTTTAGAATAAAGATCATAAGTCGGAGTTCCAACCGGAGGTATCGGACACGAGTCCTCCAATCGGGAATCCTTGTTGCAACCACAACTAAACCATTTCCTAATCTTGCTAAGACCAGGCATCTTATAGCTCACTAATCTAGCTTCAAACTTCAAGGGGTTATCAACTATTGATACACTCGCAAATATAAGAGCCCCTCGGCTTCGATTGCTGCAGCAGCCGAATCAAACCAAGCCAAGAACCAAACCAAGAACCAAACAAATTCGTGGGAGCGACCCACTTATACTTAACCAAAATATCTGTCACGCCACCAGAAGACCGTCTATCGTCTCGCTCTACAAATCATCTATCGAGGGTCCAAGACAGGGCGACAGTCAGGGCAGCAGTCCTTCATAGCCGTCGGAAAGCGTGAAGCCTCGCAGAAAACACCTTCGGTCCACGTCGACATGCAGGGGTTGATGAAGTGGCGGCCTTCCTCCAGAATTTCCTCACGTGGCTCCTCACGATCCTCGGGCTTGGACTGGTACCGCTGAAGTCGCCCCAGTTGGGCGCCAACTGATACACGCCCGATGTCTTCGGGTTCCACCTGTCCTGGCAAACAGAGACACGGAATACTTCTAGGTGGCGTCGGAGATCAAATTTATTAGCTGCAACTAGTAACAGTAAACCAAGCAATACAACACGGTGTACAACTCAGGAGACTGCTCAAATTTCGTAGAGCAAGACACTACTTTTATGCACAGTTTCAATTCATTACTAATGCACACCCATTGCGGCAAATTCTGACCAATAGAAACACATTTCTATACGTTATCACATTCTAAAAAGCTCACTTTACATTGCACCAACGACACAAGTTAATTATTAGGATTGTCCCAAATTCGATTACCAAAGGCCGGACAAACCCATAATTGAAAGCACATAAAGAAAAGAGCAATTCAGATATAGTGTAGGATAAGATATGTGCAAGAAAGTAAAAGGCTAACTATATCCTGAACAATGATTGCAATTATAGACAAGCTCAGCTAAAGAAACCAGTTTCGTAGAAGGGTCAGTTTCAGGTGAAGGGGTCAGTATCTTACGGTTCACTCGTAAGTCGAAAAGGCCCACGTTAAACTTTACATGGACAACGAGGCCCATGCAACTACGTTCATTCGTTTATCCCTATGGCCTACGTGAGGGCAACACAAAATGGCGTTGCAAACAACGTAAAACAAAATGGAGTCCAGTTCCAAAAACCACGGAACCTCACGCTGTGTGCTTAACTCACCCCTTGGCCTACATTGGGTTATTGTGAAGTGCTGCGCAATGCATGAGTGATGTACATGCACTGGGTGTATGTGTGCGTAGGAAGGGTACAATACAAGGGTAATGCAGAACTGAGCAGTGCATGCATGCTGAATGCATGTGCTGGGTGTATGTGTGCTAGTGAGTGGTACAGTACATGAAGGATATAGTGCTGTGCAGTGTGCACATGTTAAAGGAATCTGCTGGGTGTAAGTGGTATAGTACAGGAGGGGTACAGTGCTATGCAGTGTGTGTAGGTTAAATGCATTTACTGGGTGTATGTGTGTCTGTGAAAAACACAATACATTGCATAATATGGGTTCCATTTTGGGAGACCCAGGGCTGCATGGTGAAACTTAAAGAGGTAGAGGAATTCCCCAAGACAGATTTGCGTACTGATGCATTCCTGTAAGCTTGGTGGGACAAACTGGAGAAGGAAGAGCCAGGCTTTCCCTGTATTCTTCAATGAGTGCTTTTTGATTCAGATAGAGGTCACAAGGAAGTGTCCTGGGCACATCTAAGGAAGGAGATGAGGCTGATAAGGAAACCATAAAGAGTAGAGCTAAGGCCCTGGGTTAACCATTTGATACACATATCACTGTAGCTGACGTCCAGGCTGTAGCGGCTGCTACAGGGCAGTAGTGGTGAGGAGGGTGGGAGGAGCAGAGATTAAGAAAAATAAAATGTACATAAACCTGTGCTGCCGACCGCCCCTTCTCATCCGTCCTCTTCTATCCGGCAGGAAGCAGACTTCCCTAGACAATCACAATGCTGCTTCCACCATGACAACAGTGATGTGATTGGTATGAGTGCTGTGGTTCGGTGCTCAGACTTGGAGCCTGTGCAGGTTCTCCACCCCGGCTCTGCATTACAGCCTGGTGGAGAACATGCGAAGTGCGGACAACTGTTTGGCCAGCCACACCGTCATGCACACTTAGAAAGGGCTCACCACTCCTCCCCCTGCTCTGCCAGCTCCGCCCTCACCTTCAGAGCCTTCTTAAAAATAAAATGATAATAATGTGGAGTTGGACTATCATTTTATTTTTCCTGTGGGGCGACGCTACTCTGCCTTAGCGGAGGAGCCGCTGCTGCATCCAGGTGTGAATTCTACTCACTCCCATGGCCTGTGTTGTGGGAATAACAGATTAGGAGACAATCCTGCTGTGACTGACTGCCTATAAGAGGAAGAGAGGGAAGAGGAGTGGGCCCTTCAAAAGAAACAGACCCGCTACATAAACTTCAAAGACTCAAACCTTAAATCACATTGGTGTCCTGATATGGACTATAGGAAGGAGAGCTTGAGACCCCCAAAATTGTCATCTGTCAAGCCGCCAGTTGCCCTGTGTGAGGTGAAGAAGCTCTGCAAAACGTCTGCCTTGCGACCAGAACTAGGGGCACAGGCCTTCTAGGTGACGGGACATCATCCACGGAATCCAAGACCACCACACTGGAGCAACAGCGCTTGCCTAATTGCTAAGACCAGTGTGCTCTGAGAGGAAGAGGAGACCATTGCAGGGAGCGAGGTCCAGTATGGAATCCTATTGAGTGAGGTGTGAGGAAACAGCTGCTGCACTAATTGGGTTGCAGCCCGTGTGCAGGACAAAGTTGGTGACCCCTGTATGCCAGGAGAGGCCCGCCGTGAAGTGAGCCTTTGGTATTGCTGTGTCTACTGGGGTAAAGCCTATGTGCAGTGAGGCATTGGTAATCCAGGGACTACCATAAAGTGAGCAGTAACCAATTCTGTGTCGATCCAGCCAGGCCCATGTACAGGGAAGGATCGGCGGCCATTAGAAGCCACCATGGACAAATTGCCATGTGAATGGGCCTTAACCCTTGCATGGCGAACAGCCGGAATCCCTGTATGCCAGGAGGGATACAGGCATCTTCTGTGCTGATCAGATTGGTGCCCATGTACAGTAGAGATATGGTGACCCTGCATCCCAGAAGGGGTCCCTTGGACTAGTAAGAAGTGCGACCTAACCTGGGGTATTGACAGAAATGAGGCTGCCTTGGGAACATCTGCACACCTACATCGAGACAAGGGATCCGCATCAAGAACAGGAGGAGCTGCGAGGATCCTCCAATTTATGCAGGTGCTCGTCCATGTGTGAGGACCTCAGAGATCATCAAGAACTTACCAAAGCTACCCATTGATGATTCAGTGTCCACAGAGGGGGTGCACTCAGGAACACTCAACTCTCTGGTCTTTTAGGCATGGGTAAGCTTGAATTTTGCGCCAAGTCAGTCCGGGGGAATTTGCTTGCTAGATAGCACTGCAGCGCTGGAATACTTTTGATACAGAGTCGGAGTGGACACTTCAGACTGGTACATCTATTGGGTAATAAATGCGATCGCTGGAGCAAGATACAAGTGGGACTCAGGGAACTGCCAAATAAATATTAGAGCTCTGGCCTCAGGGGGACTGTGTAGTTGTATGTGAATGTCAGACTTCTCTTTGAGTTGGTAGTGGTAGAATAAAACTACTTCACTTTTTTCATAAAAGGGAGTATTTGGCTGGACAATAATTTATTGGCGCACATATTTTGAGTTGTGAGCCTGTGTCCACTCCCTGTATCTACCTCTGCCCTTGTGGGAGTCTTGAACTGCTCAGACCATGTTAACTTAGAGAGTCAAGTGCTGAAGGGTACTTGGACCAGTTTCTCAAGATCTACAGTAGGTCTGGTCCAGGATATCAGGAGTAAAAGACCTCCACCCCCAGGCTTGCCCAGGGGCCCTCTGAAACGGGGTTCTGAATCTTGACTCTCCCAATAAACTGAAGAAGGTATAGCAATATCTCAGATATCATGATTAAGTCGCTGCCTTCCTTCAGGAGAGATACCTGGTTAGGGCTGACCTGTTCTTGCAGACACATAGACGTTATCCTCTCCCGTTCTAGCCAGCTGCTAAATCAAAAACAGCACGAGTGGCCTTTCTATGGAGGCATGAGCTAGGGACCATGCACAGCTACAGTCTTGAAAGGTAGAACCCGCAAGCATGAAAGAATCACTGAAGCCCTGCTTCTCAAGGAACTACGTGAGTTAGAACGCTGGAACAAACTGGCACCCTTAAAAATTGCAAGATGAGTAGGGGACACCTGCAAATGTTAAGAGCAAATAAACCAGAATATGGACCGCTCCCCCTAAAGCAAACCTTCTATGAAAACGCAACAAAGTGGACAAGCTGCTAGTGTTGAGGTTGAGAGCACAACAATCCAGGGCATTTTTAATGTAACAAGATACCACAGAGGCGAGCCGGTGAAAGATGAAAGACACATTTCTGTCCTGTTTGTGGGCAACTATAAAGAGCACAGACAATCAACTAGGAAGAGATATCATGCTATTTTCATATGACTCGTTGGCCACTATCTCCTGTGAAGCCTATTAAGAAACAGGAAGGAGGGGGCGTGGCCAAGATGGCGACGGAGTAGGATGTGCTTTTTGTCCCCTCCGGCGCCGGGCCTACAATAGCCTTGTCCAGCTTGACCCCGGGAGCTCCTCTGGGCTTACAATCGCTCCGAAGCCCACTGTGAGCGGTGGCTGGCAGTGGAGCGAGTCCCGACGCTCTTAGTGCCCGCGGGCGTGAGTTGGGAGCTGCCGGCGATCTTCGCGCCCTGTGCGACACAGAGGGCTGGAGTGCCGGGCGGAGCTGCGGGACCGTCTAGGGGCACTCGGCAGCCGGTGGTGGTCGGCGCTGCCTCATACTGACAGCGGAGCGCCCCCGGGGGCCGGGCGGCAACGACACGGACCTGTTTGGAGCTGAGGCCTCGAACACCGGAGGGGGCGGAGCCTATTATCCGCGGACGGCGGGCCCTGCGGTGAGCCAGGCAGACTAATTGAGGCCGGGGACTGAGGCCTGGTCCGCGCATCGGCCTGCGCCCCGCCTGGGGGTCGCTACTTCGCGCTACAGCCTGGGCGGCACACGGCAATTGGGGCGACTGGACCCTTCAGTGAAGTGTGGAGGCAGTCACGAGGTGGCACATTTGGAGGCTCCAGCTTGGCATTGAGGGTGCATGATCGGCTTGGCACGGCTGCCGGCGGCTGTAAGGGGACACGGGCCGTGTGAGCGCTCGTCCCCGCGGCGGAAGACCCCTGCTACCGGAGAGCGACGAAATAGTCTACAGGTACGCCAATTGACTCGGAATCCGGTGTAGCACCGCTGTGCCCGGCTGATGAAGGTTGGGGGGCCTCTGAAGGACTCCGGGAGGTGATTGTACCCAGGCGGCGGCCTTCCCTCGCCCGGACCTAGCGGCGGCCCTGCGTCCTGTGGGGGGAGCGCTTCGATTGCCTCGAACTCCCGGGAGGCCTGCCCGGACCTGAGACCCTTGGCTGGCCTGCTGCTAGCATGTCGTCACGCGCCTGCCTGCCCGGGGTGTGCTCTCTGAGCGCTGGGGCCCTGAGATCTACAGGCTAGAGACACCGGTCTACCTTTAACACTGGGGCACAGGGGACAGCTGGAGAGTGTAGGGCGGTGCCTCCGCCTGGTTATTACGGCAGGCTTTGGTGGTCTCTGCCCCCCTGTAGCTGCTCTTGTGACCTGCCTGGTGGACTGCAACAGCGATGGCCACCTCCCTACGCAAGGGGAAGCCTGGTAAGGACGGTTCGGCTAGGGGCTCCCAGGCCCCGGCCTCCCCAGGTCCTAGCGCATCTCCGGGGCGGTCTGATGATGAGGCCCCGGCTACTAAGGCCTTCATGAAGGACCTCTTCGCCTCCATCAAAGACGATATTGCCGAACTCAGAACCCAGCTTACTTCGGATCTCCGCGAAGTGCGGAGGGATGTCGACGGCCTTGGGGAGAGAGTGGCCACTCTGGAAGACCATGACCTCAGCGTGGCCAAAGATGTCCACCTGCTACAACAGGACGTGCTCCGGCTCATGGAACAGAACATAGATTTGCAGGCCCACGCTGAGGATCTGGAGAATCGTTCCCGCCGAAATAACATCCGCATTCGAGCTGTCCCTTGGGAAGGCGAAGCAGGAGATCTCAGGGAATATGTGCAGGCGCTCTTTCTTCAGATTTTGGATGAGGAGGATGTGCAGGACATCAGAATGGACAGAGTCCATAGAGTGGGGCTGCCCAGGCGGAATGGGGGACCTCTCCCTGACATACTGGTGTGTGTGCATGATTTCCAACTCAAGGAGCGAATCCTCAGGAAGGCGCGGGACACTCCCACCCTGCAATTCCGGGACCATCGACCTCAGCTGTATCAAGATCTGGCTGCCTCCACGCTCCAGAAGAGGCGCGAGTTTCGACCGGTTACTGCTTATTTGAGAGAGCACATCTCCTACTCGTGGGGCCATCCCTTCCGCATAGTCTTCCGTTGGCAGAACAGACTGGCGCAGAGTCGATCTCTCCGGGAAGCAAAGGCACTCCTGGGGATTGAGGAGGAGACGCCGGCGCAGGCCCGTCGCAGTCCTTCACCACGGAGACGACACCGCTCTTCGTCTTGGCACAGGGTGGGACCGGAGGCGAGCCGCAGGAGGCCTGACCACGCGACTAGCCTGCAGGAGCGTGGAAGTGCAGTGGCATCAGTGGCTTCTGCCACGCTGACGTCGACGCAGCAGAGCTCTGGGGCGGCCTGATCTTCGGGCTGCTCACCTTGGTGCCGGAGGGGCACGCACATTCAGGTACCGGGGTTATGTATGTACTTTTCGAGAAGACACCCCACTCTTTGGCCTTGGGAGTTCCGATGTTGGATCCCCATTCACGCCCTCAAGGGGGTCTCAGTGACTTGAGTTTTTTCTTCTTCCTTTTGTTCCTTTTGTTGTGGGATTGTTGGGGGTGTGTATGGCAGAGGTGCAAGTTTGGAATGCGGAGGATTGGGGCAGAGAGGGCTTACCCCCGGTTCCAGATGTCTGGCTCCCCTGGGAGGGGAGACTCATGGGCTGGCATTGGCGGGGGTCGGGGTGAGGTTCTGTGATGCGCCTCAGACATAAGGCTTACCCTCGTATTTACAGGTCTTCTGCTACTACGAAACACAGAGGGGTGGCCATCCTCTTCCGCGCCGCGCTGCATTTCCAACCTGTAGAGGTGCGCAATGACAAGGATGGCCGTTGGTTGATGGTGAAAGGGGTTGTTCAGGGGCGAATGTGTACCTTTGTGGTGGTTTATCTTCCTAATGCTGGCCAAAATAAGTTCCTGCAGGAATTGCTGCAGAAGGTGGGGGATTTCACTGATGGGCACCTGTTCCTCATGGGGGATTTTAATTTGGTGTGGGATGAGGTTGTGGATAGCTCTAGGTCACACAGGGCTGATACAGGAGTGTTTTCGGATGCAACACAGCAGATGGTGGGTGAACTGGGGCTGACTGATGGATGGCGATTTTATCACCCTACTTCCCGAGATTACACATTCTTTTCCCATGTGCACCACTCCTACTCCCGTTTGGATTATATTTTTCTCAGTCAGGCCCTTAGGGGAGATGTCCTGGACTCCACCATCCTCCCGATGTCAGTCTCCGACCACAGTTTGCTGGTGCTCACCCTTCGCTGGACATTGTCCGGTAACGGACAGCGGAAATGGTACTTCCCGGCCTCGGTGGTCAGGGATGACGCGTCGAATAGGGCACTGCGTGAGGCTATTAGGGAGTTCTTTACTCTCAACCCCACAACGGATACATCGGTAGCTACTACTTGGGATGCTTTTAAGGTGTCAGTCAGGGGAACGTGTATAGGCCTTAACGCCGCTCTTAACAGGTTGAGGCGGAAAGACCGGGAAGCCCTGGAGGCCGAGTTGGCCATCCTCGAACAAGAGCACAAAACCCGTCCGTCGAGGGCGACCCTACGTCCGCTTACGGCGGTCCGAGGGAAACTGAGAGCTCATTACAATAACAGGGCTGACCTTACGATGTTGAGGCTGGGGCGACAATCTTACTCCTCTGGGAATAAGGTGGGTAGACACCTAGCGCGTCAACTGCGTGACAGGAGGGAGCGCTAATATGTCGGCGGGATTGAGGATGACGCGGGCGTGTTACAGCATAGGGACGAATTGAAGGCGAGCACTTTTGGCCGCTTTTACGCGGGTCTCTACGCAGGGGATGAACTAGATGCAGAAGCACAAAGGGAGTATTTGCGGCGCCTACCACTCCCCCAGATATCAAAGGAATGGAATGATCTGTTGGAGGCCCCGATCACCAGGGAAGAGGTGCTTGAGGTCATCCACAATCTGAAATTGCACAAAGCACCTGGGCCAGATGGCTATACAGCCGTCTTCTACAAGACATACGCTACTGAACTTTGCGACTTCCTCGTGTCCCTCTTTAATGATATGGCCACCTCTGGTTCCGCGGCCGGAACATTGGCGGAGGCGGTCATTACGATCCTGCCGAAGCCGGGGAAGGATCCTACCCAGTGCGCCTCCTTTCGCCCAATAGTGCTCCTTAATATAGACGCTAAGCTGTACTCCTCAGTCCTGGCACGCAGGTTGCAAGACTTGATGCCGGCAATCATTCATCCTGACCAGTCCGGGTTTATCAAGGGGCGCCAGACTCACGATAATACGCGGAGGGTGGTACACCTCATTGAAAAGGCAGATAGGTTTCGCATCCCAGCGGTCCTGGTTGGATTGGATGCCGAGAAGGCCTTCGACCGTGTGGACTGGGGCTTCCTATTTAACACAATGTCGGCATATGGCTTTTCGGATACATTTATTACTATGGTGAGGGCCAATTTTTGCAATCCCAGGTCACGGGTGACAGTGAATGGACACTTCTCGGCGTTCTTTCCACACTCCAGGGGTACCTGGCAGGGTTGCCCTCTTTCACCCCTCCTGTTCGCGCTGAGCATTGAACCTTTAGCATTGGCGGTACGTGAGAACGAGGGGATCCGGGGCATCCCTTTCACGGGAGAACAACATAAAATCACGCTCTTCGCAGACGACGTTCTACTATCGGTGGCGGACCCGGAACACTCGTTACCCTGCATCAGGGAGGCCTTATTGCAATTTGAGGCGGTGGCCGGTTTCAAGGTCAACTATAGTAAGTCATATGTCCTGAATCTCACCCTGTCGCAGACGGAGGTGGAGCGGGTGCATCCTTTGACGCCCATAGCATGGGCCGCCAGTTCGATTGTTTACTTGGGGGTCCACTTGACTTCGACGGTGGGCGGGCTGTTCTCGGCCAACTTCCCCCCTCTATTAGCGACAACACGAGCTGAAATGGACAAGTGGAAACCTAAATTTCTGTCCTGGTTGGGCAGGGTTCATTCTGTAAAGATGGTTCTCCTTCCCAAATATCTATATTTATTCCAGGCGCTACCCATCCCACTGGATAGCGCTTTCTTTCGACGCCTCAGGACTCAGATATTGCGCTTTATATGGCAAGGGGGGCGGGCTCGTCTCCCCTTTACGGTCCTGCGTAGACCAAAATCTGAGGGAGGAGTTGGACTTCCGGACCTGCAGCTTTATTATAAAGCGGCACAACTGAGGGTGCTAGTGGAGTGGTCGCAGCAAACGTCAGAGAAGCACTGGCTTCACATGGACCGGAGCGTGTCGGGTAGGTCAGTCTGGGACTTGGCGTGGAAACCAAAAAAAGACCGCCCTCTTAACGCTTATATTAGCACCCCGACGGGGACGACGTTGAAGGTCTGGGACTCGCTAGCTTCGGACGAGAGGTGGACTACATTTCCCTCACCTTTCACACCCATACATTTCAATCCGGCTTTCCCACCAGCGCTCCGAGAGGGCCCCTTTGATGCTTGGAGGGAGGGGGCTGTAGAGCACTGACCCATCTGTTTCATGGGCAGGATCCTCTCTCCTTTGCTAATTGTACGCGGGACTATGGGATCCCCCAGACTGAACGATATCACCACGTACAATTGCTCCACTGGGCTACGTCGCCTGGAATACGGGAGGCGGCTACCAGACCACTATCATCATTTGAGGCCTTCTTGCTGCGGACATCTGCCATGAAGGGCGCTATCTCCTTCCTGTACCAGCTCTTGCTTCGATCTGCTGTGGCGCCCCGGCCTCGTTACATGGAACAGTGGGAGGGAATGGTGGGGAGGGATATCTCCGATACCGAATGGTCTGCACTGTGGCGGGATCTGACTGCGTTTAATCATTCCCTACATCTAAGGGAAGCGCATCTTAAGACACTTATGCTTTGGTATCTCTGCCCGGCTCGGCTCCATCGCATATACCCGGCCACATCCGACAAATGCTGGAGGGGTTGTGGGCTCCTTGGAGACTTCCGCCACATATGGTGGGACTGCCCAGTGATTCGGCCTTATTGGGAGGAAATTCTCTCCCATATCAAGGACATTCTTCGCTATCCCATCGAGAATTCCATCGCCTCTGTCTGGCTGGGCCTGCGGGACCCTGGCCTGGAATACCAGACTCGAGCGGACAAGAAGATCTTGTGGCTCTGCCTAGGAGCTGCCAAGCTCACGTTAGCTGCAGCTTGGAAACAAAAGGGGGCACCAGCAATCTCCTTGTGGCACGCACGGCTCTGGAGGCTTTTGAGTATGGAAAGACTGGCGGACATCTTCCTGGGTAACTTCAAGAACTTTCAATTTCAGTGGGGCCCGCTGGTTACCTTTCTTTCTAAAGGGTTACCATCAGCTGTGTGTCCCGCCTCCTTACGATCACTACACCTCTTTCAACTCTAGAGTGAATGATGGAATGGCAGTTGGAGCACATGAATCACCACCATGGGGAGGGAGGGGGTGGATGGGGACGGGGGGGGCGGTTTCTGTTACTTTGTTCTTGGGCCCCTGGGATGCATAATGCAGGGCACACTACTCCATGCATTTCTGCACAGGGTACTCTACCTACAAGCCACTCAGTGGTCTTAACATTTTTGTCATCATTGCAGAGCTGCGGTGTCTACTGATCTAAGAACTTTGACCTTGATTAAGTACTTGTGTTACTGCACGGACCTTACGCCTATGATGCTAAGATAAACTGTCCTCCTGTGCGAGGGAATGCGTGCCACCTCGGGGGCCCGTGTCATGTGTTTCCACTGTTTAAATCAAAATAAAAATTTTACAAAAAAAAGAAACAGGAAGGTCTGACAACCATTAAATCCATGAATCTAATTATAGCCACGGGCCTTGAAGGAATTACATCCACCTTTTATTAAGAATGTGCATTTAATTATTTATACATTAATTCCAATGTAATTCACGTTATTGTATTACATATTTCTGTATATTTTCTCTATTGTATTATATTTAGTAAATACTAATAAACAATTTCAACACAAAAAAAATGTGCATGCTTCCTTGTTGGCACTCTGACTGACCCTCTTAACTCCTTCTGCTGGGACAGAGAGGTCACATCCCCAATATGGGAAGTGGAGACTGCGCTCATATCTAAGCTGGGGAACAAGCCTGAGAGGAATGAAAAATCTAAGGCCTACAGCCATATTGAACACTGACGCTAACATCTTCACTAAAATAATCACAACCAGACAAGACAATGTTATAGCATCACTTGTCAAGGTGGACTATGTGAGCTTTGTGCAGGGCAGCTAGGGCTCGGAGGACATCCTTAAAGTGGTTCACTTGATGAAGAGAGCAAAGCTGAAGGGGATTCAAGCCATCCTTTTGTCTTTCGGCGCTAAAAAAGTGTTTGATAGCAGAAGCTGGGAGTTTCTGGAAATGGTCCACTGCGAGATAGGCATAGGCCAGAGAATGAGGCAGGGATGAGAGCGAAGAGTATCTTTTCAGACAAGATCTGCCACCAGACAGGTAAGAAGCAGAGGTGCCCGTTGTCACCTAGTCTGTCTGCCCTAACAACTAAACCTCTAGTAGCTCATATGTGCATTTTGGCTGATATATGGGGATTATCATTTGGTGACATAGAACCTGGAATAAGACTTTTTGTTGGCAATATGCGCCCTTCCATTGCAAACACCCAAAACTTGCAAACAACAATTATGGACCTATGAAACAAATCTGAGAAACTCTAGAACTTTAAAATAAATAAGGACAAATGTTAGATCTTGAAAGCCTCATTTCTGCAAGAGAAAACACTAGCTCTTGGAGAGCAATGCTAGATGAAGTGGGTGTCAATTAAATACTTAGGGCTTAACATAACGAATTCAGTGGGCCAATGGATGAAAGCTAACTGGCTGGCCCTGAATCTTAGAAAGGCGGACCCGACTATAGGGTGCAAATTCTATAGTTCATGGTTTGGGCCAATTAACAATTAAAATGAAGAACTTGCTTGCGCTATTGTGCACTTCCAAGCACTTCCGACTCTCACACTGGTGAAAGAACTTGAAACCAAGCAGAGGCTAATGATTAACTTTATCCAGGTGGACGGCCAATAAGAAAATGGTGAAGGCACCGCAAGTACAAGGAGCTTTAGTACGTCAGAATATAAGGTGATATTATTTGTAGCATATCTATCAGTTATTGTTAAATAGTCTGTACACAACTCAGTGAAAATCTAGCTCCTTAAGGAGAAGGTTTTAGCAGGACGATCTGTATGGTAAACCACTTGGCTGTAGAAAGAGATTTAGAGAGTGCCTCACAATAAGGGACATGTTCTTTAAAGGTCAAGTCAGCTACCTTATAGAATGTAAAAAATCTTTTAAGTTACTGAACACAATATGATCCAATATGCCCAAATTATTCAGTGGGTCGTGATGCTACCAAGAGGGGAGAGAGCTACACAACAACTAAGCCTACCAGAAACGTATATGAAGAAACAATGAAAGGCTTTATAGCAACTCTGTTTTCAATTCTGAGCTGCACAAGAAAAGGACAGATGGGGCTATTAACCACAATGGAGAGAGCAATGCGTGATATAAACTGGAAACGTTGCCAGAGAGTCACAAATAAATGCTTCTGAGCCTTGCAATATGGGGAATGGATGCCCAAAAGACTGAAAAGGGTCTACCTGAACACTACAGATCTGCACTTGAAGTCTGGACAGAGGATGGGTTTATACATATTTAGAGGGAATGTGACCTGATACAAGCACCCTGGAAGGAAGCACTTAATCACACTGATAGGGTCACAGGCAAGCCAGTGGATTGCAATCACGTGGAGGTTCTATTACACTAAGGGAGCACAACTGCTCCAATGGGATGAAAATGCTAATGACTGCCAACGCTCCACATGTTGGGGAAAGTGAGAAGCTCATAACCGCTAAATGGAACAAGGAAAGAAACTACGACTGTATCAGAGTGGATACACCACCTTTAGCAGCCTATGGCCCTTGAAAAACGATGCATGATATTCAACACATAAGTAGAACCTATAATAGGCTGTAAAGCCCATTGAAAGAACACCGATCATCACTGACCCAAATAGGAGAATTCCCACCATGGCTGAGAGCACTGCAGCTCCTTAGTTGGAGGGAAACTTAAACTGACATTCATGTCCCTCAGCGAATGAGAGGGAACGAGAGGCCGTAACTGCTGGAAGCCATGGAGGGGGGAGATAATCACCCTAAGGGAGGTGGGGAGTTTTAAAGCGGCAGCCCTGTGTGATCTACCCTGTGGGGTTGGAGGAAGTTGCAGGAAGACAGCACTGTAAGGCTGAATAATAACAATGTGAAAAGTGCTATGCTGCTGAAGTTGACTGCGGGCCCTAAAACCCTGTTCTCTGTTTGAAAACAATAACATTTTACACATAAAAAACTGGAGGTGGAAGCAATGACATCAACTTCGGAGCTGAAGGGAGAGGGTTTGTTCAATGACATTGCACCAGAGATATTAAGTACGAGAATTGTTGGTGTCATTAATCAACTGAAGTCCTTTTTAAATTGGCCAAAGATTTTAATATAGGAGACAAAATCGGATTAAAAGAATATCGGAGCAATTGACAAGTATTAGGTCTACCGTAGTAAGCAGGCCACCCTTTTAGATAACAAGGGCTAGCTTGGAACCTTTACTTCAGGAGGGTTTCATACACTTTAGCAAAAGATCATTTCCAGAGCGGAATGAAGAAAACTAATTAACAGCACCATTGTTAGGCTACTTCAGTCGAGGTTGAAATCCCCTAGGATGATGAATGAGGCAGAACACATTAGTTGGTTAATAATGTTCTCTCTCCATTCCTGAGTAAAGGTCTTATTGTCACCAGGAGGAAAATAGACAGCATTAAGCCTAATGGAGGAATTCTGCAGCAAAATCATTTTTAGAATCATGCAATGAAAGGAGGATTACATGTCCCTGGATACTTCCTGGAATTGAAGGGTTTGCGCATTAATATAAAATGCTGGTATGCTTTCCTCAATCATACCCATGGGTGGATTCTGTTCGAGGGCATTGGGGCTCCACCCCTTTAACTTACAGGGTCAAAATAAAAGCAATATTAAAACGGTTTCTTTAAAAAAAAACAAAAAAAAAATACAGCTAACACGCTTAAACTCTCTTGCTAGAGCTTGTTGCAATGATGGCAGAGACACTTTCCATAAACTTCGTGCCCCTGGGCGGGCCTAAATTCAAGAGTGTTTTCCGGGCTGATGATCATACATCCCTGAGGCCTGTGAGGTCATCAGCACGGCAAAGGCATAGCCTGGAGGACCAGTCTCCACCCCCTAGTGACGTCGGGGTATAGTTAAACCTGGGCGCTTCAGGCTGAAGTCCTGTAGCTCCAGGGGCTTCATGTTAGTCAGGGAGTGGTGAGGATGGTAACCCCACCTTTTCCCAACTCGTCATGGGACGAGTTAGCAAAGGGTGGAATAGAGACTAATGGAAGACAGAAAGCCAGGCAACCGATTCTGAGCAGTATGTCATCAGGTTTTTGAAGTTAATATTAACTCTCGTTTCGTTCCTTGACTGTTATTTAGCTCCATCATACTGCCTGAAGGGTTTTTTCAAGACATCACCTATTTTCATTGGACTGTCTGTGTGGACTTTGCAAAGATGTTCGGCGTGTGTCAAACTTGACAAAACTACTTAACGTTAGGGAGCCCCAGGACATAAATTGGATATCGGGAAGCTCAAGATAAAATAAACGGTACGCAGTGTGACTCGTGGAAAGCAGCTAAACAACTATTGTGTAAAAAAGGTTATTCAAACAACATTTAAATGAGTATAAGTACTGGCAGTGTGTGTGGGGAGGTAGGATGAACCTTGGCCGTCAACAAGAGCGTCCTGGAGATGTCACTGGCACCAGAGCGAGGAGAGTGCCCTAGTCTGGGAGTGTCCTAATAGGTAGACTTGCATAAAGCTGCCCTCAATTTAGCAGTTTCTGAGTGACGTCAACTCTCTAATAAACCAGTGAGGAGTTAGGGGAGGCTGGGGACGACATATATGTACTGGAAACATTTGCCACATAGATAGGGACGTGGACGACATATATGTACTGGAAACATTTGCAAAATAGATAGGGACTGCTGTGATGTTATTTTACTGTGTGTTGTGGCCTTTGAACTTACACACCATGGTCCCTACGTGACTTCACAGAGGTCCAGAGGACCAGAGGCTATGGTCTTGCTAAAAAATGCAGAATTTAGGAGCCGTAAGGGTTTGAAGTTCTTAGCATCAGTAGAGCTTGTCTCTCTTTGGAATGTACAGTTCCTGTACATTTCTACCTCTCTAGGTTGACCGTGTAGATACCTCAAGCCGCTGTGCATCGAGACACATAGTCTCCTTGGATACCTTCTGCACTTTCTGCGTGGGCACACCAATTTGTGGATACAAGTTATGTGTGCACATTCAAATAAAAAGGACATGTTTTTATTTATCTCTGCTTGCTGCATTTTTGATGACTCTAAGCAACAGGCTTGCTTTCCCTGTACACTATTGTCTAAGTGTTCTCAGTGTGTATCCGACCGGTTGTGTAAGCATGCTGTATGTTTACATACCCCACTTTTTCAGCATATCGTGCAGTATTAGCTTGTAGATGATTTTCCCAGAGCATATACTATGACAATGCTATTTGTGTTCACAATAATATGCACACAAACTTAGTTTATTCCACACACACACTGTGTATGGTATATTCATGTGTGAGCTCTGAATGAATACAGTATAATGCATGCTTAATATTAATGTTTTTTTTATTCCTTGTCTGTATATTTTATAGGTTGTATAGTTTCTGTGTGTCAAACTGTGCATGTACATTGTGGTTGCCTAGGAAATGGCTACCGCTTACTAAAAAATATCATGGTCCGTTAACGTGACACCCCAACTCTTCAGCCAAGCCCAGCCGCACCGCTCTCAAACTTCACCAGCCACCACCGTTCGTACCCTCACTTTCAAATTGCAGTGTTGACTAATCCAGAGGGACCAAAAGCTCCATTATATTGTGAGATGTGTGACTGAACCAGATCTCAGTGAATACAAGTAAATCAAGGTTTTGGCCAACAAAAGCATCTGCAATTTCCATCCTGTAATTCACTGCTGACATACAGTTGTGAAGAATGCATAGCAGTGGTGAGTTCACAGTTTAATGAGAGGTGCTGCCAAGGGTTCTACCTGGATATGTTGACACATCCCGTCGATAGGACGAAATGCCGTCGACATACACAGCTATAAACACATTTCTCATCTGCTTCAAGCAAATCGCATGATTTTGATATTTCTTGGACTCAGTTTACACATTGCTCTGTTGCTTCTTTACTCAAGTATAAACATGTATCTATTGCCATTTTCAAATAATTTGTAATCATACTTTTGGCTATACTTGTCACCACCAGCAAAGAATGTTCACTTTTTCACGAAGAGCGTTCACAATATAATTTTTTCAGTATTGCTCAGTTTATAATATCTTACAAAACAATACTTAAACTTATTTTCAACTTAGATTTGGTTTCACGTCTGTTATTTAATGTTTTTGGTTTAATCTCGTTTGTCATTGGTGAGTTTTATATATGTCATATAACAATTCAATGCTTAAACTCATAATACTTTAATTGATACCTTCTGTGGACCCTGATGGTTTGAGATAATGTCATGGAGCTGGTGAGCATTTTTTATTTTCATAAACAACCAGAAATAAAGAGGTTGATTCTGTAAAACAAAGTTCTAATCGGCCTGACACACTAGGATTTTTGTACGGAGTATCAGGGCAAATGGTCTTTTTCGGGATTTATGGCATAACTTTTGACCCGCCAGCCTCGGAATGAATCCTCCAGCCTTGCAGAACTCAAGAATGAGAAAATATATATAATTTTTGTTATAAACTTTGTTTTGTTGATTTTCATATAAGAAGCAACAAAAACAGGCAGTTGGATAGTCACAAGTACCAATCAGGAGAACCCCTATATCAACATTTCATGACTACTAAGAAAGAGAAAATATTAGCTCCAAAAGGAAAGGACATCTTTCTATACTCTGAGTCATATTAAACCGGTAATCTAAACAATACGTAATTGGTTGCACCCGAGGCCTTCGGAATATTCCCTACCAAGATTTTATGAGCCAAGGTGTCAAAAAGTGATTGGTGTTCTAGAACCAGACCTTGCGCGTCTTCTGCGTTTAATTGTTGGTCTCTGATCATTAAAGTGTTGGGTTGGCTAAAAAATGAACGCTTTTAAAAAATGCAAAAGAAATGTTCATTTAAAACCATGTTTTGCTTTTCACTTAAGGTAAATGCTAACAAGGGTTATTAATAAGTAACAGCGTGTAAACAAAAAAAGAAACATGGATGGAACTGAAGAACTGACCAGTTTGATTGTGCACATTCGAATTTGATGATGAAGTAACTGAAGGCAGCATTCAGCATTTGCCTTTTTATTGCCCTACCGTACTAAAACGGTGTTGACTCCAGGCAATAAAATTATGAGGCACATATATTCACAAGCATTTGAGGACAACTAAGCTCTTTGAGTCAACACGAAAAAAAACGTAAAATGATTTCCTGAGAAGGGGACCCAACTGACTTGTAAACGTTTGCAAATTTGAAAATCTCGTTAGCCTGCATAATAGTGTCAATTGACCATCAAATTTAAATAAACACCCACGCTTCATTAAATGCTTTATTTTAGAATGACACAGGCGTCCTTTAATTAGTCGACTCTCGAGATTCAGGCTGAGACATTCTTGGTCTCACAGGGGAGTCCACAGACTCATTTATATCAATTGAGGTGGAGACTTTTTTGCATCGTTTCTTGCCCTCAAGCATCACTGGGCCCTTGTTCTGAAAAGCAGTGCTAACACATTTAAGGACTGTACAAGAGCGTTTGCAAGTAATGAAAACAATGACAATGTTAGAATCCAGAATCTATAAAAAATACTGTTAATAATTGATGAGGCAATTCAGGTAGGAAGAACCTAGATCTTTCTGCTCTTTGGCTGTAGCAGAGAATATCATAAAATACATTCTAAATATTCTGTTAAAAGGCACACCCTTGTTTGAGTCACATTACAAAGTTAATTTATGCTCTGTGTATCAGAGATGATCAAGCAGTCACAATATCTGCCATCATCATATGAAGGGATGCTGTCAATAAATATTTGAGTGCTGCCATGACATGAGGTGCTGTACCATGCGCCGGAGCACTACCACGAGAATAAGGGTGCCATGATGCAGGCAGTAGCATCAGTGTGTGGCCCACTTAGCTAGAGTACAACCTAGTATGCGAAGGTGCTGTGCCATCAGGGTGCATCTTGATTAAACAGCGTCGCAATCAGGATGCATCCTTATGTGTTGTGAATATTCATTAATTTGTCAGAGTACTGAAAAATGCCAGACAACTTCTCATTCTGTTATTATCCGGCCAGTGGTGGTACTCAATATGCTAGCCTGTGCAAGTAATACCAGTTGATGTCAAATAGCAAGCAGCAGGGCTCCTTATTTGCCCTGAATCATCCAAGTTTTGTGCATTTGGTTCTCTTACAGTAAAAAAGATGATCACGTCAGGCTTTTCAAAATGATTTCCCAATTTAAATGATCAGAATTATTGTGAAGCTCACTGTTTTTAATGTTGTTGAACTGATTCAAATCAGCCGTCCTTCTTTTACGGCCAACCAGTAGCGAAGGATGATTTTGGATGAGAAATCCTTTCCCCTTTTTAACAGGACTGGCGTCAGCCAAAACCTTTTTATTTTACTAAAATATGTATAATATACTTACATAGACAGGCTTTCACCCATGTCGCTTCGTTCAATGGTCTATTATTGTGTCATCCAGATTTTGCGTTTGCCCACTACAGTATATAGTATGGGGCAGTGGGGCAGCCTACTTAGGCCAGTGGTAAACTGGTTGCCTCCCTTTCGTTTTAGATTTTCATCATACATTTGTTTTCCTTTTTGAGGCTGACTGTGCCCACTAAGGTCCACATCTACTTATCATTTTAACCATATTTACTAATCAGCTGGATATTGAAGAGGTGAGAAAAAGCCTACATTATTACGTAATTTCCCTCGCAGTTGCCCTTTCTCTGAAATAGGAAATTAGCAAGGTCCATTAGCATTGGGGTCTTATTATTGTTCAAAATGTTTGATGGACGTTTCTAGCTCATCCACCCTTTCTTTACTAGGATTACCACTTTCCATAGGTTGTGTTAAACCCTTTTTTGATATCCCTGTTCTATCACTTCTATTAATCAGGAGGATCTCCGCACTTTTTAGGCTTGGCGATATTAGACTTTTTTGATATTGCTATTTTACACTTATTTGATATGAATGTTGTTTTCCGCTTGCAAATATAAAAATGTCGTTCCTGGTTAGAAAATCTATATACTAAATATGATATGTATGTTCTCTCCCTCTGTACAAATAAAATTGTTAAAAATTGTTATCTGTGTTAGTGATACTTATATATATGTATATTTGATGTGTAATTGTTTACAGCCCTGACAAAGTTCCCTCTGGCAAATTGGGAATGAAACGTGTTGGCTGTGAGCCAGTTTTAAAGATTGATTAAATAAAAGAAGTAACTTTGGAACGAACTTGGCTTGCTTGATTTACTCTGCAACAAGTGCACCATTTTTCTTGAACATTTGGCTATTATCGGCACCTCCGGAAGGCGGGTGCAGGAAGTGATTGCACCACTCACAAATAGAATGTACATAAGGATTCGATGTGCTTGACCCTAGACTACCCTTTGTTATTTTTCTGTTCACTGGTAAACTTCACTTTGAGTGACTGCATTTTGCTCTTTCACAAGGAACACATCCACACACAAGGTAGTTCCCTTCAATGCCAGTGTTTCTTTTTTTATATTATAATTACTTTAGTGTTACATTTGAGTTTAGAGTCTGATGTGATAGCAGGACGTTTCAGGTGTGAACACAGGGCACATCACATATTTTTCAGCTCCCATCTCCTGCCAATACTGTTTCAAATTCCAATTGCAATGTTTTGCTTTTCTGACTGCTGCCATTACACAGCATATCAGATTGTGTCCATTAGAAATTGTTCTTTATTAAGTTATCCTCGTTTTACTTTCTTTCCTTTCTTTTTTCTGTGGTTCCTTCCTTCCTTCATTCATTACATTCGTTCTTTCCTTTTTTCCTTCTATCCTCCTTCTTCCTTCCTTTCCTTCCTTCCTTTTTTCTTTCCTTCCTTCTTTCCTTCCTTCGTGATTTTCTTTCTCCAGCCTTTCCTTCTTTCTTTTACTTTTCTTTCTTTCTTTCCTTTCTTCTTTAGTTCTTTACTTTTTGTCTATTTTCTTGCCTTTTTTCTAGCCTGGTTGCCTTCTCCCTTTCTTAAAGGCAAGAGGCTTGCAGCCAATGCCAAACTGAGTGATTTTTTTATGTTTGTGTTAGCTAAAACCTTTTGATTTTACTAAAATTATGAGTATAACATAGTTATTTAAAGGGAGTCCAGCCAAACTTCAACCATTAGTCTGTGTTTGGTGTCATTCACATTTTACTTCCACCCACTCCAGCATTAAGGGAAAATGAATCAGCCTACTTCAGCCGTTTGGCTCACTTCACTTCGAGTGACAGCATGCTACCCTTTCACAAGTAATATATCCACACACAAAGTAGTTCCCTTCAGTGCTAGGGAGAACAATGGTACTGTGTGGGTTTTTCTTAGAGCAAAGAAAACTGTTTTGCCTTTAGCAACTCCCAAACAATAAAGTTTTGCAAAAAACATGACAAAACAAGAATTGATAGAAAAGCTGGTGGCCAAAGAAAAAAGACCGATTGGCTTTGCCACTGGTTGTATTTCATGTCTCCTCTAATTTGTTTATGTCTGCCCTACTTCACATATTTTTAAGACTGAATATTTTGTTAATGGAACAAAGAGGATTTTAGCACAACCGATGATACAAAATATTATGCATGGTACCTGTGCTAGTGCAATCACCTATGTCTTATTTTAATAGAGGTTTAAAAACTGTATCATGAATTACCCATGTTTCCATGTTAATGGTGCATCTGTCACCAACACAGATATCATATTGTCCGCATGGTCAGAAGTGAGAAGCTTCTTATACAATCTTCTATTCAAACCCAAAAAATCATTCTTCCCAAGTATAGCAAATTACTCCATTCATATTGAGCAATATAAATATTGCCATTCCAACCAATCGCAGACCTTATGATCAATGCGTTGTTTTCAGTGTTTTTAGAAAATGAGTACCCCATCACGTGCACATAGTATTTACATGAATATCAGCATGGTGCAATAAAATTGTATTTCTGCATTTTGGGGGGGTAGGGGGTTGAATCTATTTTTCTCCTTTCCTGCAAAATACTTCCAGCTGTTCATACATTTGATGAATCAACAAAACGCTTAAATAATGACCTATCATGATTAGCCCACACGCACACCACAAGTATAATATTCTAATACTTTTGTATTTCATTTAAATCTGCGTACAATTACGTACACTTTTTTTATCAAAAACTACACCACTGCACTGACAAATCAAGGCCAAGAATAACAAGAACGGGTAGTTACAATAGGCCTTTAAATTGTTCACTAAACACTGTCACGGACAATTTATAAATCAACAGCTCTGGTGACCTATTTTATAAAAATGAAAACAATACTTTTAGAAGTCCTTTGGATCCAAATTTAAACAAATAATAGATACTTTCTTTTTTTTTAAAGTCTTGCTCTTCTTACCATCGATTGTATTGGTTTCGTACTTTTCAGTATTCTATCTCTACCTTATAAAAACAATATTTGAAAAAAAATTCCACTCAAACAAGGAACAATTACTCTAAATCCTACTGATACATTACTCCAAAAAAATCCCAGAACAACGAACGAAAAATTGGGATCAAACATAAGATATCAGATGGATAACTTGGCAACATAGTTCAAAGAACTAAAGGCTTGACCTTCAACGGCAGGTCATGGGTTTGAATCTATGCTGACCTAACAGTTTGTCCTCCTCCCAAGGTCGGTAAATCAGATTGTATAATGGTAACACTTGTTATTTAAAGCGCTTGTAGCATAACTCTGGTATAGGGTGCTGTTATATTGTGAGACATTAAAAAATGCAATAGCACTGCATTATTTCGGGCCGTGGCAACTGCTTCACATTTACTACACGAGCCCACTGCCTTTAATTGTATATAGTCACGCACTGCGAGAAACAAGTTGAAAAGCCAGGCCCTGGACTTGACACATGGATATTAATAAAATATATGGCAGCCTCTTTTTAAAGAAAAACAAAGGAACACAAATGTCAGGTTGTTAACTGCAACCTTTTACACTTGGAGAATTCCTGCTAATAGCTGTAATCCTTTCCTCGCACTCAAACAAGCCAGGATGCCAAACGAGGAACGTCCTCACTTGTATTTTGGTCCCACATTGTATACGCCACCAGTCAGATTGAAGGAAGCAGGGAGTGAAATATATATACTGTTCCAGTGCAGATACTCCTAGTCATTTTTTGGTTATCGGGAGAACATCTAGAGTGTTGATCTGGTTTTACTCATTTCAGACAAACTAGATGTCACATTAACTACCTCCAGGAAGTTATTCCAAACACAAAATAAACTGTTTATGTCCCTGCTCAGAATGATAGCATGACAGATTGTTATTAGTTGAAGACAGATTAAATGCATGTCGTTGAATGCAAGCATGTGTTTACATTCAGCAGTTATGTACTCTCCAGTTCTGACGCCTCCTGCGGATAACACTGAAACAAATCAAATACGTTACAGAGCAGGAGAGCGGTGCAGAATGGGACAGTCTATTATTACACGGTGGGGGGGGGGGGTATATACGCCCCCAGTAAACACAAACACAATTGGTGTTTTCCAAACCAACGCCTGTATTGTAAATTAGGGACATATTACCTGCATTGAATAACAGCAGGGGTTTTCTGATGAAATGCACTACGTTAAAACTGGAGAGGGTACAGCGATTACCAACGTCCTCAGAAATCCTTCTCCCTCCACCCCCTGCCCCCACGCAAACAAGGATTCGTCTAGTGATCGGGGTTTAGAAGCCATCTGAACTCCGAGCCAAAGGGCTAATAGCATTTTGCACTCAGCAAATAGGTTGGATCATTCCAATGAGGAGCCTATAGTCTACTGCAGAGGTAGAATGCATTGCTCCTTAACTATAACATATGCACACAAGCATGTAGGGTTTTTATTTTGACTGTATCAACTTATTTATTTAAATATAATCCTGTATTTGAATTAAAATATATGGAAGAAGAAATTCTAAAACAATCAATCAATATGAATGTTAATGACCGTTGTGAATGTGTTTACTTTTTAATTCCTTAGCTGGATTATGATTTTATATTTTGTGAAATGATTTTATCAATTGTCTATTTATGATTGTAAGGGCTTTTGGTAGCATTATTTGTTTGGCCAACTTTCTGAACAACATATATATTCCAAACAAAATTAAAAGTAAATAAAACGTTTATCTACATAATCTAAGTGACAGACGAGTTTCAAAGCAAGGAACAACCACCATAAAAAACAGATGATGTGGAATGAGTGATTTAACTTTCATATTCCACGCTTTCCATAAACATTTTCCCCCAAGAAACAGGAAAGCCCTATTTTCTGTAAACAAAAGAGAACTTATTAAGTTTCCTAATTGGACCTCTGAAAACCTGCTCTTATACACTGCCTTCTTAGGAGACCGTAAAAGGGAGATAGAAGGTACATTTGTAGGGTCATTTAAAGGAAGAGGTTATTACACCAGTAACTGGGAGAGGAGAGCAGTTTACTGGAGTATTCCCACCTGGTACTTAAGCTTGGGAGAGGCCCCAGCCAAAACTTCAGGAAGATTCTTCTCACTGATGGGAAGAAATTGTATCCAAATACACCTTCTGTCCCCAGACATTCTTGCCCCTCAGATAATTACTTCTAGTGGTGAAGGATATTTTCTCACACTACATAAACCGTTACCTCCCCTAGAATGCAAACTTGACGACCTAGATATTCCACTTAGCCATATCTTCAAATTTGTCCACATTAAACTCAAGGGAAGATTAAAATGAAGATTATGAAGATTATAATAAATATAGAAATTCAGGGCAACACAGATGTCTGCAAGAGGAAAAGGCCAGATATTAAATGTGTTTCAATTATAGAAGCACAGACGTCTGACATAGCCTGATCCAGAAAAGCAGGTGCAAAAAGAACACATGATGGATAGGTGACAAAGGATAATCCGGTAAATACTGTTTTTTGCCAGCTCCAGACTCAGGACTATTATTGGTACACTGTGGACCTAATGAAGGACAGTCCTCAGGAAGGTAGTCTCTACCATGGCTAAGGTATCACATTTCACACGTCCCCACAATTCGGCCCAACAGCTAGCAGAAGAAATAGATTTATCTTGAAAGACCATCAGGGCATTTATTAATGTAGATACTGCAAAAGGCATAAATATATATTTTTTTAAAAACTACATTCCATATTTTTTGCAACCTGAAGGTTCAATAGCTAGTAGTTCGATTAGCTGCAAAAAAACTTCTAGTAGAGAATGGAGGGAATACTTTGTGGAACCATTAAGTTTGCATCATTGGCAAACAAATTTATGGGAACAAACTTGAATCTCAATATTGGCATGCCAGAAGAAGAATCAGATTGAGCCATCACATTCGGGAGAGTTGGTATCAGGGCTCTCTCCAAGAGAACTCAATGTTTAGGTTAGAAAGAAATGAGAGGAGTACCAAGATTGGCCGAATCTAACTTTCTCTCACCTAATTGATTCATGAGTTTGTTCTATTAATCGTAGATCCAGCAAAATCCGAGTGTAAACCTCAAAGAGGGGGAAGAAAAGGAGAAAGGAGTTTATAAGATGACAGAAACATTCCTTTATCAAGACAACATTTGTGGAAATGTCTATTATATCACCAATGGGAACAGCATACCTAGTACTGGTGGCTTGAAGGTATACAGAAAGTGCTCTACTACTTCCAAGCAAACCATAGCGTACATGGTGCCTTTTAGCTATTGGTCTAACTGTCAAACTATAGCTAAATGTTATATATTATATACGTATATAAATAATACAAAGCAGCAATTACCACAAATTGTGCATCCAAAGCCTAAGCACTGTCCAACACTCTTGCATATCCTACCTACGGTCAGTAGTGACCAGATGCCCGCTGTCAAGTGCACCTTAAAAGATTATAACATGGATACTGAGGTGCCTAAATGTTATACAAGCTCAAGGTAGTGAGGTGGCCTTCCAAAGAATAGTGAGCAGGTGCCGCGTCAACAGAAAGGAACCGTCAAAAAATCTAGAGCCGACTTTGCCGGTGTGTTGGCGGGTCTAAACAACAAGTATGTAATTTTCTGGCTTGTGAAGTCCGGGCCTATACCCAGCAACTACGGGACAATCCCCGAACATATGTTTGATATCTGCACCAGGTGCATAAAAACGAGGTCAGTCAGAGCTTGCAGTAGGGTGCATCCTGCTTAGTATTGTGGGTGTTAAATAGGCGCAGTGCTTGATGTTTCATTGGATATATTGGAAACTGCTGCTATGTGAGAACTTGGGGTGAGCTAGAAATGCAGCCCATTCCTTGTGCCCAAGTCTAATTCCCACTTCTAATGCAGATCCAGTAGAGTAAGGCTAGTACAGTCAGGAATGGTTCAGGCCAGCCAGGAAATTAATTATCTACCAGTAACTGTTGTGTAAAGAGTTTGTAGTGTAGGGTAGGCGGGTAGTACCACTTAGGAATGTCCCGAGATCTTGAAGAGCTACTGTGAGGAACCTGTGTGTCAAGAGCTGTCCTGCAGAGAGGCCAAATTGTTAGATCAGAAGGTCAATGGGTAGAAGAGATCTTTCCTAAAATAGGTCTCTCACACATTGTATTCCAGAGTTTTCTCAAGCTTCTGATGAGGTGGGTGTAACACTGTCTCGAAAACATCAAAAACATCACAGGGGGATCCGTGGAGCATAGTGTGTACTAGGCATAAGAAAGGCAGAGCCATGTGATTAGACACCTTGAACTATAAAGAGCAATTTGCTGAATGTGTGAGGGAGTTTAGTGTGTGGCAGAAATAGATCTCTGATGAAATCCAAGGCACTATGATGCAGTGACAGGTTTGTTTCATGAAGGAATTTCCCAGCCAACCAGTAGGAGGGCTATTGGAATTGCGTCGCTAGATAATAGTGTTAAAAATCCCTGGCACCAAGTCCCCCACAATCCATGGAAGTTTTAACTTGGACAAGGCAAGTCTCTGCCAGCCTGTGTTCCATATCAAATACTTCATCATGCTGTCCAGCGTACAAAAGGCACTCCTCGAAACACGGATGTGTAAATTAGCAAAAATATATAATAATCTCAGCAAAATAAATATTTTAGTGAGAGCAACCCTGAGACGGACAGGGGAGAGTTTTCCAGAAGCTGATCTGGGCCTTAAGAGCAGAGATTGTATGACATAGGTTCCCATCAAGCATGTCCACGTGTGGATGATAAATGTAAATGATGAGGTATTTAGGTCAGACTTTCCCACTAGATCTGGCACTCATCTACTTCCACCGACTGTCTTGGGCAATCAGGACTTAACAGAAATAAGCAGGTCTTCGTCCAATTATTGCCAAAGCCCAAAGATCTTCTGAAGGCTGTCAAGAGTTGTGCAATGGGAAATATCGCCGAGCGAAGGTCCCTAATGTAGACAAGAATATCAACTGCATAAAATGACGCTGTATGAGTCTCATCAGAAATCCAGATACCCCATGGATTACCCTCATAGAATATGGTATGGATGAGACACTAGTACATTCGTTAGAGTACCTACAGAGAGACCAAAAAGCCAGAATCAGAATTAATTCACATGGGAAAGTCTCTAATGGAGGGGTGTGTTTTAAACCCATTACTTTTTATCCTGTATATTAACAACGTACACATATTTTTAACGACTCTCACTAAAGATGTCCCAAAAGTGAATGGCTGCATGCTCTCATCCGTATTATATACTGATGACGCGGTTTTATTGGGTTGTGCTCCTAATGCCCTGCGTCTTTTAATACTGAGCTTTGTAGATTTTATAACCTCTTGAAGATCTATGCACCAATTAAAATTTTTTTTTATAATGGCATGAAACCCAAGGAGGTACTCACTAAATGTTATTTCTGATGGTAAGGAACGTTTACAATTAACAAGCACTTTTCCATATTTGGGGCTGGTTTTGGCATTAACCCCTTTAGTGCTGCCGTTGGCCGTTGCAAGCACTACCTCCGTAGTGCTGCGCACGTCCAACGGCCGACGCGGCCCCACCTGTTTCTTAGAACATTCAGCACTGGCGCTGAATGTTCGACGCAAGAAACGGGTTAAATGGTTGTGGACAGACCACACCATTTCTAGCAGGAATACGTTTTCCAAATCAATTAACACAGTACTTAGCCTTCCCAAACCCAGGAGGGGGGTGGTGGCATGTTACCTATTAAAAAGAAAATTCAACTCAGTGTACCCCCGTTGCAACTTATGGTGCTGAGGTATGGGACATTTCTAATTGTCACCACATCCAGTACGAATAGAATAGGTTTTGTCATAAGCTCCTGGGAGTCCCTATCTCCTCTTCCCACTATGTGTGTCATAGCGAACTAAAGTTACATCATAATGAGGACCTTCTTAGAGCACGCTCTGCTCTATTTTGGATAGCCATATGAAAGAACAAAGCTGCATCCCTTACTAGCGATATCATATTAGATTGCCTCCAATGTGAGAGGGACATGGATATCCCGTGTCTACCAGCAGTGAGAGCTAGTCTTTGCAGGATTAATTATAGTCATGTCTTTGATAGCCTGTCTGAGTGTACAAGCGTAAGGAAAAGAGACCTTCGGGTGGCCCTATACAGGTGCTACAGGGAGGACAGACTTGATAAGGAGTCCAGTAAACCTAGTGTAGCCAGGTTCTTGAACATTGTGTATGATCGCAAACGGTCTAGCTATTTGACCAAACCTATGGGCTGCTGGGAGCGTTGCCTTCTTTTCCATTTAAGGGCAGGTACCATGCAGTACCTGTTATGTTTTCTTCTTGGCTTCCCCAAAAATTTTGATTTTATCTCTTGTTCCTGTGATGGGCGCTGAGGGCAAACCTTATTACACTTTCTATTTTACTGTAAATACTATGTACAACACACTAAATAGTTTTTACTCCCTTTCTTCAGAAGATACTCATATGTTAATTATTTAGATGCATTCAGGACCCTCCTTGACGTAGGAGATAATGAATTAGTGTTCTGATTGACAGCTTTTGAAAAAACTGCTGTTAGGAGTTTGAAATTCAATGTCTACTGTTTAACCGCCTTTATTGTCTTGCAATGCACTGAAAATCTTATTAAGCATTCTCTCATCATGAACGTTATGAATTTGTGTGTTTTACTATATCATTATCTGACCGTGATCTTTTATGGATATGTTTTTTATGGTTGTATGTTGGAACAATGAGTTCCTCAACAACGAGTCCCTAAACCGCATGGTCTGTACTACAACTGTGTCTCTACAACAATTTTTCTTTGCCACACATTCTTTTACCACAAATGTTTGTTATAAAAGAATGCATGGTAAACCACCCCCTAAAATCTATTCCAAACCCCTCCCACTCCCTAAAATCTACCCCTTACCCCCACCACCCACCCCCTAAAACTTAGATGAACCCATCCAACCTCCTAATAACTAACACTAACCCTCCCAACCCCTGAAAACTAACCCCTCTTACACCCTAAAATCTAACTCAAACCCCTCCCACCCACTAACAACTATCAGGAACCCCCATCAACGAATAAGACCCCCCACTCCCTTAAAACTAACTCCAATCCCTCCCACCCCTAAAAACGTACACAAACCCCTCCCGCCCCCTAAAAACGATCCCAAACCCCAACCCCTAAAAAACAAAACCGAACCCCCTCATCCCCTTAAAACTAACTCAAACCCCTCCGACCCCTAAAAACGATTACAACCTCCCCCAATCCCTATAAACTAATACGAACCCCACACCCCCTAAAAACGAACACAAACCCACACCCTTAAAATCTACCCCAAACCCCCTCATCCCCTTAAAACTAACTCAAACCCCTCCCACCTCTAAAAACGATTACGACCTCCCCCAACCCCTATAAACTAATACGAACCCCACACCCTCTAAAAATGAACACAAACTCACACCCCTTAAAATCTACCCCGAACCCCTCCCACCGCCTAAAAACTCCTAACCCTCCCTCCCTAACCCCTGAAGCCCTCTTACCTCTCCTGTTCCTCCAACGCTCCTCTGGACTCCCCATGCGGAACACTAGACCCTCTTAGCCTGAACCATGCTTATGCGTGGTTCAGGCTAAGTCGTTATTCATGCAAGTCGTTGTAGACCCTATCTTGTGCCTCTTGTAAAGGTAAAAGGATTCGAAATGAGTTGACCAGTCTTTACTCTGGCAGTTGGCTTTGAGTAAATCAATGCAATTCATTGTTATAATCAGTTTGCAAACCAAAAACGCCAGAGCACAACAAACAGATAATCATAATACAGTGTATCAATTACTTTCTCTAGGTCAAAAACAAGGCACACAGCATAAGGCCTGCCTGTTTTTTAGGAGCCTGTGTAGTTGGTGTGGATCTGCTAGGAATTAAGCCATACTGACCTGAATCGACTAGATGTGGAATAAGTGGTAGTTATCTCATGGCTAAAACTTTTCTAATATCTTGTCATCATTGTTTAGGATGGCTAAGGACCTATGAGAGCCAACATCCAATATATCATGCCCCAGTTTAGGATTGTTTTGGGAGGCAATGGATCTGGTGTGGCCTGGGGATTCGTTCGGGGGTGGGCCTTTGGGGGCACTGTGGTTAAGAGTGGGAGATTGGTTCTTTGGGGAGCGGTCGGTAGTGAGGAGGGGGACATGTGGGTCAGTGTGTGGCGGATGTTTGTTCCAGGGCGGTGGTGTTCAGGTGCTCACACAGTGAGTGACGGTGGGCGTGGCGTGAAGAGTGAGGGTGATGTTGAGGTGGAGACATCGCATTGACGGCAGTGGTGTGGGCTTCTTTGGACGATGTTTGCAGAGTGGGGGGAGTTCATGTTGTGGGGTCGACGGCATTTCGAGCTCGGTTGTTTGGGTTAATCTTCGGGACATGCATGGGTGGGCGGGCTAGGTTGGGCTTGGATGCTGTTGGTGTGGCATACGGGGTGGCGGGCGCCTGTGGGCCGCTGCGCTCCTCTATGTTTGAGCGTGGGAGACAGTTGTGCAGAATCAATTCAAGAGGCGCAGCTGGCCTCTGTAAGGCATCATTCAGTGCCAATTATTTATTTTAGGAGAATCCAAGGCATTTAATGGGAACCTAGAGATGAAAGGCGGACGTGTCCTGCTGCTGTTGTAGCCTGCGCTGAGTGAGCGGATGGATGTAGAGGAGCGCAGTGTTTCGCAGGCGCTTGCCACCCCGGATGCTGCATTGGCAGAGTTCGGGCCCGGTTCGGCTTGCTAGCCTGTGTGCGTCCTTGAGATGAACTTGGGTGGTTGAGTTCAGGCGCCGTCGCCCCCCTGGAGCATGGGCTCCTTTTGCTCTGTGGGTGTCTTCTAGGGGAGTTTGTGTTGTTGTTGTCAATGCAATGTCTTTGTGTTGGTATCGCCCTATCTTTTCACGTCGCGCTGGTTGTCGCTTGTTGTGTGAGCGCCTGAGTGCTGTTGTTTAGGAGTGGTCTGTCGTGTGCTGACCTATATGTCCCTCTTGGTGTTGCTTGCCGCTTCCCTTGAGAGTTGATTTCCTGCTCTCAGTCGTGGTGCCCCCTGCAGGGTTGCTTCTGGTTGGACCTTTGGGCCGCACAGGAACGACTGCTTCCCCAAACAGCTTACCACCCCAGGTTCACGTATTGGGGTACCCTTGTTCTCCTTATTACCAGTTTAGAATTGTGCATTAATAGGGACTCTCACATATAAGGCATAAGGAGTCCTTCTTGAAGGGGCATGATATAAACCTCTGCCAGTCATGGAGCTAGGTGGTCTAAGTAGGTATTGTAAAACTGAATTGGGAGACCATCCAGTTCTGGAGATTTACGTGTGGCAAATTTGCACATTACCCCACATATCTTCTGCCCTCTTATATTGTTATTAAGTGAGTCTAAAACCTCTTTCCGTCTTCTATCCTGCGGCTATCCTTCTCTATCCAAATAACTGAATAATATGTCCACCACTCAAATTACTTCATATTTCACTATACTAATTTTCAGGACTAATCCTTTATGGGTTCCGGAGTAGCGTGCTACTCGCATGAAAAGCGCTTCAACACTCTTTCAGGGGTAACAAGCGCTATATGAATTCTATATGATTGCAAACCTTTCTCCCACTTCGATCCCCCGCTATCCTTCTCACTCCAAATAACTGACTAATATCCACCACTCAAATTACTTTCATATTTCACTATACTAATTCACCACTAATCCTTTATGGGTTTTGGGAGTAGGGTGCTACTGCCCCCTCAAAAAAATGGATGCGCTTCAACCCCCCATCAGGGGTTACAAGCGCTATATAAATACATACTTTTTTACTCTTCTATCCTTCAGAATCCAAATAACTGACTAACCTATCCAACACTTTAATTACTTTCATATTTCACTATACTAATTCAACACTAATCCCTTATGGGTCCCAGAGTAGCGTGCTACTTGCAGAAAAAGCGCTTTGACGCCTCATCAGGGGTAGTAAGCACAATACAAATGCAATTACAATACAATACAATACAACTAAATAACAGTGCCAAGAATTCACCAAAACGCATAAATTTCCATCAAACTCTGTAATGGTCAATGCAAGTTAATATGTTCGGGTGCATACAGCTCCCAATTCAGTAATCTAAAATCAAGAACTACGTCAAACTCAAACACAGCAGGGGGAAACATGGCGGCAGCCTGCTGAGCTGCCGTAGTGCTCCGTACCTGGTGTAGCGCTCTAGTGTTTCACGGGTCTCGGCTGAGACCCGGAAACACCCACAAACAATGTAGCACCTTCTGGCCAGGCGTGGCCAGAAGGCTTTAAATAAAGGGACGGTGGTCGCTCGTGGCTTCCGGTCCGTACCAGTTAACCGAGTGTGTGGTCTCCAATTACTGTTACCGAGGTACCTTTAGCCCGTGGCCCCTAAGTGTCTTGGGCCACGTCTTGCTCCCCTACACTGGCGACGAGGGTGGGGACACGTCTTTGGGCCCAGCGGCGGAGCAAGCGTTTCGTGAACAAAGCTGTGTACCTGGCATCCGGAGGTCTCCGCGTGTGTTGAATAGTGCCGTCGGAGGCTCCGCGACGCCTGGGGAGAAGGTGCGCAGCAGGAAGATAGTGCCGGTAAGCAGCGTGAGTGGAGCTGCGTCAGGGACCGGCGTGTTCAGCGAGGAGCGAGTGCAGGGCCGGCGGAGACCCGGTGAAGGCCTCGTGGTGTGCGCGCATGCGCAGGAGCGACGCCAGCACTCTCCTCAGCGCCGGAGTGGCGCGAAGTAGTCCCCGCTTGCCGCGTGTGCAGCGTGTGTCCCCGCGAGAGGTGCGGCCGATCCGGTGTGCGGATCCCTGTGCGGAGGGTGCTAATCTCCTGAACAAGCACTGGCAAATTCAATTAGAAAAAAAAAAAGAATGACATATCTGAAGTAAGAAAGACAAAGGAAGAGAGGTGTGGCTGAGTAGACAGGCAGAGGCACAGGCGTTTGGTCTCGCCAAGATTCTCCCTAGGAATGTCGGTACAAGATGGGGCAGCCACAGGAGGGGCACAACAGGTTGCGCCCCCGGCGCCAGTGGCAGGGCCAGCGGGACAGCAGGCCGTGAGAGCGGTGGTCCAACAGTCGCCGCATTCGCAAATCAATCCACTTCCACCGTTCAGCGCACTTATTGAACCGAACACAGCGGCGCCGAGATGGGCAATGTGGCTGCGACGACTAAACAATTATTTCACGGCAACTCGTGAGAAGGATGATGATGTAAAAAGGTCCCTTCTATTGCATTTTGGAGGGGATGAGCTCCATAAACTGTTCACACACTTACCAAACACCGGGGCGGCGACAGATTATAATGCAGCAGTGCAAGCACTAAATGAACACTTTGACCCTCAACTTAACCCTCATTATGAAAGATTCAAATTCAGACAATCCAAACAGAGAGAAGGGGAAACCATGGATGCGTTCCACGCAAGGCTCAGAGAAATGATAAGCACATGCCCGGACGACGATCAGACAAAGGAAGTAACAGCTCAACTGATCCAGGGTTGCCGAAGCAAGCACCTGAGAACACTAATTCTACGACAATCCCGCATCACTCTGGACGAGATATTGATGCTAGCTAGGTCACATGAACTGTCAGATGCACGTGCCACCGCGATGGAAGAAGCAATAAATCCATCTGCCAGCACTGAAGTAACCGTGAAAACGGAAAGAGTGGACGCCATACGGAGTAGCAACAGCGGTGGCAGAGGAAGATGGCCGAACCGGACGCAGCGACGCACGCCTTGTGGTGCCTGCGGATATGAAGAACACAGCCAAAATGGCTGCCCTGCACGTGGGAAAGCGTGCGCCAAGTGCGGCGGATTAAACCACTTCGCAAGCGTCTGTAAAGGAGGTGCAAGAGGAAACTTCAGAAGTCGGGAGACGGCAGGAAAGAAAGCTCCGAGCAGAGCAGTCAGGCAGCTTACTTTGGAAGACACCCGAGAAAAATCGGCCGCCATAGGAGACAGATCACAGCCCCGGTATCCACAGCGCCTAGATGACTCATCAACAGATGAGGAGGACGAGTGCTATTACGTATCATTTGTGAGTGAACTGAAGAGAAGACGGAGGCCACAACCGAAATGCGAAATACAGATCGACGGCTCGACAGTAACTGGTGTGATAGATACTGGGGCCACCATCAATGTGATGGGGTGTCAACACTATAATGCATTAAGACCAAGACCGAAACTAGTACCATCAAAAGCACGCATCCTCACGTATGGAAGCACAAAACCCCTACCCCTAAAAGGGAAAATGACTGTGCAAATAAAGGCGGAAGGGCAAGAACTAACGACAACATTTCATGTAATTGATCGAGAGGCAGATCTGCTGATAGGAAGTCACACAGCTGAAGACCTCAAATTGATAGCGTTTGCAAATGTGGTGAAGGCGCTACACACAGAGGAACTCCTCCAAATGTTCCCATCGCTATTCCAGGGTCTGGGTACCATTAAAAGACCGCCAGACAAATTGCACATCGACAAGGCAATACAACCAATAGCCCTACGACACAGGAGAATCCCGTTTCATCTGCGGTCAGCGGTGGAACAAGAGCTGAGGAACCTTGAAAAACAAGGGGTGATCGAAAAAGTGACCGGACCGACCCCGTGGGTGTCACCAATGGTAATTGCAGAGAAACCCCGACAACCCGGAAAAATCCGGATTTGTATAGACATGAGGATGCCAAACAGGGCGATCAAGAGGGAGAGGCACCTCACACCTACAGTTGATGACATCTTGACTGACTTGAATGGAGCACAGTGGTTCTCCAAATTAGACCTCAATGCAGGGTATCATCAGCTCAAACTAGCAGAAGAGAGTCGTTACATCACAACGTTTTCCACTCACTTGGGGCTGAGACGATACAAGAGACTTAATTTCGGCATCACCTCGGCGGCAGAGATCTTCCAGAACACAATCAAAGAGATCCTGTCTGGACTGAACGGAGTACTGAATGTCAGTGATGATATTCTCATCCATGCGAAAACGAGTGAGGAGCACCACAGAAGATTGAAAGCAACACTTCGGAGACTAGCTGAATTCGGGATTACTCTGCACAAGGAGAAATGTCAGTTCTTCAAACAGTCAATTGAATTCTTTGGATACGTCTTTGACTCGGAGGGAGTCAAAGTGGACCCCCGGAAGTCATCAGCGATTAAATGTGCCCCAGCTCCGACGACAGCCTCCGAGGTGAGGAGTTTCATGGGTATGGCACAGTACTGTGCCCGATTCATTCCACAGCTAGCCACGATTGCTGAGCCACGAAGGAACCTGACGAAGAAAGAAAACGCGTGGCGATGGTCACACGTAGAAGCGGAGGCGTTTGAAAAAATCAAGGCAGCACTGCTGGACAGCACGACAATGGCATACTTCGACACGGCAAGGGCAACAGAAATCCTTGTAGACGCTAGCCCCGTAGGGCTGGGCGCACTTCTCACTCAAGAATCAGAACCCGGGGTGTGGGTCCCACTGGCATTTGCAAGCAAAGCCCTCACTGCAACGGAAGCAAGATACTCTCAGATAGAGAGAGAGGCGTTATCAGTGAAGTGGGCCTGCAATCATTTTTACCTATATATTGCAGGACAGCCCTTTAGGATGGTCACCGATCACCAGCCACTCCTACCGTTGTTCAGAGGAACAGCTCCACACCCTCCACCCCGGATCGAAAGATGGGCTATTCAAACTCAACACTACCAGATGGAGCTAGTATACCGGCCGGGAGCAAAGAACCCTGCTGACTTTCTGTCGCGTCATCCCACGGGAAAGGAAGAAACTGGAGGTGATCAAGAGGTGCAGACGGAAGAGTTTGTGGACATGGTGTCACAGTTGGCATGCCCACATGCATTGTCGGCAGAGGACATCGTAAGTCAGTATGAACATGATGCTGCAATAGTCAAGGTTAAGACAGCCCTCGACACAGGGTCCTGGGAGAACTTTCTACGCAACGTAAGCGACTGGAGTGAAACAGATCGCAATCGGCTGTCTCAAATCTGGAGAGTGCACAACGAGCTAAGTAAGGCAAGCAATGGGCTAATACTGAGGGGGTCACGGATAGTCATCCCAGTGTCTCTTCAGGACCAGGCGACTATGTTAGCCCATGAGGGACACCAAGGGACAAGAAGAATGAAGGCGAGAATGCGGGAAAAGGTATGGTTTCCATACATGGATGAGAAAGTAGGCGGCGTGGTAAAGAACTGCCGGGCGTGCCAGCTAACCAGTGCCCCAGACACTCCAGCTCCGGTCATCACAGAGGAACCCTCACCCTCACCATGCAGCTGGATCAGTTTGGACTTTGGCAGCTTCCCTGACGGGAGAGTGACAGTGGTAATGGTGGACAGCTACACCAAATATCCAGTGGTAGAGTTAGCAGCGTCTACCAGCTTCGCAAATGTGCAACCGCTGCTTAGCAAGACTTTTGCATTGTTTGGCATTCCCCAGCGCATTAAAGCAGACAATGGACCGCCATTCCAGGGCAGCGAATTTAAGGAATTTCTAAAGGAGCTGGGCGTAAGACATCATCGAGTCACTCCCCAATGGCCCCAAGCCAATGGTGAGGCAGAACGTTTTATGAGAACAGTTAACAAAACCATACGAATTGCAATGGTGGAAGGTAAAGACCCGGAGATGGCACTACAACTGTTCCTGAGAGAATATAGAAGTACCCCCCACAGCACCACCCAGAGATCCCCATGGTCACTGATGTTTGCTGGACCAAGGAGAGATCGATTGCCCATGGCCGAAAACTGGAAACCAGCACCATATGTACCTGCTGACACTCAAGAGAGAAGGAGGAAGAACAATGAACGGGCAAGCCATAAGAGGAGGGCTCAAGACAAAGAACTAAGCCCGGGGGACATAGCACTGCTGCGAACCAGAAGACCAGGAGTAAAATTCCAGACACCATATGAGACCGAGCCATGGGTCATCAAAACAACCAAAGGCACAGCGGTGACGGCACAGAGAGACGAAGAGGTGGTAACTAGGAATGTGTCTTGGTTTAAGCGTATTCCAGCAAGGCCCGAAAACCAACAAAGTGGTGAAAGACAGGACATCGACATAGCAGAGCAAGCAGAGATCAATCTCCACACGGAAGACACTGTGGACACACCCGAGTCTCCGAGAAGATCAGAACCTGAACCACGACCAAACAGAGGAAGTGGAGGACACCATCTACGACCTAACCCTCGACCAAGTTCGAGGCTAGCTGATTTTGCATGTTGACTCATTTTTATCAATTCAGAAGAAAATAAAATACCAAGTTGGAATGGGATGTAGCGCTCTAGTGTTTCACGGGTCTCGGCTGAGACCCGGAAACACCCACAAACAATGTAGCACCTTCTGGCCAGGCGTGGCCAGAAGGCTTTAAGTAAAGGGACGGTGGTCGCTCGTGGCTTCCGGTCCGTACCAGTTAACCGAGTGTGTGGTCTCCAATTACTGTTACCGAGGTACCTTTAGCCCGTGGCCCCTAAGTGTCTTGGGCCACGTCTTGCTCCCCTACACCTGGGTTCCAGTCTGTGCTATCTTTCTTGACGGTGCCGGATTTTAATTTAGCGATGCGACCTCTGATAAGCTGCCGGCTGTTGTCTGGCTGAGCCGAGAGCTGGTTGAGCCTTCCTCGAGCGATTTGTGTTACTTTCTTCTTTCGCGGCATATCAGCGTTTACAAGCCGCCGCCGTCTTCATTACACCCCATGTGTTTGGAAGGGGTGTATTCTTCGGCAGAAACTGCTGCGGCCGGATCAGTGCTTTTCCCTGCGAGCCCGAGCCTGAGCCCGAGTTCACCTGAGTTAGTGCCACTGCAGGCATTGAGCTTGCAGGTTTGGAGCCTTGCCGCCCTGGAGCTCCGGAGAGGGAGTAGGACCCGTAGTCTCCTCCCGGGTCGCCGTGGTGCAGCCGTTGTGACACCCAGCATCAACATGGACGAAATACCGAAGGAAGGAGAGCTAATTGCTGTCTGTTGTGGTCATCGTACTGATGAAGGTAGTCGGGGCTCGACGCTAGCTGGAGGGACCAGCAACCCAGGTGAGTCCTGTCCTTTAGTATCGGGCTGTGGCTCACTGGAGGCCGAAATAGGGGGGGGCGGCACACACAAGAAAGGGCAAACGTAAAGGGACAAAAAAGGGCTAAAAAAGTGATAAAAGTGCACAAGTCCTCGTACAAGCCCCGTATCCTCTACATCTACTGACTTCAACTCAGGCCCCAGGTTATATTTAGAGGTGGCCGAGCCAGTTGTGCATATTATCGCTGGTAACGCGAAAAAGAAAGTTTCTTCCTTCCTGACAGGGCAGGTTAAGGCTAAGCGAGCCTACACATGTAAAATAGCTAGGGGCTCTAAAGATTCTAAGTCCAAACCTAATAGCTCTACCAGTTATGGGTCTAAGATAACTCCATCGCTTAAATCTTACTTTAAAGTGGTTCCACAAGTGTTACTACTGTCAGATAAGCTTTCGCCTGAACTTTCCCCCAAGGGCTCTCCAGGAAAGTCATTAACTGAGGTTCTGGGCCCCGAGGAGGCGGTGAATATTGGGGTCTCGCCAAGCAGTATTTCGATCGGTATGGCAATGGATAGAGTGGTGGGGTTAGATATGGCTTTGGATATGAGCGCTGTGAGGGCGACGACTAATATGGATGTTATAGCTGCATCAACTGTATCAACTGAAGACAGGGACAGAGAGGATGAGATTGCTGGCGCCCTTCTTGAATTAAGCAAGAGCCCGGTTCCTTTACTAGAAACCTCTAGGTTCTTTGGTCGTCCTCCGCCTCTCGCCCTGGTTTTGGCTCCGCCACTTGTATTGGCTCCTCCATTCCTGACATCAGGTCCCCTTGATGGGGGTTTGTTGCAGGGGGATAGTATACAAGGTGGTGCGTCTGCCCACCTCTCTAGTGCCTTGCCTGACAATTGTGATAATACAACCCTGGCCACCTCTTTCCAAGCTTCCCTACAGTTAATGTTTACATTTTTGTCTGCAAATATAAACAAAACGGGTTTGAAACCTCTGCAGCTAATCAGGCCGCCATTAGGTGCTTTTGTGAGTCTCTTGACAATAAGATCAGTGGTCTTACTCTAAGAACAGAAACATTAGAGGATACAGTAACGGGCTTGTCTCTATACCTGGATGAAGCGAAGACGGATATCATTAAGCTTAGTAAAGAAGATCAAGCATTGGCAGAGAGGATGGAAACGCTAGAAAATAATGCCTGACGGAATAATCTCCGCATCTTGAATGTTCCGGAGGATAAAGAGGGCTCAGATATTAAGCAATATGTCATCTTGCTGTTGAAGGAAGCATTACTATTGGATCAATCTGTGGAAGAACTAGCTCTAGATATTCAACGTATTCATAGAGAGCCCTTCAGAAAGAACCCCCAAAGGACTAAGCCCAGAAAAATCTTGGTCAACTTCCACACGTATTCTCTTAAGGAAGCTATTCTTAATCTGGCCCTTCAAGCATAAATCTGTGAGTGGTAAGGGATTTAACTTTCAGATCAGATCCGATCTGTCTAGGGCCACCCTTGACAAGCAGTGGGAGTTTGGGAGGAAGTTTGAGGCTTTTAGAAGCTATGGTGCGGTAGCTCAATTAGTTTTTCCTGCTGCATTGCGAGTAATGTATAAAAACAGTATGCATAATATCAGGTCGGTGCAAGCAGCGGATGAGCTATTGTTGACTATGGGGAAAGATAAAAGAGCGTCAGGTTAGGTAAGGTTTGGTAAGGTTTTTGTAGACCAACATATCTGCTATTTAGGAAGCCACCTAGGAAGGTACTCTAAGTATAGTGAAGAAACCTTTAGTGAATTTGAAAGAAAAAAAAAAATGGAAAATAATGTAGTTTAATATGAATGGAAAAAAAAGAAAAGGGTCTATTAGATATAAGTACTGCTTTGTAGTACTGTAGTATAGGTAGTATAGGGGCAATGGTGTGTAGGTTTTTGAGTTGGTTTCTTTTTTATCTGTTTTCTCTTACCGGTTATGGATGGGAAAACATCTTCACCAGATAGATAGAGCAAGGGTTTCCCGGGGGGGTGGAAGGGTAGACTAGGGGGGTTTGGGGTTGCAAGGGAAAAATCTAAAAATGTCCTCATTTTCGTCTCAGTTTGGCTTTGAGTTTGTTACTGTTGCTCGAGGGACATGTGGTTATTTTTCCTTATTGTCTGTTTGCATACTGGTGGTTTTGCCTCTACAATCTTTGCAGTTTGGTTACAGGTGTTATTGGGCGGAGGGGGATGGTAAGGGTCATGGTGGGTGGTCTCTATCGCAATGAGTAAGTTAATGATCCTCTCCTGGAATATTAATGGCTTGCACACTAGTCCTAGAAAGAATAATATAATGCAATATCTTCGAGACCCAGATGCGCAGATTATAGTACTCCAGGAGACCCACCTTTCGGTGGTTAAAAAGAACAAGTGGATTGATCTATGCATAATGACATCGCAATCTACACACATTAGAGGTGTGGCAATAATTTTCAAAAAATCAATAAAGGCGAGATTGGTGTCTAAGTTGGATGATCCTGGCAGCAGGTGGGCAATTGCATCAGTGATCATAGCTGGGTCTCCAATCACTATAATAGGATACTATGGTCCAAACCAGGATGACCCGTTAGCCTTGAAGACCCTTTTTTCTCCCACCTGTACTTATTTCCCGTACCGGTTATTCTCGCAGGAGACTTCAATATAGTTTTGGATCCGCTTTTGGATAAGTCCCCTTCTAACAGATCTAAGATCTTATCTAAAACTAGGTCTTTTCTGCTCAAGAGTATGAAACAGCTGGGATATATTGATATTTGGAGAGAAAAATATGGGCAACAAAGAGGTGTTACATTTCGTAACTACAGGTACCATCATCAGTCTAAAATTGATTTTATTTTGATCAGTCAAAAATTAGTTAATCTGGTGAAATCTGTTTCCCACCTTCCGTTTCATTTATCTGATCATGCGGCCATTCATTTAGAACTGGAGGGGTTTCCTAAGACCCGTTTGAGAAACTGGTCATTTGATCGCTCATTGCTCTCTTCATTGGATGTTACTAATGCTCTTAATGTGGAGGTCCAGCATTTTATGGACAGCAATATTGGTACAGCTTCCCCTGGGTGTGTATGCGACTCATTTAAGGCCTTCTTAAGGGGCCTTATAACAAATAAGGCCACATACAAGAACAAGATCTATAGGGAAGCAGTGGCTTCCTTGGAATTGGAGATGGCCAGAGTGCAAGTAGAAATAGCTATGCACCCGGATGTCCCTGTTACCTTAGTACAGGAGTGGCAAAATAAACTAGTTACTCTAAAAGGGGAACTGGGTTCAGTTTTGAATGCTCGGGTTCTAGAGAGGTGGGAAGCAAGCAAATTAGCTCATTTTGAGTATGGTGAGGGGGCTGGAAAGCTGTTAGCCTGGAAGACAAAGGCCGATCAGGTTAGAAATAATATCGATTCCATCATTTCCGGCGGTATAACATACTCGTCCGATGAAGATATGTTTATGTTTAGGTGATTTGTATTGCGCGCAAATACCCTGGGATGTCTCGGCGCATTAGGGGTGCCTTTCTGGAATTTTTTCCTGAAATATACAGCGAGGACAAAAATATTGAAATTAAACAAGTTGAAGACTGGTTGGCTGGAGTTTCTCATCCTGCACTGTCATTGGAACAATGTGTTGCCTTGGAACAACCAATCACCCAGGAAGAAGTCAGACTGGCGATTTCTAGCAGTAAAAAGGGTAGGGCAACCGGTCCAGATGGTTTGCCGTCCGAAATTTATAAGATCTTGGACTCAACAAATCTCCCTTTTTTTGACCCAGCTTTTCAATCAGATTCTCCAAGAGGGAACGCCCCCTCCTATCTCTTGGAATAGTTCCTCGATAAAGTTGATACTGAAACAAGGAAACCCGGCAACCTGTTGTGGGTCTTATAGACCAATTTCCATCTTAAATTCTGACTATAAGATCTTTACGTCAGTTTTAGCAAACAGGTTGGGGGCAGTTGCTACAAGTATCTTGCACGTAGACCAGAAGGGGTTCGTAAGGGGTCGCCAGCTTTATGAGTTGACTTATGACCTTATAGGTGCCATCGATATGGCATCTGTGAGTCACTTCCCCTGGCTGTTCTCACATTGGACGCCACCAAGTCCTTCGATAGGGTCAACTGGACATACCTATCGGGGGTCATGGAGAAATTCAACATCGGTGAGAAATTTAGGCGTGCCGTGAGGCTTCTGTATCAGAATCCATCTGCCTCTTTACTTGTAAACGGGGAATTATCAAACCCATTTAACATCCCGCGTGGTACTCGTCAGGGTTGCCCTCTTTCTCCCTTCCTTTTCGACCTATATATTGAGCCCTTTGCTCAACGGTTACGGGATGATTGTAACATCAAGCCCTTTATTTTTGAAGGGTGGGAGAAGAAGGTAGCCCTGTACGCGGATGATGTCCTCGTCTTTTCCTCTGAACTTCAGTCGGCTTTCCCAGCAGTAATTGCTCTTGCTCATGATTTTGGCAACGTGTCTGGTTATGAAATGAATGCCGCTAAGACGGATATTATGGTCTGGAATGATCCTGAGCCGGTGGCAGGGGCTCAGTTGAGTTCTATCCTATGGTATCTGGGCCTTAAAATATATAAGGACATAAACGAAATAGTTCCATCGAATTTTTCGCTTGTTGCCAAGGAATGTCATAGACTGATGAGATCTTGGTCTCCGCTTACTTTATCTTTATTGGGTAGTACACATTTGATAAAAATGTCCATACTCCCAAAAGTTTCTTTTTGTTTAACACCATCCCTCTTTTTTTTTTAACCCTCTATGATAGCCAATCTTCAAAGTGATATAAGTTCCTTTATTTGGAATGACCACACTCCTAGAATAGCCTGGAAAAACGTAGGCGTCGCAGAGAAAAGGGCGGTTTGGCGGCTCCTGATCTACAGCTATACGCGTGGGCTTTTCAATTCTCCCATGCCAGGATGTTGCTAAAATCGCCCACAAACTCTGGATGCGGGTGTATGTTTGCAGCATTGCTTAGAGGGGAAAAAATAGCTGAGCATGCGTTTTTGTTTAAATTTGGTGACCCCAAATTAAAAAAAAAAAGTAAAATTGAAGGTGTTGCGGGATATAGCTAAAACATGGGTGAAACTTAGGCGTTCTATAAAAATCGATTATTTCACAAGCAGGTCACCATTGTGGAATTCACCTGGGACCCAGAGTTGGCTTCTAGATAGTCTCGCAATACCACTGAGAGAGGCAGGAATAGAGGTTTGGGGAGACCTTTTTGTGGAGGGCTGCCTGCTTCCGTGGGAGGTTTTACTCTCTAAAATAGGGGCAGGACTTTCTAGGTTTAAATACCTCCAAATTAAAAGCTGGGCGCACTCACAGATTTCTGCTAAGGGTCAATTTCCGATAGGGGGGTGATAGTAATATAGTGTCCCTCTTACTGGATAAACCATTAACCAGGAAGGAGGTTTCACTCTGGTATAATCTACTATTGGAAGAGGTCGAGGGTGAGTTTCATCTCCCAGAGCTACTATGGGCATCGCATATTGCCAATCACAATGTGGAGAACTTGTGGTTTGAGTCTTTTCAGATCCTGTGGAACATAGTAAAACCCTCTTGGTTGCGCAGGAACCATCTTTTCACCTTACATAGGGCCTACTATTCGCCACAGAGACTTTCAAAATTCTCAAAAAATTCATCAGTGGCATGACCTAAATGTGGTTTGATGGATGCCTCAGACCTGCATATGTTCCTCGAGTGCCCACTGTTAGTGTCTTTTTGGAATGCGGTATGTTTAACACTCCCGACCGCTTTGGGCTCTCAAGTCTCGATATGTCCTGCTCTTATAATTTTTGGGGTTGCACCAGAGTTTCATGGTCCGGCTAAAAATCTACTTTTTTATAGTATCTTGCTGGCCAGACGAGAAATTTGTAAAAAATGGAAAGACCTGTTACCCCCTACCTTGTTGGACTGGCGCACCTCGGTGCTACAAACCTCTATAGTGGATTTATTAAGATCTGGTAACCCGGTCAAGAGAAACTTCAGGTTTTTATTAAATTGGTTATAATTGAGTACTTGACCACGGGTTTTTTTTCCCCCCAAAAAAACAATGATTAAGCTGCTTGGTATTCTCTTTTCATGCTTGGTATACCCAACAGCGCGTCATCGGTATAAGAATGGGCATCTGACTGCAGCAAATTACCCTCCTGGCTGTCTTAGTGTGGTGCTTTGGGTGTATGGAGACTGTACTGAGGGGTGACTTATTCCATATCGTTCAGTGCCCCTACCAGTTTATCTGCGACAGTACGTCCCTCTCCATGCACTGTTACTTGGTCACCAAGGGCGAACATGAGGACAAAAAAAACAACAAAAAAACTCAAACACAGCCATGACTGTGCCAACTATCCATGATATAATTGGTTATTCTATTAGATACTCAGAAATTTACTAACTGCCCAAAATGGCATACTTTCTTCACAAGAGAATGTGTATGTTGTGTTGTGTGTATTCTCCATGTTGAAAGCATCCCGATTCAAAGAAGGACTAAATCGTAGACTGACCATTCTGTACACAAAAATGCTCCAAATGGGAGTGGTGCAGTCATAATTTCAATCAAGCACGGCATATCCTGTACTCATTTACCACGATCAGCACCTTCATCAAAGTTTGCTTATTTACTATAATCATCTAAATATTCTAAATATTGTCCTTAACGTGCCTGCTTGGAATTTTTAGAAATACTATCATAAAAAGTCTGTGCAGCACTTTATTGGAGCCACCTTTAAAAAAGTCCTCATTTGAAAGCAAGAACTACCTTACAGGCAGACATATGTGAAAGGAGGCCAAATTGGAGTGACGCCCAGCCTGACCCCAAAATTTGTAAATTTCATCCTGAGTGCAGAAAAAAAGCTATTCTCTGATTGTGAAACCCAACATCAGTCGCATGCCTAGATTATTATTATTAATGAATGGTTTTGCAGGATATTGTTAATCTCATTAGTGTTAAAGGAACATTTGTAATCCCAAAAATTGTTCCTAAGGTTCAGTGTATGGCCCCCAATCTAAAGTTCTAAAAGATTTTATATGTTTACAGTAACTGAAATAAAAAATAAAAAAAAAGAAACACTGAGGTTTCTAAAAGATTTAAATTTCGCGTAGTAACCGGTAAAATTCAAATACTAAATCAATTATCTAGATAGTGTAGACCCATTCTGACCACGAGAAATTATCCATTTCAATTAACAGCTCAGAATGTTTTTTAACTGTTAGACTTTGCACAATTGCACTTTAATTCTAATTGCTAAATGTAAGACTCTGAACAAGTGCTTCTACCCATTGCTGCTAACCGTAAGATATTGCACAGGCACACCTTATTTAGTACATCTTCATTTTTGAAACACCAACCTATGTATTGCAAAATTGGGGATAGGACAGGCAGTCCCCATGGGAAGGTTTTTAACTTCAATTTGGAGAAGTGCTTTTTGCAACTGGTGCGAAATATGAAACAGTTTTAAAATGTACCTCGATATCACTCGTATTAGATGGTATTACATGTGTTTTTATTTTTTTATACTTGCAATTTTAGAAGTACAAATGTACCACAATATTTCTCAACAAAATGTATTATATGTGCTCTGTCGGCAAACGGTGTGATACTAGTTAATTTAATCAGGTGATAATTGGTACAATAATATTCTTATTTGTAATGATATTTATTAATCAACAAATGAAGTATTTTCTTCTTCTTGGAGTAGCGCCTTCATAATTACAATCAATCAGCTAACACAAAGATTATACTTATTTATAACAATGAGCGTCTTCACATTCTAAAAATAGTCCTAAGTACTCAGGAGAATCCCAGATACCTCAGTTCATTAAGTTGTTCAAACACCAGTTAACACCTTGATATTCCAACTATAGCCCTATTTGGTATTATCAGAGAGAACCAATCCAGAAAACGACCCACCCTGTAACTCAGTTCATCATAATGTTTGAACACAGAAATCTAGCAAATTGTAATATATAACAGATAGTGCTGTGATTCCAGTGTTGTGACATATATGTATGAAATTTGTAGACAATCATAAAACTCCCTTACATGACTGCAGATAACCTCGCATGATTCCTATACACAGGGAAATACAAATGGAAGTTGTAAATAAAACATTAAAAAATATGAAGCTAAGTTTATGTTTGTAAGAGGAGATAAAGAGCCCATTTATTGTGTCTCTCAAATCCAAAGGCTATTTTTATCTCAACAAAGTACTGAAGTTCATAGTCAATATATTTTTCCCCATAGTGTTGTCACTTGAGAGCCATAAGTCAAACCAAAAAACTAGATAACTGGCACCACAACATCGCTTAGAGTAGTACAAAGCCACTAACACAATACATGTCAACAGGAAACTACACATCATCCATGGTAACATATTGTAACCAGATACCCCATATTTTTCTATGTTTTTAGGGGCAACCCCTGGATTTGTAAACATATTACTCTGCTTTTGCACACCAGTTCATCCTTTGTACCTATTGTCTCATGGGGAGTGCCCTGGCAGAGCGCCAGTGTTGATCTATGTCTCATTTAACCAGTAACAGTCTGATTGGCACCAGGGTTCTGGTTGCATGTGGACTTCCGCCCATTTGTCTAGTAGCCCTACTAGTGCCATAATGGGGCCAGTGTTCATAGTTCTACCTATCACTTTGGAGAGGGTCGTCTGTATTCAGGTCCAATAGCTCTGTAATTACGGAACATGCCCACACTGTGTGGTAGAAGGTCTCCAGTTCAGTTTGCATCTAAGGCAGTTGTCTAGACCCTGCTTCATTTCACTGAGTCTCAATACGTTACCCTATGTAAGTACTTCAGTTGAATGAACTGAAGTCTAGTAGAGACAGTCAGTGATCTTGGTGCCGTCCTGTCTTCTGTCGGTCAGCCTTGTCTATTGGACATCCTGCACTCACCTATTCTGCATGGCCGCCATGTGATTGGGAGTACTGGCTACCAATGATCGGAAAAGTCTTGAAATGCCTTTATTCCTGATAACTGATAATGTAACCCATGCTTCTAAGGGAGTGTGAACTGTCAGTTTAAGTAGAGCACCTTTGTCTGCTTCTAGTGTGTGCTGCAACTGCAGGTAGTAGAATAGTTTGAGGTGCATACCAGAAAGGAGAAGGGGTGAATGTGATGCCCGTCCGAGAAGAATTTTCAGCCTGGATATACAGATTAGGTCACAAGATTTAAACCCATGGAGCATATTGGTATGATTCAACCAGGAGCCGTCCCAAAGTGGTGCTTCTGCTGGTGGGGCCCTATCACATTGAATTCAATGGATGGCTTAGCACCAACGCTCCAATGTCGTGGCAGTGGTCTGATTAAGCATGCATGTGGCCATACAGCATATGCAACATATCAAGTTGTTCAATATATTCTCATGGTCACTATTTAAACCACTTTCTACTGCTCCCAATCTTTTAATTCACATGGACTCAGTGTGACGTTATTTAAGTTATCTGTCCCCAATTATCGGATCAACCTCAAGTATATCTATGCCATGGAAGTGAAAGTCATCATGTGATTTTTTTTGTCACAAGTCAGAATATGTGATATTGCAGTACATCTCATATCACTCTGTTTAATAGCTCTCAAATGCTTTCATTTTCTGCTCTGCTAGTACTGCTAACGTAAATCTAACCAAAAGACATAGACCAATATGTTAACTGACAGTTAATATTTGTTTCAATGTTATAGATAGAGCTTCCATTGTATGAAAAGTTCATAATTTGATCAATGCCAGCCTGCGCATGCTACATCATCCACATATAATAGCCTTTAGTGGCAATCTTACACCAATTAGATTGCAGTCCAGATCTAGCATAACTTGGGCTGATGATGATCTTAATTGTTTTCCCTCTCCTACATGCAACAATAGCATGTTCCAAAATGTATTTTTTAACCATCTCATCATTCTTAAGAATGGACCAATGCTTTTTCAATATCCAGTTATAGCAGTTCAAATCTCTACCATAGGAAGTAATTAATATGATCTGATTACTCTTTGAAGTCTGCTTAGCCTTGTTGTCTATAAGTGTATCTTGATGATTCAGTAGTGAAACGCTTCGACTAACTTCTTTTAAGGTCTGATGTCCATAGACTGTTTTCTTAAATATCTGTTTAATGTCCTGTAAACTGGCTGAAAATTCATTATCTGAGCTAAAGTTTCTTCTAGCTCTAATCATTTCTCAGAATGGGATTGCCTTAATCCATGATCACGGGTGTAAACTACTTGCATGTAAAATTTAATAACACAAGGTATTCTTATGCTATATCTTTCTCTGAGTGTAACTTTTCCAATATATAATTCGACCTCTAAAAATGTGATTTCCTCTTTACTTTATGTAATTATAAATGATTTTTTTGTAAGATAAGTAAAAAAAATCCTGTAATTACTACTCTTCATCAGTCCACATCATAGTAACATAATCTATAACTATGCCCCAATAGTGGATCTTATCATTTCATCGTGTCCCACCTATGCTCCTTACTTGACTCTCCTTGAACCAACTCACAAAGACGTTTGCAAATGAGGGAGCAAATCTGGAGCCCATTGCAGTCCCCTTGTATGTCGTACCAAGACCAATAAAGTAAAAACAGTTATTTTCCAATATCAATTTTACCGTGTCAGTAAGTATTTCCATCTGTTTAATGTAATCAGCTGGTCTCCTAACCAAAAAGGTAGTCAAAGCTTTTAATCCACACTCTTGAGTAATGTTAGTGTATAAAGCAGTCACATCAAGGGTTATTCGCATCATATCATCACCCCAACTTACATTGTTTAACATATTCAAAATATGTTTAGAATTTTGTATATACAATGGCAGATTAGCAACAAATTGTCTTAAAAATATATCAACATATTCCAAGAGATTCTCAGATATTGATCCAATTGCTGATGTAATAGGTCTACCAAGTGGGAAAGACAGTTGTTTGTTAATTGTGTATAATGTATAAAAGAATGGGTGTCTCAGTTTGTTCTATTCCAAATATAGGTTTTCCTCAAAACTAAGATCTTGATAACACCATTCTTTGAGTCTGGTACTACTAATATTATATGTTGCTAACTGTCCAAACTACAATACTAATTCATACCAGTCAGTTGAGAAAGGATTTCAAAATCATAATTAGATCTGTTCATCACATCTACATTGCCCCCTTTATCTGCTTCCCTGATTATTATGTTAGTATCAAACTGTAGGCCATTTAATGCCATTATCTCCTCCCTGGTAATATTTCAAATTTGATGATATTTCCTCTTACACATTTTTCTTTTCTACATTTGTCAATCTCCAATTTTACCGCCTTAAGGAATACATTTAAATAATAACCACTTGCTGGGCGTGGCCAAGATGGCGGGCTGAGAGGACGCTCTCACCGTGTGCTCCCGAGACCCCGGAGCCCTTACACCGCCCTGTGCCGCTGATCTCCCCCGGATCGAGCGGAAAAGACGCCCAGGGCTGTCGAGTGGGTAGCGGCGCTGCCTGAAGTCTCCTGAGACCTTGCAGGCCCAGCGGCGCTCTGCCGGAGAAGTCCCCAGAACGCGAGCCGGCCGAGAACCGGCGGAGACCCGAAGAGCCGGTAGCCGCAACTCGCCGAGGATCCCGCGAGGGGCTTCGGCGGCGCATCAACGACGCGGAGGAGACCAGCGGCTCGGGGTCGCTCCCGTTGCAGGCCGCCGGTGAGGTCGGGAAGCGGAGATGCCCGACGAGACGGAGGCGCCCCGGCCTGAGTGACACGGGCCAGGAGCCGGCGGAGAGCTGCTACGCCAGGCTGATGATCAAGTAGGCCGGAAGGCCTGCATCTACACGCCGACCCCCGGACCTCTTCCCAGACCCCCAACAGGTCGGTGGGGACGAAAGGACGCCAGGGGGAGTCTAGAAAAGCCCCGATGACCTCGAGCATGCAGTTTGACCCTCGCCCTGGCCCAACTCCGGAGTGATCTTCTCGGCCGAGACTGTGGCGCAGAGTAAGCGCGTGGGCCCGCGGCCTTGGCTAGGGATTGGCCCCTGCCTCCTCGCCCTCCCCTATGCGGAGACGAAGCCCGCTGCTGAGACGGGAGCTCCCCTGGTGGCCCCTCGAGCACGTGGAACACCCCGCACGGAGTAGAGCGTTGTTTGCAGGGACGAGCAGTGACCAGGAGGAGGACCGGCCTGGGGCACCTTTCGCTGTTGCACGGAGGGGTGTGGCCCTGATTCCAGCAGGGCAGGTGTAGCGAGGGCGACGACCCGAAGAAGTGGGTAGTGCCCTGACAAAGCGGGGATTCGCCTCTGGAGAGGAGGCGGATTGCTCTACTATCACCGCCACAAGACATCTACTACTACTCCACGGCGCAGTAGGGGCGACCAGCCACTGCAGGCGGTCTGCGGCAGCCTTACCTGGTTCGGCACCCTTGGGGCCCTGGGAACCCACTGGTTAAGATTGTACTGGGTGGTGACACCCCGATCGGTGCTGCTGCGTACGTCTTGACCTCCGCATCGCTGTAGCACACAGACCTTTGTGGGTGCCTGCCCTCCTGTGATACGTCCCCCCCTCCATCATGTCAGGCAATAGAGGAGGAAAGAAAGGAGACCGCACTTTACCGGAAATGCTCAGCAGAGGAACCCCGAGACAGGACAGGGGTCAGCCTGCACCGAGCCCCCCGACCAGCTCTCGAGGTGCGGAAGGGGGGAGCCTCCGGTAACCAGATCTTTTCTGGAGTCGCTCTTCAGCACCCTAAGGGAGGACTTCCAAACGCTGAAACAGGAGGTGGCTGGAGAGGTGCGGGAGGTGAGGAGGGAGGTTGACTCCCTTGGTGAACGAGTATCCGCCATAGAAGAAGCTGGCCACTCCCGAGATGAGGAGATCACGCACCTGCAGCAGGAGGTCTTACGGCTCAGAGAACAACAGATCGATCTCCAGGCCCACGGTGAGGATCTCGAGAACAGATCCAGGCGCAACAACATCAGGGTCCGAGGCGTTCCGTCGAAAGAAGAGGGGGAAGACGCAGCCGCTTACCTGAGGGACCTGTTTCGCGACATACTGGGTGAACCCGGAGACTTCCCTGTAAGAATAGACAGGGCACACAGAGTGGGCCTGCCATGACGAGCCTCGCCGCCGCCCCCGGACATTCTGGCCTTCTTACCGGACTTCCCTTTGAAAGAGAGGATTCTCCGCGAGGCACGGCGACAGCAACCCCTAAGTTTCCGAGGACATCAGGTGGCCCTGTTTCAGGACTTATCAGCGATCACATTGCAGAAATTCAAATCATTCAAAATCGCCACAGACTTTTTGCGAGAACACGACACACAATATTCTTGGGGCCACCCCTTTCGACTCATTTCCCGTTGGAACGGGACTCTACATCAGCTCCGGTCCCTTCAGGACACTTGCGGAGTGCTGGGAATCACTGCAACAGATGAAGACGCCCCCACGCCTCAACGCCGCCGCACCACCAGGGATGGGTGGCAGACATCCCGGAGGCGGCGGTCTGCGCCCAAGCCTTTGCGACCTGACTCGCCCACGATCCGAGCAGAAATGGACAGTGCAATACAGGAGGCGTCCAGAGACACGTCGTCTGGTGATATGGCCTTGACGGCCTGAGCATACTCCGGGGGGAGATCGTTTTGGCCTCATCATTATTGCAGGTGCGAGGGTTCCGGGGGGGTGGGGGGGGGGGGCCCGGGAGGGCATAGGTGGTGGCTGGACGTCCACTCGAATAACTTTCCACGGGCTTGTCCATTTTGGACAGGACTGGGACAATGGTGTTTTTTGAACGGTTGTGCTTGAGGGGGGTGGGAGAGGGGTAGGGTAGGCCACTAGTCAGGGTGCGGGGAGGTGGGGAGTTGGGCTGGTTGTGGGAAGTTTGGGGGGCAAGGGGGGGGATTTGGGGTTTGTACTGTGCTGTAATGTTTTGCTGTTGCTCCTGCTTAGACCTCACACCACATTTACAGAATTTCGGGTATTGTGCTGGATGGTTATTGCATTTGTTACACCTCGCACCACCACTTCACACTACGGTCACTGCTGACGTCCCAGGGGAAGAGACGGGCTCATTAAGCGCTGCCCTCACGATGGTTACCAATGGCCCTTGAGATAGTTACCCTGAATGTGAAGGGGCTGAACAACCCGGTCAAGCGTAGAGCAGTGTTGTCCCTACTCGAAAACACCCAGGCGGACATCTGTCTCTTACAGGAAACTCACCTCCTAGCCCGAGATTGCCACAGGATGAGGTCACCGAAATTCCCGGTACAGCTCTTTTCCTCAGGGGCTACCAAGACAGCGGGGGTTGCAATCTAGGTGTCTAGAAAGTTTAAAGGAGAGGTCTTGCACAAAGTGGCAGAGCAGAGGGGGAGGCTCCTGGTTTACAGGGTTAGGATGGGAGGGCTGCTGTTTACTGTGGGCTCCATCTATAGCCCTAATGACCACCAAGACCGGTTTCTGCACTCGGCCCTAGAAGATATAGCGACTACCCCAGATAGACACATAATCATTGGAGGGGACTTGAATATGGTCTTCAACTCTTCCTTAGATAGATCTGCGCAGCGACACCCACAAACGGGCGAGATCTCGCAGCTGAGTAAATCCCGCTTGGGAAATCTCGATTTGCATGATTTGTGGAGGCGCCTACACCCTACTGCCCAGGTCTACTCCTACTACTCACACGCGCACAAGACATACGCAAGACTTGATCATCTCCTGGTTACGGGACCGATTTACGAATTGGCGACGGCTTCCGATATAGGAGTTCTTACGTTGTCTGATCATGCCCCAGTGTCGGGCACTTTCCAGCTACCGCCGGTGTCTCCCTCACGAGGGGTCTGGCGCCTTCGGGATACCCTGCTGCATAAGCAAACGGTTGTAAAACATGTGCGAGACTCGATTAGTGAGTATCAGAAGCATAATGATAATAGCGACACCACCCGAGCGACGCAGTGGGCCGCCGTGAAGGCGGTGCTCCGTGGTGAGTTTATCGCCATTTCCTCTGCGGAGAATAGGGAACGCCAACAAAAGAGAGACGAACTTACGAGCGCGGTACGGGAGCTAGAACAGGTACATCAGAGGACGGGGGCCCCTAGAGTCTGGAGGCAACTCAAAGCAGCCCGGAAACTCCTGTCTGCCCTAGACATGGATAGAGCGGAGTACGTAGCGCTATGCCTGAAGCACGCGTATTACACTGGTGGCGACAGGTGCGGCCGACTTCTCGCGAACAAACTTCGGGTAAAACACCAGAACCAACGGGTTAAAGAGCTGTCGATTCCCGGCGGTGCGGAGGCCACGGAGGATAACCAGATTGGGGACGGGTGCCGTCATTATTACGCCAACTTATATATGGGCGAACCCTCCTCGGCACCAGCCGAGGCTGCCTACCTCGCTTCGGTCGAACTCCCCACCCTCGCCCCGGAACAGGCAGAACACTTAGAGAGGGACATTCGACCCGAGGAGGTGATTGCGGCTATCTCCCGACTCAAGCATGGGAAGGCCCCGGGTCCCGACGGTTACACCCCACTTTTTATAAAACGTTTTGCTCGGAACTGGCGCCACTGCTGACGCGGCTCTTTAACTCCTTTTCTGAACCGGGGGCTATCCCTCCCGACCTGCTCCAAGCAACGGTATCGGTTAACCCCAAGCCAGGGAAGGACCGGACTGAATGCGGCTCCTACCGGCCGATCTCACTACTGAATGTGGACCTCAAGCTCTACACAGGGATCCTAGCGGCGCGTCTGGCACCCCATTTGCCGGGGCTGGCGGACCCGGACCAGGCGGGGTTTGTGCCCGGTAGACAAACGGTGGACAACACTAAAAGGGTGGTCCATATCCTGGAGAAGGCCTCCCATATTTCTGGGGAACGAATGCTGCTTTCGGTTGACGCGGAGAAAGCATTTGACCGTGTACATTGGCCATACCTTGAGAAAGTACTTTGCAAACTGGGTATAGGTGAGAAATTTCGCACCTTAATATTAATTGTTACAGATTTCCGTCCGCGGTGGTGAGAGTGAATGGTTGCAGCTCCAAACAATTCGCGATAGAGAGGGGCACCAGACAGGGGTGCCCGTTGTCGCCGCTACTCTTCGCTCTCTACATGGAGCCATTTGCCCAGAGGATTCATCAGAATCCGGAGGTGACTGGCGTCCGGATGGGGGGATATACTCACACCATTAGTTTATATGCGGATGACGTGATCTTAATGCTTGATAACCCGAAAGAGGCGCTCCCCGCTTGCATTGCCGAGCTGGACGCCTTTGCTGTCGTGGCGGGTTTTAAGATGAATATGGGGAAGTCGGCGGCCCTGGACATCTCGCTGACCACTGCCACGAGACTCGAGTTACAAGGTCGCTTCCCCATGCGTTGGTCTAAGGACCTGGTTCCCTACTTGGGCGTGTTACTGGCACCCTCTTTGCCTGCCATGGTGACAGCCAATTACGCAGCCTTAGGCAAGAAAATCAAGGAGGAATTGTCCAGCTGGAGCAAAGGAACGTTGTCGCTGCTGGGAAGGATTGCCGCGGTGAAGATGACTCTCTTACCGCAGGTACTGTATTTGTTTAGGGCCCTACCGCTTCAGCCCCCGAAGGGTTGGATCGGACAGGCTCAGGCCGACATTGCACGCTTTGTCTGGCAGGGCCGCAAACCCAGACACAAGAGAGCCTTGTCCACACTGGCTCCTGAGTCCGGAGGACTCGGCATACCGGACCTACTCAAGTACTATCAGGCAGCGCAGTTACGGTATTTCGTAGAATGGAGCAAGTGGGAATCTGATAAACATTGGCTGTTTCAGGACCAGGCAGTGGCGGGCAGGACCCTACAGGAGATACCCTGCATGCGCAGAGCTCATCGTCCCTCCAACCTCTACGCGTCCTTTATCAAGCAAGTCCCGCTCAGAGTCTGGGACGCCGTGAATGCCAAGCATGAGCTCACCACCTTCCCGTCACCATTTACCCCACTCGTTGAGAACCCCCACTTCCAACCCGGGATGGAACCTGGAGCATTCTCACTCTGGCGGACAGCTCGATGCAGTGCTTTGTTTCACATATACGGCCCAGAGGGAGCCGTTTCATTTCAGGACCTCAGGCAGGAATACCACCTGCCCGAGACTGAACGTATGCGGTACTTGCAGGTACGCCACTGGGCGCTTCAGCCGCAAGTGCGGGGCCTAGCTGACCAGAAACTCACACCCTATGAGATGTGGCTGGCGACACGCTCCTCGGACTCCAAACTCATCTCAGATCTATACCGACTCTTACAACCCCCCCCCTTTTCACATTCACAACCCCGGGCGGGAGCGCTGGGAGAGGGAGCTGGGAAGGGCGCTGAGTCACGAAGATTGGGACCACATCTCCTACCGGGCGCGTCATTCTGCATACCACACTGGGCTCACTGAAACCTTCACTAAGATATCCACCTATTGGTATTATACGCCTCAGAGGCTGCATGAAATGAACCGCAACATTACGAGCACCTGTTGGCGAGAATGTGGACAGATTGGCACACTTACACACATCTTGTGGGACTGTCCGGTACTGAGTCCTTATTGGACGGAGATCTTAGATGAGATAGACCAGTGCTTTGACATTGAATTGCCTCGCTTCCCAGCCTATGTCCTGCTTGGGTTACCTAATGGCTTGATATATCCTCTGAGGTCCAGAAAGGGTAGACAGATAGCGATTGCCTTGGGTTCAGCGATTCAAAACATACTCATTTATTGGCGCACCACCACACTTCCCACCACCACAGGATGGTTACATAGGTTATGGCACGTTCTGGGAATGGAGAAGCTGTCCCTCATGGTGGCGGGCGAGGTGGATAAGTTTGAGGAACTGTGGCAACCTTTCCATACCCTACTACAGTCAGAATTTAAAGAAATTACCTGTCCCCGATATCTCAGGCTCCTGCGACTGACATCCCCGACTAACCCACCTAACTAGTTTGCTCGGGAGGAGAGCCTGATGGGAGGGACGGTACATCGCGGTAGTGATAGTGGTGCAGGACATTCGCTCAGCACGGGGGAGGGGGGAAGGGGAGTTGGGGGGTGGGTTGGGAGGAGGGGAGTTGGGGTAGGGGATGTTGGTTCTTGATATTGTCGTTGCCGCATACACACCTAGCTCGATGCTCTGAAGGATGTTCCGATTGTAATGTCTGAAATACTGATGGCGCCCTAGAGCTGAAACTCTGCACTACCTCTTTGCGACGACTGTATTCATTTGTTTGTATTGTTTTTCATAAAAATGCAATAAAATACTTTAAACCTAAATAATAACCACTTGATAATGGTGGTGAGAGTTTTTATTTCTGTTTAAGCCTACTCTCAATACTAAGTGCTGTATTGATTTTTTTAATCTGAGAGCAAAGCAATAGGGCACAGGGATAATCTTGTCAGTGATGATAAGAGAGCTCGGTCATAAAGGTCTTGTACAGTGTGTTCACTGCAAGGTTCAGATGTTGAGATGACTGGTCAGGATTCGTTGAAATCGCTGGAACCAGTTGATCACTTGTTGACTGACTGACTGTATTATTTATTAAGCGCACTTATGCCGGGGTGTCTTGGCGCTGCATGAAGGATTTAGGATGAAACTATCAGTTAGGCCATGGTGAAGAGCCAGGTTTTTAATGCCTTTCTGAAACCGATCTTGTTTGTTTCTAGGCGTAGCTCGGTGGGCATGGTGTTCCATAGCTTTGCTGCCTGGTGTGAGAAAAACTTGCCGCCCCACCTGGCTCTTTTTATTTTTGGTAAGCAGATCAAGCCCAGACTACCACATCTAAGTGTGCGAGGTGTCACATAGCGAGGAAAAAGAGTTTTCATGTCCTCAGCCCCTCCTCCATTTATAGTTTTGTGGACTAGACAGAGGGCCTTGAACTGTACTCTACGTCGAACAGGAAGCCAATGGATGTCTGGTGACGTTTCGGAAGATCCAACAGTACTCTTGCTGCAGCATTTTGCAATGACTGGAGTTTGGAGAGCTCTCTTTCACCAGTTCCTAGGTACATTGCGTTGCAGTAGTCAATGCGTGATAAAACCAGGGCTACAACTACCGTTTTCATTAATGTAAAGGTATAAATGGCAGTATTTTCCTAAGGACCTTGATTGTGAAAAAACAGGCCGATGTGACTTGATTGACTTGTGAAGTGAGTATAAGATCTTTATCGATCACAAACCCTAGGTTCTTAACTTTTTGGGCCGGGCCGGGACAAATGCCAGCTTCTGGAGGCCACCATAGTTGATTCCAGATAGAGGGTTTTTGTCCAAATTCAATCACCTTTGTTTTTTCAGTGTATAGCTTTAGAAAGTACTTATTCATCCAGCTCTTTACACTTAGGAGGCAATTACGGAAACGCTCCGCTGTGACTTCTACTGTCTGAGTAAGTGACACCACTAGCTGAGTGTTGTCTGCGTAAGACACCAGTTGCAGGCCATGAGCTTTTATAAGTTTGGCCAGTGGGGTCACATACAGGTTAAATAGGGTGGGGGAGGGTGCCGATCCCTGGGGAACTCCGCACAGGAGAAGAAGCTCTCTAGACTGAATTCCTTCCCAGTGGACCAGAGTTAGGTTAGGGCAGTGTCTCTTATACCTAAGGCTTTTAGCCTTTCTAATAGGACCCCATGGTTAATGGTATCAAAAGCTGCCGTCAAATCCAGCAGTATTAGGACAGCTCTGCCACCCTTGTCCATGGTCCTACAAACTTCCTCTGTAGCTATTATTAGTACAGTTTCTGTAGAGTGACATGATCTGAAGCCATGCTGGGAGGCGTCCAGAATATTGTTGAGATCTACAAACTCCATTAGCTCCTGATTTATGGCTTTTTCTAATATTTTGGATGGTAGAGGGAGACAGGATATGGGACGATAATGTTTAGTTTCCTGTGGGTCCAGGGAGTCCTTCTTCAAGATGGGTCTTATGCAGGCCTTTTACCATCTGTGAGGGAAGACTCCGGATCCTATTACCTCGTTGAGAAGAGGAGTCAGGGAAGAACTAATTACTTCGGGGGCCAGGTGAAGTATATAAGGGGGACATGGGTCCAGGGGTGATCCTGATTTAGTTTGAGTTATCAGATTGGTGACCAGATTTTCATTAAGAGAGGAAAAATGAGATAGACAATTCGAGGGGGATTCTGTTTGTTCCCAATTGTCATTTCCCACTATAACCGATAGGTTATGGAGTTCGTTATAGACAACTTGGACTTTTTGTTGAAAGAACAGGGCCAGTTTGTCTACAAAATTTTGGTCTGGGACAAATATTATTTCTCGATACAGTTCGATAGACTCAATACAGTTTTGAATAATTCCTTAAAGGAATTAGTGGCCTCTTGAATTTTTTTGGTAAAGTAGGCTGACTTATCTTGTTTTATCTTTGTTTTATAGTCTTTCAAGGCTCTAGTGTATTCCTTCTAAAGCTGTACGCTATAGTCGGAGCTCCAGATCCGTTCCTGGCGCCGGCATTTAATTTTGAAAAGTTTGACCTCAGCTGTATTCCAAGGTGAGGTGGCTAATGTCTCCTTGGTTTCTTTAATTCTTCAGTGGGCTAGCTCATTTACGGCCTGATTAATCCATAGGTCAAATTTGTTTGCCCCATCGTTACAATCCTTTATCGAGGGGGCATTATTCGTCAGGATTTTAGTTAGCTTGTCTCCCTGAATGTGTTTCCAGGGCCGAGTTTTAGCTAGCAGGGGACGTTCTCTTCGACCAGTGATTGGTGAGTTCGTTTTTACTTTAAAATGGATGGCCGCATGATCCGACCATGGGACAGACTGGACCGATACTACTTCAATGTGATCATTTTTGGTAAAAATGTCATCCAGCGTAGGGCCGGCTTGGTGAGTAGGTTTGGATACAATCTGTTTCATCCCAAAGCTCTGCAAGTTATCAGTTAGAAAGGAAGCGTCTGAGTCATTGTTATCTTCTAAGTGGAAGTTAAAGTCACCTAAAACTGTAAAGGTGGCTGTGTTAAGACAGGATTCCAGGAAGGTTTGGAGTGCTCTAATAAAAGGGACTCTAGCTCCTGGTGGCCTATAGATCAATAGACCCTGAAAGAGTTCTTAATTATTGGATTCTGTTTGTTCCCAATTGTCATTTCCCACTATAACCGATAGGTTATGGAGTTCGTTATAGACAACTTGGACTTTTTGTTGAAAGAACAGGGCCAGTTTGTCTACAAAATTTTGGTCTGGGACAAATATTATGTCTCGATACAGTTCGATAGACTCAATACAGTTTTGAATAATTCCTTAAAGGAATTAGTGGCCTCTTGAATTTTTTTGGTAAAGTAGGCTGACTTATCTTGTTTTATCTTTGTTTTATAGTCTTTCAAGGCTCTAGTGTATTCCTTCTAAAGCTGTACGCTATAGTCGGAGCTCCAGATCCGTTCCTGGCGCCGGCATTTAATTTTGAAAAGTTTGACCTCAGCTGTATTCCAAGGTGAGGTGGCTAATGTCTCCTTGGTTTCTTTAATTCTTCAGTGGGCTAGCTCATTTACGGCCTGATTAATCCATAGGTCAAATTTGTTTGCCCCATCGTTACAATCCTTTATCGAGGCGGCATTATTCGTCAGGATTTTAGTTAGCTTGTCTCCCTGAATGTGTTTCCAGGGCCGAGTTTTAGCTAGCAGGGGACGTTCTCTTCGACCAGTGATTGGTGAGTTCGTTTTTACTTTAAAATGGATGGCCGCATGATCCGACCATGGGACAGACTGGACCGATACTACTTCAATGTGATCATTTTTGGTAAAAATGTCATCCAGCGTAGGGCCGGCTTGGTGAGTAGGTTTGGATACAATCTGTTTCATCCCAAAGCTCTGCAAGTTATCAGTTAGAAAGGAAGCGTCTGAGTCATTGTTATCTTCTAAGTGGAAGTTAAAGTCACCTAAAACTGTAAAGGTGGCTGTGTTAAGACAGGATTCCAGGAAGGTTTGGAGTGCTCTAATAAAAGGGACTCTAGCTCCTGGTGGCCTATAGATCAATAGACCCTGAAAGAGTTCTTAATTATTGGATTTTATGCTGAAGGCCATAGCTTCAGCCTCCAGACAGGATTCTGATCAAAAATTCACTTTGAAATGTGAACGATATATTAGGGCAATTCCTCCCACAACTGCTCCTGTCCTTTCTACCTGTGCTACTGAGTATCCTGTAAGAACAGCAGTGTTCCAGTCTGGTCCAGAAGTGGGAGAAGCAAATGTTTCTGTAAGAAATACCAGATCTGGAGAGTTACCAGATATTAGGGTTTCCAGATCATATTTATGCTTGGGCATGGACCTGGTGTTTAGCAAGATACAGTTTATTACATTGCAGTTTTTATGCGTGGTCCTAGTTGCTGATTTCCCAGGCGGCAGGGTTGTTCCCTGGGTCTGGCTTTTTTTACTGTCTTCGTTGTAGACAGGTGTATCAGGACGAACTGTTATTTGAGTCTCAAGAGGGATAAGTTCCAAAGCAGTGTTGCTTAGTCCTCCATTTCTTACTGTAGAATCTTCATGGGTGATGAGTCTCTCAGTTTGAACCTCTTGGATTGTAGCTAGAGGAGTGCGTCTGCTACATTGTCGGAGTCCACTTGGCCTACTGCTTAGTATCGGCCAAATAGTGTGGTTTGATGGACACAAATCTTTTCTTCTTTTTACCAGCAAGGGGCGGCAAAAGTACTGTTTTTGATCCGTGGATTGCTAGGACAGGTATTGGTTGTCTGTAAGAAGGTCCAAATTCCTTCTTGTCTGCGATCTTTTCTCTGACTAGATCCCCAAGCTTGGGATCTAGACAGGCCTTGCTGGGACGGCCTGATTTCCCCCAGTGGTGGTTGGCTTCAGGAACACGTTGCTTTGTTTCTATCTTAGTTCATTTAAGTCCTGTAAAACAGCCAAGTGATCTTTGATGTAAAAAAATATATTTTCCACCACTGTGCCTTGCATGTCAAGGTCCGGTACCAACATTCTAGTCCCAAATAGGACCTCATATGGCGCGACACCCTTAAAGAACTTCTTGGCAAATTATTTAATGAGCGTTGGACCCCATAAAGATGTTTGACCCACCCATCACCCGAACCTAATACCCTAGCCGTTATAGATTGCTTTATGTCCCGTTTTTTTCTTTCCACAACAGAATTTCCCTTTGGATAGAATGGAGAAAAATACCGCAATGCTACGCCCAAACTGGCCATGGCTTCTTTGTAAGCTTGAGAGCTAAACACAGGGCCCTGGTCACAGTGCAATGTTCCTATTGAGTACATGCGGATAAAGACTCGCAAATCTTCTATAACAGTTCAAGCATCAGCCAAGCGCTGAGGCTACATTCATATGAACCTTGAACACGAATCCACTGTGACCATGATATATTTATAGTTACCATCCCTCTGTAAGGGACCGCAGTGGTCCAGTTAAACACACGCTAATGGTTTATCTGAAATTAACAGGGGCGTCTGCGCAGGACGTTTCACTGTAGATACTTTCATCTTTTGCCATATTTCACAGTCCAAAATATAGTTTCTGGTCTGTTTCCTAATGCCTGGCCACCAGTATCTCTGTTTTAATAACGATACTGTGGCGGAAACACCTGCATGAGCAGATGCGAGCCCTTCATGTGCTGCTAGGATTAGTCCTAATCTATGTTCCATGTTTGGAATCACCCTATCCCCCACTCCAGGGATTCGAGCAAATGAAAAATTGTTTCTAACAATTATATATGAGTATTTGAGTGGAAACTTTTTAGGTAACGCAGCACCGCTGCCTTTTCTTGAAGCATTGACAGCCAGTATTATTTCACTGTCTATTTTCGTTTTTGGACGAGTAATTGCAGCTAAAGCTGTTTGCTCAGCCCCTTTCGCGGCTTCATCAGCCAATGAATTCCCTTCAACGTGAACGCCATCAGGTTGATGACTCAGCGTGTGTATCACGTCAGTGTTTTGTAGTCCGTTTCGCAACTGAACTACTTGTTCCCAAAGCGTTTTGTGCTTGATTGTGCAACCTTTTGCATCTTTTGAAGCCAATTCTGTAAATATTCATCATAAGATTGAACACAGTAAAAAGTATTGCACACTATGAGTGTGGGGAATTCGCAATCCATATTTTCAAGTGCCAATATGAATGCTTGTAGTTCAGCGCGGGCTGAGCTGTACAATCCCCTAGAGATTGCGTATTTGTGATCATAGGTCTGAATTTGCCATCGCGCATACAACCTTAAACGATCTCGCCTGCTGCACTATAAGCTTGTTTACCCCCCGTAGCTGGTTGTGCAGATCCGTCAGTATAAATTATAAATTCATACTGGTCAAGAGGGAGAATCTCAGTAGGCAGAGGACATTCGTGTTTGTATTGCAGGAATGCTTGTATTTTCAAATAAGGATCAAAAACATATTCAACATCAGTTGCAGCAAGAGAATTAACCCATTGTATCCATCTTGGATGTAAAGCTTTTGCATTCGAAATGCTTGCTTTTGTAACTGCCTCTAAGACTGGTACAGGTGTCACAACCATAATTCGTTTTCCCTGTGCTGGAGCTCTTTCTTTTGCCATAGCGGTTTGAATTGCTGTCAGAATTTTTTCTGTTGATGTAAATTTAATTTCTGCTTGTATGTACAAATGTGATTTGTACGCAATTGTTACTTTTTCACTTTTGTTAAAAGTTAAATAGGTGAATCCGCATTGATCCGGAATGATTCGGATCACTAAGTTGCGTACGTTTACGCATGTTTGTAAGTGATTTGTTGCTAACATATCAGCTTGAAGTGAACGCAAAATTACTGTGTGTTCTTGTGTCCAATTTGTGATTTTGAAATCAGGTTTGATTAATTCGTAGAGAAGTTCAACCCTTTCTGCGTAATTTAGAATGTAAGTTCTTCCAAAATTCAGGAAACCTAGAATCGACTGTAAGATTTTCAGCGTTTTTGGAGGTTGGAGCAGCGCACACTTTTCTAAAAAGTTGGCTGCCAGGCTTTTGCCTTTACTTGATAGCTCATATCCTAAGAAAAGGACATTGAGGTGGGCAATTCTTGATTTCTTGAAGCCAAGTATAATGGTGTTCACCCTGTTCAAGTGCCTATCTAGGTCATCGTCAGTCAGATATATATCATCGACATATGACAATGCCTTGTCCTCATAAGTTTGTAGTAACTCTGTTACTCTTGCTGAGAATAACCCCGGGCTGTTCTTGAACCCTTGAGGGAGTCGACAGAAGTGACGCTGGGTCCCCATTATTGAGAAAGCTGTCAAATACCTACTTTCAGGGGCAATGTTTTGACAAAAGAAACCGTTGAAAATATCTAATGTGGTTTTATATTTTTTATGCACAATGTTATTCATTAATGCTGTACTGTGTGAATTTTGCACTGCAAATGTTTTACAACAAGAGTTTAGGTGTCTGTAATCCAAAACTAGACGATATGTATTGTTTGGTTTGGAAACAGGAAACAAAGGATTGTTTATTGATGAGGTGCATGTTTCAATCACCCCTTGGTATTCAAGTTGATCTAAAATCTCCCTGACCGTTTTTTTAGCTTCTTGCTTAATTGTGTACTGCCTTTGTGCAGTTGGTTGTTTTTTAATTGGATCTTGTGGTGAGGGGAGTCCTTATCCAATCCTACATGATTTTTGTATAATGGTGGGGCTTGGGCAACTGCCCATTTCCTGGCATAAGTATATTTTAAAAGTATTGGAACATGGTTGGAGAAGGCTGGCATAATGATGTCTTCGCTATGTGGGCACTCCCTGATAAATTCTGGTGGCCAGTCCTGTTCTGCTAGAAGTATATCATAACCATTTGAAAGTCGCTCCCAAAAGAGAGATTTCACTTTTTTTGGTATGTCTCCCTCCATCCGGAGTGTTATTTCATATAACCTATGTGGAGAGCTAACCCTGGTGTCTGCAGTTTCAATTTGAATGTCCTCATTCAAGTCCACTGTCTCCAGAAGTCCCTTCAGGTTCTGGCAAGCTATTGTTACTTCTGCTGCACTGTCCAGCATTGTCTGAGCTCATTCTCCGTTCTTAAGTTGTGTTTTCAGAATACTCGGCATGTCTGATCTTCAGACATGCTACTTTCTTCTTTGTAGAACGTATTAATCGTCTTTCGACTTCACACGTTCTTCCTTGTGGTCTGACCGTCCTCTTCTTTCGGATGTCTGTGAAGATATCTAAAAGGTACGAGAGGAACGCGTATCAGTATCTTGATACCTGTCAGTTTTTCCTCACATTATACCTATTCCTGAGGTTGTACCTCCTTTCAGAGGGCTCCTTTTGAGGAGACCACTTCAGGATTGAGAACGTTTCTCTTTTGAATGTTGTTTACTATTATATCACTTCTTTTAAGAAGAGATAGGATTGTGTTTAATAGAGTCTTTTTCAGAACTCTCAGGCAGTTGCGGTTTAACTGGTTTCCCATCCAAACTGTCTCTGCCTAGTTCTTCGTAGGATTTTTCAATTTTTCCAGCTAGAGCTTGTTGTTGTTCTGTTACATCAAATTCCCTTAATTTCTGGCGGATCACCACTGATGCTGCTTCTCCTTTAATATTAGATAATATTATTGTTGAGACCTGGTCGAAATTTTTCAGTAACTTCATACCTAAATTCAGTGCAGGCTCTGCCCGTATACGTTTTGAATTTGTTTCAGATCATCAGGTATTACCGCCATAGACGGAAAAACATGTGTTTTAGTATAGATAGCAGCAAAGACTGTACCCCAAGAGGTGCAATCTTCCAGATGTATTGGGATCCCCATTGGTAAGCAGATCGTTAAGATTCTGTGTTTCTCATAAGGGCTAGTATCAGGAAATACTGCTTCGATTTGAGTAATTTGTTAAGCTATCCAGAATGGAATTTGTTCACGTTTTGTGGGCATTTTACCCATGACTGCGTGTAAAGTCTGTGGAGTGATTATTAGTGTATTCCCGTGGTGAGAGGTTTGTTTTGGAATAGCTATTGGTGGTTGGACTGGAAAGTCTGTATGACATATTGGACCAATTGTCGGTAGATTTTGATTAACTCTTTGAGTTTAGTTAGTAATTCTACATCTGTCATGTCTTCGATTTCAGGATGAGGTGTGTAACCTGCTAAAATTGGCCATATTGCTCCTGTTCTACCTAGTGGACCAAGCCTGGTAATGTGATTTAAATGTTTTAGTTCGCCTTTAAACCAGAGCTCATGCTCCTGGTATGTGAGTGGAATTTCAATGTCCTCAAAAGGAATATATTCCTCAGGTGGATCATCTTCTTTGTAGAAGTTAAACATTTTAGTTATTGGATGTGATTCAGGGAATACTATCCATGAGTAGAATACCTCTGTCTGGTGAGATTTATGTGCCTCTATCACAAAAACTGCTCTACCACCTCTTGGTGTCAGGCCATGTCTTATAGGTTTTAAAGTGATGGCTCTCCTTAAATTTGGAGGAATGATTATAGCATTCTAAAGCTGCTGAGTCATCGTCGGGTACAGCTCCATCGGTTTCGGTGTTATTCTCGTTATTAGACATTGTTTAATGAAAAATGCAGAGCAGGTTTCAAGGGAACAAAGATAAGGTGCAAATATTTTGGAACACTGTATCCTTCAACGTTGAACAAACCAAACAGCTAATATATAGGATTTTCTTCCTTCTCAGCTATGGCGATTTTATCCCTACCCACTCCAGACGTCTTATGGAGTATTATGAGTAGAGGGTCTCTGAGAAAAGCACGACTGAGTTACTTCAGTATCTAGCGTTAAATTAGTGCCTTACCAAACCGTTGGGCGCCATGTCGTGTAGTTCCTATATCCCTAATAGGCTCTGCTTATTAGAAAAATATACACTATAGTTTTGACATAGGACTGAGGTCAGTATGTCTCTATCGAGTACATTAAACTTAATTACTTGTGTGCGCCAGCTAGCTCAGAGGTCACTAGAAACTTCTCGATAGAACAAGAAGGTATTAGTCTCTGACAACCGCATAAACATGACAACTTTGTTTCCCTTAGAATCAGATCAGTTCTTCTCAGAATCGTGGAACCTAAGATAACAGTTTCACTCAGTCAATCGTTCATTCTTCATTTCTACAGTTACACGGAAATAGATAGACGGGCGTTTCAATAAAAAGGTTTTATTGAACAAACAGTCTTATTTCTCGTGCAAGAGATATGAACTGCTACAAAAGACAGAATGCAAAGTATAATACGTACAGCTTTAGCAGTAAGATAAAATAATACTGCAATAGCATGGTTTGTAGCTATGACATATATTCATACAAATAAATACATAAATAACAGAGGCTAAAATGTAAATACTCATCTGGTGCTTCTAAATAGTTCTACCCCAGTGTACCTAACCTTAGTGTAGTACGAGGTAAGAAGTAGGTGCTGTTGTCTAAAGTATAGCTAGCTATAGTTTAGTTTTGCCAAGAGTCCCTCTAGGTTCTAGTCTGCTCCATACCTTAGAATGAGATCATGAGCGTCCTATCTAATATGTTCTCCCAATCCTTGTCCTCTTAGGGCCAGCCTAGATCTTCTGTCCAGCAGTGACTCAGCGCTACCAAAGTCCTGATAGAGTCACTGCCTACTGCTCTATAAAGGAAAGTGATGGCCTTTATGGTACCCCCTGTCGTTCCTATGTATCCACACATGGAGTGATGGTCTGGCTCTAAGTTGCCCAACCCCAGTGCCTTCGTATGGCCCCAGTGATCGCACTATGTAGCAAAAACTGGCCTTGGGGAATACCCCACTCCATTCTAAATGTGTTGAACAGGATCAGTTCCCCGTCCTTGTTTAAGTCTACCACTTTTGTAGTCCCCTGCCTGCGTCCAGTGCTCTGGACCCCTCCACTGACCACCATGTGGTAGTGCTCGGATCATGGTCGTTGGAAAGTCCGGGGAGTAGGGTCGTCGGGTCTGTGTCTTCTGGAGGCACCTGGTGCCAGCATCGATGTATAACTTTGTATTCATTCGTCCCCATGGTTCTCAGGAGGGTGCACAGTAGTATGTCTCGCTCAGGGGTGAAAGAGCCTACCTACCTATCTGATGTCATGTCGGTCTCCAGGCTATCCACTGTGTAAGCCTCCGTAGTTGACCTGCCAGGTAGTATGATTTGAAGTCAAGGACACCTAGACCCACCTCCGCCGCGGGGCGTTTCAGTGTCGCAAAGCCCACCCTTCGTTGGTAAGTGCCCCATATAAAAGAGGATAAGCATGAGTCAAGCTCTTGGAACCACGTACCTGGAACCAATACAGGTAGTGCGGAAAAGAAATATAGAAGTCTGTGGAGAGCCACCATCTTTAACACGGTGATCCTACCCGCCACGGATATGGAGACCCCCCCCCCCAAAAAAAGCCATGCTGTTGTTTAAGGAGCATAGTGCCCTCCCTATGTTCCCTTTCTGTAGGACTAGCTGTGAATGATATATTTTAACCCCCGGGTACCTAGAGCAGTGAGGCTCCCACGGAAGGTCCCTACGGTGAGACTTCTGCCAGTTAACACTGAGCCCTGATAAAGTTTACCATCATGTGCCTGGCCCTTTACAATTCCCCCTCCGGGTCTTGCAGAAATAAGCCAAGATCAACGGCATTCAACGCGATATGGTGTGCCCGTTCTCCCAAGCGCAGGCCTCTGTTTCTATCGCCCATTCGGGCTAGGCATACCAAGGTCTCCATGGCCAGAGCAAATAGTAGGGGGTAGAGGGGGCACCCCATGCGTGTTCCCCTCTCCACTCGGTACCGCTACGTTATCGTGCACACCCTGGCCAGTGGCTCCGAGTACAGCAGGCGCACCCTGCTTATGAAGCTCTGTCCTACTCCCATCTTTTCTAGGAACCCATAGAGAAACCCCCATTCCAAACTGTCAAATGCCTTCTCTACGTCGATGGCAAATGTTGTACCTTGCTTTGTTTTCGGCATCGTCCGCTCTGAGCTCCCACGTGTGCACTCGTTTCTCCATGTCTGAGAGTCTATTTGCTGTTGTGGCCAGCACAGGTTTCATGTTGTGGATATCGCTTTTGTTTGTTGTGACTCGTTCTGCCAACTGCCTATGGTACACCCTTAGCAGTCACAGACCTCTGCTGGGGGTGTCAATTTTCGTTTCCACCACCACCCTTGAAGTCTCAATGGCTTGGAGTATGTTTTGGAGGGTAGGGCCGTCAGGGCTAACTCTCACGACACCGTGACTTTCCACCCTTGGTTTAGGGCCTCCCAGGTCATTGATTGTCTGCTCCTGTTGTTCTAGATATTTTCTCCTGGACACCTACCCCATGGTGGCTTCACTTTGTACGTGCAGTTCTCTCAAATTAAGTCTTCTACCTCTTATCGTTCTGCTGTCCCATCCCGCAGCCCGGGCTGGTGTGGGGTCTAGGGTCTGGTTACCAGGTGGCTCTATACCTGCAATGTTCGTCGCCGCTCTGGGAGACTCGCTATTGGTGTGGTGCGCCCCAGCGGGCTCCTTTGTGTCCACAGAGGGCCGGAGCGTCTTGGCTCCTCTCATCTCTCCTTTTGATGTGGTGCTCCTCCAGTCCTGTGGGGTCTCAGCTCCTAAGGGTCTCAGCAATAGAGGTCTGGGCCTTAATTATTTAGTTCCCCACTCCTCCTCTCGTACCATCTAGGTGTGTCCCTCTTCGCCGTGCTGTCCTGCGTGGTATCGGTTCCACATTTGAGGTGCGGACGGTTTTGTCTTACATGCGCCTCTCCCCTGCTGTACCTCTATTCTCTGGCTGTGAGTCACCTTTGTACCTCGCTGCACCACACTATCCAGCACTTGCCTTCATCCTCTTCTCTAGTATGCGGCTAGGTGTCAGCTATCCGCGTGGTGCAGGATTCTCCACTCTGAGCAAAGCCACTATCCATGATGTTCCTCTCCTTTCCCCATCGCACCCTGTCCGTGTCTGGGTTCTCTTTGTGGGGTGCAGCATCAGCCTCTTGTTAGTCCTCCAGGCCCCGTGTGGGTCTCCTGTCACCCTGTGGGGTGCAGTTGGGTAATCATAGCTCATTACCTGGCATCAGTCGCCACAGTCATGTGTCCTCCTGTACCCCTGGGGGGGCTTGCTCAGATAGGAAGGCTCATCTTCTATGTAGTGCTTCTGGGTTCGAGCCGCTCGCCGGTCCCGCTTGGATCCACAGTCCCCAACAGCAGTCTCTTTCCTCGCTCTGTGGCACAGTCGGGTGTCAGCCACCCTTGCGGCTTATTTGCAGGCCCGTCCTCTGGAGACTTGCAGCCACCTTCACTTCTGGGGGAGGGATCCGGACGTCAAGGCACCCCCCTCCGCTCTTCATTCTGGGGGTCCGATTTGCCCGACCGCCTCTCTTGGGTCCGCCAGCTCCAGCGTCAGACCTCTCCCTCTTTGTACACAGCAGTTGGGTGCCGATTTCACCCGTGGCTTGGGTTCAGTCCCCAGCCGCCATTTTCCTAAGGTAGTTTTACTCCAGAGGGGAGAAGCCGGGCTTTGAAGCTCGCCCCGCTCAGTCTGCCAGGGGCTCCGGAACACCCATTGGAGAAAGCAGCTTCTGTGTGCTCCTCGAAGGAAAACACCAGTTGGGTGTCATCAGCGTAGGAGACAACCCTCACCCTGCAGGATTTCACCAACGCCGCGAGGGGTGAAAGGTAAGCGTTGAAGAGGAGAGGACTCAAGGCAGAACCCTGTGGAACTCGGCAAAGCAAGGGTTTCTCGTCAGAGATGAAAGGGCGGAGAAAGACTTGTTGAGACTGGTTTCCCAGAAAGGACCAGACCCAGGACAGTACCGTGCCCTGAAAACCTAAGTCTCTTAACCGCTCAATGAGTATGGGGTGGGCAACCGTGTCGAACGCCGCAGACAGATCGCATCGCACTAGCATAGCGAATACTCTCAGATACTTCAAGGAGGGCTGTCTCCGTGCTGTAGCCACCTCTAAAGCTGGATTGAGAGTCATGAAAAAGAGTTCTAGATTCCAGATGATTTGAGAGTTGTTTCTGCACTATACTTTCAAGAATTTTAGCGGGTGCCGAAGATTGCATCTGTTGAAGCGTAATGAATCGGAGTCTGGGTTTCCTGACAGTTGGAGGGGAGTAGTAGCAAGTACAGGTGACATGCTATTTAATGTGACGTTACGCCATAGCCTTCCCTTTTCTAAGAGTTGATGAGTTCTGGAAATACAGGAGTTTAGTGACAGGCTGAAAGGTACTAAGAAGTGATCTGACAAGGTGAGTGGTAAGCAGTGTTCTACTCTCAGATTAGGATTGTTGGTAAAAAGGAGGTCCAGGGTATGGCCGGCAGAATGTGTGGGGCCATCGACCAGTTGTGACAGGTGGAGGCTGTTGAAAGAACCGGCCAGATGTCTAGCTTTGGTGCAGCTATCATCATCTATGTGGATGTTAATATCCCCTAGAATCGTAACATTTGCATACTTGAGCAAAAGGTCAGCTACTGCATCATAAAGTTCTGAGAGGTGCCCGACTGGAGAATTAGGGGGTCTGTAGGCAAGAATCCCAGCCATGCCAGGCCTGGGGCAAACTTGACACAGAAGAACATGGCTTCAAGGGGCCCACAATTATCGATCTTCCTGTGTGAAATCTCCCAGTCCGCGCGGAGGATCACCGTCACACCACCCCCGGTTTTAAGGCCAGCCCTGTTCACTCCTAGTAGCCGGTAGCCAGCCGGAATGGCTACGTTGAGGTCAGGGTTAGAGCTATCTTTAATCCAGGTTTCAGTATGGAACATTAAATCCCAAGAATGTGTCTCAAGCAAGAGCCATATTTCATCCACGTGTCTAGGGAGGGATCTGCAGTTGATCACGCAGGCCCTAGTAGAGGGGGGAGAGGGTCTGAATCTGATCAATGGAAGCGGGGATTAAAGAAGGCGCAGAGTCGTGTATCAGAGAGCCAGTCACTGGAGAGTATTTACAAATGCAGCAGTCTGGTAACAGGAACGTCCTCCCAGTGATCAAGCTCAAATATATGTTCACAGCTCGTGGTCTTCATATTAAGTAATTGTTCCCTGAACCAGTAAATGCGCCACCGGAAGAGTCACGGGCAGCATGGCTGGCGCTGGCCGTAGTCTGGGCGCGGACGGGCGCAGACAGGCTGCGGCCCTGTTTAAGTATGTGACCATGGGCGGGAAACAGCTAGAGCGATGCCCCACAATGCCCCTGCTTCTGCCCACACAATGATTTCTGGGGTGGGAGGGTCGGAAGGGAGAACCAGCTGCCGATCGGGAAGAGAAGAAAATCCCGGAAGATGCCCAACATCAAATTCAATTACAACACATTAAGTGGCGGTGAATTAAAACACAATAGATATTAGCAGCAGTTTTTAGAAGGTAAAAAAAAAGCGCTGAGAGACTAGAGTGCCAACAGCAACGGCAGTCAGCAGCCTCTGACAGCCCGGCAGCCAGTTTATGTGTTCGCACCTTAGAGGGGGTCTGGTCACTCTTTTTGCTCGCCTCAAGGCCCCTCGATTGTGTCAGGATGGCACTGGATCGTTTCCTATGCGGATGACACCCAGCTCCTCTTCTCCTGCAAGAAGGGTGCTGACTTTGATGGAGAGAGCATCAAAGGTTGCCTAGAGGCCGTGTTCAAATGGTTCCAGTTTAACAGCCTTAAGTGCAACTCGGACAAATCCGAGGTGCCCTTTTTTGGCTGCCTTTCAGACCCTAGGTGGAAGGCCTGGTGGCCTGTGGCCATGTTTCCTCCCTCCGCCGCTTCTACCACGGCCAAGAATCTGGGAGTGATAATTGACAACGGTCTGACTCTGAAGTCCCAGATTCTTGGCCTAGTTGGTAGATGCTTTGGCATTCTTAAGATGATTAGGAAATTTCTTCCGTTGCTATCCCTCGGCCATAGAAAAATCACTGTGCAGGCGCTAATAGGTTCACGTTTGGACTACGCGAACGCGTTATACCTCGGACTTCCGGAGTATCTCCTATCGCGCCTTCAAATAGTCCAAAACTCCGCTGCGCGCGCCATCTATGGCCTTCATCGGAGAACAAGCGCTAAAGATCTTCTGGAAATTCTCCACTGGCTTCCTATTCGGAAGCGTATTGTTTTCAAGACGCTCACACTGGCTTTTAAAGCTCTCTATGGAATTGGCGCGAAATATATCAGTAAGCGGCTGGATTTCTACCAGCCATCTAGATCACTCAGGTCAGTTTCTCTGGCCTTGGCTGCCGTTCCTAGTGTTCGGCGAGCCCGTATCGGAGGCCATTCCTTTAGACGCCTGGCGCCACAATTGTGGAATTCCTTGCCGGTCTCTTTGAGAAAGACTGTCACCTTGCTAGCTTTTAGGAAGGATCTGAAGTCCTGGCTTTTCACTCAGTAGATCCGGTTGTCCCCCGCATACCATGCTCTGCTTCGGGCAGGAAGCGCCGGGACACTCCTAGGAGTAGGTGAGTGCTATACAAAACACACAATAACATTAACATTAACTGGATGGGGAATCGTGGATGGGGGCGTGGGCTACAGCTTCCCACTCCATCGGCGTCAGGCCAAGCCCCCAACCAGTTGGTATGTAGATTGCACATCTCAAATTTGTGAATGGAAAAAGTACACCGTGTCCTAAAGTTCATAACAGTGGCATAGACCAACTAAAACACAAACAAACATAAAAGTAAAATACAAATCAGAAAGCTTATATCTCGAAATGTGTCATCCAGTGACACCAACATTACTAATGCGTGTATATTGCACAATACAGAATTGGCAGAAGAACCACTGAAATCAGATGGAGTGTGGAGTTCTGTTGACCTTTCCAATACAAAGACCATCTAATAATAATGCCACTTCCTGAACAACTATAATGCAATTATTTCTCCCCTTCATGTGCCTCTGTAACTGAATGCTTACCCTTCCTTCAGCATACCTGGCCAAAGTGCCCTCAATGTATTTAAAAACTGGGATGGGCAATGACACATACGATTTTTCCACTCACATGACAAAAAACCCCGAGGTAGTAATATTTATTTTACATTCTTCTTCTCCTACACAGTTATTTTCTTACAGCCTGAGTTTATCATCATGAGAGCGCAAATGCTACAAAAAAACTGTTCTGTCAATTGCTCATCCAGTTACAGACTTTCCCAGTGATCTAAAATATAGTCTGGCACGAAATAAAAGTACAAACTTTCCGTCGCTTTGCATTCTTTCTGCCGCAAACTATCTCATTTGAAGTCAGCTTGGGAGCTTTTACGGAAGAACAATGCTTTTCCATCTGATCTCCTAGAACTGCCTGTCCTAATGTCTCGGTGAGAACTGAAGCTCCTCTCAGGAGTGAGGCAGAAATGCAGAAAAAAGTATATGTCTCTTTGATGTCTAGGACTCAGGAATCTTGATGAATAGTGTGGCATTAAGAAATAATTGGGGCCCGCACTAGGCCTATTGAAGACCCCGCCCATCAACACGTGAGGCCCACTTACCTGGGAAGTTTAAAGTTAAGTCATAGGAAATCTTATTTTTCATTCTAACTCTTCATTTAATTGTCAGAAAGAAAGATGTATAACACTGTTTAAGTATAAAAGTCTGACAAAATTGCATGGTTGTGGGAGCAGCAGACGTGGGATTCGGCGCCTTAGCAGTTGTTACCACTAGTTTAAACTGCTTCAGAACACCAGCTATGAAGAGCATAAACATTATATTGAACCTTTGTATGAACTGAAGAGGATTCAAACTGGGTTTTTGGACACATAGGAACATCTTAAAGCACAGAATACACAAGAGTCGGTCTGTCCTTAAAGTGCAGTCTTTAAGCATTACATGAAGCGGAATCCCCATGTACAGATGTCCAAGTCATTCCACATGTGCTAATTGTAAATGTACGTCAGCCACCTAAGTTTTGGGGTGCTGAAGAGTCAGGTCAACAACCTAATAGACATATTTTACATTCAACATACTGGCTAATGTAATCATAAAACATTTGACTACTAAGGATTCCAGGTCAAAATTAATCCTTAAGAGCCATCCTGATTAAACCCCTAAAACAGAATATTTTGTATTCAGTAAAGAGAAGATAGATTCCATTTCTCGCGTAACAGTGATAATTAGAAAATATGTATTTGATGTGAATTCTGTGTAATAGGATCTGCAGATGAAGCCTCTGTCTTACTACTTCCACTATTACTTATCAATCCCACATTAGGGTAATGGACAAGAAAAGATCTTACCTCTGTATATGAGGATTTTGCTATTCCAGAAGAGGGCTGTAAAAACCCAATAAGCAACCAATTAGCAGATGGCAATGATGTACTTCATAGGAAACGCTTTTAACAATGATACACTGGTCTTATATAGAAAGTTTGCCTAATCCTTTCTGTCTCAGATCAAAATTTGAACCGCCCTACACATCTCTTGCAAAACACCAGAAACTTCAAAACCACACTTATCACCGGTTTCATTTGAAATGACACAATAACATCATCCGAGCACTGAAACTCATCTCCTGACTCCCTATAAAAGAAAGGGTGGCCTTCAAAACAATGACTCATATATAAAGCACTACACGGCCACAATCCCAAATACCTTGCAAAATGGTTAGTGCCTAACCGCTCAACTGGAAGGCTTACATCTGCCATCTGGTGACTACTTAAAATGTTACTATTCAGGTACAAGAAATGCAGTGGTTGATGTTTCCATGCGTGCAGATTAAGCGGCCCACTTCTTACCTAGGCATTTGTGTCTGGTTAGATCCCGCCCTTGGCTTTTGCGGACACACCAAAAAAGTAGCTGCTACCTGTTTCGGTATATTGCGTGAGCTTAGGCCAGTCCTGAAATTTTTTGATGCCCCGACCAGACAGTTGATAATTCAGGCCACTATACTCTCGCGATTAGATTATGCGAGTTCACTCTTGTTGGGGGCCAATCAGGCGGAAGTCATCCGGATGCAACGTGTTCAGAACGCTGCGGCCAGAGCCCTGCTGGGCTTACCTAGGTTCTGCTCGGCGAAAGCAACCATTTATAAGCTCCATTGGCTCCCCATGGCTCAAAGGATCGAGTTTAAGACTCTTTGTCTTTCTTTTAAAATTCTCAAGCTGTTTTCCCCCCAGATTTTGGCGCATCTTCTCACCACATATGTTCCCTCCTGCTCTTTGAGGTCATTGGGTCAAAATCTGGCCACAGTTCCACGGTTCAAACGTTCTCGGGCCTGAGGTCGGTCTTTCCGTTACCTGGCGGCCAAGCTCTGCAACTCACTACCAGCTCATATCCGTGCCCTAGAGGACTTGTCTGCTTTCAGAAGGGCCATCAAAACATTCCTCCTCCCTCCTGGCCCATAAGAGCGCCCTTGGGCTATTCCTTTCTGCTTTCTGTTTAGCTATGTATTAGTATTTTCCTTCTGCCAGTCAAAAGCGCCGGGAGGCCCCTTTGCTGGGGCAGCTGTGCGCTATAAAAATCACAATAACATAACATAACATAACATTTGGATATCATCTTTATGACAGTGCTCCTCAGTCGGATCCCTACTTCGGCATAAGACCTGCTAGGCTTCCTTCACTCAAGTTCACAGGACTTTTGCTCCTTACAAGAATTTGCCATAATGTAGGGTCACAACTGAAAAAACAATATGCAGCTATTGATGTGTAATGCCTGATCAATGAAAGGAAAATTATCACTAAAAGTTAAGATAAAAGTTGGCTCGTTTCCTACAGCCAGAACCACAGGCTGCAAACTTTAAATACTACTGTCATCTCTGGCCTTAGAAAGGGCACCCAATGAATGTAGAAAGATGCAGATGAAGTTTACTTTTAAAGTGGCACCGAACACTGATAAGAGGGAATACAAAGCCTCTCGAGTTAGAAGGACCAACAAGGAAAACAATGTGTCCACAATATCCCTTTGTCTTGTATCTCTCTTCAGAATAAGATACAAAACACACACTCGTCTATACTTGAGGACCATGGCTCAGCTCTGATCTTTGCAACTCTGTCACACTGGTAGCAGTATTACAGAGGAAAACATGGGAAATGGACACCAGGATCTCTCTTGTGGCATTAAATGATATAACTCTCTTTAGATTACCTGGTTTTTTTGTAGTTTTTAATGCCTTGAGTGTTAAGTAAGGAATATGTAGATACTTAACTCTACAGCATGGGCTTTGCAGTTTTAACTATTACCATGTTATAAATGGCATACTTGAGGGATCTACCATCTTGCATACCACCACTAAGAATGATGGGTAACAGGACTGCAGAGGAAGATAGTTTATGGCTCCTAAACAGGACGTTTAGCTGTAGCACAATCACATCAGCTGAAGCTTTATAAAACCGAGCACATTTTGGGTATTTCAATCAATAACAGAAAACCCAATTTCAGCGCAAGACTAACTTTGTTGGACAAATGAAATGGGCCTAATTGTAAAAAGGTATTTTAAACACAAATGTGAACGTCTTTCATCGGGCTGATACTAGTGCTTGCACAATGATGGATCTGCTGACACCATTCAAGTGCAGGAGGTAACTTCAAATGAAAAGATGTATATTTTTCTGGTACCCACTTTCTCCAATAGATTAACTTCAGGATGGAGTAATAAGACAGTTGGCTGCTTGTGGGAATTCACACACGCTGAGCTTTGTCTGGAATATGAATCACGAGGTTTGTAGAAAGCAAATGGATGAAGGTTTCTCAAACGCAATCTCAGTCCGCTGCAGACGACTATTCACGTAACAGGTGTATACTGTGAAAGAAGTAAAGAAACTCAAAGTCTTCTGACATGGAAGATAGACAGTTTCCAGCAAGATATGCTTGTGTGGTGGGCTGAGAAGAAAGGAGAGCAGGACCTCCGAATAATAAGATTCTATTTCATTTAGTAACCAGTACGAGTGTGTTCATTTTGTGACCATCCACAAGGCTATATATTAGCAATATTACATTAGTTATACACAACCAAACAGGAGGTCTACAAAATATTAATTAAGGATCGATGAGTAGTTTGTTTACTATTATCTAAAAAATGTAATTCATATGACGATATTTCTTCAATGTTTTTGAAAACAGATAGATTTTAGTCTCTTGTAAATTCGAACAAACCGTGAATATCCTGAAAATAAGGGAGCTATTTAGCAAGTCTGGATAACCTATAAGCACCCATCATGAAAAGAAATAATTATAAAAATAGAGCGTATGATTAAAAGCTGAAACGCTAATCTGCTGATCAGCTATCTTAATATAGATTCATATAAAAAAAAGGCAGAATAAAGTTCACCACAGCACAAATGCAAAATATATGCCTCAAACTTTGGTTGTTTGGCAGATGTTCCTCTTTGGGCACACCATCATGTTTTCCATTGGTTCTCCTCTATCATCGGCTTCTTTCAATGATAATATCATAGAATATATTTCCACAGTAGCTAATGTACACATTCCTACAAATCAATGCGCTGCAGTGATCGGGAAATAAAAGCTTATTTCACTGTAATGATGCTTTCAGACTTCCCTCCAGTCAGGTGGTTACTTGCAGTTAATGGTCTGTGACATACCACACAAGTAGTCCTAAAAAGACGTATTATCCACTGCATGTGTAAAAATATTTGCTTTACGGATGGCTAAATGAATGAGGACATTCAATGTAACTGTAAAAGTTAAATCAAAAGAAAACTTACAAGTAACATGTTTTCTTTTAGTAAAAGGACTCAGAACATTTTCCATTAATACTTAACCTTGAGCTGTACCAGTGCAACCGCATGGGATGTCGGAAAACAGAAAACTCAAAAGTTGTTTGGGGTTAAAGACCATTCCACCCTAATCAAAACTTTTTTTTTTAATGTAAATTGCCAAACGGGATACATGACACAAGTCGGGTATCCGAAATATTATTTTGGGAAATCGTTTAACCATTTGCTGTTCTTTAGTATCGTACAAAAACGCATTCTAGCAAAACCTTATGCAAATCAAAGGCTGTATAATGCAATCAAGAAGCAAAATCGTTTTATAAGAGAACATTTCTACCATAAGACCATACAGCATAACCTATGGCTACAAACTTTCTATGTCTACTTCCATGCATCCACTAGCCTTTCACTACCCACACATGAGCTTGCATATATGCAGTACATGTAGTTGTGTGTTTTTCTGCGCTTTGATCTTAACTCAATTGTTGACTGTTATATATGTTTATACGCTTCCCTGAAGTTTATTGTTGTAAAGATTTAGTGATTTGCAATCTATACGGTTCTAATGTTGAAATACTTCTGTAAAGCGCTCTGATACCCTATGCAGGGTCATGTTCGCGCTATAGAAAACACTAAATAGATAAAAAAAAATAATAATAATTAAAGTTGTTTTGTAAATTAATCTGCAAGAAACTACAGCCAAAAGACACAACCTGCCCCTTAACCGCCAGACTGTGCTGACGTTCACACATTTCTGTTTATAATTTCATTACACTTACTAGACTCAACTTTTGTCCACCATGTGTCCACTGCAGATTAACTATTCCCGATGGTACAATTAAGAACTTTTCATTTATTGTAAGAAGACCTAAGTATGAACGATGTAGCCAGAAACAACATTTCTACCCAAACCAAAAACAGAAGCACATTCAGCCTAAAACTCGAGCATATGCTGTCTTTTTTACATGTGTCCAAAAGAACTCCAGAACCTCCAAGATATTCGTTTAATCGAGTACTTACAGTTTTTAGGTCTGGGTCGACAGCACAGCCGTTGCAGGACCTTATGTGAGCAACAGAAAAAGGGCTTTAAGAGTCAGTACTGACTGACAGGGACTTTGGTTACGCCTACATCTTGATTCTCCTGACTACAGCATTTGCTCTGGCAGATTTTATATACCTTCAATGGGGAAAAAGTCCCTGTATTCCACTTCGTGCATTGTTCGGATGTGTATGCTCATTGCAGTTGTCACAAATTTGTAATGGTGACAAGCCAATGCTGCCGCATGTCAGATGCCAAATGCATAACCTGTTTATTATGAAAATGTGTGAAAAATGCAGCAGTGCCGACTTATTTACTGTGAAAGTCACATGAGCAAGCCAACAGGCCATTAAGGGGAGTTAATAATTAAGCTGGGTTAAAGCCTCTGATAATCTCTGGGGGTAGAACATTTGCACTGTTATAAACATTGTTGGGACCAATTAAATTTGATAATTGTTTTGTAAACTATAATTCTTTGCAATTTTATGACAGAATGGTACACTGAGAACCATTGTGTCAGACTCCACAGGTCTCATATGTTTATTATGAAACGTTACAACGAAAGGAATAGGACTAACTTACATATTGCCAAAAGTTTTTTATAGATAGCAGATCTGTTAAAGGGGATTATTATTCCACTCTGTTAAAGATTAGAGACAGGTACTTTGTTATAAGGAACCTCACAGATGACTATAGTAAGTAAGGTTGTTGGTTGTCCACACTAACAAACTAGGGCCAAAGAAGATTATGTTTGCTTTGTACATTGTAATTCTATGATTTTCTACCAAATAGCTACTTTGTGGGAAAGCTTATGCTCAAAACAGTAGGCCATAGCTGGTTATGGTAACATGATAATGATGGATATAGGCCTAATTGGTTCATTTGTACCATTATGTCAGATGCCGTACCTCTGAACTATTGGAAAAGTTATGGCACAGGCAGTATGCCTGACAATTTATTGCGAAAAGCATATATTAAAGCCAATAAGGCTTCGAGGGTGGATTGTTATTACACTGTGGTACAGACTGCAGTCAGGAATTTTGTTACATGGAATTTCAAGGGATACTTTGGTAGGCAAGGTTTTGGTGCTTCTTTAACCCTGTGATAAAGATGGTGGGAAGAAAATTGTCACTATGAGAAACCTGGTTAAAAATCATTTTAAGAGTAGTTGTATATTTTTTGCCAACTTTCGTAATTTTAGGTGTAGTATTTATGTGAGTGCATATTAAATGACTTTTTAGATGATGCCTAACAGCTTCAGCTATCTGCCAGGCTCTTGTAATCATCAAAACAAACAAACAAACAAACAAAAACACACACACACGCGCCATTTGTCTGTCCAAATGTCCTTCACATTCTGTTTCCACCCATTAGAGGTTACAGCATGTGACAATCGGTCAGGAGGCCCACTGTAGTCTTGAGATGGTTGACAACTGCCTGACGAGAGACCACCTTCAACAGCCAGTGGTAGGGGAAGACTGGTACTCCTAATCGCTGAAGGAGTGCTGCCACAGCCGCCTTTACTGTTGTGAACTCCAGAGGGGCACTGGTGAGACCAAAGGGGAGCACCACAAACTGAAAATGCTCTATCCCACTAAAAACCACAGGCAGCGTTGGCAAGACTGGTATATGGAAATAAGCATTCTGCAGGTCCAACGTCACCATCTAGTCTCAAGGGCAAATAAGACCAAGGCTATCTGCAAAGCCACTACGGGCCTCCCCTTACTGGATAATGGGCTAACGCACGCCCACGTTGTTTTCGTGAAATTGTCTCTTCACCTTAAACCAAGAGGTGAAATTTAGACATTTACGAGCATGAGTTTCTTTGCGGAAGGTCGCAAGAAGATCCGATACTCGGTCCACCCAAGCCTCGACTTCTTTGGGGTTGTATTTATCGCATACCCCTCCCAAACATAAAGGCGGCTCTTTAGGTCGAAACCCTTGATTTGAAAAGGTCAAACGGGGTTAATAACGATTCTAAGCCTTGAAAAAGTTGTCAACACGACGAAACACGTGTCAACAGACTTTTGTGCTATCAATACTGTTTACAACCGTGGCAGTGAAAATGGTCCTTTCCAACTGGAAGGACACGGCAAAGACATCCTTCAAAGGCTGGCTCAATTGGGTGATACATCTTAGAGGGGCAGACAGGATTGCATTACAGAACTCACCATGGCGAATTCCTATCCGGGTGATGTGGAAACGGCTAGACGAATACCTAGACCCCTACGAGCCCCCATGAGACCGGACACTTCCAACCTTTAAGTAAAACACCACAAACCCCGGAAAGGTCCACACACCCGCGAAAGCAACTTTTCCTCGGTGCTCCTCCTCTTTCTTCTCTCTCTCCTCTCCACCTCTTTCACCTCTCTTTTTCTTCACCTCTGAGCAAGATAATACATGGCACACAGAAGAACAAGTGTATTACCTGAAATGTAACCAAAACCCTGTAACTAAGATTTACTTGTATCCTGTAGAGGAATAGCGAATGTACTGTAAAAAAAAAAATGGTGCTGTTTTGGAGTGTTATTTGAATTAATATTGGATCTGCAATAGTGACGGATAAAAATTTCCCTTTTGTATTGTGCTCTGAATTGTAATTTTTTTTGTATATATGTGGAAATTTCTCTACTTTGATGGCGTAATGTTTATTCATTTGAGCACACTATACGTATTTCTACATTGTAGTTACCAACTTAACAGAGGTAGTGACAGCCTGTTATTACCACTGCCATCTTGTTTCTTATCGGAAGACCAGGGTTATGGTGAGAAATTTGAAGGTCTCCTTCCAGAGGAAGGCATTGAGACGACACAGCCTAATATGGGACACAGGTCTCCATCCTTTTTAGGCACCAGAACGTAGTGGGAATAATGACTACATCTTACTTTTGGTGCTGACACCCTCTCGAGAGACCCTTTTGGCCAAAGGGGCAACCAAGATGGCCCGTCTGTCAGTCACTGGGAGGTGGAAGGTGCGGTGGGGAGGAAAGGAAGTATACGGTGTTGCCTCGGCGAATGATCTGTAGAACCCACCTGCCTGATATTAATGCCGGACAACCCAGGAATAATTACTGGATTCTGCCTCCCAAAGGTTCGCTGTGCTCCTATAAGAGCACACTATTGAGGATTAGCAGGTGATGCTGAAGAGGGTGTGGTAGACTGAGCAGCCTGTTGGCATTGGCAATGAGCACCACAGCCTGTACTGCAAAACTGCTGGGTTTCTTGAGGAGGCTGCACAGGCTGGCCATATTGGACAACTTAGCCAAATCTGTGAAAGTAGCAGTGGACCTGTGCAGTTGGAGAGTCAGGCAGACAGGCCAAGAGAGTGTAAACTAGCTCTGCTCTCCTTAAAATGCTCAAGAGCGGAATCAGCCTTGTCTCCAAACAGGCAAGTCCTGTCGAAGGTCATGTCTATCACGGAAGACTGAACATCGCCTGACAACAAAGGTGACTGCAGCCACGCATGGTGGAGAATGACAATACTGGTGCTGATGGCTCGACCGATGGAACTGGTGGTGTCCAAGCCACAATAAATTGTGAACTTGTCCACATCTCAACTGTCTTCAATCGCCTGAGTGAGCACAGGTCAAAAATATTCTGGCACACAACAGAGGGCTTGTGCCACTGAGTCCCAAAGGGAGTTGGAATAGCATCCCAACAAGCAGCTGGGGTTAACTGATCTGACTTCCAAACTGGTAAAGGAAAACACTAATTTCCCAATCGTTTCGACCCACTTGGATTCCCTGTCTGGGGAACTGGTAGGGAATGTATTGGGGGTTAGACCTGCTTGTGAAGGCTTGCACTACTAAGCTTTCAGGAGAATGGTGTTGCCAAAGAAATGCAGGGTCACCTGAAGCAGGGAGATGGTGTTGTGTGTTTCTTGTGTGACCTATTGTTATTTTCCCTGTGTTGGCCTGGTTGTACACACTGTAGGTCGCATTTCTTTTGCATGTGTTCATTTATAAACATGCTTGCTTTTGTGCCACGTATTTTCACACAGAACCTGCATATGTTTTCGTGTTCTGCTCTTTTCCTGGGATTTCGTCTGAACATCGACATGGTCAAACATCAATGCCCCTTGTTATTCTCTCTGTTCGGACACTAGCCCCTAGACATATCATGAGAATGCAGCTGCTGTTTGTGAGCACATATGTCTTGTAATATAACTAAGGATGAGAGTTCTAAACAATTCGCACTGAGCAAAGGTCCGGAGGCAATATTACCACATCAGCTGAGATGTAGAACGTCCATCTATGTATGCTAAGGAATGGAGTCCGCCAATCGTCCCAGAGATCTTTGATATATAACCATTAGCTTTAGTAGAAAGGGGAAAGGTTTTTTTAGGCTAATATGTCTTATAACATGACAGGGCTTTTTATGGTATATGGTTTGATAACCATGCTAGTGATATTTTTGCACATATTTTAAATATTCTAAACTTTCTTCCTGTCTCTTGTTTATCTTATTGTGGACAAGTGCGAGTGAAAGAGCGAAAGGGTGTGTCCTGTTGCGGCAACCCCTGAAAAGATTGAGAGTATTGTGTTCTAGGGTGCCAACTCACTTGTTTCTCTCGAAAGGTTAAGAGAGCAAGTGAGGCCCTATAGCTAGTCAGACTCAGACTAGAGATACTGAGGTAGTATGGGGACTCAGCCCATTCTATGATCCTAAGCTTAGTTCTGTTCCTCAGCAGAATCCCTGCAAATGGCACCGCCAATGCTTTGGCCTGGTACCTACTGATGGGAACCTTGAGTAGTGCATGTGATTGTCCACAATACCCTCGCACCTTTATATAGGAGACGTCCTTGGTGTTCAGGATCCGCCACAGTTTTTAGGTAACACCTAATTCTGTTGGTTTTTCAAGCTTGAATATTAAAAGGTTTTATACCCTGTTTGTGCTATTCTTTGAATCCGTTATAAAGTTACTTATGGTGCAACCTACTGCGGCCAACTGCTGACCGGCTGTATATGCCTATTTGCAACAATATGGAGTCCCTAATGGGGGACCTCCGATAATTTTTGTAGTAGAAGCAGATGCCTCATTTTGCTTTGAACATTTTTATTCCTGGGTCACATTTCTGGCTGTTGACGCTAATACCAACACCTTTCACAAATACACCACACTCCAGGCACCTTATGCTCTAGTTAAAATTCCTCTTACAGTCTGGAAACACCAGTCTTGGTTTAATGGCACCCTTCCCCAAGTATCTGGGCCAGTTCGAATAGATCCTCTCAGTAATGATGGAGCCACAAGGCCAGCATTGGCTGGATATACACCATATCCAGATCTAGGCAATTTGAATCTAGTACAAACCTGTGGTTTGTATTATGTTCTTGTCATCGATATAAGACGACTAACTCAACTTATTTTATGTACATTACTAGCTGGTCCAGCTAGACTTGGCCTGCAAGCACAAGCCCAATCGCCCGAAGAAACTGTAAGAATTCCTGTAATTGTTCATTCAGTTATGGGTAAAAGTCCCACTTATCGTGAAGAAATATCATTTTGGATTGCCCAAACAAAATCGATCAACTTGAAGCTGTGTTTCCCATCACGGGACCACAAGCCAAGCACAACATTTTAACTATGTGCTTAGCCACTGGACTGATTACCACTCTAGCTGACTGCAAATCCTGGGGGACTATTTATGTCACAGTCTAAACTCTTTTCATGGCACTCCGTCGATGGCCGTTCTACAGAACGTCCTCAAACAAATACAAATGAGCATATGGCAGTGTTATATTCCCAGGTTAGGCCAATGAAGCGAAGCTGCTTATTTCTTGCACTGTCCTCACAATACCATTTCCACAGTGACCTTTTGCACATATTTGCGTGCACGACAATGTTGGATTAGTTTCCCTGAAACTAAACTCGTTTACACATCTAGCTTCGCACATCATTATCCCAAGGCCCTGAACATCATGTACAAGGTCTCTTTTCGCACCATAACAATTGTCATCTATATCTTCATCCACGGAGCGACATTGCTACCTACATATCCATAACATCACTAATCTATACGTACATCACAAGGCTGCTTTATATTATAAAAGACAAGTATCCCAATAGATTAGCAGAGGAGGCACTTCCGCTGACACTGAGGGTCCTTGCATGCTGAGAACTGACCACGCATCAGTCTGACACCTTGTGAGGGGTGTACTTTTCATGATCAAGATGGGGTCCTTCATTCTCTCCCATCAGGTAATGGGGTTGGAACATCCTTTGGAGGGATTCCTGGCTAATACCTACACACACTCTAGGTACACTTAGAGTAGGGTTCACATTACAAGAGTACACTTGATTACTTCCTTGTTTTTTATGACTGCATATATACACTGTTTTAGCTCCATGGTATGCTTTTGGTGCTTGTAATCACGTTTATCTGCTTCTTTCTATTAATCAATGCAGCACACGTATTTTAGACAAGAATAACATTGGTTCGATAACCTTATTGAAAATGTCCCACTGTGTATTCTCTGTATTCTACTCTGAGAATAAGTGAGCACGATTGACTGAGCGAAATGTTCTGTACTGTTTCCAAGATCCCTGAGGGGTCAGGGTTGTCATGTTCAGTGGTTGCCAGAAACCATGCTCTCCCTGGTAGGTTAGGGGGGCTTACAGTGTGAGCTAGCTGTTCTATAGGCCAGTAAATCCTGCGGGGGTGTCCGGAATCAGTCTTTGCACCAAGCCCCTAGTTTATGTTGTCCAAACAAATGTGCAGCTCCTACGGATTAGTAGGAACCACACAACATGACGTCCCGCTTTTTATTTGGGGATTAAACTCATGGGTAATATTCCTGTTGTCTCCAAAATGATTCTCTCTAAGGTTAAAGGTTAAACAGCGTCTTAGGATTTACGCCAGCAACTTGCCACAGTGGTAGTAACGGAGCAGGAGTTGCCATTTATTATTGCTAATGTATACACGTCTTTAGGAAGCAACAGTTTGGGAATCAGACCGTCAGTACCACCGATTGGCAAGCCTAGCTCTGACAAGGATGCCAGACCAACCCTTGAGTTTGCAAAAAACCATGGGATAAATCTAAACAACAGAAAGGTAGATAACGTGGAGGTTCTCCACCTCTGGAGTCTTCTGAAAGACGATATGTTTTTCGTGATCACACTAAAATAAAGACTCCAGGGAGGTATCAGGCATTGGATACACGTTCTCCTGGTTCCTTTCAGGAATAGTCTGTTCAACAATATGACAAAGGAAGGCAATCTGACTGTAGACAGGAAGAGTACCCGAAACCAAAAAGGGACCACAATGCTTGTCTAACGTGAATATAAAAAAGGAGGATAGGCCTCCTCCATATAAACCTCTGTTTCAGAAGAAGTAGTTTGCTGCTTTAACTGCTAAATATGCCACAGACAGTGAGAACCCTCCTCAAGAGCAGGAGTTGGGCGGTGACTCTGATCGACAGAGCGACAGAAGTCACCATAGTACGCCAGGCTCGCCACTAATTTCTGGTAGCGAAAGCAACTGAAACATTTATTATGGTTGAAACTGCGGATACCCATGTGGCCCCTCCAGGAGGCTATATCATTTAGATATTCAAATCAAAGGTGATGTTAAACGCAGCATTAAAGCAATATTTTGGGACAACTTAACTACGTCTTATGACATAATTTTGGCAAAGGTTGATTAGCCCCCACCTTTTGTACTTGCATCCCCAATATGAGGATGTGTTTCTACCTTCTTTTTCACCCCTTGTCCCGGACGAAGTCAAACAAGCTAATGCAACTGAATATGCCCTTGCATTGGCCCCTGCACTTTATCGTAATCATACTCGTAGAGATAAAGATTCCCCTGACAATGTCATTCCCATATGGTCCACACATTAAGTGAGACCATAGTATCTTATAAACAGGATGCTAAAGCACCAGTTAAGGAAATTCCTTCCCAACTGGAGTACAAGGAAGTAATTGAACCCTGTGTTTCTCAAATGAATAATCCTATTTTTCCTGTTCTGAAACCTGATCATTCCTATCGCATAATCTTAGACTATAGACATTTGAATAGTCATACAGACACATTTGCAGTGCAAAATACACACAGTACAGGACTTATTAATAACGTAGTCCGCAGAAAATACAAGATCTTTCCAATGGTTTTTTCAGTCACAATTTGGCTCCTGAGGGCTGTGACTGGTCTGCCTTTAGTGCCTTAGGCTTTCAAATGCACTATGCTCAACTTCCTATGGGCTATAAGAATAGCCCAGGAGTTTTGCAGCAGTGTTGATTCTTCATGAAATGGACCTTGATGCCCTATGTAGAGCATATCTTCCTGACGGGTGATGAAAGAAACCCAAACTTGGCAAGAGTGGATCACATAATATTGGGATTCGCTGAACTTGGCTACAAGTTCAATTTAAAACATCTAACATAGCTTTTCTCAGGGACCTTTTCTTAGGATATGAACTTACCAATGAGGGAAAGAGTCTTGCCCCCTTTTTTTGAGAAATGTGCACAATTGCAACTTCTAAACACGCTTAAATAATTGCAGTCCCTGCTGGGATTTTTGAATGATGGCAGAAACTACATACCTGATTATGCACAACACATAAAGCCCCTTCATGCATTAATACATCCTGAATTTTTCCATTTCATCTTGGACATCAAAACATACAGATACACTCATATCTTTACAATCTGACTTGCTTGAAACACGACACTTGCATACACGTCTTAATACCATTAACCTCGTAATCAGAGTTTTACGAGGTGCAATTGGATTTACATATGTCACCTTTAATGAGGGGGAAACAGTTCCTTGAGCATATAAATTGCATTTATATTAAACTGCCGAAAAGCCTTTTGCTTCTACTGAATAAATACTTACTGCTGTGTAGATGGACATCCTTAAAGAACAGTCCCTTGCACAAGGGCAACACATTATTGTCATTACTCCTCTGCTGGCCTTAGAGGATGTCACAAAAGCCAGTGTTCCTAACACTAAAGCCCTCCATCCTCGATGGATACAAGGGGCTACATCCTTAATAGCCATAGATGTAGACTTTGTCTTGGACCCTTCTCTGCAAACACAACAAAATTTACAATATGCGAATGTCTATCCGTTGTCCTCTACTGTTCTGCCTCTCCATCAGTATAAGCATTGTATTTACACTGGTGGATCAGCTCAACCTGCTATAGGTTCTAAGCAGCAGCACCATCGTTATTGGTGATATCTTAGATGGCGTTTTTCACCCCCAAACAACTTGCACACAGTCTTTATGAAACTGCACTGGACTGTTAGCTGGACTGAAGGTGTTGCTTCCTGCATTTAAAAATGCTGATCCTGAATTTCCCACACTTATAATGTGTGATTCGGATTACTGTGTACAGTCCTTTAATGATTTTTGGTGACAAAATGGATTCAGAGTTTTGAACCTGTAGGTAGCGTCTTTCATGGCCATCAATTGTTGTTTCTATGTTAAATTAAAAAGCCGAAATAAATTGCTGCAATTCAAGTAATGCCATGGAACACACCCATTTTTCAATATTTGAAGCTTGCAACTATACTGTATAATAGAGCTAAGCTGACTTTGTCTTGGACCCTTCTTTGCAAACACAAAAAAATGTACAATATGAGAATGTCCATCCGTTGTACCTTTGACTTCCAATACGCTGTGATTTCCCGTTTTGCTAAGAGCAGACCTAGGTCCAGAAATTTGCTTGTCACTTTCGTTTTGGAGGCATGTGGAAACCAGTGCAACAAACAGGTACCCTTATCAGGCTCAATCCGTCGCTCCGTGACAACACTGAGCAGGCCCACTACCTCCTCCCACTGTGTACCCAGTTGTGGACAACCCCACAGCATATGAAGAAACTCTGCCCCCTATGTATTACACCGTGGATATTTGGCAGTACCTACATTAAAATACTTATTAATCTTTGCAGGCGTAAGGTAGGCTCTATGCAAAAGAAAAAAGTGAACCAATTGAAATATGTCTATATATATCTATTTGTGCCCACGCCTTCTCGGGGATCTTCTTGCCTAAATCCTCCTCCACTTTTGCTGCAACGCCCTCAGAGGCTCCAGTCCCTCTCCCACCATGTGCCTATATAAACATGTGACTACCTTGAAGGTCCCTGCCGCCAACACCACATGTTGGCATGCCATGGCCGTCCGTGGCTCCAAGAGTCCCTCCCTCCAATGTCGCTGTACAGCAGAAATCAGGACTGAATGCAGTAAGTAATCTTCGCGGGGGAGCCCATATCTGCTCCATCTTCATATAAGTCCCCAGTTACCTGAACTCCCAGTGCTTCCCACTCAACCAGCGCAGTCTTGTCCCCCCATGCAGGAGAGTCGTGCACATGCCCAGCGGTATCTCCGGTGCATAAGGACGTGCAATCCGGACGCGACGCTGACTCCGGTTCCAACATAATCTCAATGTCCGCTCCTCATTGGAAAGCATCCCCAGGTGCAGCTGCTGCTGGAGCACAATGAAGGACAACACATGGCACGGGATCCATCATCCCTCTGGGCCTTAAGGGCCCCTAAACTCCAACGTAAGCCATTGCAGTTGTGCGGCTAAATATTACAACTCCCGGTCGGGCACCGCCAATCCCCCCTCGGTCCTTGGGCGCATCATCGTGTCCAGAACCACCCGCCGCCTACCAGTCCCCCACAGGAATCCCCCAATCATTGAACGAAGCAGTTGAAAAGTGGATCCTGGTATCCAAATCGGCAGTGTCCTAAAATTGTACAATAAGCGGGAGAGCGCCACCATCTTTAAGAGGGCGACCCGACCAGCCAGCGAGAGCGGCAGGGTGCTCCAAAACGCTAGGTTGCCCGTAAGTCCTCTCACAGCCCTGCCTATGTTCCCTTCTAATAAATCATGCACATGGTAGATGTTAGTCCCGAGATAGGGCAGACAATACCCTTGGCCAGGGTGGGATTAGCCCCCGAGGGAGTCACCGGAAACAAGCAGGACTTCGCCCAATTCACCCCGAAAATTGATATCCTACCAAATTTGTAAATCAGTCTGACCCTGTGCCTCATTGGAACAGTCAAGCCATATCTTCCCTAGATCGGAAACAAGCATCCTAGGACCGGCCTCGGGGTTTCACCCCTCTTCAGCCAGGATAGCTTGATTCCAGTGGCATGGAGAGCACGGGACTCACGTCTGAGCATACCCGTCTCACTCGGGGTTGCAAATGCAAAAAGAACTATTGATGGACAGAATGCAGAACAATGTCATACATTCACCCCAGTACAGAGAATTAGTACATCAAATTTTTAATGGCTCTAGTACAGCCGGCCTCACCCACTTTTTTAAGGTTGTAGGCTCCAGCCTTGTTAGTTGATTCCAAACTATCTTTGGAGTAATCCTGGCTTTTATCCACTTCATTTTTTCCAGTGTATTCGGAGGATTCCCATCCTGTTATCTCTCATTTGTGGCATTCTCATCCTGCTCCTGCTTTTCTGCAATGGATGTTCGCTTTGCAGGCCTTCTGAAACTAGAACAACTCCAATACTACCGTTCAGTGGGAATGGCTGCCTGAAGCCGTTGCTCGTCACACAGAAGAGCGAATGGTCCGTGTTACAGGAGGTTAAGCTACACCTTTCAACCCAGGAACACGGATTGCAAGACTGCATGTCTTCGAGCACACCCTAATGCTGGAATCTTGAATCTTAAGCGTTTCTGGATGACGGATTGCAGCTCTTGGAATCGGACCGCTACCGACTCTGCTAACGAGCCCCAAAATGGCGATCCTCTGCACTGGCACTGGCTAGCTGGTGAAATCTACATGTTGGTCTCTAGACCTTGAAACCTCAAGTCACGACGATCAATCACCCAGACAGACAAACCTCTCACTGTTAAGGTGAGTGAACCAAGCATATGAATTACGGAGTTAAAAACTCACCCGGCGCGCATCGTGAATAAAGTGCCTGACCCCATAATGGCGACGGCGAATGTTTTTTTGCGCATAAGGCTTTTGTGCTTTGGTAAATACATTGAACATTGATTGCACCAGTAGCCTCTTGCGCTATCAGGCCAAAAGAAAAAGAAAAAATATTCAGCTTTAGTGGCCTGACAGAAAGTATGTGGACAGGGTACTCTCAATCTTAAATGAGTCATTTTCTCCCAAATGTTTGTCTTGTATATATTATCTAAATGTTAAATTTTTTTTTTGTGTATTTCTAAGTGATGTGTAAATTGTGTTTGTAAATATATGTAAATACATGTGTCCTTGTGCAGGACAGTAAGTAATTCTTCAGACAGTCATAGTATTTGTAAAAATCAGTACATTCACTTTTCTTGAATTTCCTAAAAAATATATAGGTTGCACAGAAGGATTAAATACCTGAGTGCAAGATTCTGCCCTAAATAAAAATTGAGCAGAACCAACAAACGAGTGACCGGGTCTTCTTCTTTCTTATAATTATAATTGTCCTACCCGGCCACACTTTTTGGACAAAACCCCCCTTGATAACAGAGACGGAGCGATTAAGGCAGCGCTTCAGACCCCCTTGTCCATAGCGCCAATGGCTATGATTCTCTTTTCAAAGACTCCCTGGCAGCCACATATGAGGAAGTCCTGTCTATTCCCTCCGGCTTGCACACCTGCGTCCGTCATGCCCCAAATAATGATGATCAACAGAAGGTGAGCAACCCAAAATACCCTTGAGGGCTTGGGTGATTGAATAGAGAGGTATAGATGCCTCCAAGGGGATTTGATCGGAGAACAATTAGTGATTCAAGCTAAATTCAAAGGATATATTATTGATCCTTCCAGGCAATCAATGCAACAATGAAATAAATATTCAATTCAATACATAACCTAAATCTAATCAAAACATAAAAATGACATATAAACAACAAACACAAAGGTGTATTGGAAAAATAGAATGTATCAAAAGAAATTTTTAGAGGGTAAGTGATTTCATATATACAGATGTGAATGATACAGAAATAGTTAGGGCTGAAGGTAAACAAATAAATCAATTACTAAGTGACTCAACAGAACCTAAAAACACCTATCCCAGATCAAAATGAATAAAACAGAGTAGGGATGAGATGAAGGTCATATACATACGTATCATTCACATCATTCAGATCGTAACAGGAGGGGTAATGTACGCATCTCCCGAAGATGCAGAAAAAGACCCCGATTCCTGTGTGGCCTTCCTCGAAGCATGGATACCAACGGTCATGGGGATTAACTTCCACCACGGTTTAGAGTTGGACAGGGTGAACAGAATTCCTACATTCGTCTCCCAGAATCAGAAAGGCCCTCGTCCTTTGATATGCAAGCCACACTGCTATCAACACTCTGAGGCCATCCTACAATTAGCCAGGAAAACCCACTACATCACCTGGGAGGGCCATTGCATAATAGTTACCCAAGACTACTCCAAAGAGACTGTTGAATTAAGAAAAGGTTTCCTGTCTCAGAGATAAGCTGAAGGCGAAAGACATTCAATTCTCCTTTGCGGGCCCATCAAAATTTAAGATCAATCGAGCATGGCAGACCACGTTTTTTCTCGTGCCCCCAAGTCCTTGCACACCATCCAGAGGACTCGCCTCCACAGTCCATGGACCTCGCTAGCGGCTCATCGAATAAGCAGAAAACAGACACTCACGACGCCTCTGGCCGCTGAACTGTTGGGTTCCACTGATACCTTTGGTTCCGTATCCTTTCTCCGTGTTAGTGAGCTCATCATAATGATATAGTCAGACCTATGTAGTCCTGGTTAATTACATAGACCATTGCAGCGGTTCACCCTCTTTGGGCAGTCACGTTCTGGATACTTTAAGATTTGTTCCAAGTTCCACAATTGTTACTGAGTTGGATAAGTAGCTCTAGTTACCTTACATGGACCAGTATATGGCTCCACTCGTCATGTGCGCCCCTAGATCAAGTACATGGACTCCCACTGAGATGCTCAAAGCGGTTAAAGAATGCTTTCATGTACTAAATCATACTTGAGATTTACCAGAGTTTCATCTATGCTCTATACTCTAAGTTCCACGTTTGGCACTATGCAGTTTATGGCACAAATATACTGGGGTTTTCACTCCGTCTGTTTCTCCTGTTGATTTAACACCTTACTATATACTTCTGTGTTGTCTTTAGACGGTACTGTCGTCGCAGCTCCTAAGTTCGAGTTCTGTGAGGGTTGGGGGGAGGGACGGGAGGGTTGTGGGGTGCAAGGGTATTGGAGGAGGGGAGGGGGGATCGAGGGGTTTTGGGGAAAATATAATTTTGGTTGTTTACTTATTGTTTCTATCTTTTCTTGTTCTTTTGTTTGTCACAACCCAGCTCTCAAAAGTGGTATCATGCGTGTCTTACTCGTCTTACTGGCACAATGACGGTCACCACAGGTTATTCATCATGAGTCGTACCCTCCAGCTATTGGTCCACAATCTGGATGCACATGCCTCGGCTACATTTTACACAGGTCCCAACACCTCCACTACAGCATTCACTATAAGTTGGCCACTTCCTTTGCGACACCTACCGTTTAGATGACTCAGGCCAAATCCCTGGCAGAAAGCCTTAATATAGTGTCCTTGAACGTCAAGGGGCTTAATCATCCAGTAAAGCGTAGAAAAGTCTTTGATTATTTGGCAAAAACCAAAGGGGATATGATCCTATTTCAGGAGACAAAACTGTCAAAAGAAGACACTGAATTCATTAAACATCATTGGATCTCATACACCCTCTGCTCCCCATCTGTACACAAAAAGAGGGGGGTTATCACCCTAGTTTCAAAAAAGTCTAACATCTCCATGATCTCACACACTCAAGATGACGATGGCAGATTACTGATTACACACCTAATGAGAAATGAAGATCCCATCCACGTAGTAAACATATACGGACCGAACTCTGACGACCCTGAGTTCTGGGAATCTGTTCCTTCAGCCATTGAGGGCATCCCCCAAGATGAGCTCTTGATAGTTGGTGGGGACTTCAACCTCCCTCTAGACCCCCTTCTGGATCGCTAGTCCAAATGCGTCTTTCACCCTTTGCGATCCCATGATATTCTCAACTGCCTCTGTTCCAAGATTAACTTACGCGACTCCTGGCGTCTACAACACCCAGACGGAAGAGATTACACATTCTATTCGGCCCCTCATAATTCTTACTCAAGAATTGACCACATACAAATTTCCAGCCCCTTCACACACCTTATAGAAGAAACGGACATAGCACCAAAACTGGTCTCGGACCATTCCTGTATCAATACTAAGCTCGTAGGTTCACGATCTGTCTTACCCCTGAAACGCTGGCGTTTTAATGATGACATCCTCTCAGACCCAGAAAACAAAAAACGAATAGAGAACGCCATCAGAGACTACATTACATTGAACGACATACCAGGGTCGGACATTTCTATTGTGTGGGATGCACTCAAAGCCACAATTAGGGGTGTCATCATCGGCATCCGGGCACAGACAAAGTACTGAATGCACAATTAGAAACACTTGAGAGAGACATTAAAGCTCTGGAAATCTCCCATTTGGCCGACTTATACAATACCTCCACTTTAGACCTGCTTACTAAAAAAAAAGTATGATTACAATGCAATCATAAGCAATCGCGCTGGTGTTTGAACAAATAAATTTAAAGCACTGAATCTGTGTGAGAGAAAAAAGCAGAGAAATTATTTGCGTCTTACCTCAAACACAAACAAAATCAGTTTAACATAGCTTCAATAAAGGACCCCGCCAATAACATCCATACCAAACAAAACAAAATATTAGATACTTTCCAGGCTTTTTACGAAGACCTTTGACCCAGAGGCATGCACCAATTACCTAAGCTCGTTAAACCTCCCTAAACTTTCTGATGAAGACAGCTCTAAATTAGGTTCCCCCTTCACGGACAAGAAACTTTCCTCCTCCATTAAATCCCTTAAGTGCAATAAAACTCCGGGCCCAGATGGCTTCTCGGCCAGCTTCTACAAAGAATTTCAAAATATCCTCAGCCCTGTCCTTCTGAAACTGTTCCAGTCCTTTAACGTGAAGGGTGGTGTCTCCAAGTCAATGAGTGAGGCCACCATAATTGTCATCCCGAAAGAGGGCAAAGATCCTCTTTTAACAAAAAAATTACCGCCCAATCTTGCTCATAAATCTGGACTGCAAAATATACGCAAAAACCCTGGCCAACAGAGTCAATGCATTTCTTCCTAAACTAATTAGCAACTCGCAAGTGGGGTTTCTTAAATATCGCATGTACAACGATAACACGAGACTACTCTGTCATGTCCTGGACAAAGCAAAAATAACAGCCGCCATCGCCGTCGCCATCACCCAGGACACGGAAAAAGCGTTCGACAGGGTATTGTGGCCCTTTTTAAAACAATATATGCAATCTTTTAATCTGGGGATGCCCTATATTGATATGGTAATGGCCTTGTATTCCGCCCGACTGCCCAGATCGCCATTAATGGCTCCCTGTCTGACCCTTTTTGCTTAGAACAAGGAACCAGACAGGGCTGTCCTCTCTCACCAGCTCTATTTCTCCTGGCCCTCGAACCCCTCATCGCGGATATAAAATATAATGACGATATTACAGGCGTAGACTTTGGGGAGGCACGCATAAAGCTGGCTGCAGATGCGGATGACATCCTGGTGGTTACAGAACACCCTGAATCCTCCATTGAGGCTCTCATGTCCACCATAGAAAACTACTCTCTCCACTCGGATTACAAATTGAACCGGGATAAGTCTGAGGTTAAACCCCTGAACATATACGGTACCAGAGACATGCTGCGAAGCTCTGGCCTGTCCTGGCAGACCGGATTCATTAAATATTTCTGAATCGAATTTGGTAGTACCCTCCTTGAAACCCTCCAGCGGAACGAAAAAACCACCTTGGAGAAAATCAAATCGCAACTTGATGGATTGTCTCTTCGTTTCATAACTTGGTGGGGGAGAGTTGAGACCATCAAGATGATGATCTCCCCTCTAGTGAACTACCTTATCACGATTTGCCCCTTACTTTATCCCATGACTTTCATCACAAATTAGATACCTTACTCACAAAATTTCTCTGGAAAGGGAAAAGAGCAAGAATAGGCATAAAAAAACTCTGCGTGGACAAGTCTCTTGGAGAGGTCAACTTAGAGGACTTCAAACTATACCAAACGGCCTTTCTCGCCAAGCAGGGCTCCTACTGGCTGAGCTGTCACCTCCTGCCTACTACAGCCCCTTTTGGCTAGAGATAGAAAAAGCCCTCTTTGGAAATATTGCTCCAGCTGCGGTTTTATCAGCAAATCTGAATGCAATGAGCTGCTCGAAATCCATCTTCCAGAACACAAAAATCACCCTTTTAAAAATAGATAAACTTTTGGATTCCAGTATTCGGCGCTCTCGGTGGGAATCGATCTGGCATAACCTTTCTGTGCTGTACAAGGGTAAGCCATTACAAAATGATATCTGGATTAAAAATGGTATTTTTTTCCCACACCAACTATATAAGGGTTCATACCCCCTCTCCTTCAAGGAACTCCAATCCGAATATAATCTTGCCCTACTTGAATTTTATACCTTCTTGAAGGTTAAGGCAGCAATCACTAAAGCACAATTCTCTGCAGACCTTCCCTCTCTCCCGTCCTACATCTCTAGACTAAGCAGACTAGGCCACCAGGTGTCCTGTATCTATAAATCATACGCCCGCAACACTCCAATCTTAATAAACAAATCTTAAAGTTCTGGGAATCACACTCCTCCTTCCATATATCTGGTGTAGATTTGGGCCAATACCTGGGAATCAACCATGCGACACAAAATCAGCCCTACACTTTCCCAGACAAAATTCTGGCTTCTGCATAAAGCCTTTTGGACACCAGCTCGTCTATTCGCCCACATCAGAACTGATGCGATCTGTTGGAACTGTAAACTTATGGACGGTGACCTTGAACATCTTATACTCCATTGCGAATGCGTGGCCCCCTTTTGGGATGAGGTCTTCGATTTCCTCAAAAAGTTCCTCTCTTCCCCTCCCCACCCCCCACCCCCCCACAGAATTGTCCTACCTAGTCTTTGGTTTCCTCAAAGCCACGTCCCTTAACGACAATGATAGAACCCTATTAGACTTACTCCTCATGGCTGCAGTGAAAGTGGTTCTCAGTAATTGGAAAGATACTCGCAAATCATCCTTTGCCTGCTGGCTAAATTGGGTAATCAATCTTAGAGGTGCAGACAACATATCACTTCAACACTCACCATGGCGACCCCCTCGGAGACGAATGTGGGACGCTCTTGTCAACCATTTTAACTCCTATAAACCACCTTGAACCACCTACATACACCCTAGACCCCGGCCGCTTGCACATCACCTCACTTTAGACCCGCCAAGGCTCCCCATCGATCTAGCCGGTTAATAATTCCTTCCTGTCAGGCGCTTCAATAACCTGTGGACCAGCTCACTGATACTACTGCTCCCCTTCATGCAAAATGTATATTCAAATTTTATGTTTTTCTTCATTTTCTTATGTTATCTTCTGATTGCTTCTGATTGATTGTTTATGCTTTTACCTTCCTTCCAATTACCGAATATGATAGACACTACTTTACTCCCACGTACCGCTACTGCTTACTTATGACTTCTGTAAATTGAATGTATGTATTGCTCGGCACTTTTGCATTTGTTTATTTTGAAACTACCAATAAAATATTTTGAAATGAAAAAATAATATTTCTACTGCAATAACTGGATCTTGATTGGTCCTTTACATTACGGCCTGCCCAGTTTACCTGCATGCAGCCTGTGTTCCACTGTCTCTGGTTCCCATTTGATTGAACACTGGATATTTGCCTGGCTTCGCAGATGCCCGTTGCCTTGGACACTACACTGCTGATGTGTCCCTTAGCAACCTATTTTCAGGTACTGTCCTTTAGGTTTGCGACTTCTACACAATGCGAGATTTGAGCAACTCACCTCTGAGGAACCATGTGATACGGCATATGAGTCACAGGAAAGAGGCTGTACTAACTCCTCTGAAACACCATTATTTGACTATTTTCTAAATTGTCATTGCCATTATCGTTTTCAGTGTATCTTATTTTCAAACAGTGCTTTGAGTTTGTTTACCTTCTAATTATATAAATTACATTCACAATTTTTTTCATGCTATTATCCTGACCAAAGGGAGGGTTTTGTGTGTTTCTTGCATGGCCCATTGTCATTTTCCCTGTGTTGGCCTGATTGTATACGTTGTAGGCCGCATATGTTTTTGCACACTTCCCTACATAAACACGCTTGCTTTTGAGCGGTGTTAAATTTTCACACAGAACTTGCATAGGTTTTCGTGTTCTGTTATTTTACTGGGATTTCGTCTGAACACAATAGACAAGGTCAAACAACAATGCCCCTTGTGATTCTCTCTGGTCCGACACTAGCACCTAGACATAATATGAGAATGCAGCTGCGGTTTGTGAGCACATGTCTTGTCATATAACAAGGAACGAGAGTTCTAAAAAACACACACTGAGCAAAGATCATGAGGCAAGAGTACTATGTCAGCTGAGATGTAGAACGTCCATCTCTGTATGCTAAGGCGCGGGGTCCATCACTCATCTCAGAGATCTTTGATATATAACCATTAGCTTTAGTAGAAAGCGGAGGGGGAGGGTTAGGCTAATCTTGTAAAATGACAGGGCTTATTTATGTATATGGTTTCTTAACCATGCTAGCGATATTTTTGCTATCCATTTGTTTTCTAATTGAGGCGCAAATACGGCATCTTAGAGCACAATAGTTTAAATAAATATTCTAAACTTCCTTTGTGTCTCTTGCTTATATTATTGTGGATAAGTGCGAGTGTGAGATCGAAAGGGTTTGTCCTGTTACAGCGATCCCCAAGAGGATCGAGAGTGTTGTATTCTAGGGTACCAACTCACGTCTTGCCCTGGAATGGTTAGGAGGGCAAGTAAGGCACTATAGCAAGTTGAACCCAGGCTCGTACATTCTGAGGTAGTATGGTGACTCAATCTCTGCATGCCGATGTTCTATGATCCCAAACATAGTTTCGTTCCTGAACAGAATCCATGCAACAATCATGTCTGCCAATTTGAAAACTAACTGGGAAGCCAAAACAAAGTTTGGCTAAGCACCCCATAGGGTATACGTCAGTGCCTCATTAAATGGAAGAAAGGGCTCCGAAAATGTTTGTCTCGGCTGGAGGACTTTTGTTAATACATTGATTTTAACCACCAAGGTGAGGAGCTGGAGGTCACGTACTTCAGCCGCCCTGCGCATTTTATTTTATTTTTATTTTATTAATTTTATTTATGTGTTTTGTATAGCGCGCGGCTACCCCCCAACGGGGGTGCCCCGGTGCTGTGGACGTCAGTGGCAGAACCAAGGAAATGTTCGTACCTGGAGAACAGCCATGTCTTGAGTTTACATCTGAACTGGGATTCCCGCACAATCAGTCGAATACTCAGCGGGAGGGCGCCACCGCGAAGGCTCTGCCTCCTTTCCTAGAACGGAGGTATAGGGGGGGTCGAAGGAGGCGGAGGTGATTGGACCTAAGTGCACGAGATGAGTGAACTAGCTTCAGCCTACTTCTTAAGTATCCAGGGCCCTTCCCATTCAAGACCCTGAAAGTAAGGACCATAGCCTTAAACTGAATGCAGGCGGATATCGGGAGCCAGTGCAGTTTCTTTAAGTGGGGGGAGATGGAGTGGCGGTATGGCACATTCACAACCAGCCTGGCTGCCGCATTCTGCACCATTTGCAACCGGTGTAGAAGATAGGCTGGGGCCCCAGCATAAAGGACGTTCCAATAATCTAGATGGGAGGTAATGAGGGCATGTACGACTGTTTTAAGCGAGTCCATAGGCAGGTATGGCGCGATTTTTCTAATCATACGTAACTTGCCAAAGCAGGCAGAGGTCACTTTGTGGATTTGTATTTTATATGCAAGCTCATTATCAATTTGGACGCCAAGGTTACGTGCCACTTTCATTGGGGCTGGACGGGGGGTTCAACTCATGAGGCCACCACATCGTCGATGGTAGAGGGGATTCTTGATTAAAAAATAGAACCTCCGTTTTGTCAGTGTTCAGTTTCAAGGTGTTCAGTGTCATCCAAGAAACGATATCAGAGAGGCAGGTTTTAAAGTTCTCCAGTGTATTGTCCGAGTGGTCTCTGAAGGTGAAAACAAGCTGCGTATCATCAGCATATGATACCACTCTGACTCCGTGAACTTCTATTACCTTAGCTAAGGGAGACAGATAGACGTTGAAGAACAGTGGGCTAAGCGTCGATCCCTGGGGGACTCCACAGCTCAGTGTTTTTTTTTCTTTGGAAAAATAGGGTCGGCACCACACCTGTTGAGTTCTATCCGACAGGAAGGATTTAATCCAGGCCAAAGAGGTGTCACGAATCCCTATCTCATGAAGTCGGTCTAATAGTATGGAGTGGGAGACAGGGTCGAAAGCCTCGGACAGATCGAGGAGCACCAACATAGCTACCTCGCCTCTGTCCACGCACTCCCTGATCGTCTGTAATTTCCAAAAGGGCTGTCTCCGTACTATAGCCGGCTCTGAAGCCGGACTGAGTCGTGGAGGAGATTTTTTTTCTCCAGGAATTCTGCCAGTTATTCTTGTACGGCCTTTTCCAGTATTTTATCCGGTTTGGGGAGGAGCGATACTGGTCTATAATTACCAAATACTGCAGGGTCAGCATCCGGGTTTTTCAGGATGGGGATTACTGTGGCCTGTTTCCACACGGAAGGGAAGTGGCCAGAAATAAGGGAGAAGTTCCAAATGGAGAGAAGTGGTTGAATCATGACCGGGGCCAGGGAAGTGAACATCTTAGCAGGCACCGGATCAAGCGGTGAGCCTGATTTGCATTTTTACATTTTCAACAGGGGCGTGTCTAGGGTGATAAGCTTAAAGGTACAGAGCGTTGCCTCACTGGGGAGAGGGCAAAGTGGAGTAGTGTCCTCTCCTGACCCCTCCGAAGGGTTGAAAGAGGAAAGAATATCGGAGATTTTATTGTGGAAGAAATCAGACAGGCCATCACAGAGCTCTTGACTGGGTTCAGTAGAACATGCCAGAGCCACTGGATTAGTGAAGTCCTTCACAATTTGATAAAGAGTTTTGGCCGAATTGTCTGCGGTCTTAACTTTGATGGCAAAATATTCTTTCATTGCCAGTTAGCAAAGTTTGCCAAAGTTGTTTAGAGCAGTTCTGTAATTGACTTTCGCGGCTGGATCATAGTTGAGATGCCAACACTGCTTCAGTCTCTTACATCTACTTTTTTCTTCGCGCAAGGTCGGGGTAAACCAGGGCATTTAAGTGTGTAAGGAAGCAGATTCCTCTGTGCCGGGTCCTGCGGGTGAGAACAGACACGTTTCCGGGGAGGTATCAAGACCACTAGCTTCCTGTAAGTCATTGTTCAAATTATCATCCTGGTAGGGTTGAGAGGTCACAGTCATCGTTTGAGTATGTAGCAAAAAGGGATTGCAGAGTGTAAGTTCTCCCTTGTGGAGGCGGTTAGTGGGTGAAGTGTCACAACTTCAGTCAAGGTCGAATCGGCAACCAGCATTGACTAGGTGTCGGACAAAACTATCGGGACCTCCACCTCCTGTGTTGATGGAGTCAGCACTGGGGTCGAAGTGCCGGGCCAGCGTAGGTCATGGTGCCAGAAGTGGGGTCGGGACTGGAGCTGGAGGCAAGACCACCTCAGAGGGTCCAACCGGCACCCGAGGCGAACCCTTCAGAGATCCTCCAGATGGAAGGCCAGTGGGAGTCGTAGGGGTCCAAAGAGCCATAGCATAAATGCGCAGAACTCTTCAATCTGCTATGGAGTGGCAGTTTGCCTCAGAAACTCAGGCTGTGACCGAACCAGCAGCAGATCAGCTTCGAAGTCGGACACTTTTGGGAGCGAGATTGAGTTGTGCCGCAGCCCCACGCCTGTTCAGGTGAGTTCCGCAAGGGAGGGTAACCCCTGGTCAATTCCTTATGCAACTTTTTTGACTTACAAGAGGAATTTGACTGTTAAGACCAGTCTCTAAAGTGGCTTCTTCGACTCCAAGAATGGGAATGGGACCAGGATTAGCCTCAGATAGGTGCCCTGACTTCATCTTGTTTTTACCAGCTTTGAAGAAAACGATTATTAGGAAATACTTTTTCATTGAGACTATCATTCCGATTATATGTGCTCTAGTCAAGTTACATATTGATCATGCTAACTCTCTGTACCTGGGCCTCCCCAAGGGGTTGTGCCAGATGCTCCAGTTAATCCAAAACTAAGCAGCTAGATTAATTTGGTGTCAGCCCAGGCTTTCTCATATCAGACCTTTGCAGGTAAAGTTACACTGGCTCCCAGTCACCCACAGAGTTCTTTTCAAGTTTGGGTTTACTCATTTTAAGTCTCCATCTGGCAAAAGTCCAACTTTTGTGACCTCCAGAATTCATAAATATGTCCCTAAGTGCAATTTGAGGTATGCGCTTTAAAACTATTAGGGGTCCCTAAGTTTAATAGGAAAAGACTGGGTAGACCTAGGTTTTCCGTGCTTATCCCTGGCATTTGGAATACCTTACCTCCAAATATTAGAGCTTCAACTTCCTACACTAGCTTTTGGTCTTTATTAAAAACTTGGCTCTTCAGACAACCGTACAACTAGTTTTGTAGCCTGAGTCTCTGTGCCTCCGAGCCCTTGGTAGTTTGGTTTGCCCTGTTCCCATCATGCACTGGGACAGGAACAGACTAATTTGCATATAGCCAAGTTCTGAGCTGGGATGGTGCAGTGAGCTAAAAAACGGTGATGGATCAAGCCCTGATCTTTGGACTGGGTAAGAGTGGTCTGCTTAATTCAGGCACTCTGTTCATCACCACCCCCTTTTCTGAATCATTTTTTCCACCATAAGCGTGGAAGGGTATACTCAGATGTGAGTCCCTTGCTCATTGCACCATCAGGATTCAAGCAAGCCGGGCCGAAGACGCCTGAAATGGCAGAAACCGGTCCCCGGAAGCTTGTTTCCTTCCCAGTACAAGAATTGGCTTGGTAGTTTGGTTTGCCCTGTTCCCATCATGCACTGGGACAGGAACAGACTAATTTGCATATAGCCAAGTTCTGAGCTGGGATGGTGCAGTGAGCTAAAAAACGGTGATGGATCAAGCCCTGATCTTTGGACTGGGTAAGAGTGGTCTGCTTAATTCAGGCACTCTGTTCATCACCACCCCCTTTTCTGAATTATTTTGTCCACCATAAGCGTGGAAGGGTATACTCAGATGTGAGTCCCTTGCTCATTGCACCATCAGGATTCAAGCAAGCCGGGCCGAAGACGCCTGAAATGGCAGAAACCGGTCCCCGGAAGCTTGTTTCCTTCCCAGTACAAGAATTGGCTTGGTAGTTTGGTTTGCCCTGTTCCCATCATGCACTGGGACAGGAACAGACTAATTTGCATATAGCCAAGTTCTGAGCTGGGATGGTGCAGTGAGCTAAAAAACGGTGATGGATCAAGCCCTGATCTTTGGACTGGGTAAGAGTGGTCTGCTTAAATCAGGCACTCTGTTCATCACCACCCCCTTTTCTGAATCATTTTGTCCACCATAAGCGTGGAAGGGAATACTCAGATGTGAGTCCCTTGCTCATTGCACCATCAGGATTCAAGCAAGCCGGGCCGAAAACACCTGAAATGGCAGAAACCGGTCCCCGGAAGCTTGCTTCCTTCCCAGTACAAGAATTGGCTTGGTAGTTTGGTTTGCCCTGTTCCCATCATGCACTGGGACAGGAACAGACTAATTTGCATATAGCCAAGTTCTGAGCTGGGATGGTGCAGTGAGCTAAAAAACGGTGATGGATCAAGCCCTGATCTTTGGACTGGGTAAGAGTGGTCTGCTTAATTCAGGCACTCTGTTCATCACCACCCCCTTTTCTGAATCATTTTGTCCACCATAAGCGTGGAAGGGTATACTCAGATGTGAGTCCCTTGCTCATTGCACCATCAGGATTCAAGCAAGCCGTGCCGAAGACGCCTGAAATGGCAGAAACCGGTCCCCGGAAGCTTGTTTCCTTCCCAGTACAAGAATTGGCTTGGTAGTTTGGTTTGCCCTGTTCCCATCATGCACTGGGACAGGAACAGACTAATTTGCATATAGCCAAGTTCTGAGCTGGGATGGTGCAGTGAGCTAAAAAACGGTGATGGATCAAGCCCTGATCTTTGGACTGGGTAAGAGTGGTCTGCTTAATTCAGGCACTCTGTTCATCACCACCCCCTTTTCTGAACCGAGCCCTTCAGCGACATGAAACCTTATTGGTGTACGTACGCTCTACAAATGTGCTGTAACACAACAGGATTGAACTTTGGACACTGTCCCAATTAGGAGTCTTTTTTATGCTTGGCATTAGAAATTGGTTTACTGGTTGACTAGGGTGTGAGTTGTGGTCAAGCAGCAATGACAATCCTGTTGAGGGTAAGGCACAAGCAAACCTCAAATTAACCTGTGCTCACCCCTGTTAGCTTGGCACAGAGCAGTCAGGCTTAACTTAAAGGCAATGTGTAAAGTATTTGTGCAACACTTCAAACAGTGAAAACACCACAGAGAGATTCCACACCAGGTTACAAAAATAGAGCTTAATTTAATAAATAAATAAAAAACAGAATGACAGAAATCTAATCAGTAGAACCGGAGTTATGAATTTTTAAAGGGTAAACTACAATATAGCACCGAAAAGCATAAAGAGCTAACCGTGGTTGTCTGATCATGCTGGGCCAGGTAAAGTCAACAGTTCTGACCGACCACAATGGAGCGCAAGCCAGGTACAGTCCCACTGAAGTTTTTCCTTATCAAGTTTGTGTCAAGAGTCTTGTTCGTGTTGGAGAGGTTTGTAGGGAGCAAGAAGAGCGTCATGATTGGTGGTCGGCATGGTGCGAAGAGCAGGCCAGGCGTTGTGGATGGGCAGGCTGGAACTTCGCACTGGCTGTCCCCAGCGGGCAATCGATACTACTGTGCAAAGAGATGGGCATGCGGCGGCTTGTGCTGATTTTCGGAGGGAGCAGTGCATTTTCGGTGAGAATAGGCCCATTCGCGGTCGTGAAGAACTAGAAAGATTGAATTCAAGAGCCACAGCAAGGGTCCAGGACCTGTGAGGAACCACTTGAGGATCAAGAACTTGCTGAAGATGGGTTCAGTAGCTGTTGGGGAGCTTTTTCTGTTACTGAGGTTCAGACCAGGAACACAGAAGACTAGCCCTTTGAATCACTTTGGGGTCCTGGGTTCAAGATATACTTGCAGGTCCAGTTATTCTTCCCTAGCCAAGAGGGCAGCAGGTCAAAAGCGCCTTCAGAATAGCAGTCCAGCAGAGTAGCAGTTCTTGAAGCAGCACATCAGTCCTTCCTCCGGGCAGAGTAGCTACAGATACAGAAGTGTACTAGAATGGTGGTGGTTGAGGTTCTTCTTGTATCCACAGTTATAATTTTGAAGTGGGAAGAAGCTTATAGAGGCATGCCTTGAAATGCACCAATGCCCAGCCTTCACTGGCTCCTGGATAGCCACAGTAGTTATGCAGCCCTTTCTGAGGAGACAGGACACAGCCTATTCAAGTGTAAGTGGGGCTGTGCCCAGTTCCGACCTACCACCCTGCCAGTGAAGGCCCATCCAGTCACACGTAAGCTGGCATTGTCTGTGGCTGTCTAGGATGAAAACACAAAGCCCAACTGTCTTCTAAACCGAGGTATGTGACCAGAGACAGGCTGCAGGCACCAAATGGCTTAGCCAAGAAAATGCCAACTTTCTAAAAGTGCAAAAAGAACAGTTGGTGGACAGAATGCAGAACAATGTGTTACATGCACCCCAGTGCAGAGATCTGTGCCTAAATCCATTGTTTATTTGCTCCCAATGCCCTTCCAGTTTGAACCCAGCCATATGCTAATCAGTCTTGACCCTGCACCTAATGGGAACAGTCCAGCCCGAACTGCCAGTCCAGGTCCACCCTGGACTGAAAACAAGCATCCTAGGACCGGTGTCACCCCTCATCAGCCAGGACAGTTTGACTGCATTGGCATGTGTGACTTTTGCTTTCTCACCCTTAGTGCGCCGGGTATGCCCAGACGTGGGTCCCGGGTTCACTGGCTTGGCAGTTTGGGCGGACTGTTCCCATGAGGCACAGGGTCAAGACTGATTTGCATATGGCCAGGTCAAAACTGGGGTGGCATGCTGAGCAAAAGAAAGATGGATTTAACCCAGATCTCTTGACTGGGGCTGAATGTTTTGATTTGTTCTGCATTACGTCCATAAATTGTGTCTTTAACTTTATAAAAGTGGCATTTCTAGAACTGCTATTTAAAATCCAACTTTACCCTAAAATAGGATTGTAATTAGGACTCCAGAAATACCAAACTGGTTATCTCTTCCTATTTGGAAATTACACGTATAAAATGTAAAGGCAACTCCAGTGTTAACCTAAGGGAGGGATAGGCCTTGCAGTACTGAAAAACAAATGTAAGAGTCTTTCACTACCAGGACATGTAAAACTTAAAAGTACATGTCCACCTTTTAAATACACTGCACCCTGCCTTTGGGGGATGCCAGGGCCTATCGTAGGGGTGGCTTATGTGGATTAAAAAGGAAGGGTTGGGCCTGGGCAAAAGGTTAATTTTGCTAGGTCGAAATAGCAGTTTAAAGTGCACACATAGGCTCTGAAATGTCTGGCCTGAGACATGTTTAAAGGGCTATTCAAGTGGGTGGCACAATCAGTGCTGCGGGCCCACTAGTGACATTTCATTTACAGGCCTTGGGCACGTGTAGTGCCACTTTACTTGGGACTTAAAAGTAAATTAAATATGGCATTTGTGTATAAACCAATATAGCATGTTTTAGGGAGAGAGCACAAGCACTTTGGCACTGGTTAGCAGTGGTAAAGTGGACAGAGACTTATGGTCAACAAAAACGAATTCAGCAAAATTAGAAGGTCTGAAGGCAAAACGTGTGGAGAGGACGTTGCATAAGGGGCCAGATCCAACACTTGGCAATGTAAAGCTTCACCTCACAGTGCCTCATGGCCTTTGGTTAATGAATGTGCATTCGCTGCAGGCCTTGAACATGGCTCGAGCCCAAACACCACAGGCATACCTGGTGAGGATTTTTCACAGATATTGTTTGCGACAGTCCCTACAGGGTTTAACCCCTGCTGTTTCTGGTGGTGACATTCATTGCACATTGAAGAAAATGTCATGATAATGTCTGTCTCTGAGAGACATTAAGGGTGCTCTGGATCCATGTCTGGTGGGAAGCAAAGGAACTGAAGTCAGCGCGCAGGATGGCGCCTATATAAGCTCTGCACGTGATTTCTAGAGTGGGAAAGCAGCAGTGTGGAGCCGTGTTGTGCCACCTGGAGGTACACCGAGGGAAACGTTTCCAGACCGAATGTGACGCCTGGGAATATTCACAAGGTGAGGTATCTGCAGTTAGAAGTCTCTATCACAAAATACAAGCAAGAAACAAGAACGAAGATTGTAAAATGTCCTCACTCTAGAATATGTTTCCCTTATGCAGAGGAGCAGTGCAGGGGCATTGGGCCCCGAGAGATGAAGCCTATAACACTGTGGCTGTGCATTTCGCCTGTGTCACACCGTTGCTGTAAAATATCTACAACAAACACATAGATTGCAAATCTACAGCAATAATATTGTTGACCTCATATTGCCACTGAAAAGAGCCTTTCAGATTGTATTTTTTATTTTATGGAAAACTTACACTACATGCTTTAGGATGCACTTTTAATTTGTGACTTTTAGTTTTGTTCTGGGCAAAATTAATAATTGTATCTCTTATTTGTTGGGGTGTTCCCTTATGAGCACTCTTGCACCAACATCAGCGTGAGAACACCGCCCACATAGTACGTAAAGGTTTGGGAGATGAGTCCTACAAAAATACAAGAAGGTCCCTGGAGGTTCAAATAGAAGGGAGAAGAAAGCAGGGAAAACACACTAAATAACAAGTACTTCTCCCTAGTTATTACTTTTTAAGCATGGTAATACATCCAGGAATATACAAGTCCCATAGACAAATTTTTGTTCAAAGTTTATTACCAGAAAAATATATACATCATTTTATAACTTCATTTTCGGATATCACAAATATATATAAAAATATATCATAAATACTTTGACATAAAGAGAGAAATGTGCAACTCTGTCTCTATTAAAATTTGCATTGAGAATTTTGTATTGCATATTATTCATATGTATGTAATATTGTGTTCACATGATGTTGTGTCCGGTTTTTGTATCTGTTCTGTCCTTTATTTATGTCTTATCCCTTTCTTTCACTTGTTGATGTGTACATTGTACTTCACTGTTCCTCATCTACCTTTTGGGCTCTCTTTATGTTAAAATATTTATGATATATGTTCATATATATTTGTGATATCCGAAAATGAAGTTATAAAATTATGTATATATTTTTCTGGTGAAACTTTGAACAAAAATTGGTCTATGAGACTTGTATATTCCTGGATGTATTATCATGCTAAAAAGTAATAAATAGGGAGAAGTACCTGTTGTTATTTTTTGGGAGATGAGTTCTCCCAGGTTTAAGGATGACACATCTGCCCTTGGGCCTCAAGCCCTAACAAAGAGGCTGCTTATGTAGGTCATTGGTGAATTGAGCCCGTCAAATAAGAGGTAAGCAAATTAGTGCCACCCTGCAGTCTCTTTGTTACTGTAATTATGTACTGATTCTGTTGTGATCAGAAGAGATACAGACATCTTCTAATATAAGCATACTATAACATCTCATTTTGTTTCTATATATAGGGAAGTACATTCAATAATAACCTGGCATACTTCTTTTTAGGGTTATCTTTATAATGCTTTACAAAAAATATGATGCATTTCTGAAGCTTGCTATCCCTTGGCTTTCTAGTTCAATTAATCTTTCATATTTTCTACGCAGCGTCTAGTCAATGACAGATTTTCTCTGCTAATGACATTTCTAGTAGGGGTAATAATATTTGCTTAGACTGCACTTACCACTTCGCTCCGGAACGTAATCGGAAACTTCCTGATGATGCATGCAGGCAAGGCTGGCAGTATGTGGAGGGATTGGACAGAAGCTACATATCTTTGCTGGACGCGGACACGCTACGCAAGTTAAAGGAAATCAGTCAAGAAAACGACAAGGCTTTTGAAGCCACAGGACTCTGACATGATTTGCAAATAATAGCAGCAGTTTTTAAGTCACAGAGAATAAGTCAATCAAGATACAAAGTTGCTGCAGCCGGAACCTTGCTGCCAGTTTCGAACTTTGCTGGCCGTTGTTTGATTTGGAAGTCAACCAATGACTGTACTGGGCACAGAAAAGGATTCTACAAAACTACTCGTGATTACATATTCAGATTCTATTTTCAAGTGCTTTCTATGAATCATCCTATGAGGATTAGTAACGTATATTGCACATCAAGCAATTTCAATCTAAGGAGCAAAAACGATCTTCAACTTTTCACACACTATGGTAACATTTATTTATTTTGGTACTCATATGGTTTTAATGCATTGGCATAATGTGGTGAAGTGACTGCTTGTTTGCAGGTGAAATATATAATATTAATGCACGTTTATTACGTTGCAGTGTATGAGTCTGTTACTTGGACCATAATTCCAATCATAGAATGGGTTCATATAACAATGAAGATAGCTGTCTGGAGTAAGAAAGGCGTAATAGACTCAAATACTCTTTGCATTTATTTTATGATGGAAATTGTGTTTCAGCTTTAGGAAGGCACTTTAGCAATTTGCACACAGAGATTGCTCAAAGGTATATTATCTTGTACAATATTAGGAATCAGGCAGTGTGACAAGGTTGATAAAAATCACTAAATACTTATTTTTGTCTTTGTATATCACCACTCCTCCAGCTGAAGGCTAGGCCAAGCTGTGTGACTAGACAGGATGGCTACATCCAGTGCCTCTGTTCTCTCTTGTATCCCCTCCCGCAATCCCTAGGTCTATTTCGAACCAATATATTCAATTAATGATTGGTAGTGGGTTCTGAGAAATGTGGAAGCATACATCTATGCCTTGGATATGGACAGAAGGATGAGTGTTTTCTGCCAACTGTGTTCAAAAGTACGTGATGGGATATCTGGATTATACTTTGCCCACCAAGTAAAAGCACTCTCTACCTCTATATTTTATACACTAAAACTAATCAAGAAAATGTGTCCATTTGTTCCGGACGAACTTCAAAAAACAGCTGTTACCTTCCTGAGCCTGACCAAGCTGGACTATGGAAATGCTCTTGTAGAAAAGAAGAGATAAATCCAGATAAATAGTCCAAGGTTTATTCAGATGCAGCACAGTACTTCCATACTCCAGGTTACATGAAGCTTACTTAACCCTTTTTACTTCAGATCATAACAATTCTAAATGGAATCTATTATACAGTGTGCATGTGCAGCAAAGGACATACATTCTATAAAAAGGGAAATATATACAGAACAAGAATATTATATTAAAAGGGAAATGTCTATATATAAGAATACAACACATTTTACCCCTAAAGAAAATAAAGGCAAGTAAACATTTCAAAAATCTAACTTATATAAAAAGTACACTGCAGAACACAATAGGAATATCAAGATTTTAAGGTATACACTTAGATACCCTTCTAACATTCCATCTCTTGCCATCTTGTGTAACAATGCTATTGTGAAAAATTTTCACAACTATCATAGGCTTACCAAACTTTGTCTCACCTTTGGTAACATAACCAGGTTTACGGATTCTAACAACATCACCTACCATGAAAGTAGGTTGTTTGACTCTCATTCTAGCATCATAATCACTTTTGTATTTACTTTGCTTAAGTTCCACTTTCTCAGCCACATCCTTGACATTTACATCAACCATGCGATAACCAACACTCTTCTTAAACCACCAAGGGCACAAATTAGATACAGGATCTCTACCTTTTAGAAGGCGTAAAGGTGACACTTCTGTTGTAGCATGAGGTGTTATTCGGTACAACCATAACTTTTCTCTCAATTTCTCTTTCCACATTCCCCCAAACTTCCGTGCCCATAAGATATCTTGTTTGAGAACCCTGTTATATCTCTCAACTAATCCATTTCCTTGTGGTTCATACAAAGCAGTGGTACAATGTTTTATACCATAAGTGCTCAAAAACTCCAACATCTCTAAGGATTTGAACTGATCTGATACTATACTTTCTGGGAATCCTTCTCTAGAAAATATCTCTCTCAAAAACAAAATAACACTTTCAGTGTTAGGATGAGGTACCAGTTTGACCTCAGGCCACTTGGAATGATAATCAACAGTAACAATGGCATACCTACACTCTTGCGGCAAAAAATTAAATGGACCAGCAATATCAATCCCTAATTTTTGCCACGGATGATCTGGCCACTTCACAGGAGTCAAAGGTGCTGGATCACATTTACATGTCTTATCACTTTCAATGCACTCAGGACATTCTCTAACAAACCTATCTACAAACTTATCAACTCCTGGCCACCAGAAATTCGATCTAATTAATCTTTTCATGGATGACATTCCCATGTGGCATTCATGACTCATTTGCAAAATCACATTCTTCACTGCACAAGGTGGAATACATTTTCCAGCTCTGAATAATAAATTTCCCTCGATGGCCAACTCATCAGCAACATTGTAGAAAGGCATAACTTCAGCTGGAATCAACTCTTTAGAAGGCCAACCCAAATTGACATATTCTCTCACCTTACATAAGATGTCATCCTCACTCATACTTTTCATCCACAAATCTTCTGAAATCACATTGAATTTTTCGGACAACAAATCAGAAATGCTGACCACTACTTCTACATCTTCTTTTTTTTTAAAATATATTTTTATTGCAGATTCAGAAATAAACCCATTCAATAGGCCAACCCACACACTTATGGCCTCCCAACAGTTAGTTTAGCAGAATTACAGTACACAGCCATTTAGCCCACATCCCGGAGGCTGGGCGGCGCTTCAGAGTAACATTCTTCGGGAAATGCCTCGGTGCGTGCCCCGTCCGGGCTTTAGTTGTGTCGTGTAGTATCTGCTTTTACCCCACAACACCCATCCCCGCCCCTGCTCCGTCAAGCCCCAGGCTGCACCCACGGTCGCTTCCTACAAACCCACTCTATATCCTCACTGGGCCTTCTAGGTCTAATAAACTACCTGACGGAGCTAAACCACCTAGTCTATGAACACCCCCCCCCTCGCCCCTCCCCCCACAACTGCTGCAAATGCGGGCTCCCAGAATCTTTCCCAACTCTGAGGTATGTCATCCACCAGGATGTTCAGACAAACATACAAACCACATGGAATCCCTTCCTATCTCTAATCTTCCTCCGCGTCGTCTGTTACGTAGTCCCGTAATGCCTGCACTACTAATTCCCAGGACCTCGCCAGTTCCAGACATTTCTCGTTGCCAGTTCTAGTTGCCTGACGCATCTTAAGCACACTCTCGCAGCCCGACCACTTCAACAGCTCATTCCTCCATCTCCTCACTGATGGGCCTTCCTTAGACTTCCAATGCCAAGTTATTTCACGCTGTGCCAGCATTATCCCCAAATCAACGAATTTGCTCGTTATTTTGGTCTTCCTGGTGTGCGGGAACCAGAGGAGCAGGCATGCAGCCATATCAAAGTCTATCTCCCTGTCCGTGACAGCGTTTAGGAGTTCTCCCACTTCCAGCCAGTACTCCCCCAACTTCGGGCATCCCCACAGCATGTGATCTAGATCTACCTCTGGCTCCAAACATCTCGGGCACATAGCGTCAAGCACCCGGAAATGCCGTCGTAGCCTCTCCGGAGTCAAATATGCCCTATGGACAATGAAAAAATGCACCTGTTGAAACCGCGCATTCCGCGTACCCTTCCATGTCCTGTGCAACACTTGGCTCCAGACGGTGTCTGGTATTTGTTTACCTATGCTGACCTCCCATCGCGATTTCAGTGCCAACAAGGGCGCCAGTCCCTCATTCAGCATTCTGGTATGGAGGCAAGTCACAGCCTTGACGGTGCCCGCGGCCATTACCACATATTGGCATGCCAAGGTCACGTCCGGCTCCGCCAGCCCTCCCCCCCAATATCGCTGCATCGCTGCCACCACCGCTGCATGCAGTAAAAAGGTTCCATCTGGCAAGCCAAATTGCTCCTGTAAAGTCTGGTACGGAACTAATGTCCCGTCCATATAGAGGTCTCCTACCATCTGCAAGCCCAGTTCTTCCCACGTCAATAATCGGGACCAATCGCCCCCGTGTGGTAGTGCGGTCAACATTCCCAGCGGTATCTCCGGTGCATACGGCCGGTGTTTCCTTGCTCTTTTCAGGCTCCTATTCCAACACAATTTAAGCGTCTTTTCCTCTATCGTAAGATCCCTCATATCCAGTTTCTGTTGCATTACTATAGACGACAAGACATGTCTCTGAATGCCAATCCCTCGTTCGCGATCTGGCCCCCTGAATTCTCTGGCTACGTTCTGCGTCAAAACCTGGAGTTGCGCTGCTAGATAATATAACTCAAAGTCGGGGACGGCCATCCCTCCCTCGCTCTTGGGCCGCGTCAGAGTAGTCAGTGCCACCCTTCGCTGTCCATGGCCCCAGAGGAAGCCGGTCACCAACGTCTTCAACTCTCTAAAGATTCTCTGCGGGATCCATATCGGCAGCGTTCGGAAATAATAGAGTAGCCGCGGGAGTGCCACCATCTTCAACAGTGCTACCCTACCCAACACGGATAGTGGGAGAGAGGCCCAGAAGTCCATGCAGCCCTTCAGCGCTCGAATACAGCGCTCCACATTCCCCTCTAAGAGGTCCGCTGCGTCGTGGTAGATACGCACCCCCAGGTAAACGAAGCAAGAGGGTTCCCACACCACCGTTCTCGTAAGCTGTGGGCAGAGCGTAGTCTTCCTCAAGGGGAAGATACAGGTCTTGGTCCAATTCACCCTGAGGCCTGACAGCCTCCCGAACCTGCCCAGCATGTCAACCGCGCCTTCCAGAGCTCGCCCAGGATCCGCCAGGTACAATAACAGATCATCAGCGTATAGCGATATGTAGTGCAACTCAGGTCCCTGCGCTAACCCGTCATATACGGTGCCTGACCTTGCCTGTGCCGCCAGTGGCTCCATCGCCAAGGCAAACAGCAGAGGAGACAGCGAGCAGCCCTGCCGCGTGCCCCTACAAACCGGGTAAGCTGAAGATACTGTGGGCCCCAGTCATACTCGCGCCGTTGCTGAGGAGTAAAGCACTCTCGTCCAACTCCGAAACCCCTCCCAAACTCCAAACTTCAGCAGCACTCTGTCCAGGTAATCCCATTCTAAGCTATCGAACGCCTTTTCGATATCAACTGCTAACACCACAGGATCCTGCTCCACTGTAGCCGCATCATCAATGACCCGGACCAGCCAACGGATATTCATCGAGGTGCTCCTGTTCGGGATGAATCCCGCTTGATCCCTATGTATTAAGGCGGTCATCTGCGGTAGGAGCCTGGTAGCTAGGATGCGACTCAGGATCTTATAATCCACCGTCAACATAGACAATGGGCGATAAGAGGTCACGTCTAACACGTCGCTGCCCGGCTTCAACAGCGGCACCACCAGCGCCTCCCTCATAGAGGCAGGCAACCGCCCCACCCGTTTCGCCTCCGTGTACACTATCAGTAGTCTGGGCGCTAAGATATCCACGAATTTGGCGTAGAACTCAATCGGCAACCCATCCACCCCTGCCGTTTTGTTCCGTGCCATGTGTTTAATTGCCCCTCTTATCTCTGCCAAAGTGATGGGGCCTCCCAGGTCTTTCGCCTCCTCTTCATCTATTGACGGCAAGGGAATCAGATCCAGGTAGTCACCTATCTCCGAAGCCTCCGCCTCGAGGTGGCTTGCGTACAGTCCCATATAGTAGGACTTGAAGCGCTCCAAGACCGCTGATTGAGAATAAATCACCACTACTTCTACATCTTCATCATCATTTACACAGGGACACGGTAATCTTGACAAACAATCTGCAGTCACGTTGAGTTTACCAGGTACATATTCTATATCAAAACTGTATTCTTGCAACCGCGACATCAATCTAGCAATTCGAGCAGTAGCACTTAAACCTCCACCAGGTGAAAGAATACCTACTAATGGTTTATGATCTGTACGTATTAAAAATCTTGCACCCCAAATATAATTCCGGAAATGCTCAACAGCCCATACACATCCTAATAACTTCTTTTCGATCACAGCATACCGTCTTTCAGTGAGATTTAACGTCCTAGACGCAAAAGCAACATTCCAATCTTCTTTACCCGAACGTTGTGAAAGCACACAACCCAGACCATAAAGACTAGCATCTACCGTTAAAACACAAAGTTTGTTCAAATAAAAAGGCTTAAGCGTAGGTGCTGACACCATGTCAAGTTTAATACTGTCAAAAGCATTTTGTTGCTTAGTACTCCACACAAATTCTACATCCTTCCTGGTTAATTATTTTAAAGGCTCCATTTTAGTTGCAAAACTAACTATAAACTTACTATAATATTCACAGAGCCCTAAAAATGATAACAATTTGTCTTTGCAATCAGGTGCTGGAGCTTTCAGGATCGCATCAACTAACGACTTCTTAGGAGAAACACCTTTTCCAGACACAGTATGTCCTAAATATTCTACAGTTTTTTTGGAACAACTTACACTTTTTACTCTTAATGGTAAGACCAAAATTACTCAACATTTTGCATACATTCCTAAGATGTTCCATGTGTACTTCATCACTTTTAGAAAACACTAGGATGTCGTCCTGGAAACACTTTACGTAGTTACTCATGTCCTTAAAAATATGATACATCGACCTCTGAAAAACTGAGGCTGCCGATGCTAGCCCAAAAGGCATCCGTTTGAATTGATATAACCCCTGAGGCGTGATAAATGCTGTGAGATGGCGTGATTCCTCTGCCAAAACCACCTGGTGGTACGCAGACCTCAGATCTAAAGTGGAAAAAACAACAGCTTCACCAAGCATGCTCACTACTTCATTGATATTCGGCAGCGGATGACAATCTACCACTATGTTCGCATTCAAAGCCCTCAAATCTATGCAGAGTCTCAAAGACTTATCAGGTTTGCGTGCCAAAACTACTGGCGAAACCCATTCTGACGATTCTATTTCTTCTATGACATCATTTTTTAACATATCATTTAGTGCATTACTTAACTCCTCTCTAACATTGAGTGGTACAGGTCTAAGTTTTTGCACAACCGGTTCAGCTCGTTGTTTGAGCTTGATGACATGAGTGAAACTATTTAATCTACCTAATTTATCAGAAAAAACTCCAGAAAACTCACTGGATAGTATCTCCCAAGCTTTACTCTCCTCCACAAACATAACTCTTTCATCTGAAACACACTCATCCCGCAACACCATCACCGGCTCTTTGCTGCGTGGATTCAACATGATGTTAAGTTTGAATTGATCACGCCAGCCCAGAACATTCACACCCTTCACCACAACATATAATTTGATGTAAGCAGATTGAACTTTAAAATATATGGTGGAAGCAATGTAACCAATGAAATCAATGTTAGAACCATTGAAACTTTGTGCCATTACATCAGGAGGGCATAAATCACTTTTAGAAATTTTAGATTCATATTTTTCATCAAAATACTCTTCTGTTATAATGGTCCAAGGAGACCCGGAATCAGCCATAAGTTCAAGCTCAACATCCTTAAATCTAACTAAACATTTGGGAGAGTTTAAAACATCTTCCTCAAATGACCCTAAACTCATTAATGACACAATCATGCCTCTTTCCTTAAGAGATTCATCAGACCCAACGTGCTCACACCTTGATAAACTAGACCCAAAATCAGTGTCATCTCTCACACAAGAAACTTCCCCCTTTTTATAGTAACTACTTTTGTCTCCAACTTTCTTCTTGTCTTCTCTGCAAGATTTGGAAAAATGACCAATTCTGCCACACTTGTTACACTCTTTTCTTAAGGCAGGACAAAACTTGAAGGAAGCTACGTGATTGTAACTCCCACATCTAAAACATACGATACGATTTCGCGGTACATTTCTATAATTATGAAAACTTTTAGTAACATTGTTCATCGCGCATACTTCTTCAGTTAGTTTATCACTCTTGCTACTTCTAGTGTTCGTTTCCTCGATGGTTTTCATCCATTTATTAGATTGCTCAAAAGCTTTTCTAATAAAGTAGGATTACCTAAAATCCACAACTGTTCTTGCGTTTTCTTGCTTTTAACATTAACAATAATCTGATCCCTAATCAATTCATCTGTCATTGCTCCAAAATTGCATGAAACCACTAAAGCTCTCAAACCTGTTAAAAAATCATCAAAAGATTCATTTTCTTTCTGTGCTCTTGTATAAAATTTATAACGATTTAGAGCAATGCTGGTTGTGGGTTTGAAACGTGTTTCTACACGAAGCATGGCTTCATCAAACACACCAGAGTCACCAGGCACAGGTGGTAAATTTCTAAATATAGCTTGCCCCTCGGATCCTAAACAGTGTAGAAAAATGTTTTTCTTCCTTTCATTTCCCATTGTTTCCCCATCAATAGCGTTTAAATAAGTCAGAAACTCCTCTTTCCATCTATTCCAGGGAATGGGGGGATCACCTTTACACTGCAAAAATTTCGAAGGAGGGTCAAACTGCATGGTGTGAAAATGTAAAATAATTGCACTAAATAAATACAGTACAAAATAGTGTAAATGGTAACAATAACAGTTGAAAAAAACCCAAAATATAATTAAATGAACATCCACCTAGAATTTATCATGAAAACAATCCCTTAGTACACCAGCTGTGTACATCAGCGAAGTTAAGTTCCTTAAGGTAGTTGTAAATGTTGGATTAAAGAAATGAAGTCCAAAATTGGTGATCACCAATACAAACGTTTTACTTCCAAAGAATACGATCTTCTAAAAGAGTTCAATTAGGTTGTTGCAAAGATTGTGGAGTCAAACAGTTTAGTTTTACTTTGGATATGTGTTGAAAACTGTACCTTTATTTCTAAAGCGCATTATAATTGCGGTAGCTGCTGAAGAGAAAATTCACCGGTACCGATGTAAACAAACATGGCCGCTTTCACGTAGTTTGACGTGACGTTCTCTGCGTGCAGCATCATACAACTGAAACCATGGTAACCACGCTTACAACCAAGCGTACGGAGAATCCATTGCACAGAATCAACAGTAACTATGGCAACTACGCTTTTTAACTAAGCGCACGGAGATTCTGTCGCACGGGCAGCTTTGGTTCGTCGCGTGTGAAAACTTGTTAGTTGAAACAGGAATCGAAGGTAAACATTTGCCAAAAAGCTTGAAAAATTATAATTTCCTTGAGAAACAACTCAGGACCCTCGTAGTTTCAAATTCACGCAGTGCCCACACCAGTGCAGTCTTCAGATCCAAACGTTGCCAATCAAACGTTGTGTTGAGAAACAACAAAATCCAGTTGTATGTATTATGCCAAAAATAAAAGTCATCAATCATTCAGTATAGGTCGTTGATAGAACATTTTCCTTGCAGAAGTGATTAATTTTCAATCTTCCACGATTTTAAAATGACAAAAATAGGTTAAAATTCCATAAATAATCCAAATTAGGTCCAAATCAGGTGTACAACACCTGTGCTGCTACAGTAGTAGGTACCAGACACCCTCGTCGCCAAAATTTGTAGAAAAGAAGAGATAAATCCAAATAAATAGTCCAAGGTTTATTCAGATGCAGCACAGTACTTCCATACTCCAGGTTACATGAAGCTTACTTAACCCTTTTTACTTCAGATCATAACAATTCTAAATGGAATCTATTATACAGTGTGCATGTGCAGCAAAGGACATACATTCTATTAAAAAGGAAATATATACAGAACAAGAATATTATATTAAAAGGGAAATGTCTATATATAAGAATACAACAGCTCTCTTTATAGGTATCTGAAAAAAGTCTTTACAAAAACTCCAAACTCTACAAAACGCGGCAGCCTGACTTCATGGTGGCCTTCCCAAACATAAATCAGCAAAACAAACATTGGTCAATCTGCACTGGCTACCTATAGCAAAACGTCTAGAATTTAAGACATTATGCATAACCTTTAAAGCACTGCATAACTCAGGACCAAGCTATTTTCGTGAAAAGTTGAACTGGTACTCCCCAGGAAGAAAGCTCAGATCCTCAGACGCAATGCTACTATCTCTCCCCCGAGCACAGCTTACTGCCAGCGGTGGTAGGAGCTTTCTACTGAAGGCAGCTACACTCTGGAATGGCCTACCCCTGGCGATAAGGAAATGTTCCAACTTCCTGATTTTTCGGGAGAAAATAAAAACGTGGCTCTTTACACGCCATTAATTAATAGAAAATATTCGCCCTGCTGCACCGCACTTGTCAGCAGCAGCGCCAAGAAGCCTCCGGGAGTTCGAGCGCAATATAAAACCAAAATCAAATCATCACTTGGAATCAATTCACGTTTCTAATTTGGAAGCTCAGCTTGTGTTCCATTTTCCTTTTATCAGGTGGTTTGAGAATAAGAGAAAAATCTTATCTCACTGCAGAGATTCTTTTCACCGAAAAACACTTGCTATGCCTGGCTAGGAAAGGGCAGATAAATATATATATTTGAGATAAGAACACAACTTTTCAAAGTAAGAGCCCAAATGCAAGAGGGAAACTGTCTAAAATAAAACAACCTGACTTTTAGAGAGAGCTTTGGTCGCTGACATGCTGTTGACCAATATTACCGGAAAATTACTAAGCAGATATTATTACCCCAAATAGACATTTCACTGTAGTTCAGCAGAGCAGGTTTGGCATGAACTAGAAGAGCAGAAGATATAAAGGATCCTTGAACTCATTAAGCAGAAAGCACAGGGATGGTAATATTCAGAAATTCATATTTATTTATTTTAATGTATTAAAAAGATAACACTAACCCTGATAGCATAGGTTATTATTTAATGTAATTCCCTATATATAGAAACAACATGAGATGTTCTGGTATGCTTAGATTAGAAGATGTCAGTATCTCTTATTCTGAACACAACAGTACTTAACTTGAGTCTGTGCTTGTAGGTGTACCCACTGGCACTCATTTTTGGCGACCAGCACTTATTTTTCCTCATCAGAATTTCACCCAGAGCACGAGAAAGAAAAACACTAAAGGGGGCGGGGTGGGGGAGAACAAGGGAATGCCACAATTACACTAACAAAGGGGTAAAGCAGGGTGCCACTTATTGGAGAGACACTTCTAGGACAGGCTAAATTTACCCATGACTGACATAAGCAGCTTCTGTGTCAGTGTTCACGTGCCCAGGTGCCCAGGAGCTTATATGTCATCCGTCAACCTTGGAAGAAACATCCCCTAATATTTTACGTACAATGTGGGAGATGTTCTCACACGGACGTTAGAGCCAGGATTCTCATAAGGGAACTCCCCCACAAATAAAGATAGACACTTATTAACTTTGACCAGAACAACACTAAACGTCACAAAATGTGTATCCTAAAGCAGGTAGTATAGGTTTTACATAAATTATCTGAAATCCTCTTTGCAGGGGAAATATGGGGACATCATGATTATCAACATAAGAAAGTCTGGGGCATGGCAGGACAAGCTGTGTTCAGCCAACATGTAAAAATATAACTATGTATTTAGAGTAAAGGCGCCCTTGTGCTTCTCAGTTATATAACACTACCAGGAAAATCCTCAGTCAGAAATTAAGAGTGTGTGGATATACTAAACACGCCCAACATTTTCATATTGAACAGAGCAACAATCCTTTAGAGACAGGCTCAAAACTGCTCATAAACAAACTGCTCCTATCACAGGGTCTGCAAATTATCCAACCAAGCAGATGACAAGCGAAAACTGAAATCCTCTCCCCTGAACCATGCACATATTAACCGAACTTGGAGTGAGACAAGATCAGTAAAGCACCCCCTTCTAGCAAGTTGAAAAGAAGAGAAATCGTAGAACTAATCTAGGTATATCTATCGACTGAGAGAACTATATTGACCCCCAGCTCAATAAGTCAATGAAAATGGGGACCATCTTACAACTGAAAGCAAAGAAAGACTCAGCTTGGCTCTTCATCAAGGAATGGGTGAGAAACTCAAGCATAAAAATAAACTTGTGGATTTCTACTGAATTTACAGTAATTCAGAGGTGAAAACGGCCCATTACCACTGACCTAATGCTTTAATAATGCTCTCTATGTTAAAAAAATAGAATTGTGTGGCTTTGACAGCGATTACTGTCATGACCAAATATCAATAATGCGTGAAATTGCGCCAGATTATTCAAATAAAGTGATAGCATAACTGGAGCTATCGAAAACAAAGCCATAAATGCGTGTTTGGTGAGGAAATATTATGGCCATACTCAAGCTACAAAGAGCGGACACAGCTCACAATCAATCAGAAACTACAACCAAAGCTGTGAGTATCATGTAGAAACCGGGACAATGTAAAGCTTTACCAAGTAGCTACCGAAATCAATTGGACTTCAATGAGCTCCTGTTCTGCCATAAAGTTTCGAAGTCCCAGTTTCAAGATCGAATGAAAGTAGGAATCTACTGGCTCCAAAAATGGCGATGAGTTACCAAAAGGCGTCCAGATCTTGCAAATGCTGCTAAATTTAAAACCGAGCAGGAAATTATCTTGGCACAATAAAGCGTGTCATGGTGGACCGTGTTCTGAAATCTGTATTTCGTTTCGGTGTTAGCTTTATTTTTCCTGCTTAATCTTCTGTTTCTGCTCCTATTTTGGGTCTATCATATTTCTGTAGTAATATTGATCGCATCTGATGAATGTCAGCACCTCGACACCAGACTTATGTCTGTTAGGTTGATTTATTAATGAGATAAATATCAACGACGTCACTTCCGGCAACAGTTAATAAACTGTGTTCCCAGGACCTGCTGGTGCAACATAACCAATCCGCCCACGTGATTACAAATCTCACTATTGCTTCATCTCAGAGGCAAACTTTCTGACCTCCCTTATTCCTTCAAGCTACCCTCAATACTACATTGTCTTCCGTCAGTTTATGGCACCTGTCTTTACATGATGCAATTGCACCCTTGCATTCCCATTATATGCTACACTGAGTCTGGTGGCTGGTGGAAAGTGCAATTCGCCCACCGAACCTAGAATCAGGTTTTTACACTGCAAACTAGAATTCAAATTGCCCCCTATACTTCAGCAGTTTAAGGACAAAAGCTGATAGGTTATGTTGCTTTCAGTTACTCTTTGAAGCTGTGCAGAACAATTATGTAAATAATTTCTCTGGTATGCACTTAAACAGAAAAGATCTGTAGTACATATGACAATCAAAAGGAATTAATTAGTTTTACCAAAATCCTGTTACGTTATGGTAAAATGGCTTTCCTTAATATACAGTATCAACTACAGACAATCCTGAATTTTGGCATCATCTCAATAAAGAGAAAGTATATTCTATACACGTCCTGTTAAAAAATCCCAAATAGGCACTGATCCCTAATTCCTGGGGTCCTCACGGACAGTAGTGGACTGGGTGGAGCCAGTGAATAAAGTGCACAACTCTGAAATAATCCTTGACAATTAATTCTCACTTTCTACACAAATAAATAATACTACACAACAGCTTTTGTCTACTGCACCAGTTACGGGGGAGGGAGGCAGAGGGGGAAGGTCTGCCCTCCTACACATTCGACACACAACTGGACTGAAATTAGCAACTGTTATTCCTGTAATTGATTGCTGCAATAACGTTTACAATAGCCTCCTTCAAAAGGATCTCTCCAAGCTTCAAAAAGTACGGAAACTGGTAGTCCGGTTTTTCATCTAGTAGCTAGTATTTTCCAGTATTTTCTTTGGCTGAAGGCTACATGGCTATATGAAGACAACTCTGAAATTCCCCCATTGGCTCTCTAGGAAAGTTCTGTCAAAGTTTAACCCCCTGGCTGCGGCCGGAATTCTGCGCCTGTGCGGCACATTCCGATCGCGGGCGTGGTCATGACGGCTCCCAGCCGTCATCAGCACACGCCCACCGTAACTGATGATGACCGGGAGCTGTCATCAGCACCGAAGGGGTTAATACTGTATGCAACTCTTAAGTGGGGTATCATTTCCTTACCCCACCATTAGATAGAAATAGATTCACTAAACACTTCAAACCAGTCACTTTAACAGCCTTTTAGCATTTGATGTTGAAAAAAAACGTAATTTCCTACAACATTTGACAACAAAGCAGTTTTAAATTAGATAGTCTGACCATTGACAGCCACTACCCTCACAGCCAATAGGAAACAGGAAGATGTTCCTAATGGCTGGAGGCTCGCATTGCAACTGTGGACTAGAGTGAACCAGGATCTCTTAAGTGGTCTATTGATCCCCCTACACATACACCCACACACACAAACAGTGCCTATCCTATTTCTCTATCGGTGGAGCTGCTCACCACATCAGACATCTGTTGGCCTCACCACTGCATCTCCCCCCACCTAATACCTGAATCCGAATGTGCTCCACTAGATTTAAGGAAATGTCTGATGCAAAACTTAGGGCCAGTCAACGGATTTTGTTTTCATTCAACGCAAAGTGTAAACTGTGTTTAGAAAGTGGACCACAAGATCTTCACGTAGCTGCACAGTTTGGTGCGACATGTCAGGATCACCACTTTGAGCTAGTATTTTTCTTCTCCAATCGCTCCCAATAACGAAGCTGGCGACTGAATCACTGAGCAAGTTAAATCTTGTGTTCCTAATGCACGTCAATATCACTCAGCTAGTTGCCAGTTACATTACCTCAAACTTCCAGCATAAACACAGCATTGTCTCTATTGGGATCCAAAACGTCCCTCACATGGTGATTAATGTGTACCCCTGCTCTGAGTGCCCCAACTGTAATGATGTTTGTGTCCTCAATGCTGCTTTTGCTTGTTGTAGGTAAACATGGATCATGCGTGTGCACCACGATATAAACCCTGACTCAGGATTATTGTCTTGTTGGACCGGGAGGAGTGTCCAAAGTGCTACTATGATAGTGATGAAAGGCTACTGACTTTACCAAGGGTTAAGTAGCACAAGTGCAGTGGTGGTAGAATACTGTGTAGTGATCAGTAGGAGTGAACATATCCGTTTTACAGGTCACTGGAGTAAGGCCTAAAGGCTCACTCATTTCAAGTTTCACTGCTCACCCTTGACCTACATCGATTTGATGTGTAGTGCTATTCAATCCAAGTGTAGTAAGCCTGTGCTGGGTGTATGCGTACCTGTGAGAGGTACCATGCTTAAAGGATGTAGTGCTCTACAGTGCATGTATTACCTACTGGCGGTCGCCAGTAGGTATATATAGTTAGGATTTTTTCTCTATGGGATTTTTGAAAATTCTATGTCTAATAACTTTGGCGTTTGTGGACGGAATTGGCTGAAATTTTCAGGAAAATGGAACATTTTGTTTCTGAGCAGCCCTTGAAAATTTGGGGGGTGTTCGTCAAGGGGGGGCTGAGAAAAAAGGGGGGTCCCAAAACGTGTTTTTAACATTGAGTTTTCCATAGGGCGGTTGGCCTCACTTTTAGCCCGAACGGCTGAATGGATTTGCATGAAACTTGGCAAAATTGTAGGGACTGGTAGCCCGATGTGCCTTTTGTAGGTCTCAATATATGTGCTACAGTGGATTTTGAGAAATTAACGTTTAAAAAAAGATATATATCTGTAACAGCGGACCGGGCAGCGCTCTGGTTCGCGGACTTTTCGTGCAACGGAGCTTTGTGAAGCGAAGCTGATTGGTTCTCCGGCGTCTGTCAACATTCCAAACAGTCCGTAGCGGCCGCCATCTTGTCTCTCGGTAGGATCGAGAGACAAGAGGAGGCCAAAGCGAAGGGGCAAATGACCATAAGGGGGAATAGTAGATCCTCGCTGACCCCCTACGTTTGATGTGGAGGTTTTAAAAGGGCTCCGCGGGGCAAAAAAAAAAAATAATAATAATAATCGAACGGCTGAATGGATTTGCACGAAACTTGGCAAAATATTAGGGACTGGTAGCCCGATGTGCCTTTGCTAGGTCTCAATATATGTGCTCCAGTGGATTTTGAGAAATTAACGTTCAAAAAAAGATATATATCTGTAACAGCGCTCCGCTTCGCGTACTTTTCGCGTTACGGAGCTTTGCGAAGCTGATTGGTTCTCCGGCGTCTGTCAACATTCCAAACAGTCCGTAGCGGCCGCCATCTTGTCTCTCGGTAGGATTGAGAGACAAGAGGAGGCCAAAGCGAAGGGGGAAATGACCATAAGGGGGCATAGTAGATCCTTCCTGACCTCTTAGGTTTGATGTACCATTTTGTCAAGTTTGGTGTAATTCCGTTCAGCCATTCAGGCTGTAGACGTATGTAAATGTCCTATGGAAAATTGCATGGGGAAAACACATTTGAAAGTGTTGAAATTTAGAACCAATTAAAATGTTACTTTGGTTTTGTATTTGTGTGTGATGAAAGTTAATTGGTTATGTATATATGTCAAATGAGAGGAAACCACAGCCATTTTGTGATACTACTGTCTGAGGTACATTTGTGAGGAATTTTTGGTGGTGAATTTCTGGTGTTTGATTTACACAGTACTAACACTTCTGCTACTTTTAAAAAGGTGAGTTGTTAATTTGTAAGGGGAACTATGTTGTACACTTGAAGATAATTTGAAAAATGTTTTCTGTTATTTATTTGCAGTCCTTCTGTTATACTAAATACTTGATGAAGTTAGTTTTATATTATGTATTACTAAAAACGATAAATGAAAGTGATTATTTTTTTCTGCAATTTACAGCAAGCAATTTCAAAATAAAATGGCTCACAATGAAGAGACCGTGGCAATTTCTTTTGAATTATCCACTACATTGATTGAAATTGAGAGCACCAATAATGAAATATTGTCACAAGGAGGACATGACTTGTATGATTCCATTAGATTGATTGAAATGGACAGCACCAAGAATGAAATATTGTCACAAGGAGATGACTTGAATGATTCCACTACATTGATTGAAATTGAGAGCACCAATAATGAAATATTGTCACAAGGAGGAGATGACTTGTATGATTCCATTAGATTGATTGAAATGGACAGCACCAATAATGAAATATTGTCACAAGGAGGAGATGACTTGAATGATTCCACTACATTGATTGAAATTGAGAGCACCAATAATGAAATATTGTCACGAGAAGATGACTTGAATGATTCCACTACATTGATTGAAATTGACAGCACCAATAATGAAATATTGTCACAAGAAGGAGATGACTTGAATGATTTTTTTGATCAATCTCTTGATGGCGAATTTATCGAGTGTTTGGAGACCATAGAGTTACAAGAATCATCATTGGAGACTTTTAATGAGGACATTGCTGATGAGGACATGTTACTAGTTCTTTCAAATTTAGAAAATTCTGAAGAATAAATTTATATTTAGAAATCAAAAATTGTTTGAGACATTATTCATTTTTATTTTTAATTTATGAGGTTGTAGCGAAGTGATTGTAGTATAAAATGAGACTTATAGTATAGAGTGCAACATTTTTATGTTACATGGTAAGTTTACTCATATTTACTTGCCTTCTGCCACTATATTATCTCCAATGTGTATTTGACATCTCTTCTTCATCTCCGGCCTCCTTTCTCTCACTGTGTGTCTCCGATGCATCTTATCGCTGTTATTTTGTGTAATTACAGAAGAGAGTAAAATAAAATAGTTCGGAACGTGAAAAGGGGGCAAAGTAGAGTACTCCTCACCCCCTAGGCCTTTTTAGGCGGTCCCAAAAGGATCAGTTTCTGCTTTCCTGAGAGATTATGGTATGAGTTCCATATACCACAATAACTTGCATTACAACATGCAAGATATCTATCTCCTATTACCAACTTTTGGAGATATTCGCGCTAAGCGCGAATATCTCCAAAAAGTAACACCTGCCCTGAGCAGTTCTTAGCCATGTTATCCAATGGGAGGTGGATAACATGGCTAAGAGCATTAGCTCGGTAATGCATGAATATCGCTGAGTTTTTAGCGATATTCATGCATTGCGGCCGTTTATTATCGCATTTGCGATAAACCTTGATAATAGCAAGGTTTATCTTCGATAATTTCTGACGATGCTTAGTGGTAAAAAATTGGTTGGTAAGCATCGTTAGCGATAAATATCGCTTAACTTTGGTAATATGCCCCAACGTCTGTTAACGTTCGATTCGAAGGAAATGAGGAAGTGTTGAAAAACATTGTCTGCGCCATCTTGCCTTTTTTGAAATGCCACACTTTTGTCGTGCACGGCAGCCATTTTAGATGTCTTGACCAGACCCACTCTCTGCACGCTGTCGATTCGTAGCATGGCTCCTCACCCACGCAAGCATCTTCCCTAGGCACTGGTCACCACCGCTCTCTGTCTTATGCATGGGCAATAAACCTCCCCCCATCTGCGCTGCTCTTCCCTGAGAATCACACTCTGTGCCCGCCCGACACCTCCCTTTCGCCCTATTCACTACCGCACCCTCTGACACTCCTCTTTCTCTGTGTCCGATTGTCCAGGCTATCAGCTAGCCCTGCAGATGTAGTTTATGGCCCCAGCTGTAAAGAATCACCCCTCTTCAAAGGAGTTATAGTAGATCAAGGCCCACACCCGATGAGATCCGTCACACCACACGTGTTCCTACTATCTGAAAACCATCCTGTATTGTGATTGGGGAGGGGACCGAGCCTGAAGCGGAAGATTCCAGGAATGACTCTTTGTACATCAAAGTTTTTACAATTATGTGTCACATTAAAAATATATAGCACTCCAACAAAGTAGTAGGAATATAAAACTTTAATAACATATAAATATATACAAGAAAACAAAAACAGTAAAAACATTTAAACAACGAAGAGACCGTGGCAATTTCTTTTGAATTATCCAATAGATTTATTGAAATTGACAGCACCAATAATGAAATATTCTTGTCAGTAGCGGTCTGTTGTGCGAATAGTTCCAAGGCAGCAGAACGCGCTGAAATCTAGATGGCACGAAAGTGATGTCTAGTAAGTTGCCGCCCAGCAAAAAACGGCGTGGGGCGCCGCGGGGGTGAGTGAGTCCAGTAGGCACCACAGCTATTCTTACCGGCATTGCAGAATTACTGCTGGGGACAATGCCTGTGCTGTAGCAGGGTCACAGCAGAAACAAAAAGGATTCTGTTGAAGATGTTGTTGGTTTTCAATTTGAAAACAGTTCTGGTGTCAACTGCTATGCTAATGTAGTGGTTAATGTTTTGTTTTCTCTAGAAAATGTAAAAGAGGGGGAGGCAGTCCAAAGTTCCGTTAAAAGGGCAAAGGAAAGGATCGGTGGTTTGAACTATCAGTCAAAAAGGGGAGGGGGTGCAATAATTTTTCCTACCGGGTCACACTGTGCTTTCACCGGAAGTGAGGTCTGCAGGATTCTAGTAATTCAAAGTGAGGCTGGCGCCAGCATGGGAGCGCCGACGTCCCGCGGATACAGTTTCGTCACTCCACGGGCGATCATGGCAGTCATTCCCCATCGGGGGTCGGAGACTCCCGCGGCTCCTCTAGAATTTTCAAGGTCGTGGAGGACTACGGTGGTGGAGTCAACCAGTGACCGGGCCATTTCTTTATGCTGGGCCCGCTCTTGCCAGGTCGACCGCCATTTTGAGAGTTCGGCAGCTACCGGCGATCGCGGGGTCACATGAGCGGACGGGCTCCACCCTGCCGGGCGAGACGTTGCAGCATGGCCACAGTGGAAGAACCCTTTTCCGGGCGCCTGGAGCGCTGAGGGTGCAGCTGGGAAGCCTCCACCTGGGGAGGCAGGAGAGGCCTGTTCGCACCGTCTCTCCCTCCCAGTGCACCCCACGGCGTCTCGCTTGAGATTTGTTATGGCCGGACCAGGCGATGAGGACGAGGGGGGGGGGGGGGGTCGGAGGCATGTGCAAGACATCCCCCCCCAGTGTTGTCGCAGCCATTATAAAAGAAAGAAGTGTCCCGTCCGTCTTCGGGCCGGGCTTCCGGTGGATGTCGGCCGGACGCCCCTAGCTCTGGCCCCATGAACGGGTTTCTTGGTTTATCGGCTGCAGCCGGATCCCGTCGGCCTCGGCCCCCCGACCGTTGGTGGCCGGACCGGAAGAGCATGTGGCGGGACTACCTGCAACTCTCAAGGGCCACCGCGGCCGGACTGGGAGAGAGAGGGGAGGGTCGAGGAGACATTCCCCCCCCCTGCAACTGTTCAGCGTTGTAAAGGCAATCCCCTGGCCGGGTCCCGCTGGCCTCGGCCTCTCCTCCGGCTACACCCTACGTTAGGATCTCCTGGCCGAGGCGTGACAGCAGGACCTGCCTTATATGGGCTGCTCCCGGCTGGGCGTAGCCGGAACCCTGCCCCACCTTGGAAGTTTCCAGAGTGGGGGCGGATGTTCTACTGACTTGCATTTTCCCTAGTCTATCGATTTTTTTGGCGTGGCAGGCGGTGGGACAGCGAGGGGTGATTTGGTTTCTCTTACTGTTTTTCTGGTCTCTCACCACTGGCATATTTTAACGTTTTCTTGTTTCTAGGACATTAATAGGTTTTATCATTACGTTATGTTATCGTTTCTTTGTTCGTTGTTTAATAAAAGTTCATGTTCATCAGTGGCCTACTGATTTTCGTTTTCCTATTTTTTTCTTTCCAGGTTGTTTCATGGTAAAGTTTCTGTTAACAGGATACAGTGATCACTTCGTTATTATTGCATATGTCCTTTTCACTAGGGGTGCTCTCTGGTCGGGCCAGATGACGTATCTCTAGTAAATGGTCCGGGTGAAAAAGGTGCATCAATCAGTGGGGAGTAGATAGGCATGACAGATTACAACGGGGGAGAAAGGTCCGCATTACGTACCCTTTCACTACTTGCAAAGATTTTCCTACGTTTATTTGCAAACAGGGAATACCTCCAAAAAGAACTAATTCCCAAGCAGTCAATGTTCGGACAATCAATCAATCAATGAGGAATGAAATAGGTACGACGTGTTAAAGGCTTGCGTTACCTACCCTTCACTATCTGCAAAGGGAGAGAGAATATTCCTATTCTTCCTCGTTTGCAGGTAGAGAAGATCCTTAAGAGAATTAACTTCGAACAATTCAATGCTCGATTGAAACAATCAACAAGGGGTACTGTGAACACAAATGAACGCCGCTTATGTACATACGCATTGCTATTTTCAACAGGTTGTTCCTAATGTTTCTATTTTAGCGAGGTCAAAAAGAGATCCCATTAGTGGCCTACTGATTTTGCTTGATTCCTTTTGTTTTTTTACACGATTTTTCGCTATCTGCAAAGACTAAACAGAGTATTGCGACTCTGTGCTTGTTTGTAAATAGAGAATGAACCAAAGAGAACAATCAATCAAATGGAGAGAGAAGCAGGCACGACGGATTACAAAGGGGGCAAAGGGCTGCGTTAACTACCCTTCACTATCTGCAAAGAGAGAGTACTCCTAATAGAAATGAGGGGTGGGGGGCAGCATTCAAAGCAGATCAGTGTGCATAAACACGAAAATGTTTTTACTTACCACGTACTTGACATTCGACAGCTTATGATATTTGCTATTAAAAAACCATTGAAATTCACTGAAAAAACCATAGGTTATAGACCATATATAGTTAGGAATTAGCATTTACAAAACCTTGAAAATTCACTGAAAAAACCATAGGTTATAGACCATATATAGTTAGGAATTAGCATTTAAAAAACCTTATTTTACTCACACAAAACCATTGAAATTCCATATATAGTTAGTTGCACTAACTATATATCGCGCACCCGCAATCCACTGCTGATCATGTCACATATTACATCATTCATGACATGGTCAGTGACATCACTGATGACATCACTGATGACATCTCAAATGACATCACTGATGACATCACTGATGACATCTCATTTGACATCATTCTTGTGCTAATACGATAAACCTCTTCAGACTCTAATATAACCTTAGATACACTCAGTGTATACAGACACTCACACACTGCCACTCATCCATGGAGTTACTCACACACCCAGTCAGTCATGCAAAGAAACAATCTCACCTCCATTTCTTCAACTATACAGTTAAACACACCTTACTTATTGAAACATATACTAACACATATTTACTCTCTTATACAATCCCTGATACAAGTTCACAATGATCGATACAACCACTCACTCATTCAGTGGCTCTCATGCACAGTTATTTATATATGCCAACTCTCACATGTACTGTGTTTTACATATGTACTTACTATGACATGTAGCATTGAGATATCCATTCACTCATCAATACACTCATGCACACAGTCAACTGCCCATGTAGCTGTTTCCACATGCACTCTTGAACTCATACACCTAGTGAATAAACTGCTCACACATCTATGCATAGAGTCTCACACCTTCCAGCCACCCCCACACAAACTCAATCTCCCATAGAAATACTTGGGCAACCAATTAATAACACATATAGCCTCTCGTATAGCTAATGATCAACACATGCAGCAGTTTACAGAACAACAGACATAATGATGCACAAATTAAGACAGTTTAGTCACTAACCCATGCATTCAGTGAGACACATTTAATCACTCACTCATACAGTCAGTCATGCACCTACTAAATCCTTCATCCAGACACTTATACATCCACTCAAGACATATTTTAACTTTACAGAAAAATACAGTCACTGGATGTTGTCATCAGTGATGTCATCAGTGATGTCATTTGAGATGTCATCAGTGATGTCATCAGTGATGTCACTGACCATGTCATGAATGATGTAATATGTGACATGATCAGCAGTGGATTGCGGGTGCGCGATATATAGTTAGTGCAACTAACTATATATGGAATTTCAATGGTTTTGTGTGAGTAAAATAAGGTTTTTTAAATGCTAATTCCTAACTATATATGGTCTATAACCTATGGTTTTTTCAGTGAATTTTCAAGGTTTTGTAAATGCTAATTCCTAACTATATATGGTCTATAACCTATGGTTTTTTCAGTGAATATTATATGAATGTGCTGGGCGTATGTGTGCTTGCAAATGGTACAATACATGAAGGATGTAGGCTCTGCAGTGCGTGTATGCTATATGCATGTGCTGGGTGTATGTATGCATGTGAACGGTTCAATACATGGAAATCTCTGGGTTCCATTTAGGCTGGATGGAGAGACATGAGGAGAGGAGGTAGATAAATTACACCTGACACATTCATGTATTATTGATTTTCTGCAAGCTGTGTGGGACACACTGGAGGAAGGAAACGCTAGGCTCTCCAGTACACTACAGCGTGTACTCTTTGACGGGAGGTCACAAGGAAGGAGCCTAGACACATCTCAGAAAGGAGATGAGGCCGATAAAAGAATCATAAAGGATAAGGCTGGGTTGCTGCCATCCAGGTAGGAACTCTAGTCACTTCTGTGGCTATCAGCTTTGGAGACGCTCCTGCTGATACAATGCTTCTGAAGGACGAGAGGGTGGAGGAATGGACACTTCAAAAAGAAAACAGACCCCCAACATTTGGTATCTGGAAATGCAGTATAAGAAGGGGAGCTTGAGACCTGCAAAATGGTCAATTGATACAAAGCTAAACTGTCTGTGGAGGAGGTCTGCAAGACTTCTGCTTGTGACAGTACTTGGGGCTAAAGCCTCGCAGTCTCCCAGCTGTGTGAGGGGACATAATAAAGGGTAGGGCAGAGAGAAGCCGCCATGTTAACCCAAGAGGCCCTGGCCTATGACTGAGGACCAGTATCAGGATAGTCGTCCACCCCTAAGGCCCCAGTGGGAAGAACCAAAGAACTTACCCAGCTTGGAGAAGCTGCAAGAACTCCCTGCCTCCCTCCCAGGATTGCATGTGGATAAACTCTCCGACAGCCAAGACCACTGTTGCACCTCTTGTGCCCAGAGGGCACGCGCGGATTCTGCTGGTGCAGATAAGGCTGATTTCGGGCCAGATGGCACCTGCAGTAATTTCTTGCCAGATAGTTCTGTGGTGTAAAACATTTGTTTACTTTAAAATGGAGCTTTGAGTTGGAGGGAGATTCCTGAGACTTGGGACTACTAGTGAGGCTTAACCTGAATATCTCCTATAGTGCATAAACCACACCAATAGCTTGAGGGGAGTGGGACTCAGAGGTCTGCCTATGAAACACTGGATCCCTGACTCAGTGCATTGTTTGTGAATGTCGTATTTTACCTTGTGGTCCTATATAAATACTTTTTTTTCATAAAGCAAGTATTTGACAGGACAATTATTTATTGCTGCTGCTGCGTGTATTGTCTACCTCCTCCTCGATACAACTTGGACTGCGCAACATGGGCTACCACTGAGAGTCAAGTTTTGAAGAGGTGATTGGCCCAGTTGCTAAGGATACATAGTAAGTCGGGCCCCGGGATATTAGTAGTAAAAGACCTCAACTTCCATGATGGCAGTATCTCTTATTTATAACCTGCCTTAAAACGATCCCAATTTGAAGATGTTACAGAAAACTTGCCCTACGTGGTGCCAAGACTCAATACAGCTCACTAGCTCTCACACACCTCTCCTCCCAACCAACATTCTCTCAATGTATGATCAGGCTAAAGCATTTTGTATGTGTTTCACCAAAACCAGCACAACCAAACATTGTTTATCCTTAATAAAGCTGTTAGGCTCAGCATTATAAGACCTCCTAGAGAACTTCCCTGGTTCTAAAGCAACTCTACTGCCTCCAAATTGCAGGACTTTGTGAAAGGATGCCTGACAGCAAAGGTAAGATCAACAACTACATGTAGCAAATCAAGAGCAGTCCAATACCGCTGGTCAATCTCCATGCACAGAGGTATAAATTGTGCAGGTTCGGGTGAAGGAACCTGCCCTGCTGCTGTGACTGAAGATCCTTCCAAAATGGTAGCTTGACCAGAGGGCAGAGCACATGCCCAAATGTTCTGGGTCAGACAGCCTCTTGGACCAGTCTGGAGCCACTTGGATGACTTGGGCCTGGTTTTTCCTGACCTTTTTTTAGAGCTCGTGGGAAAGAGAGGCAGACGTGGTTAGGAATGTATATAGGAGTCCAATTTTCTGGTCCAACAAGAATGCGTCTCCTAGAAAGTGTCTTGCGAAAACTCCAACTCACAAAACATTTGACACTGTGCTGTCTTGACGGTAGAAAAAGGATTTAGCTAGGGTATCTGCCCTGCTGGAAGATGCCCTGCACCACCTAGGGATGTAGACTTCATTTGTCATGTGCCAGATGCTGCCAGCTCAACTCATCCGCTCTCGCATTCAAGTATCCTGCTAGGTCCCTTTCAAGTTAATGAAGTCCGAGGGCCCAACTCATCTTTCCTTCCTGAGCTGATAGGGATCACATTTCCAACGAAGCCCATCCTGTCACCAGGCCTAATGCATTGTTTTGCTCTGGAAGCAATTTTTACACATCATTCAAGTGAAGGTCTTGCTGGACACCTCCTGGAAGGCTACTTCACATTAGCCTCTAGGAGATTCAAGCAGGGAAAAGGTAACTTTCTACCAGTTATTTTTTATAAATATTTATTAAAAATGTAACTTTACCAATGAATTTGACTTTTTTATTTGATAAACAAGATTTTATTGTTCTTTTCAAAACTTTTACAACTTTTTAACAGCACATGGTTTTGTATACAGTCATATTTGTGAATTCAAACTAGCCCAGAGAAACCCACTATTTTCCCTAAATTTTGCCATCTTTGCAGGGCAGTCCCTCACCTTGCAAATGGGCTCCTCCATTCTGGGACATCATTCCATCGCTCTACGCCAGACCTCGATTGCTGAAGAGGCGATGGAGATCCAGTTCTGTGCAATGTCTCTCTTCACTAAATTCTCACCTCTGTTTCCCCCCAACATCCGCCAGGATTCCCAAGAGAGAAACTCAGGGCAAGGTCTCAATTGGGTGATCCAACACCTGCTTGGCTGGACCTTACCATATGAAAAAAGTCAGCTCTGCCCTACCTGCATCGTGCACAGATGGTGGTCGGGTGCTTGTAAGCCTTCTAAATCTTCAGAGAGGTCAAGTAAATGGTATGCAAATAATTCAGCTAGATTAGTCGCAATCTGGAGGGGATAACTAGTTCTCGTGGCGCCATGAGGGCATCTCCCAGTCTCAGTTTTCCAGATCATCCACCCAAGATTCCCACTTGGCCTGCAGCTCTATTAACAGGTCTGGTGAATTTACTACAAAACATCTGGGTACTCTGGATATGCCTCCCTTTCCCAATGGGCCAGTCAATAACTGCGCCTCCACAGGGCAACATTTTAAGGGTTTTCAGATGGAGCCCCCATAGGAGAGTAATGCGTGCCGTAGTTAAAGGTACCCATAGAATTGGGTCTGGTTGAGGTCGAATTTTACCGTAAGTCTTGGAATCATTTCATATGGGAACCATGCCAAACATCTCCAAATTGTTCGATGCAGATCAGGTCCCATTTATTAAAACCTACAAGCTGTGCCACTTGATGAAACCACCTCCCGTTCCAAAAAGGACTCATCAGTGTGAGCTTTCTGTCCTAGCCCATCTAGAGACGTGTTGCTCTATGTTTTCGGATTACCACTCTTGACAGCTCCGGCAGCGAAGTCGGGAGAGGGTTTCCATGCAGCAAGTTCTTAATATTAGTGGCTCCCATGAGTGCCAGTTCTGACGGGCAGGCGGGGTCCGCCCTCGCAACGTAGAGCCTGTCGTTCAACACAATAAATCGAGTGGCCCAGTAATAAACCTGTACATCAGCTGCTGCCATGACTCCATTGTACATGGATTGAATGCATTTTCTAAATACAATGTGTGGGACTCAGTTTGCCCAGAGGAAGGACCTTATATTGGCTTGAATTTCATCAAACCATCTATGGGGAATGTCATATGGGTAGTTTTGCAGCGTATGCAAGAATCATGGCAGTGTTACCATCTTAAATATCATCACCCATCCTAGAATATTAAGGGGAGCTGAGCCTGTTTCCGGAAGTCTAGCTGCATCCTGAGCATCAGCAAAGCAAGGTTCAAGGCCGGGGGCATTGGAGTCGCGAGATGACCTCGAGCAGCTCACCAAAGGATGCAGGCCATGGTGCACAAAGACTTTGGTTACTGGAGGTGCTTGAGGTTGGGGCTACTTGGAGCCCGAAGATCTTCTTGGCAGGAAGCCAACAAGACTTTGCAACTGCAAGTTGACGTGGTACACAGGGGTACCGTGTACTGCAGCCCCCACGAGGGATTCTGGCCTCAAACTTGGTGGCAGGGCAGGACTCGTGAGCTGTGGAAAAACACCACCTGTGTTGCAGAACCTTATGTAGTCCTGAGTTGCTCAGGATCAGCAGACCGGTCAACTTAGTTGCGGTGCCTGCGAATGCAGGCAAGTGACTCCACTTCAAGGGAGATGCAACAGAATGGAAGGGAGACGAAGTCGAGCCCAAACGAAGTCCAGAGTGCGCAGACGGTAGAAGAAGAAGTGGACTCTGATCTGAATCATGTCCCACAACGAGTCTAGGGACCTACAGCTAGGAAAGCCCTTTTAAAAATTTATTTTTTACTGATTTTATCCCCATTTTATACGAAGACATTTTCAGAGTTACAAGTCATGGCATAGTCATCAAAAAACAAAACATAAAAGATACACTGAAAAATTCTCAATTAGAACCAGAAATTTGATCAAGATCCACTGTCCCTCATAAAAGAGAAAAAGTAGTCACACAACAGCAGAAATACTCATAGACTAAGTGTAATAGGAGCCTAAATTTTGCATCTCAATACCCTCTTTCTTCGTCCTCTCAATTTATATATAGAGGATTCTAAGTTATAGATAGCCAACTTCCTTGATCGCCAATTGATAAACATAGGGGGATTTGGGACTTATCCACTGAGAAGCGATACATAAGCAAACAATATCCATTGCAATAAACAAAAATCCAGTCGTAGATCTCGGCCTTGTATTTCCTTCTAAATTATATCCTACACACCGAATTACAAGATCGGCCATAATGGTTATCAAAATCCCTGAGATAATAGCCAGAAAGGATTCGACTTCCTGCAAAAAAGTACCCAACCTAGAGCAGGAAAAAACTTATGAATAGCATCTGCCGCCTGCAGCCCATACCTATTAAATTTTCCCCCCTCAAAACCCCCACTTAGCAATCTTTCCTGGAGTATAATAAAGATCAAAAACAGACATATAATGTTGGCTTCTGAGACTTCCAGTTATTCAAATCTGATTTGATAAATCCAATGATTCCTCTTTATTTATTCCTATCTTTCCCAGTTTGCTTTCCTATTTTACATTCCAAGTACAAATATCATCTGGGAGAGCTTGCAGTAATTGTTGATAAATTTTTCCTATCAGAGATTTCTTCCGTATTATTTCGATCAAGCATATCTTGTCAAAACCTAGATCTAATCCATGCATGCCTCTCCCTAGAAAACTATGAACCTGTAAGTATTTTAAAAAAACTTGTTTACCTAAGCCAAATTTTTCCTGTAAATTCGTGAATAAGACAAGTTGGCCTCCATCAAACAAATCACCCAGAGAAAAAACTCCCTTACTGCCCCATCTAAATGTAGTATGATCCTGAAAGATTGATGGAAGGATACCGGAGGCCGAAAATGGAGTATATATATATTTACATTTGGGATCTTCATCTTACGCCGAATTTGTATCCATGGACTTGATAGGCTCACGCTTGGATTATGCGAATGTGCTCTACCTGGGACTGCCAAAATGTCTTCTTGCGCGCCTTCAGCTGGTGCAGAACTCTGCCGCAAGGGCCATTTATGGCCTTCAGCGTAGGGCGAGTGCATCGGAGTTGCTTAAAAAACTTCCCTGGCTTCCTGTCTCAAGACGGATTACTTTTAAGGCATTGACTCTTGCCTTTAAGGCGCTCCATCATGTAGGGGCCAGATATATTAGGAGGCGCTTGGCCTTCTATGTACCTTCTAGAACTTTGAGGTCTGCTTCTTTGGCTATGGCTTCTGTTCCTTCCATCAGGCTGGCTAGCATTGGAGGTCACTCTTTTCGATGCTTGGCACCTCGATGTTGGAATTCTCTGCCCGTCTCTCTAAGGAAAATCAGCAATCTACTGGTTTTTAGGAAGGAGCTGAAGACATGGCTTTTTACCCAGTAATCTTTCTTGTTTGCCCTACATCTGCCCCGGACTTTTTTCTTTCTCGGGTTTTTGTCAAAGCGCCGGGACACTCCTAGGAGTAGCCGTGCGCTATAAAAGATCCTTTTTAACATAACATAACATACCGAATAAGCAGCTTTAAGTACTTTAAATTTAGTCTTTTTATAATAACTAGGTTCTAATATCCTCAGCAGACAACTATTTGCTTTGTTCCCCAGCCCAATTTCATATATGGTTGGTATGTTAGCCATCGGGATTTCAGCCTTTGCCCTAACTAAAAGGATCCCCATATGTTGTAACATGGATGCCCAATAATATAAAAGAAAATTAGGCATAGCCCATCCTCCCTGATATCTCGGAAGAGTCATCCATTTTACCGCCCTTCTTGGTTTGCGATACCCCCAAAGAAATCTGTAACAAATGCTCTCTACCCTTGCTAGGCAAGATGTAGAGAACTCAAGAGGAACAGTCCTAAACAAATATAAAAATTTGTGAAGAATCAACATTTTTATGACATTACTTCGGCCATGCAGAGAGAGATGTAAGTGGTCTACCCTCTCCAATTTTTTAGTGACAGTATCCATCACTGGTATGATATTCAGTTCAGGAATTTGGTCTACTACTGCTGTGATCTTACTTTCCAGATAAGTTGCTTTGGGGACAATTGGGAGGTCTACGGGGTGCCTGCTATGTGAGTGGAGGATCTGGGTTTTAGCCACATTTAATTTGTAGCCTGAGAAGATACAAAATTATTCTGCCAAAGTTTTCACTGCTGGGAACACCAAGGAAACATCACTAGTGAGTATCACAATATCATCAGCATATGCCAATGTTCTATACTCCATATTGTGAACTCTGATTGGATTAATATTCATACTCAAATCTAATTTATTGAGAAAAGGGTCGATATATTATGCGAAAAGCAAGGGGGAGCATGGGCACCCCTGCGGTGTACCTCTGCAAATACGAAATGATCTCGACTCCTGTCCAGAACTGACAGCTTCTGGTGATGAATAAAGAGCCTTAACTCCTTAAGTGAATTCAGTACAAAACCCATTCTATTGCAGGACATACCACAAAAACCGCCAGGAGACCCAGTCGAACACTTTCTCAGCGTCCAACAGGATCACACCTAGCGGAGACTTTGTTTCCTGAGCCCAGTCCAGAAGAGCAATAACACGCCTCACATGGTCAGTTATATCCCTTCCCGGGATTAATCCATGCTGATGGATTGATACCAGAGAAGTCATAACTTTTCCTAACTGAGAAGCCAATATTTTAGAATAGTTCTTGCTATTACAATTGATAAGTGAAATAGGTCTATAGGAAGAAGGACTCTGCTCAGGCTTATCTTTTTTTTTTAAGTACAACTATGGTGGTCTTTCGCCAGGAGTCAGAGATAGAGCGCCTTTGAGTAGAATGAAATAAGGTTATGATATCATGTCAGAGTAGCTGCCGGAATGTCCTGAAAAATTCCAGAGGGATGCCATCCTGGCCGACTGCCTTGCCAGTAGCTAAAGACATTATAGCCCCCCTTCACTTCTTCCCATGTTATTTGTGCTGCAAGAAACTCATTTTGACCATGTGTGACCTTAGTTGTCTCAAGAGCTGCAAAAAAATCATCTATAGAATCTTCCCTTCCTGTAACCCCTCGCTCAGTATATAGTTCATTATAATACCTATTACATACATTCAGGATTTCTATTGGAGAGTCCTGTATCTGGTCTAAATGATCTTTAATCCTATGAATTCGATTAGCAACTTCCCTCTGTTGCAACCACTTTGCTAAAGCCCTTCCTGTATTTTCTCCAGATTTATATATTTCGGCCCTATAGTGCATGCTTTAAGCAGCTAGCTCCCCCCCTTAGTGCTGATGAATTTTCACTTTGATAGTAGCGATAGTCTTTTGAGATTCCTCTATATTTAAGCCCCTCGCTATTTTCCTCATAAGTTCGATTTTAGCTAGCCTCAGCTGTTTGCTCCATCCCCTAATTTCCCTCAGTATTCTCTTCTGGTGAGATAGAGAAAAGCTAAGAGTCTCCCCACATACCCTAGCTTTGAAGGCATCCCAAACCATGGAGTCGGAGGCTGTATTTCTATTAATCTTAAAAAATTCCCCAATCCACCTGGTCATGCGTTCACAATATGACTGATCCACCAGCAATTTTCTTTCGAAAGTCCAAGATCTCTGTTTTTTCAAATTGTTACTTAGTGGCAATTCTATTAATATGGGATAATGATCTGAGATAACCCTAAGAGAGATCTCAATTTTAGCCATCTCAGCGATTTGGTCAGAAACAAAAAAAATTATCCAAACAAACAAATTTTTTGTGTGGAGTTGAATACAAAATAACCCAGAATCATCTTGTTTATGCCTATGCCAGACACCAACCAACCCATGTTCCCTAACTAAGCCTTGAAGAGCTTTTAAGACTCTTACTTTCCTTCCCTGATATGGGAGATTCCCAGATAAATCAATATCACTATCTAAATGGATGTTAAAATCTCCGCAGAAAACTAAAGGATGTGGCCATAGCGCCAATTCTACACTCAGATTGTTCATAATATCCAGATCATATAGGTTAGAGCCATAAATAGAGCAGATTGATAAAGGGACATCATTCACTATAATTTCTAAGATGACCCAGCGCCCCCGACTACGTTTGCAAAATCCAATACCTCATTTTGCCAGGATGCCCACTCGTTTAGTTGTTGTCCTTTGTCCAGGTTCGCGCCAGAGCGGGAGCCAACAGCTCCCAGGACTGGTTTGAACTGGACTATGCACGATTTTGTGGCACTGGCAAAAGCACCACCCTGTCCCAATACACTAACTCCTGTCTGGGAGGTAAGTAATTTATTAACCGTACAATTACTTAAAATCTTTACAGTATAAAACACATAATCAACACCCCTCTGCCCCACCTCCCGCCACCCACCCAACCTCCCATCCCTCGAAGTTAAAATACACTGGGAGGTGGTCACACATCCCTGTGACAGGATGCCTATTGTTCTGCCTTCCCCTACTCGAGCTTGACTCAGCAGCAGGAGGGCAGAAATGTGTCTCTGGTTGGCAGCGACCATTTTGTGCTGTCTGGGTCTTTTGTACCGCTTTGTTCGCCATAAGTTGGCAGGGTATGCTCAGACGTGAGTCCCTTGCTCACTTTGCCACTGGATTCAAGCAAACCTGGCTGAAGACGGCTGAAATGCCAGAAACCGGTCCTAGGAAGCTTGTTTCTGGTCCAGGGAAGGCATGGCTTGGCAGTTCGGGCTGGACTGTTCCCATGAGGCACAGGGTCAGACTGATTTGCATATGGCCATGTCTGAAGTGGGGTGGCAGAGTGGGCTAAAGAACGGTGATGGATTAAACCCAGATCTGTTGACTGGGTGTGAATGTTTGATTGGTTCAGATGCTCCGTCCATCACCACCCCCTTTTGTACCGCTTGGGTCTAGAAGGCTGGCATCGGAAACACTGATAGCCTTACGGAGTGTTCTGCCAGTGTTTGGAATCATACCTCCCACACCATTTACAATGTAGGGGTATGATTCCAACATGTTTGAAACCAAACATGATATGATTCGTTGCAGCCAGTTTTGAGATGGTCATCGCATAATTACTTGGTGTCCCTCCATATGGTATAAGGCTGCTTCACTGACAACCCGGGAGAATGGACTCTGTAGGCTGTAAGGGTGTCATGCTGAAATCAATTTTACACATGCATTCGGTTTTTGGGGTACACAAAATAGTGCTTGAAGTGCAATATATCATTTGTATCAACAAACGGGTGAAGATACTGTCTTTTCATGCTATTAAAGAACTGTAGGGTGCTGATTGTGCTAATAAAAGGGTGGACATATTACATTGCGGTGGAGACAGGGTGCTGATGGTGCTCGTGGGTGAGATTACAAAACAACGAGGTGTTTGTGCTCGGTGCTGACCGTGGTAATGAGCGAGTCCGAATGCACGAAACGAGCGGCTCTGTGGTTAATGCTCAGTGTGAGAAAATGCAATGGGTAACCTTTGTCTCGATCCCTGGAGGACTAAAGTTGGATGGCGCTGTGTGAGATATACAGCTACCGTGTTCTGTAACGTGAAGGATAAGCGGTATACGTAATTAGAAGCCTGCGTGATAACCGAATGGTAAAGAGTGCCACATTATAACAAACTGACCTGAAACGGGCTATCCTGTATGCTGAAACCAAAGTCTGCAATGAAAACATAATGTACTCTCTGTTAAATCTGAACTACTAGTGTTTCCACGTTACAAAACATAAAAAGTGCTTCTAATCGGGGTCAAGCCACGATTCTGGCTTACCTAATCTCAAAGAGAATCTGCCGTCATCTTCTTTTCCACTGTTAGCCGACGCGTACAATAAAGTTGCAAGAAGCGAATTGCTTTTTGAATAGGTGGGAGAGTGGTGGTCACGTGGTTTGCCATAGTCGTGATTCGCCATAGACATAGAAATGACTGCGAGGTGCTAAGAGTCCCGAAGCCGGCGGCCATGTTGGACGGGGCTAAGTTCACGCTTCAGAGGTGCAAACTAGTAACTAAAAGGTTAGCAAGAAGGTGCGAAACGGACGAAGTGGCGGTGAATGAATAAATACATGTGGTCGAGCTGATAACCATAAAAAATGAATGGATCATGCTCAATGCGATTGATAGACTCTGGGCCTTGCATGATAAAAATGGTACCCAAGATTCTGATTTACATTAAGCTATGCTAACAAATAAGAGGGTATGTGAAAAAGTGCCAAACATACAAGGTGACAGTGAACAAACGTAGACGTGTTATAAAGCTCACATATGTAGTGAATAAATAGGAGATGCTTGTTACAATATATTGATAAATGGTCAATAGATGAATGTTAGAAAAATACATCGATAAAACAATAAAGCTTGCACAATAAAATGATACCCTAAATTCTGATTAACAAGAGTGATATATCTTAACACTTCAAAATGCGTGTATATGCTTCATGGATATGTGTAGGGCTTATTCTTTACAGAAAACAACTCAGATCTATTTTGTCATTTAACTCTTAGGGTTCCATAGTTTGGAATTTATTAATTAGTAAGTGCTGGCTGGCATTTTTACTTTCTATGTTCATTATTTTCTCAATTACCATGAATCTAACTTGGGCAATTTTATGCTGATGTTTTAGCCAATGGACAACAAGATTCGAATTTGTATTTGTGTTCTGGATCATGCTTTTGTGTTCACCTATCCTGACTTTTATTTTTCTTTCTGTTTTTCCTATATATAAGAGTCCGCATGGGAATTTGATACTATAAATAACAAAATTGGAATTGCAGTCAGCTGTGGAACTTAGTGTGGTTTTACTCCGGTTCTGGGATGTGTTTTGAAGTTTTGTTGCATGACATTGTTGCAATGTGTACAGTTGCTACATTTTCCCATGCCTTCTTGACTTCCTAAAACCACTAACACAGTTATCCCCCATGTTTGCCATGCACATAAGAGTAAGAATTATTTCGTACTACATATGTTCTCTATATGGATATTTTAAGGAAAGTGGTTTATTTTATAGTGTGGTTGCAGAACCGACTTCACAGAGTAATAAATGAATGAGTCCGTATTGGTGTAGTCAGGTTCGTTTGAAAAACCTAAGTTTACCCATGGGTAGCTGTGGCTCTGACCAGTCAGGATTCAACAAAGGAACAAATGTTAAGCATTAGGAAGTCCCAAAACAGTTTAATAAGAAGAAAAAACAACACAATAAAAATGCAACACCAATTTAGAAAAATAGGTTTCATTTTTATCTTTAAACAGACACCTCACTAGCAAAAATACTCCTTAGGGTTCGGAGATATGCAGGTTAAAAAAATAATAAATCAAAGATTTTGACTTAGTGCAATAAATCATTGTAATCTACCACGATTCGCGGATTAGGGTTAGCCAAAACATGCAGCTCCAAAATGGCAATAAGGGCACTCTTGTGGTGACAAAATCTGGCAGGGAGTCAGTCAATGGTAACAATAAGTTCAAGTAAAACAATTACCTCACAGTGAAAGCAGTCTTCAGTCCAGTTCCAAGCTCTATGGGTGAACCACCATACCTTTTAATGGAGTTGCCCTGATGCAAGTGATACAGATGCTGAGGATGCTGAGCCAGTGACTGAGATCTTCTTGGGGCCATTCCTCAGTCCATGAGAATGGCGGGACATCTCTGGCCACATGGGTCAATGTTCCTTGAAGTCCGGGTGAAGTCCAGCCAAAAAGCAGTTATAACTGGTCTACTGGTAACAGCAAAACCAGTGGTTCACTTTCACTGGCGTACCGTTCTTGCTGAGAGTACAAACGGCATTCAAATGGCTCTAGGGAGTTCAGGAGACTCGGGTCAACTTTTGAGAGTCAGGACCTGGTGTCACAGGCTGCACTTCAGGGGTCATAAGTTATTGCGTACCAACTCACCAAGGATATAGCAACTCACCAAGGAAGACTTCTTCAGCTTGTGTGACCCTGTAGCTGTAACAGGAAGTCAGACAACTGACTCTTGGAGTCACGTCTTTCATCTGGGGCTCACGGATGATTTTTTCTCGAGCCAGGCACAACAGGCATCTGTTTGCTAGCCCAAGGAGCAAGAGGTGCAGCCCAGTCTTTGGTGCAGCTTCTTTTTAAGAGTTCAGGTTAAAGCAGGGCAGTCCTTCGTTGGTTCTCTCTCCAGTTCAGATCATGTGATCTTAAGTCTGGGTACCAGTTGTGCCACCTTAATGGCCAGTTACTGCCTGCAGGGGATGTGGCGACTATTAGCTAATGGGCTACTAGGTCCCCTCTCACCTAGTGACGACTTCCTGTGAAGCATGGCATCTAGCTAAGCCAGAATGCACCATCCTGCCCACTCCTAACATGTCAGAACCCTTCTCTTGGCTTGTGGTGCTGCCCAGCCCATTCCCGAGGTGTGGCCACCTGGGGACTACACAGCCACAGAAATACGAGTTTGGCCTTGGGTTGCCCCTCTCTGTCCTCGAATTCAGACTGTCTGGAAAAACAAAAGAGCAGCCCCTATTGTGAGTGACTACTATCTACCCTTCATATGCGGCTTCTTCTTTGAAGCTCGTCTTTTGGGCTCAAACAGAAGCAAGCCCCACATTGTCTAATGGCAGCCCCCTTATGTTCCTTTCTGAGAGTCAATCACACCTCCCCCAGGAGGGCAGAAGGCTGTCTTCTTGAGGTCTGCAATCATAAATGGTCACTAGAAAACTTTGGGCAATAAAGTGGCAACTGTTTAAAGTTGCCATATGTGTACAAGTTACATCCAATTTGATTTGAGCATCAAGTCAGTGTAAGAAATTGGGTTACTAGTTGAGTGGAGTAAACTCAACATTAACTTAGAGGCAATGTGTATTTATGCAGCACTTCAAACAGTAATAAAGTGAAACCAAATCATAAGAAAAATCCCAATCCACTTTAGAAAAATGAGAAAAAAAAAACAAGATAAAAAAAAAAATCCAAATCAGTAGAACCAGAGATATTCAGGTTTAAAGATTTCAGAAAATATAGCGTCACAAAGCACAATGTGCCAACTGTTGAGATCTGGTCATGCCAGTCCAGGACAAAACCACAAGTTCAGGCTGACCATGATAGAGTGTGGGCCAGCTACAGGTACTCAGTTAGGCCAGCTGAACAAGAGTAACTTAAATCCTGGTTGAGGAGCAGTGTGAGATCCTTGCAAAGGATGGGTCATACAGCTGAGGTGATGTGTCAGCTCCAAGGAGGTGCGGAGCTGTGATGTGAGATCTTGTGTTGTTGTCGGGAATCCCGTTGATGAGGGCTTGCAATGTGAAGTCTGGGGTCGAGGATGAGTCGCGCAATCGAGGCGATACGTTGGTTCCAAAGAGCTGCGAGGCTGGTTTGCGAGAACCTGAGTCGTAGTCGAGCTGCAGTCAACAAAAGATTTGTGATGCAAGAGCCTGCATCAGAGAAGCTTCGCACAGTGGCGGGTTCCGATGAGGGCTGTGAGGTCAATGCAAATTCCTTGCACTAGGAGAACCCTCACAGCAGAGGCGATGCCTGAGTTCTGCTCAGGATTACTCCAGACAGAAGAGGAGATGCATCAGCTCTGCTGTATCCACAATTGAGGGCTGGCAGGGCATCTTCATGCCCACTTTTAAGGGTCCAGGACTGGGGTGGCACCACTTAGAAGGTTAAAACTTAGAGATGGAGCAGTCAAGGTGCTGGGTTTTAAGGTTGTTTGAACTTTCTGTCCCTGAGGCTCAAGTCAGGAGTCCAACCAACTAGCTCTTGGCATCACTTTAGGGTCTTGGGTTCAACAGATGCAGAGTCAGTCTTTTTCAATCAGGCAAGAGGGCAGCAGGTCAGCACAGCAGGGCAGCAGTCCTTCAGAGCAGCAGTCCAGCAGAGTCTCAGTCCTTTCAGCAGCACAGCAGTCCTTATTCCTGGCAAAGAATCCACAGGTACAAAAGAGTTCTGAACTGGGCCGGGCTGGGAACCCAAAGCAGCCTTGGTAATTTTCTCTGTCCAAACCCTGGGAAAGCATTGCCCGGCCCTTTGAGGCTGGAAATGCTTGCTTGCTGCTTTTGTTACTGGGAGACAATATTACAGCCCTGCTGCAAAACCGGATCCCAGTAAGATAATTGGCCCCCACCGCTGCAAAACTTACCCCCTTCCCGGGGTAAAGACAAAATGTTAGCAGGAAAACCACACCGAGGATGCCAGATCTAACAAAAAGGGTTAATGCAATGATTTGTTTAATAATTCACAATATCATATTTAGTAGTCCCATTTACAAATTAGCCCTTTTGAGTTGTCAATATGTAACCCTGTAATTGCCATTGTGGCTATTAGCCTTTCCACAGTAAAAGTCGGAAATGCTGGTTTTTACTGTCAGGACATGTAAAGTTAGAGAACACATTCTCAACTTTTTATTATAATACATCCGGTTTGAGACTCATTAGGCCTGTCTTTAAGGTGCCTTATAAATATTAAAAAGGAAGGTTTAGGCATTGCCATTACTTTGAATAGAGAAGTCAAGTTAGCAGTGCAAAGACTGCTGTGCCAGCCGGCAACGGCAGACTGGGAGTCATGCTTACTTTGTCACACTCGTGATGGCACAACAGGTGCTGAGGTCCACGAGGGACACTTTAAATTAAAGGTCCTGTGTATCCCTGGTACCAAATACTAGGGACGGTTAAGTAGTTTAGCTTAGGCCAATTGTGGGTGAGCCAATTAGACATACAAATGTTAAGGGTCCTGAACTATTCCCCTACAAACAACTGAATTTTATGTGCGTTAGTGTAATTAGGTCAGTGGAAGATTAACAAGACTACAATACCCATAATACATTAGTCTAGCACAAAAAAGTCCAGGAGTGGAAATAGTGTCTCTGGAGGGAGGTGGTCACCGTACATTACACTCACTTTTACCAGCTGCTCTTAGCAAGTGGGCATTAGAGTGTGCGGCTAAATCAGGGTGCGGGCTGGGCTCTGGGTACTTGAGAGAGTTTCAGGAGTGAGGACAGGCTTTCCTGTGGCTGATACGACTGGTTCCATGCTCCACTTACTCTTTAGTAGATGATCCAATGCCCGATTAACCTCACTCAATTATCGCATCCCGCCACTAAACCAGGATGCCCACCTATTTAGAGCAACCAGCTGTGCAGCAAACATATGTGCTCAATAATTAATGTATAGTGTGCACAACTTGCCAACTAAAACCAGCATCATACTGTACCTTCTTAATAATTTACAATGCATTGTCAAACAGAAAATGTAGAAGGATCTAAACTACAGCCAATAAACGCCGCTGCCAAAGTATCAAGTGCTTATGTTTCATTTAAAAACGACGTCCTGACACAAAACGAATCTGGGAGAAGACAGAATCCCCTAAAGTAGGTGCCTGGAGAATTATCAAAATGCAAACACTTATATTGCAAAACACATGCCCACTAAGAGGTTGGAACTTACAACCTTCAGATTATTAGACCGAAGCTCTGCCTTTTAGGCTAAGAAGGTTCAATGAAGAATTGAAACACAAGTTTTTCAATCGGAGTGCCATGTATTCAAGTTTCCTTCTTCAGTGAGAATACAGCACACAAAACCTTCTCTTGATGTGCTGCAACAGTTGTGTGAATAAAAACGTTTGCACCGATTCATGGTGCTGTTGGTGCTAGCTGAGGCAGTGGAACACTTGATGAGCTCTTTGAAAACGATGACATGTCCTCCGCTGGGTCTGTTAATTCTGTCCTGTCTTATAACCTTGTGCCTGGGGAATAGGTGTGGTAATGTCGATAGAATCAGCCAGGTTTCTGTGAGGAAGAGCAGTTTCAAAGTGGGGTCATGCATCAGGTCCCATATTTCAGTAGCGTGTTTATTGAGGCAAGTGCTGTTGAGGAGAAGGAAAAACAGGGAGGGGTGGGCAAAGGTGTGTAGGTGTGCGTGGCCGAGGGAGAGTTGAGTGCTATGTGCGGTGCATGTGAGGGTGGTGTGAAGGTGCATAAAAAGTGTCAGGTGGAACAGGAGAAGGCACCTTCGCAGTTGACTACCGAGGTGTAGCAGCAGCACTGGAAGGTGCATTCAAGGTTCAGGGTGAGGAGAGAGAAGCAGAGATGTAGCAGTGATGGGAGTGAAAGCAAGGGGTCTAGCGCTGGGCATGGGAGGGGCGCATACGGGCGGTGCATCCAAGCTGCGGCGGACATGAATTAGGAGAGGAGGTCTCTGGGGTAATGGGATGGGCTAAGTAACTGGCGGAAACCGAGAAAGGAGTGCGGCGTGGGAGAGGAAGCAGGGAAGGGTGAAAATTCAGGAAAAGAGCAGGAATAAGAGCAAAAGAGTGAGTAAAAGGAAGAAGAGGAGTTAAGAGAGCAATTGAGTTTGAAATTCGAAGAGAAGAGCTGAGACTAAAAGAAGCCAAAAGCAGCAAGGATTGAGTGAAAAGGTCAGAGAAAAATGTTAAAGAATGAAAGGCAAAAGCAAAGAAGATCAGCAAAGAATGAATGAGAAAGAGTAGCAGTGTAAAAGTTCAAAAAGCAGCAAAGAAAGATTGCGGAATAATGAAAAAAGCACATGAAAGTGGCAGATAGAGAATGAGAAACGCACAGAAAAGGAGCAAAGAAGGAATAAGAAGGAAAGAGTAATTGAAAGAATGAGCGATGCACAGAAAACAGCCAGGAAAGGGCGAGAAGTGTTCAAGCGCATGCCCACGCACATGCACTCAAGCTCCAGGACGGTCATGGTAGCACTTTTTTTACCCCTTACTAAAAGTCGAGCAAGCAGCGCATGCGCTGCTCCAGGCTCGACCTGAAAAAGGAGCCCAAAAATATTAATGCATTTGTTTGAAGGCATTATTACAAAAAATGCTTCGGAGGGAAATCAAGACAGCAAAGGGCAAATATGGCTCTAGAATGAAGCAGTGGAATAAAAGGTGGATGGGGTTATTGAGAGCACCAGAACGATGTGGCACATGCACAAGGCAGGAAACCACCCTTCCACACCCAAAACTGGGGCCGGGAAATATTAAACATTTTTGTAAGACATTAGCTTGTATGTGCAACTGAAAGGGAAGGTGGTAGACTAGAAGAGCCTAACCATTCGCATTGACAGTCAGTGCTGATGCACCAATGCAGCATTAGCTCCGCCACTTTGAATTCATAACAGATGTAGATACTTGTGCAATATGGAGGACTGCGAACAGCTGGGTGAAAATACTGGTGTTAATGATGTATATACTGCAGTTCCATGGGTAACTTATCTATATCAAAACATGGGATGCCGAAGCACGTGTCTGATGACAGAATGCTGGGACAGGAATAATGAATCGCGGCCAAATTTTAATGAAAAAGAACATACTGTTCAATTAAAAAATACTGCATTGCAGAGCTGAAAGTTATTTCATATGAGGCTCTGCTGGCAAGTTTAAACTTCACTTCTTACAATAAAAGATCAAATCAGTAATCATTTTGGAGTGTGTCTGCGGCCAAAAAAGAATGGAGAAATGTAAAAGGTTCACCGGTGTGTAGAGACACTCGCATGCCTGACGCTGCGTGGAACATTCCTGCTGAGAACACAGAGCGGTTCCAAAGGCCTTTTAATCACTTAACGTGCCTGCCCTCGTGGCACCGCGTTTAAATTGTGCACTGTACAAAACCTTTAACTATTGTGAGACCTTCCACTGGCAGAAGCATACAATGCCTAATATGTGTCTGGTGTGTTTGTCTCAACGCAGTTAAAAATATACACTAAGCGGGGGCGAGAAACAAAAAAAAGGCATTCAGTTCCAGAGAAGTTGGGATGCACGCGCAGCTACAAAGGGTAACGTGAGGTTTCCGGAAGTGCTCACTTCCGTTATGTGGTATAGGTTGTTCTGAGACCAACTGACATGGAAATCCATGAAATCCAAGACGGCTAGCTTCATCGTGTAGAAATAAGAGCAGATTACCTAAAATCCACTGTAAAACATGCTAAGAGCATGCATTTCCGCTGCAGACTCCCACTGATACACAATACTTGGCGTAGAACACTTTGCACCATTATGATCCACTTATTATCACTTCTTACAAATTAAGTAGTGTCCGCCATGACTATTCTATAGAAGATCCATACATATTATGTACACAGACCCTTTCGTATGTTCAATACGACTGTGCAATATAAAATATCCTACAGTGGTTATGAAGATGCACATGGTCTTCAGATAAACAAATGATGCACTCGCAAGACTGGATTTAACTTCCGTGACACTTTATAAACTAAGTAATCACAACTAAGCATATCATTTTATGATTTAATTGATGGTACTTTTCACTATTTCAAAGTCCAAATGGTTGTATACCAGCAGCCCCTCGGGAAACAATGCAATATGTGGCAAGAGGAAGACGCAAGCAATGCCAGTAAGGCTCGGTATGTGGAAACCACGACCAGGATCCTGATGTCACGTAAGTAATTGTACAGAATGTGGGTCTGAACCGCGATGGGACTTTGGTGGAGACGGTGGTGGTGCAGAAAGTCAGCTAGGGGCAAAGATGGCCACCCTGGCTCCAAGCAATGTCGAGGGGGGGGGGGATTAAAGTTAGTTTACTGGTCACTTGTACAAGCAGACGCTTGAGCGAGAGGGAAGAGGATTTTCACAATATTTGTTGCATTTTGTAAGATATAATCACATAAACGATTGATGACCCAACTTTAAATGTTGTATCAATGTCACTAGTGTACGTTCTACAATTTGTCCTTAGCACGAGATAGGACTGGTCTTTCTGACACTGTACTTCTAGGAAAGGTCTGTAATGCTGATGGATCTAAAACTTTCAGAGGTCAGATAAGGCTGTATTATGCTATATTAACAGTAAGTGTGAGCAAGTTGCCCGACGTTCATGTTAAGAAAGGGATGTGACAAAATACAGTTTTAATGCCAACACCATGGGGGTTTAGAACTTGGGACGAGCAAAACAAAGAGGAGCAACCTGAACAAGCTTGTTCCTCGCGCTAAAAGAAGGCAGCAGGGGGAGGGGCGAGAGGAGGGGGTGAGTGAAAGCGTTTCACTTGCCGGAGCGTGCAGCGTCAGCAGCGATAATTGCTCATATGGCGCTGCGCGCTCCCGCAAGTGAATCGCCACATGTGCACGCGTTGCCATTGAAGGCAATGGAACACGTGCACGGTTTTGGCTGAGAAGCCAAAGCGATCGCAAAAGGTCTTTTTGCCTTTGCAGCGCATGCGCGCTGCATAGGCGAGACCTAAGTAGGGGTGTTCATGCAAAAACAAGTATTTCATTATAGATATGTTTTGAATTCACCAAAATAATCTTCTGTTGTGAAGGGTGAGGCACAATAGTATTTTATGTTGCTATATACAAGGTAAAGAAAAACTGAGTAAGCAGCAGCGGGATACACAGAGAGTATTTGCACTGTAACGCATGCATGTGTATATGCACACAGAATGATAGGCATGTTGAAAGGGATCCGGATCAGAATAGAGAACAGGATCCAGGATGTGATGGGTGAGGTCGGTATGTGAATGAAAGTGGAAACTATGGGCACTTTTAGGCACTTACACAGTGCAAAATTTAATTAAGAGCCACAGGAGATCTATGTATCTAACAAGTCACGGTTTACTAGGGAAGTGCCAATGCTGCCAAGCTTGCACAATGTCAGCTTCTGTTCAAGAAGCAAAGGTGTGATAGGTGTTTTCTCTAAGGCAAATGGAAAAGGTCATAGATGATATGACAGGAGAGCGAATTCTATATACCTCTTGAAAACAGGTGTTTCAAAGTATTTTCTCATAAGGGCTAACATTCCCCCATCGGATTTTATGCTACTATGCTGTTCTCTTCAAAGGATTCCATATAGTAAATTTACACTGCCTAGCTTGCAAAGTACAATTACCTTTTTTTGGATGTGTTACAGCACTTCTGGAGGATGAACTCAGAATCAGACACTTTATGTTTTGTTAAAGGAACTCTTTCTTCTTCTTGAAATTTGAGACCCTCCCATTTTTGTACTAAAGTTGTCGACGGTGTGTCGATCAACCATGGAGGCATTACGTTTGGTGGGCTACTCTCCAAGAAAGTCTGGCACCAGTAGTGAGCTCTCTGATAACTGTGCCAAGAAGGACAGTGTTGTGCGCCTTCGTTTCCAGTACAAGCATAATGACTCCTTTCTCCAGTTTCATTTTCCTTTTCCTACATTGGCAGTGGCGCGGGGTTAGAGTGTGGTTTGGCCCTGTCCCAGTCTACCAATTGTGGTGTGAATGTTGTCGAGTCTCATAAGAAATGTTAAAATGTGAGCTAATTGCTTTTTACACACTACTCCATGTAATCGTCTCTTAAAAGTGAGATGAGGCAAATAGAACCCAAAAAACGGAAAGTCTGGAACCAATCCGTCCTACATGGAGAGATCAAGCAATATTTCACTTGATGTTTTCCAAGAACAAGGTCCTGCCCCTATAACGTCCTTTCGCTTACAGCAGCGTGATTTAAAAGAGAAAGGAATTGAGAAGCCGACAGGGAAACGTGGTAACATGTTTCATATCTTTTCTTGTCAATCTTCATGATAAAGGTTCTCCCCACCCTCCACAGATGGAGGAGGTAAGCGCTGGCAGGAGGTTAAAAGTCAAGGGCTAGGAGGTCTTACAATTTCAATAAATGAGGTATCATCCTTAATATCTCCCTTTCACAGCCTCTGATCGTTAGGTAAATACACATGCCAAGTGTTTCGACTCAAAAAGAGGGAGGTATCAGAGAAACAAACTTTTTCTTAAGAATAAAAGCAACAAGCAGTGACTCTTAAGTGCACTGCACTAGAAACACGTCAGTATTCACAAATAGCATTGTATATCGAATTTACCTCCAAATCCAAAAGCATTATGCGTTTTATGTCACTTGAATCAATTCAAAACACACTAAGCAAACAATTTCTTTATGATTTATATTTTCACTGGATTTTAGGCCATAACCATTAACACATGCCAAAATTTCCACGTATCAGATTTAAAGTCCACATTTTTGTAGTAAACTGTCACATTGTGTAAAATAATTACACCAGTTGACTAAACATAGTAAAAATTATATATTAACTATAAAACACATACAGGAAGTACCCTCTTACTTTCACAATATTGCTTTGTTGTGATAGTCACATTAGCCATCTCTACTGGACCGCACCAGACCATCCTCTAAGAAACCCTGATGTAGCCCCACCTTGCCCCACCATATTAGTAATTCCATGTTCGCGTTTGAGACCACATAACCATGATCTATAACTAGACATGGCTCCACCTACCAGTAGCATCTGGTGTCGCAGCGGAGTGGCGGGTGGGGGAGGGGTTTGGGATGGGGAGGACGGACAGACAAAAAATATGAAAATAACTTACCTGCTTGTCGCTGATCGCCGCTCTGACCCTCTTCTCATTCCTGCTATGTATATGCTGAGGCTCCTATACTCTCTATGGCCAATCCCAGCGCTTCTCTAATGCTGAAAGCATCACAGAAGCGCTGGGCTTGGCCTGAGTGGGATTGTTTTCTGCTCCAAAGTGAACCGGGAAACTACGCCTACTGTTCTTTACATCCGGCAATGCAGCTCGGGTTGGGGAGATGTCAATGAGCAAGACGGTTTGACCATAAAGGCTTAGAGAGCCTTACAGCCCTGAAGAAGTCGTGGGGTCTTCTCCTTTGAATAAACACGTGATGGCTGGGCATTTGGAATTAAAAGACAAAGAAAATACCAGAGGAATTTCGCTTTATGTTAAACTGTTGATTTGATATGTGCGTGAGTAGGGGATACGATTTATTTCACTAAACTGACCAGGATGTATGTAGTACTTGGTACCCAGTTTTCAGTAGACCAGTTGGTTAGCCCCATGACACTACAAGTAGATGTATTCAATCACCTAGACTGGCCTTTTAACCGCTAAGCACCCTGTGACTCCCAAAACAGTTCTGAAAAATACATTATACACTATAAGTAAAGTTCACTGTAAAAGTAAATTAACCCCACACTTATGTCTTGGTCTCTCTTATTCCAAACCTACGGTCAGATGCCACAGACAGAGAAAAGTAAAAGGAGGGGGAGGGGGAGGAAAAGCAGCATAGGCCAATCTGAGAATGAAGCAAAGGGTTTCCACTTTGCCAAATAGAGTTTCACGCCCGCAGCTATTTGGCAGCCCACATAGCTGTTTCAAATCTCTCTCTTCACAACAGCAGATGATCACTGTTCAGTTATTTTCTGTTTACATATATGCAATGCTTTTGTCTTACACAGGAACAATGGTTAGACCGATCTCACTACTCATGAGCTTTCAGCGCATGTCTGTCACAAAATGTAGGCATAATTCCTAATGTAGGAGAATGTGGTCACTCAAACTCCTCTGGCAATCCACAGCCACTTTATCTGACCTGTACAGCCCTTACTTCTCTTCCTCTTCACGGGTACCCATGTGCAGGTTATAGGAAGGTGCTCTGCACATGGTCCTGGCAAAAAGTGGCTTTGGATCAGCATTTATTCTCTAATCAATACTCGCTTTCCCCAGCTTGCTCATCAGACCTTGTTTGTGGAAATGCATTGATTCATCCTCCTCTTATCTGTAGATTCCCTTACACAAAGGTTACTGTTTCTTGCCTGATACTTTGTTCTCCTGACTTAAGGAGACTGCCAGAGCCTTTGAGTGCGCGAAGCTCTCCAGGTTCACATGCACCCAACATATTTTAACCAACATGGGGCTCCTCTGGAGTCAATGATTCATTGTTTTGGGTATTTGAGCATACTATTTTCCCAACGTACACTATACACATTATTTTATGGTTGCACATCACTAGTGATGTAACAATAATTCTATAACATGCTTGTCTGTCTGCTATTTCTTACGTTGTTATGCGAAATGATGATAAATAAGGAACTAACAAACACTGAATCTGCCCGCTGATTTTCCCACACAATAGAATGTCTGAGTCATGTTTAAAAATGTATGAGTAAGCATGGACACATACTTTATATTTTCGGTGTTCCAAAAAAAGTTTATACTAAATACTTTCAATTGTAATCCCCAATACAAATATACATTTTACTCCCAGGCTGACGAGCACCGATGCATCACTTCCGAAAGCCAGGAGCACACATTAAAAGGTACATTACCACACAACCTTTCAACTTCTCTGTATAACAGCAGCCCTCGTCCTGCTAACATAGCACTCCAAGAGCCATCCGTCACAGCTAAAGCGAACATGCAGTCAACATTCTTAATTAGCGCTGATGCACTCTCCTCCTTGCCCCCATCTGTCACGAAGACTGTTTAAAAATCTGAGTTATTAGGCTTTATTTGGGAGCGGGTCTGGTTAATATCTCTAGGGGCTGAAGTCATCAACCGGCCACGGTGCCCGGATCCAGATCATTCCTAGCCCTGTATGCGCGGCTGATAACCACTGCCCCGCGCACAGCCACAGAGCCATAAATCTAGCAGAGAGCAGCTCCCACGCAAGCTGGGTTAATTTTGTTTACAATACATCCAGTGAGAACGCGGGCTTGACGCGGAGGGGGCTGACCCAGGATTAAATGGGTGGGAAAAACCAGAGCTAAAACCATAAATCAGGGAGCAGAAAAATAAAACAAAAAGGGTCTGAAAGACTGATTTTCATATTGGAGTTTCTGACACTATTTATAGAGAGCGGTGTAATGGAAATAAAGAGAGCATACTGTAATTAATTCTTTCCTTGAAGGGATTCAAGTGCACGCCAGCTATATCTAGGCTAGTTTCTGACATTCCTTCGAACATACATAGGGCATTATGGGTGTGTTAAAGATGTATAGTATTTATTCAAAGGACCAATTTTAGAGTACACTGAGGCTTTCTCAATTTTTTAGTAGCCCCTCCATATTATCCTTGCTTCTATATTAAGAGTACATGTGGCGCTGCTTAATGGTTTGTCATGTCAACAGTCTAAAAGAGACAGAAAGCAATACCTATATAATGGAATTGTTGTACTATGCCTCCAATGGTTCAACAATAGTTGTGTGCTGCTGTGATGTCATGTAGCAGAACACCACCACTCTCACCGTCATATCTCCTACTAAAATATAGGATAACCTAAAATCCACTTTCTTCAGACTTCACATGCTCCATCGAAGCTTACCAAAGACCTGAAAAGACGCACACTGCCTCCTCACGCTTTCCCCTAAGATGACCCAGGTCCCTGCGAAGCAACATGCCTAGGCCGACAATACGAGGGAACAGTATTGTTGGGTATAAGGGCTGTGTCTTATTATGCACACGTTCTTCTCCATGGCATTGTGATGAATTAAATAGAACTTGTTTATCACTCCTCCTTTATTTGTTTTAGTTTTTAATTTGGTTAACTGAATGCTCAATTCTATTCCTGGTCTACTCAGCCTACTCACTTCACCCTTGTGATAAGAGGCCATCTAAACTTTTAGACTACGAGGTTGATCTATTTATTTTATTTCAATCCATACTAATATTATAAAGAGACAGCCCAAACCTTTGAGGCGGGTAATCTCAGTAACCACCGCACCAATCACAACACCCAATACAGCGTTGGAAAGGGCAGTTGCAGCAGAAGGACATAGGCTATGCAGACGGCCACCATATATATATATGTTTTTGCAGAGTTTTATATAGCGCGAACTTGACCCGAACTGAATCAGGTATCAGAGCGCTTTACAAAGCACCAGTTCCTTTACATGAGGACACACATTCATTGTTGTTAGGCACGGGGAGATTAAGTGATTTGCCCAGAATCACAGGATGTTTGGCGTCATTACCAAGACTCGAACCCAGATCCCCAGGTCCGAGGTCGAGCGCCTTAGCCGTTAGGCCAACTCCTCTATACATTTAAAAAGTAAAAGAACCGTGCCAGCAAAGTAGTCCCTTGTGGGCGTGTCTGCGTTGTGGTGGGGGCGTGACTAACGCTTTGGGCGTGTGGTACGGCCATCACATCGTGGGCTGTGGGCGTGTGCTGGGGGCGTGACAAACGCTTGGGGCGTGTGTCCGCCCTTCATGCCATGTGAGTCGTACATACAAGCGACAATTACGTTGCTGCGCAGCATCAAGGGGCACGCTGGGGACGTGACACGCTGGGGGCGTGAGAAACGCTGCGGGGCGTGTGTCCAGCCTTCATGCCATGTGAACGCAATTGCGCCGCAACAAGGGGCACGCTGGGGGCGTGAGAAACGCTGGGGGCATGTGCTACGTTCCGCCCTTCATGCCATGTGGGTCGTACATTAATCAGAAGATCGTCTGCTGTGGCCATGTGCTGGAGGCGTGACAAACGCGTTCACCTGGAGGCCTGGTAAGTAACTTTACTGCAGCCTCTCCTGCGCGCTGTTACTGAATTCTCTCATTCAACGAAATTACACGTGCCTGCTACCATCAACCAGGGCTCTAGCCGGCCTGGGAGGCGGATCAGTACACTAATTACACGCGCCTAATAACAACCAGGGCTGCAGCTGGGCCTCAAGCGGGGGAACACGCGCCTGCTAACATCAAACAGGTCTGCACCTGGGCCTCAAGCGGGGGAATAAGCAAATGAGCGTGTCTGCGGGGACAATTACTGCAGCCTCTCCTACTCGCTATATTTACAACAAGGGGTGGTGAGGGACAGAGTCTCTGAATTAAGCAGAATACTCTCACCCAGTCAAGAGATCAGGGCTAGATCCAACACCGTTGTTTAGCTCAATGCACCATCCCAGTTTCAGAACCTGGTTGTATGCAAATTAGTCTGTTCCTGTCCCAGTGCATGATGGGAACAGGGCAAACCAAACTACAAAAGCCAATTCTTACACTGGGAAGGAAACAAGCTTCCGGGGACCGGTTTCTGGCATTACAGCCGTCTTCGGCCCGGCTTGCTTGAATCCTGATGGTGCAATGAGCAAGGGACTCATGTCTGAGTATACCCTTCCACGCTTAGGGTGGACAAAAATATTTACAACAAGGGGTGGTGAGGGACAGAGTCTCTGAATTAAGCAGAATACTCTCACCCAGTCAAGAGATCAGGGCTAGATCCAACACCGTTGTTTAGCTCAATGCACCATCCCAGTTTCAGAACCTGGTTGTATGCAAATTAGTCTGTTCCTGTCCCAGTGCATGATGGGAACAGGGCAAACCAAACTACAAAAGCCAATTCTTACACTGCTCGCTGTCACTCAACTCTCTCATTAAACGGATTTACCCGAGGCTGATAACTCTCTCATTCAACGACATTACACGCGCCTGCTAACATCAACCAGGGCTGCAGCTGGGCCTTCTCCGTCCCTATTCTAATGAAACAAAAAATGTTGTCTACCGCGAACTTTTAAAATAAATTGCCCTTGCCAAATACACACATTCTATTTCATACCCGGACAACGTCGGGACGGGCTGCTAGTAGTTTTATATAGCGTGAACATGACCCTTGCGGGTATCAGAGTACTTCGCAAGTATTCAGAGAGCAGATCAATAATAACAATAATATTATATTCAAGAAAAATACAGGATAAGGTAGTATCCGTAAAGGAAGGGTAAGCTCTACAATGTTCGGAGAGCAGAGGTAACAAACCAATAAAAACACAAGTTTAATAGTAAGAAAACTGCAGGAACATGCAGTGTCGAGAAAAGTGAGGGTAGTGTCAGGACCGAGCAGTCGAAAACACAAAGTAATCAGTATGCTGTAGTCATGAGGAAAATTAAGGAATCAGGATGGGAATCTTAGGATCTGGTGAAGAAATTTGTTCATAAGGAGTACTTTGACTTCTTTCTTAAAGGATATAGTTTCACAAAGTGGTGCAAGTGCTTTTCGACTTCAATGTAACTCATTTTAAAGTCTTGCTTTAAGTAATAATCAGCTTATCGATAAACTAAAACTGTTTTCAACCATTGGTCCTCCACTTATTTGCATCAAAACATGTATTAATTCCCTTTATTTTAAAGGCATTTCGAATTATTTAGACAGCCTCAACTAAATCCGCCGTCTGTACCTCTAAATGCATTCACACCCTTGTTGCATCACTTGAATTACACCTTTGTAGCATCAGTAGCACGCTTTTTTGAAGTTAAAAAAGTTATTTCAATGCATTAACCATTGGGCTTCAATAGTTTTATTACCATCCATCTATTATTAATCCCTTGCTCAGCCAAATGGGGATTCTCCAACCACACATGCATGCAGTTACCACATTACTGATGAAAAAGTCACTATTAATTCCACTTACTCTATTATGTACTGTCCTACAACATGTCTGTCTGTGTTAGAGAACGACTACACAGAGAAGTAACATGTCACCTGCAGACTCACCTTGACAACATTTTCTTGCTTGCTAAGGCATTGAAATGGGACACATGGGCATCACTTACACCGTCCTGATAAAACTGGGTGGACATTTCTTGTCACTGCTTGCTCTCCCGAACCTCTCTGTGAATCTGTGACAGGATGAGCCATCCTGTGGTGATGGAACATTTTGTCATCTGTATTAAGGATGTTAATACTGCTCACCCAAACCTTTTATTAAAAACATTTGATTATTTAATTGTCAGCACTATCTCAATTACAGTATAACAGTATATGATCAGCCCAAACGTCCCACAGTCTGGGAGGGTAGGTTCCACAGAGCTCGTCATGGGTCCAAAGCCCCCTCCCCCCAAACTATTTGCTTACTGGGTTTACACTAAATCTCTGAATTCTTTCCAAAGGCTTTATACCTTGACAAACTTCCGTGGGCACCCCCTTGCTTTGTATACTTTGGCAGCCGGATACACCATTCCAGGCCAGTCCCACAAACCACTATTGTTGGGGGTCCTCCGCTGCCCCATAAGTAGGTGATATTTCTTGTAGCCACTGCTAGTGGCACATTGCAAAACACTCTTGCATACCTTCACCCTGTTGGCTCGCCCAAATTCCCAATTAAGCCATTCTTGCACCAATCTCAATTTTGTCATTCAACAGTTCAGAAATGCATCAACCCACACGGGGCCAGTAGTTCTGTATTTTAGGGCATTCCCAAAGAGTGTGTAGTAATGTCCCTCTTTGCCTGCAGCCCCTTTACATGTTTCAGTGTCACTCCTCCCTATTTTGTACAGGCTAGTCCTCATGGAGTACACCAGATGTAGTATTTTGAGTTGTACTTGTCTGAAGCTTGCTTTAATAGCTTTAATAGCTTTGATATCGGCAGGTCTACCCCAAGTCATCATACTCAATTCTTCACAAGTCGCACTCTCATTTGGAGTGAGGCTACCAGGTGGTAACTAGCTGTTGGATTGCAATGTTTTGTAGATCAAGGAGATTACATGTTTATGTAGGGGGCCACTAGTACCCAATACTCAAGCAGGGTTTCTTCTGCCACGTCTCGCAATACTTCCCTATAGCGGTCCAGAACATGTTTCATCTGCGTGTACCGGACATATTGACTGTCTGCCAAGTCATATTCTGTTTGCACGTCTTCAAAGGAGCGGAATACCTCTGTGCCCCACACACCCATTAATTTGGTGATCCCTATTAGATTCCTATGCCTTCTGCCTTCCAGAGCCTTTACATTTGACAGATTGTCTGATTCCCACAGGGGACTTTCGAGTATTGGTCGCAGATCCAACCCCAGTCATTGTGTAGCCTGGTGCCAATGGTAAATCATTGACTCAGTCGGCAAATGGCTGCGGGGAGCCCTGGTCCTGCTGTATAGCCTACAGAAATAACCTCCTGACTCCATCTAGCACCTTTGTGCCATTAGAGAGGGTTCCTGCAGAACTGAAAAAACCAAGTCATTCACCACCTGGAGCTGCGCCGCCCAGTAGTAGAGTTGAAGGTCTGGGTGAGCAATACCAGCCTCATATGGGTTTCTTGTCAGAGTTTTGCAGGGCAATGCCTCTCCGTTCCACAACAGTGTCCAGGTAACTGCATCATGAGCCTCAAAGAACCCTATCAGGACTCTCTTTATTGAGTTCTAGAGCATATATATGAATTTGGGAAGTGTTATGCTATAGAGGGCCACCCTGCCCATCAGGAATAGTGGAAGTTTCCTCCAGTCCACCAAGTCTCGCTTATAGATTTCAAGGATTTGTCTGAGGTTGTATCTATGGAAGGCATCAGGGTCAACAGTGATATAGACCCCTAGGTAACTAAACCCATCCAGAGTCCATCCAAGTGGGTGAGGCCACTGATACCCCTTGGGCAGCCACGCCACTTACTTGTGCAGGTTAACTCCTATCCTGGAGCATTTTCGAAATGATTAAAGTATCTCCAATGCTCATGGAAGGGAAGCATGCTGATCTGCCAGTTGCTCACCCAAGCTTCAAGGCTTTTCTGTGTGGACATGGTGGCAGGGTTCGGATAGGCCCATAGTAAGCAATCGATCTCACCTTGGATGTGTGTTTTCCCAGGACTCGCACCTCCCCCTTCCTTTTTTGCTATTGTTTGCTGACTGAGGGTTACATTGCCAGGCTTCTGCAAATGAAACTCATGACCTCAAGTCAGTATGTCACATTGGACACATACCTCTAGGACACAGAATGTTTTCGGAAGTATAGTTAGCTCAAAATCAACACAGCAAGAAAAAGAATGCTTGGCTTTATGATAATATTAACTAGTGGAGTAGGTATATTAGGTCAACAAGTTGTCTTCTTGGCTAAGTGATCATTCGTTTGCTGAAGTGAAGAACATGGGTGCCATCATGAATAAATAAGTCCCTATATGTAAATCCAATTTAATTCTATCATCAAGCCATCAACTTTCATCTCAGTAGGTTCTGACATATTATCCACCTTATTCCTGAGGCGTGGGCTGGTAGACACAGGAGTGATCTCTCATACGGAGTATGCGAACAGACAACCTGGGTTATTCAAAGGTGCTGAAGGTCACATTGTAGGTGGTTCACATTGCTTGGGTATAACAGTTAACTAGCCGCAGAAGGGTTGGCTAAAGAACAGCATCACCCATAGAATTAACTTCATTGGCTGATGATGAAAAAACAGATTACTTTACAATCCCTTTGTCTGGCACACAAATAATTGAGTCTGTGTCACCTCCTATTTGAAAGACAATCTGCCTAAACCCCGAGCTGTCAGAAGCCTGTATTCCCTCAAATTGGGACAACTTGCCTCTTGAGTGTTTTTCAATACGTTTTGCTGATTCCTATTTGTTTCCTTTATATCCTCAAGCTATGGAATCCTTCCTAGTTCTACAGAAGCTAGAACCCTCGCACTTAAAGTGTACATTCCTTCTTTAGGTACTCCCTTCTAGATGCTCAGTCAGCCATGGTCTGGGAAAACAGGTGTCAATTGTGGTAAAGAACTCATTAAGATATTTTTTGTAAACGTGTGAAGAGAAGTGGTTGAGAAAATTGAGAATGGTAAGTAAGTGTGCCATGACAGTAGGCGTTGAAAACTATATTTGTGAATGGAAGAGTGGCTTGAGGGAGGCAGGTGCTGTTTTTTATGGGAGTAGTGGTACCTGGAGGAAAGGTTGAACAGGACGAATGGAGAAAAATTACTTCTTTAGAAAGGGCCTATTAGTGCAAATATATCTCACTCATGACAACCCTCCTCAACTTTTTTTCCTCTCTTTTTTTTTATAGTGGAGTACACCCATTAGGGGACGTAGCGGCACATACCACTCCCAGATGTGATAGGGACGGGGCCGCCACATTAAGGTATAGGGCTCTAATATGTAATTCATCCACGTAGACAGAAAGTCAGAGATGCTCAGAGCGTTGTAAGAGGTATTACATTGCATGCAAGCACCAGCCGTGTCTGCCGACCTCGCTACCCAGCACAATAATACAAATGAGTAACATGTTTTCAGGCGAATGTGGCCACACCTGTAGCCGAGTGGACGAGGTACATAGAACTAATATGTATATTAATCATCAACATCTGAGGTAGTGATAGAAGATTGCTTTTTGCGTCTCAGAGATTTGGCGAAATCCATAGCTAGTTTCGGGTTTGCGACTATCTTTGCATTTTTATTAGTGCCTATACAAAGGCGAGCGGGGTAGAGCATGGCATAGGGAATTTGTTCTTTCATTAGTCGTTTTTTGACACCTTGAAACTCTTTACGCGCTGCATGGACTGTGGCCGTAAAACCGGGATAAAAAGACAGAACATTTCCCTGGTAGTTTATGGTGTCCTTCTGACAAGTAATGCGCAGTATAGCATCACGGTCTCTGAAATTCAGTAGACGTCCGATGATGGGCCTGGGGAAGGGCGGGGGGCGCCGTGTGGTGGACATGCTGGGGGCTCGCTTCACAACTAACATGCCTAGAGCGCGCTTTGATGTCCTCATTTTTGGCTCGAATCAGCGTCAGGATTTTTTCAATATTGGTGGTTTTGGCGGCAACTTGTTGCAGGCCATCTTCGGTGTCAGAGATACGCTGTTAAGCTTCTCCAAGTCTGCCTGCTTATCCAGCTTGGATGACATGTAGTCCATGAGGCCATTAAGCGCTTCTATTTTGCCGTCGATGGACTTGGCTGGCTTGGATTGCTGCTAAAGTTTTTTCCAGGCCGGTAGGGGCCAGAGCGGCAGAGTCCAGCTCAGAGTCCGAGGCAGCGGTTTGTGTTGATTTGCCTCCCTTATGCAGTTTGAAGTTGAGGCGCGGCTGTTTTTTCTCTGGTTTGCCCATGATGCCTGAGAGAGAGAGAGGAACACTTTAAACTGTTCTAACCAAGGTTCACGGGGAGCTGCATTATACAACAGTGTCCAGATGGGCAGCTTGTAATGTGTGACGAGGGACACGCCTATGTAGCAAGTTATGTGCTGCAGAACTCCGCAACTTTGATATACAAACTAGGATAGCACATTGATGGTAGGTGTCCGGACACAACAATGCACCACATAAACCTGTTGATAAGCAGGTCAAATACCAATGTGTATCTTTCTCTACGTGGTGTCGCAGGAGAGCAGATCGGGGATCCCCTGTGCCACAGTCACCAACTGCGACACACTGTACCACATCGTGTCCAGGTGAGGAACACAGCCACTCAAGGGACCCACAGCAGGGTAAAGTGGCGCCCCGGTCACGCAACGCCGTTCACCAAGTCAATATTAAACAAATAGGTCCAGGCGATCATCGGGCCCCGGGTCCACAAATGCGCTTTTTTTACCTCGTCAGTGGGGACCGATATGTAGCTTCAGCATGTGGCCAGGGCTTTCTTGGGTTCACACGCATGCAGCCGCTTTAAATAATGGGGATGATCACCCACCAGTCTGGGCGCAGCCTGGTCCCAGTCTACGGGACTTTACGGCCCCTGCCGCACTTTCATTGACTGCGGCCCCAGTACAGCATGTCTCACAACGCTACAGGAGGCCTGCTGTCGGTCTGGCCTGCACAAAGGTGTGCACTGTATGGCCTGTTGCCCTGTCCCCCTCAGAGGCCTAAACTATAACTAGAACCAGCCGGTCACGTATCACGTGCAGGCGCGACACGGGCAGGCCCGGCTCCCACACACCTCCGGGACCCCCGGCGACCGTGCACTCCAATAAGATAGGGCAAATTACAGCTCACCCTTGTTGGTGGCTCCAGCCATGAGATGCAGCACAGTTGATGGCAGAGCCGTGGGATCCGCAGAGGATGCCTACAGAGCAGCAGGCAACGAGGCCGGCAGCCGCAAGGCTGCCACCATGGATTCGGGCACACGCTCCAGCAGTTGCTGCTCGGGCTCCGCAACTACCTCTCACGCCCTCAAACCTGGCCAGATGGGTGCACTAAGCTGCAGCATGCACCTCCACTCCGAGATTTCCGCCGATGGTCACAGTTAGAGCAGTATGATAGTGGCGGCCGGCAGAGCTACACTACTGTGCGGCCATCTTGCTGCATGCCAGGCCACGCCCCTCAACACTCCTCAACTTAATGCATACCATTCATCATAGGCACAGCTCAGCTGGAGGACATTGTGTCATCCACAACACAGCGGTGTCCATAAAGGGCAGTTTTCTGCCACAAGATTGTGTGCGACAGATATCTTAAGCGTGTATCTTGTTGGTATAATTCTCAGAACCCCTTTGTTGAAAACGTTCCTGTTGTTCATGTATACCTAAATACATTACAAACCAATTTCTGAACCAATTCTAATGAAGATTTCGATCCATTGTGGTAATTAAGAGAACCATTTTAAACACATAAATAAATTACAAATTAATAATATGTTTACTGATGTGACGTAACTCATAATTTGGCACATACTGCAAATTCTTGACTTGCACACGGGTTCACGCTGGTTCTATGGTGGAAAGTCCTGCCCACATAGAAGACTGAATTTACTTACTAAATGTACACTGTCTTTTTGATAGAAATCTGTCTCGAAGGGTTATTTCATTGTCCTGATGGGCAGGTCTTATATACTTATAGCACAAAGCATTTCGAAAAGAATAACAAGAATGTTGCCCAATCTATTCATTTGAAAGTATACATATTTCTTATGGGGGATAGTGTAACCGGAGATGTACAAAATGGCCTCCTGATCGACCCATCCTGGATCTCTCTGATTTAAGAGCTGTTCTACAATATATATCTTCAAGAAGTCGAGCAACAAGGCCTCTTAATGATACTCTCCCTATCTAGGGAGAAGCACACACCTTAAAGGTGGTAGTGGATGGGCAATTGGATAGTAGCAGCTCCAGGGTAGAAGAGGAGTGACACTTCAGTCCCTCTAAGCACAATCTGGGCAAGGGAGAGGATATGCCAAGCAATTCCCTGCAGTGAACTTCACAACTGCGCAAAAGCCAAAGTTGCAGCTGTTTGATGGCAACAAAAAGTACCAAATGGAAGACCAGCTCATATATAGAAGAGTTGCTCATGTACCAAACCTTCATTTAAAACAATGACTCGGCAGTTAAAGTGAAGTAGTAATACTAATGAACATGTGCATGAAGGCATATTAACAATGCTTGTGTCTACAAATGTATTCTATGCTCTCGATGTGATGAAGACAATATGTTACCATTGAAAAGAACAGGGTCTAACGGTTTCGGCAGGACTGTTAATTTAAGGGTCAGCCAAAAAAAATTGAAGCAAGAAATGTATCCACTGGGCAATCCACAAAACTGCACACTTTGTAGAAACTACAAAAAACAACCATATGCAATGCAATAGGTCTCGCATTTTCACGAGTTTGACCTATTGGCATTGTAAATGACAATGGCTTTTATTTGTGTTTCAAAAACCAAAACATAAATAAAAGGCAATGTCATTTACAATAAAAAATAGCTCAAACTCACGTAAATGCGAGACCTATTGCATTGCAAATGCTTGTTCTTTATTGGTGGGGGTGATGGTGTATGTGGGTATGTTGCATGTCCCTCCATTTCCTTAAAGCAAGCAATAAAATCTATATGCATCATTGGAGTTTCCGAGTCTTTTGGAACTCTGGTTGCCAGTTGAGGGTCAGCTGTACTGTCCCTTCGTCTGAGTAGCTCGTCCCTAGCCATGGGTTCTAGCATCTGGACTTAAAGTTAATACATTCTAAACAAGTCTACTTTGCTGTTCTGGTGTCTGATCTTTTCAGCTACACCCCAATACTATAGATTGTCAGCAGATTATACTCTTGCAAACAAACATGCGCTAGCAGTGTAAACTGGCATCCAATGGGGGTTCAGGACACACGTGAATCAATGGACAATCATTTGGCTTATCCATTAACACAAACCATGTGCACCAGGCAGCACCCAATATGAGACATCTGGGAGGGGGGGGGTAGCATATGACGCCACAACCAACTTGGTCAACAAATGAGGCAACTAGAAGCAGAGAAAGCAATAGGAACTCATGAATCACGATATTAAAAGTCCGACTATTCAGCAACTCGGTACACTAGCACACTGCGCTCTTACAGTTAGTGAATCCATGCCTTTGGGCAAAGTGCACATTCCAACTGCTACTTTTTGCTTTTAAGTTGCTCTATATATAATACAACCAGCAACTAATATTACATGTGCACTGTTCAGCACATTACCGTCACTTTTAAAAGTCGCCAAAAAAGAAAATTCCTCCTCATCACCTCAATGCCTAGGAATAGTCAGCACTCTGATGAGCCCCATAACGTTGGGGAGTGCATCTCAAACCACAGGATAAATCTGTTTGCTCTTTGTAGCAGGTGATATCCCCAGTGTACTCTGAACGAAAGGAAGATGGCGCAGCTTGCAAACAAGACAACAAGCGAGTCACATCTGTAACTTATGTTCCGGGCCCAACAGAACAAACATGTATGTGGCTCGTAAATAACTGAATTACTAGCGGTGTTCACGTTTAATCATGCTTCCATTACCATGAAAAGATATACATTTTATTTTACCATTTAAAATCATTACACATCTCGTCCACTCCAAACTGCAAGATAAATAATTAAAATTCAAACAAATATAAAACATTACTATCATCACTTAATACGCTTGTCTTCAAGGAAGATCATGTAAAAATGATATTGTGGATTTTGATTTTCTCTTAGGCTATTGCAGCTGTTTGCACGTCGTTCAGCTCCTTGACCGCCGCATTCATAAACTTAAATAACTGAGCCGGTAATCGGGTTGATTCAAAACTCGACAGCATCTCCACAGGTTATGATTTTAAAAGTTTTAAAAGCCAGGCACAGCTAAAATGTCTTTAGTGCCTGCAGTTTCGTACAAATACATATCTTTGCATAATGATTATGGAGATGAGCTGCATAATCTGGTGTACCAATAGGCTTTCAAGGGTATCGTTCAGAAATAGTCGTATAAATTGCAATTTCAGTTCTCTTGCTAACGTAGCATGCAACTCTTACAAAAACCCATATGGTACCGCTATTCGAGGTGAACGCGCGGCCTCACCCTTTGTAGAATGGCATAAGGACTGTAACAGTGCCTCACCTGTTTAAGGCGAGAAATGAATACGGTCTAGACTCCAGTGATGTCCAGCCCACGACGCTTTAGCTCGGACTTAAGGTCGATGACGCGCAGCTCGGTGATCTTCTTACCCTCGGAGACAGCGGCCGCCATTTTGAAGAGCGCGAGTATGAAAAGCGGCGTCGCAATGCGCATGCGCCTACTACGTAGCCAACCAGCTAGAAGCTGAGGAGAAAAACAAGCTGAGTGAGGAACGCCGGGCGTGGTGAGAGTGCACGAGATGCAGTGCCGTGAGCGTGCACATCGGCGCACGCTGAAGATTGCCGGAGAAGACACGCCGACCTCTGCCTGCTGTGAGGACACGCAAAGAGCCCGGTGAGTGTGGGGGGGTGTGAGAGGGAGGGGATGTGTGTGTGTGTGTGTGTGTGTGTGTGTGCGTGGGGGGGTGCCTGTGTGCGTGTGTGCATGTGTGTGCCTGTAGGTGCGCGTCCACGGTCTCTAGCGAGACCTAATTAACCGCACAAGCTGTTCACTGTGAAGCGCGTTCACAGACCTGGGTCGGCTCGTGCCCAGGTCTGTATCGGGCTCGTTCACAGCTCTGACTCCCTTGGCAGGGATGAAGGCGGCTATAAGTCTCGTTGGCGGCAGCGCTTTGCGCTGCAACGCCAGCGAGACCTAAAAATCTGATGTATTAAAATTGCCTACTGAAGGAAGATGGAAGGCTGTGAGTAAAGTGTGTCAGCATTAGAGAGTAGAATTGGGGTCCTGGAGTAAGCTGCAAAAAATATATAATCTTTCACTAACTTTCAGCCATATGCAACAAAAAGGGAAATATCTTGGGAACCTACATTATAGGGCCCGTGTAGCAAACATACATATATATTGGGAGTACATCTAGTTATCTGACCAAAAGAAGTTAAATGTTTGATTTAAAATAAAATATTGTGAACACTAAGGTAGAACTGGGTGGCGATGCAGGAAAAGTGAAGCATAGAAGGGCTTCTGTCTTCCAACGAAAGCCATAGATGGAGCCCCCCAAAGGAGGAAGTATTTTTCTAGCCACTCTAAGAGATCCAGAAATGATAGCAAAACTGATGACCACAGCAGCAAAGTTTCCTACGAAGACTACATACGGTGTATTTGCCAGACTTGGACTCTGAATCCCAAATTAAGAAAATACGGCTGCATATATAGAGGGACTTCCTCAATCAAATATACAGACTACATTTTTGATTCAACATGGGAAACCCTTCCAGTTCTTGCAAATAGAAACAGACCCAACACTCCTAAAGGACAGGAAGGTCAACTCACACAGAGCAATTTATGAAGGGGATTATTAATTAGATTGCGAATTAGGAGCTCTGTAAGACTTTTCCTTTTACATTTTGGTCTTATTTTCTTTCTCATTTCCCGATGGTCACTGAATAGGAGATAGGGTGGCATGTTCTCCCTTAGTTGGAGGGCGGGGTGAATTCATGAAAGACCTGTTGAAGGAAAAAAAATGGATAGGACTGCAGAGTCTGGATTGCACATATCTATAACATATATGTTGTGGAACACTTTCACATTCTCCTTCTTCTCCTTGCATTCCCATTGAGAGTGTGGGAGGAGGAGTCTTTTTTTTTTCTTTTCGTTGGCAGGCAATTACTCAACTGGTTCTTTGATAAAGATTCCGACACCTTTTCCTAAACTCAACTACTGCTGAGTTTGAACCCTTAAATAGCAAAATGAATCAAAGGTGCTCACTGAGAATGGTGGCCAAGACGCATACGCGCCAGCGGCTAGCAGTGAGTTGTTTGGAATGAACTGCATGGGCCGTGGCAACCCCCATCGTGATCTAGACATGGGGCACTGGGCCGCAACCCTTTTGACTCTATGGACAAATCTACATCACCCTTTAAACCAACCCTATAAACCAACCCAGGGGGGGCATAAGAAAGCCAAAGCCCAACACCTGGTGAGAGTCTGATGGAGGCAGATGAGTATTTACGAGAATTAATGACTGTGATGCTGCTGTATTTTTTTCGGTTACTAGCCGCACAACTACTGCAACGAGAGGGAGTAATTGCTACCCCTGCCATTAGAGACCACAGTGGCAAAATTGTTGGTGCCTTATTATGTGCCTTTTTACCCCAAGACTTCAACCCAATGAGCCCACTATTCTGGCTCGGTCCTACCCTTCAACTGGTTGCCTTCGGAGCCTCCCCCACCCTTCTAACTCTCCCAATGTCCTCCATGGAACTGGTACCTGCTGTTAGAAACACCACCTCCCTCACACCGCACAGTGGACAGGGGACGTAATTCTTTTAGCTAGAACTCAGCCCTCACCTAACCTCTGAGGAGCACGCAGCTACTTGTTTCCTTATTATGACAGGCAATTCAAAATCCATAGTGCCTCCATCCCCACTCCCCTCTCTTCAAGGGACGGAGGTGCCATTACACATTATACAGTCAAATTCATCCCCACAACGCATGGCCTGATGATGCATTAGTAGTGACAACCCACCAACAAAAGAGTTGACCGATTGGTGGTCCATAGGATTGCCTGTATTTAATGCCTCACCAGGCATCATACATTCCACAGCGCATTTGCAATGATTCCCGCTAGCACATATGTGTGCGCATCACCTGGGATTAATACAGATGATCACCCCTCCCTCTTTCCTCCCACTTTTCCCCTCCCTCTCTTCCTCCAACTGCTCACAGTACTGCCCGCACTGGTGTATCGTGATCTACTGCTAAATGGTCAGGCAATATCCCTAGTAACCAACCGAGGCTCCTCAGGTACATATTGAATTCTGGCACAATCATGTCCTCTCTAGTATTACAGCTTGTCACCACCCCCACACACACAGCCAACTTGTTAGCCGTCCGACAGCAGGAGCTCTAGGAAGTATGGAGTTGCCCTATTAGTAAAGAAATGCTTTCCATGCACAGTACTGCAATCATGTACAGATAATTAAGGATGGTCTTTGGTAGTGAAAAATAAGGTGGCTGGCAGAATACTGAGCATAGGATTCATTGACCCACCAAATGGGAGCAAAGAGCTATTTCTCCCGCACCAAATGTGAGCAAACGCTATTTCTCCCCTGGATCAACTGAGTCGTAGTAGAAGCAGGAACCTCATTGGGAGGAAACTGGAATCTCGCCAGACACTATCTGTGACAGGACAGGCCCCACAGACATGCCTTACAATAAATACAGAGGGATAATGGCGGGCATCAGAGACAGCCATGGCCTAACTGACATCTGGTGTCTTCTACACCCAGCGGGGAAATAATTAACTCACCATTCAAAGGTACATGGTACATAGTCAAGGATAAGTTATTTCTGGATTTCTCATACAGTTATACAGACAGTTGTGGACAGCAACATATTGAAAATGTCACTCTCTGCCCATGCCGGATCTGCATCCAACTAATTTGGAACCTTAGGAAACCCCATAAAAAGCCAGGTGCTCTAATAACTCTCACTACAAACTACCCCACGAAAAAGCAACTGAAATCCCACCTCACTACTTACCTCATGCACAACAGATACTCAGTCCAGTCAGCCCAGACACTTTGAACGGCCATAAAAGCCACAAGGAGGGGACAAATAATGAGAGATGTGGCACTATACAAAGCCGATATGCAAGCATCCGTAGAATGAAACCGACAAAGTATGACACAGGAATGCCCTTCCAGACCATTAGACGTGAGCTTGAAAACTCCAAACCGGAACTCAACACCATCTTTGCAGTATATGCTTTACAGGCTTAAGGCCCGCAGCTATGAACAGTGGTAAAAGATGTGCCGGTTACTAGCCGCACAACTACTGAAAAGAGACGCAGCAATTGCTACCCCTGCCATTAGAGACCACTATGGCAAAATCCCCACAGAGCCCCAGGACATATCCATGACATCTGCGGGCTATTACACAGAGCTACATAACTAGGAGCTGCACCATAGTGAGAACAATGAGAGCCAGTTCTTTGACAGCCTTCGGTTTCTCTGCCTTAACAATGATGTTGAGCACTAGTAGAAGGAGAAATAACTAAAGACGAAATCTCACAGGCCATTGCCAATCTTCCTTAAAATAAAGTTCCAGAAGAAGTTAGCTTCCTGTGTAAATTTTATAAATGGGTGAGGGATGAAGCAGTAAATCTCCATTTATAAGACCTATAAAGAAGCAGAAGTTGCAAGAAGACTATGATCCCTCTCCAACAGGGCACAAATCACACTCTTCCCCCAAATAAGGGAAGACCCCATGCTTTGCAGTAGCTATTTTCCAATCTCCCGTCTTAAAATGGAGGTAAAGATTCTAGCATGGTATATTGGTCTGGATCCCCACCCTTCTTCACAACTCTCAAGTAGGGTTTGTGGAGGGCAGAACGTCTCACACTCCCCTGCACCCTCTAGTGCATGCATTGTGGTTTTCAAAGGACGCACTGGAGTAAAGTCTGGCATTATCTATCAATGCTGAGAAGGCATTAGTTAGAATAGAGTGTGAGTACACGTTCCGCACTCTCTATTTTCATTTATTTATTTTAATATTTTTAGAGTTTTATAGAGCGCGGACAAGACCCTTACGGGTATCAGAGCGCTTTACAGTACATAGGGATAAAAAGTAACATACCTCAAGGAAAGATCAGAGAGGTGTACATAAGAACATAGTGAAAACATAGCACAAGACAATAGGAGATGACCTGATGTGTGAAGGTAAAACAGTGACAGGTAAGTAGGTCAAATAAAAATAACATCATTGAAAACGATAAAAGCAGAGCAATTAGGTTCCTGTTAGGAGCGCACATAACGACAAGGTAACGAAACTAGGTTGATTAGATAGACTAGTATGATACCATGTACAAGTGTTCATGCAGAATCAAAGGTCTATAGGTTCAGGTTAATCAAGAATTTCATCGAAAAGGTCAGATGGCTTTACAGTGCCCTCATGGCCCAGGTAATTGCAGTTGTTTCCTATCAGAACCTTTCCAAGTATTACGTTGAATGCGCCCCCTGTCACCCCTCTTGTTCCTACTGGCATTAGAACCACTGGCGGCAACCAATACGACAGAATGCACAGATAGCAGAGGTCCTTATGACTACACGACCATCAAAAATTCTTATTTACCCGGACGACATCTTGCTCACTCTGACAGACCTGCCTACCTCTCTGCTCATCCTGATGCCCATAATAGCAGCCTTTTCCAACGTCTATGGTTTCAGAGTCAACTGGGACAAGAGCAAACTACTACTGCTGTCCCAGGTAACGACAAGGGATGCTGTCACAAGCTACAAATTCCCATAGCAACCAGACGCCTTAAATACTAAGGGGGTCTACATCAAAAGGGACTCGGAATGGATGGTGTCAGGCAATACAGAGCAGCTTTTAGACAAAAACAAGGCAGAATAAGCAAAATGGTGCCCTGTTTGTTTTTAAATCCGTAGTTGGTACGTTTAGAGGCAAGTGCTGAGCAGATCTACGGATGTATGTGTGGATTGAGTGTTGTGCTGGGCGATGCTCTTGTTTTTTTTTCCGTTTTTTTTCTTCATCAGTATTGAGTCCCATTAGACATGGGAATGATTAAGGTGTGTGCTGCCCTTAAATCCCTTTTAGAAAGGACATCTTTTCTCCAAACCATCGGTCCTCCAGTTTCTATAACACCTTGGTGTGGTTCGTATCCTTGACTCATAGGCTGCCGAATATCCTGAACTGCTAATGGAAATTCTGCACTCCAATTACTTGAAAATATTATGGTGGGCATCAAGTAAATTGCTGGGTGCTGGAGTTTACCTTGGGTGCTGATGTTGAATCTGGACAACCGTAAGCCTCTTGGGAAGCGTTTGGCTCCTGCGCTGAACTATATGCATCAGATTTTATGGTGATGCTGCGTTGGCCCTTTAGAACTAAACTGACTTTAGTTACCATACCGTTATTTGTGACTCCCTTCAGCAGTTACCTCCCGGTCCCCTACTTATGAAAGAATGGTGGGCATGGGTGATAGCTTGTGCCTGGGGATAGCAATTAAAAAAATATATACCACAACAGCACTCGGGCAAAGACGTGCTCCTAGTTCTGTTGCATGGCTTTAACCGTAGTTTGTGAATGAAGAGTGCTATACGCTTGCCTGGGCGACCACAACCTATAAATGTCTGTGATGCTGGTTTAGCCATCCCAAATCGAACCATCGCCAGTAATGCTAAGGCAGTTCACCTTGCGAGCTGCCAGCACGGTTAAAGAAACTACTCCGGTAAGTTGAGCTTTCTGGAGTTTTTAATCACACGTTCGCAGTAACATTTAGTAAGCTTGTCACCATATTGTATAAAACATAGAGACAGGAGGATTCTTGTTACTGCAATCACGTATTGAAGCTGCAGCATTTATGTGGCGTTTGATTAATCACTTTGTTCGTACACGGCAATACTCGGTAACCTTTTCACCACATTATATACCACGTAAATACGTGCAGGTTCAAGCTATGGTAATCACGTGTATTGGATTGGATGCACATTTATAAAGCACATGGTTACCCTGGAGCGTCCCAGCGCTGCAAACACCCAGACTACTGAGAACAAGAGGAGGAGTTAAAGGCCCTGAGGGAACAAAAATGTTTTTAGGAGCTTTCGAAATTACAGCGCTCATGTGGGGTATTGGCTATGTTGAGTGTGTGGGCATGCTAATAGGGGATACTCTGCTGCATGACTAAACCTATAAGGTCCCAAAGGCGAGACCTATTGGCTATGCCAATGCTTGTTTTGCTCTTAATTGGTCAGCACATGCTGACCTCACCTTTTTCTCTTAAATGCAGCATGGACCAAGTACTGATTAATGTCTTAAGTTCGAGTCCTTTTGCTACTCATGCTCAGCTTAAGGTAAATTATTTTGTCTGTTATTGCTTTTTCTGTCATTGTTGCTTCCTATGTAATTTGTGCGACAGAGCAGGACCAATCAACCCTCTCCCGTTACTGTAACCGTACCATGCTGTCGTATTGTGCTGTTTATACACCATTATATAGCAATAAAAAAATACACCACAAAAAAAGAAAGTACTTGTGGATATACACAAAAGGACGACCCAGTTTTGATAAGACTGTACTGAGTTTCCATGGAATTGACAGTTTCTGGGAAGGAGGGAATACTCTGGAGAGACCCTTTAATGAACTATTTGATAGACCACTGGAAAGAAAGTAAAGGAGGATTGCAGGCCAGATATGGTTAACAGGTGACCCATCACTCAATGGTACATGTGACCTGAACTAGTAAGTAACACCAGGCAGGTAGGGCAATATTTGATGAGGTCGCAAGAACGACTAAAAAGTGATGGGTGAAATGCTTGAATTAATCTCAGGTACTGGTAATCATGGGGGGTTGCATCCTAGTCCATAGTTTTTTAACTCAACATGCCACCTCAGACAGGAGCCATCCTTAAGCAAATCAGCCTTGGTCCTCCTCTAATGGGAACAATCCATCCTTCTGAACACTAGCAACTACACCAACAACAGATGCACTCCCACGTGTCACGAGTTGTAGAAACATTTCCTTTAAATCATGCAAGAATTATTAGTTGATTTAGTTCTAATGGTTGCAAGAAATTTCATTCGATCAGGACGAATACTTAAATATCCAAATTATATGTGCTCCAATGTCATAATTAGTGGCCTTTGAGGATCTGATACAGCACATGGCGATCTGCCAGGATCAGCAAAGATGGATGGACAATGAGCATCATCAGTAGGCACACCAGTTTATTGAACAGCCTTTCTGTGTCTTCCCCATAGCCAGTACTTGCTGGAAAAGAACAGGTATTTCTTGTTCTGCTTGCTTGCGAACAAATGCAATTGGGGCATGCCCGGAAAAGCACCCTACGTTGGTAGAGGTGTAACTCGCACTCCTGGCTTCTGTTCCAGCACCTACTAAAGCTGTGTGTCAACTTCTTGGATTTTTCTTGACGATGCCTGACATCAGGTACCTCTGACTGTTAATCACCTAAGGTATTGATCTACCTGTGCCACAAAAGGTGATCTGCCTTCTTGTTTTTATGGAATACTTTGAAGTCCTTTTTAGGTATCGCCTAGCAACACGGCCCATGCGCTGATCGCTCGGCGAAATCTATTGTTGTCGATTTCTTTTCGGAAGGGGGACAGGAGATGTGCTTGCTCCCTCCCTGTCTCTATCAGGCCCCTTCTGCTTTTTCTTTAACCCGGGTGCTTCTCCCACGTCCCTGCTGTGCACTTCGCTTGACAACATGGCCACTCCCTGGGGCTCTTTTGGGGTTTGGCTGGACGCGCCCAGCTGTTTTCTGGGTCCGTTCCAGTGTTTTCTTTGTCTTTCCTTGAGTAAGTGACGTTATTTGCAGTAAATATGAGCCTTATCTGCCTGCTCTAAATGTGAGTGCAAAGTGTACACAAAGGAGCACATTTAGGAGTCATGCAGCACTGTTTGTTGTCAATAGTGAGTATGTTGCCTGCCTCTATAGACACCGACTGTCTATATATAGAGGTATCAGTGAATATTTCTAAACATATTTCTAACCATCAGTGGTGATTTGAAAGTGGTCGGTGTAAGTGAGAGTACCATGTTTATTTCAACATCTGCACAGACCTAGCTGCTCAGCGTGTTTGTAAATTTGACATGGGCAGCTCTGGGACTGTGTGGGTGTTTGTGTGTCTGTTCAGCTTTCACAACTGCGACTTTGGAGGTTTAGAGTCGCTGGGGCTGAGGCGGTCTCGCAAATACGTGTTCACATTTCAGGCCCCTCTGAGGCAGTTGTGAACATTTTGGCGCTGTGAGGGCGAGCGGTTTAAATAGCTGTGTATTTCGCGCTCGGAGGCTCTGACGGTATGTTGAAAGTATGTGTGTATTTCGGCCGTCAGGCGCGGGATGTGACCATATTAGCTATGAGCGCACGCCGCCTGGTCTCTAAAGCTGTGGTGAAGAGGAGGACAGGGTTGCATGCCCGTCCCTGCCAGCCCGGCTGATGCCCCGGACTTCGGAATGCCGCTCACTGGATCTTTTCTGCATCTCTATAAATATTTCAGCTTCCTGCGCGCAGGACGTTTTCCATTAAGCTGGTGCAGGCCAGGGCGGTGAGATGTCAGAGCTCTCATTATTCTGCAGCACCCCTGGCTCTCCAAGGAGCCATACATGCTGATCTGCTGGGGAGCTCAGGGAAAGTGGAAAATAAAAAGATGCGCGGTAACCTGCGGCCTGCTCTTTACTAATTGTTTGTGGTTGGGAAGTCTGCACTGCTGCTGTACCTTTGATGTGTTGTGTAGCTTGCTTTAGAACATTCCAATACAGAATACAAAACAATTCCCGTTGCAAATGCTTTTTTTAATGCACAGTGTGAATGAAAGACTTAACGCTCAAAAAAACATGAGCTGAGTTTGTTTACTTTTGAATCTACATATAAAGCAAGTCGTTTTTCACATGGAGTAGACGAATCTGTAAAATCTTAAAACATAGTTGACAAATGGCTCCATGTCACGTACAATGCCTTTGGCTATTTCTGGCCTTTTTGCCAACAATACTTAGCAGCTAGGGTTTTGAGTCCGTAAACACCATGTTAAAACAAAACCGTAAGCTCAGCAATGCAACACGCAGTTTGCTGAACTGGAAAGCCAAGAATAACTGATGGCATCATGTCACAGTGCCCCTTCCAAGATTTGTGAAATGCTAAGTATATTTTTGTTCCCAATCTTATGCCCTTTTCTTGTTGGAAATCAAGGGTTAAACAGTACATGGGAGAGAGGGCAGATTGCATTTTTAATGCAGATGTGGACATGCCATTGATAATGGGCAAAATTAGCATTCCTTGGGAAACCAAATTGCATGCAAAAGGCCATTAACTAGGACAACAATGAAAGCCGTAGCTGTGCCAAAAAAGAAACTGAGAAAGGAAAAACAATGAGCTGACACCCCAGTGCCCGTCCTTTGCCTAATGGTCGGTTTAAGTAGAGCGCCTACAACACTACAATGTTGGGCCCTGCTTTGAACAGGTTCAGCAGGTAATGTAGATTCTGTTCTGTGAGGGTCACCAGTGCCTAAGATGACACTGTTTCAAATAAAAGGGACTATTGCAGTGCCTGCGTGTAAATTCACAGCTTCTCCCTTGACTCTGGAATTAAAAACTCTTAATAAGGATGAATACAAGTACGTGCAAGTGTGTGTGCTTTGGTACTGAGTGGAGGAGATGACTGGTTCATGATGTTGTGTTAGCCCAAACCGTATTATGGCAGAGGGGAGCAACTTTAAGGATGGGTGGATATTGCATTAAATAGGTTTGGAGTGAGTTTAGGGAAAAACAGCACCACAGTACAGCTACTTGAAGATTTCTAAAACAAAGGGCAGTCATTAGTCAGACGTGCAGGGTTAAAAGTCAGCTGTGGCGTGGCTTTCATGGTTTTTTGTGGGCATGCAAATTGGCTGAATAGTGGACCTGTGTAGCTTCACTCTTTTAAAGTAACCTGTTACTCTGTAATTTCCTTTCAGTTCTTTCAGAAAATTCGTAGAAGAATTATTGACCGTATAGAGAAGCAAAGGTTTGACAGTATCTGATTTCCCTGAGGAAATTTGTATAATGCGTTCAGTCCATTAGCTTTTAGGCTCTAGTCTCCCATGCAGTAGACCGTGCTTTAAATGTTTGTTGGTTGTTGCATATTACGCTGTCTCAAATTAAAATTCATTGCCTGTCTTATTGCATTAAGACAGACGCATTTGTTCTATTAGTGGTCCCTAAACAGACTAACGTGGTGGGTTTGTGCGTCTGCAGACTAAGCCTGATGAGGATGTACCCATCTGTATGGCCACTTCACACCGTCACTCAGAACCCTTAACCGGCTCTCAGTTGAAGCTTGGATTCAACTGAAGGTGGCTTGCAGAACACACAACGCCCTCCATAACTTTGGTCCTCAATATATGGCAAATAGGATCAAGCTCTCAGGAGGCGGAAGGGATTAGAGACGTGCTAAATCTCTAATACTAGAACCACGCAGATTAAAAAACAAGCATTTGCAATGCAATAAGTCTAGCATTTGCAAGATTTTGAGCTATTAACATTGTAAATGACAATATATTTTATTATTGCAGGTTTTCGTAAACACAAATAAAAGGCATTGTCACTTACAATGCCAATAGCTCAAAATCTCGCAATTGCGAGACCTATTGCATTGCAAATGATTGTGTTACTTTCTTACCAGAACTGAGACACCCATTCTCAGAGGTTACAAACACATTTAGTAGTGGATCAGCCACAGTTCTAGAACAATAATCTGCCACTGTCTTCTATGGACCCTGGCAGACATTTTTTGTAAGTAAACCACTCATGCCTCCATGTAGGCATTTGGTGGTTAAGAGTTACTGAAGTAGGAACCCCCTGAAATTTGGGCATACATAAAGCTGGCAGGGGACACACCTCCATATTAATGTTATCTTTGGCTCTGTTTTTATTCAGAGTCTTCTAATATGCCATCTGCTAATAGCCACTGCTTGTGCCATAACCTCGTATACTGGTGTCGTCAAAAGGCAGCAGTTCGAAACCAGAGAGATGCAGGATCGTTCGAATGATCATTTGGAGCATATTTTTTCAAACCTTAGTTGTAGCAATATAGGCCAATCTATTGAAGTAATGTAGCATAACATCCACAGATTGATTCTTCCAGCCACAAGGATATATAGTTTGTAGATTGTGTAAAACCTGCAATCCACAGAACCATCAACAGAGCCACACCCACCTTTCATTAATTTTTCATTATACACTGACCGTGCAATACTTCATTAGGAAACATGAAACATAAGAACTGGGTATGAAAGAAAGCTATGCCTTTTTTTTTTTTTAAATTGTCCCCCTATTCTGGGATTAGGGATAGAAAATATTTGGCTACTGTGAATTTTGATTACCCAGAGAGCCAGATAACTCCGACAGTATTTTTTTTAAATGTGGACACTGACTTACAATGGAGAACCAAAATTCAATTATATAAGAAGTTATTAGATAATACCAAATGTCTCACCATCTTCTGTTTCCAACTTTTCCCAATAAAAATGTTACCGTCACGTTTGGGTGGGTCTGTACCACTTAGCTGGATAGGACCAACAAAAGTGACAATGTAAAAGGGAGGAAATCATGTTTTAATAAGATACTTTTGTGGTGGTAGTTGCCTGTTGCTTTTTGCCTCTGAAGTAGGCCAGCACCCATAGAAATCTACAAGAACGTATAACTAGAAACCAGGCAGAATTAAGGGTAGTGTCACTTGTATGAATCCCATATTTTTTGTTTAGCCCAGAATCCACTGCATATGTCAAACTCTGCTTCAGAAAACATAACTTCCTCACAATTCTGTGACAGAAAGTATGGAACTAACAGGCACCAGAGAACATACCACCACTCAATATTCCCAAACTTCTCCTGATAAAACAATACCACATTTGTGTAGGTGGGGCTATTACCAGGCCAGGAAAGGAATGCGAGCTGTTCTGCTGGACATCCCACCTCCCCCGTCCCCCTCCCTATTTCCTTGGAAAGGCCTGGTGGGCTGGGGGAGACACTCAGCTCTTATCTGGGTTTAGCTGCACTAACTGTGTGGAGAGGACCCTCCCCACTGGTCAGGGCCTCCTGGGCTGGAGTTAATTAAAATTCCTGTCTAGGGAGTTGCACAGCCTGATGCCAGAACAGGACCTGGTACATGCTTTACCCATGCATTGAACACGCGGTGAATGGTTTGTGATTGGAGGTGTATTCAGTATGCAAACGTAGCAGACCCTCTGATTGGATGAGCCTATCAATCAGAGGTGATAATAGTCTGGCCTGAGTGGTCAGCTGTTGTTCAAGACTGGTCTATGACTGACGAGCGGCCACACCAGAGCCCTCTGAAGTTAGTCAGCCGTGACCCCGCGGTGTGAAGGTAGGAGATAAGACTCTGTTCACTGCGGTCTGGAAGGAAGGCATCAGCAACATTAAGGACCAGCTGTTTCTGTGAGGCTTGGAGGAATGTTCGCTTTGGACCAAGGAAATTACAGACAGCTGCCCAAGGTGTGGAAAGGAAGCTTGCGGCACATCACCCAAGGTGTGGAAAGGAAGCTTACAGCACATCACAGAGGCTGGTGGAAAGAAGCTTGCAGCACATGACGAGAGCCAGAGAGGAGGATGCTTGATTCTAGTCTTTGAAGGTGAGATCAAATCCCCTCTAGGCTCCTCCCTTGCGCTGTGGGAGCCTGTACAAGCAGTAACTGGGAAGAGAGGCCAGTGAAGCAGGCCTGCACCTTTCTTTTTGTGATCTCTGAGGGTATCGGGGTGAACTGGCACTCTGTCCAGCCACTACCCTCCTACAGCTAGCCAGTGGCTACTGGACTAGTGGGACTCCAGTATACTGTGCCAAGACATCCGGCACCTGTGATCAGATCCCTGACACCACTAGAGCGGTGTCCTCACTCACAAAGGGAGGGCACTTCTGTTGCTTTGGGTGGGGGGTTATGGGGCTGATCACGAACATGTGACTTCACATCATATGCTGAAACTATATCCTTTCAATACAAAGTTTGGTATGAAGTCTCTAGTAAATGAGAGCAGCCCTGTGTAACATGATCTGTAATATGGAATGCTTACTGTGTGTTTTCATGTTAACTGTGTTTTTATAGTGCTTTTATAGTGCTTGGCATCTAGGTGCTATAATACTGTTTGGGGTCAGAACTCTGTCCCAGAGGGTTGTAGAGGGTTGTAGAGACTTCTGGTTTTCACTGTTTATCCTAGTTTCCTGAGTCAAGTGCTGGAGAGGAGTACTTGGTTATCCAGTTTTGGGTCCCTTAGTACTGAGGCCCCAGTACACCAGTGAGGGGACACTCCAGTTGATGCGATTGGAGCGCAGTTACCCCTCAGTGCCCTGGTGCCCAGGAAGCCGGGTCTAACAAACGGTCATTACTGTTTTACACTTCAGTATAGCATGTAAACATATATACAGTCAGAAGTTAAATTATCATAACGCAGCTAAAGAACAAAGATAAACTTATGTACAATCCCAAGGTTAGCAGAGCCATGATCACAAGTCAGCAGTTTATAGACAGAAGTTCTGCAATAAGGCCTTATGGGAGAAATGTACTCATATAATGCGATTTTGCTCCTTTTTAAATGTTGCAATGGATGTAATTCTTCTAATGTTTGGGGGGGGAGTGCGCTCCAAATTCTCGGTGCTGCCCCTGAGAATGCACGGTCATAAGTCCTTTTCTTGCAGAAGCGAGCCGGTTTCAGAAGTAAGTCTGTTTTGCTCCTGGAGGATCGGTTACCTCCTGAAAGCGTGAGTTTCTGTGCAAGGTAACCTGGAGTTTTGTGGTGTATTGCTTCATGAGTTATGCATGCCAACTTGAATTGAATTCTTGCTTCGAAAGGCAGCCAGTTTAGTATTTTCAGGTGATGGGAGATATGGTCGGATTTTTTGGATCCCGCTATCAGCCTTGTGGCTGCATTAAGACATGCTTTCAATGGGGGTGTTGAGATCTTTGGGAGCCCAGCCAAGGTAGTGCACCTATATTCGATCTTTGAGATGACCAGCGCCTGAACTGCTGTTTTAAGATCTGTTTTATTCAGGAATGGTTTTAGTTTTCGCAAGTAGCTAAGGTGGAACCAGGCGTTTTTTGCCATTGTATTGATATGTGCTAACATGTTCCGGTTTTTATCTAGAGTAATTCCCAGTGATTTGGTGGAGTCGACAATCTTTGGAGTACAATTTAGAGCAGTGATAAGGTTGGACCATTCTGCTGTCATTAGTTTCCTTTTCTGCGGTTTGATCAGTAGGAATTCGGTTTTCTGAGGGTTTAGCTTCAGGTGATTCTTGGTTAGCCATTGGAGGGTTCTTGATAGTGCATGGTTCATGGTCTTTATCTCTTCTGTTGATGCGACCTTGATGTACAACTGAGTGTCATCCGCATACATGTGGAAAGCAATGTTTGCTTTTTGTAATATTTAGGTGAGTGGTTCGACGTATAAATTGAATAGCACCGGCGAAAGCGTTGATCCGTGTGGAACTCCGATTGTATTACTGGTTGGGCTTGAAAGGGTTTGGTTGACAATGAAGTTTTGTGATCTGTTCTCAAGAAAGGAACTGAACCAATTAAGGACTGTACCCTCTAGTCCCATTCTGTTTTTCAAACGATCTAGTATTTTGGCATGGTTCACCGTGTCGAAAGCTGACGACAGGTCCAGCAAGAATAAGAGGCAGGTTTCATTGTGGTCAAGAGCCAGCAATGCGTCATCTACAATGTGCAGAATTGCAGTTTCTGTACTATGGTTTGGACGGAAGCCAGATTGGCAAACATTTAACACGTTGAAATCTTTAGAATATGGATTGCAGCAGGCATCCGCCTTATCAAGGGGAAGGGGAAAACTACCAACCCCATCCTGAGACATTTTGAAAAATAAGCACCCAAGAGAGTGCAAGGTCATGTGGCTTGTGCATATTCCAACCACCCAACATGCCCTGCGAATGTCAATCTTTGGGGTAAAACACAGAATTTCCTCACATTTCTGTGAGTGAAAGTTCTGCAATCTGCAGTGAATCACAAATGCCCTACCACCCAGCATTTCTACACTCACAATTTAGTAATATGTTTCACCGTAACCCAGGAGATTTGGATTACCCTCAGCAACAAGAAGTTTCAATGTGCATTTTGTCTTCCACAAAAGTAAACATTATTGTCTTAGCCATCCTGCGTCTACCATCACCACACTATGATTTATTTCAGTTTCCAGTGTAATATCTATGTAACTAACTTGTTACAGTACTGTGGCACCTTTGTAATCAACGCCTATGAAGAGCAGGGAAATAAGTCCCATCAGTGAATGGAAATGTTCAATTAACTATGATTGGCTGAAAGTCCAAGAAAGAAACTTAATCTGCTTAAGGGTTTGGAAAAGTTATTATTCTCAGGCATTGTAGTTTGGAGACAACTTTTTGTCAGCTGGCGGGCTCAATAATGGAAAGTGACAGAGCCGTCTTGGGCTCAGGATGGTGGACTGGCGTGCTGGGAGGACATAGAACGACCTGCAGTTCAGCAATAGAGAATCCAGAAAAGTAAAAGAGAGACCAACCCGAACAAGAACCCTGCACCCACAGCACACCTTCAATCTGCTTCACCATCACTGCATCAGAAGAATCTGGCATCTGTTTTCCCTTGCCAGCACACCAGAGGTCTGTACAACACACACCGTCAGCTTTGGTAAGAGGTTGCTGTTGGAGATTGCAGGGCTGTTGCACAGTAGGAGGTGAATACCGCTTAGTAAGGCTCCAAGCCATGAGCCAGTTAAAAAAAATACAGACTGCATACCTGGAAGCAAAACCAGCGACTGGCAAACTCAATGCTTTTTTTACTCTAGATGGCAGGTACTGATGTGTTTAGAATTTTGTTGGCCATCTTAACGTATTTTCTGAAAATATCAGAACATTTATTACAGGATCCCTGCCCCGTATGCAGCCACATGCTCTGGCAGTGGTTAGAAAAAAAAATTAAGAGGACCTCCCACTGGTACAGCAGCAGGCGGTGTTCATCTCAGGAAGCAAGTGAAGGGCAGAGGAATATTTAAAAATGGAGAGGATGGGAGGTAAAGAGGGAGAAGAAAGGAGCAGAGAGATTTCAAAGGTGTGAAAGAGTCCTTCTGATACACTTCAATGCAAGGTCTGACAGCAGCCGTGAGGAAATAGGTCATCCAGAAAAAAATGGTGAGTCCAAAATACTCCTGGGTGGGATAAATACAAGAATAGGGAGGAAAGCAAAAGTAGATAATTGAAACCAACGAGAAAGTGATCCAATCAAGAGTAATCATGAGTAAGGGGCCGACCAAAAGCACACACCATGTTTTCTATTGCTCGCAGTAGGTCATCTGTAACATTTATCGTATGTGGTCGTACAGGAAATGCCTTAAAAATTATAGAAGAGTCAGTAGGAGAGGCCCATTTTATTGTGATGCAAGGCAAATTTTGATTGTTCTATGGCCTAAACAAACGTGTTTATGTTCAACCGCCAATGCTCCCTCAACCATTTATTTATCACACCAAAGTCATATTCAATCTGACTGCTGTGCAATTACCTGCAGCACGCCAACTTTGTTATTAACACCGCATGGTTCACAGGGACTCTCACCTGCTCTACCTTTACCTTATTTGGAAACAAACATTGGCGAAGCTAGAAATTCTGGCCTTGGTAAGCCGTGAATGTTTTTTAAATTTTAAAACATTAAAAGTGTCACATAAAAATTACAAATGCTGCTGTGTCGTGTGCATGTGTTTGCACAAAAATAAAATAGCAAACAAATAACACATCTTTAAATAAATTTAAAAACACGAAATGGAAGCAGAAATAGGCTTACCAGTTCCGGCAATGAATTGAACTACTTTATAGATGGAGCTGCCCACATGCAAAAGCAAAATGTCATCACCCACAGGGAAGGGAGCCAATGGCTGAAATGGGCAGTCTCAATGCCCTACGCTGTAGGTTATGGTGAGTGGAAGTAAAACTTGAACATACCAATCAATGAAGAGGGCTGACCGAAAGCCCCTATACGTCTAAATTAAATACGCTTTTTATAATTATTTTTGGGGGGGAAACATGAGGCTGCCGAAACAACTTAAACTGTTTCGAAGGTCAGATCTAAAACCTTGCAAATAGGTACCTTGACATTCAGATTAGATTCCAGGTCGGCTTTGGAATTAATAATAGATTTGGGAGAGTGCGACCTTGAACAAGTTAAGTCCCTTTTCAAACAATCTATTTTGAAGAAAAGGGCAGCGCATCTTAGAGTTAAATGAGTGCTATTCTAGTGCAGGGTGGAGGTGGCTTTGGAATTAATAATATATTCGGGAGAGTGTATCCCTGCAAAAGTTAAGTCCCTTTTCAAAAAAACAATTTCGAAGAATAAGGCAGCACATCTTACAATTAAATGAGTGCTATTCTAGTACACGGTGGAGTACTCATTTCGTGTCGCTGATGTCTATCAATGTAACACGTCATTTATGGGAGTGTTTTTATTTCGTGGTCATTGGTATGAACATAATACATGCAGACCACTCACATTTCAAGATCAATTAGGAAAAAGCAGGATTTCCTTCATAATAAGAAATCTTTTGCTATACCTGCAGATGCAACTCATTATGAGCCTAAACCGTATCGGCAGGTTCCATGGGACATTTTTCACAAACACACATCCTCCAAAAACTGAAGCACACTATTAGGGTACCAAAAAGCATAAATGTATTCTCTATGGCTAGTTTATCGAGATCTAGACAAAAAAGTGCATTACACTTTGTTCACAGTTAAAAAGTTGTCAAGAAACAGCGCAGTTATGGATTTGTTTTGTTGAGCATTACCCATGTTGATTTGTGGTCCCTTTGGTGGACTGTTAAAACAGTCACTATTTCGAACCCAGGGCTGGCCGACATCAAGGGAATATTACCAACCGTTGCCATCTGATAACTAGGGATACAGGGGAATACAATAAGGTGTGACCGCCTCGAATCCTGCATATTTTCTTTCCCAGAATGCCCTGCTAACATTAGCAGTATACCTAACACAGACCCAACATCTCCTCAGTTTCCATGGTTTATGACTCTAGTGTTTAGGATTGGAACCGATGGCAAATCAGAGAACACTTCAAAATATGCGCACTTCTGAAAACTAGACAACTGGCTGCGATAATTGCCATCGCTTTCATCGATCCAGATACCATGCAAAAGTTGATGTCCTGTACTTTCACCCATCTCACCATGAAAATGGTATCCCACATACAGGGCCAGACTCGAAACCATAATCAGCCTTGTCAAAATGATTCAAATTAGCCCGACACAGTAGAAGGGCGCAAGTAAAAGGTTGGCTATTGCATAGCAGCCCATCATGCTCAGAAAGCAGCCCAAGAGCTTGTAGCCTATATGGAAAATGTCAGAGGTTAGAATGGTCATTCTGGCCAAGGTCACATGTAGTGATAGGCCAGCTGCAATAACCAAGCTTACCGATAGGACTCTAATGGAAATCTGGGCTCTATGATGACATCATAGCACTGCAAGAAACCTGGCCTACAGGTTGAATTCAATTGCCGGGATTTACATTACACCAGGAGGATGCCGTAAAAACGAACCGCTTGGGAAGACCAAAGGACAGTCTATCGGTCTACATATCAAACAATATTAAGGTAGAATCAGAACAAATGTCGACAACTTCAAATAAAATACAAATAATAAGACTCAATTTTGGCAGCAATCACTGGATAACCTATTTAATTTTCTTCAACATATATGCTCATCCTAACGTCCAAGATAAATAAATAATATTCAAAAAGGTAATAAAAGAAACATCAGTAAGATATAATACCCGAGTTGGGAAATAGTCATAACAGGAGATTTCAATACCCATCTTATTTTTACACCAGACGAAGACGACCAGATAACAGTAGAAAATGAAATTTGGTCGATTAATCATCAAACGGCCCATCCATGGAGGAAACCTAATAAAGTAGGTAAGGAATTGGTCACCACTCTAGAACATTTAGGTTTGAGAGTAATCAAGGGGAGAACGCTGGATGATAATCCACCAAGTTTAACACATTATGGACCAACTTGGGGGTCTGTCATTGACTAGACTATTCTTTCCTTGTCACTAATCCAACAACTAAGCACATTTAAAATTAAGTGCACAACGGATAACGATCATTCAATTCAGCAAATAGCAAAAAATATACATCTTGACAGATTCCAGTCCGTTCCAACAAATGATGAGGGAAGTACAGTAACTACCCACAAACAAGTGAATTGGTCATCTAATCGACTTCCGGAACTCGCAGGCAAAGCCAAAATAATACTGGAGAATAGTATAGCATTATCTTCCACCGTATTAAATGCCTGGATCAAATTTGTGATTAAAGTAACAAAACAGAAATCAAATTCAACATCGAGACGGACCAAAATCCATATTCACCCATCATTAAAAAAAATCAAGGGGCTAAAAAAAGAACTGAGAAGAGAAATAAGGAAGGTAAAAAAACAAGGTAATCAACCAGATGCATGGGGCTAGTTAAAACAACTTAAGAAGGAATTTAAGAAACACGATTGGCAAGAAAAAAGAAAAACAACAGATGAGTTCAGGGCAAAGTTGGTTTACAATTGCAAACAATCAAATGCCAAAGCATTTTGGAAAACAATAAATGGTTTAAAGAAGACTGATAAAGCAATAGTATCATCGAATGTTACGGAAGAAGATTGGGTTGTGTATCTAAAAAAACTTGTTATTGACGAATAACAGCTACAAGTAAATAAAAACAACAAAATTAAGAAAACTACTGAACCTGGGTTAGCAACCGGGATTAAAATATTGCCATATCATGAGCTCGTACCCACTTTAGATGATGCATCGTGTACGCTTACTAGAGTCGAAAATGTTATTAAATCAGGAAGAAGTGACAATGCCCCAGGACCAAATGGCATCCCACATTCCATATTTAAATTGGACCCAAAATATTGGGCCAATCCAATAATGCTACTATTTAAAGAGGTGGAAAATACAGGTATGATTCCAGATGGTTGGAGGGGATGTATTATAAAACTCCAGCTTTAAGGGTGGAGACAAAAAAAAACCACCTAATTACAGATTATTAGCCCTTATTGACTCGGAAGCAAAATATTATGCATCAATAATATTGGAAGATCTAATAGAGTGGTCAAATGCTAAGAATCTGATTCCATCCCATCAAACAGGCTTCCGGAAAGGGTATGGTACCTCAATTAATATGATAACAGTAGCATTAATTGCGGAAAAAAGCAAACGCCTAAAGAAAATATTACAACTTTGCTTTATAGATCAGAAAGCTGCTTTTGATCGAGTGGATCGACCACTCCTATGGGTTAAATTAAGACGTTGGGCTATACAAAAAAAAATGTTAAGAGCAATTGAATTATATACAGAAACATGGATTCAAATCAAGGTAGGGGACGGGACCAAACTATCAAGGAAAATACCAACCGCAAGGGGTCTTAAGCAAGGGTGTGTGCTAGCTCCACATCTGTTTAACCTATTTATGGCATATTTGACTACCCACATGGATCTAGTTAACTCACATGCTTCAAGGTTAGGTCCACTGACGATATCCCATCTAGCACACGCTGATGACATTGGGCTGCTGAGTCATACAGAAATCGGACTTCAAAGATTGATCAAAGAAACAGCGGCGTATACAAAACTTAACAAATTAGAAATAAATATTGCTAAAACAAAATCTATGCTTATTGTGAACAATCTCTGTGCCTCTTTAAAGATCAAGCTGGATGATGTAACCATAGAAGAAGTCAGTAACTATAAGTATTTGGGTTTAAATTTTGATAAACATTTTTACTTTCAGGAAGAACAATTCTTTAATACACGCATTTAGCTTGCTCGTATAAAAACTAGACAGTCCCTACTACCAACCACTTCTCTCTGTAATTAAAGCAAAATTGCTTCCTTCTATAACCTATTCAAGTATGGTGATGTATGGTAGGGATTCCAAAATGTTAGACAGATTACAACTCAAAACATACAAACAGGTATTTTATTTGCCCTGTAATGCCTCCGCAGCCCAAATTCGTTTGGAATTTGGACTGACACAGCAAAACATAGCAAGAAGGTACCAGTTCATTAAAACCATGCACAAAATACAAAATAATCAATCTAGCCCTCTAGTCAGCGTGTTATGGGAAGCTGTGCCAACAATGACAATTCAAGTTACAATAAATATCTGTTCTCATCTTTACAACTAACCAATGCGGGTGATTTGTGGGACTTGATTTTGTCACATCCTACGTTTTGTCAGGCCATGAATAAAGCAGGAAAATTCATTTGTTAGTTGATGATATAAGTATATTTTCGCGGCGAGCCCATGCATGGATGACAATCCAAACGTATGTCACATTGCAACCAGCAACTTACCTTCAGCTAACCTATCCGGTGCATCTTAAGAAAATACTATTGGCCATGCGCCCAGGTGATCTACCATCTCTGTCAGACAAACCACTTTGGCAATATAAAGGATCAAAAATGTGCAGACTATGTGATGCCCCAGACGAGGACTGTGTGCATTTGGTCTATATATGTCCCAAACTGAACAATGCACGTCGAGTACTTTTAAAGCGCTTATTTAGCAAGCGAGGGATTCGTACGTGTAGAACAGCCATTATGAGAAGTCTGGACTCCACAGATCCCCAGCTAAATTGTAAACTTTTGAACTTTTTACAATCTCATGATGAAGCAGTAAAACAGGATTGTAAGTAGTACTCAACAACACAAGGCTCCTGTCCAGATGCAAGATTATAAGACATCGATATGATGATAAAACAATAGCAGGATGACGATATCTAGAACTGCCGAATTTCTGTCTCTTCTTAAAGATGCATACCCTACACTAATATTCTGGTGAAGTGTCCCAACAATTATGAATTGAATGCATTTTTATAACGTTCTATTTTAACAAATCCATGATATTATTTAGTGTTGCACCAATATTTATTTTTTTATATGTATCTAATTTGTATTGTGACGGTTTTTATTGACTAACAACAATAAAAAATAAACTGAAACTGAAACTGAAACTGATAGGCCTATACATCTAATCAGCAATAGCCCAAAACTATGAAAAGTGAAGTCAATGAGATCTTCACTTGGTCACCGTTTTTGTTCAAAAAGTTCTAAAATAAAATGGATTTTTCCGATCAAAGAGTGTCTGTTTCCTCTCATACCCAATAAAGGCAGAAATTCAACGGGCTCATACACTAGCCAAATATTTTATTACTATCTCTTGGGGAAATGTAATCGGCAATCTGGAAAACCAAATTATATTTATACATTTTTTTCAATATATTTTATACAAAAGAACATTTCATATCAACAATGAATATTTGTGTGCTCCATTTCATAAAAATCTTTAAAACATATCTTACTCCACAATCTTAATTCTTTAGTGTTATTAGTCCATCACATGCCATCAAATACATAGTTGGTTTCTGATATCATTTAATTAGGTGTTATCATACATGAAAATTACACTCTTGAATGTATGAATGGTTCTTAAAGTGCATAGCTGCTCAAAACTGAACGGCCTGGTACTGAAGATCAGTGAGTAGCTAAGTGCAGTAAGAAGAATAAGAGTTGTTAAGAGCATAAAGAAAACGTTTTGCTTTGTTTCTGGAATAAAAGGTTAAATGTACCAGAAATAAGATGCAGTAGTAATGCATTCCAGAGTTTGACAGCACCACAAGAGAAGGATTGACCAACACCACGCGATCTGTGGAATCTGGGAGTGGCAAGAAGTCCAGAGGATCTTAAGGCTCCGTCAGATACATAAAATGAAAGCACATTCTGAAGATATTTGGAGCCTTTGTCCTGAACCTTCCTGAAATTCAGGTTAAAAACCTTTAATTGGATTCTCCTGATGATGGGATATTCAGTCACTGTGACAAAGGCTGCCATTTGGGAATGCTGTGAATCAATCTAGCATCAGAATTCTGAACTACCTAAAGCTCTGCATATATTTAGCAGTGCACAGCAGGAGAGAATCTCCATAGTCAAGTCTAGTATAGCCTTAGGCCTGCTGTAGCAGGCTCTACCGGCCATTAAAGGCCCGCTCCCGAATTACAGGCCCTCGCCTTTGGCTCGATCCTTTAACAAAGGACTGGGTTTTAATGGCAGGTAGAGCCCACTCAGAGGGCTCGAAGGATATTAAAACATTCTGCCCCCTAGAGCGCAGAATGTTCTAATTTGTAACACAACATTTTGATTGATTGAAATCTGCTCAGGCTCCGTGAGGCCATTATTCAGAGCAACAGCTGTGAACAAACAACTGAACGTTGGAGCTCCAGGCTTCTACCGACCATTACAGGCCTGGAGCACTCCATTATTTTCAATGAAGCTCCCAACATTCCAATGTTCTAATTCTAATTAAAGCATGGACTATAATTTTGAAAGTGGCTGAGGAAATAAATGTTTCTAACAATATCTTAAGAGAGAGGTACTTGGTATGTCTAGAGGTAATCTGCAGGGAAAGAGAGAGATTGGCATTATTCCTGATGCCCATATTTCTGGGTACACAGGATAGGTCAGGAGGATGGCCTAGTTCTTCCGGCTACCAGGCAGGTTACTAGATCAAAGATGCTCGTCTGAAAAGAATGATATGTGTTTTATTTGCGTTAATTTTGAGGCACATGGAAGCCATACATGAGGCTACTGAGAAAAGGCAGTGTTCAAAGTTCACTTTTAAATTAGGGTCGGTTTCTGAGAGGGTAAAAATCATTTAGCATGGGGCAAAATGTGTATGCGAGTGAACTAGGCTAGCAAGTGGAGAGAGAGAATAGATTGATAGGTGAAGATAGATAATCCACCAGAAAGAGCATTCATGAAGGTAAAGGAATTGTTCTTCTGATGGATACTTCTATCCACAGATCCCTCACTTTACACAGATACCAAAGCGGAACATCCACAGGTGGAGGGTCTGTGGGATGGACTCAAGCCAGAAAGTCTTGTGAGACCGAATAGGCAAAATTTCCTTTCCGCTAGAGTGACTAGCCCGATTGTCAAGGCAGTAGGGCTTTAAAAATATCTGCGCTGCTGCCCATGATGAGCCTGGCAAATGTCAATGATAAGCACTTCACTTTCCAATGCTCTGTTAGTAGCCTTAGTACTGGTGGAATGGACTCTCAGACCTTCTGAGGGCTGCTTCTTAGCGAGAGTAGAGTGTAAAGCACTATTCACCGGAACAGTGTCTTCTTCTGCACATTCTTACCTTTTTTCACTCCAGAAAACCCCCAAAAAAGCAGATAATCCACTTGATGGTAGTTGTTAAAATCAGGTTAGAAAGTTATAGTACTTTTGGGTTCCAAGCGATGGAGCCTCTTCTCTTTCATAGGGAGGGCTAAGAGCTTTAGCAGAGTGATAGACTGCTGTACATGGAAGGGAGCCACAGCTTTTGATAAAAAAGGCCTCCTGAGTCTTCAGCACCAAGTTGTCCAGGAAAAATATGGTATGGGGTGGTTGTGCTGTCAGTAACTGAGGTTCACTCCAGCAACAAGCTAACGCAGTTAGGGGAGAGGATGGGGAACCAGCTTCGAGTCTGACAGCTTTGCTTGTAATGGGGTCAGTCTTGCAAACGCCAAACCACAAATTGGAGTAAATGGATTTCACGGAAGGGCCTCTGGCAGTAAGGAGGACACCACCATCAGCTCCGGGTGGGAAAGGGAGAAGGGCCTGCCGCTGGGCCAATTGTGTTCGAGCAGCCACCATTACAAATCCCAAGCCATCTTCCCTGTCAACTGAATGGCATTGGTCAGTTTGTCTTGATGTTGAGCCCTCTGGAACATCGTATTCCATTGCAGAGCACACATGTGCCACCCGGCATGGCTGAAGAGGAGGCTGCATGAGGGAAAGAGGCCAAGATGTACAAGGTACAAGATGTCTCAGAGGCATTCACACAATGACCCAGTATCAAGTCTGAAACAACAGGGTCATAGCCCGAATGTCATGGGCTCATTGTGGTAGAGGGAAAGCCCTAAACATCACTGATTGGGCCAATGAATTGAAGCCTCTGCAAAGCAGTAGGGTTAGTGGTTTTATAGTGAACTCCAATAATGTTAAGTGGTCCACCGGGGTCAGAGGTGGTCCGCAGATGAATGTGGCAAGCCCGAGTTCAAAAGCCAGTCATCGAGGTACACAAATACTGCTATCCCTAATCTCTGTAGATGGGCAGCGCCATCTAGTTGCCTGGATACAGAGCAGACAAAACCTGGACCAGAATGAGCATTTTGAATTCATCATTCAGTAGGAAGGCATTCAGAGGTCGAAGGTCCAGGATAGGCCCGAGTGCCCCGTCCTTCATTGAAAAATGGAAATAGCGAGAGTAACAACCCTAATCATCTTTCCGGGTGTGGCCCCTTCACACTGGCACCCATGGATAGGAACAGCCATACCTCCTGTAACTGAATGGGCAGGTGCTCATCTCAAACTCACTCTGGTGTGGGGGGGATAATGGGTGGAGAGGAGACGAAAGGCAGGCAATAGTCATTTTGAATAATATGTAAAACCCAACTGTTGCACATGATGGATCGCCAATCTAGGAGGAAATGTTTAATCCGGCCTTCCATTAGTTGTGCATGTTCTACTAAGGGCAAACTAAAGTGGTTTGGTGACCACAGTATTAGGGGAAGAGGAATTGGAGAACTGGTGCCCCTTCTGGCCCACAAGCTGCCTGCCTGACCACAACCTACAATCTTGAAGGTACTGGGGTGTTTGCTGCATTACTCCCCAGGAAATCTGTAGTACTCAGACCTCATTTCTTCCCATTTTCCTCCTTTCCATCACTTATCTATCTTTCATCTTCCTCTACTACTTCTTGTGTTTTCCATCTTTCTTTTCCTTTCTTTTTCTATCTCTCATCCTACTTTTTCTTTTTTTTACAACTTTTATCCTTTCTTCTCTCAAGAACAGCATGTGAGACCTATTAGCTACTATTGTTCCAGAACATAGAACTGTTACTGGAAATGAGAGAGATTTACTGGGGAGCATAGCAGAGATTAGGAAGGGACCAGACAAAGAGAGTGGAAGGAAAGTTAACTTGTGTAGACTTGTATATAAAAGGTGTATATCACAAGGTTAAAAAGTCAAAGGCTAAGACTTGAACACAGCTATAACTTATAAATATGTGCTATTCTGCTGTCTTAACTGAAACAATGAAAACCGCTAAAGTTTCCTTTCCCTACTTGTCTCTTTTTGTTACCCTGAAACGTCATTCACTACTAAGAGTGAAAGTCGAAGTTGTCCGGAGGAAATTCTAGAAGGTCAGGAGGATGCTTCCTGTGTACAACTAGAAACAGCAGAGGTCTTTTGGACCTAAGATAAGTATTAGGTTTACATGGAGGGGTGAGGACAGAAGTATAACAAGAGGCAGTTCAATCAACTCGGGACATTGCAGGAGCCGGCCCTGGGGGCTGGCGGTCCCCAGGACAAATCTAGGGCTCCAGGAGGGGGCGGGGGCACGCAGAACCCCTCCCAACTGTTTAAAGCCCCGGGGAGGTGGTGGTCTCTGGGGCAGTGTGGGGGGGGCGCGAGCAATCCCTACACTTTGTTTTTTAAAGTAGCCACGGCGTGGCGGCAGTCCCTGAGGCTGCGGGGGGCCTGTTGCCCCCGCATTTAAATCATACGGCCACAGGGAGGTGGTGGTCGCTGGGGGTTGGGAGGGCCCGCGAGGCCACCGACCTAAATACATTATAGCCCTGGGGAGGTGGCAGTCCCCGGGCAGCATAGTGGGGTGGCAGGAGCCCCCCTCCACACATTTTTAAAAAAGCCCTGGGGAGGTGGCGGTACCGGGTCTGCGGGGGACCGCGTGCCCCCCGCATATGATAAACTAAGCCCCGGGGGTGTGACCCAACGTGAATTCTGCAGATGTTTTTTTATGCTTTTCTGGGCCCTACGGGTGCTTGTGGGACCCCCTGATCAGGCCTAAGAGGTCAGGGTTTTTCTACCCTGCCCCCTTTTCATGATTTTTTATCTTTTTTTTAACTGGCTTCTTGTGACTCGGTTTTACCGAGCAAAGACACAAGGGGCGTTACCGTGAACAAGACCTCAGGGGAGATCGAAACGCGTTGGTGTGTTTTTCACGTTTGGAGGATATGCAATAAACAAGTTTAATTATTGAATACAATCACCGGAGTGCAATATGTTTTCTTTCGAGAGGAAGAAGCTTGGTGAAATAATCAGCGGTGTAGCTCAACCGCGAGCCTACGCACAGCTGAAAGCAGCGCCACGTCTGCGAGAAGAGCTGAAAGTACAATATATATATATATATATATATATATATATATATATATATGTGTGTGTGTGTGTGTGTGTGTGTGTGTGTGTGTGTGTGTGTATATATATATTTATATATATATATATATATATATATTACCTACTGGCGGTCGCCAGTAGGTATATATAGTTAGGATTTTTTCTCTATGGGATTTTTGAAAATTCTATGTCTAATAACTTTGGCGTTTGTGGACGGAATTGGCTGAAATTTTCAGGAAAATGGAACATTTTGTTTCTGAGCAGCAACTGAAAATTTGGGGGGGGTTTGTCAAGGGGGGGCTGAGAAAAAAGGGGGGTCCCAAAACGTGTTTTTCCCATGTTAATTTCCATAGGGCGGTTGGCCTCACTTTTAGCCCGAACAGCTGAATGGATTTCCACGAAACTTGGCAAAATTGTAGATATTGTTTGCCCGATGTGCCTTTGCTAGGTCTCAAGATATGTGCTCCTGTGAATTTTGAGTAAATTAGGTTTAAAAAAAGATATATATCTAGAGCCGCGCCCCGGTGCGCGTACCTGGGAGCGCTCTGGGCGCGCCACGCGACTTGCGCACGGCAAGCTGATTGGTTCTCGGGTGTCTGTAAACATTCGAAACAGTCCGTAGCGGCCGCCATCTTGTGTCTCGGTAGGATTGAGACACAAGAGGTGGCAAAAATCAAAGGGGAAAATGAGCAAAAGGGGGCAGGGTACACCCCCCTGACCCCCTAGTTTTGATGTGGGGGCCATAAAAGGGTCCCGCGGGTAAAAAATAAAATAAAAAAAACATTCGATTTACGCAGGGGGAGCGCCAGGTACGCGCACCGGGGAGCGTACGGGGGAGCGTACCATGGAGATAAAAAATGACACTTTAAAAAAAAAAAAATAGCATTTTTTTATAAATTGGAGGTAGTTCTGAAAAGAACTTTTTTTTGTTTTTGTTGTTTTATATTGTTTTAGACTTTTTTAAACGATTTTATATATTTTTGGGATTTTTATCAGGGGAAAAACAAAAACAGGGATTCCAAAACTGCTCAACAGGAGCAAAAAAATGTGAAAATTTAGGGACTGGCAGGGCAGCGGTGTTGCTGTTTCTTTATGGCAATGAGTTCAACACTCTGCTCCCCATAGCAGAGCAGTTCGTCACACTCCGTGCACAGAAATTTGATGCCTGCAAACACCGGCTGAATGTTAGGGACCATTCTTCCACGGGGTGGTCCCGAAGGTGTTGCTCCACCAGTGGAGGTGCTGCCGCCATCTGTGGGTAAATTCCGTGCCAGCTCTCTGACACTCTCCCTGGCAAAGTTGTTAGGGTGTCTTCTTTTCACATGCCTGATTAAATTAGCATTTCCAAAACTATATTTTTTCAGAGGATTGCCTCTGGATAAAGTACTACCACATATTTTGCAGGTTACTTTTGGAGCGTTGACTTTTTTTTGTCCTTCAGGGATGTCATAGAATTTCCAGATGAAATGGTTTTTTTTCTTCTGCTGAGGAGGGTCCTCATCTAAAAATCCGTCTGAATCACTGCTGGATGACTCTCTTGCAGCCATTGCTGTAGATCAGAAAAGTAGGAGATGAACACAGTACACAGAACAGCTCTTGCTCTCTCCAAGTACAAAGCAATAGTGAGAGAAATGGGTGGGTTTCACACAATTTGGAAAAAAAAAAGTTATGAACCAATGAAAAGTGTTATTTTAAAGTCACATGGTTTGACGCGCTTACGCTACGCGCCCCGGGGCGCGTCCCGGGGCGTGTTTCGTAAGCGCATCAGGGCGTTTACGTTGCGCGATCGTATGCGCTTCCGGGTGCGCTTACGCGGTGCGTCATAAGACGCATCTCGCGGCTACGCGATACGCGCTTATGACGCAAGGCGTGGCGGCTACGCAATACGTCACGATGTTGTTTTCGTTCGCGGCAATAGCGCTATCGGGACGCTCATCAGTACGCGCCCCGGGGCGCGCCGCAAGATTGCGCTTACCCGTGCGTTCACTGGTCCGCGCCCCGGGAGCGCACCAAAAAGAATAAAAAAAAAAAAATGACATAATTATACAATATAAAATTCGATTTAAAATTTATTATTTTTAAAAACTATAAAAATTTGCTATTAAAAAACCTATGAAATTCACTGAAAAAAACATAGGTTATAGACCATATATAGTTAGGAATTAGCATTTACAAAACCTTGAAAATTCACTGAAAAAACCATAGGTTATAGACCATATATAGTTAGGAATTAGCATTTACAAAACCTTATTTTACTCACACAAAACCATTGAAATTCCATATATAGTTAGTTGCACTAACTATATATCGCGCACCCGCAATCCACTGCTGATGATGTCACATATTACATCATTCATGACATGGTCAGTGACATCACTGATGACATCACTGATGACATCTCAAATGACATCACTGATGACATCTCATTTGACATTACTGATCACATCACTGATAACATCATTCATGTGATGATACGATGAACCTCTTCAGACTCTAATATAACCTTAGATACACTCAGTGTAAACAGACACTCACAGACTGTCACTCATCCATGGAGTTACTCACACACCTAGTCAGTCATGCAAAGAATCAATCACATCTCCATTTCATCAACTATATAGTTATACACACCTTACTTATTGAAACATATAATAACACATATTTACTCTGTTATACAATCCCTGATACAAGTTCACAATGATCCATACAGCCACTCACACATTCACTGGCTCTTATGCACAGTTATTTATATATGTCAACTCTCACATGTACTGTGTTTTACATATGTACTTACTTTGACATGTAGCACTGAGATATCCATTCACTCACCAATACACTCATGCACACAGTCAACCGCCCATACAGCTGTTTCCACATGCACTTTTGAACCCATACATCTAGTGAATCAACTGCTCACACATCTATGCACAGAGTCATACACCTCCCAGACAGCCACACACACACTCAGTCTCCCATACAAATACTTGGGCAACCAATCAATAACCCATATAGTTAGTCATATAGCTAATGATCAACACATGCATCAGATTACAGAACAACAGACACAATGATGCACAATTTAAAACAGTTTAGTCACTAACCCATGCACTCAGTGAGACACATTTAATCACTCACTTATACAGTCAGTCCTGCACCTACTAAATCCTTCATCCAGACACTTATACATCCACTCATTCTTCAATATGTAAGACATATTTTAACTTTACAGAAACATACAGTCACTGGATGTTGTCATCAGTGATGTCATCAGTGATGTCATTTGAGATGTCATCAGTGATGTCATCAGTGATGTCACTGACCATGTCATGAATGATGTAATATGTGACATCATCAGCAGTGGATTGCGGGTGCGCGATATATAGTTAGTGCAACTAACTATATATGGAATTTCAATGGTTTTGTGTGAGTAAAATAAGGTTTTGTAAATGCTAATTCCTAACTATATATGGTCTATAACCTATGGTTTTTTCAGTGAATTTTCAAGGTTTTGTAAATGCTAATTCCTAACTATATATGGTCTATAACCTATGGTTTTTTCAGTGAATATATATATATATAGGTTTGTGTGTGTACATATTACCTACTGCCCGCATAATTCTATTTGGAATAACGTTGGCGCCGGTTGATGTATTTGCATGAAATTTTCCAAACGTTCGGCCAGCTCAGTTCTATTCCTTCCCTGAAAGTTTGGGGGTGATTGGTCAAGCGGGGGCCGAGAAAAAATGGGGGTCCCAAAATGCGTTTTCCCCATGCAATTTCCCAGAGGACCTTTAGCAGCTACAGCCCGAACTGCTGAACGGAATTACACCAAATTTAGCAAAGAGGTGGTCCTTGGTTCAGACTTGTGCCTTTTGCTTATTTGGTGTAAATCCGTTCAGTAGTTCCTGAGAAAATGACAGTTATCGTCACATATATATCTACGGGCGTGGTGGATCCGCATATCTATCCGCGTACCCAATGCGCAGCCTACAAGCATCCTGCCGTGCACGAGCTGAATGCTAATTGGCTGACAACTGTCAAAATCAGGAGTGTTGGCAGCCATCTTGTGCCTCGGTAGAACCGAGCCACAAGAAACCAAAAACAAACGCAGCAAAACACGAAAAGGGGGCAGGATAGACACACCTTGACCCCCTAGGCCTGCTCAGGGGGTCCCAAAAATGTTTTGTCTTTTTTTTAAAATCACGGGATGCGCATAGGATCCGCGCATCCTAGCAATTTGGAATAGGAAAGCAGATTGCTTTTCCACAGGGGGAGCAGCATGTTAGCTGCTCCCCATGTGGAAAAGCCATGCCGGCTCCCGCAGGATGCGGGGAGCTGTCTGGGACCGTGGGAGGATTGGTGACCCCCCCACGGTCCCCAACGGAGTGGACCAGCCTGGGGGATGGGGTCCCCGGGGCTAGTAGTGGCCCGGAATCGGGGCCACGCGGCCCCCCTCCCCAAAAAAATATATTTAAAAAAATGAACGGCCCCAGGGGATGGTGTCCCCATGGCCACAACTGGCCACAAGAGGGTGGCAAGGTAACCCCCTCCAAAATATTAATTGAAAAAAATGGCCTTGGGAGGGGGGTCATGCGGCCCCCTTCCCGATTTTTTTTAAATTTAAATAACAAAAATTGGGGGAAGGCCCGGGGGAATGGGGCCCCTAAGGCTAAAAAAAATAGAAAAAGAAGGGGGGCTACACAGCCCCCCCTACTTAAAATAAAAAAAATGGGAGCATGGCCAGAGGCCACGCCCCCTCATTGCACCACTCTGCAAACGCGCCCCCTGGCGCGTTTGCGGAGGGGGAACAAATTCACATTGAATACTGGGGGTTCCTGGGGGTCAACTAGCCCATCAGGTACCTCCAGTATGCCCCAGAGAGCTCCGTTGCAGAGAGGCCATGCCCCTTTTTACACCTCTCTGCAACGTAGCTCTGTGTCGCTTACTGGAGGTAGCTGGTGGGCTAGTTGGACCCCAGGGACCCCCAGGATTCAACTTAAAACTTGCCACGGGCTCATTTGCACAGTGGTGAAGGGAGGGGGGCGTGAGTTCACATGTATTGTCTTAGACAAACGAGCGCATGCCGCTCGCAGCACTTTCATCCTGAGATCAAGTCAGGCACGCTATCTAATTACTAGCAGTCAGGGACCGCCTATTGACAGACGCTAGCGCAAATCGTGCCTCCTAGCCGAGGGTAGCGCATTGATGTAACGGATGTAATTGATTTTAATTGTAATTGATTTTAAAATTACTTTTATTTTCACTGAACTGTCACTGTAATTTTGTGTTTTACTCACCACTGCCTCTGCCCTGGCGTGTTCCCCGTTCCACCGCTGAATGTTCAGTTTGAGTGGAGGGAACTTGGTGCCGCAACCGGTAGTGTCCCCCTACCACTTCCTGCTAAACACGAAGGTCAGCACTCTAGTTGTTCCTCCATATTAGCCGATGTTTTCTGTCCCGCGAAGCGGGCGCGCCAGCGCGCGCCAAAGGCAAGCCCGTCTGCGCCCGTCCGCGCCGGGTCCGGGCCTAGGGCTATGCCCCCTGGCCAGCCGAGTCAGCCCAACTACCGTCCGAGGATAATTTACTCTTCAGCTGAGCTGATGGCACTGAATTGTCCCCTCCACTCAACACATTTCCCTCCTCATGCCATCTTTCATGATCCGGTCGGAGGTCCTTTCACATGCGTTAATTGCACTAAAAAGACCCCTTCACTTGCCCAGCCTAGACCATTTAAAGCTGCGCTCATTAACGTACGTTCTCTTCCCAAACACAAAATCGATATACTAGAACTAATCACCACCCATACCCTTGACCTACTTTTTATCACAGAGACGTGGGGTGACGAAGCTTCAGGACCTGACTTTAGGGCAGCCCTACCTGAAGGCTTCTGCGTATGCCGACAAGAAAGGAGGTGGTATAGCCATCATTTAGAACCCATTTTCGTGTAAAAACAGTAGCCCTTCACCACACAGGCTGTGAATCAGTCTCCTTCTCCGTCATATTCACCAATAACCAATCCCTTACGGGAATCTTGCTTCATCGCCCGCCAGGCCCTCGTACTAATTTTCTTGCCAACATCAATCATCTAATAGAGTCCGCTGCGGGAATCCCCCATTACACCATACTTGGGGACTTTAACTTTCACTTAGAATCAACGACGGACAGTGACACAACTCTGCTCATAAGTGACCTTTTAGCAGTTGGACTACGCCAACTTGTCACCTCCCCTACGCACACAGCAGGCCACACTCTGGACGGGATCTTCACAAACAATCCAGATATTACAATAGCCAGCACCATTCCTTTCACCTGGACAGACCACTCTGCGGTTTTCTTTAACATCAAACCCAGGATAGCCCACCCTAAGCACACTACTTCCACTACTCAATCAGTCACCAGAGACTGGAAAAACATCGACATCTCTCTCCTTACTGACACACTGATTAATTCCCTCAAAATCACTGAATCGAACCCTGAAATAGCATCTAACAACTATCTCGACCTCCTTGCCACGACTTTCAACACTTTGGTACACCCTAAATCGACACTACGCAACAGAAGGACGCCTTCTGCCCCTTGGTTCACCGAATCTCTCCGGCTGCAAAGACAATATTGCAGAAACCTGGAAAGACACTGGCGGAAACATTACAATCTCCAAGATAAGCAAGCCTACAAGAACGCTCAGACTAGATATAAACAACTTATATCCTCCGAAAAGAGCAGCTATTATGTCAGCCAAATTAATATGGCAAAAAGCTCCGCCAAGAAACTTTTTCAGGTAGTTGACCACCTGTCCAACCCACCTAATCCCCCTCCTGAAACCTCTCAATCACTCTGCAATTCCTTGGCAGCATTTTTTTCGGATAAAGTTACATCCATCTTCTCTGGTTTTACCCCACAATATGGCCCTGCCATAAACCCCTCCCTTGATCACACTACATTCGATTCCCCCAGCTTTCCAGAATTTCAGCAGGCCCCCCTGAACTAATCGCTCATCTAATCTCCACCATTAAATCTGGCTCACCCATGGACCCATGTCCACCGGCCATCCTTAACCTCATTCCAGAGGTTATCACACCGGCCATAGCCAATATTTGCAATACCATGTTTCACACTGGTATTTACCCTTCAGTATGGAAAAATGCCATTATTAGGCCTCTCTTAAAAAAAACTCACCCTAGACCCTTCATCACCATCCAGCTATAGACCCATTTCGTGCCTCCCTTTCCCGGCCAAGATCTTTGAGAGCATAATGAATAGACAGCTGTCTGAATTTATTTATACCAACCACCTGCTGGACGATTCCCAGTTCGGTTTCAGGCAGGGGCACGGAACTGAGACGGCCCTCATAAAGGCGGCCGATGAAATCAGAATGACCTTGGACCATTGAGGAGCTGCAGTCTTGATACTGCTTGATCTGTCTACAGCATTTGACACGGTCGATCATACTACCCTGATCGACCGTGTCTCAGCTATTGGTATCAGACATAAGGCCAAAGATCTCCTCACCTCTTTCCTGGTGAATCGTACTCAGGCAGTGAAACTGGGTTCATTTATCTGGAGATAATGTGGAGTGCCACAGGTCTCCTCGCTACGTCCAACCTTATTTAACATATATGTTACGGACTTAGCGAGGGTGATCAAAGCACACGGCATCAACCTTACAACATACGCCGATGATACCCAGTTGGTCCTGTCAGTTCACCATGATGGTATTAAAGTGGCAGCCAACTTTCAAGAGGGAATGCGGGCCATTAGTGCCTGGATGTCCTCCAACTGCCTAAAATTAAACTCGGCAAAAACTGAGATTATGACATTTGGAAAACTTCAACCCAGCTGGTCCACTCAGTGGTGGCCCAATGAGATGGGCCCACCACCCCAACCAGTGACCATGGTCAGAAACCTAGGCGTCATCTTCGATGACAGACTACTCTTCAACCACCACGTCAAATCAGTGATATCTACCTCATTTTACACGTTGAGAAAAATTAAAAAGCTTCTCCCTTATCTGCCCCCCTCTGCACGAAAAACCTTAATTTCCTCCCTCATCTTTTCACGCACCGATTATTGCAATGCCCTCCTCCTCAACGCGCAAGAGAAGGTCCTTAGTAGGCTCCAATTGGTGAAAAACGCCTCAGCTAGAGTCCTACTGGGCATTCCTAAATTCAGCTCCATCTCCCCATATATCCGCCAACTTCATTGGCTACCGATTAAGAGCCGTACTGAGTTTAAGGCGCTGTGCATCGCCTACAAGGCCATTAACAACTCTGGCCCACAGTTTCTCAAACATGCCTTCAGACCACACGTAACACCTAGAACTCTTCGCTCAAATTCTGCATATCTTCTCAACGTCCCACGAACAAGAAGGGCCAACTGGGGTGACAGTGTTTCACCATCTCCACTGCCAGACTGTGGAATGCTCTCCCCCTCAGCATCAAAACTAGTCCCTCCCTCTTCAGTTTTAGAAAACAACTGAAAACCTGGTTATTCACACGCTAACTGCTCTCTGTTCGTCTACTGCCCAATCCTCAGCGCCGAGACACCCCCGGGTAGTTGAGCGTTATACAAATCGCACAAACATAAACATAAACATGTATGCAAACATGCCCTGTGGCGCGTGAACTCCTTGTCAATACTGAGGGTCCCTGGGGGGCAACTAGCCCACCAGGTAACTCTAGTAAGCACCACGGAGCTGCGTTGCCGAGTGTTGTAAAAAGGGGCATGGCCTCTGAACACCTCTCTGCAACACAGCCTCCTGGTTCATACTGGAGAGACCTGGTGGGCTAGTTGGCCCCCAGGGGCACACAGGATTGAGGAGGAATTAATTCTCTAACTTAAAACGCGCTGCAGGGTGTGCTTGCAGACATATCACCTTAGGCCACGCCTCCTTTCTTCACCACTGTGCAAACACGCCCTGTGGCACATTTTAAGTAGGAGAATTAATTCTCTTTCAATACTGAGGGTCACTGAGTGCCAAACAGCCCAATAGGTAGGTCCAGTATGCGCCAGGGAGCTGCATTGCAGACAGGTGTTCAGAGGCCACGCTCCTTTTTACACCTCGCTGAAATGCAGCGCTGTGGCGCTTACTGGAGGTACCTAATGGGCTAGTTTGAACCTAGGAACCCTTAGGATTGAAGCGGACTTAATCTCTCAACTTAGAACGGTGACAGGGGGGTGACAGGGCGCGTTTACACAGTGGTGAGGGGAGGGGGGGCCTGACGTGATGTGTGCAAACACGCCCTGTGGCGCGTTTTAAGTTGGGGGAAAAATTCCATTTCAAACTTGAGGGACCATGGGGGCCAAGTACCCACCAGGTGCTTCCAGGAAGCGCCACTGCGCTGTGTTGCAGAGAGGTGGTGCAGGCCGTTCGCCTTTTTACATCTTTCTGCTATGCAGCTTTGTGGCGCTTACTGGATGTACTATGAATTCCAATTTACTCACCTGTTATCAGGAGAGAACTCAGTGCAGCATCTTTGAGCCCAGTACTGATCCTGAAAAGTAATTCTAACCATACTTACCAGCAACTTGAATTTCCTTCCATAGGCTAACATTGACTGGTTTCACTTGGAAACTGTTCTAAGTGTGGAGATTTGCAACTTTTAAATATTCACCTAAAATAATCCGAACAATGAATTCCGATTTACTCACCTGTTATCAGGAGAGAACCCATTGCTGCATCTTTTAGCCCAAAAACCACCACTGGGTCTGGGCCCCCAACAGCAAGGCTAAGCCACAAAGAATCAATGAACAAACAGAATGCCAGTACTGTCACCTCTACTTATTTCAAGTTTGTCAAACCATAAGAATTATGCAATATGGTCGCATAACACGTCAAAGTTTTGAATGAATCATCTATTTTATTTTTGAATTTTTTCAAAAGCAAGGATATTGGTTATTATTTTACCAATTCATTAAGCATTATACAACCTCTTTTCACTATACATATATATACACAAAATATTCACAAGAAAACTATTTACAATATTCACAATGCCATTATTGTAAAAACAATCATACCCTCATGCATTCACATCCATACATAACAAAAAAGTGTTATCACAAAACCTGGAATCCTAAATAATCACAGTGCGCCATATACAGTTAATTTTCGATATTGACAATTTTTTGAAGGATTTTCTTTCTATTACTCCTTTGTTTTAGATGGCGAAAAAGATTGTCATGACAATCTTTTTCGCCATCTAAAACAAAGGAGTAATAGAAAGAAAATAATAACCAATATCCTTGCTTTTGAAAAAATTCAAAAATAAAATAGATGATTCATTCAAAACTTTGACGTGTTATGCGACCATATTGCATAATTCTTATGGTTTGACAAACTTGAAATAAGTAGAGGTGACAGTACTGGCATTCTGTTTGTTCATTGCATCTTTTAGCCCAGCACTGACCCTGAAAAGTCATTCTAACCATACTTACCAGTAACTTGCATTTCCTTCCATAGGAATCCATTGTCTGGTTTTCACCAGAAAAGTTTCTAAGTGTCTATTTTCACAAACTACAAATATTCCTAAAAAATCGCCTGTATGACTTCAACGCATTCTTTCAACTGTTTACAGGAGATGCACCAGTGCTGGATCCAGGATCCACCACTGAGTAAGAAGTAACGATAACACTACTGACATGCTAAGTGAATTTCCTTCCATAGGGTAACATTGACTGGTTTCACTTGGTAATTCTTCTAAGTGTGGAGTTTTGGAACTTTAAAATATTCACCTAAAATCAGCCGTACAACGAATTCCGATTTACTCACCTGTTACCAGGAGAGACACCAGTGCTGCATCTTTGAGCCCAGTACGGATCCTGAAAAGTAATTCTAACCATACTTACCAGTAACTTGAATTTCCTTCCATATGCTAACATTGACTGGTTTCACACGGAAACTGTTCTAAGTGTGGAGATTTGCAACTTTTAAATATTCACCTAAAATCATCCGAACAACAAATTCCAATGTACTCACCTGTTATCAGGAGGTAACTCAATGCTGCATTTTTTAGCCCAGTATTGACCCTGAAAAGTAATTCTAACCATACTTACAAGTAACTTGTATTTCCCTCCATAGGAATCCATGGTCTGGTTTTCACCAGAAAAGTTTCTGTCTATTTTCACAAACTACAAATATTCCTAAAAAATCACCTGTATGACTTAAATGCATTGTTTCAACTGTTTACAGGAGATGCACCAGTGCTGGATCCAGGATCCACCACTGAGTAAAAAAAAGTAATGATAACACTACTTACTTGCTAAGTGAATTCCACCCATTGGATAACATTGGTGATTCTATGTGAAAGTTTCTAAGTGTCAACTTTTAAAATACAATAATATTCCTTAAAAGTCACTATTATAACCAAAACGCTTTTATTCAACTGTTTGCATGAGATGTCCCAGGACTGAATCTAGGATCCAGTCCTGTGGTTAGAAAAGTAATCTATAAAGTAACTAATTGAATTTAACTAGAAATTCCCATTCAGCTCAATGTTGCATTGGGTTTGAAACTGTGTGGCCCATTGCAACAACTGTAACTACTGTACTTAAAACTCTATTGCCTATTTGCAAAGTATTTAAACTAAAGTAATTCATTCTGAGAAAGTATATTTTGGAATGTAATGTATAATGTAATTATAATGTAATTTAATTTAAAAAATAAAATATCTAAAAATAAATAGTTTAAACAAATTTAGTAAATCAGTATAAAAAATAAATAAATATAAGAATTAAAACATTTAAAAATTGCCATTCACAAAACCTTTGAAATTCACTGAAAAAACCATAGGTTTCAGGCATGTTATAGTTAGGAATTGGCATTTAAAAAACCTTAGAAATTCACTGAAAAAACCATAGGTTTCAGAGATGTTATAGTTAGGAATTAGCATTTAAAAAACCTTAGAAATTCACTGAAAGAACCATAGATTTTAGGGGTGTTATAGTTAGTTGGACATTTCACTCGTACAAAACCATTGAAATTCCCCTGTTATAGTTAGTCGTACTAACTATAACTCGAGCGCCCGCAATCCACTGCTGATGATGTCACATATTACATCATTCATGACATGGTCAATGACATCACTGATAACATCACTGATGACATCTCAAATGACATCACTGATGACATCATCCACATGACAATCTGATACATCTTATCATACACTAGTATAACTTTTCAACACTCATTATAAAATATGAAGTACCATATTTGAAACCATTGACACACCAATACAAGTTTCTAAAAACTCACTCAGTGATTCCTACATCTACACACACATCTAAACACTTACCTATAGATTCACTCATACATGCTAACAAACATCAATAGAACACTATTAAATATACTTATACACCTAAAAGAATATTACACACCAGCACACATCTTATTCACTTATGCAGTCATCCTACTCACTTATGCAAACAATTGATCATACTTATATTTACTAAGCTACACACTTACAAAAACACCACTTTATTTATTCATGTAGATAGTAACTCATACAATCACCGAGTCTTATGTATACTTATTTATATACAACAACTGTCACATACACTGCCTTTTGTATTTCTAGTTTGTTCGACATGTATCATTGAGAAATATATTTACTCATGACCACACCCATAAAGAGATTCACTCTCTCAAACAACTGTTTCCACATACAGTCTTAACCTCATATACATACTAAATCAACTATTTACACATCTGTGCACATCAGATAAGCCAAGACCAGATTAAGGTCCCTTTGGGGCATGACAAAAGAAAAAGGGGGAAAGGTGTTGCAGCCATTTCAATTATCGCCCCATGACAGGTGACCAACAACAAGGGCTGATCTGGCAACCTTAAGAAGTCTGAAAGACCACCCTTAACTCCCATCACAGCAAAGTTTGTGCCGGCCAAGAGACCGAAGAAATAATAGAACGTCAGATAATTTGGCCTGGAGGGGTTCAATCTGACCTGATCCTCACCAAGCCACAAACCTGTCCAACTACAGGCATATAGGGTTTTCATTGAGGGTTGTCTGATTGCCAAGATGACATTAACCACCTTCAGAGGAAGGTCGAAGGTGATCGTCTGTCGCCGCTCAAACTCCATGAATGAAGGTGGAGAATGTGAATGCCCCAATGCAGAACCCTGGTCTGTTGTTGCAAGAGCAGGTCCTCCCAGGGGGAAAGCCTGATGGGAGGACACATGCTCAACCCTAGTGGTTTGGGAAATCATTCTGTCTGTGCCCAGTCGGGAGCCATTAGGATGACTTGGGCCCAGTCTGTCCTGATTTTCTTTGAGACTTGTGGCAGGAGTAGTCTAGGCGGAAAGGCATACAGGAGTCCTGAGTTTCCAATATAGGCGAAACATGTCTCGGAATGAGAAACACCTTATGTTATGTTATGTTAATAACTATTTATAGAGCGCTCGTACACCCGTGGGTTTCATGGCGCTGTTTGTGAGAGACAGAATACAAACCCTAGGCGTAGGACTGCTTGAATAACCACGTTTTCAGGGACTTCCTAAATACCAGGAGGTTGTCACAGTTCCTAAGTGATAGAGGGAGGGAGTTCCAAAAAGTGGCCACCAAATAGCAGAAGCAGCTTCCTCCTTGTCTTTTCTTTTTAAATGAGGGAATGGTAACTAAACTGAGATGGGCAGAGCGTAGGTTGCGCTGGGGTTTATAGTTGGTGATCAGGTTTCTGATAAATTTAGGGCCGTTACCGTGCAATGCTTTAAAAGCGGTGCAACCCGTCTTGAAGGCAATGCTCTGGGCCATCGGTAACCAGTGGAGTTTTTCCATGCCAGATCTAAACGATTGCCACTTGGGTTGTTTCCAGATAAGTCTGGCCGCTTGGTTCTGGACCATCTGGATTTGTTTTAGCAGTCGTGCTAGGAGGTCAAGATAAAGACCGTTCGAGAAGTCCAAGCGGGAGAGTACCAGGGCTATTACTACTTGTACAAGTGCTGAGTGGGTCAGTAGGTGTGCTATTTTCCTGATTTTTCTAAGTTGAAAAAAGCTAGAGGATACAACAGCTCCCACCTGTCCTTTAAGTGATAAATCAGCGCTGAGAATGACCCCTAAGCTTTTGACCGAGTGGGACGCAGTGGGTGGAGATACCAGGTCGAGTGGCCAGAAGTGTCGACCCCAGCTCAGCTCACTCTTCCCGGGCAGGACTAGTTCTGTCTTGCCCGGGTTAAGTTGGAGATGGTTAAGATCCATCCATCTCTGTATGTGTGACATTGTTGCCTGGAATCCATCAACAGAGTCCGGGGAGTTTAAGGGGATTATTAACTGAAGGTCATCAGCGTAATTAAAGATAGTGATTTTACGATTTTTTAAGCAGTATAGCAACGGAGGGAGGTACAGGTTGAATAATAGAGGTGAAGTGAGGAGCCCTGGGGTACTCCACAGGAAGAAGATATATTCGGGGCTGTAAAAGTTCCCAGTCTCACTGACTGTGTCCGGTTAGTGATGAAGGAAGCTATCCAACTTAGGGCGGGGCCCCTGAGGCCGGCCTGCTCGACAAGATTCATCAGTATGTTATAATCAACCGTGTCAAACACGGCCGACAAATCAAGGAGCACCAAGGCATGATGGATGCCCTTGTCTGCATTTGATCTTAAGGGATCCTGAACTGTCAGAAACACAGTTTCTGTGGAGTGAGACCGACGAAAGCCTGCTTGATTCGGCTCAAGATAGTCAGAGTTTTCGATGAAGTTAGGCAAGCATCTAGACACGTGAGCCTTGAGTAATTTAGACAGGAAAGGGAGAAGAGAGAAGGGCCTGTAATTGGCCGGGTCCAAGGGGTCTGCTCCGGGTTTTTTCACGAGTGGGACAACCGTGGCATTTTTGAAATTGCAGGGAACTTTGCCTTGTGAGATGGATTCGTTCAGGAGTGGGAGAATGCTCAGCGGTTGAGACGAGCAGACCTCCTTCAAGATGTGTGGTGGGCAGCTATCATTGGGTGACCCAGATTTGACACAGGAGAGGAGTTCTGAGAGTTTTTTAGAGTCAATGGGGGGGGGGCATCGAGTGTGTGAGAATTATAATAGATGTCATCCATGGGATCCAGGCTGAGCGGGTTGTGGATGCTCCTCTTTATCGCAGCAACTTTGTCTATGAAAAAATCATTGAGTGAGTTACAGAGCTCCTGGGTGGGGGACTTAGAGGGGCTGTTCTCTCGCTGTTGCATAGGTCATTTACTATTTTAAAAATATCCTTTGATTTATTCTGAGAGTTTAGTATTTTTGCTGAGAAGTAGTCCGCTTTGCTTTTTAAAATGATCTTTTGGTAGTTTCTACGAGCTGAGATAAACTCCTCCTTGTCTTGCAAGGTGTATTTTGCTCTCCACTTTCTTTCTTTCTGGCGTACCTCAAGTTTTAGATTCTTTAGGTCGGAGGTGAACCATTTATGGGCGTCCATGCTACGTGTGTGGGAGAATTTCACGGGGGCGCGTGGGTATCAGTGGCCGCTGATAGCCAATCTGAAATCTTTTCTTCCAAGAGATCTACATACTTGCAAATTGTAGGTAGCGTAGATGTCAGCGTGTCAAAGAAGGCCAGTGTGTTTACAGATTTCCATTTTCTTGTTACACCACCTGCCAGGGGTTTTGGTTTGATGTGACCATTAATAGTAATTATAAACTGGATTAAATAATGGTCGGACCAAATGCAGGGCGTAATGGAGGGAAGTGAGAGTGAGAGGTTGTGGGACCATATTTGGTCCAGACTGTGACCTTTTTCGTGGGTGGGAGAGTGTATGTGCTGGGTCAGATTAGAAACTCCAAAGTGAAGAAGTGCTGACAATGCACGTTCTCAGCAGTGGTAAACAGATCGAGCCAAGGTTTTGTCAATTAGCAGAAAGACCTTGCACCACCACCGAGTATAGCAGTCATTCTGGATCTGCTCGGCATTGCCAGCTGAGCTCATCTGCCCTGGCCTTCAATGATCCTGCTAGGTGGTTCACCACCAAGACGATTCCACGATGGTCTAGCCATTTCCAGAGGTACCCACCCTATTTGTTGCAGTATCACATGGCGGTGGTATTGTCCACGAGCATCTGGACCAGTCTCGGCTTGAGGGAAGGCAGAAAGGCTTTCAACGCTAGGCTGTTGGCTCTCAGCTCCAAATGATTCATGTGGAGCCAGGACTTTGCTGGAGGCCAGAGGCCAGAGGCCTCTCCCAGGTGGCCACTCCAACCCAGAAGTGATACATAGGTCCCCACTGTCCGCTCTTGGTAAGAAAGGGAGAGGGGTCCGCCACTGACCCAATAACAATCCATTAACCAAAACTGCAGATCTTTCACAGTCTTATCCGAAATCTGAAAATGGTGGGAGAGGTCCCCTTGATGTTGGACCCACTGATTCTTTAGATACCAATGCAGGGCCCACATATGCCACCTGTTGTGCTCAAGCAGCAAGATGCAGGAGACCATCAGTCCCAGCAGTCTCAGAGTAAACCACACTAAAATCCAGAACCGCGGCTAAAAAACTGGAATCACAGTCTAAATGTCATAGACTCTCTTGCCCAGGGGAAAGGATGAAACTGAACCGTGTCCAGAATGGCTCTGATGAAGCAAAGAGTCTAGGGAGAAGCCAGGTGTGACTTTGGCACATTAATAGTGAACCTCAAAGATGACAGGTTTACCATAGTCTGGAGGTGGTCAAGGTAGCAGAAGACTGGCATTCCTGACCTCTGATGATGTACTGCCACAAGCACCATCACTTTCATGAACACCCAAAGGGGCACTTCAGAGATCGAAGGGGAGCACATCGAAATGAAAATGCTCCTCTCCCACCACAAACCACAGGTAGCGCCAATGGACCGGCAGAATGGGAATATGGAAATAGAGATCTTGCAGGGACAACATCACCATCTAGTCTCCAGGGTTGATGGCAGACAAAATCTGGGGCCAGGGTAAACATTTTGAATTTCTTCTTCTGGAAGAAGGCGCTGAGGACGCTGGTCTAGAATACACCATAGACCTCCATCCTTCTTGGGCACCAGAAAGAAGCAGGAATAGCAACCACACCCAACTTCTGGCACGAGCAACCACTCGACCGCCCCTTTAGACAAAAGGGCTTGCACTTCCTGCCACAAAACAGAGAAATGGTCCTATGTCAGTCGCTGAGGGGAGGTGGAAGGTGGGAGCTCTAAAGCAGAAATCTAAAGAAATGGTGATTAACTTGCGGTTGGAGAGGCTGGGCGTAAAAGCCCAGACAGGCATGGGTAGCCCTGCTCTACGTAAAGTGTTTGAGCGGGAATTAGCTTTGTCCTCCACTAGGCGAATCTCATTACAGGGCATGTCCATCAAGGAGGGCTGTACATCCCCCAAGAACCCAGTCAATCGCAGCCTCGCATGGTGATAAACGGCAACGCTGGTGCTTATGGGCCCACCCGATGTAATTGGTAGTGTCCCAACCACAATGAATCGTGAACTTGTAAGCATACTGACCATCTTGGATTGACTGAGAAATTGCAGGGCGAAGGTCTTCGGGCACACCATGGAGAACTTCTCCAACCAAATCTCAAAGGGGGTGTGAGCATTGTCCCAACAAACAGCTGGTGTTAACAGATCGGAGGGCTAAGCTTGTAGAAGAAAATACATGCTTACTGAATGTTTCCACTCACTTAGATTCCCTATCGGGGGAGTGGTAGTAAATGTGTTTGGATTAGAGCAGCTGGTGCAAGCCTGTATCACTAGGCTGGCAATCTGTCTATTAATTTTGTTAAAAGAAAGGAGGGGCTAAGAAGAGGTTAGGCCCGGTTGGAGTATGCTAGTTAAGACATTAGTTTCAACTTCCAAGGCAGGGAGCTTGAGGTCAAGTCCGTATGCTTCCCTCTCCACCACCATAGCGTAGGCATCGGACTCTTATCTGGCTGGTCAGAGGAGAAAAAAAGAGCCATCTCCAGGGAAGTATTGAGGCCACTAGACTCCTTTAAGTCCTCAAAACAATTGTCACCTTGGTAGGTCTGAGTGAACTCATTACCAGGGTCATAATCATATTTAGAGTCAGTCCCAAAAAGAGAATGGAGAGAAGCTTCTCTGAACTGTTGCAAGTCAAGTGGGGAAGTTACGCCTCAGGCAGATTTGGGCGCAACGTAGGTCGAGGTAGGACTGGCATCTGGTCAAAAGAGGAAAATTAGGGCGGTGAAGTCACATCGGCGGCGACATGCCCAGAGTTAGCATGGATTGTGGCAGCGGTGTTGGAACAAGAGTAGGAGGCAAAGTAAGTATGGAGGGTCCAGGTGGCACTGTGGGGGAAACCACCAACACCCGCTGGCAGTATCCCAGGTAAAAGGCCTCTTGGCTTCTTTGGGTCCAAAGACGTGACAGAGGGAGTCAACAGGAATCCAAAGAGCTGGAGCATTGCTGCACGGAAATCTTGGGAATACTCAGGTTGTGCTGGAACGAGCTGTAGAATAGGCTCCAAAGTCTGATGACTTCGGGAGAAACTGAAGAAGGATGGGAGGCCCGGGCACCTGTTTTGGCAAATGCGAGTGGTGTGAGGGAGTGGAGCCCCACTTCAACTTCTTGGGTTTTTTACGCTTACCTCAGGACTTGGAACACGATGACGATCGACTTCTGGAGCGGTTCCGACAACTCAAGGAACGAGACTGAGAGTGAACTTTGAACACAGAGTGGGATTTCGAGTGGTCCTGTCATGGACTCTTAGGAAACCTAGAGTTTTGCCATGCGCTCCCTAATAGCCTACGTGTTCAGGCTTTGGAGTTGTGACTGGACCCTAGGCGCCACAGGCACACTTTATGGGGATCCGTCACAGACCTCTGTTTGCGACAGTCCATACAGGGCATAAAACATAGTAACATCCCTTGCACAGTGTAGAATTTAGAGGAAAACTCAAGGAAAATGTCTCCAAAAGACCAGAGCGAACCCTGGATGCATGTTTAGAGGGCGGGAAGAAAGGAATTGACCTTAGCCTACAGGAGTGGCACCGATTTTAGCCTGCATGTGATTATCAGAGCAGCATTAGTGTAGAGCTGCAAGTTGCCACCTTCTGGCAGAAGTACTGTTTAAAAGTTTCCGGATCCAGTATGATGCCTGGGGAATATTCAAAAGGTAAGGATCTGTGGCTAGAATTCTCTATCAGAAATAATGAGCTGCAAGACAGTTGTGCCTAACAAACTGTTCCAAGGTGGTAACACAGAACCATATTCTTCAACTGGCTGATATGTACAGTCTAGACTGTGTTGTATACTCATAATCAGATTTAGCATATTGTTGTGTAATGTACAAAACAAGTTCCACTCTTCCAAAGCAAACCTTGTAGTTAACTTACAAGTGACACAATTAGATTCACAAAGCCTGTTCAAGACGCAACGCAGGTATGGAAAATTTCTTAAGGAATTGTGAACTGAAAAAGGTGCACAGGACATATTCCTACAAATAACCGGTCATATATTTTGTTTTATTAAATGCCTTAACTCGGCCTTGATAAAATACTAAAATATAAATGCATTTCATCATGGTGCCTTTAGTTTGAGACAATTACTGCTTGGACCTCAGGCTCTTCGTGTCTGGTTATTGTGTACAACTGGCAAAATGTCAACTTTCAGAATTTAACAGTTGTAGAACAATATAACATATTGCTTCCTTAAATAAGAGTAAAACACTCATATTTTCTGTTTTGCTTTTCAGGCCAAAACTTTAAAAAGCCTAAACATTGTCAGTGGTGTTATAGCACAGACCTTAGCTGTAAGGTAAGCACCCCATTGTGCTATTTCATACCACATGAAGGCATACATTAATACAATATTTAATGAATGGCAATATTGTTTACTTACTTTTATTGGCTACCAATGCCACAGATGGCTGAGGGTCAGATTCTTCATTTACTTTTTTTACCATCGAAAACCAATCTTCCAAGTTCTCGAAGCTCTGAGAATTTGTGATGTCATAAACCAAAAGAACACCCTAAAATAAATTGTAAAACGTATGTTAACGACTGGTCGCCACTTTGACTTACAAGGAAATAGCGTATAAAGTAGGTCCAGGCGAAATTAAAATTATGCCGGAGTATTTCACAAAAATTCACATTATGCTTCTTATGTGAAAATCCTACAATGACGCCATTATGCCACGTTACATGATTACGCTACCGTTTGTGGCAATATTATACCACAGGGGCACAGGAACAACGCAAACAACCAGAACACAAACGGTTCTTGTTCATGCACTTACTTGTGTTTGTCGCTCTCTTTTTTTGGTGCAAACTAAATCCTGGCATTATAAACTGACGCAAGGATGCATTTTGCGCTGAACTATGACACTAAATGGCATCATTTTACGAAATGTCACATAATTACACAAAAACAATTACGTGGATTTTGCACAACTCTACTATAAAGACAATACATCAAACTAATCGTCCCTTGTACCTAGACGACTGTAAAGCATGCAGTAGGGAAGCTGATGGTGTATCTAAGAGAGTCACAGTAAATACTTTCTTGTACGGAATCTAAGGCAGAAGCCATGAGTTTAGGTTGCTGCTCTCACACCAACTGAAGTGTAAAAGTAATTGGGCCCATTTTTACAGCACTCAAACATCATGCACTTTTTAACGGTGCATGATCAAACCATAGCACAAAAAAAGAAAATGCCAGCACATGCATTTCCACAGGTTACTTCATATTTAAACAAAAGATATACATCCCGATTTACAAACTTTTAGATGTACAAAACACTTGATTCTGCTTTCGGGAATAGGTCATTATGGTTCACAGAATCAGGATCTGCAGATTTTTCAACTTACTAATGGGGACTTTTTAATCGCATGGTGCAATTTTCAGTGTGTTCAGTCAAGGTTGGAGGCATTGGGGAGAGGAGTTGGCCTAACGGCTAGGGCGGTCGACCTCCAATCTGTGGAACCAGGTACGAGTCTCGGCAATGACGCTGAACATCTTGTGAATGTGGGCAAATATCACGTAATCTCCCCGTGGCCTAACAAAAATGAATGTGTGTCCTCATGTAACGCAACTGGTGCTATATAAAGTCTCTGATTCCCGACACCGGGTCAAGTTCGCTCTATATAAAACTCCGTTAAAAAAATAACAAAACTTGGTATTACCAGGGACAGAAGAGTGGAACAGCACTACAGAAACTGTGAATGCGTTGGCTCACTCCCCTATTGGGGAATCCTCGATTTATCTAGATTAGCTGGGCACTCGTTGAAAGGGGACATATGAGCTTTACATAAATGGTGGAAAATCTGAATTGTCTATTGATGCAACAGCCTCTGTGCTGGAGGATTGGAATCCTCAGCAAGATTTGTGAGATAGAAGGACTCCCATTTGAAAGGGTGGATAGACTCTGAAACCTAGGATTTTCGGAACTGGGTAATACAATAGCAGATTATATTGAAATCTGAGGTTCCGTGAATTCTGAACCCGTGTTTTAAATGTCATGGTTCCGTTACGATTTTGGTAACAATGAACCGTAACTAATGAGTTCGGCAAGTACGAGTGTTTTCGCCATGTTACACACAAGGATTCACAGTGTATTTGAAGATTCCGTTCCGAACCATAGTTTTCATTTTGTGTAAGGCAGCCATTTTGTGGTTGCCCTCACATAGGCGGCTGAATGAGTCTTTAAGACTCGTGCCCTTTTGCTGGGGTTTGTGCTGACTTTTACATGACCCGAAGTGAACTGACCTCGTTGCCTGAAGCCGACCTTGCTGAGCCAGTTCTTGCCCTCTAGCTGATCAAGACTAAGATCAGAGCGCAGGACATCGTAAAGTTTTTACTACACACAAATATGCCTTATCCTACTCTTACCTGTTTCTGTTTCTTTCTTTATAGTCTATTTATGATATGGGTCGTGGCCTTTTTATTATGGGTTTGTTCGGCCTGTCTAAAGAAGAATGTTGGGTTTGTCCGATGATCGCTCATGGGCCGAACAATTGAAAAGTGGGTTTTACCGTCATGCTATACTTTTGGTGTGGATACATGTGATTGGACAGTTCGTAAATGTTAGGTATTTGTCTGGAATGTGATTTTTGGCATAAAAGGAATGACTTGCTTTGTAAAATTGAGCAGTCTTCTGAGAACTCATATCGTGATGATTTCTAGGATTTCTGTTACTGGCTGCAGTCAATAAATTCGATCTTTGACGTCACCACGAAGAGTCCCGTGTCTCTGTATTCTAAGACAGGTGAACCCGAAGACTTTGGGCGTGGCCCTGGCGCCGCCGGGTTCTAAATAACCCGGTTCTTCAAAACCTTTGTACAATTACAGTGTGAGTAAGAGCTAGCAGATTCAAAACATTATAGGTATCTTTGTGCTCAACATGCCTTGAGTAGTCATGGATTAGAATAATACATCAGTGGTGGCTCGATCCTCATGGAAGAACTAAGGACAGGCTAGATCAAAAATCTATAATTCTATCATATTCAACATACAAAAATGACGAGTACATGAGGGACAAATGATTGGCTGACCTGTGACCAATGTAGGCCCTGGAATGAAAGGATACGCTTACCCAAGCTGTGGCCATGGAATCTAATTTTACATTAGCATACCTTAAGATCCTACATAGTCCAAATTGTTCAAAATGGCCTTGTTTGAGGAGCCAAATGTGCATCAGTATGTTTCAGGTATTGGAAGGAGCAGGGGTTGTTCAACCATACAATATGAGTTGGGTGTTCTTGAATTACAACAGGGCCTTTTGCCACTTTGGGAAATCCTCATGGTGTGTGGGGAAGATGATCTAACAAATGTTATGTTCCCTAGGGATGTTGGAAAAGCAAGCACTGCAAAACGTTGAAGCAGCACATCAACCCCTATACTGAAGAATGGAAGCACATCGAATGGCTTGCTTACCTGAATCTAAATCACTGGCAAAGCTAAATAAACATTTTAAAAAATAAACCAGAAACTAGATAGCATCAGGGAAAATGATCACTAAACAGATAAAGGATTACTTGGGTGAAGGAAAGTAAAGTACCTTACACAAGGAAAGTAAAAGAGGAAAATGTCAAGATAATGGGTTGTGATAGCAACTTTGATTCATGATACAGAGGAAGCTCAAAGAAGTCTGCTCTACAATAATAAAAATGGCATTAATGATAACAACACATATAATGAGGCACAGTCAAAAGATGGTTTTAATCATCCCAAATGTACTTGCTGTTTTTGGGATAGGTATACTTTAGCAGACGTCCTGTATTTTCATGGGTAGGAAGAAGCCTTTCCCGATGGAACAGATGGCACATATAACATTAAATGCAAAATAGCGAATTATCCAGAAAGTCTGAATATATGCAGGTCGGTTGTACGGAGGATTGACTTCGGTATGAAATTGTTATGTTATGTTAAAATTATTTGTACAGCGCACGGACACCAGGCGGTTTCATGGCGCTAGGAGCGGAAGGACAATAATGAGAGGCGTTATTACTCATAGGCTTGCCGGAACAGATGGGTTTTCAGAAATTTCCTGAATAAAATGTAACTGGATGTTAATCTGATTTCATTACGAAGAGAATTCCATAACCTGGGGGAAAAAGATGAAAATCTGAGGCCACCGTGTTTTTTCCGTTTGAAGGCGGGGATGGAAAGCAGGTTATGGTGGGAGGAGCGGAGATCGCGGGAAGGGGCATACCGATGAATCCTTGAGGCGATAAAAACAGGGCCCTGACCAGATAGTGCCTTGAAGATGGTACAGCCAAGTTTGAAATTGCAGCGTTTGGCCACCGGGAGCCAGTGAAGGTTCTTCAACAGAGGGGAAACATGTTGGTGTTTGGGTTGGCGAAAAATAAGCCTGGCTGCTTGATTCTGTACCAGTTGTAAGCGGTGAAGCTGATAGGCTGGAATGCCAACATAAAGAACATTGGCGTAGTCGATGCGAGAAATGACCAGGGCCATGATGACAAGTGTGAGGGCCTTCGTAGTCAGGAACCTGCAGATTTTCCAAATTCTGCGAAGGTGGAAGAAGCATTAAGATGTTACTGCGTGGGGATTCATTGACAGGTCTTTGCATATAATGACACCAAGACTCTTCACGGAGTCTGCAGGATGGGGAGGAGTGCCCAGGGAAGATGGCCAAAAACTAGAGTTCCAAGGGTTAAAGGGCCCTCCGGTTAAGACAAGCTCGGTTTTGTCAGGATTGAGTTTTAGTTGGCTGTGATACATCCATTCCCTAATAAAAAGCATGATGGATTGGAAATTAGTGCTGGATTCAGTGGTGGAATCAAAGTTGAATACCAGCTGAAGATCATCGGCGTAATTGAAGATGGTAACCGGGCTATTGCAAAGGGAGACAATCAGAGGTTGCAAATACAGATTGAACAGGAGGGGCGATAGAGCGGAGCCCTGGGGGACCCCGCAAGTGAATCTAGTTTGTGTTGCTGAAAAGGTGGAAAGATGGACCGCCTGGGAGCGTTGGTATAAGAAAGATCTAATCCACTTCAGAGCCAGGCCCTGAATGCCCGCATTATTGACACGGTCTATCAGGAGTTCATGATCGACCGTGTCAAAGGCCGCTGATAAGTCCAAAAGCACAAGTGCTTGGGAGATGTTATTGTCAGCTCCATTCCTAAGCTCGTCCATCACAGCCACAATGACGGATTCAGTAGAGTGCGCCGGCCTAAAACCCGCCTGTTGAGAATCAAGGAACAGGGAGTTCTCAATGAATGAGCTTAGGCACTTTGTAACATGGGCCTCCAGTATCTAAGGGAGCAAGGAGATGGGTCAAACATTACTTAATACCGAGGGGTCTGCATTAGGCTTTTTCAAGATAGCAATAAGTGCGGCGCGTTTGTTATGTTATGTTATGTTAAAAGGTTTTCTACCGCGCACGGTCACCAATTGGTTTCATGGCGCTCAGAGACAAAGCAGAAAAGAAAAGCAGAGGGGTTTAATCATGAGCTAGCTGGAAAAGATGGGTTTTGAGAAGTTTACGAAAACAAATATAGTCTGGACACAGTCGGATAGTGGAGGGAAGGGAATTCCAGATGGAGGGGACGAGAAAAGAAAAACAAGAGCCGCCATGTTTTTTCCGTTTAAAAGGTTGTGAGCAGAGGATCGAAGATTCCTGGAGGGAATGTGGCGCTTAAGGCTGAGTGAGGTGAAGGCTGGAACAAAACCAATGAGTGACTTGAAAACAGTACATCCCAGTTTGAAAATGCATGAAAGTGTCTGGAACAATACTTGTGGCCAGGGATTTATTCAGGAGTGAGAGCGGGGGATCGGGACAAGAGAGGAAAGCCTCCTTCAGAATATGGGGGGGACAGCAATCATTAGGCGAGCCAGAGCCCACTTTATTCAGTAGAATCAGGAAGTCTGATTTAGTAATCTGAGGAAAGTGATCCAGTGAAAATGAGTTCTTACAGGGTGCAGCAGGAGGGACGGGAGAGGTAGGGGTAGGAATGTTATTCTTGATAGAGATAATTTTATTAATAAAGAAAGAATTTAGTGAGTCACAAAGTGTTTGTGAGGGGACAGATTTGACGATTACCCGATCGGATTGTGTGAGTTCATTAACAATAGAGAAGATGTCTTTCGCCTTTGAGGATGAGTTAATGATTTTTTGTGAGAAGTATGCTGTCTTAGTCTGGAGAATGGAGTTTTTATATTGTTTTAGCAAGGCTACGTATGCTGTTTTATCCTCAGGGGCATATGCGCGCCGCTAGCGGCGCTCAGCCTGCCGGAGTGCCAGTTTTTCTTTTTTAATTGTTCAGAGAACCAGCGTTGAGCGTCGTGGGGGCAAGCTGGGGAAACAGGGGCATATAATCCGGGGGACGGTAGAAGAGAGCACAAAAAAGGAGAACTTCAGAGAAGAAAATTTCAAAATAAGACTGTCGACCCGAGGAAGATTGACCCTTTCTAAAATGGTGAATTTATATTGTTGGCGAATAATGGCTGCAACTCCGCCACCCGATTTGCCCTGCTGCCTATTAGTTTGGAGTATGTAATACGCAACGGGTATTGCTGCTAGGATGTCGGGAGTGGAGTCGTCCGTCAGCCAGGTTTCCGACAGAAGGAGAATATCGATGTTGTTAGCATCTAGCAATTGAAAGATCTCAAGTTGATGTTTCACCATCGAATGAGTGTTCAGATAGGTAATAACAAGGGGGTCTGTGGCCGGGGGTTTAGGATCAGCGGGCGGCTGGGAGAGTTCATGAGGCAAAAAAGAGGCACTGGGAGCGTGTGAGACGAAGAGGACGATACAAGGAGCCAGGATACCAGACTTTATGGCGGCCCTCCTAGCGCTAGAGTTAATCTGCCCATTATGCTGTAGATTATAAAGGTCAAAGGAGGTATAGGTGGTCAATAGGGCATTATGACTGGCCCCTGGTCCCGGCTGGGCGCGGACGGGCTTGCCTTTGGCGCGCCGCCGGCGCGCCCGCTGCGCTCGTCTGCTGTGCCTCCTTCTAATCTCCATTTTATATAGTCTCAGTGAGGAAGAGATCGAGCCCGCTAACCAGCGGAAGTGAGGGAGCAGGCAGGAAGTTGTGATGCTCACTGTGGGACCCTCCGCTCAATCGGCACTTTGCCACGGCGGAACGGGGTCAGGAGCGAACAGTGCAAAAGTTGCCAGGTAAGTTTTAAAAAGTACAAGAAAACACACAATAAAAATGGCAACTTTACTCAGGCAATGATTTTTAACCAAATGATTTTTGAAAATACTTTAGCACATTATGCAAGCAGGCAGGCAAGAAGGCAGTTGGCACTTAGTAAAGAAAAGGTAGACACTGCGGCTGGAGTAGCATATAAATGATACACTGTTCTTTTTTTAGATAGCAAATTTAAACAAAACAATACTGGATTTTTCTCTTGAAGCACTACATTTTACAGACTATCATCTGACTTCTTTAAGCACTAAGTTAATAATAAATCAATTATTAAAATCGGCCATGAAGATCTGTGCCTTCAAGAGTGACCTGGCATCCATTCAAAGTGGCAGTCAGTGGAAGCTGAATGAGTGGTGGCTCACAGAAGAAGCCATTTCTACCTACCTCTCAGATAAAACGGAATCCTACTTCCAAGCTAATGTAGGACAAGGTACCTCCTCAGTGACTTTATGGGAAGAGTACAAACTGGAGATCCTTGTGCAAGCTATGGGCCGAATAACCTCATTGAAGAGGGGTAGAAGGGAAGTCATTCATCTCTTGAGTTAGAACTTAAGTATAGGTGCTTTAACAGCTATGATACATTACTGGTTCAAAAGGGTGCTCAAATCTCTCTCAGGCAGCCCATGACAGAGAAGGCCAAAAACTGCAGATTTGCTGTTCAGCGTTGTATCTATGACTGTGATGGCCAGGCCGTTAAACTACTTTACTGCTGTCTCTGTCATTATGATGAACCCTTCTAACATGTTAAAGAAATACGCACCAATGGCAGTGTGCTCCATATCAAAAATCTTGCTGCAGCTGAATCCTTCACTGTTTTCTATGAGTGTCTTTAAAGCCAGGGAGTCTCCGTACGCCTCTGCGATGGCAAGGGTAAGATCGGGACCGCTGATCTCCCAGCAATATCCGGTGGAGCGTGGTACGAGGCAGGGTTGCTCGTTGTCCCCGCTGCTCTTTGCGCTGGCGGTTGAACCCCTGGCGTTGTCGATTCGCACCGGGGCCCACTACGGAGGTTTGAGGACCCTATCGGGACAACAGTTTATTTCCCTGTATGCCGACGACCTGTTGCTTTTCCTGGAGGATGCTGAGGGGGCCTTGGCTAGTGCTGACGCTGTACTCACTTCTTTTGGTGAAAAATCGGGCCTCAGGGTGAATTGGTCGAAAACTTGCTTATTTCCAGTTCGCAAAGGAGAACCCCAGCCCGACACGCCTAGAGCGATCAGATGGGCACCCAGCTGCCTGAAATATTTGAGGGTTTACATTTACCACTGCCCTGCTGATGGTCTGGAGGGCAATATATCCCGTTGCGTTAGGGCACTAAAGGGTAGTATGTCCTTTTGGGCTACCCTGCCGTTGTCAGTGGCAGGACGTATAGCGCTGCTAAAGAATGTGGCGCTTCCCCGACTACTCTATTACTTCAGGACGCTTCCGATCTGGATCCCGCCTTCCGGGACCTGAAATCGCTAATTGTAGCCATTCTTTGGGGACCGGGCCGCCGTAGAGTTGCGCTTAAGACCTTGATGCGACCCAAAGCGGAGGGTGGGCTGGCTGTTCCTGATTTTGAAACATACTACTTAGCTGCCCAGCTGCAGACATACACTCAGGAGGTAGCGCGGGAGTTTCGGGGTCCGGAGGAGAAGCGGGGGCTGGGAATACCCAGACACGTTCTTTCTTATATTGCACTGCAGCAGAGGCTAGCGATGAGGGACCTCACACAGGAGGAACGTACTATCAGATCGTGCTGGAACCGCATGCAGCGCAAGACAGGAATGACCCGCCCCTATGCCCCCGAAATCCCATTGGGAATGCTCACAGCGTTACCACATGGTGGGGATTGGTCGCACTTACAAGCTTGGGAGGGCGCGGGCATACAGGTTATCGGTGACCTATACGAAGACGGAGTGTTGTTGCCCTTCCAAGCCATCTTGGACCGCTTTGACGTCCCCAGGGGCGATTTCCTGCTACACGCGGCGGTCACGAGGGCGCTCCAGACACATTGGCAGAGTGGTCTTGAAGAACCACGGACGTCTATGACGTGTCAGTATGTCATGATGGCAGCGGGAACGGTGAAGGCTGTCACGTGTTTGTACTCCAGGATGGTTAACGAGAGGCTGCCCCCATTGGGGACACTCAAGGCCAAATGGGAGGCTGATATAGGGAGAGACATCCCGGAGACCACGTGGGCCCAATTAATACGCCGCGCTTGGAAGAGCACGCGCAACGCTCGGTTCCAATTAGTCCACTTTTATATATTACATCGAGCATACCTGACCCCGGAGAAGATACAAAAGTACTTCGCCTCTGACACTGCGGCCTGTCCCAGATGCCGGACGATTGGAGCAGACCTACGCCACATGTTGTGGTCATGCCCCGCCTTGTCCTCCTACTAGACAATGATAGGGGACACCCTTACCAGTGTTACAGAGCGAACCCTGCAATTTGACATCGCAGTGGGAATTTTACATTGGTTCCCGCATACCCCCAAAACGAAAATTACCAGCAAATTCATCGACATGGGACTGCTCTTGGCGAAACGGGAGATAACGCGGCACTGGAAGGCACGAGTTGGTCCAACGGGCACTAAATGGCGCAGCGAGTTCCTTAAATGGGCTGAGGGTGAGAGCACCTTGAGATATCAACTGGCGAGGCGTCAGCAGAATGAGAGGGCGTTGGAATCAGCGCAAGCATGGGAAGCATTGGTGCAGGCATTGCGCGATCATAGCACGCCTAGCGACACAGACAGTGATGCTGGCGAGCAGCCTTCGTCCCCGTGATGCGACAGGTACATTGCATTTCCGCCAGACTGCGACATAGTTTCTTACCGTAGGCATTCTGATGATCTAACTATGCACCGATGGCGTGGGGGGGTAGAGGGTGGTTGAAAGAGGGAGGAGGGAGCACTTTCAAGCTTCCTAATATGCGTTTGCAGATTTGCCCCTGTTGTTCAGTCCCTGGACCTCTGGGCGGGTTTAGTAGAGTTTGAGGGGGGGGGGGTTCTTTCCTTTAGAAAAGCAGATGTGGAATTTTATTTAATGACTGGTCATGTCTGATTGCCCTCGGGTCCCATGCTCATCGTTCAGTTAAACAACGCCGCCCGACCCCCGGGTTGTGGGCTGAATGGCCGTGTAACAGCACTACCTTCACCGCGGTGCTACCGTCACCGTTTGCATTATTGTTGACCGATGAACATCTATGACCTTTATCTGCAATAAAAATATATTTACACAAAAAAAAAGCCAGGGAGTCTCCCTGACTCTGACTGACTTTGATTCTGAAAGGAAAGGGATTGCACACTGGCTAGAAAATGAATGAATCAGTAGATTTGTAGGACACTTCTCACCTGTGAAGGTACCCAGCTGCTGGCAGGGTTCAGTTGATTAAAAGAATAGCTGGGTCTTCAGGGACTTTCGGAACCCTGGAAGAGATGGGGAGGACCGTAGATGAAAGGGTAGCTCATACCATGTCTTCGCTGCTAGGTAGAAGGAGCAACCTCTGCTATGTGAGATGCAGGGGGTGAATGTTAGAGATAGAGACATGGAGCGGAGTTGTCTGGGGGGCGTGGCTTGAATGCCGATGTAGACAGAAGCGGTCCCCGGAGCTCCTCCGTGGCCGCCCTCCGTTTCCAGTGATCCTGTTGTTTTCCCTGGACCCCCGACACCGCATTCGGTTGCGGAACAGCCGGAGCACACTTGAGAGAGAGATCGGGGCAGTAGCGAGATCGGCACGGAAGAAAAGTGCATTTTCTCGCTCGCAGCAGCCCGCCTGACCGAGACTTCATAATGCCAGCCCTGCACGGACGAGCGGACGCCTGGTGAAGGGGACGGCTCCGGGGGCGTCGCAAAAGGGAATAGAAGCAGATTGGAGGCACACACGAATTCCCTGGATCCCAGGTGAGAGGCGACACCAAGAGACTGCAAGAGGGGTCGAATATTCCCTGACGGACCAGCTGCGACCGCCTGACCCCAACATGGCGTTATATGGGACACCGCTTGCATTGTGACGAGACCTCCCGCGCTTTGAAAGTGCATTTTCTCGCTCGCAGCAGCCCGCCTGACCGAGTCCTCAAAATGGCGGCCCTGCACGGATGGGCAGACACCTGGTGAAGGGGACAGCCATGGGGGCAACTCAAACAGAAATCGAAGCAACGTGGAGGCAGACACGAATTTCCTGGATCCCAGGTGAGAGGTGACATCAAGGGTCAGCACATACAAGTGGTGCACCTACATGGAGGCAGAGGCGGCAGATAACCGAGTTTGCCCCGGGGGTGATTGGCTGCCTGGCACTGCGAGGGCTACAGAAGTGACAAGGCCTCAGGGGGCATTGGTGGACACTCTACAATCCCTTCCGGACCAGAAGCTCACTGCAGGGCAACGCAACGAGAGCACAGTGTGAACCACCTCTGCGGACAGCCTTGGAGTACGGGGTGGCTGATTACGAGACTGGTGCACACTCTGGATAACTGCACCGTGTGCTTACTAGCTGAGAGGTACTTGGGACACACTCTCGGCTGGTTAAGTTCGGCTGCGGTATTGATTGTGCAGGGGACCTGAGTGAAGTGCACTCCGCCATCTGGGAGAGGCCACTGGGCCAGCGGTTAGTTGGTGTGAACTGTGGGGCGCTGTCCCGACAGGGGGAACGGCTCCGAGCCCCCTAACCAGTGAGGGGGAAGACTCATAGACTCCTCTGTTATTGCTAAACATTGTTGCCAGCGGATACCAAGATGGGCAGGGTCTCCAGAAGAAAGGGGTTTGAGGTTTTGCGGATAGAGGAGACGGAGCAGCTTGCGGATGAAGATGATGCTGCCACTGAGGGTCGAGAATTCAGGCAGTCTGGGGACCCTTCACTGGGAGAAATCATGCAGGCCATCATAGCCTCGAGGGAGGCTCTAGAGAAGAGGATGGAGACCATTGGCTCCTATCTCACCCTACTGAAGGACGACCACCGAAAACTCAAGGAGAGGGTGGCGACCAACAAAACCACCATGAAAGACATTCCGGACACGTTTACCGCCTTGCGAAAGTCGCTGACTGAGGTGGTGCATAGAGTTAAAGTGCTGGAGGTGAGGACGGAAGACAGTGAAGGGTGCAACAACCTCCGCATAGTAGGAGTTCCGGAGCGAGCAGATGTGGTACAGTTCTTGGAGGCATGGCTGAAAACGGAGGTGGCACCGGAGGGCGTATCACCATTTTATGCGCTGGAACATGTGCACAGGGTCCCAGCTCGCCCGCCTAAACCTGGGGCTCCACCCCGCCCAATGGTGGTGAGACTGCTACACTACCGAGATCGCAATTTCATACTGCAGAGAGCCCGGGAGCAACAGAATTTACAGATTGGGAACAGCAAGGTGATGATATTTCCGGACTATACTAGGGATGTAAAGCGCCAAAGAGCCTCCTTCCTGGCAGTTAAACAAAAGCTGTGCCAGCTCCATCTCTCCTACGCTATTCTGTTCCCGGCCTGACTACAGGTGACTGCTGAAGTAGACACACACTTCTTTCTCACACCGCAGGCCGCTTGGGACTGGTTGGAAACCCGGAGTGGCCCCGGTGCACGCACGCCGTAGGCGACCTCGCCCCGAGCACGTCTGTCCACCACATCGTCAGTACAGAGGCCCGTATCTCTCATGGAACGGTGCCAGGAGCGAGACAGGGCAGTTCTAGCAGTGGCAGCCATCAGCCAGGGCGCTTTTAGCCCAGCTAGCAGCAACTCGGAGCACGGGAAAAGTGTTGCAGAGAGCCCAAGTTCGAGTAGGGCCCAGGGGCTCTCAGACAATGAACTTCCGGCCTTTACTCCACTGACGGCGGATTGGATGTTTGGGTGATGGGGCTGCAGAGGCTGTGTGGAGAAGATGGTAAGGCGACTGCTGTGACCGTTGGGCCTATATACTCCTTTGACACGTGATTGCGGGCTGAGAGGAGTCTCCACAAGAACCATGGGGGCCCGGATAAATGTACTAGTTCTAATGGGGGGGTCGAGAGGGATTCTGGGGACATTGTGTGAGGGTCACAAGCCGCTTTCTCTTTATAGGTCTTTGTATGAACACTTCCATAGTTTGGATGGGGTTGCCTCGTTGGGTGCCTGTCCTGGGGAGGGGGAGTTGGGATCGGTTTACTTGTTGTTTCTATTTAAGGGGGACCAAGGCGTGTCGCGGGGGAGGGAGCTTCTGAACATCTTCAATGTCACTGCATGCAATGGGACCCCCATTAGGTTACATATGTCTCACGTGGAATGTACGGGGCATGCACACTATGGTTAGGCGCCACAAGATACATTCCTATCTGATCCGTAGGGGCATTCAAATTGCACTCCTTCAGGAAACCCACCTTCTGGCAAAAGAGGGGAAAGCACTACAGCGCCGCTGGAGAGGTCAGGTTTACTACACTGCATACAAGAGGGGGGTACTGATTTGGATAAAAGCTGATGTCCCATTCCAATGCGCAACACAAGTCATTGACCCTGAGGGCAGATACGTGGTGGTACAGGGGAAGTTAGATGGTAGGGACCTTACACTGGGGTGTGTATATGCTCCTAATGCAGACCAGCCAACCTTCTTCTCCCTATTATCACGGAAACTAGCACCGCCCTCACGGGGCCACTATTACTAGGAGGCGATCTTAATTGAGTTGCGGATGTCACCTTAGATCGTTCCCACTCCCCCTACTGCGCCGGCGCACAAGCTAGCAGAAGTGCGTCATAACTGGCAACAGAAATGGGGATTAATTGACACCTGGCGGGCCACTGACCAGAGATTACTCCTTTTTCTCTGCCCTCCATGAGTTACATGTCCGCCTCAACACCTTCTTATGCTCACCGGACATTCATGGGGAGATCAGCAGCAGTGAATACCTCACTAGGACGATTTCGGACGATTTCGGACCATAATCCAGTCTTAGCACAGTTGGTATGGTCGCGAGTACGCCCCAAGATTCCCACCTGTATGATCAGGTTTTTCGCACCACTATTGCAACGGATATTACGGAATACTTCAAGATTAATGAGGGAACGGCCACGTCAGTGAATGTGGAACGGGACGCCTGTAAAACAGTAATTAGGCAAAGGTGCATTTCTGCTGTGGCTGGAGTTAGAAAGGTCCTCCTTCAGGACATACAAAGAGATGACGAGCACTTGTGTAACCTGGAGAGGGAATGGCCTGAAAATCCGGCCAAACATGGTGAACTGTTAGAAGCTAGGGAAGCAGTGGCCACCAATGTGGAAAGCCTGCGTTGTTGTGATTATAAAAAATATGTCACACTGGCACATTCTGAACGGGATAAGTCGGGAGCCCTCCTAGCTTGGTTGGCTAAATCTGGCTCGTCGTGGTTCAGTTATACTGAAGCTGCGAGATCAGATGGGGGTCACCCGCTTTGATCAGCAAAGGGGGATCAACTAACTATTCTTTGATTATTACACGGAGCTTTATCGCAGCCGAGTAATCCCCTCTGAGGAAGAGCTACAAGAGTTCACGCAGGACGCTGGCCTGCCAGTGCTGGGCGAGGAGGAGGCGAAATTGTTGGGGCGGGACATTGAAGTAAGGGAGGCAAAAGTATGGCCCGTAACAAAACCCCAGGCACGGATGGCTTACCAGTAGAATTTTATCTCACTTACACTGATCTGCTTGCCCCCCACCTCGCGCACCTATATAATGAGGCTAGGAGAATAGCCAGGTTGCCTGACTCCACTAGGGAGGCGATCATTATTCCCTAATTTAAACCGGGCAAACACCTTGGAATAGAACGCTTATCGGCCTCTATCCATGATTATTTTTTTTTTTAAAACATAATTTTTATTGCAGATTCAACGTATCACATTAGTTACATAGGGTCACTTCTCTTAATTCTCACTTTCGTCCGTGTGCATCCTCATTCTTACACAGCCTTGAGGCCCACAACCCGGAGGTCGGGCGGCGATTAACATAAAAACTTTCCAATTCCCGGTAATATGTAGTCGGTGTAACCCTCCCCCTCAATTATGTGCTTGTCTGCTTTTCTGTGGTTCCCCCTTATAAACTCCCCTAACCCCTGCAGAATGTCCCCAACTCACCCCCCCTCCCTCCCCAAATGTCCACCACCCACTCAGGAGTATTCAACTCTTTCTCGTCCATGGGTTCTATCAGGAATCACTATCTAGTTTCTACCTAATTTTGTGATGTCCTCGGTGCTGTGCTAGGACCTTCCTCAATGTCCTCTAATTCTGCCTCTTCTTCTTGGAGTGCATTGTCCCTCAGGGCTTGGACCAGTGTCTCCCATGCCGCCGCAGTGTCTAATGCCCTATCAGTCGGTGTACGACGCGCCATCTGGTATCTGTGTGTACTATCACAAGTGGCCCATTTCAAGAACTCATTGGCCCATCTCCTATGTGTGGGACTTACTCTCGCCTGCCAGTGGCGTGTGATTTCCCTTTTGGCTACCAGCAAGCCCATGTCTATAAATTTGCTCGTAGTTTTTTTTTAGGCGTGTGGGGAAACCAGTGCAACAAGCAGACCGCCATATCATATTGGACTGTCCTCTCCGTCACCTCCTGTAAAGTGTCGCCCACCTCTTGCTAGTATGCTCGGAGACCAGGGCAGACCACAACATGTGCACCAGCTCCGCTCCCTCGGAAGCACATCTCGGGCAGCTAGCAGTATCCGCCCGAAGTATTTCTTCATTTTCCCCGGTGTCAGATACGCCCTGTGCAGTACATAAAAATGGATCTGCTGAAAGCGCGCGTTTCTCGTACTGTTTCTGGCTCGTCTCACTAAACCGGCCCAAGTTGTTTCTGGGATCTCCCTCTCTAGGTCAACCTCCCATTTGGCTTTCAGCGCCGACAGCGGTGGCAAATTTCCCCGCAACATTCTCGAGTACAGACAAGTCACTGCTTTATAGGTTCCGGCTGCCATCATGGTATATTGGCAGGCCATAGTTGTCTTCGGCTCCATAAGACCTTCCCTCCAATGCGCCTGAATGGCTCTAGTCACTGCGGCGTGCACCAAGTACCCTCCCCTAGGCAGCTCATATTTTTCTTGTAACTCCTGATACGGGATCAGCGCCCTCTCCTCGTAGAGGTCACCCACCACTTGTACCCCTTCTTCTTCCCAGCTCTGCAGTTGGGACCAGTCTCCCCCGTGGGGGAGTGCTGTTAGCATACCTAAGGGTATCTGCGGGGCGTATGGGTGTTGCTCTCCCGCCCGACGCCGAGATCGATCCCAACAGAGTTTGAACGTTCGTTCCTCGGGTGTCAGATCTCCCCGTGCTATTCTCTGCTGCAAAGCTATGTAAGCTAAAACGTGGCGCGGAGTGCCCTTATCCCTTCCGCTTTCCGGGCCTCGGTATACTCTCGCCACCTCCTGTGTAAAGATCTGCAGTTGTGCAGCCAAGTAGTAGAGTTCAAAATCGGGCGCCACTAGGCCACCCTCATCTTTCGGTCGGGTGAGTGTCGCCAGGGCAATCCTACGCCTACCTGTCCCCCATATGAAGGAGGTCATCTGGGATTTCAACTGAGAGAAGATGGAGCGAGGAATCCAAACAGGGAGGGTACGAAAGAAATAAAGGAGGCGCGGCAGGGCGACCATTTTCAATAATGAAATGCGCCCCGTGACTGTCAGCGGTAGCGTGGTCCAAAAGGCCATACAGCCCTTCAGCGCTCGTATGCATCTGCCTATGTTGCCCTCCAGCATGTCCTTCGCCTCGTGGTATATATACACCCCTAAATATTTCAAGCAGACAGGCGCCCATCTAAGCTCTAGTCGGTGATCGGGCCGTGCTGTGTTCCGCCTCAGGGGGAACAAGCAGGTTTTCGGCCAGTTGACCTTCAGTCCTGACAGTTCCCCGAATCGCTCCAGTAAGCGTTCCGCACCCTCCAACGCTTCCGTCCCATTTTCCAGGAATAACAACAGGTCATCCGCATATAAGGAGATGTACTGTTGCCCTCCTCTGCTATCTATTCCCCGAAAATGTTTCCCCGTGCGGGCTTCAGCCGCAAGGGGTTCGATCGCTAGGGCGAACAAAAGGGGGGACAGAGAGCAGCCCTGTCGGGTACCCCTTTCCACCGGGTACTGGTGCGAAACGAGAGGCCCAATCCGCACTCTAGCTACAGCTGCCGTGTACAAAACTTGCGTCCATTTGATATATCCTTCCCCCAGTCCAAAATGCCCCATGACCTTATATAAATAAATCCACTCCAGGCTATCAAACGCCTTCTCAATATCTACCGACAATACCAGGGGCGTCCGGGTTTCCATGTGTGGACTTTCAACCAAGCGTGAGAGTCTCCTTATGTTTGTCGTTGTGCTCCGAGCAGGTATAAACCCCGACTGGTCCTCGTGGACTAATTCTGGCATGTGCCGTAGGAGCCTCTCTGCCAATATTGAACTTAATATTTTATAGTCCGTGGTCAACATGGATAGCGGCCTATAAGAGGCCGGGTGTTCGCTCCCTCTCCCCGGTTTTAGTAGTGGAATCACCAAGGCCTCTCGCATGGATAGGGGCAATTGTCCGGACTTTCTAGCCTCGTTGTATACCGTCTGTAGCCTAGGCGCCAATAGGTCCATATATGTACTATAAAATTCAATGGGTAGTCCATCCAGGCCCGGCGTTTTGTTACGAGCCATCCGTTTAATTGCCCCTCTGATCTCACCTAGTTCTTCCTAGTGCGGTCGCCTGTTCCTCCTCTAAGTGTGGTAACTGAAGATCCCCAAGAAAGGCGTGTATGTCGTCCTCCCGCCCAACTAGCGCACTGCTATAAAGGGCCGTGTAATAGCTCTGAAAACAGTCCAGTATCCCCATCTGGGAGTATTGTAATTGACCCTCTGCCCCTTCAATCGCTAGTATCGGAGAGTTACGCCTGGCAGGATTAGCTAGCCACGCAAGCAACGCTCCAGCCTTGTCTCCCTCAACATGGGCCCAAAGCAAATATGCCTTATAATCGAAGCTACGGAGGCGTTCCACCTCCACTGCCACTGCCTCCTTAGCCGAATGGACCGCTTCCTGTAAGTCAGGGCGCCCCGGTCCAGCCCGCTCAGCGTCCCTCAATGTAGAGTCCGCCTTTCGTAGATCCTCTAGCAGTGCCCGTCTCGCGCCCGCGTGTTTCCCTATGCACTGGCCCCTAACCACCACCTTAAAGGCGTTCCACTACATCGCCCTGGAAGTCGTGGACCCCTCGTTTTCCCGGAAGTAGTGGGTAATTCCCTCCTCTAGGTCCGCTCGAAAAGGCGGGTCTTCTAATGTCTCGGGGCGCAGTCTCCAGGTCGGGATCCACGATATCTCCAAGACCCAGCCCAGTCCCAGCAGCAACGGATTGTGGTCCGAAATTGTCCTGGTCAGGTATTCGGTTCTGGCCACCGCCTGCCCGACCTCCCTGGATCACAACATCGTGTCAATTCGAACATGTAGGTCATGGAGGCTCGAAAAGAACGAGTAATCTCGCTCCGCAGGGTGTTGCATGCGCCATGCATCCACCAAACCCCTTCGTTCCTGCCAATCGAGTCTACCTTTCGTGAGGCGGTGAACTGGGGAATCTGCCAGAGGTGGGTGGGACCTATCCAGTGTCGTGTCCGCTACTGAGTTGAAGTCCCGCCCAATTAAGATCGAGCCTTTCAGGAAGTGTGCCAGTGACCCCGATAGCCTAGTGAAAAAGGTCACCTGATCAGTGTTTGGCGCGTAAACGCTACACAGTATAATGTCCCTGCCCCTCAACTTGCCCTCCACTGCCACATAGCGTCCCTCAGGGTCTATAATGTGCCTGGACGCCTGGAACGGGACCCCCGCCCTGATCCATATCAATGCCCCCCTAGCAAAAGCTGAGTAAGCAGTGTGAAATATCTGGCCCCTCCACCTCTTTTGTAGCGCTAACCCTTCCTGTTTTGTGATATGCGTCTCCTGCAGCATAGCAATGTGTACCCCTCGACAGACCAGATAGGCGTGTACTTTATGTCTCCGTGCCATTGAGTGCAGCCCCCGCACATTCCAGGTTATACATCTCACTTCATTGGTGCTAGTCATTATCCCATAGTCCGTAGTTCAATTTCTGTCGTTGACCAGTGTCTTCGTGAGTGGTGGAGTCTCCCCGACTAATCTTCCAAACGTCAGACATAGCATTTCCCCCCCGCTTCTGCGCTAGCCTGTGCCACAAAGTCAAAACAACCCCAACAATACCCTCTACCACCCCCCCCCAGAATAGGCCCTAATGTCAAACAATCAGTACCCATCCAAACTAGTCCAATCCCCTCAACTGCCAGACTAAGTCACGGTCGTAACCGCAAGCGCCTTAAGAGCAATCGGGTTGTGGCTAGGTCCGAAGGTAGAAACAACCACCCTCCCCACCCCCACTTAGTAGCAGCGGTCCGAACAGCCATTTTGAGCCCCCCCACAGCAATACCTCATACTTCACGCCATCTTTCCTCTGTAGGAGTGACCTTCTAGTGTCCGCTGCATATCAAATGTTCAGGATCTCCCCCGAGGTCTGTGGAGTCACCAGCGGGCCCTTGGTGCTGCATGTCTCTGAGGCCTCCGACTCCGACTCCGATCCTGTGTCCTTTGTCTCCGAGTGCGAACCCCGCTGCGATTGGGAGGCGCCTGCACTCGATATCGATTCAACTGCCAGCAATGCAGCCTGTTTCTCCGCCTCTGTTTGAGACACCGACGGATTTTTCGAGCCTTGTTGTCGCCATCGCAGCCTCTGTGATTTCCGCGTCTGTGTCCTTGCCCGCTCCCGCTCCTCCCGGACTCTGGCGCCGTCCGTGCCAGCTTTATACGTTTCCCACCAGTCCCAGGCATCCGCCGACGTAGGGAAAAAGTGCATCGTATCGTCCAGAACAACTCTCAATTTGTCCGGGAAGAGCAGGGAGTATCGAATTCCCTCATTCCGCAGTTCTCGTTTTATGGACAGAAAAGAGCCCGCAACCTCTGCGTCTCAAATGTATAGTCCGGAAACAAAGTCACCTTGCTGTTTGCTACCTGGAACGGCCCCGTTTCTCGGGCTCGCTGGAGCAAGAGGTCCCTGTCTCTGTAATGTAGCAGCTTGGCCACTACTTGTCTCGGAGGCAAACCTGGTTTGGGGGGCCTAGCCGGGACTCGATGAGCACGTTCTAGGGTGAAGAATGGCGATAGTCCCTCCGGAGCTACCCGAGTCTTAAACCAATCGTCCAGGTAACCTACCATATCCTCCCCCTGTTTTTTCCAGCAGACCCACTATTCGGACGTTACTGCGGCGGCTTCTATTTTCGGCATCCTCGGCCCTCCTCTCCAGCGTTTGTATCCTCTCCAAAGCGTCCGATAGCCGTGCTTCCATGGTTTTGTGGGCCGGGGCTAGGGTCTCTAAAGTGTCTTCCGTTTCTTTAACTCGATCCTTAAGTTTGTCATGATCAGCCCGCAGGAGCCCCAATCCCGTTACCACCTGCGCAATGTCCTGCTGCAAGGCCTCTTTGGTTGCTGCGATAGCCTCAAGGATGCGGTCCTGAAGTTGCTGTGGGTCCGCTGGTCCCGCAGTGCCCCCCTCTGAGGAGTCAGTGGACGCGGCCCCCTCAGGCTTGCCTTTGGGTTTCCCCATGGCGTGATGGCTGTAGGCGCTCTGGTGTCCGCCAGCCGCGGTAGTTACCTTCCGTCTGCCACTACGCACTCCTCTCCCCCCTCAGCTCGCCAGCACCGCAGCCGGCGCGTCACCAGGGGGGGGTCGTCCACTTCCGCAGGCTCATACAGGGCTTCATGCTGTTCTTTATGGCCGTCTCTGGAGCGGTGGCAGGTCCTGTACGTACGTTTCAATCACTCCCCTCAGCGAGTCTTCCCACGGGGTTGCAATGTCCCTTCTCTGCACATGTACGGTTCCGCTCGCACCCCCGTCCAATGCTGCGACAGGATCACAGGGCCCAAGTCACAGTCCTGTCGCGTCTGGGGTCTGCACTCCAATGGCGTCTCCGCAGTAGGGCGGCTCGTCGTGCATCCGCCACCAGCTCTCCTCCAGGGCCGCGCACCAGGGCAGAGGCGGCGCCGCAGCCGATTCCAATTCAGGTCGGGCAGCTAAGCTCCCGTCGTCGGAACCACACTGCGCCCCCAGGAGAGCAGCCAAGCCCCGGATAGCGCCGACCAAGCCCGCCGAGCTCCCACTTCTCTCCAGCGCGGGCCAGGGACCACAAGCCACCTCCGGGGCCAAGGCCGCGAGTTCCTCCCACTGCTGCAGGGCTTCACCTGAGATATCCGGGTCACAGGAGCAAGTCTCCGCGTAGACCTGCATGGCTCGGGCGCAGCTCTCGCGAGGCCAGTTCACCCAGCCTCTCCACTTGGTCCTCCACCAACTACCAGGGATCACTGGGCCGCCTCTGGTTCTCCGAAAGCCCCCAGGGCCGGTGTTTCAGGGCAGAGCCTCTTCCGTGTCCCACTGGGCTCCTTCTTCCTCAATGTGGGCGGCGGACTCCGCACCAAACGCGGTGCCCCCTGTTACAGCATACCGGCCCCTTGCTTGCTTCCACGCCTTGCAAAGAAGGTCACCAGGCGCCACTTCCGGCCAGGGCCGGCGTGTCCGTACACCGCTCCGCACTCTTTGGGAACCGGGCGCCCCACCGACCCCCAGGGAGCTCTCGATCGTTCTTCGTCCGCGTGGGGGGCCGTCACCGCCTCGATGAAGCTCCAGCCGGCCAGGGAACGGATAGGGTAGCAGCCGTCTCCGCCTCCAGGCACCTCGCGACACCCTTTATCGGCGTTGCGGCGCCAGAGTCCCTGCTCGATACAAGCCGAGGCACGGCAATCCCTACAGTCAGCACTGGACTCGCCACCACTCCGCTCAGCCTCTCGCGCTGCGGGCAGGACGCTTCCCCAGCTGCTCAGCCGACAACGAGGTACCTCCGTCGCAGCGGCGCCGCGCCATCGCCTCCGATCTCCGCACCAGCCGCCATTTTGTGCCCCTCCGTGTTCTGACCCGCGGTGGTCCTGTGCCTCGCAGGCAGGCTGACACCCCGCTTCTCCGTTCGTCCGAGGCTGCAGTTACTGTTCGTATTGCCTCCGGACTGCGTGCGGAGGCTCCTGCGGGTGTCTCCGCTCCTTTTAGCAGGATGATTGCGGGGATCAGGCGCGGAGCTCCAAGCTCACGCCGCCATTCCCTTCGGCTCCGTAGCCACGCCCTCAGCCTCTATCCATGATTACAAAATTCTGAGCAGGATACTGGCCACCCGACTGCTCCCCCACATGCCTACCCTCATACATGCCAACCAATCTGGGTTCATCCCAGCTCGCAACACAGCGCTTAATATACGAAGGCTCTTACATATATTGGAGGCGGATTCCTACAATGTGGGCTCCGCCGCGATTTTTTGCAATTGACATATAGAAAGCCTTCGACAGCTTGGAGTGGGAGTACCTATTCCATGTGATGCGACAAATGAGCCTCGGCCCTGACTTCGTGAGGTGGACGGCCCTTTTATATGCATACTCGACCGCCAGGGTCAGGACGGGTGGGGTGATCTCGGAGGCATGCAGGGTGGGGAGGGGCACGTGACAGGGATGTCCCCTCTCCCCATTATTATTTGCTATGGCAATAGAGCCCCTGTCGGCACACACTAGATCGGCACGGGCGTACCAGGGCCTCGAAATTTATGGGCAGGTCCACCATATCGCACTCTATGCAGATGATCTCTTACTGTTCCTAGCGGACTCAGGCGAAGCCTTATTGGGAGCAAAGTCCCTGCTGCGGGCCCTAAGCATAGTGGCTGGCTTAAAAGTAAATTGGGCGAAATCATGTCTCTTCCAGGTGCGCAAGGGCAGACCAGGTCCCCAGACTACAGAAGGGGTGAAAAGGGAGGAGAGATGTTTGCCCTACTTAGGTTCGCTTATTTATCACGAGCAGGAAGATATTCTTGAGGGGAACGTTGGGGGCCAGGGCTAACTTCGACTTCTGGGGAACCTTGCCGTTATCAGTGGCGGGACTGGTGGCGCTTCTTAAAATGGTGACCCTACCGCGTCTACTATATTACTTCAGGGCCCTGCTGAACTGGGTTCCGGCAGCCTATTTTAAACAGCTCAAAGCGATGATCACCTCTTTTTTGTGGGGGAAGGGCAGACACAGAGTAGCCCTAGACACACTCATGAGACCCCGAGCGGAGGGAGGGCTGGCGGTCCCGGATTATGAAATGTATTACCTAGCAGCCCAGCTTCAGTGGCTCACACAGTGGGTGGCGAGGGCCACTAGAGACGAGGGAGGACCCGGAGAGATGTGGGGTCCTCTGATGGCCCTATCCCGCATAGTGCTATGGCTCCTGCTCAGGCCTCACACCTTACCCTGGAGTTTGCCACAGCCCGGAAATGCTGGAACAGGTACCTGCGAAGACTGGCTATAGGGACCCCCTACGCACCTGAAATACCACTGAGGATGTGCAGGGCCCTACCACATGGGGGCAACTGGCATAGATTAGAGACCTGGGAACAAAAGGGGTTAATGATAATGGGGGACCTTTATGAGGAGGGAGCCCTGATTCCTTTTGATGACCTATGAGCCCGATATCATCTACCAGGTGGTGACTTTCTACAATACACTGCTCTTACGACAGCCATTAGAAAACACTGGAAAACGGGCCTTACAGAGCCACCCACTTCCATGGGGTGCCAATATGTAGGGATGGCAGCGGACACCATAAAAGCGGTTACATGTCTCTATAGGCGCACAACACAAGAATCCCTTTCCCCTATGATAGCCCTGAAGCTTAAATGGGAAACAGACATAGGGAGGGACATCCATGATGCAGCGTGGAGCGAGATTGTAGAGAGGGCCTGGAAAAGCACAAAAAATGCGCTATTTCAATTAGTGCATTTCCACATCCTCCAAGGAGCATATCTGACACCAGGCCGTTTGCACAAATATTTCCCGACCCAGTCAGCGTCCTGCCCACTGTGCGCAATAGCTGAAGCGGATTTTAAACATATGCTGTGGGACTGCCCATCTCTGGACCTCTTTTGGAAGGAGGTGACGGCCTTGCTGATAGATATAACTGATAGAGACCTACAACCCTCCATGGCACATTGTATACTACATTGGTTCCCCCACACCTCAAAGAACAAAATCACTAGCACATTTATTGATTTGGGGTTCCTTTTGGCCAAAATAACTATAACCACCCATTGGAAAGTGAAAAAGGGTCCTAGTATAGAGAGTTTCAAGTTTCAAGTTTTATTTTAATTTGCTTTGGTACTCCACTGAGGAACACAAATATTATACAGATAAGATTTAATTACTACAACGTTTAAAACTCTCATGTTAGTACAAAGATAAAAAGGGTTTTAAAAATGTATAAAATTTATAACATACTAGTTCATTCGGGGGAGATTTGCATGTGATAATCAATTCCTTTACGGTGGTAATACGGCATCTGACATATATGGGGTACAGATGTTTTGCCCTTGCCGCTACTACTTTTGGATTGGGACAGGTGAACAGTAAACGCTCTAAGTCTTGCTCCCCGCCATTACATAGGCTGCATAATGTGGTTTCGTTTGGATGCCATTTCGCTGTTATAGTTTGGACGGGTAAAATGCCCAGCCGAAGCAAGATAATTGATCTCCTAGCGCCGTGCGTGAGATTAAAATCCATATAATTCTGCGTTTTCTTGAGTACCACTGTTTCTGTAATGTTTTTATATAAAGTTCATTTGGCGCAATGCGAGGAGTCAAGTTCAAAGCTAAGTCTTGGGGTATAGCATTTCAGAAAAAGTTTCAATTGAGATGGTGTCCAAGTTAGCAGCAGATTGTCATTAATATCCGCCGATTTAAAGGCAATAGACATGTTTTTGAATAATACATGTTTCGATGAGTCGGAGTCAAAGGTCTCTGCTTTGAGCAGGGAGCGAAGAGTCCCATCCTTCGCATGTAGCAGGTTGTATGCCCACCTAATCACGTTGGCGAAACCTTTAGAGTAAGAGCTCGTGAGTGAAAGTTCAAGGCGGAGAGCTTGTACTGGGATAGATTGCGATACCTTTAACATTCTCCTTAGTATTTTTCCTTCTTTTAGGTCCAGGAATGACCACTGTTTGATTGGAATGTATTCCAAGGCGTATGATAGAACTGAAGGTATCTTCACACTGTAGACTTTTAGCAGGGAGGAGAAGTGTCTATTTCCAGAGGCCGCGTATAGTTTTTGCAGAGCTCCTGCATGTACCACGGATTTCCTGGACAGGTTTAGAAGCTGTTGATTATTTTTTTAGAGACTTAGTAAAAATCCTGCCCAGGTAGGTGTAGTCCTCAACCTCTTCAACTTTTTCGTCGCCCAGTCTCCAACAGTATTTGCTGCTTTTTTTCCTCCCTGAAAAAGAGACTATTTTTGTTTTGGTTAAATTAGGAATTAAATTTTTTTCCTGGGTATACTTATGCAGGGCATCCAGATCGCTTTGCAGACCAAAGGGGGTTAAGTCCAGTACTATAATATTGTCTGCATATAGTAGGGCATGTATATTTTGAGCTGCTACCTTTGGTGGGAAGCTTCGCACTTGTTGTAGACGCTGCGGTAGATCACTGAGATATAATGAAAACAGCAAGGGGGCAAGGAGACATCCTTGCTTAAGTCCATTTGGCGTAGGGATCGGGTTGGTCAGGCCCTTTTCCCTTCCCATTTGAACTTGACACCAGGTGTCTGTGTGCAGGGCAATTATAATTCGTAGTAGCTGTTCTGGGATTCCTAATTTCCTCAGTTTATTCCATAGCAACGCTCTGTCCACTTGGTCGAACGCTGTTGTAAAGTCAATATATGCTGCATACACAGGCTGGGATTTAACTACCACATATTTGTCAAGGATAGTTTGCAGCATCGCGATGTTGTCTATGACTGAGTGCTTTGGCCTGAAGCCTGCTTGGTAGAGCGGAATCAGTCCCAGTGAGAATGCCCACTTTTTAAGTTGGTCCAGGACCTCTGCAGCAAAGATCTTTCCCGTGGCGTCCAATAGCACTATTTGTCTATAATTGCCAGGTTGGTGTCTCGGTCCCTTTTTATGTATTGGTACTACGATGCTCCCCTTCCATGATTTTGGCATTTCCCCTGTCTTGAGAATGAAATTAAAAAGGGGAGAAAGCACCCTACTCCATCCCTTAGGGTCAGCCTAAAGAACCATGATTGGAATTTGATCTGGGCCGGTGGCTCCTGTTGATCTTGCCTTCCTTATGTGCATTTCCGTAGAGAAGGGGGAAGCAGTTCCAATGGGCGAGGGGTTTCCTTCGCAATTACTTGTGGTTTTACTAGACATTTCATAGGTTGTATTTAATTTATACAGGTTGGTTATATATAATTCCCATTCTTTAGGGGGAACTGGGATAGCTTGCAGGGCCTTTTTTGTGCCTGTCTCTTTTGCAATTAAGGACCAGTAGGTGCGTTGGTTATACTGCTTTACTGCTATCCGCAGATCGACCCAGTTTTTATCTTCTGCAGCACTTTTTATTCGTTGTTTCTCCCTCTTGAGTTGATTCTTCAATTTGTTTATTTCTGCCTGTCTTGGTATTGAGAGTTCCAGGAACTGTGCTCTTATCAGTTTGTTTAACATTTTTGCGGTTGTAGATGACTTATTAGCTAGTATAGAGAAGTGGAAGGCAGAATTCCAAAAGTGGGCTGAGTGTGAGGGAACTATCCGATTACAAATAGCACGCAGAACGGGCAATAAGAAGGCGTTGGAGAGGGCGAAACCCTGGGAGAGGCTAGTTCTGGAACTTAGAGCCCCTGAGGATGCAGATGATGATGTCCTAGCAGTTGGTCCCGAGGCCACCACAGCTTAACAAAGCAGTCGGGTGGATCACACTCTACCTTATCGGCACAGAGCTGTACTCGGCCCATATGTGGGATGCTTGACACCATAGCTTTTTCGTTGTTCCCGTTGCATAGAACACTCATGGAATTAGCCTCCAAGGCAGTAGTGAATGCTCCAGAGTGACATGCCTGGCAGGGTGGGGAGGGAGGGGGGGTGATTGGGGGTAATCGAGTTGGGGTTGGGATTAGGGTCAGTTGGGTACGGACAGTAGAGCGGCACCCACACACAAACTGCGCCAGGACTGGAAGTTTTAGACGGCCGCAGACTCGCGACAGACCTAATTGCATAGGCAATCCTGAATGCTTATTAAGATCACTGGGGTATGTTGTTGTACAAGTTTGTCTTGGCTCTTAATTGTGCTGAATTTGCGAGATTGCAGCAAAACAATAAAAATTATGTTAAAAAAAATGGAGCGGAGTTGTCTGGTGGGCTATTGGAAGTTCAAGCAGTGGTTCAACAAGCAGGTCCATCCGTAGTTGGGTAGAACCTTGTATGCATGGGTCAGGACTTTGAACTAGCATCTTTTCTGTACAGGGAGCCAGTGGAGCTCCCTGCGGTAGGGGAGGATGCGGGTTTGTCTAGGGAGATCCAAGACGAGTCTGGCTGGGATGTTCTGTAGTAGTCAGAGGAGGTGAGCTGCGATCCCTGCGTAAAGAGCGTTGCAGTAGTTCAGTTATCTGGAAATGAGAGCCTGAGTGATGGTGCGTCTGGAACTTTGTGGTAGCCATTTGAATTAGGAGAATGAAGATGCAGGAGGAGGAGACGGAGTTGGCCTATATCATCATGGTGAGCTTCCTGTCCAGAATGATGCCTAGGTTAACAGCGTGGTAAGAGTGGGTAGGAGGAGGTCCGAGTGCTGAGGGCCACCAGGATGCGTCCCATGGGGAGCATATGTTTCAGAAAATCAAAAACCTCTGTCTTGTCCGTGTTGAGCTTCAGTATGTTTCAAAAGGTTGGTCGGGATAGTCAAAGTATTTAAATACACATAGGTAGGGAAGTGTGTAGAGCAAAGAATACAGATCACCACATATTCAAAATTAAGTTCAACAACATTTTGGGAATTTAATTTCCAAATATTACCAGCATAAAATGCAATTAGTATTCAAAGCATTCATTGGTAGTTATGCATTACATATTTTTAGTGCTCATAGGTGTAAGAAGCGAAGGGATTTTGGGGTAGTGGTAGTGAGTTGACAAGTGAGGGACAGGGTAAAGGTGTTTGTGACATGGAGTAAGATACACAATATATACAAATAGACCTTCACAGCCTATGCTCAGTCAGTTAGTTCCTATATATACATTGCTCAAGGGTACATTTGCATTCAATACATTTTAATTCAATGAGCATGTAGAAGTTTGAGTAGGACGGTCTACGTTTCGACCCCAGTGGAGATGAGGGTTAGTGGTTGCCTCACAGCGGGGGCTTCATCGGGACAGTAGAGCACCTATAAGTGACAGGTAAAGTTCAGTCTCTGATTATACTATGCTTGGATGTGGCAAAATGTTAAGGTAGGTAGATGTTAATGGTACCTACTTGTGTGTTAGGAAAGACAGACAATGTTCATTCCTAGGTGGGCTGTCGCGGCGCTCCACGATTACTAAAAATGAAAAGACATACTGAGTGATGGTGCATGTCAAAAGTGGATTAGCCAAGGTTTGGGAAAAACCAAGGGGTGGTTTACTCACATAGATAACTGACATGGGGAATCGATCTCCCAATGTAGACAATGGTTAATCCAGAAAATAGAGTCTGTAAGAAGAAGGGATATCAACTTAAGTGAAAACAGTCCAGTTTGTAAAAATTTGCGCTAGCGCTGGTAACTGGGTGTGGCATGATGAGAACCTGGAGGGCCCTGCTTATCCTAAAGATCTATCACATGGCGTATGTCATATGCAGGAGAAATGGTTGTAAAATTTAAGACCAACACAGCCTGAAGCATTATACAAAAGGTAAAAAGGCCGTCATTGGATCGCGATGTGTGCAGGAGAAAATGAAAATGAAATGCGGGCAGCCGGTGGAAGACGGCATTCATACGTGAGAGTACTGTGCCGGCAGACAGATTAAGCCCACAAACCTGTAAAAATGTACGTAGTAATATACAGCATTGTGGAAGGGATCTTAAAAAAGTATCTTACAAAAGTAGGAACGCGGGCGGAGGTTAATGCTGATAACGTCCGTGGATGCGTTTGGTGCGGTCGAGGAGTAAAGCCTGCATCCGTTTACAAAAAGCAAAAATGCCTGACATGGATGGCGTCAGAGGATGTAATTTGATTAAGTTAGTGCCTCTACCGGGTCTTCATTTAGTTTGCCGATCAGAAAGAATATGATTAACGGCCATGGCTAAACCGTCATGATGGGAGAATAAACAGCAAGATTTTATGCAAAGTTATTGTGCCCACTGGGCGCTTACCTGTTCACTCTGGCTGGGTAGCTCAAGGAATAAGCTGTCACCAGTGAACTCACGCTAGTTGTAGGAAAAAGGCTGGTGTGCGTGCACCGCGCGGTGCAGCCGCTGAATGGTTTCTGTGGGCTTGGCCTGTCGACCACCAATTGCTGGTCGGGGGGCGTTGTTATGGAGATCTTCGGCTCGGTTGTGCCTGAAAGCAGTATGTTGTACTGCGGAATTTACGTGCTAGTTCTAGGAAATAAACTAGAAAATGTCCGAATGGGTATATGAAGTCGATTCCTTCACAAAGTTCGTGATAGTCGGTGTGAAGAAACAGTGTGGGTGTTTACAAAATGGCTATCTACGTTTGTACTTCCAGAGATTCATGAAGTCCGGCATGATAAAGCAATACAGATAAATATACAAATGTCTTTGTTAGGTTTAATTGTGTACATGCTGCAATCATGTGGTAAATAATTAGGCATGAAAATAATTACATCGTGTGATATAATCGTATAGATATTCATGGTGTCATTTCTAGTGGCGAGATATGATATGGCATGTCATACTTATACACGCAAACATGATTATACAATAGTACCCAAAACCTGGCATTGTCACTTCATTTATAAAAAGAAATAATACAATAATGATGCTGATAAAAGTATTCATACAGTACATGCATAATGTCTGTTAGCGCAATGCAACATGAGATCTCCTATCCATTGTCTGAGTGTCAGTATAAAATGGTTACATAATCACATAGACTGATGTCATCGGGCATGTCCTTTACAGTGTGTAAATACAAGGTAGCATACTTGGATAGGCGGACATGGCTTGTTAAACATGTGAATGCCCTACAAATGGCTACCCTGTATTGGACGGGATTCAGGGGAGGCAGCTCTATTCTACATGGAGGACAGCCATTTGGGCGTATGTGGCATTTTGTTCATTGAGATCATTAACCACAGTATCAAGTCTATGAATCCATTAGCATTCTCTGATATTAAGGATTTGGCTTAGGTCTCCTCTGCGTTGTCCAAGAGGCACTTTCTCTAGTACTATCCATTTTATTGATTCATGGGTGTGTGAGGCAGTACTGAAATGGTCCACGAGTGGGGCTCCTGTTGTCTTGCAGCGGACTCTGCTGCAATGTTGTAGGATTCTGGTCTTAACTTTTTGCAGTGTTTGACCCACATAAAGCTGGTTGCATGGGGATTGGATGGGGTAAATTACGTTTGCAGTATTGCAGTTGGTGTGTTCCTTCAGGGTGATGGTCTGGTCCTTGTATTCAAAAGTCTTGGTCTCAATGCACATAGAACAGACCTTACATTTAGTACACTTGTAGTGTCCTACTACGTCTGGTAGATTCCACATGGTTTGGATGGTCTGGTTAGGTGGTGCATCTAATAGTGAGCGGACAACTTGATCCTTAATGTTCTTAGCTTTTTTGAAAGCATGCATGGGAGGTTCTTGTATATCTATGATATCAGATACTAGTCCCCAATGTCCATTTATAATCTGTTTGATCTCGTTGCTTGGTGCAATAGGTTGTGACACATATCATTTTATCCAAAGTGGTGGTACGTAGTTTAGGGGTGAGTAGGGTTTCTCTGCCATTGTACCATGCTCTCTTCCTCGCTCTCTTGACCAACCTGTTTGGATATCCCCTTTCAATGAGACGGTTGATGAGGTCATCTGATTCTCTGAAAAAATCTTCTTTCAGTGAGCAGTTTCTCCTGATCCGGAGAAACTGCCCAAAAGGAAGGTTATCACGGAGTCCTCTTGTGTGGTGGCTGGTATAGCCCAGCAGGGTATTCCGTTCAGCTGGCTTTCTATAGAGGGTTGATTAGAGGTGGTTATCCTTGGCCTTGATACTGATGTCAAGGAAATCAATGGTGTGTTTATCATACTGCATCGTGAACTTAATATCGTCGGACCAAGTGTTCAGCTAAGCAAAAAACTGGGTGAGCTCATTTTCTTCTCCTGTCCAGATTAGGAGGACATCATCTATATATGTTCTCCACTCAGTGATGTTGTTCCTGAATGGGTTATCGTATGATAGGATATTGTTGTTTCAAAATAGTCCTTAAAGAGTATCACCAAGTCTGGAACAAAGGCAGCTCCCAGTGCTACACCTTTGCCCTGTAGGAAGAATTATTTTTGAAAGACAAAAAAGTTTTTTGTCATTGCCACCTCCAATAAGTTGAGTATGAATTTGATGGGGACATTGTTGGGTTTAGGTCTTCTCTCAAGGGCTCTTGCCATGTATTCCAATGCTGGTGCTTGTGGGATACTTGTATAGAGTGTGAAATGTCCATGGTTACCAACAGTTGTCTGCCCTCTTCAAAGTTCATGTTGTCCACTAAGTTGGCTACTTGCATGGTGTCACGTAGGTAGGTTCTGGTTGACTCTGCCAGAGGTTTTAAAAAGAAGTCAACGTATTTACAAACTGGTTCCAACAGTGAACCACAGCCAGATATAATTGGTCGTCCTGGTGGTTTGAGTGGGTCCTTGTGCACCTTGGATACAGTGTAGATGGTGGGTGTGCGGGGTTGATTAACATTAAGAAACTCATATTCTTTTTGTGATAGGAAACCAAGTTAATTTCCTCTATCAATGATGTTTTTATTGGTTCTCCGGATTTCTTTGGTGGGGTCCATGTTGATATTGGTGTAACTGATACCATCTCTCAGTTGTGAGTAGATCTCTGCTTTATAATCATGAACATTCTGCATTACAATTGCTCCCCCTTTATTTGCCGGTTTGATAACAATTGTTCTGTTATTCTTCAAATTGTTAAGGGCCCGTTGTTCACCCGGTGTGATGTTGTATTTAACGTAGGGTTTTTTGCCACACTGAAGAACCGGGTTTTAGAACCCAGCGGCGCCAGGGGCACACCCAAAGTCTTCGGGTTCACCTGTCGTAGAATACAGAGACACGGGATATTTCTGAGTGGCGTCAAAGATCAAATTTATTGGCTGCAGCCAGTAACAGAAGTCCTAGAAATCATCACGGTATGAGTTCTCAGGAGACTGCTCAATTTTTCAAAGCAAGTCATCCCTTTTTATGCCAAACATTATGCTTCAGGCAAACATTCCTTGTTTACAGTTTAACCAATCACATGTTTCTACAACAAAAGTATTGCATGACGACAAACCCATTTTTCAGTTGCCCAGCCCATGATCAATCATCGGTCAAACCCAACATTCTTCTATAGACAGGTCGAACAAACCCATAATAAAAAAGGCCACAACCCAATCATAAATAGACCATAAAGAAAGGAGCAGAAACAGGTGAGAGTAGGATAAGGCATATTTGTGTGCAGTAAAACTTTATGATGTCCTGTGCTCTGATCCTTAATCTTGATCAGCTAAAGGGCAGGAACTGGTTTAACAAGGTCAGCTTCAGGCAACAGGGTCAGTTCACTCAGGTCAAACAGAAGTCAGCACGAACTGGAGCTAAGGTGTACATGTCCTTAAAAAGATACGTTCAGCCACAGTCATCGGCCTATGTGAGGGCAACCACAAAATGGCTGCCATAATCAAAATGGAACCCAAGGGTTCAAAACGAAATCCCTAAATACGTAGTGAATCCATCGGTCTAACGTGATGAAAGCACTCATACTTGCCGCACTAACTAGTTACGGTTCGCTAATATCAAATTCGTAACGAAACCATGACCTTTATGAAACGGGTTCAGAATTCACGGAACCTCAACACATTTTCATTACGCCCCGCAATACCACGCTCTCATACATCAATAGCCTGTGGGATACAGAATTGTAAAACCTGCGGTCTGGGACAATCGATACTTGCCCGGCGGTATTGCCTCTGTGACCCACGAATTATTAATCAATGAAGAGGCAGGCGCTGGAGACTGGAAAGCAGGAAACAAGGTTTTATTCTCTCCGGAGGAGAACACAGCAAAACAGACAGCAGGTATCGTTCTGAGGTGCTCTAACTTATTTCTGAGGCCTGGCCCCTTATATTCAGCCTTTTGCGGTTTTATTACAGTTTACATACTCATGGCAATGCTTTGATGTACGGAAAGACATTCCCGGAATCCCCCCTTTGGGCCCGTTCCCACACATATTTACAGTAGAAGTCCCCACCCTGGTCACAACAGGTGATGACTATCGCGCAGCTGGATATTCCGCCAATTCATGAAATGCGGGGTTTGATCGGATCTCATGGGGTGGGGGCTTTGATCAACTCGGGGGTCCTTTGATGAGGGAAGCTTTCTATTGCACGGGGAGGGGCAAGGAATAGTATCGGCAGAGCTGGGTGTCGGCCTGGGAACGAGGAAGACAAACGGGCACACGGGGAAAAAGGGGTTTGCATCAAAGGGCCGGGGACCAGGAAAGGGAAGAAGGGAGGTGTCGCGCTGGGAACAGGATGAGGTTCTGAGGCAGAGCCGCGCTGAAGAGGGGTTTATGATTCAAGGCAGATGCGAGCAGGGGGGGTTGGTCAGCGTGCAGGCTTGGTGTGGGCGAAGGACTATGTCGGGGGCCAGTGGCATGCAAAAAGGGATGGTCCTGATCGAGGCACCTAAAATGGCGGGCGCGCACGACAAAAGTGTGGCATCAGGGAAAAGGCAAGATGGCGCAGATAATGTTCACCAAACCGTACTAATTTTCCACAGTCCTCCCTTTAACATATTCAAGACATCTTGCTGGTTCATTTTCTACTCAGTTCTATTATGGTGGGCATAAGAAGAAGCAGTAGGAACCCTAGGCGAAGGAGTCGTAAACATTTCATTTAAGATCTCTAGTTTTAGGAGGCGGACCTATTGATAAACTTTGATAAACTTGTTTAGCAGGAAAGTCATAGTAATGCAATACAAAAATGATTCGAAGTGCGAGCAGTGAGTACATTTCATAAGGTGAACTGATGGATTGTTACATAATTAATACAATGTTGGCTGGGAGAGAAACGAGACGTAGCCGAAATGATAGTGAAGGAATGTTCGAAGTTTAGTAAGTTTTCAGCAATTTTCTCATCTTCTGTTGGCACTGTGGAGCACCGGCGGTGGAGCTACGAGTCCAGCTCTATTCTAAGTTCCGTGTTGCAGGGCACGACCTTTTCCTCGCGTTTCTGGTAAAAAAAAGGTCTTTTTTCCGCCCTGCGTCCTTTGGGATCAATAGTCAATAAGTTCGGGTGGAAGAAGAGTGTGCAAATAGTCCATAGGGTAGGTCGGAGAAAAAGGGGATGGAGCAAGGCCAGATCGGGAACAAACTAGGGGAACGAGAGATTTCAGATAGGCGGGCTCATGACCGAGTCAAGAGAGCGGGGACCTTTCGGCACACATTCGAACATGGAGCAGGGGCATCAAGTTAGCCCTTTCCTCTCCTTTTGTTGGAGATAGTGCCTCGTCCTGTAGCTCTGTTCTGTCGCGGTCACGCCTTGGCCCATGTCGCAGACGTTCCATAGTCCGTAGTCAGGCCACGTGCTCCCACATCCGGTCCTTCTTTCCTCCGGCAGCAGTACCCTTGAAGGAGTTTGAAAAAGACAGTCTTTAGAGAATTGGTAGAGGAAAGTAACCACATAAGTCTATTTCTCTCCCAGCCCCAGGTAAATGAGAATAGAAACGTCCGTTATGTTAGGGTTCACAACTGACATATAAATGATCGATGGTGAGCCTGCTGGATTTACTATGACTTTCCTTCACGATTGTTTAATATAATCACGACAGTTCATCTGATGGGGACCCACCTTTGTAATACAAGCCTGACAATGCTATACCGTTCTCTAGGGGTCTATATTTACAAAAAGGGTGTTGTGAGCTATCAGCATGGTACTAACAGGCATCTCGCTGTGGGACGAACATAGGCTAAACATTTTTCATATTATCAATGCCTCCTGCCTTTTACCTAAACATTTTCGCTTTTCGACAATGTTCATTGTAATGGTTCTCTTTGCTTCGGTCTAATCTTTTGACTTTGTAAAACATCATTCTGGTTCCTATGCAGCCTCTCACGGCCTAATTACAAAATTAGAAAAGACAGGGGTCTCGTGGGAAAACAACTAGGGACATAGAAAACGGTGGTGGGGGAGGGCATTGTCTTATTTTGGGTTATAACGGCATTATCGGCAAAAGGCCACAGTTCAGTTGGTGAGCGTTCAGTGACACTTCCCAAACTCTGAAATTTGCTTATCAAAAATCGCTTCTAGGAACCACAGCTGGCCTGCGTTAGTTGTAAGTCGGCTTATTTTTTAGAATCGGGGGTGGGGGATAGTTAAAAACTCTTATCGGGGGGGGCAACTGAACGCAATACTGGGTGCGTCCTGGGAAGACGGGGGGTTTCGATTACTTTTATGGTTTGGGTATCGCGACAATTCGGAACGGGGAAGGTCGCGCTATCTGGGGCACTCTATTCCATCAGGGGAGCCGCTGACGTAGTTCCCTTATTACGGGTCAGATTAGGGAACCTCAGTCGTCTTACCCGTCCTTTCCCTTATGGCCAATTCAAAATAGTTTTCGGAAAGGAGAGGTAGTGGCACGGCGTTAGGGCGATTGCATTAAAGACAAGTTTTGAGCAAATACTGGCGGTATTTGAAGCCAATTGGGTGGTGTGCTAGGGGTGGTAGTCTGCCAATTTCGGAGCTAATCGCTCGGAAGAGTGGGAGTGTGAAGGAGAGCGGAGAGAGAGAGAGAGAGAGAGAGAGAGAGAGAGAGAGAGAGAGAGAGAGAGAGAGAGAGAGAGAGAGAGAGAGAGAGAGAGAGAGAGTGCAACGGCAGGCTAAATAGTACACGTGCGACAGGAGGGGGGCAGTGTATTCGAGAAAGGCTATTTAGTGCATTACACAGCAAAGGACAGTTATGGGTCTGCGTTAGAATCTTGAAAGCATGCAGTTTGAGGCGGACGAGCATTAGACAGGGTAGAGGGGGCATGCTTTGAGGAAAAGGAAAAAGGAGGTACCATTGTGTCGCACTTTCTTGCACTCTTGGTCCTTCGACCAGTTGAGTCAACGCTTCAGTCACACACACACATTCTCTCATAGTTTCGAATCATACGTGACATGGGTTCATTCGTGCAGCCTGGTTTAAGGGTGATCATTTTTCATCAGATCATACTAATTTTACGGGCTTGTTTGCTACGTGAGTAGTTTGTAGGCGTGCTTAGGCGCCACCTTGCAGCGCTAGTCTGCTTCGTGTATCAGACATGGCAAGGCTTCAGATCTTCGCCATACCTAGGCTGTAATCTCTGATGTAACCTGCAGAGGGAGGGAAAAGAGGGGAAGGGAGGGGGACAACATTCGCGCATATCAAATACATGGATTCGAGAGTTCTTTTACTTACCTCATACTCGTTTTTCCTCCTTGGGGTAGAGTCCTCGGGGATATGGTTTCTGGAGTCGGGGGGGCAGTGTGTCCTTATAGGTCGTGTGCGGGGAAGCGTAAAAAGGGAACCAGAGGTGCCTAGTGCGAGGTATCTAGTTAATAGATGTATCTCACTATCGGGGTCCTTAAATCTCCTTCAACGCTGTGACATTCTAGGGTTCTTCGGTCCTCGGGTCAGCTCTGTTCCCTTATACCTTTGAACGTCGTACTTTATAACATTTACATCGTTTTATTTTACCCTTCTTTTACATTCCCTCATTTATACCGTTCGTTTTACCCATCCTTGGAAGCCGAGGTCCTCCTCCCTGCGAGAGTTCATGAGTCAGCCGCGTACCTTGAAGGCAGAGTATCGTGTCGTAGATCCGATCCGTCCTCCAGGGCTGGGCAGCCATCTTCTAATAACCTTAAAGAGAGAGCAGAGTAGGGTGCACAGAAAAGAACTCTCCCGCCCATCCCATATTTCAAATAAAGCATGCAATACCCGTTCATTATTTCGAAGACCTTTATTTTTGCAAAATCATAGCACGTGGATTTAAGAGGGTGCAGTCGTATTTGGCCGGACACGGCAATGGCTAAAGTGCGTACAGTGGGGGGTGTCGTTCTGCAGCAATAAAAACGTTAGAAAAGGGTTATCAATTCACTTGTAGCAAACTAAAACGTCTATCAGTTGGCCGGGGGCGTTTATTTCATAATTTAGAAGCATAGTCAGACTAGCTGCAATCAGATTTCTTATATGCATACCGTGTGCGTGCGTCATAAGCGAGGTTATACATCAGCTATATATATAAAAAAATATAATACATTGTACATTTGTAATCATCATTTTCAACGGGATTCTTTTACATTGTTCGTTGAGTGAGCTCCCCTTTCTTCTTGTCAAGTGTACAAAGGGTCATATATGTCGCAGAACATTAAGTTTGTATAGTAAAAAGGGACACCACGAGGTGTTCGTAAGTTCCTATTGATACCGGCGCCATTTTGGGCGGGGCCGGGTTAGTCCGGAAGTAGCATCAAGGAAAATGTTTCCTACAACCGGCAGTTGGACCAGAGTCCTTTTCGGCAGTTCTAGAATTCATGCTAACAGAAGGAGTGGCAATGTCATGTTTATTTCGTTGGCGATCAAGGCAGTTGTCCCTTACCGGAGGCCTGCAGTGGCCGAGGGTTCCTCCGGGGACCTTTGTAGAATCTTCAAGGCTGTGGAGATGTTGTCGGAGGTGGGGGCTCGTGCTCCGGTGGGCGAGCGACCGAGTTACATTGCTGTTCAAAGTTACTCCAGTGGCCGAGGCCCGCCTTCCAGCGGACCCAGACGCCATTTTGAGGCCCTGCAGCAGTCCCCTCTCATCGAGTCTGTAAGAGTGGAAGAGACCTTTCTGGGGACAAAAATAGAGAGTGGAACTCCGTGTTGTGGAAGTGGGATATTCGGCTGGGGTGCGGCTGTGATGCCCCCACCTGGGGGGGGCGAGGGAGACTCGTTCGCGCCGTCTCCTTCTCCCGGTGCACTCCAGGCCGCTCTCTTCCATGGGCATGCACGATGGTCTCTCCACACCCTGTGCTCCACAAGGCCCATGCTCGATGCTGTGGAAGTATGGCCACCTGTGGCGCACATTCGGTGCTGCGCAAGTATCGGTGCAGTCATTGCATATTCGGTGCTCCGAAAATATGGGCACCATTGCACGTTCGGTGCTGCGCAAGTATTGGGGCACCATCACCTGGCTGGGGGTGCTCGGTGTTGGGCCGGGGGCTGGGAGACCTCCTATCCGTGGAGGTGGGAGAGGCTCGTCCGCGTCGCCTCTCCCTCCCAGCCCAACTTGGACGAATTGTTGTGGAGGTACGTGCAGGACATCCCGCCGCCCAGAGCTGCTGCGGCTGTTACGGAGGGGAAAAGAAAGAGGTGCCTCGTTCTTCTCTGGACCGGGCTTCCTTAGGTTATCGGCTGCAGCCGGACTCAGTTGGCCCCGGTCCCTGGCCATTGGTGGCCGGACCGGGTGGACATGTGGCGGGACTACCTGAAACTATCCAGGCCCGATGCGGCTGGGCCGAGGAGGTATGTGGCGGGACTACCGGCAACTACCTAGGGCCGCTGCGGCTGGACTCCGCTGGCCCCTGCCTCTCCTCCGGCTCCCCCATACGTTAAGATTTCCTGACCAAGTGTTGGCAGCAGGGCCCGCCTTATATGGGTTGCCGCCGGTTGGGCGTAGCCGTAACCCTGCCCTGCTTTGGAAGGTTCCAGAATGAGGGGGGGCGAATGTTCTGTTGACTTTCCTGTTCTACAGTTTACCGTTCTTGTTTTTCTAGCGTTATTGTGTTTTTCTTTGTTTGTTATGTTAAAATAAAAGTTTGTGTTTATCAGTGGCTTACTGATTTCGTTTCCCATTTCTTTCTCTCCAGGTTGTTTCATGCTAAAATTTCTATTAACACAGTTTATGTAACATGGAAGCACGTGCAGGGGGATGACGCAGATTCATATATTACGTACACACAAGCTCAGACGGGGGGACAGTAAAAGCATGACACACAAGATCCAGAGACAAACATAAAAACAGTTATTGGCCATAATTATCTTTTTCGTCCGTTAATTTAGAGCTAGGCTGGGTTCCCGTCTCAACGTTGTCCGACCTAGGAAAATTCGAACATGTCGCTGAAATCGTTCTGGCGAAATCTGTGCCATCGGGCATAATCAAACGTGGTGGTTCTATCTGGTCTGTCCATGTGAGTCGGATTCTTCTTTGTCTCGCGCTTTTTCTCATTCTGCCGGCCTGTCGTTCCTGTCGGCCCTCTGCCCCTACTCACGCTCAGTAGAGTCGGGCATTGGGCTTTCCAGTGTCCGACATATCTACAAAAAGCGCATTGGTCTTGCCCTAAGTCTGGCCGTCTTTTGCGTAGTGTCGGGGGATAACTTTTGGGTCGTGGTGCCCCGGGGTTGTCCTGTCGATATATTTCTCTACCTGATTTGTCCTCGTCTTTTCTCTGTCGTTGCATAGCCTCTCTGCGCCACATACCGAGACTGTCGAGCATAATAGGCGTTGTCTTATTATTGCGAAGGGCTATTTCCAACGTTTCTATTTTATCAAGGTCAAAGGATCCTACCAGTGGCCACTGTTTGTCTTGACTTTCTTTGGTATACCTGTGCCACAATGTATTATAGGCTATGGTAACTAATCCATAGTTTATGAACATGTCCTTATTAGGGGTGCCTTCCAGTGGAGCTATATGGTCCACCTCTAATACACGGTCCGGGCTGAACCAATTATCAATCAGTGGGGAGAAGACAGACATGACGGCTCGCAACGAGGGACAAAAAGTCAGCACTGCCTATCTTATCACTGTGCGCAAAGACTAGACAGAATATTTCTATTCTACGTTGTTTGCAGGCAGTGAATACCTCATGAACAAAATAACAAAGAGTAACCAATAACGAGGAACAATCAATAATAAATAAGATAGAGTAGAATCATTGGGGAGAGTAAGTAGGGCGCAAAAGTCTGCGTCCTCTACCCTTTCACTATCCGCAAAGAGGAATCTGTTATTTTCGGTTTGCAGACAGAGAATCTCCAGAAGACAATCTGCGAACAGTAGTTCGGGGTCAAAGAACCCAGTTAATCAGTGAGGGAGAGGGAATCTCCCAAAAACCGTTAATAAATAATAGAGTCAGTGGGGGAGAAAAATAGGCACGACGGCTGCGTTACCTATCCTTCACTGTTTGCAAAAGGGAAAGAGCCTACTGTTTCTCCGCGTGCAGACAGTGAATCTCCAAATAAGTTAACAAAGAGTAATACTAGTATTTTTTTAAACAATCAAGCAATTATTTCGCAATTCGTCGTGTTTACACGACCTTACCCGGACCGTATGGACAGTTTCTTGTCTTCCGAATCCAGCGCCCGTTCGTCCTCTTTTTCTCGTATTTCTCACGGCACTCCTAATGGTTCCCAGTCAGGACCGTAGATCACTCGAGAGAGAGGTCTGTTCGGAACTAGTGAAGTTCGGATGATCGGCTGCCAGACGAGGGTCTATTGGGCAAGAGCTCTCCCGATCGTTGCAGTCGTTCACTCTGTCGTCGGGACCTCTCCCACTGGATCCACGAGTCGCTGATGGGCCCCACGCTTGGGACGCCAATTGTAAAACCTGCGGTCGGGGACAATCGATACTTGCCCGGCGGTATTGCCTCTGTGACCCACGAATTATTAATCAATGAAGAGGCAGGCGCTGGAGACTGGAAAGCAGGAAACAAGGTTTTATTCTCTCCGGAGGAGAACACAGCAAAACAGACAGCAGGTATCGTTCTGAGGTGCTCTAACTTATTTCTGAGGCCTGGCCCCTTATATTCAGCCTTTTGCGGTTTTATTACAGTTTACATACTCATGGCAATGCTTTGATGTACGGAAAGACATTCCCGGAATCCCCCCTTTGGGCCCGTTCCCACACATATTTACAGTAGAAGTCCCCACCCTGGTCACAACAGGTGATGACTATCGCGCAGCTGGATATTCCGCCAATTCATGGAATGCGGGGTTTGATCGGATCTCATGGGGTGGGGGCTTTGATCAACTCGGGGGTCCTTTGATGAGGGAAGCTTTCTATTGCACGGGGAGGGGCAAGGAATAGTATCGGCAGAGCTGGGTGTCGGCCTGGGAACGAGGAAGACAAACGGGCACACGGGGAAAAAGGGGTTTGCATCAAAGGGCCGGGGACCAGGAAAGGGAAGAAGGGAGGTGTCGCGCTGGGAACAGGATGAGGTTCTGAGGCAGAGCCGCGCTGAAGAGGGGTTTATGATTCAAGGCAGGTGCGAGCAGGGGGGGTTGGTCAGCGTGCAGGCTTGGTGTGGGCGAAGGGCTATGTCGGGGGCCAGTGGCATGCAAAAAGGGATGGTCCTGATCGAGGCACCTAAAATGGCGGGCGCGCACGACAAAAGTGTGGCATCAGGGAAAAGGCAAGATGGCGCAGATAATGTTCACCAAACCGTACTAATTTTCCACAGAGTGAGCTGGAGGCATGAACGTTGATGGTGATCGCATCCCAGTATATGATGTTGATGATATAGGTAGTGAATGTTTGAAGAAATGTCTTAAGCGGATCTTTCTGAAGAACCTGTGTAGTTCAGCCTTTATGTGGAAGAGGTTCACGTTTGATGTGGGCACAAACGACAGGCCCTTCTACAAGATGTTGGTTTCTTCAGGTGACAGTGTGTGGGAAGAAAAGTTGATGATCGGATTCTTCTCAGTTACCAGCGGTATGTTCTCCTCCTGGTGTTGATCTCACCGTGGTTCTCTGGTTGAAATCGTACCTGTTTGGAATTCTGTCCCTGTTGGCGTACGATGTCCCAATTCTGCTGGTTCTGGCTGCATCGTAGTTGTCTGTTCCAGGATCCACCTCTGCCTCTTGGTGGTCGCCAATTGATTTCCTCTAAAAAAGGCGGTGGTCCAGTTTGGCGATCTTGTGGTGGTTGGTACCATGGGCCCTGGTACTGGTAGCCGCTGCTCGAGCCAGCTTGTTCACTATCACTTCCTGTGCTGAATGAAGAGTCTGAGAAATTGGTAGCTATCCTGTTACCTCTGTATCCCCCTCTTCATCTACTGAAGAACCGGCCCTGTTGATCCGGTTTGTAATAGTCTTCTTATATGTAGGGGTATGTTTTCTTCTTGTCGTAGTAGCGTACGTCCTTCGCCAACTTATCTAGTTTCTTTGCTTGTGTATCAACGTCAAATTCCTTCAATGTCTTCTCAAGTCGTTCTAATGTCTTCTTTGCGTTGGCAATGGCGGAATCACCGCTTATCTTTTGCCTGGGATCACTTATTTCTTTAATGAGTTTGTCAACTTGTTCCAGTGCTGCCTCCACCCCAATAACCTTCCAGTGGCGCGAGCTTTCAAAAAAGCTAAGAACATTAAGGATCAAGTTGTCCGCTCACTATTAGATGCACCACCTAACCAGACCATCCAAACCATATGGAATCTACCAGACGTAGTAGGACACTACAAATGCACTAAATGTAAGGCCTGTTCTATGTGCATAGAGACCAAGACTTTTGAATACAAAGACCATACATCACCATGAAGGAACACATAAACTGCAATATTGCAAAACGTAATTTACGCCATCCAATCCCCATGCGACCAGCTTTATGTGGGTCAAACACGGCAAAAAGTTAAGACCAGAATCCTACAACATTGCAGCAGAGTCCACTGCAAGACAACAGGAGCTCCACTCGTGGACCTTTTCAGTACTGCCTCACACACCCCTGAATCAATAAAATGGATAGTACTAGAGAAAGTGTCTCTTGGACAACGCGGAGGAGACCTAAGCCAAATCCTTAATATCGGAGAATGCAAATGGATACATAGACTTGATACTGTGGTCAATGGTCTCAATGAACAAGATGCCACATACACCCAAATGGCTGTCCTCCATGCAGAATAGAGCTGCCTCCCCTGAATCCCATCCAATACAGGGTAGCCATTTGTAGGGCATTCACATGTTTAACAAGCCAAGTCCACCTATCCAAGTATGATACCTTGTATTTACACACTGTAAAGGACATGCCCGATGACATCGCTTATATCCTCAGTCTATGTGATTATGTAACCATTTTATACTGACACTCAGACAATGGATAGGAGATCTCATGTTGCATTGCGGTAACAGACATTATGCCATGTACTGTATGAACACTATTATCTGCATCATTATTGTGTTATTTTTTTTATAAATGAAGTGTCAATGGCAGGTTATGGGTACTATGGTATAATCATGTTTGTGTGTATAAGTATGACATGCCATATCATATCTTGCCACAAGAAATGACACCTTTAATATCTAGACGATTATAGCACTCGATGTAATTATTTTCAGGTCTACTTATTAAGCACATGATTGCAGCATGTACACAATTTAACCTAACAAAGACATTTGTATATTTATCTGTATTGCTTTATCATACCGGACTTCATGAATCTCTGTGGAAGTTCAAAGGTAGATAGCCATTTTGTAAACACCCACACTGTTTCTTCACACCGACCATCACAAACTTTGTGAAGGAATCGACTTCATATACCCATTCGGACATTTTCTAGTTTATTTCCTAGAACTAGCACGTAAATTCCGCAGAACAACATACTGCTTTCAGGCACAACCGAGCCAAAAGATCTTCATAACCACGCCCCCGACCAGCAATTGGGGATCGACAGGGAGAGCCCCCAGAAACCATTCAGCGGCTGCACCGCGCGGTGCACACACGCCAGCCTTTATCCTACAACTAGCGTGAGTTCACTGGTGACAGCTCATTCCTTGAGCTACCCAGCCAGCGTGAACAGGTAAGCGCCCAGTGGGCACAATAACTTTGCATAAAATCTTGCTGTTTATTCTCCCATCACGGTGGTTTAACCATGGCCGTTAATCATATTCTTTCTGATCGGCAAATTAAATGAAGACCCGGTAGAGGCTCTAACTTAGTCAAATTACATCCTCTGACGCCATCCATGTCAGGCATTTTTGCTTTATGTAAACGGATGCAGGCTTTACTCCTCGCCCGCACCAAACGCATCCACGGACGTTATCAGCATTAACCTCCGCCCACGTTCTTACATTTTTAAGATACTTTTTTAAGATCCCTTCCACAACACTGTATATTACTACTTACATTTTTACACGTTTGTGGGCTTAATCTGTCTGCAAGCACAGTGCTCTCATGTATGAATGCCGTAGTCCACCCGCTGCCCGCATTTCATTTTGATTTTCTCCTGCACACATCGCGATCCAATGACGGCCTTTTTACCTTTTGTATAATGCTTCAGGCTGTGTTGGTCTTTAATTTTACAACCATTTCTCCTGCATATGACATACGCCATGTGATAGATCTTTAGGATAAGCAGGGCCCTCCAGGTTCTCATCATGTCGCAACCAGTTACTAGCTCTAGCGCAACGTTTTACAAACTGGACTGTTTTCACTTAAGTTGTTATCCCTTCTTCTTACAGACTCTATTTTCTGGATTAACCATTGTCTACATTGGGAGATCGATTCCCCATGTCAGTTATCTATGTGAGTAAACCACTCCTTGGATTTTCCCAAACCTTGGCTAATCCACTTTTGACATGCACCATCACTCAGTATGTCTTTTCATTTTTAGTAATCTTGGGAGCGCCGTGACAGCCCACCTAGGATTGAACATTGTCTGTCCTTCCTTACACACAAGTAGGTACCATTAATATCTACCTACCTTAACATTTTGCCACATCCAAGCATAGTATTATCAGAGACTGAACTTTACCTGTCACTTTTAGGTGCTCTACTGTCCTGATGAAGACCCCGCTGTGAGGCAACCACTAACCCTCATCTCCACTGGGGTCGAAACGTAGCCCGTCCTACTCAAACTTCTACATGCTCATTGAATTAAAACGTATTGAATGCAAATGTACCCTTGAGCAATGTATATATAGGAACTAACTAACCGTACTTAGGCTGTGAAGGTCTATTTGTATATATTGTGTATCTTATTCCATGTCAAAACACCTTTATCCTGTCCCTCACTTGTCAACTCACTACCACTACCCCAAAATCCCTTCGCTTCTTACACCTATGAGCACTACAAATATGTAATGCATAACTACCAATGAATGCTTTGAATACTAATTGCATTATATTCTGGTAATATTTGGAAATTATATTCCAAAAATATTGTTGAACTTAATTTTGAATATGTGGTGATCTATATTCTTTGCTCTACACACATCCCTACCTATGTGTATTTAAATACTTTGACTATCCCGACCAACCTTTTGAAACCTACTGGATTATTGCCCCTGGTTGGGCAGTTTTTACTTGGGCATAACCCTGTGAAAACTCACCACGTGTTGAGCTTCAGGCAGTTGTCCTCATCCAGTTGGCGAGATCTGGCATGCAGTTTTAGAAGTAGTTCTTGATGTTGAGTACGTGGGTTTTGGCGATGCTGACCAGAGGTGTCATATAAGCGTTGAAGAGGGGGGCTGAGCGAGGACCCCTAGGGTACTCCACAGATGATTTCCTTGGGTTCAGAGGTGAAGGGGGAAAGTGGACTTTGTAAGTTCTTTCGGTGAGAAAAGAGACGTTCCATCTGAGAACAGCTCCTAGGATGTCTACATTGAGCAGCATTGTGATGAGTGTGTTGTAGGAAACCATATTGAAGGCAGCAGAGAAGTTTAGTAGGATTACTAATGTCACTTGTTGGTTCATATAAGTTGTGTGTGCAATGATATTCTGCCACAGACTCCTGTACCGTACGCAGTTTTTGACTACTCAATATTGTCACCCCTCACTCCTATACCTAAAATGTATTATCGTTGTTCTTACATAGACCTGTCACTGATGTAACCTGCACATACATTGTCCCTTCCCGTATACACTGACTACTACCGCATATGTGTTATCTGCTTGCATTTTTCTGCACCCTTATATCCTTATTGCGCACCCTATACTTGTGCAACTCGCACCCATCTCAAGTGTTAACCTTGTATGCACCGAGTACTACCTCAAATACCTTGCCAACGCACTAGTGTCAGTCAATCCTGTATGTACCAATTACTACCTCAAATACGCGCACTAGTGTCGCTCCCAATTATCTCACTATTATTGTCTGCAGCGGTACTCTGCGCATAACATTACTGTGCACGCACTAGTATCACTTTAGGCCCTTGCAACTGTTTAGGACAGTGCACCCTCCCCCCTACACCCTCCCTCCTACACCTACCTAGGTTGTCCTCCCATTATGGAACCTATCGGCAACCACACATACAAAATCAACTACCCACCTTCACTCACTAAAAAAGCCGCTAAACGTTTTAAACACAACCTCCTGAGGTCCCACCCGGAAACTCCTTGTGCAGACACCTACTTCTCACCAGTCAATGGTTCACTGAACATTGATATTATCTTCCACACCACACGCAGAGCCCAATGGAGAAACACGTTCCGCACCTTACTCACCGTCGCCACCTCCAGGAATTTCGCGCATGGCCTAAAACTCTCCATCACTCCATCACAACTCTTCCCGGGCAAAACAACCATAACTATATACAATAACGGAATTATCCTAATTCAATCCACTGACAAGAACCTGGAACTACTAGACAACCTGTTCCCCACGTTCAAACAGCACCTCGCCAGTCATCGGACCCCCACTCATAGCACCCGCAGGCCTATCACCCCTGAATTCACAGCCCCCAACCACAACACTTCTAACCTAGCTCAACCACAAATGGACACGCACCTTCTCTCCACCCCCTGCACCTTAGACATTCACCCACCCAATGTAGCTACCTCGCTCTCCACATCTACAGACATAGATCCCTCACACACACATTCCAGCGGCACCCTCTCCCCCTCCTACAACCTCACCTTGTCACCCTCCCATACCACACCCACTCCCGTCACCCCTGACACCACAGCCTCAAACCACATTCATTCTAACCCAGCCCAACCCCAAAACAACATGCACCTCTCCTTTACTCCCGACACCCCAGTCACTCACCCATCTACCCTCTCCCCCCCCTACAACCTCACCTTGTCACCCTCCCATACCACACCCATTCCCGTCACCCCTGACACCACAGCCTCAAACCACATTCATTCTAACCCAGCCCAACCCCAAAACAACATGCACCTCTTCTCTACTCCCGACACCCCAGTGTCTCACACATCTACCGTATCTACCTTCCTCCCGTCGAGCACAGACATAGATTACTTACCCTCTTACACCAACCGCCTCACCCCTTCCCCCCACACACCAGCCCTCATCCCCTTCACCACCCCTGATACCACAGCCCCCACCCAAAAAGACATGCACCACCCCTTTACTCCCGGCACCTTAGTCATTCTCCCACCTACCGTAGATACCCCACATCCCTCAAGCACAGACATAGATCTCTCTCCCTCTTACAACAACCACCCCACCCCTTCCACCTACACACCAGCCCTCATCCCCGTCCCTCTCACCCCTGATGCCACAGCTCCCTCCCGCAACAGGCCTATTCTAGATCAACATCAGACCGACACACACAAAGGCAAACCCCACCCTTTACCCCCACCCATTCTCAGCCCCCACTTCCTCCCACTAACCAATCACACAGAACACGCCACCTCCATCAACTCAACCCGACCCCATCTACAATCCCACTCCCCTCCCAGGCTCACCCCCCACTACCCAACCCCCACCCCCGCCACCACTAATAAACGCCCATCCTCCACCCTGCACTCTACGCCCACCACCAATACTCTCATCCGCACCACCAACCTCTCCCCTATGTCATCCACGCCTAACCCTCCCATCCCCACCTCCAACACATGTCCCACTGCGGACCACATTACGGCCTCACTCCTTCAACTCAAAGAAGACATGCACATCATCAAACAACAACTACTCTGTCTATCACACTCCAGTCACCCCCCACCCAACACCCTCCACCAGATCAAACAAGACATTCACATCATCAAACAACTGCTCAGAACACACCCCAGACATCACTCACGCGTCTCCACCATCACTTCCCCTCCCAACTGGTCCCCCACCCGGGCGGCGAACTCTCGCACTCGACCCCCACCGCACTGGACCTCAATCCCTGCTCTCAATCGTGAAAACCGCCCCCATCGCTCCTGCAACCCTCTCTCGGACCTAGACACAATCATCCTCCTCCGCTCCTATGACTCAGCTCCCCTTAGCAACACACCCGACACTCTCACTGCCATACCTACGATTCACTCCAATCCCCTTAGACCCCCCACACTGAACAACAGAGTCGCTATCCACAGTAACCTGAGTAAAGTCCCCCTCGCTCCAGAACACCCTTCCACCCTTGACACACCCCGTCTCAAATGCACTCTCCTAAACTGCAGATCAGCCGCTAGACACTCCGCCGCTATCGCCGATCTCATCCTAAAATTGGATCTTGACTTAATCATCCTGACTGAAACTTGGCTAACAGAATCTTCTACACCTATAATGGACATTCTGGTTCCCCCCAACTACCACATCACTAGACTTGACAGGTCTGGCAATAAAAAAGGTGGCGGAATCGCAGTTATATACAGGAGCAACCTCTCTGTCCTGAAAGTACCTTCCCCTCCCCTACCCTCCCCAACGTCCTGTGAATACATCAGCCTAGATATTATCAGTGAGGGCAAACCGATCTGCACTCTTCACGGCGTTTACCACCCACCCGGTGACAACCTCACCTTCTCCCAACAAATCATGGACATGATCTCAACCAACTCAGGGCGGCAACTCACACAAATATACCTTGGGGACTTCAACCTCCACTGGAACGATCATAATGATGCGGTGGTAAAAGGCCTGAAGAATTTCCTTAACGCCCTAGACCTTACACAAATTTGCAACAGTCCAACACACAAGAAAGGCTCTACCCTCGACCTTATCATCTCCAAAGAGGCCTCTATCCAACTCGAATCTATCCAACCCTGTGACTGGTCGGACCATCATATTATCACGTTCTTCATCAATGAAAAAGTTAAATTTAACCCTATTCAATCCGCCGGGCCCAAAGTCTGGAAAAGAGACATGAAAAAACTAAACTCAAACTCTCTGCCCCCAAACAGCTGCAACTTACTACTTCCTCCGGCTGGCGTTAAGGACGTCCAATCCCTGACTGATCACTATCTTAACAATATGACCGCAATAATTGATGAAGTCGCACCCTTGCAGCTAAAAAAAGCCACCATAAAAATCTCCAATCCCTGGTACGACGGGAGTCTCAATGACGATAGACGCGCCATGCGAATGGCAGAGCGCTCCTGGAGATCGGCTCCCTCTGCACTGAACTTAAAAAACCTGAAGAAAAAGAGAAATGCCTACTTCAGGAAAATAAAACGATCAAAATCAGACTTCTTCAGCCGTCAGCTCGACCAAGCCAAAAATCGTCCGAGAAAGCTGTTTGAGCTTATCCGAACACAAACCAAAGAACAACCCCAACCTCTCAACACTATATGCAAAGCTCCCTCCTGCGAAGACTTCGCCTCTTTCTTTAACCAAAAAACTGACAACATAAAGAATGATCTCCTCATGGACGCAAGCCTCTATCCCAACCCCCACCGCATAACACCCACTAAACCAAAAAACAATGCAACCTGGTCAACCTTTGTCACCTACACGGAAGAAGAAATTGGCAAACTGCTCAGCACTCTGAAACCATCCAATCACCTCACGGACCCCCTTCCTGCTAACGCCGTCAAGGTCCTTACCCCGGCGCTCCTTCCACTCTGGACCAAAATTATCAACAGCTCACTTCAACAAGGGATCATTCCCGACTCCCTCAAAGTCGGACAAGTAACACCTTTGCTAAAGAAACCTACAGCCGACCCCTCTGACCTAAACAACTACCGTCCCATTACCAACATTCCGACTCTGGCCAAACTGCTGGAAAAATGCGCACAAATACAATTGACTAAACACATTACTCAATTTGATCTTCTCAACTCTCATCAATCAGGCTTCCGAGCTAATCACAGTACGGAAACTGCCATGATTCACATAATCGACGACGCCCTCCAAATCCTAGACCATAACGATACCTGCCTCCTCATCCTCCTTGATCTCTCCTCCGCATTTGACACCGTCAAACATGAGAGCTTACTCGAACTATTAAACACAAGAATGGGCCTATCTGGAACTGTGCTCAAATGGTTCACTTCCTTTTTGCAAAACAGATCGCAGAAATTCAAGAGCAACAACTTGATGTCCGCACCAAGACCCGTATCGCTAGGCGTACCACAAGGATCCTCCCTATCCCCAACTTTGTTCAACCTAGTTATGGAACCTCTCACAACCTTGCTGCAAGAATCTAATGTACACTTCCACATGTATGCTGATGACACCCAACTTTATCTCAAACTACAATCACCCAAAGACATCACACTCCTGAACTCAACGATCAGAAGCACCCAATCTTGGTTGGCCACTAATCATCTCAAACTCAATGCCCTAAAAACAGAGTTCCTTCTGATCTCACCTCCAGCGAAGATCACTACCGCACAAATGTGGCTTAAAGACCTAACGGCGCTCAATGTCCAACCCACCATCGTGGACTCAGAGAAATCTTTGGGCATAACACTTGACACCAATCTCAGCATGCAGGAACACATCAACAAAGCAACTAAGGGAGCAAACTACCAAATCAACACCCTTAGGAAACTTAAACCTTTCCTTCCAGCCAAAGACTTCCAGACTGCGGTACAATCACTAGTCATACCTCGGATAGAATATGGCAGCACCGCCCTCTGCGGCCTCCCCCTAGCGACTACGGCACCCATAAGAGCCTCTCTAAACGCCGCAGCGAGACTTATCACTGGATCAAAAAAACACTCACACATTTCCCCTGACTTCAAATCATTGAACTGGCTGCCGTTTGAAGCCAGAATACACCTGAAAATAGCTTGTTTGACCCACAAGGCTGTCCACCTGAGCTCACCTAGATACCTCGCTCAGAAGCTGACGATTTCTGGAGGCTCTAGAAACACTAGAGGCACAAACAACCTTTTGCTAAAGCCTAAAAGATTCCGCAAGGAAAAAACCTTTAAACGCTCTTTCTCAGGAATGGCTCCCAGGATTTGGAACTCGCTCCCCCCTGAAACAAGGCTTATCACCTCTACCATACTTTTCAAGAGAGAAGTAAAAGCGATCCTCATGGCTAAATACACTTGAACGACTACTGAGGAATAACTACAAAGACTCGATACTCATCTGTACTAATTGTTCGAACCCTTATATTTGTTATTCTTGACTTTGAAATTGACTTACTTGATTGTTTTATGATATCACTTCAATGTACTGTTAACATGATTGATGTATCTGCGTATACATGCTCCCCTCCTCTGTAAAGCGCTCTGATATCTGCGAAGATCTTGTTCGCGCTATACAAAACTTTCAAAATAAATAAATAAATAAATTAAAGTCACAGTGTCTCATCGGTCGCAGAGGGCTCTGTTGTCTTCTGCAGCTGTGATGAGGAATGTCTCAGTGCTGTAGTTGCTGCAGAATTCAGATATGGAGGTGTCAAGTAGGAGGTGCCATTCCAGATATGAGGAGAGTTCTTGGTGGATGGCTTTTTCTAAAGCTAGAAGATCAATCGGTTGTTGTGTAGTTCGCTACAGTATATAGATGGGTTTTTCGGTAGGGCGATGACTGCATGTTTCCAGTCCTTGGGAAAGGTGGCCGTGGCAATTGTGGTGTTGAACAAGGTGGTGAGTACATGGCTGATTCTGGCTTCGCCTCGGTTGAAGATGTGGTCAGAGCATGGGTCAGTTGGGGCCACTGAGTGGACCAAGTTCATGATGAAAACAGTGTCCTATGGGGCGGGCTGCTCCATTTGGTTAGTCAGATGTCTGTAGTGGTAGTGGGGTTGTTGTGTTGCTTGAAGTCGGTGGGCTTGGGCTGGGGTTTGAAGTTTCTGTAGATCTTGGCGATCTTGCCATGGAAAAAGTTTGAATTGTTGTCGCAAAGTTCCTGTGAGGGGGTAATGCTTGTTGAAGCTGAGGGGTTGGAGAATTTTTTGACGATATTGAAAAGTTCTTTGCTGCTACTGGAGCTTGATAGGATACGTGAGGCTAAGGCCTTTTTCTTTGATTCTCTCAATCAATCAATCAATCAATCAGTGACACTTATATAGCGCGCTACCTACCCGTAGGGTCTCAAGGCGCTGGGGGGGGGGGGGGCCGCTACTGCTCGAACAGCCAGGTCTTCAGCTTCTTCCTGAAGGCGAGGTGGTCTTGGGTCAGGCGCAGGTCGGTCGGGAGGGAGTTCCAGGTCTTGGCGGCCAGGTAGGAGAAGGACCTTCCTCCCGTAGTCGCTCTTCGGATGCGGGGGACGGCGGCGAGGGCGTGGTTGGCTGATCGGAGGTGGCGGTTGGGCGCGTAGAAGTTGATTCGGCTGTTGAGGTAGCTCGGACCCTGGTCGTGTAGGGCTTTGTGTGCGTGGGTGAGGAGGCGGAAGGTGATTCTTTTGTTGACGGGGAGCCAGTGGAGGTCTCTCAGATGTCCGGTGATGTGGCTGGTTCGTGGGATGTCGAGGATGAGTCTGGCTGAGGCGTTCTGGATCCGCTGGAGTCTCTTCTGGAGCTTGGCGGTGGTCCCGGCGTAGAGGGCGTTGCCGTAGTCCAGTCGGCTGGTGACGAGGGCCTGGGTGACGGTCTTCCTGGTCTCGGTGGGGATCCACCAGAAGATCTTCCGTAGCATGCGTAGGATGTTGAAGCACGACGAGGAGACGGCGTTGACTTGTCTGGTCATGGAGAGGGAGGAGTCCAGGATGAAGCCCAGGTTGCGTGCGTGGTCTGTCGGTTTGGGTGCGGTGCCCAGGGCGGGAGGCCACCAGGAGTCGTCCCAGGCGGAGGGTGAAGAGCCCAGGATGAGGACCTCCGTCTTGTCAGAGTTCAGTTTCAGGCGGCTGGTCGTCATCCACTCGGCTACCTCTTTCATCCCTTCGTGCAGGTTGGCTCTGGCGGAGGCGGGGTCGTTGGTCAGGGAGAGGATCAGCTGGGTGTCGTCGGCGTAGGAGATTATGCTGAGGTTGTGTTTGCGTACGATGGCTGCGAGGGGGCTCATGTAGACGTTGAAGAGGGTGGGGCTCAGAGATGACCCTTGGGGGACGCCGCAGATGACTTCGGAGGCTTCTGACTTGTACGGTGGTAGGCGGACTCTCTGTGTTCTTCCGTCGAGGAAGGAGATGATCCATTCCAGCGCCTTGTCCTGGATTCCGACGTTGCTGAGGCGCTGTACTAGGGTGCGGTGGCAGACAGTGTCGAATGCCGCGGAGAGGTCTAGGAGGATGAGGGCCGCTGTTTCTCCATTGTCCATCAGGGCTCGGATGTCATCGGTGGCGGCGATGAGGGCGGTCTCGGTGCTGTGATTGGCTCGGAAGCCTGACTGTGAGGGGTCGAGGGATCCGTTCGTCTCGAGGAAGGCGGCCATCTGCTTGTTGACGGTCTTCTCGATGACTTTGGCTGGAAACGGGAGGAGCGAGATGGGGCGGTAGTTCTTGAGTTCAGTGGGGTCCGCTGTTGGTTTCTTGAGGAGAGCGCTGAGTTCGGCGTGTTTCCAGCTCTCAGGGAAGGTGGCGGTGTCGAAGGAGGTGTTGATGATGTCCCGCAGGTGGGGTGCGATGACAGCGTCGGCCTTGTTGAAGACGTGGTGAGGGCAGGGGTCGGTCGGTGATCCGGAGTGGATGGAGTTCATTGTGCGTATGGTGTCTTCGGTGCTGATCGGGGTCCAGGCGTGGAGGGTGGTGGTGGGGGGTGGTTGTTCGGTCATGGTGTGCGTTGGTTGGTTGTTGAAGCTGTTGTGTATGTCCGAGATCTTGTTGTGGAAGTATGAAGCGAGGGAGTTGCAGAGGTCTTGCGATGGGGTGATGTCGTTGTTTCCTGCGCTGGGGTTGGAGAGCTCTTTCACGATGTTGAAGAGCTCCTTGCAGTTGTGTGCGTTGTTGTCCAACCGGTCCTTGAATGCTGTTTTCTTGGCGGCGCGGATCAGCTGGTGGTGCTTCCGGGTGGCAAGCTTGAGGGAGGTCCTGTTGTCCGGTGTAGGTTCCCTTCTCCAGACTTTCTCGAGGGCTCGGCAGTTCTTCTTGGAGCTCTTGAGTTCGTCGGTGAACCACGGGGCTTTCTTGCTGCCGGGTCTGCTGGGCGGGGTCCTCAGCGGGGCGAGCTCGTCCGCGCAGTTGCTGATCCACTTCGTGAGGTTGTCGGCGGCCTGGCTGGGGTTCGCTGAGCTGGCAGGAGGGTGCTGGCTCAGGGAGGTGGCGAGCTGGTCTGCTGTGATCTTGTTCCAGCTTCTGCGGGCGGCCTGTTGCTGGTGGCGGTGGGTCGTCGTTCTCGTGAAGGTGAAGTGGACGCAGCTGTGGTCCGTCCATTGAAGCTCTGTGGCGTGGCTGAAGTCGATGTCTGGGCTGGAGGAGAAGACTGCGTCCAGTGTGTGTCCGGCGAGGTGGGTGGGGGTGGACACCAGTTGCTTGAGTCCAAGATTGGCGAGGTTGTCGAGCAGAGTGCTGGTGTTGCGGTCGTTGTTGTTCTCCAGATGGAAGTTGAGGTCACCTAGGAGGATGTAGTCAGCGGAGGGGAGGGCATGCGGGCTGACGAAGTCGGCGATGTCCTCGCTGAATTGTGTGCGAGGTCCCGGGGGTCGGTAGATCAGGGTGCCTCTGAGGGTGGTGTTCGGGCTGGTGTGGATCTGGAAATGCAGGTGTTCGGCGGTGGTCAGGGTGTTGTCGGTGCTGGTCGTGAGACGGATGGTGTTCCTGTGGATGATGGCGATGCCTCCTCCCATCTGGTTGGCGTTGCGGTCCCTCCGGACGATCTTGTAGCCCTCTGGGATAGCGATGGCGATGTCGGGGGCTGAAGAGGCGTTCATCCAGGTCTCCGTGAGGAAGGCGACGTCAGGGGCTGTGGCGTCTAGGAGGTTCCAGAGTTCGATGGCGTGTCTGTGGACGGAGCGGGTGTTGAGCAGGATGCACTTGAGGTGGGTGCTGCTGGCGTTCGACTTGGTGGGTGCTGGTGCTAGGCAGGTCCGGATGCAGGTGAACTTGCAGGCGTGGCAGCTGAAGGGTCCGTGGGTGCGCCGTGGGGTGGCTTGATGGCATTCTGGGAGTCGGCCGGTGTTGAGTGCGATGAGGGTGGCGGCGGAGTACGTCAGGCGGGTCGGCCGGGGTCTTCGGCGGCCAGGGGTCCTGGCGCTGGTCGCGATCCGGTCGCGGACGGGCGCAGACGGGCTTACCTTTGGCGCGCCTTCGGCGCACAATCGGCGCGCCCGCTGCGCGTGACCGCTGCGCGTTCGCACGGTCGCCATTTAAGGCGAAGTGCGCGGGTGGGCGGAGCAGCTGGGAGGCGGGAGCGGGGAGGGAACAGAAGAGAAAAGGGGCGGGGCCAAGGCGGTGGCGGGAAGCGGGAGCGGAGGGCGGCGATCAATCAGGAAGGAGACTGGGCACGGCACAGAGGCTACAATGAGATAAACAGGCACAAATTACGGGCAAAACAAAGAAAAACAGCTAAATACACGAACAGACGGCAAAAACAAACAAGCACAAATTACGGGCAAAACAAGGAAAAACAGCTAAATACACGAACAGACGGCAGAAACAAACAAGCACAAATTATGGGCAAAACAACTGGAAAACCAGGGGGGAGCGACCACGGCGTCAGCGAGGCCGGCGGCGAGGCAGAAGGCAGGCAGAGGGAAACACACGCAGCAGCTGGTGGCCGTGCGGCGCGGGGGTGTCCCACAAGTGGGTAACACACAACTGTCTGTGGTAGAGGTTGAGGGCTGTCTTGAAGGCAGTCTTGTCCTTGCTGGTGCACCATCTCCTTTCCAGTTGTTGACAGTGTCGTTTAGAGGTTCTGAGGTCTTTATTGTACCAGTTAACCTGCTTGGTGGACTTTCTGTGGGTATTGTTGCCTATGGGAGCAATGCTGTTGGAGCAGTTGGAGATCCAATTGCTGAAGTTTCTGATGTTCTGGTCTAGGCTGTTGGAGAAGATACAGTGGGTAGTGTTGTTGGCACTGATCCCTGTGTCCTTTGAGACTTTGCTGCAGCTGTGGTGGGGGCATTGGGCAAATTGGGGGTGGAGGTCCGTGAGCTGGTGCTGTTGAAGTGGACGATGGAGCGGCCGGTCCAGGTGAGTTCCATGGTGTGCAGCACAAAAGAATCAACAAACAGAACCCTGCCAGTATTATATGCTAAGGTCCTACAAGAGGATCCTTGAATTCAAAAGCGGGTGACAATGGGTAGTATCAGAGCCAGAAACACATAGGAATTTTTTGGGGGATTTCTTTATTCATTTATTCATCAAAAGTTTTTTTAAATTTCAAAATTATTTGTTTGGATTGAAAAGACATTACATATGTTAAAATATATACAATTTCAAATGAAGATTAGGGTCCCACACATACCGTACATATCAAAACTCAATTCCCAACCATATCATTTCCACTATCTCTCAATCAAGGATTCTTTCACACATCCATACACCACATTCAAAAGGGTACATCAATGCCTATACGTGCAAGTCTCCCTTGTGCTTGTGCGTTGGATGTCTCTTGTGTATGATGGCAATCTCTCCGCCAGGCATGTTGTTGCGGTCACGGTGGGTGATTCTGTATCCATTGGGTATTGTGGTCGTGATGTCGGGCAAGGAAGTGGGGTTGAGGCAGATTTCAGTGAGGAAGGGGACGTCAGATGTGAGGGAGGAGATGAGGTCCAAAATCTCTGTGGTCTGTTTGCATGGTGAACATGTGTTGAGAAGGGCGCATGAGAGTTGGTGTTTTAGTTCAGGTGGTGTAAGCGGTGGGTTCAGGGTGGGGCTGGTCAGTGGGCTGGTGTGTGTGCCTGGTAGGTAAAGTGGCAGTGGGTGCAGGTGAGAGGTCCTACCTTGAAGCTTGGGTCGGCGCTGTGGCAGTGTTTGTTGCACCGTTCAGGGATGAGCGTGTAAAGCTCAGCGATGGTGTATCTGCGAGAGGGCCACGAGTCGTGGCGCTGGTTACGATCCAGGCACAGACCGGTGCAGACGGGCTTGCCTTTGGCACACCAGCGCTGCATGGTTGCACTGTGGCCTGCATTAAGTAGGTCCTGCAGTGGGCTGGGCCGGTGGGAACCGTGAGCGGGAAAACCCGAACAGCTGCAGTTTCACTGGAACAAGCAGGAACTGGAGGCCACAGCCAAGTGACAGACAAGGTGCCTACTCCTATCACAGGTCTACTAAATGTATTCCTGTACTTTAGTCCCAAACAATCTTTACTCAATGTATGCAAATGGTCGCTTGCATGCTCCATTGCAGTCCACAGCTTGGCAACCTTTGACACATTTCAAATATCTATGTTCATCAATCAATCAATCAGGGTGTTTAGAGCACACTACTCATCCGTGAGGGTCTCAAGATGCTGGGGGGGAGGGTTTGGGGGGGTTCAGCTCTGGATCAGATGAAAAGCCAGGTCTTGAGGCTCTTCCTAGGAAAAGGCTCTTCTACCAGCTCTGGATCTGCGGATGCGCGGGGTTTCTGCTAGGTGAGGTTGGCGGAGCAGATGGTTCCTTTGGGTACGTGGACAGAGACTCTTTCGTTGAGGTATTTGGGTCCGATATTGTGGAGGGATTTGTAGGCGTGGGTAAGTAGCTTGACGGTGACTCTCTTTTTGACGGGGAGCCAGTGGAGGTCTCACAGGTGCTGGGTGATGTGCTCATGTCGTGGGGTGCTAAGGATGAGTCTGGCCACGGTGTTCTGGATAGTCTGGAGTTTTTATAGCAGCGATTTGTTGATTCCTGTGCAGAGGGTGTTTCCGTAGTCCAGTCTGCTTGTTATGATGCGTGGGTGACGGTCTTTCTGGATTCGGGGGGGATCCACCTGAAGGTCTTGCAGAGGATGCAGAGGGTATAGAAGCAGGTGGAGACGACGGTGATGATCTGTCGGGTCATAGTGAGGGAGAAGTTGAGTATAATGCAGAGGTTTCGGGCGTGGTCCTAATGGTGGGGAGGGTGCCAAGGGCAGAGAGCCACCAGGAGTTGTCCCAAGCTGAAGTGGTGGGTCCAAGGACGAGGACTTCTGTCTTCTGAGAGTTGAGTTTCAGACAGCTGCTGGTCATCAACGACTTGCATACCTTCTACGAAGCGGAGTCTGGTAGTTTTGGGGTCTTTCGTGAGGGACAGGATGAGCTGGGTGTCGTCGGCGTAGGATACAATGCTGAGTCCGTGCTGTATGATGATGGTGGCGAGGGGGGTCACGTAGATGTTGAAGAGCGTGGGGCTGAGGGATGATCCTTGTGGTACTCCGCAGGTGATCTCTGTAGGTTCGGAGAGGAAAGACGGGAGTCTGATCCGTTGGTTTCCCCGGGCGAGGAAGGAGTGAAGCTAGTCAAGGGCGGTTCCCTGTATTCCTGCGTCGTGGATTCTGGCAACAAGAGTGAGGTGGGAGACGGAGTTGAAGGCTGCGGAGAGGTCGAGTAGGATGAGGGCTGCAGTGTGGCCTTGATCTAGTAGCGTGCAGATGTTGTCTGTGGCTGCGAGGAGGGTGGTCTCGGTGTGGTGGATGCTGCGGAATCCAGATAGGGAGGGGTCGAGGATGGAGTTCTCTTTGATGAGGTTTGTCAGCTGGGCATTGACGATCTTCGGGAAGGAGAGAGATGGGTTGGTAGTTCTTCAGGTCTGTAGTGTCTGCAGCAGGTTTCTTGAGGAGGGGCTTGACTTCTGCGCGCTTCCAGTCGTCGGGGAAGGTGCTGGATTCTAAGGAGGCGTTGATGGTGCGTAGTAGCTCGGGCGCCATGGCGGTGGCAGCTCTGTGGAAGATGTGCGGGGCAGGGGTCCGTAGGGGCTCCTGAGTGAGTGCTCTTCATGGTGGTATCTTCGGTGGTGACTGGGGTCCAGGAGGTGATGGCGGGCAGGCTGTCTCCGCTGGAGGGGCGGGTGGTTTCTGGGGTCCGCTCGCTGAAATTGTCGTAGAGGGCCTTGATTTTCAGGTGGAAGTAGGAGCCTGGCTTGTTGAAGAGGTCCTGGGAGGGAGTGACGTCCGAGGCTTCGCTGCGGGGTTTGGTGGCTTGCTAGATGATGTTGAAGAGTTCCTTCGAGTTGCTGGAGTTGGAGAGGATTTTGTTCTGGATGAAGGTCATCTTTGGATCTTATGCGTTGGTGATATTCTGTCAAGGCGTTCCTTTATGTGGTCAGGCCTTTCGCGGTCATGCTGTTTCTCAATAGTTTTTACTCCAACTCAGATATCCTGGATGCTTTCACAAATTTTTTTGCGAGTTTATATGAGCCACGGAGCTCTGGAGTGGCTCTCACCAGGGCAGATAGAATATTTAACACAGCCAGTGACACCCGAGGACATTAGGGAAACTATTCGTGCCCTACTGAATGGTAAAGCCCCAGCGTAGATGAGATTTCGGGGTAGTTCTATAAGGAGTACGCTGAATTGCTAGCCCCACAGCTACAACCGGTGTATGAGGAGGCCTACTTTAGTGGCACACTACCGCCATCACTGAGAGAAGCGCTCATAGTAACACTGCTGAAACCAGATAAGGCCCCAGGCCGGCGCAAATCTTATTTGACACTATCTCTCAGTAATATAGATGCTAACATTTTTGCTAAGGTACTTACAATGCATCTACAGCCCCTGGCATCCCACTTAGTGCTGCCAGGCAAATCAGGCTTTATAACTGCTTGATCAACAACACAAAACGTACGTACTATTTTCGTGCTGCTACATCAAGTAGAGTCCACATTGCAAGTGGCGGTATTAGATGCTGCCAAAGCCTTCGACTCTATCGTGTGGACACATATGTTCGCAGTGCAAGGCCGCATGGGGATGCCGGAGTCGTTCTTAAGATGGATTTGACTCTTACACGAATGCCTTACAGCATGGGTGAGTGTTAATGGCCAAACATCAGATACCTTTAGAGTCTGTAGAGGGACACGGCAGGGCTGCACCCTGTCACCACTCCTATTCATGCTCAGGATGGAGCTGCTTGCCTGCATAATTCGACAGAAACATGCTGCTGCCGCCCTCAGAATCCACCTGCGACCACTGAGCATTTCATTATATGCGTACGACATGGTGTTATACATTAGAGAACCATCCTCTTATCTGGCCCGGGTAATTTAAGAGTATATCAAATTTGCGTACTTATCTGCTTTGTGTATTAACTGGACGAAATCTATAATTCTCCCACTAATACCTGCTACGCAGTGCTGTGAGACTAAATTCCCGCTGGAGTGGGCAACAGGTCCTGCCAAATACTTAGGGGGTGTGGGTGCATAGAGACCCTAATGTTGTGATATGTGAAAACTATGGTAAGGCAATGTCCTGATTGAAGGATCGGGTGGAACACTGGACAACACTCCCATTTTTCCTGGCAGATAGGCTAGCTTTCACCAAAATGGCAATACCACCAAAATTCCTAAATCTGTTTATCAACATCCCAACAGTGCTGTCCGAATCCTTCTTTAAGCAACTGTGTTCCCTCTTAATCACGCTGTTATGGGCTGGTAAGAAGTCGAGGATCAGCTCCCATACATGGACAGAGGATTCTGCACCCCAGATGGTACATTATAATATAATATCTGTGTGCGCAGGCACACTTTGCACACTTCTGTTACAGAACGCAAGATTTCATACCCCATGTGGCGATCACGCACAATGACACTGCCCGGATTCCGTTCAGGGCCATCCTATCACACAAGCGTAATAAGACTTCCCGAACTGAGATAAATACATTACACACCACATTGGTGGTTTGCCACGCACTAGCTAGGAGGGCTATGCTGTATGCCCCGGCGATGTCTCTATTACACCACCCGGACATAATGGTCACATAGAAGGATAGATCGCTTCAGATGTTACAGGAGGCGGGACTGCACACTATGGGCGTTTTATATACAAATGGTACCTTTCTGACATTGTCAGATGTGGCGGCAATGCAAGATAACACCACACAGTTCACCCTTCTATACTACCGACTCTAAGAAGCAGTGCATGCGCACAATCCACACTTTCCCAGTGGACCCTCTACCCTCATGACAATGCAAGTGCTGCTTTCCAGTGTGACATGTCAACATCTTATTACCAAAATATAAGCTGCAGCACAGAAGCATGGGACACAAGGAGGTGGGAAACCAATGGTGAAATGGAATGCAATATTACCACAGGTCTTAGGGGAAGAAGACTGGAATTTTCGCTGTGAGCAATTAAGCACACTGACATCAAATTGTAATTTACGGATAATTCAGTTTAAATTCCTACACCAAATGTATTAAAGGCGGCTCACACTGGGTCTGTTTTGGTGCTGAGGACGCAGATTTCATACATCTGGCATAGTCCTGCCCACGAGGGAGGCAGAACTGGGCGCAGATCACAGACGCATTAACTGAAATGGTCGGAGCGCAAGTGGCGTGCATTCAGGTGATCTGTCTGCTGGGACTACTGAGAGACTTGAGGTTACTGAATAAGAAACTATTGTCAGTAAGTTTACTGTTAGCAAAAAGTAGAGAGGCACTACACTGGGGGAGTAAATCTAGCCCTACAAAGACAGAATGTCTGGCTGACATGGTAAGACTCAACTGGAACTGTATGCTGAGGAGCAACCAATAACATCAAGACCAAAAGACTATTGGGGACCACTGATGGCTTATTTGCAATCAAATACCGGGAATGGTGGGTAGGGCATTGAACCGAAAACATTAAGGTCATATTTAGAATCATTGTTCCCACTACACATGTATGTGATGACATTTGTGTGACCTCAATATAAGCAATACCAGGAGTGAACAAAGACATATCTGAAATTAGTAAATGATAATGTGTTGGGTACTGTTGGTATACGACATATGTTGATCGTGTTTTATGTATATTATGATGAAAAATGATAATAAAAAAAAAGAAAGAAAAAGGTTAGGTTGATTGGTGAGATTAATCACTGGGTGGGGTCTCGCCTGTGTCATATTGTTTCTCTCTGGGGTTTCTCTGAATGGGCCTTATTGGCAACTCTCAGTTCAAATATGTGCTCCTTCAATTCCGCTTTGTCTCTTGTGCAGAGTTATGGAGTAACTTTGTACTCCATAAATCCCAATTCTTCTGATACACCATTACTCCATATGTGAAAGATGCTGAGGGAACTGCAAAATGCAGCCTGCTTGAAACTATGATATAGGGGTCAAGAAAGATTCCTGGCTCTATAGACCTTTGCGTAATAATTTTCCTGATTTATTTTCTGCTCTGCAAGAGGCTTTGAGGTAGCACTCTATTTGACGAACACTGACAGAATGCCCCTATATTCCCTCACAAGGTAGCCATCTCTACTCACTACCACAATCACGTAAACGACCTGTGCAGGGTTTGCTACACTCAAACCTTGCTTTCAAAAATGGAGAGGGGCTCTTTCACAACATATTTGAGACGTCACACTGATGTTGGTACATTTCGCCATATCACATGGCAGTGCCCAATCATCCAGGTTTTCTGGAAGGAAGTTCTAAGTGTTCTTGCATAGGTTTTGGGCTGGCCGATTCTACATACATTAAGGCTCACTCTGCTTCATATCTTAGGACAGTGCTTCTCAAACGATTTAAAACCACAGCCCAGTTTTTAGAACAACAAGCTTTTGTGACCCACCTAGCTTTAATGGGCATAAGACAGGGGCGAGTCATATAATATAATAACAGCAATTGTTTGTAAAAGTTACAACACTGGCCACATTCTTCGATATCGGATGGTGAAGATATTGATCTTCCCATATAAGTGGCAGCTGGTGAACTGCACAGTCAGAACACTTTTCGAAGAGAGCTACACCTGTGGCATCCATTCACAAAAATGTTCTTAGAAAACATTGACATAAATGGACATGCTAAAGCACTTATGCTTCCTAGCTTGGTCCTGGTACGATGTGGCATCCCCCAAAACTGGACCATGAAAAACCCATGTTTGAAGCACAGGCTGATCCTCAGAGGTACAGCAAGCTTTGGGGACCGTGGAAGGAACTTGTCTTCTTGGACTAATACAAGTAGGGGGGTGTTTTGGAGCTGGACAGTTGCCTTGTCACGAGTCGGCAGTTATGTATTGATTGATTCTACTTGTGCAGGCTGTCTGGAACTGGTATTCATTATCTTTATTCCTCTGCTGTAAGCTTATCTGCTGATGATTTTTCTTTTTCTCTGTTCTGTACAATCTTAAATGGCAATAATATTTCTTACAAAACAGCGACCTAGATGCACAGGTATATGTTTTCTGCAATACAGGAAGGTGATTTCCTCTCAACCTGTGGTGGAGAAGTCCTTTATGTTATTTGGAAGTCAAAGTAAAGCATGGAATGCTGATATTTGAGAGGTTTTATCTAAATTTACAGGATTTTGGGTGAAAAGGGATTTATATTAAGAACAAATTTAATGCAAGTATTTCGTAACAGAATGTGTATATTTTCTTAAAATTAAAATGTCAATTTGATGTATTGGGACACAATTAATGCTTTCAGAGACCGCATCTATGCTGAATGAGTGTCGGTTTGGTTGGAGGTAGGTACTGGTAATGATTTTTCTTCGTGAATATATAACTGAATGACACCTACAAATATATACTGAAAGTGATTTGCCAACCATGGTCAGTCACATTTTCCTAAACTTACCTAGTGGGGGTTTACCCTTAGCAGAAACCTTGAGCCAAAAGAAAAAACAAAGGGGCCCATTAGGATGGCGGGCGGATTGCCCCCGCCAGGCTGGCGGTAGCCACCGCCAGTCTGGCGGGGGCAATCCGCCCGCCATCCGCACCTAAATCCCCCCCCTGCCATATTAGGATGGCGGGGGGGGGACCGCGGCGGACGGAAAGACCATCCAACACTTTTCCGCCCCGGTCGCCTTGCGGCCGGGGCGGAAAAGGTTGAATATGGTAGCGGTGTCTATTAGACACCGCCAGCCATATTAGAATGGCCCAAAACAGATGCCTTTGTGTGGCGGCAGGCATGCGGTCTTCATTTCGGGGGCCCCCTGCGGAGTGAAGGACAGGTGGGGGATGCACACAGGGGTACCTGTGGTACCCCCCTGCATTTGCATGAACAAAGCGGCAGGCACCGCGCGGTGCCTGCCGCTTTGTTCATGCAAATGCATATGTGCATTTTTAGCATTGTGGCGGGCAGTGCTGAGAGCACCGCCCGCCGCAATGCTAAAAATGCAGTGTGCGCCCGCCACAGTGGCAGGCGCATCCTAATCCGCCCCACGGGACCCCCGCCCTTATGGCGGGCGGGCCCAAACACCGATAGGATGGCGGGCGGACTAAGTCCGCCCTCCAAACTAATGACCCCCATAGTGTTGAAAAAGAGAATATTGACTAGACATTCAAACATACATTACTGCTTTGTACTGCATTTCATCTAGAAAAAATAAGATATATTCAATGGTTTTTCATGCAGTAAACAAAGCATCAGCAAAGTAGGCTCTAGTTATTTAAAACGTTTATAAATATTTCATTTTGATTTTATATTGTAAAAAAACATTTTTAAATAGGTCACTCAGTTTTATTAGCTTTTAGTAAACTTTTTAAAAAATATTTTATTGAGCATATAGCAAAATACATTAGAAACACATTGCAAATGCAAGTACGTGAATTGCGAACTTTAACAGTTTAAGTGGTAAATTAATATCATACATGTTTCACAATATAAAATACATAAGTTTGAAAAAGGATGGCAATGTGAGATAAAACAAGAGAAAAAGAAAAAGAAGAATGAAGATAAAAAGAGGGGATACTAGAAGTATAAACGTTTTATCAAAACATGAGACATAAATGGATTACTAGTCTGAAATTTTAAATAAATATAGTTGCTTTGAAAAAAATGGAGTCTTGTCTAATCGATCCAACATGTTTATCTTCGTACAACATACATTTCGATCTGTGTTCCTTCGTTTTACTCCATTGTCTCTAATACTGGAAACTTGCTTTAGTTTAAATTGACAAATTGTTTAGTAGTGACAGGCAGGTAATGAGGGTTGGCAGGGGATAAAATAATAAAATTAAAATACCACTTTCCTGTTCTGCCGGCCGTGTCTCTCCTCCGCTTCTAGAGTCCCGGAACCAGGAAGCACCCAGGCTCCACATAGCCAATCACAATGCACCACGGATCGGCGCTCAGATGGGGACTGGGGCTCTGGGCATGATCCCCAACAGCCTGCGTAATGCAGCCTAGTAGGGATAATGCAAAGGGCGCATGACTGTTTAGCCAGGCCAAGACAGCCAGCCAAGCAGTCATGGGCACTTGCAGTGTGCAAACTACTCCTCCCCCTGCCTCAAGCCCCGCCCTAACCCAGTCCCAAATCTGAGAAAAATAAAATGATAATAACTAGATTATTATCATTTTATTTTTTCTGCTCAAAGAGCTGTGGGGCAACGCTCCTCCGCATTAGCGGAGGAGCCGCCCCTGATGTGTCATAAAATGTTTTGCTGGTGAGGGATGTTTATTATTATTATTTTTTTTCTTTTTTGCTATTGTGGCTTTTGTGCTCCTTTCAACGTTGTTCCACTGGTCGCCGGATGTTGCTAATGTATAACTGACTAGATAGGCATTTTATCATTCGTAAAATCCCATGGGATAAATGAATGAAATGAATTGTGTTATTTCCTAACTGGAATGTGGGTATAATACTTTGCCTGATTTTATGACACTGTGACAGTGAACACATTATAGCTGATTAATGAAGACCTATAAGAGTACTCTTCTCTTACTACTTTCTCTACTCAAATGATTTTGTGAAGCAGCCCCAATGTACATAGGGATACGTTACCCATCTAGCTACTTTCTAGTTCGTATTACCTATTTTTTGAGCGATTGTAGCAATGAGCATGATGCTTAAAGGACAGTAAGACTCATATGGCAAATTTAGGTTTCTCCTTCATTACCCTTGACAGCATAATGTCATGATGTAAAACTGGATGTTTTACATATTAACATTGAATATCGTAACACCTATGTAATTTGTCTACTATCAGAAGTTCCTGTCATATTTCTCTGGGCTAATTTTTTTCATGTGTTCATCTGTACTCTACAGGCACTTCAGGGTATGGTCTGTGCCTAAATTTCTCAAGGATCTCTGTGTTTTCAAAATTGATTTTGTGTGAATTAAATTATTCTAACTGGATGAAAGCAGTATCTAACTGTGGGTTTCCTATATAGTTCTTTTTGTAATCCCTTTCGTCTTCGAAGAAACTAGATCCTATCATGTTTTTGGTCCAGTTTTTCCTCTTCTTTCGGACAACGTCAGATCTATATTATCTTTCAACTTCACATGCATTTCTAGTCCACCCTCGAGTCAAAGTAAAGATAGTAGAAGGGCATAGATGAAAATCTACGATTTGCCTAGATTTCATAATGTTCGGTTCGAGATTTTTGTGAATACCTTACAATTAGAAATCTACATAAACTGTACAGGATACATATATTACACACTTTAAAATAGAGCCTTCAAACAACTGACCGCTATTCTTTTGCCATTATATTTGGTGTTTATGATGGCATCTATTTGGTGTTTAACAGAGGGTAGATCATGTCAGAGCCTTGGAGTAAGATCACATATGATTTGACCCTTTCTTTTGGAAAAGAGTAGGTGGTGAGTTAGAGTGTGTTTTGTCTCAACTGACCAAAGACTCCTGGCACTTAAGGAAGGGACCTACATGTGCTCCACACAGCCTCCCGAAGAGCGAATGACAGGGATGTGATGTCCTCTCAACTTGTGGTGGTGAAGTTCTTTGTGGTATTTGGAAGTCAAAGTCAAGCATCTACTGAATTAAATGCTGATACTTGAGAGGTTATATTTAAAGTTACAGGATTTTGGGGTAACATCGATTTATATTAAGAACCAATTGAATGAAGGGAGATGGGTTACATCTGCAGTCAGATTGAAAGAAAATCCATGGAAAGAGATGGCTGGAGAATCCTGGTTCATGGCCTATACCTCAGGAGGGGTAGAAGGCATAAGTAAGTAAAGTACTTATTCCAAGTGAAAGTCCATAAATACCAATTTGTGAACAAAACTCCCTCAGAATGACCTGATATTATGGGTGATCAAGAATTCACAGTGGTTAGAATAATCTCTAGCCATAACCCTGGAGTATTGGGCACATTTACAAATGCACAGCTTCCCATCATAATCAAATTTTTTTTATTAGGTTTTATCCTGAAGTAATATATTTTCAGTCGTAATGAAAAATCATATTAAGTAGCAGCTCTGTACCAGACAAACTATACACAATACATCTCTGAAACCAGAAATGACTGACTGACTGACTGAAGTATTTGTTAAGCGCACTTATGCTGTGGCTTCTTGGGGCTGCAAGAGAGGGTAAGTCTGCTGCTGGATGACAGATCTGTTGACTGGGTGTGAGTGTTTGATTGGTTCAGATGCTCTGTCCATCACCACCCCCTTTTGTACCGCTTTGTTCGCCATAAGTTGGCAGGGTATGCTCAGACGTGAGTCCCTTGCTCACTTTGCCACTGGATTCAAGCAAGCCGGGCTGAAGACGGCTGGAATGCCAGAAACCGGTCCTTGGAAGCTTGTTTCGGGTCCAGGGAAGGCATGGCTTGGCAGTTCGGGCTGGACTGTTCCCATGAGGCACAGGGTCAGGCTGATTTGCATATGGCTATGTCTGAACTGGGGTGGCAGAGTGGGCTAAAGAACGGTGATGGATTAAACCCAGATCTGTTGACTGGGTGTGAATGTTTGATTGGTTCAGATGCTCTGTCCATCACCACCCCCTTTTGTACCGCTTTGTTCGCCATAAGTTGGCATGGTATGCTCAGACGTGAGTCCCTTGCTCACTTTGCCACTGGATTCAAGCAAGCCGGGCTGAAGACGGCTGGAATGCCAGAAACCGGTCCTCGGAAGCTTGTTTCCGGTCCAGGGAAGGCATGGCTTGGCAGTTCGGGCTGGACTGTTCCCATGAGACACAGGGTCAGACTGATTTGCATATGGCTATGTCTGAACTGGGGTGGCAGAGTGGGCTAAAGAACGGTGATGGATTAAACCCAGATCTGTTGACTGGGTGTGAGTGTTTGATTGGTTCAGATGCTCTGTCCATCACCACCCCCTTTTGTACCGCTTAGGATGTAGTAAACAGCCAGGCCTTCAATGCCTTTCTGAAAATGCTCTTATTAGATTGTAGGCGGAGCTTAGTGGGTAGGGTGTTCCATAGCTTAGCTGCCTGATGGGAGAAAGACTTGCCTCCCCAGCATGCTCTCCTTATTCACACGATGGTAATTAGGCCCAAGCCAGCAGATCTTAGAGTTCGGCTAGGAATGTAGCACGGAGAGAGAGCTTTCAGGTCCTCGGCTCCTCCTCCAACTACTGTTTTGTGAACTAGGCAGAGGGCTTTGAACTGTACTCTCTGCCGGACTGGAAGCAAATGGAGTTGGTGTATGGCTTTAGAAGTTGGATGGCGCTTAGGGAGGTCCAGCAGTACTCTTGCCGCGGCATTTTGCAATGACTGTAATTTAGTAAGTTGCCTTTCACCCATTCCCAAGTATAAAGCGTTGCAGTAGTCGATGCGGGAGAGAACTAGAGCACCGACCACTGTTTTCCTTAGTGTGGGAGGGATCAGGGACAGTATTTTTCTGAGGGTTTTGATGGTGAAGAAGGTTGCAGATGTCACTTGATTCACTTGTGCGGTGAGAATAAGGTCTTTATCTAACCAGAAACCTAAGTTTCTGACTTTTTGTGCAGGCACAGGACAGGTACCTGCCTCTGGAGGCCACCAAAGTTGACTCCAGATGGAGGTATTGTGTCCGAACCCAATCACCTCCGTTTTTTCGGTGTTTAGTTTTAGGAAGTTCTTATTCATCCAACTCTTTATGCTTAAGAGGCAGTTCCTAAACTGTTCCGCAGTTACTTCTACTGTTTGTGTAAGTGACACCATCAATTGTGTGCCGTCAGCATTCGACATCAATTTCAGGCCATGTGCTTTTATTAGTGAGGCTAGCGGGGTCAAATAAAGATTAAAAAGGGTGGGGGAGAGTGCCGAGCCCTGTGGGACCCCACAAGGAAGGGAGAATTCTTCCGACTTCAGGCCTTACCAATAGATTTGTTGAATTCTATTTTCAAGAAAAGACTTTAGTAGGGTCAGGGCAGTGTCTCTGACTCCTACTGATTCTAGCCTATTGATCAGGACCCCGTGGTTAACAGTATCGAATGCTGCTGTTAAATCCAGCAGTATCAGCACTGCTCTTCCTCCCTTGTCCATGGTTCTACGGGCTTCCTCTGTGGCAATTATTAGGGCTGTCTCAGTAGAGTGACAAGACCTAAAACCGTGTTGGGTATTGTCAAGGATATTGTTGAGGTTAACAAACTCCATTAGTTCCTAGTTTAAGACTTTTTCTAGTATTTTAGTTGGTAGAGGGAGACAAGATATAGGACGATAATTTTTGTCTCCCCTGGATCTAAGGAATCCTTATTCAGGATAGGTCTGATGCTGGCCTTTTTCCATTGTTGTGGAAAGACACCGGATTTAATTGTCACGTTAAGTAGCGGGGTTAAGGTTTTACTAATTATTTCTGGGGCCAGCTGAAATATGTAGGGGGGGGGCAGGGGTCTAGAGGTGATCCCGACTTGGCTTGTGCAATCATCTTAGAGATCTGATCTTCCTCAAAGTGTGGAAATTGGGATAGGCAGTTTTGGGGGACTTCTGAGTGTTCCCTAATGACCTTACTACCTGAGTCGGATATCTCATGAAGCTCATTATAGACATCATGGACCTTTTGTTGGAAGAACAAGGCCATCTTATCTACAAAGTGTTGGTCTGGGACAAATACTGTGTCCCTCGGACATTTGAGTAAGCTTGACTCAGTTTTGAATAGCTCCTTGGAGGAGTTTTCGGCCTCGTGAATTGTAAGCGTGAAGTAGGTCGATTTGGCTTGTATTATCATTAATTTGTACTCATTTAGGGCTTTCGTATACTCCTTTCTGTGGGATGAGCTATAATCATATCTCCAGATCCGTTCTTGATGCCTGCAATTGATTTTCAATTGCTTAACTTACGGTGTGTACCAAGGTGAGGTAGCTGATTGTCTCCTAGGTTTCCTTCTCTCTTCAGGGGCTAGTTCTCTTACTGCCTCATGTATCCAGTGGTTGAGTTTATTCGCCCCGTCATTGCTGTCGCTAAATGAGGGGGGATTGCTTGACAGGATTTTGGGTAGACCTTCCTTCTGAATGCATTTCCATGGCCTAGTATGGTGGATTGAACAGTATATTATTTTCAAATATAGTCTTTCAGTGCAAAAAGTTACAGATGAAAACCCTGTCACCTATGTTTAATTTTTCTCACTTATATTTACTATTCTACAGTTTCCACAATTTCATTGTTTTGGAAAACCTTCCTGTCCACTCTCAGATAAGTAATCCCTACTAAGGGATCAGCAGTTAATACCATTCGGACTTTCATGGGTCCAGAGGCAAGACATTGTCCTCTGAGTCAGTATTGTCGACTCCCCAGCCAAAGATAAATATTCAAGCTCTAAACGTGTGAGACATGGCAGAAATGGTTTTAAGTCAGTTCTTTCTCAGGTAGCCTAATATTCATGTAGGTATTCTCTAATACACTTTTCTGCTTAAGTTATCAAAAATCTGATTTCACAATTGGGTCAGATTTTCACACCTGGATGTCAAAAAGGTTAAGCCCAGATCCCCAGACCTACTTTTTATGGTTCACTTATCAGCCCCATCTTCCTTCCTGAGACGTGTCTGGAAGTGTATGTATCCCAGACACCTCACTAGAATGAAGCAATCAACAAATCTGTCTGGAGATTCCTCCCCTCTTCATGACTTCACCAGGCAGGCTCAAGATTCCAAAACATGGAACCTAGGGTCCTCCATGTCCAGGGTCCTTTGCAGACACACTTACTCAGTTTGCATGAAAAGTAACATTACTGTTCATCACTGATACCTCCATGCATTGTACCTTTACAAGTACAAATGCATTCACCACACACACTCAGTCTGCATGCACTGTTCAGCACTGAAGCTTTTCTATATTTAACCAGGGTCTGCTATTTACAAACACACACTCTGACAGCACACAAACATTTCCCATGTAGGCGCTGCACAACACTTCACCATTCATGTATTGTAACGCAAGCACACCGACCCAGACCATGCAGTCATTGAGCATGCACTTCACAGCACTACATCTCTTATGAAATGTATTCCACGCAAGCATACATAGACTCAGTACATGCACGAACATCACATGCACTGCGCAGTACTGCTCTATCCCTGTCCTGTACTGTACCCTTCCCAGGCACACACACTTCCAGCACAGTCACTTCTCCGGCGCCTTGCAGAACTCCATTTCTACCTGATGTAGGCCAAGGGTGAATTAAGCACACAGCAGCAGAACTTTTAAAAAGGGGAATGAGCCTCTAGGCCTCACTCCAGTGACACAGGGGAAAAGGTCCTGTTTATTACTACTGATCACAACACGGTATGCTGCACCACCGCGCTCATGCTGCTTAACTCCTAGAAAAGGCGGTAGCCTTCCACCACGATGAGGGTAGCGCTTTGGGCACCCCTACCGGTCCAACCAGACAGCAATACATGAGACAGGCCTAAGTTATGGTGCATAGGCATGATCTGTTTGCGCCAATGACAAATAAATCAGCAATAGCGATCCAGAAAACAGTATAGTCTGGCACTAATGCACAAGTTACTACTTGTGTAACGATATATCTGTAAGAGACATTAGTTAGTATTAGATTCCTTACCTTAGAATATCCCCAGGCGTCAGACTGGATCCGGAAATGTTTGCGTAGCAGTACCCTTGCTCGTCGGTAGGCGTCGTCTGCGGCTCCGCGTCCGTCGTCGGCGTCGTGGGCGCCGTGATGACGTCGTCGGAGTACTTAGACGCCGCCTCCGCGTGCTGACGTCAGTTCTTAGACACAGCTTTTCCGCGCCAGAAACGCAGAGCCATGTTAAAAACAAACACTGGTGCCATTGAAACTAGGGCCCTGAAAGGGGACAACCCTAACCCTAGATATTGGTTCGCAGAACGGGGAGGATGGGTGGGTCGGTAAGGAATCTAATACTAACTAATGTCTCTTACAGATATATCGTTACACAAGTAGTATCTTGTGCATCTGAAAGAGACACGTTAGTATTAGATTCCTTACCTTAGAATAGATACCCCAGCAACACCAACCCCGGTGGTGGGTCTTCGAACCAATAATCACACCAGAAAGTCCTGGAGGACGGAACGGTCAAAGAAGCCATCCCTCCGGACTTGACTGTCCAGGCAGTAGTGTCTTGCAAACGTGTGCAGCGATGCCCACGTAGCTGCCTGACAGATATCCTGTAAGGGCACACCCCGGCCCAGGGCAGTTGTAGTCGCCGTGGGTCGAGTGGAATGAGCCCGTAATCCAACAGGGGGCTCCTTTCTAGCCGAGGAGTAGCATGCCTGGATACACAAAACGATCCACCGGGAGATGGTCCTTTTGTGCACCGCTTTCCCCTTCTTAGCACCCACGTAACCAACAAAGAGTTGGTCATCCACCCAGAACTGGCGTGTGCGATCCAAGTAAAATGAGAGCGCACGTTTTGGGTCCAGACGGTGGAGCCGCTCTTCCTCTTTAGAGGGATGCGGTGGCGGGAAGAAGGTTGGCAAGGTGATAGACTGCCCGATGTCGAAGGCCGTGACAACCTTGGGCAGGAAAGATGGCTTGGTACGCAGCACCACTTTGTCCGGATGGACAGAAAGGAAAGATGGGGTACAAGAAAGGGCCTAGAGCTCACTCACTCTCCTGGCAGAGGTGATGGTAACCAGGAAAGCAGTCTTCAAGGTCAGCAGGCGAAGAGGACAGTTGTGAAGTGGCTCAAAGGGAGCGCACATCAGAAACGTAAGAACCAGGTTCAAGTCCCACTGAGGCATCACAAACGGAACAGGAGGAAACGTGTGTGTGATGCCCTTAAGAAATCTATTTACAATAGGGGACTTGAACAAAGAAGGTTGATCAGGCAGCCTTAGGAAGGCAGAAAGGGCAGAAAGGTAGCCCTTGATAGTGCCCAGAGCAGAGCCCTGCTGGGCAAGAGAAAGAAGGAAGAGAAGAACCTCAGAAATAGGGGCAGCAAGAGGATCCACAGCCTTTGCTGTGCACCATGCCAAAAATCTGTTCCACCTGCAGGCGTATACCGACTTTGTGGAGGGACGCCTGGCTGTCAGAATGACGTTACAGACTTCAGGAGGCAAGTCAAATAGCCTCAACTGTCGCCGCTCAATCTCCAAGCATGGAGGTGGAGACTGGACAGGTTCGGGTGGAGGACAGTCCCCTGCTGCTGCAACAGAAGGTCCTCCTGAAGAGGCAGACTAACCGGGGGATCGACTGACATACTGAGTAGCTCTGGATACCAGTACCTTCTCGCCCAGTCCGGAGCCACAAGGATGACTTGGGCCCGGTCGCGCTTGATCTTCTTCTGCCCAGAGTGCTGAAGTGGTATAGGCGGAAAGGCGTACAACAGACCGCAACTCCACTTGCGACGAAAAGCGTCTCCGAGCGAGTGCCGCCTTGGAAATTCCAACGCGCAGAACTGATGACATTGCGCGTTCTCTTCGGTGGCGAATAGATCTAACCAAGGCTCTCCCCATCGCTGAAAGAGGCCTTGCGCCACGTCCGAGTTCAGACGCCATTCGTGATCCATCATACACCGTCGGCTGAGCTCGTCCGCCCTGGCGTTCAGAGAACCTGCCTGGTGTTGAGCCACCAGGGTCACGCCCTGGCGTTCCAGCCATTGCCAGAGGCGCAGAGCCTCCTGGCAAAGGGTCCACTGTCGTGTATTTCTATAGGTTCTGAATCGATCCCCCTATTCCTGACCATATTCTGGTTAACCTACCTAGCTAGTTAACTAACAGTCAGCCCATGAGGCAAGAAATCCCCCATGATGCAGATACCGTTATCTGACGCAGTCACACTACGGCACAGGAACGTGTTATCTGATTAGGTCATAACGCTTGAGATCTAATTAGACAAGCGACATTCCTCCAGCCCCTGATAAGGCATACGACGTTCTCATAACAAATCAAACCTATGACAACCTGGATAATCCGTGCGGCCATTGTTTTGATTTCACAGAGAACTTGAGTAAAGAATGTGCTAACGAGCAAGTCGTATGACATCTTTATTGACGTACCTATGTCCATCCTTACGTCAATCCCGGCACCTTTAAGGTATAAATATTGCCGACCTTGCCCTATGCAAACACACGCGTGGTGACAAGACGGAGCAGCCATACTTGCCGAAGCCGAGAGCAGAAGCAGACCCCGCAGGCAACAGCCCCGCCTTCCTGACGCGCTGAGAGACGCGCTGCTATCTCAAGCCGAGAGACCCAGCACCGGCGCTTCTGGGCAGCCCTCGCAGGCAGCCTGGAATATCGAGAGCAGAGAAAGAGATACCATTCCTCATTCATCCTAAATTCCAGGTACAGAACTGAATAACCCCTCCTAGAGAATTCTTTAGTTATTCACTTGGCAAAAACAAACTTAACTTAAACTGTAACTTTCTATTCCCGCCCACGTATTAGACTTAGGTCAGGTACACGGGGTAGGCGTATTTAGAAACACCAGTTGAGTACGTTTAGTCAAATGTATATGTGTATGTAAATATATTTTAATCATTTTAAACATCATATGGCTCAGAAACCATATCAATGTTTTTACAGTATTATTTTATACTATTGCTTTTAATGTATGCACTTTACTTAACTATAAGTATTGCAATAATATCGATCCATTTCTCTTGTACGAGAAAAGAGACTGATCAATAAATAACATCTTTTATTGAACACGCCCGTCTCCTCCTTTTCTCTACATTCTGATGAGACTAAGAATGCACGTACTGACTGAGTAAAATAATTGCCTTGTGCTCACACGACTCTTGAGATTGACTCTTGATTAGGGGAGAGCAAAGTTGTCATGTTCTATGGTTGTCAGAAACTAAATCCCTTCTTGTCTAATCAGGGGAGTTAATCCTTCCTTGAACATTCGAGAAAGTTTCTAGCGAACTCTGAGCTTAGCTGGCAAACCCAAAAATTAAGTCTAGTATCGACAGTAGTAGACCTAGTTAACGTCTGGCCTAGGCCTTTACTGCTGTAGGTACTATTCCAATGCGCAGAGCCTATTGGGAAAATAGGAGCTACACTACATGGCGCCCAACGCGTTTGGAAAGGGCGATAAAACTAACGTAAGACATTTAGAGTAACTCAGTCGTGCTTTCTCACTCAGACCCCTTTTCCAAAATACTCCAAAGACGTCTGGAGTGGGTGAAAGGTTATAATATCCTCCAAAACCTCGCAGGAGGGAACTCCTATGTATGGTTCTTGGTCTAAGTCAACGTTGAAGGATAAACAGTGTTCCAAAATATTGTGCATCTAATCTCTGTTTCCATAAAGAAACCTGATCTGCAAATAAACATAATACCATCCTGTCAGCAAAATGGACAGCGATGAAGAACGAGAGGTTACTAGATTAGCTACTGAAATAGCAGATGCTGATGCTACCATGCAAGCAGCAGACGCGGATATAATACTCATTCCGGTCGCCAAAAGGAGATCTATAACCTTAAAACTTATAGAAAATGGACTGACACCTAGAGGTGGCACAGTCATATTCGTAATCGAGGCACACGAATATCGGCAGACAGAGGTATACTATACATGGATACATTTTCCAGCAGCTAATACTATAACAAAGTACTTCCACTATTACAAAGTAGAGGAACCTCCTAATGAGTACACTCCTTTCGAGGAGGTGGAAGTACCACTCAAATTCCAAGAGCATTTGCTCTTATTTGATGGCGCCCTAAAACATAATAATCACATTACAAGGCTCGGTCCAGGAGCAACGTGGCCGGTCTTAGCCGGATACACACCATATCCAGACATCGAAAGAATGCCTGCAGCAGAGCTGTTAATACAGCTAAAACAACTACTAAAAATTCACAGACAATTAGTTCAGTATGTAATGCAGACTTCAACAATTCAGCCAGCGATTAAACTTCCACAGCTGACCCCTCACCAGGGGAACACAAATAAAATTACACCACAGAACATCCAATCCTGCCTAGATAAAGTTCAAGCTAAACGGGAACAAATACCATTCTGGTTAGCACAGAAAATTACCCAAATAGAGGCGGTGTTTCCTGACACCACCCCATTAGAAAAACACAGGATTCTGACTATATGTCTCCCAATGGGAATCGCACCACACATTGAGGACTGTGACACTTGGGGTACAGTCTTTGCTTCCATCTACACAAAAACGCACGGTGTTCCATCCATTTCGGTAATACCAGATGTGCTAAAACAAATTCAAGATGAATACGGTCCAGAACCTGCTTTAACTCTTGGTATGAAATTACTAAAAGACTTCAAGCAGGTCTCGGCTATATTACTAGCCAACATAAAGGGTGAAGCAGCAAACGTGGCGATCCGCCAGAGGTTAAAAGAGACAGATATAGCAGACCAACCAGCTGAAATTGCCAGAATCATAGAAAAATCCTATGAAGAACTAGGCAGAGATAGTCTAGGTGGAATACCAGTAAAACCGCAACTAACTACAAGTCCAGAAAAAATGTTTTTTAATAATAATAATAATTCACCAAAAAAGAACTGGGATGGGAACAAACAATCCAATCCAAAAGAAAAGAAATTCCAGTCCAGAGGAAGGTCTCCTAGGCTAAGAGAGAAATCTCCAAACCCGAGACAAAGGTCACCTCAGAGTGAACCCTCTGGGAATAGATATAACCTTAGAAATAGGGATAATATTAAAAAACCTGATAGATATCAAGACATTGATACACGTCCCTCTCAATCTTTTCAGAATTCCTCGCAGAAATCGGAAAGAAGAGGACGATCAGAAGAGCACGCCAAGTCCAAAGACAAGGAACCTGCTCAACTGAAAAAGAAATCACAATTTCCAAAAAAGAAGGTAGCCAGTATCAAGGTAGTTAACAATGCCGAGAATACTGAGGACACAACTGAAAAACGGAGAGTGGGCTCAGACAATGCTAGACAGCGCAGCAGAGGTGAGCATAGCTCGCAAAGTCCTTATGGATCTTCTGGAGACAGTGGACACGAATGAATACCTTCAAGTGGAAACTGCAGATACCAGAGTTAGCAAGCCCCACAAAATATACGAGATAACATTACGTATAGAGGGAGATAAGACTAGGAAAATAAGGGGACTATTTTGGGATAACCTCTCAAAGGGTTATGACATACTTCTAGCTGAAAAAGACTGGCCACCAGAGTTTGTCAGGGAGTGCCCTCATGGCGAAGAAGTAATTATGCCTGCCTTCTCGAATCAAATCCCGATTCATAAAAAATACACACTTGCTAGAAAGTGGGCAGTGGCCTTAGCACCTGCTTTATATAAAAATCATGTAGGATGGGATGAGGATTCTCCTCCTCACAAAATCCAGTTAAAATCACAACCAACTGCACAAAGGCAGTACCCAATTAAGCAAGAAGCTAAAAAACAAGTAAATGAAATACTAGATCAGCTAGAATACCAGGGGGTGATTGAAACTTGCACCTCACAAATGAACAATCCTTTGTTTCCGGTCTCCGAACCAGACAATTCATACCGTCTAGTTTTGGATTACCGACACCTTAACACATGTTGCAAAACTTTTGCAGTGCAAAACTCACACAGTGCTGCACTAATGAATAACATAGTGCGCAAAAAATACAAAACTACCTTGGACATCTCCAACGGATTCTTTTGTCAAAACATAGCACCAGAGAGCAGATATTTAACAGCTTTCTCAGTAAATGGCACTCAAAAACAATTCTGTCGGTTAGCCCAGGGGTACAAGAATAGCCCGGGGGTATTCTCAGCGAGAGTAACAGAATTACTACAACAATATGATGATGAAGCATTATCTTATGTCGATGACATTTACTTAACAGATGATGACTTGGAAACTCACTTGAAAAGAGTGAACACCATAATACTTGGTTTCGCTGCAGAGGGTTACAAATTCAACTTCAAAAAATCCAGAATTGCCCATCTGAAAATCCAGTACGGAGGATATGAATTATCAAGTATTGCCTGGTTGACAGTCTTTTAAGAACTAGAAGAATTAAAAAATCTAAAATATGAAAAAACGTATCCTCTGCCACTCGACATTCTGCTTCTACGACATTACGCCTGTGTAATCTATACAGACGGACATGCTCAACCCTCCGTTTGGGGAGAACATGCATACAATCCCACATGTGAGATCACAAAAGAAGTGTGGCGCGGAGGTAAACTAAGACCTCTATTAACAAAATCACACTCAGTAGAAACAAATTCAGAAATGCAAACTGAAATAATAGCTTTGAAAATGGCGCTAGATAATGCGGATCGCGAATTCCCGACACTTATAGTGTCAGATTCATATTTCTGCGTCAAAGCATATAACAAGGATTTGCAGACATGGATTCAGAACGGTTACAAAGATGACACAGGTGCACCAATAAAGCAGAGACTTCTCTGGGAACAAGTAGCTCTTTTGAAGAAAGAACTACCAAAGACTCACGTGACTCACTCACTGAGTCATCAACGTGATGGCGTTCACGTTGTGGGGAATTCATTGGCTGAGACAGCCGCAGCGGCAGCCACTAAATCGGCTCCCGTAGATCGAAAAAAGCATACATTAAAATACATTGACGGTGAAACATTGCTGGCGGTGAAAACGTCATCAAAAGGCGACTGCTCAGCGTTACCGATCAACTATCCACTCAATTATACATACATAATCGATGCAAACTCCGTCCCTTTTGCTCGAATCCCTGGAGTGGGGGATAGAGTGATTCCAAACATGGACAGGAGAAACTTGTTAATCGCAGACGCACACATGGGCGAGGGTCACAGACACCTTAAATTAAAAGATTCTCTGGAAGATTTACAATCACGGTACTGGTGGCCAGGCATGAGCCTCCATCTTACCATCTTTGTAAAAAACTGCCCAAACTGCAACAGAGATCGCAGTGGGGAGAGAAGCAGTTTAATACCTCGTCGTATCAAGGCAGATAATATTACCAGCAAAAAGAATGGCTTGCGATTAACATATACAGGCTAGTTCCCACTTATAATGTAGATCCACAGCACTCGGCTGACGTCCGGACTATTATACAAGATTTGCGAGTCTAAATGGCATATACGCTAAGAGCATGCTACGTTCGACCATTTTTTTTTTCTTTTTCTCAGGCAATCCAGCCTGGGGGGGGAAGGAATGGCCAAATGAGCACAGCCCAGCGGGAATCTTCTCACTTCCTTCCTGAGGGTATGGGATGGTGTAAAGAAAAAACCAAGACAGAAAGCAATCTATAATAGAAAGGATATTAGGTTCGGGAGCTGGGTGGGTCAAACATCTAATAAGTGTCCAACGTAGTCTAAATAACTTGCCAAGAAATTCTCTGAAGGGATTCAGTCCGTACGAATTATTATTCGGAACTAGGATGTTGATCTCTGACCTTGATAGTCAGACTTCAGTGGTAACAGAAAAAAGCTTTGATGTCAAAGACCGTTTGGCTATTTTGCAGGACTTAAACAAAACAAGAAAAGACCTGAGCAACATACAGTTGAAACAACAGCCAACAACCACTGAAGAATCACCACCTGTCCCAGCAAGACCTGTCTGGATTCCAAAAGTCGGGGATCTAGTCAGGGAGAAGATCGCGGTAAAGAAGGAATTTGGGCCTTCTTACAGAAAAGCAGTTCCTGTCTTGTCTGTCAACGGGACAAGATCAGTTGTACTACCGCCACTTGCTGGAAAAAAGGAGAACCGAGTTGTATCCATCGACCTGGTAAAACCACAACATGTGGCCAATAACAAACAGTAGGCCAAGTGGACTCCCAATAAGTAGCAGAACACCAAGGTTTGCTACCAGTACAGAGGTCCTAACAAAGAGGCTCATCACATTCGAAACGCCTACAGAAGAACAACAAGGACTATGCAACAATGCAATAGAACTTAGACCTCTGAAAACCCAAATAAAGACATTTAGCAGAGACACACCAATCTATACTGAAGTACCAAGTGAAAATGCAAAAAACAAAAATCCTGAACCAATTGGAACAATTGACAGAACTGCATCCGGTTACTTCATCAACTTCGATGATTCCTCTGAAGGCTTCAGCGAACAAAAGACACAGCCATCATCAAAATCCTTTAAAGACAAAGCGAAGGAACTTTTGAAACAACTAAAAGAAACATATCTGATTTCTCCATGGATTGAATTTTGGGTGGGTTTTGGTGCATTTATCCTCATACTTTGGCTCATCATGGTATTTACTTTGGGACGCTTCATTGAGGGAAAATATGCTAAAATGGACACAGCAAGTCAGAACATCAACTTGGTCCTCAAACCACACACATCTTCACACGTCGAGAAACGAGAACTTTCTTCAGAACTTTCTTCAGCCAACTTCACAGCAATTCCAATACCTGGTGGGGTAGCCTGGGACAACACTGACTATGAAATTTATGGTCCGGTCGAGATCCTGAAATATCCACACCAAATTAAGATCTCTTTGAGTGACTTTGCAAAACCAAACTCATTTGCTGATGATTGGGACTTTGAAAGTATAAACAATATGATGTCTGACTTAGTAATGTCTGCTAAATTTACAAAACATGATTATTTGCAAGGTTCTACAAATTATGATAGTATGTATTGCTATAACCACTATCGTAACCATTTCTTGCATAAATCTGCACAACCTAGAAATGTTTTAAATTTTAATCAATGGGAACATTGTGCTACACCTCCAAAAGGGAGCTCTAGAACCGTTTATGACAAATATTCATACTTTCAAGGTTTTAACACTAGTAATGCTGAAACATTTTATTATAAATTGTCAAACAAGACAGGGACCAAAACCATGATAACCAACACAAAATTGATTTATTCTGATTCATTCTTTGAAAAAATGAATACTTTTGGATTCGATTATTGGGACAAAAATGTTGATTTGAAAAGTGTTTGGGGCACAAAAGAATGGCAAGTACAGGGTTTAGAAGCTTTGTTTAGAGCCTGCATGATCCCAGAACAAATGATATTTTTAAATGACACTGTTCAACAAACCACCTGTCTTGGCTTAGCCAAAATCAAAGATTTAAATAACCCGTCTATTCCAAAGCCAACAATGTTTAGCAATAACTCTGATACAGATGAAGAAATAGACATAAACCATATACTTAACCAAAACAGAACACATCCTGATTGGAAACAATGGTTGATCTGGCCCACAGATACAAATAACTGTCAAGATAGATTCCTGAATAAAACACAGGGTTTCAAAATGACCAGGCCAGACCCTAGATATCCCCAAAGACATCACCCAGGGATAATAACAACCTACAGTGTGGGCAAATTATGCCTTCAATGGCTACAAACTTCCACACTGCCTGAAATTAAGCAACACCTAACTTTACTTACTGATGGTGCTGACTTGCGTGATTTCATAATGGGACCACGCAAACAGCGTCAAAAGCGTTTCATAGCAGCCTCTGTATATGCAGCATACAATGAGGCCTGGAAGGTTACTCAAATTGAGACAGCAGAAAGAATACGGGAAATTGACCGTATTAATTTGGAAAAATCACTTTCTGTAGTGGACAATGGGTTAATGACTCTGTCCTCCAGAATTTTTTCATTGGACAGCATTGTGTCTTCAGCAATCGATATATTATCGCAAGACTTACTGTTATTACAACATGGTCAGTCACAATTGCGTTCTATCGTACAGCTTGGCTGGACGTTACAAAATCTGCGTTCAGGCTATGTGCCTTGGCGTTTAATCAACACTACGTCACTATTCCAAATCTTTAACCTTACTGATAGACAAATCGGTATGGCGCAGAAGGGTGCTGATTATACAATCTTGAGCATTGAAAAACTAGAAAGATTACCGTTGACAATGTCAGAACGACCTGTCAGTAAATGGATAATCCACGGAATCATAAATATTCCAATCTCAACCTTCAGGTTTCAATACTGCCAAAAATATATACAGGCTGGCATGTACGAGAAATTGGGAAAGGGGTACCTTAAAACAACTTGGAACCTGCCCTATTCACATGCATGTGTCAGTAACAAAGGACAGAAAGTGTTTCTTAGTGGCAACAATTGTGCTATGTCACTAAGCGGCACGCTTCTGTGTAACGGTATTAGTTTGCACGGAGCCTGTGAAGGGAATTCATACAACCTTTCATGTCACCAGCAAGGCGCACCTGCAACTGAAATAGAACCATTCTTTCAAAGACTCTATAATGGGAGTTACATTCTTATTGTAGACCGCAGATGTTGTAGTCTTATGCCCGGGACTCCTTATCTCGTCACTACGACGGCGAAGGTCAAGTGCTGTGGACGTTCTTTGTTCCCCAGCTCCTTTCCAGACAGGGAGGCGAGGGCATGGCCCAGTTTGAAAATTACTTCTATTCGAATAGACACTTTAAGCAGAATGAAAACAGTGCTTCTTCAGACGCCTACAAGGCTCACGTCATCAAAAGAAACGTATGATCTACAAGTCGCAAGGACGACTGCAGAGATACATACATTATTATCAACCAATTCCCCCGTACATTTCGCGGAAATCCTGAGCGAAATCTTAAATATTTCTGATACCACAGGGGTCTCAAAGGTATTTAAGACAGTATTTTCGATGGCATTAACACCATTCAAAGCCATACTGGGTATTTTTCCAGATTTCGTCCATTCGATTTTTGGCGGACTTCCCCTGATCCTAGGACTAATTGCAGGAATCCTATTCCTAGTCCTTATTTTTCGATATGGCAACCCATGTCACAGATCAAACTCTCGCGACAATGGAAGATACGATCCTAGCCATTGGATACCGGGACCGGATATCAAAAATCCTGGGACTCTCCCGGCTTAGAGACCTGAACATGACTTGGTTTCTATCATTTCGACCAATGTGGCAAAGGTGTGTTTTACCTGTACTAAGGTGTCTGCTATGCGGAGAAGAATGCGTGTTAGACACCTGTCTGACGCTACAATCGGATGCGCCGGTGGATGCAGATACACTGTTGGTTCCTACCAAGGTTCACGCACTGTGCTGCCCTCAAAGGCTGCCAATTCTGATGACGGCATTCCTGGAATCTTCACCACTGCGATTGAAGAGTAGTGAAGTACGAGATGAAAGCAGCATCGAACAGGTACGACCTTCTGTCAGCAATGCAAATCAGAATGTCAATGCAGACAATCATGCGCATGAATGCATGGTTACCCCTATTTCCGACTTAGTGGAACTTTCCCATGAAGCTGTTGACAGTTTTTTCGAAAGCCTGAATGATATGATGTTCTCTCCGGAACAGAAATAGAGACTTTTGAGTAAACTCGCACACGGCGTTCCCTGAATCCGGCCTTCAACTTAAAAAATAAAGTCACATGAACAATTACAATCCAGTTCACGGACAGCAACTTTTTTCAGCAAGCCCTTAAAATATTTTTCTATATATTTTTCCCCGGGACACTGACCTTCTGCTTAAAGTAAGAAACTATTCCTAGAGAACTAAGATTTCTATTTTTTTAGATACTTTATAGACTTTATATAGACTTTAGCTGCCCGCTGGTATGTTCACAATATATTTTATGTGATGAAATGGTTTCGACTTTTTTTCTGTATAGCCATATTAAGAGCCATTTCATGTGTATTTCTCATATACCAACAAGCAATAATGCATAACAATGCGTGTTTACTTTTGCATTTAATTCATAGCTTAAGTGCATACAATATATATGACTGCAATTTTTCAGTATATTTGAAAATTTCAAAATGCATTTATGTATTTTGGGGTGGTAAGGTATACACTATACTCTATAGTATGTTGTACTATGTTATACTATGCATAGATTAGTAGATATGACCATAGTTAGCGTGGAGTGGGTGTCGTGTATTTCTATAGGTTCTGAATCGATCCCCCTATTTCTGACCATATTCTGGTTAACCTACCTAGCTAGTTAACTAACAGTCAGCCCATGAGGCAAGAAATCCCCCATGATGCAGATACCGTTATCTGACGCAGTCACACTACGGCACAGGAACGTGTTATCTGATTAGGTCATAACGCTTGAGATCTAATTAGACAAGCGACATTCCTCCAGCCCCTGATAAGGCATACGACGTTCTCATAACAAATCAAACCTATGACAACCTGGATAATCCGTGCGGCCATTGTTTTGATTTCACAGAGAACTTGAGTAAAGAATGTGCTAACGAGCAAGTCGTATGACATCTTTATTGACGTACCTATGTCCATCCTTACGTCAATCCCGGCACCTTTAAGGTATAAATATTGCCGACCTTGCCCTATGCAAACACACGCGTGGTGACAAGACGGAGCAGCCATACTTGCCGAAGCCGAGAGCAGAAGCAGACCCCGCAGGCAACAGCCCCGCCTTCCTGACGCGCTGAGAGACGCGCTGCTATCTCAAGCCGAGAGACCCAGCACCGGCGCTTCTGGGCAGCCCTCGCAGGCAGCCTGGTATATCGAGAGCAGAGAAAGAGATACCATTCCTCATTCATCCTAAATTCCAGGTACAGAACTGAATAACCCCTCCTAGAGAATTCTTTAGTTATTCACTTGGCAAAAACAAACTTAACTTAAACTGTAACTTTCTATTCCCGCCCACGTATTAGACTTAGGTCAGGTACACGGGGTAGGCGTATTTAGAAACACCAGTTGAGTACGTTTAGTCAAATGTATATGTGTATGTAAATATATTTTAATCATTTTAAACATCATATGGCTCAGAAACCATATCAATGTTTTTACAGTATTATTTTATACTATTGCTTTTAATGTATGCACTTTACTTAACTATAAGTATTGCAATAATATCGATCCATTTCTCTTGTACGAGAAAAGAGACTGATCAATAAATAACATCTTTTATTGAACACGCCCGTCTCCTCCTTTTCTCTACATTCTGATGAGACTAAGAATGCACGTACTGACTGAGTAAAATAATTGCCTTGTGCTCACACGACTCTTGAGATTGACTCTTGATTAGGAGAGAGCAAAGTTGTCATGTTCTATGGTTGTCAGAAACTAAATCCCTTCTTGTCTAATCAGGGGAGTTAATCCTTCCTTGAACATTCGAGAAAGTTTCTAGCGAACTCTGAGCTTAGCTGGCAAACCCAAAAATTAAGTCTAGTATCGACAGTAGTAGACCTAGTTAATGTCTGGCCTAGGCCTTTACTGCTGTAGGTACTATTCCAATGCGCAGAGCCTATTGGGAAAATAGGAGCTACACTACACCACGACCCCACCCCGCCCTGTTTATTGCAGTACCACATGGCGGTGGTGTTGTCCGTGAACACCTGCACTACACTCCCCCGGACAGAGGGGAGGAATGCTTTCAGTGCTAGACGAATCGCCCGTAACTCCAACAGGTTGATGTGGAGCTGGGCCTCCGCCGGAGACCAGAGGCCTCTGATCTCCGCCTCTCCCATGTGGCCTCCCCAGCCCTGGAGGGACGCGTCCGTCACAACTACGTGCTCCAGTTGGGGAAGGGAGAGGGATCTGCCCCTGACCCAATCGCGGTTCTCGAGCCACCACCGCAGCTGTCTCGCAGTGCCCTCCGAGATCAGGACGTGGTCGGACAGGTTGCCCTGATGCTGGGCCCACTGAAACTTCAGGTCCCACTGCAGAGCCCGCATCCGCCACCTGGCGTGATGCACCAGAAGGATGCAGGAGGCCATGAGCCCCAGAAGCGGCAGCGTCAACCTGACCGAGACCCGGGACAACGGCTGAAAGATGGGAATCAGAGCCTGAATATCCCGGACCCGCTGTTCGGGTGGATAAACGCGAAACCGCGCCGAGTCTAGAATCGCTCCGATGAAGAGGAGCTTCTGAGAGGGGCACAGGTGTGACTTTGGCACATTGATGGAGAACCCCAGCTGGTGCAGGAGTTCTGCCGTAGTCTGGAGGTGGCTGACGACTGACTGGGGCGAGCCCGCCTTAAACAACCAGTCGTCGAGGTAGGGGAAGACTGAAACCCCTAACCTGCGCAGATGAGCTGCGACCACCGCCATCACCTTCGTGAACACCCGTGGGGCGCTTGTAAGGCCAAAGGGGAGCACGGTAAACTGAAAGTGCTCGTGGCCAACCGTGAACCGCAGGTAGCGCCGGTGGGCCGGCAGGACGGGGATGTGGAAATAAGCGTCCTGCAAGTCCAACGCTACCATCCAGTCTCCTGGGTCCAGGGCAGTTAGGACCTGAGCCAGTGTCAGCATTTTGAACTTCTTCCGGAGGAAGCCGTTGACGTTCCGCAGGTCCAAGATAGGGCGTAGGCCCCCTTTGCCCTTCTTGGGTACCAGAAAGTAGTGGGAATAGCAACCACACACTACTTCTGGCCCAGGAACGCGCTCGATGGCCCCCTTGGCCAAGAGGGACGTAACTTCCTCCTGCAGAAGTCGCAAATGATCCCCCGATACACGGTGGTTCTGCGGTGGCATGGCTGGAGGAGTCGCCTCGAAGGGGAGGGAGTAGCCCCTTCGGACGATCTGCAGCACCCACCTGTCCGAAGTGACAGTGCGCCAGTGGAGGTGGTGATGGCGAACCCTGCCCCCCACTGGCGTCACATGGGCCTGAAAGCTCGGACTAGGAGGGTTTTGAGGCGGATGCTGTGGGGGAAGGTGTGGACTGACCTCGCCGTTGCCCCTGACCGCCCGGACGGCGGTTCCCACGGCCGCCACCGCGTTGGGTATTGCCCTGCGGAGCGTGGCTGGCGGCACGTGTGGGCGCACCCCTTCCGTGGCCACGAAAGGATTCAAAAGCAGCCGATTGCTGGCGCGGGGACGAGAGGCCCAAGGACTTGGCCGTAGCCCTGGAGTCCTTAAAGCGCTCAAGCGCATGGTCTGCTTTGTCGCCAAAGAGGCGACGGCCATCGAACGGCATGTCCATGAGCGTGTTCTGGACATCTGCCGAGAAGTTGGCGGACCTCAGCCAGGCGTGGCGTCTGACCGCCACCGTCGTTGCCATCGCTCTACCTAGCGAGTCGGTGGTATCCAGCCCACACCGGATGGAATATTTGGCTGCATCCCGGCCCTGCACAAGGGCTTGGCCGAGTTTGGCCCATACCTCCAACGGACACTTTGGCAGCACTTCCGCGACCGTATCCCACAGAGAGTGGGTGTAACGGCCCAAGAGGCATGCGGTGTTGGAAGACCGCAGACCCAGACTAAGGGATGAGAAGATCTTTTTACCATACTGCTCATACCTCTTGGATTCCCTGTCCGGCGGGGCCGACGGGAAAGCGGTCTGGGAATTGGAGGCCTGGATGACCAGGCTCTCGGGGGTGGGGTGGGTGGACAGGAAACATGGGTCGCCCGGGGCTGGGCGGTGGCGTCTGGCCACGTTCCCATCTACGGGCGAACCCGTAGCGGGCTTGGACCAAGTGCCCAGAAGAACGTCGGTCAAGGCCTCATTAAAGGGCAGCAGAGGCTCGGCCGAGCTTGACTGCGGTTTAAGGACCTCAGTGAGGAGATTAGTCCTCACGGCCGCGACGGGGAGCTCAAGGCCCAAGGCCTTGACCGCCCTCATCAGCACCACACTATAGGTTGCCCCCTCCTCCGAAGCCACGGTAGGAGGGGAGACAAAACCAGTGTCTGGAGAGGTGTCCAGGCCACTGGCCTCCCCAAGGTCTCCTGCCCAGTCCTCATGAGACTGACACTCTCTGGTCAGAGGGTCCTCAGACCCCTCCCAGTCCTCTTCATCACCCATCTCCTGAAACTCAGGGTTCTCAACTAATGGGGCCTGTTCATAGAAGTGAAACTCTCCAAACGACGTCTGGAGCGGCGCCCATCGGGGCCGTCCCGGCGCCTGAACAGGAACGAAGGTGGAACCGGGGACGGGTCCGACGCCGGGGAGGTCGTAAGGTCCACCGGCGACGAACCAGATCCCGAAGGTGGTCCAGCGGCGTCCTGCGGCGCCGGGACAACTGAACCCCTCGGCGCCGGCGGCGTCGGGATAACGGGAACCTGCGGCGCCGGGCCCGAAGGCGCCGGCGGCGTCGGGGCCGCAGCACCTGATGGCGTCGGGGGCGAACCCCCGACCCGCTAGGGGCCCCAGACGGGTCCGCTGGGCCCGAAGGCGCCACAGAGCCTGTCGGAGGAGAGAGTTTCCTCATGGCCATGAGGAAGCGCTCGATCTCCTCCTGCGTCGCGTTTAGCCCAGGGACCGGAGGGTGTGGGGCTGGACGCGGCGCCCGCCACTTCGACGGAGCCGCGTGGGTGGTGTCACCCGCACCCCCGGCCGCATCGCGCGAGCGTCGGGGGGAGTCCGAAGAGCGATGACGCCGCTTGGACTTCTTGTGCTTCTTACCTGACGACGACTTCGACCCGGAGGAGTGTGGCCTACTGTCGGAGCTGTGGTGGCTTCGAGCCCGCGACCTGTCCCTCGACCGCCCATGGGATTGAGACCTCTCGCGGCGCGGGACCGACTGCCGGAGTTCGAGTCGCCTGCGGGACCGCTCCCGCCTGGCTTTCGAAGAGAGGGCCCGGCAGTCGGAGCAGGCCTTGTCGTCGTGATCGACACCTAGACAAGTTAAACACAGGTGGTGAGGACCCGTGACCGACATCAGGCGGTCGCAATCCTCGCAGTGCTTAAAGCCGGGCATCCCTACGGCATCGATCGGAGTCGAAAGACTTTGAGAAATGATCAAAATCGATCAAAAAAGTCAGTCAAAAAATGACTAGGGTTACTGCTTTTTCCAGATCTGCGCTTGCTGGCGCGGAAAAAAGAAGAACTGACGTCAGCACGCGGAGGCGGCGTCTAAGTACTCCGACGACGTCATCACGGCGCCCACGACGCCGACGATGGACGCGTTGCCGCAGACGACGCCTACCGACGCGCAAGGGTACTGCTACGCAAAAATTTGCGGATCCAGTCTGACGCCGGGGGATATTCTAAGGTAAGGAATCTAATACTAACGTGTCTCTTTCAGATGGCAAGGGTACATGTCTTCAACCAAGCAAAGGACCTTTTCCACCCAACACATTCCACGTGCCAAACGCAGTGATAGCAGCCTTAGCCTGGAGTAATGGGTTCTCAAACCTTCCAATAACAGTTTTTGGGCCAGTGCGCAGATCTTAATGCTGAAGACTATCAACCTTGATAGGCTCCTCCTCTGCACAGCCTCCCCTTTTTTTTTACTTCGGAAAACCCCAAATAAATCTGGTCGTACATTCTGTAGTCTTTAGTACGATCAATATAAAAGATTAAAGGCTTTTCAAGTTCCAACTGATTAAGCTTCTCCTCTTCTTTCGAGGGGAGAGGTGGAGCAAAAACCACTGGCAGTATCATGGATTGCCTAAAGTGGAGACTCAAAACTTTGGGTAAAAAAGATGCCCCAGTCCTCAAAATCAGTTTGTCAGGGAAACAGGTGGTGTAGGGCAGTAGCATCGACAGTGCCTTAAACTCACTTATGCATCAAGCTGAAGTAATCATGATGAGGAAGTAAGTAAGTATTGAACTTATAGAGCACGAACTAAGCCCAAGTGCGTCAAGGCGCTAATGCAAACTGAAGAAGGGATGCGAACTAGACAACATGCTCATACGGGAATATGTGAAAAGAGACAGGTTTTTAAGGTTTTATGGGAGAGAGAATGAGATGTCTGACCAGAAAGGTCTTCGGGGAGGGAGTTCCACCGCCTGGCCGCAGCCAAGGAGAAGGCTCTACCTCCCCACCTGGACTCTTTAAACCTAGGAAGTATTAACAGATTTTATTTGAGGAGCGAAGTGGTCTACTAGGAACATACCCCTGGAACATCGCCTTGATTCCCTCTGGGCCTAAGCCATGATAGGCATTGTGAGTCATTAAGATGAATTCTTAAAATGAAGAGATGAAGCGGGTAGTTAAGCATTGGCTCAAATGTTGTATAGATGAGAAATGTGAAGACCAAATTAAGGTCCAACTGTGGCATCACAACAGTCTGGGAGTCAAAAATGCATGTCAAACTTTTAGAAACTTCATCACAACAGGTGATTTAGCAAAGACAGGGCCGCTGACAAATGTAGAAAAGGTAAATGGACCGACAAATTATAAGTGTTCATTGCAGGGCCTGGCTGGGCCAAAGACGAAACAAACAAAAAACATTTGACAGCTGGCTTGTAAAGGGCCAGTCTTGCGGATACCACAACAGGCCAAACATGTTTCCCATCGTCCAGCATAAATGGACTTTGTGGAAGGAAGCCTGATGGCATGGATGACATCAAGCACCTCAGGCAACAGATCAAAATCAGTCAATTGTTGCCGCTTACACGCCATGCACGGAGGTGTAGAGAGCGCAGGTTCAGGTGAAGGGCTCTGCCTTACTCCTGTGGCAGAAACCCTCTGTAAGTGGTAGCCTGAGCAGATGCTCATGCCCAAATATTTTGGGAAACACACCCCCACGGCCCAATTGAGATCCATTAGGATGACTTGGGCCTGGTTGTTCCTGATATTTGTTGGAACGTGGGGAAGGAGGGGCAGAGATAAGAAGGTGTACAGGAATCCTGTGTCCCATTCCAGCCATACTGCATCTACTAGAAAATGTTTTGCAGACAGTAGAACGCACAAAACGTTTGGCACTTTGCATTTTCAGCTGAGGAGAAAGGATCTATCTAGGGTTCTCCCCACTGCAGGGAGACGTCCTACACCACCTCAGGATGTAGGCAGCATTTGTGATCTGAAAGATGCTGCTTGTTTAGCTCATCTGCGATGGCATTCAAGGATCCAACCAGGTGATTTGCGATCAGGGAAACGCCCTGATGATCCAACTAACTCGAGAGGTGTAAAGTCTCCTGGCACAGGATTCAAGACCCCACTCGGCCCTGCTTGTTGCAGTACCACATAGTAGTGATGTTGTCCGTGAGAACCTGGACTAGTCTCCTTTTGATGGGTAGCACAAAGGCAATAACGTAATAAACACACTCATTGGTTTATGGTATTACACAATGTCTAATAATATAATATCAGTGGAGTAGTAAGTTAAAGAATTGTGACACAGTCATATACAAATGTACATTCAAATGTACATACCATATTTTTAAAAAAGTAATGAGATTATTTGTGAAACAAGAATTACAACGGTTCAATAAAAATAGCACATCCGCATGCAACTTTTTTTCATTGGCTTCGTGTTAGGGGTTAGTTCATATTACAGAAAGAAAATGCACATGATTGTGAAGTAAAATGCAACTCCTGTACAGCTTAAGAATCCTGACTGGATAAACCTAGAAAAATTAGCATGCATTTTGTGCACATTTTGCCTTGGTGCACATACTGTTTCATCTGAATTACACATCCAGCACAAATGGGGAGAATGTATTCTCCAACAGTGCCCAGTTTCTGTAATACAGCCACATTACTACCTCGTGCTGCACCTCCACACTGCTGCAGGATGGAGACAAGTGAGCTTTTCAAAGGGAAATTGTGCCGTTCATAATGCATGTGCTAACTTTGCAACTCTGTGAGCTAGTGCAAGAGCTGCAGGCAGATAACGAGATGCACGGACGTAGCTCCGGGTGGGGTGGCGGGCATTGCTTGAGGTGTGACACCTCGCACCCCAAAAAAATGCATGAGCGGTAGCTGGCAGCCGACTATAGTCTGCTATCTCTGTTTGAATTTTTCTCGTACGCAAAGAATGAAAGACAAAACAGAGACCTTTGATGTAAACAAGAGAGAGAAAGAGATCTGATGGCTGATTTTCAAAATGTGAAACCAGATAACCTAAAACTGATGCCGCTTTCTCTGCTTGTTTAAATGTAGTGACCCTAGGCAAATAGCCTCTGTTTTCTTTATTATTTCATGAGCACAGTTTTTAATACTTGAGTTCAGGATGTGGAGAGTACAACCATCTCTTGTGCTTGATTTAATAGCCTATTATGTTGTTCCATCTATAGGAACTTAAGCCAAGTTTAGGTTTTCCAGGACTACTGATAAAGCTCTTAGTTAACTAATGGCATTGTTACTGAGAGGCAAGGCATGAATGTTTTCACTTTTCATAAATGTGTGTCTCTGCAGTGATATATTCTGATGCACTAATGTGAAACCCTTCTGCATGTTAAAGAAAAACACTTTTATGAATATTGAAGAGATTGTATTATAATTCTCTATTACGTTTTTAGCACGACATACATGCCAAGCGTTTTCTTGGTTCCGTTCATGCAGGGACTCCCATGGCTCGGTTCGCCATGTTAAAGTTGTCTCTGCACTGTCCTCTATTTATGACTCGGGGTATGCACATGGGGCCGTCAGTCACTTGGTAAAATGGCCTGTAAAAGGTGAGGACTAGAAGCATCGAGCATCGAGCCCTGCCAACATGCACTAATTTGATAACTCTACCATTAAGCCTTCTTGTAGCAGAGATGAAGAAGCATGTGTGCAAATAAAATAGTTTAAAATAAGTGATCCCAGACCAGGGACTCCATGCCATTGTGTTGTATGTGAAAGTACGGTACAATAGACAAATGGTCACAGTAGCAACAATTTAAACAATACAAAAGAAATAACGGCATTCACATGATCTGCAGCATTAATCACTTTAGTTATGCATCTTAATAACAAGATGCTCTTGTGTTAGGGAAGAAAGGGTGGGGGTGTCTTGGATCAAAGTGAGTAAGTGAGGGTAATGGACACGGGAGAGGTGATGTGACATATATACATCAAATTCACATAGTGAGACCTTTCCGGCCTATCACAGGTCAACTGTTCCAATGGATACACACAGCCCATGGAGACACTGATTCTGAATTTCAGTCATTGGGGCTTGTCTAATAGTAGAACTAGTCAACGTTTCGACCCCTAAGATGTTCAAGGCAATTCAAACCTTAGGGTGGGGTCTTCATCAAGACTGTGTGATAGGAGCACCTTGTCAAGCCAACAGCACTTAGAATCAGGCTCTGTAGTCACAAGGAGTGGGCTCAGCTGAGCTTTAAATATAAGGGAACCGGTACAGCCAAGAGTATACGGACAGCCATCCGTAGGTAAACTGTGGGTTGTAAGATCCCCCGCAGTAATAAGACCAATCTATCCAACTCAAAGATCGACCTTCCGACTCCTTGCTTAACTTCCAGTCTGGATGTGAAAGTAGTTACGAGTTTCCAGGGAGAAATATCAGGCCCTGTTGGGATGGGCAGGGGTGTAGCTTCAGTGGGGAGATGTGGTGTGTGACACCCCTCAACTTCATTCTTATTTTGGTAGTAAAGCCTGAAGGCCTAGAGTGTGGTCTGGAATGTCGGTGTAGGTTTCAATAGTTGTTTTCATTTCACTAAAATGTTTACATTTGTTCATTTTTTGGATCAGGATCTTAAATATATATTGAGTTTAGTTTACCAAAAAGGTAGTAAATCTGCACCCATAGATGTAGTCCTTAAATGGGTGCAAATGTTCTACGTTTTTGAAATTCACAAACATTGGCAGCAGTAAGTTTGGAAAGCTGAGCATGGCTTTATGTTTCTCTGTGTGGATTTGTATGGATGGACGTATGTCTATGAAGGTATGTGATTTGGTGAAAGTGGTTGAGTAATTCAGCATTGGGATAGATTAGTAAGCAGCAGGGCCAGGCAAAAGCCTATCCCCAAGATCACTATGATTACCCACCTAACCCCGCCCCATTTTGTCTTACCAATTGATTCATTCATGCACCCTTCTGTTCACCATCCATACACTTAATCTATTCAACATTCCACACAAATACAAATTCACCAATCAATGAAGAATTAGTTATTTGTTTTTAAAACAAGCATCAGCCAGCCGGTTTATCACTAAAGGGAACCGCTCTGTGTGCGGATGCGCTCCTTGTACAAGAGCAGAATGCCTCCACTCACCGTGGAGTTAGTCTACGGCTGAAGTAGTCTGACCCATTGCCCCATGGTGTGTGCTGTAGTGGGCGGAAGACAAATGTGAAGGCTGGAACAGACAAATGAATGAAGAAGACTGGCTCATAGCCCCTATAATTAAGTGACTATTAGAATCAGTATAAATATAAGTACATAAAAATAATTATACAATTTTAGGTATATGGAAAGCTACGCCAGTCTCAAGATTCTCCGCATACTACTGGCAATCAATTTCCAAAAAAGGTGATGGGATAAATTCTTACAAATAGTTTTACCACTAGTAATCCCTCAGAGTAGCATTCCAACCCATCGTTTTGAGTCAACTGTGCTACACTAGATAGAGCCCCACCTAATGTAAATCAGTACTGACCCTGTTCCTCATGGAAACAGTCTATCCTGAATCTTGGTCATCACACACCTTCAACCTGCAGCCCACTGCTTTCTAGTTGGAAAATCGGAGATCCACACCCCCGAACCTCACTGAGTAAGCTACACCCCTGGAGTACTGACGATCACCAGTCACTGTTTCCAAGTCGGGCTTTCTGCAGCTGGATCACTAGTTTATGCTATTACTGTGTGCAAATGTCACATGAGTAGTTGACACTACTTTGACAGGTTGACCCTAGGGAACCCTTACAAAAGCTATGTGAGCTTGCACCATGCCACAGAGGGTGATTTGTTCTCACTTAGGTGCAAAACACTGGAAAGTTGAAAATAATTCAAGTGAAGAACAGTGGCCGAGTAAGCCCTTACTGGATATGTTCTTGGGATTCAATCCTTTAGAGAAGACCAGAACCTTGGGAAATGAACCAGTGCACTTTACAATTATTTGTGTTGGACACAGAGCAGTGCAAACTTTACATATAAATTCCTGATCCTTAGTGCCACCTTTTATGTTAAGTTATGCATTGAAGCATATCAAGTTCCAGTCACCTAACTGCCCTCTGGACATTGTCAAATAGCATGCAATACAATTTGTGTAAATATTTCACTACCTCTATAAATGGAACACCTAGGCTACAAGTCTGCAAAGATTACCTGTGCTCCATAGATATATTTATCCAACATTTTGCCTCCTATTGTTTGTCCCCCAATATCCCAGACTTGAAGGGTAACGTTCACGTTTCCTGAAAAATATAAAGAAGAAGCAAGGTAAAGTAAAATCAACGATGATAATGTATGATTGCAATAAACAAAGACAAATATTTGTTGTACTTTTAATGATCTTAATTATTATACAGGCTAGACTGAAGCGTAATCTGTGAACTACAAGAACAGTCATTGAATATTCATAATCTGATTAGGAAAACAGGCAGTTTTTATAGTTATTTTATACAACCTAAGTGGGGTGGTGTACTCTAAAAATACCAAGCTGGGCAGGTATGGCACTTATGAACAAGAACAAGCAGTGACCGCTCTGTGGGGTCCATTAGGATGGCGTACGGATCGCCACCGCCATGCAGGCGGTGGCGATCCGTCCGCCATCCTTGCCCGTCCGCCACCTTTTGTCCCCCCGCCATATTACAATGGCGGGGGGACCGTGGCGGGCGGGAAGACCGTCCGCTGCGGTCGCCTTGCGACCGTGGCGGAAAAGGCCTGATATGGTGGCGGTGTCTATCAGACACTGCCAGCAATATTAGGATGGCCTGAGGGGAATGCCTTTCCGTGGCAGAAATGCCTCCACGAAAAGGCATACGGTTCCTGCTTTGGGGGGCCGCTTTAGGGGGCCGTTGCGGGCCCCCAGGGGGAAGAGGGTGGGGTGTGCACATGGGGGGTACCTATGGTATCCCCTGCGTTTCACTGCACAACATGGCAGGCACTGCGCGGTGCCTGTCATGTTGTGCTGTGAAACGCACAACATGCTTTTTTCACATTGCGGCGGCCGGTGCTTTAAGCACCCTCCGCCGCAATGTTACAAATGCGGGATGCACCCGCCACTGTGCGGGTGCATCCTAATTGGGGGCACGGTGCCTCCGCCCTTGTGGCGGACGGTACCTGCCCCCGACAGGATGGTGGACGGACTTTGTCCATCCGCCATCCTAATGGACCCCTGTGTTCGGATGTGCTCCTTGTGAAAAGGCAGAATGACGTCACTCGCAGTGGAGTCAGTATACGGCTGAAGTGGTCTGACCCCAGGCTGTGTCCTGAAGTGGGCGTGAGAGAACTGTGAACGACAGAACAGACGAATAGATGAAGAGGGCTGGCTCATGGCTCCATCGGTATGTTAGCATAAGTATCTATGTAAATATAAGTACATAAGTATAATCAGAAGCCTATGCGCTCAGTTGACAGTACAAGGGGAACAGTCGGTGTCTTTTTTTTTTTATAATCTCCACATCTCAGATGATGTCAGACCTTTGAGCACTTGTAGTTTCAATCTGCCCACCTGTGTGCCAGCTGACCACTGATAAACTTGGGCTACTGTGGGTGTAATCACCCTTAACCTGCCGAAAAGGTCAGTGTGCCGGCAAAGAAGCTCGTTAGAGAGAATCCAGATGCAGACTAGAGGGACTTTAATTAGCTCCTTGTGAAAGAAGAATTTAATGCTACAGTGTAAAGCCTGTTTTTTTTTCATTTTAAATAACCAGCGCCTAAAACATAAGTGTGTAAAGGCAGAATGTGTATGTACCTGCAATGATTTATGTGCGTAAAAACACAAAGCGCATGGTTGCAGAGGTTGACATGCACGGACGCTAAATGTACTTACATAAAAAGAGCATGCATGTTAATGCATCAGACACTATTCTTGGGAGCTGATTTAAAAATTAATTAGCCCCATTTATTTTTTCTAATTAGTGAATATGATCTGAAAATTACAAAGTTACTGTTTTTCACAACTGTACATTTGCCTCAATAATAATTGTAAAAGTACAAATAGACCAAATTTCTAATAAATTAGTGAAAATACGGATCAGAAAATCGATCAAAACACTCCGCCTTAGCAAGGAAAGATGAAAGATGTTGGTTCATAAGAACCTTCTTAAAGAAAGTGGCTGCCATCATTCACTCCAATACAAAATATCAACAAAGGACTTAAGCCATTGCAGTTCTTAGGCAAACCCCTGCGGATGGCGAGGTGTAAAGGAATGAATTAAATAATTCTCCCTCTGCCGGTACTGTGAGAGCCTTGTTCCAAAGGCTCCACAATTCAATTAAGGACACAGAGGCAAGGATTACGCTGTACTTTCTTCACTTTTATGAACAGCAGCCTTGTTAAACACAGTAACAACAGAACTACGGGCCATAGGTATGAAGCAAATTCACATTCGCAAATGCTGCGTTTGTGAATGCGAATTTGCAAAATGTTATGTATAAAGGAAAATCTGGTGCAAAATAAGGAATCGCAAAATTTGCGATACCTTAAATGCAATGTATGAAGCAAAAAAAATTCGCAAATTGTCCCTAAGGAATCGCAAATTACCACCAACTTCAAGTTGGTGGTAATTTGCGAATTCCTTGAAAAATGCCCATTGTTGCATTTTTCAAAGTGCCATGTGACGCACATGTATGTGCCCCACATGTGAACCCATGCTTATTTCAGGGGTGCAACAGGGTGTCCTTTGGACACCCCTGCACACTGAAATTATTCTCAATTTGCGATTTTTAAAATGCGAATCGCAAAATTGAGAATACCTTCCCATTCATTCCTATGGGCCTCCTGGCCCATAGAAATGAATGGGAAAGTATTCCTTAATTGCGATTCGCAATTTGCTAATCGCAATTAAGGAATACTAAGAATTCGCATAAAAATGCGAATTTGTACATACATACCAATTTGCGATTCTGAAATAGCGATTTCTTAAAAATCGCTATTTCAGAATCGCAAATGGGTACCTTGATACATGTGGCCCTACATTTCCTATGAACCATTGGGAAAAAGTCCAACCAATCAGGAGACAGGGTCTCTCCTCTTAGTCCCTCAACGACAAAAGTCCTCTGACTCCTCTTTCTTCCTGCGACATAAGCAGAGTAAACCAGTCCCTCATTCCTGTTTAGATGAGTCTGTTCCTGAAGAAAACGATACAAAATTACCTCTACAAAGTCTGAACTCAACCAAAATTGATGAGAGTGCAAGAAATCAGTAGAAGAAAAGAACCTCATACATACAAGCAGTACGAGAGCGGCCAACAAGATATGTGCCATATCTAGGGTGACCAGATTTTGAAAATGAAAAAAACGGGATGGCAGTAGACATAGAAATAGGACTATGTTTTGGTCGGGCCTGGATCACGGTCACAAAAGGACTATACTTAAAATATTTAAGGTTACATTTACATATGTGTGATGAGACCCAGGAGCAGGCTGCTAATGAATTTGACTGATGAATTTGGCTTGGGGGGTGTTGTGACGCTGATTTGCCCCTCATTAAATCCTGCAGTGCTGCCTAAAAAGGCATTAGAATACAGCAGGTGGCTTTTTAAATAGATCAGCTTCCTGATGGCAATCAGGAGTTAGGGTTATCCATGAGGACGGATATCTTCCATAATTGTCTCATAAGCCATAAGACTACGAATCACACATAACTTGGGGGAAATCTGCAAAGGAAGAGTCTGAAACAATATGAGCATTACATTTTGTTTGTCTCTAAATATGGAAAGAAACCCCTACAAAGTGAATAATCTACCAGTCATATCCAGGGCTCTGACAGCCGATACGCGTCTACAGAAGAACACGCACAATAATGTAGTCAGTTTGACTGACCAATAAAGAAAGAGGTTTAAGACTCTGTTAATGTCCTAAAGTGTGGAATACCTGGGTTCTGGAGGCAGAGATAATCGAGATCTTTATGGACTAGAGGATGCTCCCCTATCAGATGGTCCCCAATGTGGGAATGGCGAGCTGAAATCGCCGAGCTGAAAGTGTTGATGGACCTGTAAGCCATACCGTCCAAAGTCAAGGAAGCGAGGAAATTCACTATATGGACAACGTCTGTCACCATGGGGTCCAACTATCTTTGGCGACACCACCCATTCATCTAGAATAAGCTAATCTCTAATGTTTAATCATGCTGTTGCCCAGGCCTTGGAGAGCAGAGATGCAGCTTGCTGCTTAAGTCCTGGGACATTCCAATGTTTCCAGTAATCCTACACACCATAAGTTGCAGACAGCCGTCAAGTACCAGCCAGTAAGGATTCAACTTGGGATCCCAAAGGAGACCAGGAATTGGGGGTAGACAGAATGAAGAATCCCAAGAAAGTTCCATCACAGCTGGCTACCACGCTTGAGATCTCCAGGTTGGGGTCATGACCACCAAGTCCCCGTGTTGTTACCGAACTTGGGCAGACAGACGAATGATCATTGCGGATTGGGGAGAAGCATACCCTGCTTCTGTCTGCTAATTCTGCAAGAAAGCGTCCATCGCCATGGCATAGGGATCTGTACTTCGACTGAAAACTAACTAGTTGATGGCCCAGGCAAGATGCAAAAAGATCTACCGACAACGGGCCCTATTTGGTCCGAAGCGCTTGGAAGATTGAGGGGTCTAGTTTCCAAAGGCTCACATCCTGCAGGCACCAGGATTGTTTATCTGCTAATTGGGGTGCACAGTCTAAATATCGGTCCCCAAATATCGACCCACAGTAATATTGAGTTGGAAATATCGAAGGTAAAGAATATCGAGGTCAAGAATATCGTTAGACAGAATATCGACCCTAAGGTAAGTAACAGCGAATTTTATTATATCGCTGTAAGTAATATCGAAGTTAGTAATATCGATATCAAATATATAGATGTTACTAATCTCGATGTTACTAATATCGATATTTATATTATTGTTACGTATTTTATTATGTATTTAATATGTATGTGTTAAATGTTTTTTGTTAAATATTTTACTGGTTTTAAATTATATGTATACTATTTTTATATGTTAATAATGTTATTTTTAAGTCAATTTTGTGTTTTAGTACCGGAGCGGGTTGTGGGTTTATAGGGGAATAGGGTGGGAATTATTTGAATTATACTAAATTAATTATTAATTTTTAGGAATTATAAATGTATTTTAATAAATTTTTGTGTTTAAGTTCTGTAGCAGGTTGTGGGTTTATAGGGGAATTGGGTGGGAAGTAATTTAATTGTAATTAAGTAATACATTATTTTTATTTATTCGTATTGATAATTTATTTAAAATAATTATTTATTGGTAATACATTTTTGTAATTTGTAATTAATTTTTTGGTTTGGTGATTAATGTTTTTAATTGGCAATGAACTTTTTTAATTGGTAATTTTTTTAATTGGTAAAAAAAATAATTGGCAATTAATATTTTTAATTGGGAATTAAATTTTATTAATTAGACACTATGTTTAATTAATTGGTGGTTAAAGTTTATTAAAAAGTATTTTTGGGTTTAGAAAATCATTTTATTGTTTAATATTTTTAAATTGTTAATCAATTTTTATTAATTAATGCTTTTGTTATTAAACATATTTTATTGTTCAATATTTATTGTTTGGTACTTAATATGTATTAATATTTATTGGTATTTATTGTTAATTGATTGTTAATTAACTATTCAATTGTACTTATGTTTTTAACAATTATTTATGGGTATTTCAAAATGATGTTCAGTTATTTAAAAATTAAATTATTAATAATTTTAAATACAAAAATTATTATCATCAAGTAAGTTATAATTAACTTTTACGCTATCCAACACTTTCTCTACTGTTGCACTCTCTGGAGTGGGAATAGTAATTTTTACCTCTACGCTATCCAACACTTTCCCTACTGTTGCACTCTCTGGAGTGGGAATAGCAATTTTTACCTCTACGCTATCCAAAGCTTTCCCTACTGTTGCACTCTCTGGAGTGGGAATAGTAATTTGTACCCGACGCTATCCAACGTTTTCCCTACTGTTGCATTTTCTGGAGTGGGAATAGTAATTTTAAGCCCTACGCTATCCAACATTTTCATTAGTGTAGTTTTTTTGGACTTTGAATAGTAGTTTTATTTCTTTAGCTATTATTATTATTATTATTATTATTATTATTAAAAAAGATTTGGTACCGCGCACATACACCAATTGGTTTCTTGACGCTCGAGACCAGGTGGGAGGAGAACATTCAGGGACAGGGCCGCTAGCCGTGCGCCAGACGGAACAAGTAAGTTTTCAAGGAATTGCGAAAGCAACGATAATCGGTGGACAAACGAATAGCAAGAGGAAAGGAGTTCCAGGTAACAGGAGCAAGGAAGGAGAAGCAGGCTCCTCCATGTTTCTTACGGTTGAACCTAGGGGTGATCAGAAGGTTATGAGCCGAAGATCTGAGGTGACGGGAAGGGATATAGGCGTGCAAACAGGAAGAAATAAAGGCAGGGGCGCATGAGAACAAGGATTTGAAAATGGTGCAGGCCATTTTAAAAACACACCGCTGTGCAACTGGGAGCCAGTGTAAAGTTTTCAGCAAAGGGGTGACATGCTGATGTTTAGGTTGCTGAAAAATTAGTCTGGCTGCCTGGTTCTGGACCAGTTGGAGACGGGAAAGATGGCAGGCAGGGACCCCCACGTATAGACAGTTGGCATAATCTAGACGTGAGGTGATGAGGGCAAGGATAACAAGAATAAGGGCCTCTTGGGATAGAAACCTGCGAATCTTCCCGATTCGGCGGAGATGAAAGAAACAAGCCGAAGTGACGGTGTTGATATGTGGCCGCATTGAGAGGTCACTAGAAATGGTGACCCCCAGGCTCTTCACAGTATTCACTGGACAAGGAGGGGAACCCAAAGCTGCAGGCCAGAAGTTGGGAGACTAGCTATTTAATATTTTTTGTATTATTTTAGATAATGTAGTATACAATTCATTCTTTTTTTTTTATTTATTAAACATAAGTATTTACTTTTTGTTTATGTTATTGTTTTATGTGTGCAGATGTATTTGTAATTTATAATATTTTTTAATAATTATAAGTTATTAAAATAAATATTCAAATGTATTATTAAGGAAGTATATATTATATATTTTATGTATATGTTTAATTAATGTTTTATTGTATATGTATTATTTCTTAATTGTAAACATTATTATATATTTTTAACTGTTTATTTTATTTATAAGTATTATTTACTTTATTGTACACATTTTTTAAACAGAAAAAAACGATCTTTTTAATTACGATATTTTTAACATCGATAATTTTTTTCTCAATATTTTTGTACTTACCATGTTGTAGATAGGATGTCGATATTCTTGCCTTCAATATTCCAGCATCGAGATTTCTGTAGGTCGATATTTTCTAGGTCGATATTCTGTCAGTGTTTCGCTACTTGGTTGGCTTTCCCCAGGAGGTACTTCACCATCATCAAGAAGTGATTCTCGAGGCAGTAGGCCCAAAAACTTCTGGTCAGATCCAGGAGAACTTTGGCTCTTGTGTGGACATAGCAGACTGCAGTAACGTCCATTTTCAGAATGACATTGCATTCTCCCTTTTCCTTGGTCCAGCACTTGACTGCGAACGAGCCCTCCATAAGTTCGAGACAGTTGCTGCGTAGAGATTTTCTAGAGATGACCATTTTCCACCAGTGGAGAATTCCCCACACCTTCCACTCTAACCCGAGCCGCTGGCATCGGACTCAATAATTAGATCCAGTGTGATCCAAATATCACCCACCTGTTCCATGCTTCTATGTGAGCAAGACACCTTTGTACCTCCTCTCAGGCCTCGTCTGACAACGGAACTCTCTGTGCTTAGGTGAAACCCAGATAAGGCTTTGAGGTGCAGTAGAGCCCGGGAAGATGGTATATACTGAAGAGGATAGAAGCTCCACTACCCAAGCGATTTGTCGGCGAGAGGTGGGTGGTTTGGCTTCAATTCTCAGCAGCTTGTGTCTGATCTCGGCTACCTTCCGCGAAGAAGGCTTGACATTGTTCGAACCGAGTCCACCATGAACCCTAGAAATATGAGGGATTGAGAGGGGACCACCATGGACTTCGTTTGGTTGCTGAAGAAACCTAGCGATTCAATGAGATGCACGGTGGCCTGCAAGTGCTCTGACAGGGTTCTTGGGCATTGATCTATCATGAGAATGTTGTCGAGAAACACAATGAGGCGCATGCCCCTGTCCCTGAGGTATTCCACCACAGGTCTCAGGACCTTGGTGAAGCACCAAGGAGCTTTAGACAGGCGAAAAGGAAGGGTCGTGATCTAGAAGGTCTGAGGATGCCACTGGAACTGCAGAAAGCGATGGTGAGGTGGGTAAATGGGGAGGGTACGGTACACATATTTGAGGTTCAGGCGCACCATCCAGTCGTTGTGTCGTAGAAGGTGCCTCAAGAGGTAGATACCCTCCATTCTGAAGTTGCGGAAAACCAGCCACTCGCTAAATTCCTTGAGACCGATGACGGGGTGTTGCCCCCCATCTCTCTTCTCCACCGAGATTGCTGAGAAAACCAGTGGGGTGAGACGACATCACCACAGTGGCCCCTTTGGAGAGCAGGTCTGCCTCCTCTGCATCTATCAGCGCGGCCAATGATTCTGAGAAGGAAGGCGGGAGGGGTGGAAACAGTTGGGAGGGTGAGCCATAAAACTCAATCCAGAACTCTCTAATCGTTTGAAGGGCCCAAGAATCTGAGGTGAATGCTCCCCAGTTGTGAGTAAAACTTGCCAGTCTGCCCCCAGGTCTTTCTTGGGAAAAAGGGTGTACACTCACCTTGTGTGGAGCCTTGGTTGCCGCCTCCTCTGTGGATGCTCCTGGAGCCTCGATGGCGGGATAGTCTCTGGTGGGGTAAAAGCTTCCAAACCTGGCGGGGTTCTGCCAGTGTTCCCTTCTTGCACATTAACATTTGGTGGGGGCTTGAGACTGGGGTCGGCCAGCCAGCACCCCTGCCATGACCAGCCCCAGTGAAAACCAGAGGGGGTAGGATTCTCCTAATGGAGGCCTTGTCTAGTGAGTTGAAGGTGGCCACAAACGTGCCCAATTGCCATATGAATGGTTCATCAAAAAGTCCTCAAGTATTTTGGTAAGTGGTCTAAAGATATTGAGGCACTTGTCCTAACAGGACTGCCAGGACAGATTTATACCCTTTTTGGGGTCCCTCATATGTTTTTCCAGGAAGGTGGCGATACGGGTGTCGATTTCTGGAGTTAAAGTCACTTTGCTGTCGAGGGATAGACAAGAGCACTCCGCAGGTGGATATGGATGTCCTTGTCGAGCGGTTTTCGCAGACTTCCGGCCACGTAATTGGTGACCTTTTCCGCCGGAGAACATTCCCTCCAAGCAGGAATGCATTAGATCTTCTGGGTCTAACATGTAAGAGGCTTGCTTGGCTCTGGGTATTGTTCCCCAATTGTGGTATCACAGTCAGGTATTTTCGGGGTAGCAGAAGGGTGCCAATGCCTAACCGGATCATTCTACCCATCCAAGCCAGAAGGGGACTCCTCCCCCTCAGGGGGTGTCAGAAAGAGCAATGGAAACAAGAGTCTGTTAGCCTGAGGGGCCAGGCACAGGTCCCTAAGGGTTGGGTATGATCTATAAAGGCTCTCTTTCGTATAGCGAAAGGGTCCACGTCGATGTTGGGATCATGGTCCCGCTTACGCATGGGCGGCCGGGTAAGAGGATCGGGCGGCCCCAGAGGTAAAGGGACCAAAGGTCGAGGGGGGCGCGGGGTCTTCCCTCTCAGGGAGTGGTCTGAAATATTGCTCTGCCATTTGTAGCAATTTCTGCTTTGGGTGCGCCACCACCTGTGAGACCACTTTGTGAACAGAGGCATTAATGACCTCACAGAAATGGAGATTGGTAATGCGGTCATCCTCCAGGCATGTGCCATCCTTCCAATCAGGGGTCAAATGCACAGGGACACCACTCATCCACCAAATCTTATGGGCCAAGTGAACTGTTGAACATTCGGAATAATACCAGCCTGGGTCGGTGTCGCATAATGAACACAGATCGCTGACTTACGTAAATGCAGCAACTATACAGACCACTGCTGGGGCGTTCTGACTCCAGGCAGGTGGGTCTTTATAATGAGAGAAAATACTCCCTGGTGACTAGTTGGCTGGCCAGCCTACCCATAGTGAGATTGGAGAAAATGTGCCGGTGGCGGGGAGAGAAATGCACCAAAGCACGAGTTTCTGGCATAAGGTGCCCTCTAGTGGTTGTAGGAGCGCACCCCACCCGAGCCCCTTACACCCTCAGGAAGTCAAAAGAATTGTGTAAGTGTCTACGAAGGAGTGTCTAAGCCTTCTCACGGCCGAGCTGTGGAATAAATATTGTTAGAAAAACTGAATAATGACTTGCATCACAATAGAATGAACAGAAAAGTGGCCCAAGGGCCGGAGGCACTTAAGTCAGGCTGCTGGAGCAGTGAACAAGAGGAGGCAGAGGTCTGGTCTGGTCCAGGGGCAGTGCGGAGTCAGTGCAGAGTCTGGGGTTGGTGTTCACGGCGCCCTCGACTGCTGTTGCTGGTTCCTCGCCTGCCACCGCCGGGAGCTGAGTTGCAGCTCAGTCGGCATTCACGCCGCGAGGCACACAACAGCTGCGACAAGCAAGCAAGCAAGTGGATCTGCTACACGGTATGGCGCCGAAGGAAAGAGGAGCTAGAACTTGAGGCGCCGCCTCCATTGCAAGTTCAAACGGTGGTGTAGCCGCGGGAGCAGCCCCGGCAGACACGACGGAGGTCGGCAATGACGGAGCGGCATTCGGCGCGGTTGAGCCAGAACCGGATAATATCCCATTAGCTCTGCAAGACAGAGGGAATGCGAATGTGAATGGTGGTACCAAAGGCCACCTAATTGAACGGACATTAACTCTCCGGCTTTAGCTCCAGGTGAGCAAGTGTATGTATTGCCTGATGTCTCCGCCAAAAATCTAACGGTGCCTGCTATCTTCTTTAAAAAACCTATTCCTAAAGCTAAAACTGCTATGGAGGCGGGAATGGGAAAGGGTACACAAAATCCCTCTCTCTCTCAAACATTGTGGGTAACACAACAGCAGCTGCTGCAGTGGATAAAGGTAAAATGATACATTTTGGTGCAGATATCCTTGCTGATAACCTGATGGCAGTCAGCAGGTCCTCAGCTACCACGGCTGTGGTTATATCGGCGAGTATACACAGTGAGGGGGTCTGCTCTGCCCTGGATAAGACAAATGAGGAAGGAAATGATGCAGAGTCTGCCACCTCAGAGGGCAAGTTCTATTCAATGTCGGACTTATCAACTGCCTCAGGAGATGATAATGCTAGTACAGTTGGTGACTGGGGGGATGAAGGTGAGATGTTGGAGGATGATGTCTTAGGGCAGTTTTTAGATCAAGACACTGTTAGAAGAGTGCAAGAACTTGATAAAAGCTCCCCTCTTATGTCACCCCTAGTACAAACAAGATGGGATGGTACGTCTCCGGACACGTGTGTTCAGGAGTCGGTACCCTGTCTGGGCAATACCGAGGAAGATGATGTGGTTACCCTGAACATTATCTATAAGAGCATAATGGCCCACCGAGCGGAGACTAAGGCGGAGAATATGCGAACACAAGGAGCAGTGCGGAAGCTGCAAAATACGGTACGCCGGATGCCGAAATCGTATGCTGATATAACCACGAGGGTAGTTGAAGCTGAAGAGCGTATTGCCGGTGCAGAGGACTCTCTAATTAAGCAACAATCGCCTGTAGAGACATTACAGAAGACAAATGCAGACGTTGAGTAGAAGCTCAGACCTGGAAAACCGCGCAAGACGCAATAATCTACGCGTCCTGGGTATACCTGAGGCTAAGGAAGGACAGGATATGCGAAAATGTATTGTTGAAGTCTTCAAGGAGGCCTTTCCTGAATTTAAAGATTGGCAGTGGGAAACAGATCATTAGGGCTCATAGATTTCCCTTTGTGCAACGCAGGCGCAATGGAGATTCCAGGGGAGGGGAAAATGTACATCCCAGAGCAATCTTAATATGTCTCAATAATTATCTACTCCGCGAGACAATTTATGATTTGGCGCGCCCTGATAGATGCCGTTCTGGCAATGGATGCAAATTTTTTGTCCGTCATGACTTCTGTCACTCCACTGTCCAGCAAAGGTGGCAGCTGAGGCAGCTAATCTCGCTGTTTCAAGCGAAAGGGGGACAGGCATTTCTTTTAAATACGGCCAAATTAAAAGTTATTTATAAAGAACAAACCCGATATTTCACATCTGAGATTCTGGCACAAGACTTTCTGAAGACACTTGGCAGCTAATGATATATTGTATTTGTTTTTCTTTCTGCAGCAGCTAATTCGATGTCTGTTGGCTTGGTTTGTTCTTTTTGTTTTTTTTCTATTTGTTCCTACTATTTCAATTCGCTTCTCTTCCGGAGTATGCAGCTAATGATTGAATTAGCCTTGCTGGTTTTTGATCAAAATTGTAATATCCAGTGTGCATAACTGATTATCTATGCTATGTTTTTCTATTCATCTCCGGAAGAAGTTTTCAATGTCAAGCTGAAGAGATGACGGATGTTGGGTGACGGTCTGGTTGGGGGCCCAGGAGGAGGGCAGCGCACATTCACTCTCATCACTGAGGACATGGTCCTTAGGAGGTGGTGGGGGTGGGGGCGAGGGGTTAAACATAAAATTAATACTTGAGTAAATTTTTTCTTATTTGAAACCTAGGTTTGACAGGCGTAGGCTCTGTGTTGATGTCGCCAAGATAGACTTATGGCGGTTAAAGGTATCAGATTGGATACACTGAATGTTAGGGGTTTGAATTTTGTTAATAAAAGACAGCGGGTTGCAAGGGAGCTTCAGATGCTCTGCTGTGACATCATCTGTCTCCAGGAGACGCATGTCGTATGGGCCAAGCGGAAATTCTTAGCTGAGCTGGGTTATAATGTTGTATCATGCACTAAACAAGCTTGCACGGCTCGCGGAGTTGCAATTCTGGTTAAAAAGCATATCGGGGTCACAGGCCAGATATTGGTGGACGGGCTAGGCAGATGGGCGATAGCCGAATGTATTACCGGATCGTTAAATTTACGTTATGTTCCATATACGGTTCTAATCTGGATTAGGCCGCAATCTTAGATTTTCTTAATGTAGAGTTAGCGGCTTGGCCCACTCCTGTAATCATATGTGGCGACCTAAATATAAATTTGCAACCAAACTCATTGGGTAATGTAAATTACAAGTACACGGGCAGGAAACCAAAAGTGTTTAAATCACTACAATCACTTATAGCAGCACATGGGTTGGTAGACTCATGGTCTTTTCTTAGGGGCTGTGATCCGGGATACACTTTTTTCTCCGCGCCTCACCAGAAGTTTGTGAAGTTAGACAATTTTTTTGTCTCGCAACATTTCTTGACTGATGCATGTATTCAGGTCTATCCAAGGGTCACACCCGATCATGGCCCTGTGGTCCTGACTATAGCTGGCATTAGTGTAGCTAGCAAGCCCAGGGGGTTCTATTTTGATCGTAAATTGCTGTTGGACTCAAAATTCCATGACTATATGATGGGCTGGATCATAGAATTTTTCATGAATAATAGGGAAAGTACTGAAATGGGCTATGTCTGGGATGCGTTTAAAGCCGGTTTTAGTGGGGAGGTTCTTGGTTTTGGTTTGTATACACAAAAACAATTGCAGTTAAAATTACAGGAACTGTATCAAGGACTTAGATTGGCTGAGGAGATGCTCGTGCAGGATATACATGCAGGTAGTAAGACTCAACAGCGGCCCGCTGTAAGGCAAAAATAAATCTCCAATGGAGCCAAGAGGCAGCTAAAACATACACTATCAAGCGACAGCTGCACTACGAGTATGGGGAGGCAGGTACCTGGCCCAAAAAAGGAGATCTAAGGAAGCTGCCCAAAGAATTAATTCCCTTGTTGACTCCAGTGGGCGATCGGCAGAGAGTGAGACTGAAATATTGGATGTATTCAAACAGTTTTATGAATCACTATACGCAAGTGAATACTATGACAGTCAAAAAGCTGCAATATTATTACAGCAGTATTGTAAGCAAGATCTGGGGGAGGAGGCAGCAGCGAAATTAGCGGTACCTATCACGCTCTCTGAACTAGAACAGGCTATCAATAGGTTGCCCGCAGGTAAGGCTGCGGGGCCTGATAAACTCCGGCTGGAGATTTATAAAAGCTTCTTTCATGTCTTAAAGGACGACATGTTAGTTATCTTCAGGAGGGCTCAGACTGGTGTTTATCCTAAGTCATGGGGTGAGGCCAGTATTGTGGTCTTAAGAATAAAGGAAAAATCGGCGGACCGGGCAGCATCATACCGCCCTATATCCTTGTTAAATACGGATGATAACATTTACTCAAAAATTCTGGCGACAAGGTTAGCAGCAGTGATCTCCCCATTGGTGTCAATACGGCAGCATGGTTTTATTCCCAACCGTGGAACAACAGACCATGTAAATCGGGTGATAACTTTAATAGATCATGCTAATGGCACTGGTGAGGCCCTCAGTCTTATATTATTAGATGCTGAGAAGGCTTTTGATCAAGTTTCTTGGGGTTTTTTATGGGCCGTGATGAAAAGTCGTGGGTTTGGGCCACAGTTTATTACCGCCTTACAGACGTTATATCATCAACCAATAGCCAGAATTTTTACTATGGGGCTTCAATCAGCGGAAGTGTCTATACGGCGGGGAACTAGACAAGGTTGTCACTGCTCCCCACTTTTATTTTCATTATACATTGACCAGTTTTTAAAGATGGAGAATAATTCCCGGATACTGCCAGTAATAATACAGCAACAAGAATATCGATTCTTCGCATATGCTGACGACGTAGCTGTAGTCTCCCCATAACCCACAGCAGCAATGCTGGAGATTGAACACCTGGCGGCTGAATACGGGGCAGTTTCAGGCTATAAACTAAACACCGCTAAAACCCAAATTTTATGTGTTAATAGTGGTTCTTACATAGACTCTAGGGTATTACAAGAGGTGACGTATCTGGGGGTATGGATAAGGGCTTCAGCTTCTGCTTTGGTAGAATCCAACTGGGGGAAGTTGATGACGGGGATTCAAAATCAACTAGAGAAATGTGAATGTCTGCATGTATCGCTGGTAGGCAGATGCAATATTTTAAAAATGATGATCCTTCCAAAATTCTATATTTCTTCAGATGCGTACCCTTGGAGATACCTCAGGCTAATCTCACACAACTTCAGTCTCTTTGTATGAGATTCATATGTGCACGTGGGAAAGCCCGGAGGGCAAAGCGGTACATGGTCCTACCCAGGGCCGTAGGTGGGTGGGCTGTTCCTGATTTTATTTAGTATTATTACGCCTGCATGCTTCAACACATGAATATATTGCTCACTGGAGTAGGCCCGCTAGACCCAGCTGAATTACCCTCTATATACAGCATGCTGTTAGGTACTGAAGTAAAAAACCGACTGTTCTTGAATTTGGATTGGAGCTATTATAAGCATACAAGATTCAAGGTTTTAATAGCTGCATATAAAGTATGGAAAGCCATCAAAAAAATATACACAGTAGAAAAAGTATCTTGGTATACCCCACTGATAGCTCCTATCTTCTTTCCCAGTGTCTTTTGGGATCGGGTTGTGCATAATTGTCGGGCTAAAGGCATTATATGTGTTGGTGATTTATACACGAAAGATGGGCTAAAATTGTTCGATCAGCTTAGAGAACAATATCAGCTTCCACGATCGGATTTTTTTAAAATATCTGCAAATTCGGTATCATTTGCTGAAAGCCCGCTTGAATATACAACTTAACCCTCTTATCGAAGCAAATAAGAAAGCGGCACAAATAGGTATTCTTTATAATCTTATGCTTGATGCAATGCCTAATGATTTAGAAATTCACATTAACAAATGGGAGAACAGATTAGGAAGTCAAGGCATCTCACTTGAGACCTCAATTGAATTAGCTGGACGACTATTCATGTCTGCGAACTTAGCCGCACAGTATTATAAAACTATTTTTTATTTGTATCATACGCCTGACAAAATTTCAAAATGGGGTGGGGATCAGGTTGGAAAATGTTTTCGTGTGGTGCTCCAGCCGCTGATGTGGTACATATTTTTTGTACATGTACGGAGCTGATGAGTTTATTTGAGCAAGTTCTTTTGCGAGTACCCGTCCAGCTGTCACCTATGCAGATATTATTGGGGGTAGAGATGGGTGCACGTGCGGGTTCGGTGCCCAGTAATACTGTGTATCTGGTTTTTCTAGCTACAGCTGTGCTAAGGCTCTGCATAGCCTCCTGTTGGCTGCAAAAGGATGCTCCATCATTCAATGCCTGGCGGGCGAGCTTCTTTTTCATGTTTAATATTGAGCATAGTCTATATGCCTTGAAAGGCAGTCGGAAAAGAAGATTAGGGGAGCAGATCTAGGGTTCAGTTATGTCCCATTTGGATGTGGAAGTGTAAATTCCTCTGACTTCATATGTATCCATGTGCCTGTGTTATGATTTGTATTCTGATCATTTTCATTATCGCTGGTACTGTTAATTTATGATTTTATTTTGTCTTATATTGTTATATCCACCGCGCCGTGTGTTGTACATATTTTCCTTTGTACTCAAGTATTTTCAATAAAAAAAAAAAAAAAATCATATGTCTCACAACAGGTGACAGTGCATATGCTCTGCGTCCGTGGATCCTCACACCGTATCTGTCTCCCAACAACACACATGAAAGGCGGTACAACACTGCACAAGGACAGTGATTGAGCGTACTTTTGGAATACTGAAATCATCCTTTGGATGCCTACATAAGAGTGGTGGAGCTCTGCAGTATGTGCCAGAGACAGTCTGTACAATCGTGGCAACATGTGCCATGCTGCACAACATGGCCTGCCCGGTTGACTGCCCATGCATGTGTCAGACACAGAATCTGAGGATGATGGCCCGGGACCACATGCTATACAACTAAAGGTATGGTAGCGCTGCAGCACAGGCGAGAAGGCGCAGGGACCAGATTGCCAACAACCTTTTCTGAAAGGTACGTACATACCAGCTAGACACTCAGCTGTATAAAAGATAGAACAAATTGTGAATAGCAATGTGTGTTTTAATTTCCATTAATCCATGATCAAAGTAGGACAACATGTCCATCAATAACTGTAGGAATTAGCCTCATAATGAAAAATAAATGGGTTACATCACCAATAATAATTAAATTAAAGGCACATGAAAGATGTTTAGGGACCACAAAACGTTCATTTCCTGCCCCCGCGTATAGCCTGTCCAGAAGTGTTACTACCCAGCCCAAGGTGGCGACTGCTGCTTCTTTTTTTTCCCATCACATTAGAAAATCAATTCATTCATCTTTTGACAGCATCCCCCCTCCCCAGGTCCAAAAAGTAGAAAGAGCATATTATATTTACAAGCGTTAAGGCACAATCCTTCAATGTGGATGCAAATTTCAGCATTATCTATACAATAATCAATGAAATAAGAAAGTAGTTATCTTTGGATCCAGCCGGTCATATAGCCCTAGCATGATAGCAGATGACATGAGTTGTATATCTGAAGAGAGGATTCTGCTTAAAAACAATTGTACCTCTTTCAATAGTGGCTTGAGTTTAGGGCAAGTAGCGAACATATGCACGGAATCCGCACTAAATTCTGGACAGGTAAATGTAAATGTATTGCGACTTATATAGCGCACGTATCACCCGAAGGCATCAAGGCGCTTGCCTTGGGAACCCGTCCTGGCTTTTCCCTGTGAGATAACCCCTACTGGGTATTCCCAGGGTAAAAGCCAGGCATCCCGCAGCGGGTGGGCCACCGTAGTGGAGATTAAGCAACTATTGCCCAGAGTTGCAGCGTGGAACCCCATGATTAGAATAGGCACCGAGGCGAGAATTATCGAGTCCGTGGACATTTTGAGCTCAGGACCCTGCCGCGTCGGGATTTGAACCCTGGTCCCGGGCCAGACCTCTGCATCAGGGTCTGCCGCTCTAATCAGTGAGCCACACTCCTCCAGGTAGTTCCAGAACCGGTTGCCCATTTGGCGATCCTACTAAGGGTTATGTACATAAAATACCTCGTCTTATAGAATTGCGCTTGCAGTTTAGGGGATAAAAGATATATTTGTGCTAGGCCCAGGGCAGAACAAAAGGCATTAGGTGGAGTATTTAATTTCAACTGCCATTTAGCGTCTATTTTGCTTAGGTCATCTGGCCGTTGTTCATTCAGTGTGCAGTAGATGTCTCCTATCCTAGGTAGGTTAGAGCCAAGCAATTTATCTATAAGACTTACCACTGCAAACCCAGTGGAACCCCCTCTAGTTTTATTTACTAAGGAACTCGTAATTGCATTGTACTGAAATGTCTGGTTGATATACAGATTATGACAAGTTTTCAGCTCTTCAAATGACCGAATACGGCCCGATCTGTACAAGTCTCCTAGCCTACTAATGCCCGCCAGATGCCATTGTCGAAGGTATGTGTTTTTGAATATTAATGGCAGGTTATCATTATTTCTAATAGGGGTATAATGATTCAGCTTGGCAATTCCAAATACTTTGCCAATATTACAAAAGACCTTATAGGCATCATCATCCTAAATCTAACTCGCTTGTAATAACTGGATTCCAAATGGCGCCAGACACCCCCTGACGTTTTCTCCTAAAAGTAAGAGATAGGGAGGGGGCAAGCCTGACGGGCTTAGAGTGTGATCCTCATACATTAGTTCGCAGCAATGCTGTAGGGTACCGCCCAATAATATAATTTTAGGTTGGGAAGAGCCCATCCTCCCCTTTCCCTAGGTAAAGAAAGAAAATTGAAGCCCCTTCTCGGCTGTGCATATGCCCAAATGAACTGAGAAAAAATATGTTCAAACACTAAGAGTATGCGACTGTTAACAACGAGCGGAATTGTACGGAAAAACTAAAGTCGTTTGGGGAAGTACGTCATTTTTAAAACATTGCACCTTCCTACAATAGTTAAAATGCAAGTTGTCAATTTTCCTGAGTGATTTCTTCATATCATAGGCTAAAGGGGACACATTTTCAGCAACCTAAGTATCTAAGTCTGAAACAATATCGACTCCTAAGTATTTTGCTTTCTTAGTTATTCTGTTATCTACCCAGGTTACTTCTTTGTTGACAACAATCTGCGTTTTCGTTCTATTCAGAGCGTAGCTAGAGATCAGTTCAAAATCTAGAGCTTTTTGCTCCAGGGTACTGATAGCTGACTCGGGTTCCGGGTTATTATGGCTATGTCATCGGCAAAAGCCATGATCTTTGTATCTATGCCAAACCTACTCACTGGCAGGATTGAGGGGTTAGCTTCAATTCTTCTTATCAGGGGGTCGATATAGAGGGCGAAGAGTAGAGGAGAGCAGGGACACCCCTGCCTCGTACCTCTTGTTATCTTTATGTGTTCTGAGAGCTGAACGTTAAAACCTACTTTAGCCGTTGGGTTCTGATACAGTGCTTGTAGGGCCTGAATCTTTCTTGGTCCAAAGCCGGACTGCTGCAGGACAATCCAGAGAAATTGCCAGGAGACCCGATCAAATGCTTTTTCAGCATCTAAAAGAATTAATGAGATCGGGTCTCCTGTCACCTCTGCGGCATCAAATAGAGTGATGGTCCGACGGACATGTTCGGTGGTGCCTTTTTTTGGAATAAATCCATGCTGCCACCTGGATACTAATGGCTCAATGTTTGAAGATATTCTCATGGCAATAACTTTAGAAAATGTTTTAGAGTCAGTATTAATTAATGTTATGGGTCTATATGATGACATCTCTAGGGGTGATTTGTCCTTGGGAAATATCACGATTTTAGCTGATGACCAGGAGTTCGGTGGAGAGGTCCCTTCAAAGATGGCTCTTACTACATTCGTAAAAATATCTTTTATTTGCTCTGAGAAGATTTTATAAAATTCGACTGGTATACTGTCCAGCCCAGAGGCTTTACCATCCGGAAGGCTAGCCAATGCAGCTGCAATCTCCTCCCAATACATTATGTGTATCACTGTTCAGTTTGGCTGTCTGTATCCCCTCTAGGTATTCTCTAATCTTAATGCCTATATCTCCAGGTGAGCCACTGATCTCTTCTAGATAAAGCTTCTCCTAAAATTTCCTAAAAGCTTCCTCTATTTTTTGGGGATCAGTGGTTATCGTTTCCGTGTCTGTATTAATTGAGGTGATGGTATTTGCAGTTATCTGTTGTCTGGTGGAAATGGCAAGCTGATGGCCAATAAGTTCGCTCCACTCATAACATTTCTCTTTTGATGCTGCCCATTTAGTAGCTATTTTCTCTGCAAGAACAGTCCCCATCTTTGATTTGGAAACAGCCACCATTGTCTGTGCCTCTTCTATTCCTGTACCTGTCTGAACCGCTTGTACTAATTGTTTCTACGCTTCTATCAACTGTCTTTGTAATATATCAGTTTGTGCTTTGTCATTCTTGTTCTTTCTGATTGAGAAACGTAATCTCTCCCCCCTTATGCCTGCTTTAAGAGTGTCCCAAACCACCATTACAGATGCAGTCCCAATATTTATATTACACAATTCCTGTATCCAGCCAGCCATGTACTCTCGATAGTTACTATCATATAACAAAGCCTTTTCAAATGTCCAATTCGAACTTTGTCCCAGGTTGGCCCAGCCCTCTAAGTTTAAAATAAGAGGGTCGTGGGGCGACATCAATAGAGCAGTCGTGCATTAAAGCAGATGAAACAAAAAAATAGTCCAGTCTAGCTAGCGACAAGTGAGGAGCTGAGAAGAAAGTAAAGCCGTTCTGATCAGGTTTGGAATAAGCCCAAACATCTTTTAAGCCATGAGTGTTTATTAGATTAAGGAGGACCCGAAAAACTTTAGGCTTTCTTCCTTTATAGCTCCAAGAATTACCTAAGTCCCAGTTACTAGGCAGGTTTAGGTTTAGGTCACCACATAGGATTACTGGGAGAGGCCAACGTGCTAACTCTTCATTCACATGATTTATCACCCCTGGATCGTCTAAGTTACTAGCATAGACCCAACAGATCGTAAATACTAGATTAGAAGATAAAGAGCACATCGCCATAACCCATCTCCCTAACGTATCAGATTTAACCTGGTTCACTACTAATGGTAATGTTTTACGCACCAGAATCCGACCCCCTTTACCAGAACGCCCTGTGAAGTTGCCCCAATAAGTTTAAAACCTAACAAATTCAGAAAAGATCTCTGGCCCCCTTCGATGTGAGTCTCTTGGAGACATACTATATCCGCCCCCATCAATCGTAGTGTCTGCGTGGTCTTCTGTCTCTTGAATTAATCATTCAGTCCACAAATATTTAGCGAGACAATTCTAAGCTTGTTTTGTGAGTTCATTGTTTTTTATTTTTTGTGCTACCCTACATAGTAACCTGTATATGAACCTCAATAGCCAGGTCCCCCCCCTCCACATGCCACAAACGCCTCCCCTCACTAGCCCCCCTCCCCCATCCCGCCACAGAGCCTCACATCCTGCTCTCCTATATTGCAAGTATAAATGGTTCCTAAGGTATAGCATTAGATATACTTAGAAAGGAAAGCACAAGCCTCTTAACCTTTAGCTCCACAGTATTCAGCATGGACCCAATCACCCTCCCCCCAAAAAACAATAGACAGTCAGGGAAACCCTGAATGATGGACAACTAGTGTAAGACTCCCAGCCGCCATCCCGCTCTGTAGTTAGTCCCTTAATCACAGAGTTTTGGCTAGCCTAGTTACCTCCAGTGAGAAAAGACAAAGATACAAATAATTTTGTATGTGGCAAAGAAAAAGGTAAACATGTAAATTGGATTTTTCCCCTTTAAATTAGGAAAGAACGCCAATCAAGACCCCCTAACGTGTTAAAGCTTACATTTTTGGGAAGTTCAACCCGCAGTCATGGGCTTCCTGCTTCATTTTCTCTTTCTCCCCACGATTTGTTTTAGGTACTCTCCTGCTTTAATCTCGGATAAAAAAAACCCAGGTTGATCCTTCAAAAATCACTTTCAGCCTTGCTGGGTAGATCAGGAAAACTTGGGCACCTTGTTGTTGTAAGGGAGTAATCATTTGGCGCAATCGCCATCGTTGCTCGACTGTTGCATGGCTGAAGTCTGGTTTGGCAAAGAATTTGATTCCATCTGTCTCTTTCTGGGAGTTAGGCCTGGCCTGATCATATATTAATTGTCTTAAAAGAAAATTCCCCCCAAAAAACAAAAAAGCTCTAGGTTTCTCATTTCCAAAGTTGCTACTGTCTCGTTTTTGCTTCAGGTTGAAGGGAAAGCGGTGCACCCTTTGGATCTCCTGATCCCAATTCCAGGTCGTCTGCGATGGGAAGGCAGTCCGAAGTAGTTTTATGATATACCCTCTGGGGTCGTCTCCCTCCACGCCTTCTGGTATCCCTAGAAGTCTCAAATTGTTCCTCCGAAGCTTATTTTCCTGCTTCTCTAGCTTGGTCATCATGTCAGTGAGACAGGCCTCGTGAAATGCACCTTGTTCTTTGACTTAAGAGACTTCAGTTTTGAGGGTCTCTGTTCGGCATTCAACCATTGCGACCCTATCGCCAATATCGGTGCAAATTTTGTTTAATTTCCTCATTCCTCCGTGGAATTTCCTCATTCTTCCTCCTGGAACTGCTTGATGGATGCAAGGATTGATGCTAAAGAGGGTTCAGGCAGATTTTCGTTGGTTAACTGTGGGCTTGCGCTTTGTTGGGGGTTGGTGCTCCCTTCCAGCAAAGACCCATGTAAGTCTGAGTGATCCCACTTCAGTTGTCTATGCTTTTTGCTTTGGGGTGCAGAAAAAGGCAAGGGGGTGCAGAAAGAAGCAAGAGAACTGCCGGAAAAAGCAACAGAGGTGCAGAAAGAGGCAAGAGAGCTGTAGAAAGGGGCAATTGAGTTGCAGAAACAGGCAAGAGATGTGCAGAAAGAGGGAACAGAGGTCAGAAAGCGGCAAGAGAGGTGCATAAAGAGGGAAGAGAGGTGTAGAAACAGGAAAGAGAGGTGCAGAAAGAGGGGAGAGGAGTGCAGAAAGAGGCAAGAGTGGTGCAGGAAGAGGGGTGCAGAAAGAGGCAAAAAGGGTGCAGAAAGAGGCAAGAGGGGCGCAGAAGGAAGCAACAGAGGAGCAGAAAGAGGCAAGAGGGGTACAGAAACAGGCAAGAGAAGTGCAGAAAAAGCCAGGAGACTTGCACAAAGAAACAAGAGGTGTAGAATAAAAGCAAGAGAAGTGCAGAAAGAGGCAAGAGAAGTACAGAAAAAGGAAGAAAGGTACTGAAAGAAGCTAGAGAAATGAAGAAAGAGGCAAGAGAGGCACAGAAACAAGGAAGCGTGGTTTGCACACCATTAGTACCAATCTAACACCCACATTTAGCAATAAGTAAAAGGTGACCATTCTAGGTTTGCAAAGGGTCTTTCACCATGCTATACCACTTTTCCCTGCATTTTTGGTAACGTTTGAGCCATTTGAGCTAGAAACAGGTTTTTTGTTCAAATCTGCAGTGTGGCAAATGCCGAAAATGTATAATAGCGTGAAAGTCGGTGCAGCCAAACAGTCGCATAATTCCAGTGGCCCTGCTCATACCTCTGACTAGAACCCGGAGTGCTTGTCAGTGGTTCCTTCTTTTTTTCTCACTAAGTTTATAGGTTAGCTTTAATGGAAATGAGGAAGATTAAACCTGAGGTTACCACTCCACAACACAGACCACCATAACACAATTATCCTCCATAACACATAATCCCACTCTACATAATTCTTATACACTAAATACCACATACTTTCTATCCAAATAATTTCACTACACACAACATACATCCACTCCACTCCAAAAAACATTAGTAAAAAACGTTTACATTTACAACGCCAATAGCTCTAGCTCTCACAAATGCAGAACCTATTACATTGCAAATGCTTCTTCAACTGGTAGTCATGTTTGCAGAGTGGTGGAAGACGGGGGCTGGGCCTCCGACCAGCGCTCAGGAATTCTGCTGCGTAGGACTTACAGGAGGTACCACGAGGGCTTCTTGGCCTCCAAAGTCCTTCAGGAGTTAAGTGCACTTCATCCCCCAAACAGTACTTTGCCAGGAGGTGCATATGCAGAGTGGTGGAGAAAGAAGAGCGCGGCCTCTGAAGACCTCTTAGCAACTCCATGGTGTGGGACTTGCTGGAGGTAAGAGATAGGGTAGTTGGACCCCAAGGACAACCTTGGGAGCCAACTACCCCTCCTATTACTTCCAATAAGTCCCACACAGCAGGATTGGTAAATTCTCTTAGCAGGCCACTCCCCCTTTGTCCGCCACTCTAAAACGCACTCCCTGGAGCGCTCTTGGATAGGGTTTAAAGTCCCCTTCGCTGCGGGGGGCCCTTAGGGGTCAACTAGCCTACCTGATACCTCCAGTAAGCCCCAGAGAGTGGGATTGCTGAGAGGTGGACATAGGCCATGTCTCCCTTCTCCACCACTCTGCAAACACACCTCCTGGAGCGCTCTTGGTTGGGGGATGAAGTCCTCTTACCTCCTGAGGGTCCCTGGGGGCCAACTAGCCGTCCTGTTATCTCCAGTAAGCCCTACACATCTGGATTGGTGAGAGTGGTACGAGGCCACGCCCCCTTTTTACACCACTCTGCAAACACATCTCCTGGCGCACTGCTGCTCAGTGGATGAAGTCCACTTCAGTCCTGAGGTCCTCAGGGCACAAGAGGACCTCATCGCCCCACCAGCAGTGCGCCAAGAGGCGCGTTTGCAGAGTGGTGTAAAAAGGGGCATGGCCTCGGATCACCTCTCAGAACTCCCACTGTGTGGGGCTTACTGAAGGTACCACGTGGGCTAGCTGGCCCCTAAGGACCCTTAGTATTGAAGGGGACTTAATCCCCCAATCCAGAATGCACAAGGAGGTGCATTTGCAGAGGGGTGCACAGAGGGGGTGGGGCCTCCAGCAAGATGCCGGTTTCTCCTTTTTTAAAAGTTTTTTTTTGTCGTCCCCTTCTCTTAATATTTTTTGGACCCTGGGGACCCCATCCCCCTGGGCCCGACCTATTTTTTATCTAAATTATTTTAAAAACGGGAAGGGGGTCGCGCGGCCTCCCTCCCGAGGTCGATTTCGGCCCTGGGCACCCCATCCCCAGGGGCATGGCCACTTGTTTTTTTAGTTTTTTTAATGTACATTTAAACAAATCTTTACGGGAGGGGTGCCGCATGGCCCCCCTTCCCTGGGCCACTATTGACCCTTGGGACCCCATCCCCCAGGGCCTGGCCTCAACGTTACGGACCGGGGGGAGGCCCAATACCCCACAGACCCAGCCGGCTCTCCGCCTCCTGCGGGAGCCGGTATTGCTTTTGGACAAGGGGAGCTGCTCCCGCCCTGTCATTGCAAACTGCAATGTTCCGGGGTTGGGCACCCCGGGACATTGCCGGAGCAGGCCCTGGGGGGTGGCGGTCCCCAGGGCCATAGAGGGCTCCAGGAGGGGGGGCCGCGCAGTCGCCCTCCCAATGTTAAGATAGCCCCGGGAAGGTGTTGGTCCCCAGGGCCAGGGGTCCACAACGGACCCCAGCATTAACATAATTATGCCCCGGGTGGTATTGGTCCCCAGGGCAGGAGCCCCCAACCTAATTTTAATGTATTGGAGCCCCAGGGAGGTAGCGTTCCCCAGGGCTTGGGGGGCCCGTGAGGCTCCCTGCCAATAATTTAAGAAAGCCCAGGGCAGGTGGCAGTCCCTGGGGGAGGTCTGCGAGTTCCTCCGCCCATAAATAATAAACCCTGGTGAGGTGGCGAGTCACAAGATGGCTGCCAACACTTTCTGGTTTGAAGTGTTGGCAGCCAATCAGAGTCAAGCTTGTGCTCAGGAGGGCTCGCGGATCCACCGCCGTCACCAGATATATAATTTTATTAAATATGAATATTTCAGGAACTAATAAATGGATTTACCCCATTTAAAAAAAGAACGTTTTCTGAACCAAGAGCTACCTTTTTGGCAAATTATGTGTAATTCCGTTCAGCAGTTCAGGCTGTAGCTTTGTCTAAAGTTTCCTATGGAAATTAACATGGAGAAAATGCGTTTTGGGACCCCCTTTTTCTCGGCCCACGCTTGACGAATTACCCCTCGAGACAGGAGCTGACCTCAGCTGGGCATTAGTTTTGAAAATTTCGCGAAGATTCATCAAACGGCTCCATAGATATTGGCAAAAGAAAAAACGTTTCTCCTATGGAAACTAGGTCCTAACTATAACTACCTACTGGTGTGTGTCGTGAATTTATATTACTGAGAGCCTGACCCGTCCAAAACTAGTCCACTGTCACCAGAGAAAAATGGTATTGAGGTGGAAACTCTAATCTGAAATGGCAAAATGGCAGTGACAGTGGACAAGGCATACTGGCGGAGGTATTTAAATACTCTTCTGTGGATTCTGGCACTGAAGGGCTAAAAAGACATCAAACAAGTGAACACTACTGGCAGTATGGCCACTGAAGAAAGGACAAGTGAAAGATCAAATACGCAAAAAAAAGTATATGGATTATTTTTGAAAGTGCATCCAAGAGTATGGAGTGACCAGTAAAGAGAGAAAAGACAATGTGATGAGTAAAGTCTTTTATTTATTTTTTCGCAGGTAGTGACTTTAAATGGAAGGGCGTGGGTGACTTTGCCTCTCCGTGAACAAGGCTGGTGATCAATGGATTGTTGTGACCTGCTATACACTGATGAATTCAATAAGGTGCCCGCACTGGAAACTCCCAGAATCTGAGTACAACCCTTTTCTTTTCGAAAAAGTGTAATCCATAATTAGCGGGTGCTGGTTCAAATCCGCTGAAGCCACTCTGCTATGGTTGATGGGCTACCAATGAATGAGGAACTGTGTTGTGAATATATATATAAACATATATATACATATATACATACACACACATATATATATATATATTCACTGAAAAAACTTAGGTTTTACAGACGTTATAGTTAGGAATTAGCATTTAAAAAACCTTTGAAATTCACTGAAAAAAAACACAGGTTTCAGGGACGTTATGGTTAGTTGAACATTTGACTCATATAAAGCCAGAGAAATTAGCCTGTTATAGTTAGTTGAGCTAACTATAACTCATGCGCCTGCAATGCACTGCTGATGATGTCACATATTACATCACTCATTACATGATTTATTGCAGGAAAACAAGACACCTTAAACAGCCACAAACAGGAGCACATAGCAAGGCAACCGTCTTCTCCAGCACCGTGAACAAACTCCCCAAAGTTCCCCTCATGACAGCCCTACATTCTAACATTACATACTTACATTCTAGTACAATTACATACTAACATTCTACTATGACTTACATTGGAATACTACACGGAGCACATGACTTTACAGCAATGAGCTCATGGTTTCATCCACGAGTCTTGAGAACGGTACTGGTGAGTAATTCCCTTCCCACTCCCTCTATTGTATAAACGCAAACTAACACTACTTCCACAGGTATGATACAGCTCCCAGAGCACATCACTTTACAGCCATGAGTTCATGATTTAGGCTCAAAGTTTAATCCCCGAGTCTCCAGACCAGTAGGGGTGACTACTTCGCTTCCCACTCCCTATATAATATAAATGTATGCTAACACTACTTACACAGTTATACTACAGCGGCTAGTATCCTACAGCGCCCAGAGCCCATCACTTTACAACAAACAGCCCGGTTTCATCCCCGGCTCTTCACACCGGTAAGCGTGTGTACTTCACTTCCCGCTTCCGGTATACTATAAATGCACGGTTGCGGTCAGTAGTTTGCTTCCCACTCCCTGTATGGTATAAACGCCAACTAACACTATTTGAACACATATACTACAGCGCCCAGAGCCCATCCTTTTACAGCAATCACCTCGGTTTCATCCCCAAGTCTTCACACCGGTAGGCGCGAGTACTTTGCTTCCCACTTCCGGTAAAGTATAAACGCACAATAGCGGTCAGTAGGTTGCAGCCCACTCCCTGTATGGTATAAACGCCTTCTAACACTACTTGCACACATATACTACAGCGCCCAGAGCCCATCCCTTTACAGCAATCACCTCGGTTTCATCCTCAAGTCTTCACACCGGTAGGCGCGAGTACTTCGCTTCCCGCTTCCGGTATAGAATAAACCAGGGGTCTACGACCGGTCGATCGCGAGCTACCGGTATCTCAACGAGACCCTGTGAGTAACTAGTGACACTTGCTGCTCAATTTAGTAGCCCTTTGGTGTTGTTTGGGATTTTTAGGCTTTTTTTCAGGCTGCGTTGTCCGCCCTCACCCAAACCAGCAGCTCTGATTGGCTTTGAGTTACCTGGGGCCGGTTGGGCCGAAGAGGATGATGTTCCTCTTCTACGTGGAGATCAGCGTCTCTGCCTTTTCCTCACTAGCACCGTGCTGTTCATTGTTTGAATCACGAGCGCGAAAGGTGCTAGTGTGGAGCAGAAGCAGGCATGGCAGGGCAGACCAGCTGGTTTTCAGGTCATGCAAGCAGTATAAAACTGCCGGGACCCGCGCCATCTGCTGATTACAGCAGTACAGCCTGACACCTTATCTTTCATCAGAGCAGCAGGCAAGCCGTGAGAGCAAACCCTGGAGCTTGGACCCACAACACTTATGCCGGTAAGAGTAAACTTTACATACAGGTAGGTCTACAGTCGGTGATCTGTGAAGGGAGGCAGAGGCCCCGGGGACAGACGGAACAGTTGCTCTTGCAGCTGAAAGAGGCCTGCTGTACGTGCACTAGGTGTAGGGGCAAAATCAAAGAGCACAATCTGAAATGATGAACACATTCCTGCTCAGAGACAACACAGTAACATTCTAAAGTTAAACTAGTCTAGTCCATTTTGAAAAGGGAGAAAAACGTAACACCAATAGATGTTGCTTCTGATAGTAACCCGCGCACACAGCCACTATGGCCCACCACCATTCATCTTGCAAGGTGCTGCCATGAGTGGCCAGAACATAGAGGAAAGAAATACCCCCGCAGGTAAAGGACACCATCACAATAAAACTCCAGCCCAGTGCTGGCATCCAGCCAAGTGAAGGCAGGAACACTAGCAACAGCAAATCAGCGGACAAGAGCAGAGGGCAGGCAAGGGATCAATTTGTACAGTTACACACAACTCGCATATGAATACACAAACGGAGCTGTCAATTGGTCAGTCTCCTTGTTTTGCATGCTGTGGTTTTAATGCTAGTACTTAAAATGGTAAAAGGTAAACCTCAGGTTCCATTGGCTGAAATACGGAACGGAAATATCACACAGAATATGGCCTCTTGCCAACCGTGCCTATGCATACATTTCTGCATTAATATTTGTTTTAGGTTTGTGATGTTGACAGTTAACTTTTTTATTATAGCTGCTTAAAAGTGATTTTTGTAGCAAAGTAGATAAAAAACCATGCCTAAAATGTTTCCAATTCTTTCACTGTGCAGTCTTTTCAAATGGTTTAATGAGTGATTGTTTACATTTGTCAACAGGCAGTGTGCCCCATGGAATAAATCTTGAAAATGGGATATAAAGTAAATTAGTCAAGCATCAAGTGCGACGGGATTAAAATACACACATGCCATCAAAGCAAGGTCTGCCTCAAAAACGGTCTACGAATAGGTAATTTATTTCTAAAGTAAAATTAATTTTGTGTTGTGTTTTATAGTATTTTACTTTCTCACTACTAGCTGTTTGTGGGCCGATCTTTTTGGCTGGTGGGTTGTGCCAATGCTTGACTGTGATTTTTTGGCTATTTGTGGGCTGATTTCATTGGCTAGTGGGCTGGTTTTTATTGTTAATTTTTCTGATATTGCCAAATATTGCGTGCAGGAAGCACAAATAGATTAGTCTTCATACCTTGAAAAACACCTCCTACTATTCAAAATGTCTTTACATTACAGGTTAAAACCTAATTTGCAAATGTTGCCCGCTTTTTAGCTATTAGATCTTTTAGTAGATCTGGCTTGGGGGGTCTCTCTGACAAATGTGCGAGTTGCTTGGGGTTTAATAGCTCACGACAATTTTCACGGACCAGAAGTAGCTCTCACTACACAAAAGGTTGGAGAACCCCTGTGTTACATAGTCTTTCTTCTACCACTTGTGTTTTTAACTCCCCCAACCTACTATCAAGATATACAATTGTTTGATCACCATGCTGGTAGTAGGGAAAAGCGTGCAATCGATGTCTCTGTAGTCGACCAGACAGAGACCACATGGGAACAATATAAATTTTATCAGAGGATATTTCTTCTTTGTTGGACCAGTACAGAACAGTGAACTGGTTCCTCGCCTCACCTGTACAATGGAAGCACTGATCAATCAGACAACTGCTGCCTTAGGGAACTTGACAGAAGAACAAGTATTAATCCACATGGTTGCTTTGCAGAATAGACTTGTTCTAGATGTTATTCTGGCTGATCGAGATGGAGCATGCTGTATCATCAGATCCAGGTGTTGTGTCTTCTCACCGGACAATTCACTTTCTGTATATGCAGTCATCTCCAAACTACACAAAATAGCTACTGAGATACATCAAGACTCAGCAACATGGACTTGAGCTGGATGGTTCTAGAGCGTATTTTCTATATGGGGTTTAAAAATATTATTGGCCTTGTTCATAATTATTGCAATTCTCTTCTATTGTTGTTTATGTATCCAATGCAGGCCAATTCTTTGTTCCCTCTGTATTTCCACTTGTACTACTTGTCTACCATCTAAAACGAATGTCCAAAATGTAAATGTCCGTTTAGCAATAAACCGAGAAGTCAGCAATATGATGCTAATTGAAATCCATGATGTTTATCATACCCCTTTTGGAGCATACGAAAATGTCTTAGCTGATGCTAAAAGGGCAGTATGTGGAAATGTGTAATATTTTACTTAGCATAAGCTACAGCCATTTTGGATATGGTGTCCATTTCATTTCCTTCGTAATTCTCCTGTCCTCTGCTGCTCGTCTTTTTACTGTGCTTGTGTTATCTTTTTTAGTTAACTTCCTGATTCAGCTAAAAGCAATGTACGTGCTGAGACTTTGTAGCTGCCAGTACACCTATTAACTGTCAATCATTTACTACTGCCATAAGCATTTCTACTCCCCCTCCCACTTTGCTGGCCATGTAGTTATTCATCTGCCCTTGTTTGCTGATAACTATTTATAAAACTTGTTCTTTCTATTTCTGTTCACGTGCTTACACTGCAACAAAATTATATAAAAGGGACACTGTATTTATGAAGCGAGTGTACTTCCTCCTTGCAGCACTTGAGGGTGCTGTGTGGACCTGGTCCAACTCATGAGTGATTAATAAACTTGTTATTTATTCCAACTCCAGTGCAGATCTCTATATTGTTGGTCTTTGAATACATGGACAAAAGGGTGACCCTGCACCAGTGTACCCCTAAAAAGGTATATTTCCACATGGCAGCCGAGAATAGATGAGTGTTGGGACTCCGGTCCCCTTTGCTCTAATTGTGTTTCTATGCTTGTCTTCATGGTATTTTCGTTAACTACCTTGTTCAGTTTGGTCTTGGAGGCCGCTGGAGCACTCACTCGCTCCATTTGCAGCCACTACAAAATTTTCTATTTTCCCTCATCTGGAGGATTCTGGGGAGGAGGCTGGAGGGTGCGTGCCTCCAACGCGTCTCTGTTGGGACGCCCTAGCTCTCGGCGGGCCACAGAGACTGAGTGCGTCAGTTTCTTGTCAAACTGAGTACCGCCATCCTCGGCCGGCCGTGCCGAGATCTCCTATGCCCCTGTCAGCCTGGAGCTCAGACACCCTGCGGGGAAAGATTGGTTGGGAGTAAAGTCTCTTGCAAGGCAGACTCTGCCCAGGCCACCAAGTAAAATTAAATATATTAGCCCATGGAGTTAATAAGGGTGTGTTGACTGCCTGTCCTCTCTGAGGGTCTTCTGTGCTTGCAGGCCTCACAGATTTGGGGCATTTTTCTAATTGTGGTTCTTGAAGGCCGGTTTGGCTGTCCCTGGTGCCGATGCCAGTGAACAGCCTTATAGTCCTCAGGGCCTTCTATAATGCAGTTGTGAATACTGGGTTTTCCCTCTGTTCATTACCCCTCTGACCTGGTGGGTGGCCACCCAGTGAACGCCGTACCTCACTAATACTTACCTCACGCCATGGAGGAATACGGCGAATACTATAAGGAGGAGGAGAAGGAAGAGGAGGAGGAGGATGTCCAGTCTTTTCATGTCACAGATGACTTCTGTGACGCGGTAGATGCCTCCATTGTTAGAGCGGTCTCAGATGCAGTGGCTCCCCTAGAGAAGAAACTTATGGAGATGGCGCAAAGGTGCCTACAACCCTTCGCACCAAGGGAAGACCTACCTGGGCCCTCCGCCCACAACCTCTGGGGCAGGCCACTGCTCCACCTCTGAGAACCCACGCAAACGCCCACATGAACCCAGGGTGGATATGGATGCCTTTGATAGGCTTAAGCAGTCTTTCTTGGGAGCTAATCCACCTGCGCCACATGAGCACCCCCTGCTGGCACCCCCGCAGCTAGATGGGACCCCCTCTCATTCTGGTTACGAGGGGTATTCCGATCATGACAGATCTTGGTGGCCATCATCTCTCCCATCAGCGGAACCTCCTGCCTCACGCCTCTAGCGGAGGAACCAATGACTCCCAGTCTCACCTCTTAGACCCGGAGGACCTCATGCATCCCCGCTCTTCCAAGTGGTTTCCCTGCATTACGGTGGCCAAGTATTTTGCCAGTAGGCTTCGCTAGCCCCTTGTCCAAGATGCCAGGAACCGCCTCTGAGTGAAGTGCTCCCCCCAGTCAGCCTTTTGGAGGGGCAAGTGGCTGTCACTCCGAAGATTTACTCTAGGATGGCCACTTTCCTGGCCAAATACATCAAAGATCCCAAGAAGGGGATCAACCGTTCCTGGCAGTTATGCCAGGCAGACTCCTGGACATCACGGGCCCCCAGTAAAAAAGTTTGATATGGCAGAAGACATCAAGGCATCTGGAGCTTTGGTCTCTCCCGAGGTCCTACCCAGCCGGGCCGTGATTTTTTGGTGCAACGCGAACTGCACCAGAATCCACGGAAAGGGGCAGATCACTGTTGATCAAAATAGACCCCAAACTGGGGGAGTTGGCCATGTCGGAGGCAGGTCAGTTGGCACAAGGGGGTCTCTTCGGCGAACCCGTTTGTCAAAGAGCTAGGGAAGTATGCTTCAACATTCAATTCACTGGACAAGGCCCAGTCAACGGTCAAGCGCATCTTTAATGCAAATGTTTTCAGTGGGGCCAGCTGTGGAAGGAGGCGCTCTCTGTCAGACAATGGAGAGGGAGAGAGACAGATTGAACAGGCCAGGGCAGAGAGAGAGCAGCTGATGGAACAGCTTTAGATTTAGATGCTAAAACTCTAAGTTTATTCTTTGACTAACTTGTTTAGAAAATATGTATTTGTCTTAAGCATTTATTTCTCTTTATGGGAGATTTGTGCCAATTAATAATTATTGATTAGCCTTGCAAAACTCACTCTTGAATTATATTTTCATGAACTCTTTAAAGAATTTTGACTGTCATTTGATGCCTCATTCCCTTCCTTTATGGAAATTCTTGGTATGCCACCTATAAAATGTTCTGTATTCATTCTATTTATCCTATTTTCAATTCTGTAACCTGATTGATATTTGACTAATGAATATTGGGTCAGACAACCTTAACTTTTAACTAGAAAATAAAACCCTTTTAAAATAATCACAACTCTTCTCTTTATTGGCTTAAATATTAATTGTATTTTGATTTTTCGTTATTATACAAAGTCTCATGAAAGTGATAAACAGTGGCAAAGGTCCATCACCTTTTAAAGCGGTAAACTAGAGGTAAATGAGGTTTTGCATTGAGAAATTACTGTGAAATTACCGCTGGATCACTTTCTGGTAGCAGGGATAAGGTTAACATCATCACCAAAAGGAGCATAGTTTAGTTTAAAGCCTAAATAGCGCTAGAAAATAATTTCCCAAGTTAGATAAATGTCCAGATTCTCAAAAGAAAGACCTGATTTCCTGATTCCAATGCCCAGAACCTGAAGACTGCCGACGCAGTGCTGGAAGGTGATGCAAGAAGGCGATTGCTGGAGTGGTGTTAGTATCAATAGGGTTGTGAAATGTTGTTAATGTGCTAGGATGTATTTTTGAAGTGTTGAAAAACATAGTAAGGGTTTTGACTGTTGGGGAAATTTTGCTCTTTTTGAATTGATGGTTTTATTGATTATATTTGAAATTTCATAGGACAGAACTTTTTATTATTGATTATATGTTCGTCACATGAAAAGTTAGTGTTGCATTTTATGTTGTCTGGAAACACGGGTACAATGATACCTGGAAATCCCGGGAAGAAATAGCGGGTGGTAAATGGAAGCCACACTGCAGTGAGCTTACTCGTCTGTTGGAATAGCACTGAGAAGATGCGCAGGGCTGGCAGTGTTAAATTAGGGACTATTTTCTGTGTAAAAGTGAGAGTGATTGATAGCAAAGAGTTTGCTGGTGCAACTTTAGTCTTACATAAACTAGAAAGGGTAACACCAAAGGAGTAGCAGGTTCTTCTGAGCTTGAGTGAAGGGTAAGCGGAAGGGATTTACTTGCAGTGTTTGAAGAGTAAACGGAAGTTCATACTTTGTGAAGAGTAAACGGAATGTGTTACTCGCAGTGAAAAGAAATCTATCCTTTGTTTAGTGGAACAGACAAAGAAGCAAATGTTTATATGTTGTTACTAACAGAATTATTGATTAAGGAAAACTCAGAAAATGTTGCAGTTAAGAGGGTCAGTAGTAGGAGTTAAACTGACTGAAATTGAAACTGACCGGATTGGAGAAAAGAAATTGCATTTAACTATTGCAGAAATGAAATTGTTTGAGGTTTAAAGAAACTGATGGGAAGTAAAGTGAAAAATTTGTTTTTAATTGATGATGCTCCTGAAGGAACGCTCGTGCATTTTATGTATGTATGTATGTATAAACCATTTTATAACGCGCTCTGTTACTTGGGAGTGTCCTGGCGCGATGGGGAAAAGCAGAAGAAGACAGGGCAGAGACCAGCTTAAGTCAGACTAGTGAATAAGTGAGTTTTTAGATTTTTCTTAAACTGGGCTACACACTGAATGGAGCGCAGATGGAGGGGAAGGGCATTCCAAGCCCGGGCAGCAACCACGGATATTGACTGTCCCCCTAGTCTTGATCGCCTAAAGCGAGGGAGAGTCAGTCATCTTGAACAGGGAGGACGATCTAAGAACTCGTGTGGGGGCATAGAGGATGAACCGTTTCTTCAGATAGGCAGGCCCTTGGTCATGAGTTGCTCTAAACAGGAGCACAAGGGATTTGAACAGGATGCGTAGTGACACTGGCAGCCAATGAAGGCAGCACATGTGAGAGCGAACGCTCTTCCATCTCGGAACGTTAAACAGGAGGCGGACAGCGGCGTTCTGGATAACCTGCAGGCGATTAACCAAATAAGCAGGGATACCGCTAAACAGAGCGTTCGCATAGTCCAGCCTTGCTAGGATGAGAGCTCGGGCAACAGTCTCTTTTGCTTCTCTGGGAAGCAACGGAAAAAATCTTCGTAGCATTCTCAGAGTAGCAAAACATGTCCCAGATAGTTTCTTTATATGGTCCTCGAATCGTAAGTCCTCCCCAAACCATATGCCGAGATTTTTTGCTGGACCTCCCATCACCTTGGGACTGGGAATGTTAGGTGGCCACAGCGAGTTTTTAAAGCTGGAGGGGAAAGAACCATAGAAGAGGACCTCAGACTTGTCCTCATTGCATTTCAGCTGAGCCATAGTCAGCCAGCGAAAGACTGAGGACAAACAGAGCTGGACTGTTGTGGTATCCAGATGGTCATCTGGCCAGGTGAACAACAACTGTGTGTCGTCAGCATATCCGATAATCTTTGCCCCGTACTGTTCCGCCAGATATACCAGGGGAGTGATGTAGATATTGAACAGTAGGAGACTAAGAGTGGATCCCTGAGGGACCCCGGTGAGGAGTGGTTTGGGCTCTGAGGCATAAGGCGGCATCCAGACCTGTTGTGACCTTTCTGATAGAAATGAGGACAACCAGGCCAGGGCGCACCCACCGATATCAATTGCAGACAGCCTGGCGAGGAGGAGTTCGTACGGAACGGTGTCAAATGCGGCAGAGAGGTCCAACAAAATCAGGACCGCTCTGCCGCCACCGTCCAAGCACTCCCGGATTGACTCCGCCATTTCAACCAGAGCTGTCTCCGTGCTGTAGGCCGCCCTGAAACCTGATTGAGCTGGATGTAGAGCATTAGAGGTCTCAACAAAGCTCTCGAGTTGACGAAAAAACACTTTCTCACAGATTTTGGCCAATGCTGGCAGAAGGGATATGGGACGATAGTTCCCGGGAACGGCAGCATCCAGCCCTGGTTTTTTTAAGAGCGGCAAAAGCTCTGCTGAGGATAGGGAGAGATTCACTATCTGGGTGACCTCGCTGCAGACAATACTAGCCACTTCTGCAAGTACCCGGGCAGGGCAAGGGTCTGAAGGTGAGCCCGATTTAAGGGACTGGAGAAGAGGCAGTATGTCGCATTCCACAGCTAGCGAAAAGTCCGTGAACTGCTGAATGTCGCAGTGGCATGGCAAAAAGGGGGGGGCCAGCCGCTGAGCTGGCCGTTGGCAGCGCAGAGAACAGGTCCTTCTGAATCTTGGCTATTTTCTTAATAAAAAAATCAGACAATTCCTCGCACCATTGCATGGAAGATGGGAGTATGGTTGAGTCGGCAGCAGGGGATAGGAAGCTTTTAACAATAGAGAAAATCTCTCTACTGTTATTATCCGCTTTAGCGATTCTCCCGGCGTAGTAGTTACCTTTGGCTGTCTTAATAGCGGAATAGTAGTTCTTTTGGGCTGTGCGTAGGGCGGACTTTGTCTCCAAACTGTACTCAAGTCTCCATTCCCGCTCCAGCTTTTTACATCCCAATTTCAGCTCCCTTAACTCGGGAGAGAACCAGGGTTGAGAAGGGGTGCGACGGAGCCTGGACAAGGTAGTATGTTTCGTAGAGACATTGGTCGCCTGCAGCACCCACCCATTAAAGCCATTGACCGCTTCACCTAACTCAGGGAGAAGCGTTGGGCGAGCTCTAGATAGGGCCTGGCCGAACGCACCCAGGTTGACCTTCTGGGGATGGCTACTGGGCAATGCAGCAGCTAATCTACCTGCACCCTCCACCTCCCATGAAAACCTTATGAGATCGTGATCAGACCACGTCACTTTCTCTAAGCTTAACGCCTTGATGGGGAAATTAGAGCAGACTAAGTCCAGGAGGTGACCTCCAACATGGGTCGGAGAAACCACCCACTGTTTTAGCTGAGCTAAATCGAAAACTTCCTCCAATCGGCGGGCCTCCGTAGAGTCAGAGACATCTACATGGATGTTGAGGTCGCCAACCAGAAGGAATTTCGGGAAGCTCAGAGCCCGTGGCACTATGCACTCCTCAAGAGTATCAATGAAGTGGCGAACAAGGCCTGGAGGCCTGTAGATCAATGATCCTCCCAAGGTGAAGTGAGGATTAATAATAAGGGAGAAGTAGAGAACTTCTCCATCAGCCACTACATCGGACTGCTCAATAGAGAAGTGCCACCCCTCCTTACAAATTACAGCTAGACCGCCCCCTCTACCTGTGATCCTATCAGCTCTGGCAATCTTAAATCCTCTAGGGACAGCGAGTTCCATAATCGGAGCGCACATGTTGGTAAGCCACGTCTCCGTGATGAAAAGGAGCTCAAGCTGGCCATCCACAAGTATTTCAAAAATGTCAGCTGCGTGTTTCACCATGGATCTAGCATTAATTAGCCCAGCCCTAATCGACGTGGGGCCAGTTCCGCTACCTGATCCTGAAGGTAAGGAGGGCTGGGGCAGAAAACCACAGTTGGAACACTTCGCAATCGCGCAGTCCCGCCCCGCCCGCATACAGATACCCCCTCCAGCTGGGGGATTTAGCTTCAAAAGGTCGTTGCGAGAGTACCTGATCCTACCATGCGCAATCCGACCAAGGGGATGACGGGCATGATAGCTGACCCTGGGCCCGTCCGAGGCACGGACGGGCACAGACGGGCCTTCCTTTGGTGCTACTTCGGCGCGCAGACGGCGCGCCCACTGCGCGAGACCGCTGCGCGTTCTATGGGGCATCGCTATTTAAGGCACAAGCCCCTCCCCGAGCTGGACCGCTAACTCCAGACCAGCCGGGGTCCGGGACTCACCAAAGATGGCGCCCGACCTGGCCCTCCACAGCAATCGGCACAAGCAAGCCGTGGTGGAACGGGGCACAGGGGGACCGGGAAGCAGCGTACAGAGTATTAAAAACGGTACAATTAATTATACAGCACACAGCACAATTATTAAATCAATTGGGTGTAAAATACTGTTTTTAAAATAAGCGAATGCAATAATGCTGCGCAGAGCGAGTGAGCAGAAGAGAATCTCTTGCAGTCTGCTCGCCTTTCCCAAACAATATAGCAAGGTGCTGCCACCACCCTGATCAGTCGCCAATGTCTACCAATTTGGGACAAAAATACATGTATGTGAGTTCACAAATGGTGCAAGATTACTGAAAAAGAGGGTCCTTTAAGGTTTCCAAAAGATGGTACTTTTGAATTGCAAATTATTGATAAATTAAGGGAAGTGCTATGTGAAATAAAGACACCAACTAGAGCTGCACAATTTGAGGCTTTAAACATGAGGGAAAAGAGCAAGAGACAAAGCAGGTGATGATAAAAAGGTAAAGCACCAGATACAGGAGAAAGGAATTAATGATGATAAAAAGCTTCGAATAAATAGTGATTCAAGGGATGAAATAATGGATGCATTGTTAACTAAGTGTCCACCAACTTATGTGGTTCCCATTAAAAATACTGATAATATTGTACCAGTAAGTACTACAGTGTCTACTGCTCTGTTAAACAGAGATAAACACAGATTGAGAGAACTGTGACGACATTTCAGATTGACCCACTACCTGTTGATTCAGCACTGGCAGTGATATCTCCAGGTGTTACTGCTTCAACTGTGACTGATTCAGTTTGCACATTACTAACTGCAGATACACAGGCAATGCCTAGAACAAGTGTGACTGCCCCAACTAATATGGTTCCTACTGAAAAGGTTCAAAGAGCTGCAGAAAGAATAATTATGTCAGGGTTTATTTCAGAACTCAGAATTCAGTTTATTGAACAGAAATTACCCCCAGACAGTCCAAGCACTGAAAGGTGGGGGAAATGGTCTTTACAACATCTGCAGCCCAGGATAAAATGAATATATTTGAAGATGGGATTTTTCAAACCTGCTTTGAGGAAGTAGCAGTGATTAAAAAGATAGAGAGCATGGGGGAACAAATTAACTCAGACATTGAAAAAGAGAAACAGCTTAGTGTTTTAAATAGAACATTTGATCACGGAGAAATTAACAGTTCTTGCTATTTAAATCATGAAAATGTGAACCAGTGTGAGGGGAAATAATTAATTTCCCTGTGAAAGGAAACAGCTACATGTGCAGTAACTACACATGATAGACTGACAAATTTGGCTCAAAAATATGAAATTGGTGATTCAGGAAGTTTTCCATTTCAGAAAAGTTTCAGGGTACATATGAATGAAGCAAATGAGAAAACGTGTTCTTCAGGAATGCAGTTACACATTACATAAATAATAAAATATAATTTCAAATGCAATGGGTTTGAGAATTTAGGAGCAAGTGGGCAAGGAAACATGAGAAGAAAAAGAAACCACTAGACCTAGCAAGGAAACAGGATAAGAAAAAGAAACCACCAGACCTTGTTGAGGAAAATAATAAACAGGATGAGGGAGAAGCTTTTGCTTACTCATTGAGAGAAAAGGTGGGAGAAGTGCATGTTCATGTGCCACAGAACAAAGGTGAACGTGCAGCATTTCTGAACACATTCCCACAATTGAGAGGCAAACCTATGCAGTGGTACCCACAAGTTGATGGATTTGTTAAAAATGTAAAAGAGTTGTGCATTCATTTGGAAATGTTCTTTGACATTGCCTTGCAAACTAAATTGTGGTTTGAATCTAAAGTTGCTGTGCAAAGGCCAGGTGAGGAGACAATGAAAAGGTTTTACATGAATGCACCATTATTTTCTGTTGTTATGGAGAAAAACTTAGTAGTGATTACTTTCCTGAAGGGCAGAGTCATTGGATTGTAGATACCTGCCTGAAGTTCCACGTATAATAAAGCAACACAAAGGCAGCACAGAGTTACAAATTGTAAAAGACTGTGTTTCAGCATGTTGCATGAAAAACTATTTAAAACATTAGAGCATGTTGCTATGAGTATGTATCAATTAAGTAAGTAAGAGAATTACATACTCAGCTGCGCAACTTCACAGACTTTGTAAATATATTTCTCCTAAATGCGCTATATGTACTCCTCCTTGTCGCGGCTTTACTTGCATTAAATGCAATTTTACATTGGGTCCTATGCATCTTATAAACACCATTTCCAGAACTGGCCTTCCGGTCTGTCACAGCACCACCTCTGCCAAAATGGCATGACGCCAGAATTTGTATTTTTTAAGCCTTAACTGTCGTTCTCTGGCCAAAAATAAGCAGCATATTTTTGACCTTCTTAGTACTGAACATCCAGATGCACTCTTGACCGAAACATGGCTTCATGCCAGTTCGGGCCCCGACATTGCCTCTGCTCTTCCTCCTGGCTATGTCATCGCCAGGAAAGACCGTGACACAGGCAAATGCAGGGGGATTGCTATAATTTATAAATCTACTCATTTTTGTAAATTTGAAGTCTGAAGCGGCTTTGTTTAAACTCTTGGTGTCCCCTCAGCTGACCTTGTCTGGTATTTTAATTTATCGCCCTCCGGGGAAACCCGGGCCCTGGGCCTCCACTTTCCCTGACCTTATGGCTCCCTTTATTTTAAAGGCAGCGAATTTTACAATTCTAGGTGACCTGAACCTTCACCTTGAAGATAATCAGAATAACATCTGCCGCACTTTTTTATCTGATCTGAAGGCTCTAAGCTTACTGTTATGCAATCAGGCCCTATTCATAAGGCGGGACACCTTCTGGATCCAATTTTGTCTAATTTGTGCTATGACTGTAGTACTCCTGAGCTCCAGTTAGATTGGTCCGACCATTTTATAATTCCATTCAACCTGCAGCCTTCTACATCGAGGGTAGTGGCCCCTCCTACTAGCTCAGGTAGTCTCAGACCTTGGGACAAGTTGAGTATGGAGTCTTTTAACACTATTCTGTCTACTAGCATACCTGATGTGGAAAGGTGCCGCATTACCGCGCCGCGGTTTGTACGCGCTCAGTTTTAATTTTACTTTGCTTTTGAATCACTGGCCGTTTTATTTAGTTTTGCTCCGTTTTAATTGGCAACTGGTTGGGCTCTCTCCCCCCCCCTCATACCTGCATATAATTGTTGTAACTGCACCACCGTTTTGGTGGACCCGGGTTCTGTGGGTGGTCTGGGGATAGACGATCGGTGCCATTTTGGCTTGGGACGCTGGTCTTTCGGCGGGCGCCATCTTGGAGCGTCCCTGCGCTCCTCCCTCCATTTCTATGCCTATTTAAAGTCGTTCTCTCCCGCGCAGCGGGAACGCGCAGTTGGACGCCGTCGCTTGCCGGAGTCTTGCCAGAGTCCTGCCCGTCTGCGCCCGTCCGCGCTGAGGACGCGTGTTGGGCGCGGCAGGCCCCTCCCATTTAGCACCTTTTGGGAGGTAAGATGATTGTCTACACCAGTGCATTGCTTCGGGCGATTGGGCAGTCCATTCCACGATGCGTTTTTGCTCCGACCCATCCCCTGTCTGGCCCCTATCAATGTGCCTGCAAGGGATGGTCTCTCGACCAGCCAACGGGTATTCGGGACTATAACAACACAGCAGCTCTATTGGAAGGCAGAAGTGTGCCTCAGCTGAGCAAGTGTCGTGTTCATGGTCTGCGTATCTTAAATCTTAATACCAGATCTCTGGTCAAACATCATCTGTCTATTATGGACCTTATCGCCGACGAGGAGCCAGATCTGTTTATCATCACTGAGACCTGGCTCCAGGACACAGACACAGCCATAATTAATCTGGCTTGCCCTCCAGGATATTCACTCTTTACGCAGAATCGCCTGTCAAGAGGCGGAGGCATTGCCTTAGTTATAAAATCCACCTTTGTGTGCACTTGGACGGGTTTGCATATTGCGGGGTGCGAAAGCGCCCTGTTTAAGATCACCATCAGTCCTCAGTTCACGCTGTCTGGGATGGTCGTGTACCGCCCCCAGGCAGTGATGTAGCATTCAGGGGAGCATTCCCTGAGGCGGTTAGTACGCTAGCCAGTGACTGCGCCAATTTTTGCATCATAGGTGACCTCAACCTGCATTTTGATAATCAACAGACCTCGGCCATCAGTGGTCTTCTGGCGGATCTGGAGGCTCTTCAGTTGACCCAATTTGTCACTCAACCCACACATGTGGCTGGTCACATCCTGGACCCGTTTTTTACTAACTTATCGGATGTCCAGGTTTTGGCTATTTCTCCATTGGGCTGGACTGATCATTTTTTGGTGTCCGTCTGGCTACCTCTCCCCGAAACCCCTATCACTCCATCTCCTAAGTGGATCCCTCGGCGGCACTGGAATAAGCTCAGGCTAGAGGACCTACATCACATCATGGCTGAAGAGCCATTAGGCCCCCTGCTTAATGTCACCTCGGGCTACGACCAATTCTGCAGCTGGACTACCAAGGCGCTTGACAAGCTGGTGCCTATTGTCTCAAGTAAATCTAGCTCCAGGCAGTCGAGTCCTTGGTACGACAGTGCCCTCCGTGCCCTGAAGGGTACATGTAGAAGGGCAGAAAGGGAGTGGCGGAAGACGTATGATATGGCCAAAAAAAACATGTATCTGGCTTCAGTCAAGCTCTACCATCGAGCTATTTGTAGAGCCCGTGCGGCGTTCTATGCGACGGAATTCCGCAACAGCCACAATCCATCGAAGACCATCTTCAAAGCCCTAAAAAATCTGATGGCTAAGAGAGCGGCTCCGCAAGTGGATGGTTCTACCTCCCATTGCGAAACTTTGGCCGCTTTCTTCTTGGAGAAAGTTAAGACCATTTACCAGTCGTTTCCCAGCACGACGCTGCCTCTCATCCCTCTGAATGGCCCTTGCAGCTGCCTGGCATTTCACTCTCTCCCTACTCTGTCTTGGGATGGGTTTGTCAAGTTGGCACAACGAGTTAAGTCCGGCTCTCCTGCGGACCCGCTTAGACCTGCCCTCTTTAGAGATTCCTCTTTTCAGGGGCGTACGGCGGTGTGCTCGCTGATTAACCTTTCCTTGACTTCAGGCACGGTTCCTGCCAAGTGGAAGCAGGCGGTGGTCTCCCCGATCCTGAAAAAACCATCATTGGATCCTTTAAAACCAGAAAACTACCGCCCGATCTCATTGCTCCCCTGGCCGGCCAAAGTTATGGAGGCCCACGTCAACCTGGCTCTGACTGAGCATATGGCCCAGGCCAATGTCCTCGATCCTACGCAGAATGGGTTCCGTGCTGGTCACAGCACGGAGACGGCCCTTCTGGCAATGGTAGAGCATCTGCGGAGTGTGTTGGATGCAGGTCAAACGGCAGCGCTTATTTTATTAGACCTTAGCGCTGCCTTTGACACGGTGTCCCATCGCATCCTTCTGCACTGCCTGGAGGACATTGGCATCTGTGGCTCTGCTCTGCAGTGGTTCCGTTCCTTCCTTAGCGATCGCTCCTTCTGCGTTGCCACCCCTCCTTTTCAGTCCAAATTCCATCAGCTGGACCTGGGGGTCCCTCAGGGCTCCTCGCTGAGTCCCACGCTTTTCAACTTGTACATGCGGCCGCTGGCTGATGTCGCCAGGCAATGGGGCCTAATCATGGTCTCGTATGCCGCCGACACGCAGCTAGCGGTCACGATCAGCGGGGATGCCGAACAGGACGCCCCCAGGTTTCGAGATGGGCTGAGAGAGGTGGCCAGCTGGATGAATAACAACTGTCTCCAGCTGAACGCGAAAAAAACGGAGGTGATAATGGTTGGGAAGGGAGCGGACCGCTGGGGAGGCGTTTGGTGGCCTCCGGAGTTAGGGCCGGCTCCTACTCCAGTGATGGAACTTAGGTACCTGGGAGTGTGGCTAGATCACACCCTTTGCTTCACTACCCATACCAAGAGAGTGGCGGCATGCTGTTTTGGTGTCTTGCGTGGGTTAAGGCCGGTGCTCAAATTTTTTGATGCCCTGACGAGACAGCTGATTATTCAAGCGACGATTATCTCCCGGCTGGACTATGCCAGCTCGCTCCTGCTGGGAGTTAACCAATCTGAGATCGTCCGCCTGCAGCGAGTACAGAATGCTGCTGCGAGAGCAGTGGTGGTTTGCCGAGGTCCTGCCCCACTTCCAATACCCTGCGGTCCCTACACTGGTTACCGATTAAAAGTCGAATCCACTTTAAGGCCCTTAGCCTTGCCTTTAAAATCTTAAAAGGATCGGCACCTGAGATCCTCAATAATCTTTTATCCGCCTATGTCCCGACTCGCTCTCTGAGATCTCTTGGGCAATCTCTGGCGGTTATCCCGCGTTTCAGGCTTAGCCGGATGGGCGGCCGTTCGTTTCGTGTGAGAGCTGCGGCTCTCTGGAACTCCCTCCCTTTGGAAATTCGCTTGCTAGAGGATCTATTGGCATTTCGTAGGGCCGTGAAAACTTACCTGTTTTAATTTTTTTACCCGGAGCTGTACTTCTTTTGCAGACTAACCGACAAGTATGTGGCACAAATCCCTGGTACAACCAGTCTTGTAGGAAGGCGAAGACCACTCTTATTTCCGCCATCAAATTAGGCCACAGAGCAACCATTATGGCTGCAAGGAACGCTTACAAGAATCTCCTTTCTCACGCAAAATCAGAATGGGAAACAGAGAAATGGAAGGCCATTAAAAAGGCATTAATAGCGAAAGATGCCCGAACCTTTTGGAATTTGGTTCACACTGTGAAGCCAGAAGGGAAGGTAATGATCGATCCTAACATTGCCGAGGAAGCCTGGTGTGCCTACTTTGGTGATCTCTACTCCAGCACTACTCCCTCCAATAATGTACTATCGATAAAGCCTTTGAGATCGGGCCTAGAATGCTCGCCCTCCCCCTTTACTATCTCGGAAGTTACACTCGCAGTTCAAGGGTTAAAATGTAACAAGGCCCCTGGGCTGGATAAGATTCCTGGTGATCTTTTTAGAGATGAGCCAAAGATTTGGGTCCCCTACTTGACCGTCATATTTAACGCTATTCTTGACGGCCAAGAGCTGCCAAGTACTTGGCTGGGGTCTGAAATTATTCCGATTTATAAAAAGGGATCTCCGTTGGCCCCGTCAAACTATAGACCAATCAGTCTTATTGACGTTACTCAAAAGATCTATGCCAAACTGCTTTTGCAACGCTTGCAAGATTGGATTAGCGAGAATAACATCCTCTCCCACCTGCAAGCAGGGTTCCGTGCTAAAACATCGACCATCGATCAATTACTACGGCTCCAGGTCCTTTACTGGAAGCATGTGGTGATGGAAGGGGGGAGTCTTTACCTGACATTTGTGGACCTCAAATCCGCATTTGACATGGTGGATAGAAACCAACTTTGGAGCATATTAACATCAATGGGGATTCCACCCTATTTATGTCTCCAATTTAAAAGACTCCACGAAGGAACCTATGCAAAGGTTCGTTATGGCAAAAATGGCCAGCTAACCAGAGATTTTCCTATTGAGAAGGGAGTTAGGCAGGGATGCGTACTGGCCCCTACGTTATTTTCCCTTTTTCTAAACGGCCTTGTTGATGACCTAACTGGCGTACCAAACAGTGACGCCCCTAATTTAGCGGGTGGTAAATTTCCTGCACTCATGTTTGCAGATGACACCCTGCTGCTCTCAAAAACACCTATGGGATGCAGCGGGTGTTAGATCAGTTTACCAAGTTCTGTAGGGACAGGAATTTGGTAATTAACAGACAAAACAAAGTACATGGTGTTTAATGGCACTGCAACTAATTGCCCCCGCCCAACTATGGACGGACGAGCCCTGGAAAGGGTAAATAATTTCACCTATCTAGGCCTGACCTTAAACGATAAAATGAGTTGGGAAACCCAAATGACCAAGGCTAATTTAAACCTTTCCCAGTCTATGGGGGGTATTCTTAAAGTCCAGAAATCCTGCGTCCATAAGCTAGTCAGTGTACCCCTAGAAATATATAAGGTTCAAACCAGATCATCCACCCTTTACGGGGCGGAACTCTGGGGCCACTGTTCAGCGAACGAGATTAGTATAACCGAGAATAAATTTATTAGACAGCTGCTCTCCTTACCAACCAATACTCCCCTAGTTCCACTAAGGTTGGATACAAACTTGAGGCCTATTGCAGAAGTAATTGCCTCACGTCCGCTTCTCTACTGGCGTAGATTGTGGAGTGTCCCGGAGCTTGAGTGCTATAGAGAAGAACTAAAGATCGTGATGGCACGCCCGGGTGTAGGGAGGATAAAGTGGCTATCTTTTATAAGGGGGCAGGCGTCTAGGATCGGCATGGAGAATCTCTGGTCTAACCCGGAGGACACATGTAAATCCATCTCGAAGAGAACCCTGGCTGAGTCTATAAAACATTTTAATTTAGAAGAGGTTCTTCGAACAGCCAGACCTTCTAGTCTCACTAACAGCTTTTTGGATTGTAAGAATGTCTATAGTTTTGAGAAAGAATTAGACATTATAGAACCTGTCTTAGCAAAAAAACTGTTTTTACAGTTCAGATATGGTACATTACCCCTCCATTCTTATACTGACAAATGGAAATTGGGTTTAGCTCGTCCTTGCCCAGGTTGCAATGATCCAAATGAATCCTTAATCCATGTGATCTTGTTTTGTCCTGTTTATTCTGTTATCAGAAAAAAATGGATCATACAGTTATGTGTGAACCTAGGAGTCAGGAATTATATAGATTATTTTAGAATTTTAAAAACTGATACCAATGCACTGATAGTTACTGCTATTTCCAAATTTTTGTTTTCGATGTGGCTAATTAGACGAAGACTGATTCGTTTGTAGTATTCTACTATTGTAAGTAGACTGCTCTGTCTCAGCAATAATTAGTTTTTTTAACGTGTTTTAAACTCTGTTATTTCATGGATTTTATTGTCTTAGTGCTTTTATCGTCATATTATAAACCGCACGATAACTGATTTACTGTAAATACCCAAATTGAAATGTAACTGTGCATTGGTTGAACTGACAATGTTTTTTGTATTTTCAATGTACTTTTATGGTTCATTAACAAACCGAAATAAAGTTAAATGATGATGATGATGACTTCTTTTGCGTTGTGTTGTGTTTGCCTTTTCCTTGCGCCAGGACGCTCCTTAGCTGGAGCATCTGTGCGCAATATATAAATGATAATAACATAACATAACATAACTTTACCTTTGCTTTCATTAAATACTGCTGTCTCGGACTGGCTAACCAATGCCATTGACATCTGTCGCCCCCTGTACCCAAACGCAGCTTTACTTATCATCCCCCTGCCCCATGGTTTACAAACGATCTAAAAGTTATTAAGTCTAAATGTAAAGCACTAGAAAGAAGATGGAGATCGTATTCTTTAATTTGTAAAGATGCTTACAAAGCTGCTCTTAAAAGTTATCATTCTGCGTGTAAAGAGGCACGCATTCTTTATGTTGCTAACACAATAACTAAGGCATCCAATCGTCCTTGGGCTCTATTTTCGGTAGTGAAGAAGTTAGCTGGCTCTGATACCATCCCTCCCCCTCCTGTCCTTGATGAAAATCAATGTAACAACATTGCTGACTTCTTTATCCAGAAGGTCGAACTAATTTACAAGTCACTCTCTGCTCCTTCCTGTTCCTCGTGTAGTATGGCTTCTGCATTGGACCCTACATATCACAGTAATTGTGACCAGATAGCCAAGATTTTTTCCTGGCACCCATTTGAAGAGACGTCTTTCCAAAATTGTTTAAACAGTATTAAATCTGGGTCTCCTCTTGATCCTTTGCCTATTAACATCCTCATCTAAAGGCCCCCTTATCGATCTTCTTAACGCCTCTATGCGGGAGGCCTTAGTACCCCCCGAATGGAAGCGAGCCATGGTCATCCCTTTGTTGAAAAAGGCCGTAGCAGATCCTTCTGTACTATATAACTTTAGACCTATATCTCTGCTTCCGGCTTTCTCCAAAATGTTGGAGAAACATATCAATACTCAACTGACACAACACATAGACAAAGTTGGCTTTCTTCATTATTCACAATCTGGGTTCAGAGCCAACTTTTCAACTGAAACCACTCTGCTTGGGGTCACTGAGAAACTGCGCCAGCATTTAGATCAAGGGGAAACTGCGGAACTCATTCTATTAGATTTGAGTGCCGCATTCGACACCGTGTCGCATAACATCATGCTTAACGCCCTTAGGTCTCTTGGGCTGGACGGTACTGCCCTATCCTGGTTTGCTTCATTCCTTGATGGTCGCACTTTTCAAGTCTTTTCTGCTAAGGCATCATCTAAGATCTGCGTATCAGCTTATGGAGTCCCACAGGGATCCATTTTAAGCCCCCTGCTCTTCAACATCTATGTCAGACCTCTGGCAGAGATTATGGAAGAGGCGGGTCTTTCCCTATATTCGTATGCGGATGACAAGCAGATTGTCTTTTCGCTGTCCACCACTAAAGACGCTACGACATCTGCCCTTCAGTACGGCCTACGGCAATTGACAGAGTGGATGCGCCTTAACTTTTTGAAGTTAAATGGGGATAAGACTGAGGTCCTTATCCTGGGCATGCACAAAGACCTATGGGGCCCTCAGCACTGGCCTCAGGAAATAGGTTCCTTTCCCCTACCTGTCACCCATGTCCGTAATCTGCGCATCATTATTGATGATAGTCTCTCTATGAGTGTTGCTGCCATCTGTTTCACGATCTTGAGGTGGCTTTGTAAGATCATTTGGATGCTTCCTGCCTCAACCCAATGCACGGTAGTCCAGGCACTCATCACCTCTCGCCTCTATTACGGCAATGTTCTCTGCAGTACGCCTTATTTGTCGAGTTCCTAGACGTGCTTCCATCTCGCCATATTTACGTGACCTTCACTGGCTTCGAATTGATCAAAGAATTATATTTAAAACCCTGTGTTACATCTTTAAAATCAAACAAGGTGTGGCACCAGCGTATCTGCAAGAGCTGATCCATCCTTAGATTCCTTCTCGTCCCCTGTGCTCTACAACCCATGGAGACTTTGTGATTCCCAGATTAAAACTTGCAAGAATGGGAGGCCATTCCTTTTCTTGTCTTGGCCCTAAAATCTGGAATTCTCTTCCGGTGTCCCTGAAGAATGACCCGTCCTATCTCAGTTTTCGAAGAAATCTTAAAACCTGGCTTTTTAGTAGCAAATGGTTCTTGACTGCTCTATTCTAGCAATTTGTGTGCTAGGCACCGGGAAACCCTTTTTGGGTAGCTGCACGTGTTACAAAACTAATTTAATAATAATTGTTTGCGCATTGAAAATTTACACTAGCGTATGTTTATGCAATGTTGTACATTGCAAATTTTGCATGTGGTGTGCATAAATGATAGAAAAGCTGCTTTAAACTAATAGCTTTTGCTCGGTAATAATTAATACAGTGTGCTACTATGGGGGAGGTAAACATAATGGGTTTTATTTCATAAATTAATATTCTTTTGTGTTTGTTTTGTTTTTGGGCCCAAAATAAAATGGATGCCTAAGGATCCAGCATGGCTGAGAATTGTTAACAGTGTGCTGAATGAGAGACGCATGCGCAGAAGATTATGCCAGCTGCATGAACTGCCAAGTGCATCAAGTGAAGACACATGGGTCAAGGCCACAATGAACTGTACACTCCTGTCATCGTGCCAATTTACCAGTGTCATTACTGCATGCGTTGTTAAAGCGAGAAGGAAATAGACTGATATATTTTTTCCTATCAAATGTTGCAATATTTGTATAAATATTGATGGTGAAACATAGGACTGTTTTAAGCCTTAACGCTTCCTTTGTTAAAACTGGTATGAGTTGGATTTGCAATGAGAACAGGATGGTAAGACCCTCGTGCCACCTAGGCTAACCACTCACAGTGCGAGTTCCTACTGAAACTGCAACATTATTAGTGTAGTCAGCAAAGAATTAGAATATAAATAACGATCCCTTAGGGGGCGTATCAGCCTTTGGCTTAGAAGAGAGAGTGGAGAGGAGCAGATCGGACCAGACATCACATGGGTTAGGTACGTGAACGTCGCTGGTAGAGCCAGGGAGGAGATTGCGTCCGAGGAGAGACAGAGGGAGGAGGGGGGGCCTTGCTCATATTTTTTCAGAGAGTCCTTGCACGTCATATTTTTGGCAAGGCAGGTCACACTACTCTGTGGTCTTGTGAAGGAGGGGCATTTTCAAGGAGCAGCTTCTCTGTCAGACAAGGGAGAGAGACAGATTGAACAGACCAGGGCAGAGAGAGAGCAGCTGATGGAACAGGTTTAGATTTAGATGCTAAAAATCTAACATTATGCTTTGACTAACTTGTTTTGAAAGGATGCATTTGTCTTATACATTTATTTCTCTTTATGGAAGATTTTTGCCAATTATTAATTATTGAATTGATTAGCCTTGCAGAACTCACTCTTGAATTATATTTTCCTGAACTCCATAAATAATTTTGACTGACGGTTGATGCCTCATTCCCTTGCTTCATGGAATGCTTTGTATGCAACCTATATGTTCTGTATTAATTATATTTTTCCTATTTTCAATTCTGTAACCTGATTGATATTTTACTAATGAATAAAGGGTCAGAGAAACTTAACTTTTAACTAGAAAATAAAATCCTTTAAAAATACTCACAACTCTCTTTATTGGCTTAAATATTAATTGTATGTTGATTTTTCATGATTATGTAAAGTCTCCTGAAAGTGATACATGGTGGCAAAGGTCCATCACCTTTAAAGCGGTAAACTAGAGGTAAATGTGGTTTTGCATTGAGAAATTATTGTGAAATTTCAGCTGGATCAACCCTCGGTGGCCTGGAGCTGGGGTCAGCTGGGCCCCGAAGTGATCTGGATCAATGGTGAAGCCAGGGCCATGAATCCTCACACCTGAATGTGGAGCAAACCGGGGGAATGGCACACTGCGCAACCTTGAAGCTACCCTAGACAGATATTCGGGCCAGTTTGAGCAAATCTTGAAAGCCACCCTGGACACTAAAACCACCATAGAATCTACAATTGACTTGCTTTCCCTAGATGTTGGCTTGCTCCATGTGGATCATCAATGGTTGGCAAAGATGGTGAATGACACTGAGTCCGCCCTGACTACGAAGCCTCCCACGATGCAGGATCTACAAACTCAGCTACAGGGGATGAAGGCTGACATCACCTCCTTGCAATGGAAAGCGGAGGATGCAGAAGGGCGCTTGAGGTGCAATAATGTCCGCTACTAGGGTTTTCCGGAGCGCTGCAAAGGCCCAAACACTGAACTTTTCCTACTTTTCCTTGAAAAGTGGTTTGTGTCCACAGTACTGTCTGGTAGAGAGACAACATTCTTTTTGTTTGAACACGCCTGTGGAGACATCCACTCCTGCTGAGGGGGATGTCGCTGCCGTGATTGTGAAGATACTCAACTACGAGACAGGGATTTGATACTCCAGCTCTTCCAGATGAAAGGCCTTAGCACTTCGAGGACAGCACCATAACTCCATATCCGGATTTCACTGCGGAGGGGTGGCAGCACCATAATTCTATCACAGCCATTAAGCAAGAATTGCAGAGCTATGGGGTGAGATATGCTCTCCTATTTCAGTCTACACTTAAGGTGATGGACGGGGACTCCACTCCCTTCTTTCCGACTCTTGAGGATACCTGGACCTGGCTTTACATATAGGGACTAGCGAAGTGACTAGCATAGGACTGGGGTTCCGAGGATTGGCTGACTCTGCGTTCGAACCACCGGCCCTCTAGAAGATAGCGTAACAGGCCCACGACGAATAGGCAGCTAAGGAGCATGCATAAGTGGTGGAGGAGGTGCTGCAGCAGGCTTGCAATCCCTTTGCGAGCCACTGGCTCGGACACCGGTGACACTGCAGTTTCCGTTAGTGATGCGGCCTGGGTCTGACACCACGGTTGAGGGTTGACCTGCTACGGGAGGACTTTGCTCTCCTGAGTGCCTACTTCTCTGTGCTGGGAGAACTTTTGGGGCATTGGCTGGGGAAGGAAGGCACCTAATTCACTGTGGCAAGAGGGCTGGGTATCATTGACAGGAGCCTACCACACCCCAGTTCACAGTAATGGACTAGAGTTTTATATTTCAATTTGTTATTGTTGGCATGCATTGGCTGCATTTATGTGGTGGGGCACTAGAGGTTTGCCCGGTGATGGGGAAGAGAGGGGAAATTTTTGTTTTTGCAGTTGATTGGGTATTGGAGTTGCATGTGCATGCGTGCCTGACCGTCGTTCGCACTGTAGTTATTCACTTACACATTAGGGGGGCCGCCTGTGGGGAGCTTCCGCCCAGGTGGGACATGATCTCTCCGCATGATGCTATAGATGCTATAACGGCATACCTGGTAGGGCCTCGACTCCACAGTACAACTTCTTAACATGGAATGTAAGGGGCATGGCCACTTTGATTAGGATATACTGCGTTCATACTTACCTTAAATGATGACACGCCCACATAGCATTCCTGCAGGAGACAGGCCTGAGGCAAACAAAGCTGCACTAGCTACACACAAAATAAAGAGGCCAGGTATATGGCGCCATGAACTCGGATTATGCCAAAGGGGTTCAGGCCTGGATATACTAGGATTTCTGTTTGTGAAAGGGTCATATAGGGTGGATCCAGGGTGCATTTGAGAGATGGCCATACGGATATCCTCTAGTTGGAAAGGAGCCTCTCCAATTGCGCGCCAAATATAGATAGGGACCATTCTATCCCGCTGCCAGAGGGTGTGGGCTGTTTCAAAATTAAGGAACATACCTGGGACTGGCTGACTAGCCACAGAGTGTGCAGTATTTGACGCCTCCAGGATCCGGAGAATAGTGCATTCTCTTTGTATTCCCTAGTGCACAACATCCACACCCAGCTGGACCTTCACTTGTGAGCGAACCAGTAGGCATAATCATCAGTAGGGAGTACTTGGTGCGCACGCTATCTGACCACTGCCCATTGCAGATGTTGTTGAGATGGGGGTGGGGGGGTCAAGCTCGCCTCCGTATACCGACATGTAAGCACCAGACTGAATCGCTTCTAGATGCCCCTTCCACGTGGATCTGGCTGTGAAACTAACCCAGTACTTTGAGCTCAATTAGGGCTTCACGCCCTTTAGGATGCCAGAGTGGGAGGCACACAATGCGGAGGTAAGGTGCCACTGCATTGCCGCCACATGGGCAGTTTCTCAGACAAAACCTAGGGAGCTCCTGGCTAAAGAAGAGGTCATACATTAACCAGAGACTGAGCAGCCACTGCACGCTAAAATGGATGAGCACCTGTACCAACTGCGAACAGAACACAGTGGGGTCGTGGAGCGATTGGGGAGCTTGATTATATGCAATACATTGCCCGACTCCATGGTGTGTCATACCGAGCTGGTAGAATACTCACATGGCTGGTTTCTACTGACCAATCTCATCTGCCCATTGGGGCAATTCCTTTGGATGGGAGCGAGGTCCTCAACACCCACAGGGACATTAATGAATCCTTTGTGGACTTTTATCGATCCCTATATGTGACAGTGGTGTCCCCATCCATGGATAAACTGCTTGGCTATTTGCAGGGACTGCCATTCCCCTGCCTGAATCTGCTACAACAGATGGAAATGGACACTCCTTTCCAACTAGAGGAGATCTGTATGGCCATCTCTCAAATTGCTCGCAACAATACTCTGGGCATGGACAGCCTCCCCGTAGAATATTACGATATGTATAGCACGACCCTGTCCCCAAAGCTGCTGGAGGTCTATGACGAGCAAGAATATGGCCAACTTCCGGACACACTTTGTGAACCCCTAATAGGGGTGCTTCTGAACCCGGGCCAGGACACGCTGGATGTTTGCTCTTACTGACCGCCACCATTGTTAACCTAGACTACAAGATCTTGGCAAAGGTCCTCACAAATAGACTACTCATCATTTTCGGTATTCTAGTCCACGCGGATTAGAACAGGTTTATTACTGGCCACAACACCTTCCTTAATATCCATCTGCTTCTTCGTTTGATGGAGGATGACCTGGAGGGTACGAGTCTGCCAGTGGCAGTGAAACTCTATTGAAAAAGCCATTGATACCCTGTGATGGGACTACTGGTACGCACCATTGGAAGAGATGCATGTGGGGCTGGGAAACCTTGGATGGATCCGGACCCTCTATGGGTGGCCAGTAGCAAGAGTTAAGATGGGGTAGCCGACATCTGACAGGTTTGATATTCTGCAGGGCACCAGACAAGGGTGCACCCTGTCGCCATATCTTCGTTTTGGTCATGGAGCGACTTACCAGCAAACTAAGCATCCAGGCGCAGCAATGGGGCATTCAGGCACGGAGGACTCATCATATGGTCTCCTTATATGCGGATGGTCCTCTGGTCTACCTGCGTAACGTTGGTGGTTTGCTCATGGCGCTCATGGCACTCTTGGATGATTTTAGGGCTCTATCAAGCCTCAAAGTGAACTTTGTTAAGTCCTGTCTGTTCCCCCTTGCCTGATTCCTGAGCAAGATTGAGGGGGGCTGCCCCAATCCCGGCTCCTGTGGCAGTATGACACAGCACTGGGCCATACAGGGTTATCATGCTGACAGTGATCTCATAGAGGGGAATGTGTATACGGAAGTACAATCGGTGCCAAGAGCTATACCGATCTGGACGTCGCTCCTGTTATCTCTGCTGGGCCGGGTGGCAATATTCAAGATGCTTGTACTGCTGCGGCTATTATATTATTTTGAAGCCCTTCGGCTCACTCCTCCCGCGCATTTCTTCATGGCTCTGAACAGGCTTTTCATATAGCTGATATGGGGTACAGGTAGGCGGCGAGTAGCTCTTGACAGACTGTATAGACTGCTATAAAACGGTGACTTTGATGCATCCAATTACGAATTGTACTACACAGGGCTCAGATACAGTGGCCGTTGAGATGGCTTGTCCATATAGAGGTTGGATGTTCAAAGCCTCCTGGATGGGGTACACATTTATACCAGGCTCTCAACCCCCGGGCCTCCCGGGTGAGATGCGCCAGATGTGGGTCGCCTGGTGCTGTTATCAGAAATATATGGATGGTAAGATAGTCCACACCTCATACTCACCTTTGATTTATGTGTGGCATATCACAGCTCTACAGGGGCATGGCAGTCATGACGACTTAATGTGCTGGAGGGAGGAGGGTACGCAACACACAGGAGATCTCTATGCGGAGGGTACTCTTCAGTCCTTCTAGGAACTCATTGACACATATGGCTTGCCGTTGGGACAATTTCTGAAGTATAATGCAGTAATTCCTGCACTGGGGGCAAGGGCACAAAAATTCATTGCATTACCATCCACAGAATGCTGTCTAATGGCGGCATGCGTAAAGTCATAATGGCCATTCATACAGCCTTCCAGAACCATAGGCATACGTCTTACATTAAGGCCTGCGACTGCTGGACACTGGCCCTTCAGACACATTTCTTTGATACTTAGTGGGCTCAGGCCCTGCAGCTTTCGCTTTACCCAATTTAACTACCTCACCAATCGTATCTTATGATGCACCGCATTGCACAAATATATCCCACTGCCTCTTCAGGGTGTCCCTGATAAGGGGGTTCTCAATGCAGGCTTTCTCCACATGGTAGGGGAGTGTCCAGTGATCGGGCAGACGTGGGAGCAAATAGCGAGGACTAACTCTACCCTGGTTGACAGCACAGTTTTGGCCACCTCAAAATTATGTGTATTGGGCAACAGACACAGGTCCAAGGGGGATACATACCTTCACATGTTCATTGACTAGGTATTTATCCTCTACAAGCAGCAAACAGCAATTGTTTGGAAGTCTCCGGCTGCCCCGGATATGCAGTGCTGGCTCCATGTTTCGTTAAACTGGGAGAGGGCCATGTCAGATGCTCTAGCGGAGTTGACACCGAGCAGGGAGTGACAAAATGGGATCTATACATCTGGAACCTTTGGGCGAAGAACGGCATGAGTCCCCCTTAGGTGCCCTGTTATAAACCTCCCTATGCCTTCCCTTTTCCAACTAGACATAGGGGCTGACATTATTGGAATAATGCGAGTTGATCTGTGCTCAGGCCGGGATATCATGGTATGGTGTGTTGACATGGATTAGTTCTGAGTGTGGTTAGTTACCGGCTTAGGCGGGGGTTGTATACTCTGGAAGCGCATACCACCTATAAATGGCGCTTGTTGGCTTTGGGAGCGGAGATATCTTGTGAGGGTAAAATGATGTGCCTCTTGATTGTGATGTTGCATTTGCGCTCCTGGGCACGGGGCTGTTGTGCTACCGGGACTGCATTAGGTTTCTTCTTGTGTTGTATGTTGTAAAACCAATAAAGAATTGGAAAATATTTTTCTTACTCAAGGACAGGTAAGCATGTTGTTCCAGATTGATTCCTCCCATATCTCTAAGGGATATGCTAATTGACTTAGCACATGATGGACATCTTGGTAGAAGTCTCACCAAAGCAAGGATAAGGAATAGGTATTGGCAGTCAGAAATGGTTGATCGATCGCAAGGTTAGAGACTGAATCAGTAGCTCGGCCAGTGACAAGGTTAAAACAACCAACAACCTCCCATGTCCAATTGAGTCTGGTATATGTTCCTGATCATCCTTTGCGTAAACTTGCCCTTGACATTATTGGCCCTCTGAAAGGGTTTAGACTGGAAGGTAGATTCCTGTTAGTTCTGGTAAACTTTCATTCCAAATGGGTTACAACTAGGGCTGGCAACCATATTACCAGAAAGGTGTTGAATGAATTCCATTGGGATATATTGACGGCGGAAGGTGTTCCTGAAACTCTATTCACTGATAATGGGGTACAGTTCACATCAGAAAAAAATTAGTTTTCAGGCGAGTTACCTATAAGTCATGAAAAAAAACGCTTTCTATAGTCCTAGAGCTAATGGGCTAGAACGGAGAATATATCGCATGATTTAAGTATGCTAAAGACTTGCTTGTATTAATGGTCAACCTTGAAGATTTACCCTCCAAAACATGATGTGGCTGTATCATATTACATTACACCCAATTCAGTTACTCAGATTTCTCCCTTTGTATCTCTCAAAGGAAGACAACCGGAAAGCAAATTATCTCCTCCATGGCTTAACAGAACAAGTTACTTAACTTAACAACTTCGGTAATGCCTTTTCTGGTAGAGACTCTATTTAATCGAAGATTCCCCACTTTAGAATATTCCCCAGGCTTCAGATTGGATATGGAAAATCTTGAATGTGCCCGTAGGTGGCGTCTATTGCCACTTATCAACGTTATTCACATTGGTAGTGATGTTATGGTTCCCATATAGGCACCACCCGATGCGCTGACATCAGTTTCTTCCATTACCATTTGCTGAGCCACGCAATAAGCCATGCAAAAACCAATGCTTTGGCAAAACTACAGCTGTGGCGGGGATCCCAGCATATATCCCTGCACTGGAGGTCCTCATGCTACAGTGACCAAGCAGTCTAAACCCTTGGATTAAGGCTTGAGAAGCACGGGTATGAATCCTGGTGCTGACGAGGGTTGCTATTGTGCTGCATTTTCGGTACACTATTTGATTTGATGTATGGAACACAGAAGTCTCAAAGAATAATGGCTACACATTGTTGTACAGCTAAAACGAAAATCTAGACATGTCCTTCAAAAATACAACACACAGAGGGTGTTTGGAAGGTCTGGCAAGAGGTGGGAAAGGAAAGGCTTGTGACAATCATATTAACAGGTTTTATCCATTGATTCATACCGCACCTTTAGTCTTTACTAAATGCTGTTGATCACTCTTATTATTACCATCCAATTTATTGCCCTCGAAAAAAAGTTCATTTAAGTTTGGTAGAAGGTGTCTTGGGCAGTTGAGTACTCTCTGTATAGCTCTGCTTTCCAGTGTATGCGTTTTAGTGACCTGCCTTTCCCATTTCCACAGACCATGAGAGCCATGTTCGTAATGTGTCTTGGGTAATGCGTTATATTAAGATTAAAGTTTCTTTGCAGGCCTAGCTTCGAATATAATCAGATTTACGAGTTTTAGTTTTGATACAGTATTTCATTTGCTGTATGTGAACACCGGGCTGTTTTATTTTCTAAATATTAGGATAATCTGATTTCATGACAAGAAGAGAAATTACAAATCTATTACTTTTAAAAACGTTTCTGTTTGCTCTATTAGATCATGTGAAGTGTTTTTCAGGCAGAGACTGGTAAAGTCGGTGATACCTTCTTCAATCTAGCTTAATAATGCTAGGGCGAACAGTGGCACTAGCGATATAAATCTGAAGTTGTTTTGCAACCAAATGCAAGTTTTAATGGCGACGCAGACAGCAGGCGTACGATCAAATGCGTTGCTTGCAAAGGTGGGTCCCAGGAAAGCCTTGGTGGGTTTCCTAATAGTACGCCAGAAAATGATCTGTGGGGTATCTAGTTAATAGCTAAGGTGTAATAGTTGGGCCTGCTGTTTGCCAGTAGTGGGGCAAAGTGTGCCCTCTTCAAAAGGACAGCCAGAAAAATAGTCCAAGCCCTGCCCTACTCACCAGAACATCCAGATCAGTAGTGCTGAATAATGGGAGAGACATCTGAAGCAACTGGTGCTACCGTGAGAGAAAATAATGTATTTGTGCTTATCTCGGAGATAAACCAGTTTGAAAGCAGTATGTCAGATTCGCTGGCTTCGGTTACTGGCTTTGCCATTGACAGTCCATTTTAACAAACATTGTCAAAGCCAATAGTGAAAAACAACAAGGATTTACCAAGCAAAACGGATTGGCTATGTCAATGCTTACTAAGGTTGATACAAATAGCAAACTTATGATAGTGTGAAACATTTTGTTTTTCGTGTTGCCTTGTGTAAGAAAATATCAAATGAGCTTAGAAATTATTTTCATGATACTACTATGTGTGTGCTAACCGGCTACAGACGTGCAAGAAACCCATTTTATGTAACCAAGGAGAGTAAAGTGAATGATAATGATAGAACCCTTTGTAAACAATAAAAATCATGGGATATTTAAATCCAGTTTTAAAAAAAATCCCGAAAGTGCCATTTCTATAATACGTTAGGTCTTATAACTATGGCCCAGGTACTCTGTGCACAGTAGTAAACCATTTAGCAATATTAATAGATGTTCATCTTTTTTCCCAATCTAGTGTTAACTAAAATGTTCAAGGGTCTGTTGACAGGACTACCTACTGCAGAGTTGTAAATTTACTGTCGTAGGCATGTATAAACATTTAGACATATGGAAATTAAGCAAGTCTTTTTCCCCATGAGCAAAAGAAGCACCAAGCGCATTTGCCCTTTTAAGGTCTCGCCTAGCATTGCAGCGTGCAAGCGCTGCTCACTCTGCGAGGACTATTGTGATCGAGGAGATTTCAGAAGGGGACTTGAAGACCCGCCCATCATTTGTATTGGGTTGCGTCAGCGTTTATGCTAAACGCTGGCTTTCCATTGAAAAGGATGCTTCATAGTTACCACCCCGTCTCCCTTTTGGACGGCCCATCCCGACTGGGTCGTTAGCTTCACGGCTGTCGTGAAGCTATTTCTTTTCTTTAGGTGGCATGTACTGAGTTTACATCCTCGTCGCCTCCTCTCCCCACACCTCTCTTCTCACCTCTCTCCTCCTCTACTTTCTCCTGGGCTTTCCCCCTCCCGTTCCGGCTGGTGTGCTCCCTGGCTGCTGCTAGGCTCTGTGGGTGTGACCTCGGTTCCTTCCAACATAGTGAGTGCAGGTCGCTGCTGATGGTGGAGCCGGCCATTTCCGTGTGCCATTAATGCATAATGGGGGGGTCTGGACACTCATGAGAGCAGCTGAATGAAGATCGCGCAGCCCACTACACGGTGATCCCCCTCAGGGGGAAACGCAGCAAGATCCCAGAGGCTGAGGGCTGGTCTGCCTCTTGGCTAACGTGCAGCTAGGGCCTGTGTGCCAGGCGCTTTTCCTCTTCACACCTCCATGAGGGAGGACACCTGCTGCAAGGCGGAGTACTCGCCGAAGGTGCCCGCTTTCTGCTTGTGTCTCATTACTCCTTCCTGACATGAGAAGCCGGCATAAGCTCGCGGTTGGCCTACATTACCCCGCTCACTGTAGTGTGGATTGCTGTGGATGAAGTGGAAGTGAGGCACATGTGATTCACCGTAGACCTCAAAGTAACTGGGGGTTGTGTGTAGTGATTATGCAGTGGGTCAAGGGATCTGGTCGTTTGTGGTGGTGTGGTTGTTAGCTGACAGGGCTGAACGTGCATGGTTAGTTATTGAGTGACGAGGTGCACTTACCTCTAGGTAGGTGGTGGCCCATGGTACTCAGAGTGCTGTAATGTCCTTTTTACAGCGGTACTAAGGGTAGGTAGCTTTTACGGAAATACCGGTTGGCACACGGTCATAAACATAAACAGTTTGTTAGAATGTGGAAACTGTTGGAATAGTGATTGTGGAGAGTGTGGTACGTGTGTGTTAGTAGGGTTACCCTGGAATGGTTTTCCACGAGTGGCAGGCGAGGGTGGGTGGTGAGCACACAGTGTCAGGGGAGTTGTGAGGGCAGGTCTAGTGTAGCTCCTCGAGGTGAGGTGGCTAGGCAGAGGTGCAGTACTGACTGGCGGCGGTAAGGCATGGGTTGATAGTGAGGTGAGTTGGAGGTGTGTTCTTGTACTTGTGAGTTGTGAGGGGGTTTCGGATAGAGGTTCTGGTAGGCGAAGTGGTTTTGAAAAGGGTTGGTGGTTGGGAGGTGTTTAGGGAGAGTTTTGTGGTTCTAGGAGGGGTCTTCAGAAATCTTCTGGTGGTGATGTGGTCAGGAAGAGGTATTCTGGCGTCGATTGCCTACCACGCGCGGTAATCAACAGTTACTACGCGGTATCCGGCGGTATGCAAGGGGACTGGGTTGCCGGTCGCCGGTGACCAGTGGCAGCAGGGTTAGCAGGGCTAACACGTCCTCTGTCCCTCCCCCAGAGGGTGGGCAGCGACCATGGGGGCTGCCATTACTAGCGGGCTGATCCGGCAGAAGCGGCAGGCACGGGAAAAACACCTCAACAGGCCCTCGGCGAGCAAGAGGCGGAGCAGCTCCAGCAAGAACCGCGGCCTGTGCAATGGCAACCTGGAGGACATCTTCTCCAAGGTGCGCATCTTCGGGGTCCGCAAGAAGAGGCTGCGGAGGAAAGGTCAGGCTCCCTCCATACTCCCCTGTCTGTCTGTCTCCGTCGGCCAACTCTGGAGGGGTGCTGGGCGGGGAGCCACGTGACCGCTTCATTCGGTGTTGGTGTCTTTGAGCAGCGTTTAACAACTGGAGGGGGTCGCGCATCAACAGGGAGGCATGGAGCTTGGCTCTTCGGCAGTGTGCTTGTGTCTGCGCCCGCTCCCTCTGAACTCACGAGAGTCCCTGAAAGCAAGCACACACAACCCATCATCCATCCACTTACCTTTCAATCTATCTATCTGTCTGTCTATCTATCTGTCTATTGAACTCATTCATAGACCCGCTTCATCTTTACTCAGTCAGCGACAATCTATCTATGCACTATAGTTGGTGCCCAGACAACAAAGAGTTAAGTGATCATAGGAACTGGAAAACGCGCTATCAGAGCCTGACACCATAAAATACTCACAAAACTTGTATCTATGACCTCAAAGACTATTTATCTGTCCATCCTCAGCCACACTTTATTGGGCTACTGTAAGCACAGCTAGCTAGACAAGACAACAATCACTAGTACCCTGGCATAGGAATCCTAAGAAATTAATGAGTGATTTGTCAAATTTCAATACAGAACGAGTGACCTGGGTGTTTATTAACAGTACACGTTGTCGCCCATTTATTGAACAAGAGAAAGCGACCAGTATCAAAAGTGGAATGCCACAGACACACATAACACATGCACAACACGTTCACATACATACACATGCGTATCACATGCACATTCATGATTAAAAGCTCAAACCATAATATGGAGAATTAGACGAATGAGGCTGAGAGGAGAACTTCTCAGTGAAAGAGCAACACCTGCGAGTTACCTCTGTGAGTGGATAGATGACAACGCCTTGAAAAAAAATGCAACCACGATGAACTGTGTATTCCTATGTCCGTTCTCTGTTTCTATCATTTCCTTTTCACTCCCTTCATTCTTGTATTCCCTTCTTTTAGCCATAATGCTTCTTTTTAACTTTTAATTCATACAGTTCTCATTATTTACCTTGCCACTTACCTATTTCTTGACTTCTTCAATTTAAGTCTTTTACTTCTCTTTTTCCTCCTTCTCTCGTCTCATTTTCTTTCCATTTCCTCCTCCCTCTTTCCTTCATTATCTTTTTCTTTTCTCCCTTATTCTGTTCCTTTTGTTCTCATTCCCTTCTTCTTTTCCTCTTTATTATTTCCTTTTAATGTTTCATCCACAGCTTCCCCCCCCCTTAGCTATTGCCTTTTTAAATTACGTATGTATGTTTAACAAACAAAAAACAAAAAAAAACAATGTCATTTATAATGCAATGTCAAGAGCTCAAAATAATGTCAGACCTATTGCATTGTAAATGCCGGTTTCATTTATCTTTGAGGAAAACATTGTTTCCATGCCTTTCCACTGGAACTCTAGACACAGAATTACTCCTGGCATTCACAGGAGAAATCTCTAATCATATTCAGGGAGGCAATGTTCCTGCCCCAACTATGTGAATACCTACCTATCTGTTAGTTTGTTGGTGTTCAAATACTTTAGAAGGTACACACACCCTGGAAAATTCTGCTTTACTAGCGGAATTTTAAGTGTGTATAAACCCATTTTCGAGTAAACAAAATGATGCTTTTCAAATCACAAACATGAATTTACATTCATGAATGAAGGTATTTGTCCATCTAAGTGATCTGGATCAGGAAAATGTTCTGGTACAACTACATCATTTTTTGTATGTCTTTCCCAGGGGTTTCGGGAAAATGTGTTTTTGTTGATGTTTCTTGTGCTGTTATGTCTGTGCACTGTAAAGGCGGTGAAAGAGTAAAAGCAAAATCCTGTCCTCCATGCTCTTAAGAGAACTGTAACTTATATTCATGTTAACTATGAAATTTGACATTTTCCAGCAGGGTTGCTGTAGTCTCCAATCATTGTCAGACATTTTCTTGATTGAGATTACCCCATCTAATTACTGTGGTTACAGAATTCCAAACGCCGATACTCAATATATTTGGGCTCGAAGGTGAATAGCAAATGGTTGAGGATGCTTTTCATTCATTATAGTTCCTAAGAGCCTCCAAATACCTCTAGCAGATATCCAAACAGGATACATACAGATTTGCCAGAACTGAAAAAGGGAAGGTTTTGGCTGCTTTTCTGACATTTTCAAGTAAAATGTATACATGTAATCTTTCTTTCATTCCAGTCATAGAATATTTTATGGTTTAAATGTTTTTATTGATTTAAGGTTTACAACACACAGACGTAGCCATGTACGTTTAGCTGTCATCAAGCAATGTTAGAACAGTATAACCGGACAGTGCAAGTTGAGGGTACTAGCCCGCTCTTAGAGACATGTTCGGCTGATATCACTGACATGAAATGAAAACGATAGAGAACAGGAAAAAGGGAACAAACACCCCCTAGGAATCTCCCTCCCCCCTCCTTCCCCCTAGCTCCACAGCCCCTCCTAAGCAGTGCCAAGCCCTCAGTGATCCCTTTAGCAGGAGTGGTTCCGTAAGGCGTAGCAACCTAAGATATCGGGGACATGTGGCTTTTCGGAATTCGGTAGCTAATAATGACAAGAATGGGCGCCATAGTTCATCGTATTTAGATCCCTCCCCAGCCATTGTAAGTGCCAACTTCTCCATGCCTAGCACATACCACAAGCGGTGCAGCCTTCCTGTAAAGGTAGGAGTGTTAGTAGTGCGCCAATGTGTACGAATATTTTGCACCGCTGAGCCTAATGCAATAGCCATCTGCCTGCCTCTGCGGGATCTTAGTGGGTAGGTCAGGGGATTGGGGAGTCCCAATAACACATAGGCCGGGAACCGCAGGATCTCCGTCTCAAAGCGTTTGTCCACCTCATCTAGCACCTGGTTCCAGTAAGGTTGAATATGTACACAGTCCCACAACAAGTGTACTAGATTGCCCACCTGGCCACAGTCACGCCAGCAAGTTGCCTCCCGAGTGCGATCTATCGCGTGTAAGCGCTCTGGGGTATAATACCAATACGTCACAATTTTTGTGACTGTCTCCGTGAGCCCCATGTGGAAAACAGAGTGCCGAGCCCTGTAGTATATCCCATCCCACTCCTTGTGGCTGAGTGTTCTGCCCAACTCTCTCTCCCATCGCTCACTACTAGGGTTATGTGTGTGTGCCTGTGTGACCTGCAACATCTTATAAAGATCAGAGATGAGTTTGCTCTCGGATGTGCGAGTGATGAGCCATTGTTCGTAAGGGGAAAGGCGCCTTTCCGCGCTCGAGCGCACCTGTGGCTGGAGTGCCCAGTGCCGTACCTGTAGGTATCTTAGTCTTTCAGCCTCTGGGAGACCATACTCCTGCCTAAATTGGGGGAATGAGATGACCCCCTCATCCCCATAGATATGACACAAAGCTCGACATCCAGCAGGCCTCCAACGTGCAAATGCTGCCGTACCTGTGCTAGGGGTAAAATCGGGGCTGTCGACCAACGGGGTGAGGGGAGATGGGAAGGTGGTAAGTTCGTGCTTGATGTTGGTAGTATCCCATACCTCGAGGGGAACCCGCGTTATGTGCAAGGCATACAAATTTGAGGGCCTATGAGGCCTACGCAGGAAAGGAATTTCTTGCAAGGGTCTAGCTGCCACTGCCAGGTCCTGAAACAACCAGTGCTTCTCCGATTCCCATCTGCTCCATTCGACCAGGTGACGCAGTATAGCCGGAGATCAGGGACTCCCAGCCCTCCCTCCTCTGGGGGAAGTGTCACCAGCGTCTTTCTCAATTACGGGTTACGGCCGCTCCAAATAAACTGAGCTAGGTCGGATTGTGTCTGCCGAATCAATCGGGCAGGGGTCCAGAGAGGAAGGGTGCGATAGAGGGTCTGAGGTAACATAGTCATTTTAACAGCTGCAATTTTGCCTAACCAAGAGAGGGGATAGTGTTTCCATCTACCAATTTCTCTGCGGATTTTCCTGCGTAGGCTATCATAGTTAGTGGTAACTACTGCAGGGAGGGAGCTGTATCCCCAGATATGGGATTGTGTCCGCCGACCACTGAATGGAAAGCAAGGCTTGCAGGTATTCCCGAGTGGACTGTGTCAACGAGAGTCTAGGGCCATTGACTTGTCTGCATTCATTTTTAATCCAGCCGCTCGAGCAAAAGCATCCAAGTCTGCTAGGCATGCCGGGAGAGCGCTTCTCGGGTTAGCTAGTGAGATTAACACATCGTCCGCGTATAGGCTAATTTTATAAACGTGTCCACAAACGTAATCCCTGTGACCTCCGAGTTTTGTCGTATTTTCTGAGCTAAAGGCTCCATATAGAGGGCAAATAAAAGGGGCGACAATGGACACCCCTGTCTCATACCCCTCTCGATGGGAAATCGAGAGGAGGTGTGCCCATTCACTCTGACCGTGGCAGTGGGAAATCTGTAACAATTAAAGACAAAAGTACGAAACCTCTCCCCTATCCCCAACCTCTCCAGCACCTGCTCCAAGTAGGGCCAGTGGACGCGGTTGAACGCTTTTTCAGCGTCTATGGCGAACATAATGTATTCTCCGGGCACCCTAGTAGCTTTCTCAATGAGATGGAGAATCCGTTTGGTGTTGTCGGACGTTTGGCTTTCAGGGATAAAGCCCGCCTGATCTGGATCAATAAGACCGGGCATATGGGGGCCAAGACGAGCAGCAAGAATCCCTGTATACAGTTTGAGGTCTACATTTAGGAGGGATATCGGGCGATATACATCACAGTTAGACCTATCCTTTCCGGGTTTGGGGATTACCGCTATGGAGGCCTCTAAGAGGTCACTCGGTATCACTCCCTGGTCAGCGAAGGAGTTAAACAGTTGGGTGAGGAGCGGGGCAAGTACAGTACAAAACTTCTTGTAAAAAATAGTGGGAAAGCCGTCTGGTCCGGGGGCTTTCGCTAGCTTGAGACGAGATATAGCAGTTATAACCTCCTCCGTTTGCATGTTCCTGTCTAGATGGTCGGCCTGCGCCATAGTCAGAGACGGTAGGGAAATAGAGTCTAGGAGGGCAACTCCCTCAGTGCAGTCTAGTGAGGCCCCGGCGTAAAGAGTGGCATAAAAATCACAGAATGTCTCCGCTATAGCAACATCCTCCGACACACTGGTCCCGTCTGGTCGGGTGATCTCCTTGACCCCTTGCTGCTAATGGGCCTCCCTCAGTCTATTGGCTAGAAGGCACCCGCATCTATCACCCCCAGTATAGTAGGCATGTCGCAGCCGCAGAGCCGCAAACTCCGCTCTGTCCTGGTCTAGCGCTGCCAATTGATGGCGCACCGTTTTGAGCTGTCGCCACAGCCTCGGGGCTCCCGCCCTCTGGTGCATCTGCTCCAGTTCCCGAACTTGTTGCGTGAGCTCGTCTCTTTTGCGCTGGCGCTCCCTATTGTCGGCAGCCGATATAGCGATAAACTCTCCCCTACCTACCGCCTTCAGAGCTGCCCTTTGAGTTGCGAGTGTCGTGTCCGGGTTCGCATTATGAGAGAGGTAATCGGTAATGGAGGTTTGTATGTGCTTAACTACGTCTGCCCTGTGCAAGAGAGTATCCCTGAGACGCCATACCCTGGCGGGCCATAATGCGGGTGGTAGGGTGAGGTAGGTAGGGTGAGAGTGGCGAGTACCGGGGCATGGTCTGACAATGATGTCACTCCTATTTCAACTGTAGTCGTGAGTGCTCGCACTGAGTAAGTTACCAGAAGATGGTCCAGTCGTGCGTATGTCTTGTGTGCATTGGAGTAATAAAAGTATTCCCTCTCAAGGGGGTGAAAACTGCGCCAAAGGTCGTGTAGTCCTAAGTCCTTCAGACGTTCAAGTCCCTCTGTCGAGAGCGCATCCACCTGGTGAGAACGCTGGCAGGATCTATCCTCTATCCTTAATGTTATCGAACACTAGGTTGAGGTCGCCCCCAGAATAATATTGCGGTCTGATGTGGCTGTGGCCTCGGTGAGTGCGGAGTGTAGAAACCGTTCCTGGCCTTCATTAGGGGCATACAGGGAGCCTATAGTAAAAGTCAGACCACCTGAGGCAAAACGGTAGGTCAAAAGTCTACCCTTAATCTCACCCCCCTTATGCAGGACCTCCCCTTTGAATCGCTGTGCCACCAAGATCGCCACCCCCGCCGTTTTAGTAAAGCATGAGGAGAATAACTGAGTGAGGAATCTGCGGGACCGTAGCCGGTGGAAGTCTCTCGCCAGCAAGTGGGTCTCTTGGAGTAAGCAGAGGTCTGATTGAGTGCTTTCCAAGCATGACAGCACCGCTCAGCGCTTAACCGGATTGTTAAGACCCCTCACATTGAGGGTTAAAATCTTAAGAGTGGTAAGCAGGCTTTCCCAACATCCATCGGGGTCAGAGTTGTATGCAGGGAGCTATGTGTGGCGTCACTAGTGTGTCTGGCTGCTGGGCAATGGAGGGTCTCACAGACATGCGGATCTACACTAATTCTGTAAGAAAGGTGGACGCAGAGCACTGGACACCCCCCTTAATGCCCCCAACAACTCCCAAACTATAAAACAGTCTGGAAAAAAGAGAAAACATGTAGTCCATCAACCATTGCTGATCAGAGAAAAGAGTATTGGGGTTAAATGACCAACATTAAAGGCGCCCCACTCCCGCCAACGACCTGAGCTTCAGAAAACGTAGCCAATCAATTATGGGTCTTGTTCAGAGTCAACCAGGCTGAGTGCTAGGGAGGTCTGTGGAGACGGCCTCCAGAGCTGACCTCCGGCCCTTCATGACTTCCGCGGGCCGGGGCTTCCTGAGGCGGCGCCTGCGGCCCTGCTGGCGCCACCGGGGTCTAGAATCATCAACTTCATCCTTGGAAATCTCGTCTCCCCCTTCCGTCTCATGTAGCTCCACACCCAATAGCTTGCAGGCTTCGGACAGTGAGCGTCAGAGAATATTTTAATGATAATTTAAGATGATTATAGTGATGATTTGTGATCTGTAAATCACAGGTATGTATCGCAAGGACTTCACGGCCACTGGACCAAAATGGAAGTAGGCAGAAGGGAGATTCACTCAGTGAGCAGTCGCAATTCCAGAACACGACTATAGTTAGATATTTGACACAATTTCTTATGTATGTTCTAGTCATGCCCTAAGGAAATTATTGATACCAAAGGGGATGATGGATGGAGCGTTAGAACAAATCAAACACTCACCCCCAGTCAACTGATCTGGGTTTAATCCATCATCATTCTTTAGCTCACTCTATCACCCCAGTTCAGACATGGCCATATGCAAATCAGTCTGACCCTGTGCCTCATGGGAACAGTCCAGCCCAAACGGCCAAGCCATGTCTTCCCTGAACCAAAAGCAAGCATCCTGGGACCGGTTAGCCTTGGACCTCGCAGTGACGGCGCAAAGACCAATACAAAATGGCATCTTTAATTTAAAACGTTACTTCTAACATTGTTTTCCTTCCTGTTCTGGGAGTTGAGTGTTTTGGCCTGGGCTCTTTCTCACAGCCATCCCCAATCACCCAACTCCTTTTAGAAAGGTGGGCTATGTTGTGCAGGAACAATAGAGGCTTGGCAACAAAATAAATGAATCTGTCCACACCTGTTCACACTGGATGTTCAGCTCATTATTATTATTATTATTATTATTTATTTTTATAAAGCGCATAGTCACCCGGAGGTATCCCAGCGCTAAAGGAAGGGTGACAGACAGAGCTCATCTCCCCACAACTCATCGGCAAGATTAAAACCCCCATCTACCTCCTCCAAGATTGGCCAGTACCAAAGTGCGACCTCTTTACTAACCCCTGGCCGCACCACTAACAATTCTTCAAGTTTGTTGTCTTTCCCCAGAGGGATGCCCTGTCTAAGCTGTGCCTGGGCCCAACTATTCAGCTGCATGTATTTGAACCTGGACAAGCCAGGGCCTACTCTCCCCCGTAGCTCTTCCCAAGACAACAAGGAACCCCCTATCAACAGGTCTCCCCACTTTGAAATCCCTTCACAGGAATGGTCAAATTATCCTGGAGGTAGGTGGGGTACCTGGTGATTCCCACAATGGTGCAAAATTTGAAAAATAACTAAGGCCGACTTTCCTTCTAATTGTTGCCCAACTTCTGGCAAACGATTGGAGGGTTTTTAATTTAACTTTAAAAAAAAAAAAAAGGTTGGTCCCCAAACTTACAAAAGGGGGTGGTGATGGACGGAGCATCAGAACCAATCAAACACTCACACCCAGTCAAAAGATCTGGGTTTGATCCATCACCGTTCTTTAGCCCACTCTGCCACCCCAGTTCAGACATGGCTATATGCAAATCAGTCCGACCCTGTGCCTCATGGGAACAGTCCAGCCCGAACTGCCAAGCCATGCCTTCCCTGGACCGAAAACAAGCTTCCGAGGACCGGTTTCTGGCATTCCAGCCGTCTTCAGCCCGGCTTGCTTGAATCCAGTGGCAAAGTGAGCAAGGGACTCACGTCTGAGCATACCCTGCCACACTTATGGCGGCCAAAGCGGTACAAAAGGGGGTGGTGATGGATGGAGCATCAGAACCAATCAAACACTCACACCCAGTCAAAAGATCTGGGTTTGATCCATCACCGTTCTTTAGCTCACTCCCCAAACTTAAACATATAGCCCTCAACTGGTAAATCAGCGCCTTCTAACATGGCCAGAAACATTTCTCCTCCCGGTGTAGTAGAGGGTGGTTTTAAAAGCATTCTCAAGTGCGAGAGCTGAAAAGCCCATGCGTAATACTGAAGGTCTGGTAACGCCAACCCTCCTTTTTCCCTCCTCCGTCTGAGCGCAACCATCTCTTCACGTCCCATCGAGCATATCTTTCTACCTTAAAACTATCGAAATTTCAGCCCGGGAAAGCATGTAATAAATGTGGCCTGCTGGAAGCATCGGATGTACACATGTTTAAAGATTGCCCCCCTATCTGGCTTTTTTGGGAGGAAGTGAAAAGGTCTCTGGACTCCATCCTTAAGGTCTCATTGACTATCGGTCTCCCTCTTATTATTTTTGGCCTCGATGATAACATCTCTGGTCACGCTAGATGCCTCCTCTTTTATGCAATCCTTTTGGCAAGAAGACACATTTGTAAGTTTTGGGTGGATACCATCGCTCCAACACATTCAGGATAACTGACTTCCCTTTATGAATTATCTAGAGTGGACAAGGCTAGGTCCTGAAGTAAGAAAAACTCGCATTTTGGGATCTATTGGTACAGTGGAAATAGGATGCCCGGGTTTTTTTTTTTTTCCCGGGACCTATGATTATGCCTTCTCTGCTCCATGGATCAGCGTTTCGGGCCCCCAGCCAAATAATAATATGGTCCAACAGGTTGGAAAATACCTAGGTGGAGTAAAGTGGTCAACCCTCCATTTGTGGATGCTCCATCTGCCAGTTAATTATCGTGTCTTGGTTCGAGTTTTTATAAAGAACTTTGAACTCGTTCAGAAAAGATACGCAAGATGGTTGGTGTTTTCTATAGAGGGTTAAGGCAAATGAGGACAAAAAAAAATAGAGGCATGGCGAAGGGGACAAATTCTTTATTTGGCAACCATTTTGCCCACCGTCCTGCTGCGTGGATATTTCCTTTTCTTTTCTGCGCTGGAGAAAATAACTGTGACACAAAGTTTGACTAAGGGAGTAAGTAAGAGAATGTATTACTGTTTGTGTTTATTTTTTATATCTGCACATAACCCGCAAGGCACATACTTTGTGTATGCTTCATTTAAATTGTTTCTATCATTATCATGGCCATGGATGCAAGACAACAAGAAAATGTCCAGATACCTGGTGGTTAATGTTCCTGCTGGAAAGCAATCCTTGGCCTGTTTGTAGTTTTGAAATGCAGATAAGTTGTATTTTATGTGGATAGCTCAGTGGGTTACTGCCTTTGTCACAGAGATTCTTGTGTTACCTGCAGTTCAGAAGTTACAACCCTAACATAGGACAGTGACCTATGAACTGTCAGCACTGCATACAAACATGAATGGTATAGTTAGAACTTCACTTGTTTGTGTTACTATAAAGTTAGAACTTCCCAAGTCTCATTATTTTAATGTTGCTAAAAAGAGTTTGGGCCGATATACATTTTATTAGTAAAGCCAACCCCCAACCACTGGGGTATGCTTTAAATCTTGAGTTTGTGCTTCCCTATCCCAAACCCTCTTAAAATATACTGCCCACCAGTATGGATGGCATTTGTTTTCTACACCTTGGAATCCCTATTGGCATATGTGGCATTCCCTATAGACTGATTTACATACTTGCATGATTCATTGTCTCTGTATAATGTATGCGTGGTGTCAGGTACTGTGACACCCTACACTGATATGAGTAGCGCTATACAGCAAATGAAATGCATATCAGAGAGTGGCTACAGAGAGATGAAGGTCATGATTGGAGGGTGGTAGTAATGGTATCTGCAGAGCAAGAGGTCATCGGTGAGGCACCAAAAAAGACTGTTGCACTAATGCTAAAGCCAGCACTATCATGCCCTTTCAATTTTTATTTAATTAGCAGTCAAGTCATTAGGGCAATTGTGGAACATTTTAAAGTGTGTGCTAATTATATTTACTGCTATATTCAATGTTTTAAGTTTGAAAGTGATTTTACTAGTGTTTTTTACGGAATACTGAAAGTGGAGCTGGACAGTTACTGATATGGGGTAGGGGCCCAATTCAGCTGTGAGAAAGGGTGCACAGGATGTAGTAGTGAGCCTCAGCAAGGCCTACCAGTGCTAGGGGTTTTCCCTTCTCTGCACAGAGTCCTCAGATCAATAGAAAGAAGTTGGCACAGAAACTGAAATAGAAAAGACAAAGTTTATTAAACCTCAAGAGGTGGAACTACATTCACACAACACCCTTCGGCAATGTATGAAGTAGCACACTGACTGGAAGGAGCTTGGTCCTTTTATACCCACACAGGGGCTCAAATGAGGGAGGTACAAGGTACAGAATGCAGGTTTCAAATACATATAAGGTCATACAGAGAGTGTGCTAGCAACAAGTGGGAGGGGCTAACAGTTAGCTAATTCTGGTGGACACATCCTGACAGTTACAAGTTGGGGACAGCTGTAAGCTCAACTGAGCATGTGCAAAGCAGAAGAGGCTAAATATATCTCGTCTCCAGGCAGATTTCAAGAGCAGTTAACATGAAGGTAGGACAGAGCACATGGCGAGCACATGGCAAACAAAATGGCCGATAGAAATACAAAATGGATTCCGTAAAACGGACAAGACAGTCTCTAAATACAAGATGTCTTCTGCTAATGCTTAACCTAATCATTGCTAAATTACAACAAGGAGAGGGATGCTAGAAAAGTGGATAATCGGACCTTGAAGTACTTGTTTTGAAACCTGGCCTGCTGGAATTTAAGAGTTTGCACTCGGGTCCAGACATTGCTCTTACTTTCAAATAACTCTCCACATGCTCTGTATATACACAGAATCAATCCGTTGTATCATGGTGGCTGTTTGCAAGTAGATATGATGTAATCTAGGGCTTGTAGGCTAAAACAAGAAACAACAAATTGGGCCCGCAGGGGCCCACCCAAATGCACCCTTGGCTCATCCAAATAAAAATTCCTGGAGCCGGGCATGACCTTGCATAACTTAAGAACAGAAGGATATCAAAACCCTATCTGACGTTTTCACAGGGGCAAATATTTTCAAATGTCTTATTAAGAACACTCATGGACAGGCACTCTGGGCACCCTTACCCCTCAAACACTCGGGGTAGGTAGCATGCCATGTAGAAGCATGCACGCACCTTTTCAGTCTCTCAACTGCAGAAATACGTGAACCTGCAATATCAGAAAAGGGATAAAACAACTCCCAATTCTCATTGCCAAGTGACTAAAAGTTTTTTATTTTTGTTAAATGATTTTTATTAAGGAAGCAACCACAGAAAATACAAATGACTAGTATGTTCAAGCAGTGAAGTAAATAAATAACATGCAGTAAATACATATGAAAACAGTGAAAATCAGAATAAGATAACACAAAATTACTTGAACTTGTGCAAAATGGTCATAATAAAATAACTAATGTTAAGGAAAAATGAACAGTAAGAAAATTAAATAGAACGTATCTGTGTAACAACTGTGGATAAGAAAACTATATTAAGAAATTTTTATTAGAATAAAGGGGAGAGGGGAAGAGAGAGATGGGAAGAGTAAGAAAAGTAGGAGAAGAGATAGAAAAAGAGAAGAAAAGGAGGAGAAGAAAAGAGAAATGAACAGGAAAGAGGAAGTTATGGAAGAGGCAAGTTCGAAGATAAATAAGAAGTAAACGGTAACATAACATATCAGATTTGATCTGTAAGTGTGTTGAGACATAAGAAACTCAAGCAATTCTGTGTTCATAACAATTGAGATTCCACCAATGCAAGAATGTCAATTTAGAACTGTCTTTCCAGCAAGTTAATATAACCTTAAAAGCTACAGCAATAAACAAGTCAAATAAAATAGATTTGGAGAGAACCTGGTCAAAATCTGGAGACATAGTGCCTAAAAATATATTATGGATATTAAAAGGAATATTATATGAAAAAACCAATAAACATTTTGACCAAATATTTTTCCAAAAAGAATTAACATTAGGACAGTGGTAAAGTAAATGTATTAATGAACCTTCAGCAGTAACAAGAGGATGAAACTGAGAGATTGAATTTATGAAGAAGAGAAGGAGTACTAACAACTCTATTATAGATAAAATATAGAGATTGTGTTATGTTGGCACCCTTGGAGGTTTTAAAGAGTTTTTGCCATACTTTGTCCCATTGAGGAATAGACAGTTTGGGATAAATTGTGTTCCCTTATTGCGAGGACATGATACATTAGATAAGATTTTATATATAAATGAGGCACAGGGTATATCATATAGAGGAGTGTCAGGTGAAAATGAGAGTGGGAAAGGTTGAGAATTAAACTTCTGTAGAGAATTTTGAAGAGTTGTAACTAGAACATTATATTGTTGAATACATGAATCAGGTAGATTAAAATTCTCTTGCAGTTTATGGAAAGGCAAAATCAAATCATTGGCAAACAGTTGATAAACATAAAAAATACCCTTTTCTTTCCAATGTTTGTAGTAAAATGATTTTTGGCGAAATGTAATGTGTCTATTAAACCATAATGAGGAAGCAAGGAAAGATTGATATTCGTCAAAAGGTTTAAAGAAAAGTGTATGTAATAGGTGATGAGAATATTTCAAAATTGGACATTGAGAAATAAAAGTACAATTGGTCATAAATATCACATCCTGAAAAGAAAAATCATTTAACAGTGAACTTTCAACAGAAACCCATGAATGTTTAGATACATCTTGATAATCTTTAGACAAAGCATAAAATTGGTGAATCAAAAATGCATTGTGATACAATCTAAAATCAGGAAATCGGACGCCCCCTTCAGATTTGGGACGGGACAATTTGGGTAGTACAATACGAGCACGTATATTGTTCCAAAGGAACTTAGTACAAATAGAATTAATCTGTGAAAAATAATAATTAGGAATTTTAAAAGGTCACATTGACAAAATAAATACTACCTGAGGGACAATCATTATTTTAATTGTATCAAGTCTACCCCACCAGGATAAAGTGACTAGAAGGTTAAATACGCAGATTATGTATCAAGTCTACCCCACCAGGATAAAGTGACTAGAAGGTTAAATACGCAGATTATGTAGTATATTTGTACCTGCTCGCTCAAACTGGTACATTGAAGATAAATATGTAACCAATTAAATCCTTCTGGCAAAATTGATATTGATATTGAGGGGTATTTATATAGCGCACGGTCGCTCCAAGGAGCATCATGGCGCTTTAGCTCCATTACTGATATGATGGTAGACTTTTACTGTTCGTCGATGTTTTACATAAGGAGGAGTTAAATAAGTGTTTTACAGGCTGAGTCGGCTAGCCCATAGATCCAGGTTTTGAGGGATTTTTTAAATATCTGTTCAGAGGTAATTGTACGAAGATGGAAGGGCAGTTTGTTCCATGCCTTGGCACCTATGACTGCCAGAGATTTTCCTCCTTTGGTGGCCAGTCTGAATTTAGGAACAATCATCAGATTGGCGGTGGCTGACCTAAGTTCTCTTGTTGGATGGTATCTATTGAATTTGTTATACAGATATCGTGGGCCACGCTTATGAAAAGCCCTAAAGGTGATCGCAAGGACCTTGAACAGGATACGTTTTTGGATGGGAAGCCAGTGTAGCATGTCCAATGCGGCCGTGGCTGATGATTTTCTAGGCCATCTTAGCACCAGCCTCGCTGCCGAGTTCTGTACCATCTGTAGTTTATGCAGGGTAGATTTCGCCACCCCTGCATACAGACTGTTGCAGTAATCTATCCTTGATGTAATGAGTGCGATTGCTACAGTCCGGCGGGCTGATAAAGGTAGCAAATCAAAGAATTTCCTAAGGCCTTTTATAATATTAAAACATAGGCCAGCAACTTCTCTGGTCTGTTGTCTAAAAGAGAGCATCTCATCAAATTTTATTCCCAAATTCCTAGCTGCTATAATGGTGTTTGGTGGGGCTTCCGCATCAGTTGGCCAGCAGGTATGTGGGGTAAAAAGATTATTTTTCGCAAATGGTAGAATTTCTGTTTTCGCAGAGTTGCATTTAAGATGATTGTTCTACATCCAGTTAAAAGTCGCCGTCAGACACTCTTTCAGGACCAGTTCGGCTTTTTCTGAATCTTCATCCAGGACCAGGACTAACTGAGTGTGGAAAGATGTGCAGGTGACCAGACTTCAAAGGAGGTAGATGTGCATAGACATTTGACTAAAAAAAATAGGGATTAAACTATTCCAATTACTAGAATATACACCAGCATTTTTTTACCTTTTGGAAAATGTATACAGGATATATTAAAGACAGCTCACCTTTACATTTTTAGATATCCTGGGTTTTTGAAGCATATTCACAAATGTTTGAAAACGTTAGAATATAATAGGGGTTTATTAATAACACCTCACTCCGGAGAAATTGTGGACACTTCACAATTTCTATACCAGTAAGCGTGAAGTTTCCGCATCGTAGCCACATCAAAGTCATTCCTCCATTGGCGCAGTAGCATAAGGAAACCTCAGCCCCCCTGGCCCTCACCCCCGTTACCTGTCTGTTACGCCCTGCATCAGCGATGAACAGTAATCACGCCTCTGGGTGTCAGCATAAGGTAGCCTCAGCACTGGGTAGGTATTCTATTGCAGACTACAGTACTATAATGCCACATTTCATTTCCAGTCAACAGGCATCTGAATTTTGATAAGGAATACTTTACATATAACATAGAGGTAGGCAATGGATGGAAAAGCCCCAAAAAACTCTACGAATGACTTCAACCAAACATAAGCCGTTCACCTTCATCTGCCAGTAGACATCAGCAATTAGAAAGTGTGTGCTCCATCAAGCAGCATTAAGCAGCTCGATTATTGAGGACTTGTAAAGCACAGTCACATGATACCAAAGAAGGGGTCTTGGGTGCTATAATGGCCAATCAGCTTCACCTCTTAAGGGGCCATTTGTTCAGGAAGAATGAGCATGATTTGAAGCCACTGACTAAAAGGTCTGGCTTTAAAGAAAAAAAATACATTCAAGGGGTGATTTTGTATGCATGGTTGTGCCCCTCTCTGTGCAACATGCCTACCTGGTTGCCTCCCAAGTTTGCGTGTCGTTTTTAATTCTCCAAGTTTGGGATGCTGCTGTCGTTTTTAGTGCCCAGGTTTGTGGTGCAGGTTATGCAGGACCACAATCCTGGGGTGTAAAAGCCAGGGCACAGGCTTAGGAGGCAAATAAAAAGACAGTTTGCGCAGAGGCAGAGTACGAATTCTATCCCACTCTAATTTATAGAGTGCACGATTGCCCAGAGGAGTCCTGGCACTATAAATGTAAGCCACTCTACATAGTTGAATTTATTAAAAAATAAAAGTTTTTAAGGGCTTATGGAATCTTGGGAGATTAGATTCAGATCGAATCTCAAGTGGTAGATTACTCTATGCCTGAACAATAATTACATATAATGCCCGTCCGACACATTGGTATCCGCAAAATTAGGGAACGTCTACAACCAGACGTATTGGCTTTGGCAGTGCTTATTATTATAGTCACGAGTGTGCTTCAAAGGTACCTTCTATTATCATTTTAACTACTTTTAACAGAAATAGAGATTATCAAAGGCTTTGGAGGTGTTTTTACCTTCCCTTACAATTCCCCTACTAGTGATCTGCACCCGTTTGGCTCCTTCTCAGTATTGATGTTTGGTTTATTTTTATGCGTTATTTCTTTCTTCACTCAAGGACTGTTAACCGGGAAGTCACGTACAATATGGTCTATGTGTGTCTGAACTTTTTACCAAATCAGAAAGGGTTATTTGAATACCCCTCTAGGGATTTTATTTGTTTCCTTTTGAGGTCGAGCCTAGGCAGCGCATGGCTGTATTCAGGTAGGGACTTGAAGCTCCGCCCATTCCACCCATATTTTTCATTGGCCTGTGTCACTGTCCGCTGTAAACTGGCTGTTCATAGGTCAATAGGCCTAGTAGTCCCTCCTTAGTAGCGCCTTGTCTCATTTTGCAACCTCCCTTGACGACACCCCCCATTACCTGTGTTGTTACTCTGTAGGATGTAATTATTACAGCCTCTGAGCACTATTTTCTCAAATAGCTATGTACTGCTGCTGTTGCCGGCAGGACGCACTCTCTCCTAATGCTTTATTTTTACAGCACAGGCGCAGAAAGTATTTGCAATGCAATAGGTCTTGCATTTACAAGAGTTTAAGCTATTGGCATTGCAAATGACAATACCTTTTATTTATCTGTTTTAAAAGCAACACATAAATAAAGACATTGTCATTTACAATGCCAATAGCTCAAACTCTCGTAAATGCGAGACCTAGTGCACAGCAAATGCTTGTTTAAGCTGTAATTTGAATTCCAGCAAAGTACACCACTGTAGTTCTAGGGTTCATAGGGATGAAGACACAGTGGCGCATGAATCATGGGATGGCGCATCTCAGGAAGCAGACATGTTTGTAGGGGGCTGGGCAGGCTGGGGTAAGATGGCTGCCTTAAGATGGCTGCCTTTGTTTCTAGTGCTGCTAATGTAAGTCCAGAGTTATCGAAGCTCTTTAGGTCTTGAGAGGCCACATGGCCATACCTTAGCTGCATGATGCTAAAATGGAGGTCCTGATGTTTCCCTCGATTGAAGCTTTTGTTGTTGATGTTACAAGATTTCAAGAAACAATGTTGATTGATGGATGGCTCATATTTGTAAAGCGCACTGATATCAATGTTATTCTGTCACTAACAATACAGCCTGATCAGAAGCAGAGTTTAAAATAGCCCTGTATTCCGAAAGAGTTCGAGTGGGGGGGACAATGCCAACTCTATGACAAAAGAGTTCCAGTGATTATCGGCAAGAAAAGAGAGTGCACGTCCTGCCGATTTGCTTCTCCTAATCTTGGGGAGTACAGGTTTTTCATTAGTAGATGACCTGAGTGTGCGAGATGGACAATACACTGAGAACGTCTTTCTTAGGCAGAGGGGCCCAAGATTGTTCACTGCTTTGTAGGTGAAACACAGGTATTTGAATAATGTACAATTTTCTGTGTGGAGCCAGTGAAAGCCTTTTAAATATGTCATGACAGGCACAAGAACGAACGAAATGAAAGAATCTGGCTGCAGCCTTTAGGAATATTTGGAGGAAAATGTATCTGGGAGCCTCCAAACACAGGCATAGTGAAGGAGTGAAATAATGGCAGCCTATACCACGGACATTTAGGATTCAATGAGGAGCAGAGGATGAACCTTGTGCAACATGCGCAGGAAATGAAAACCTGTAGCTGCCCAATGATTGGTATGTTTAGAGAATAAACGGCTACCATCCATGAGAACGCCTAGGTCCATAGCTCAAAGAACTGGAGTAGGGTAGAGGCCAAGGCCTGTAGGCCACGGGCTAGTGACCAGGCTACTGGATCTTGGCCACAGAAGAGAATCTCTGCCTTTTTGCTATTTATCTGTACGCAACTGGCACTCATCCAATTCATGAAGGTTTCTAATGTGTTTTGAGTGTAAAGAATGTTCGAGGAAAAAAAATAATTTGAATGTCCTCTGTGTACGAGTTGAACTCACAACTAAAACTCCTCATGAGCGAAGCCAGAGAACGACGATAAATGTTAAACAAGATGGGGCTGAAATGATCTGTGAGGGGACTCCATATTTCAAAAGGGTAGTAGACGAGGCCAAGGGAGCAAGACAGACAGCATAAGAGTGGTCTATAAGAAACGAGTGTACCCATTTGAAAGTCTGCTTACCAATGCCAAGGTTCTAATGTCTCAAAAAAGGACATGGTGGGAAACATGTGTCAAATGCCACAGAGAGATCCAGTAGGACAAGAATGGCAGATCCACCCTGATCATAAATAAGTCTGACATAGAGAGATGAGATGCCCAGGTCAGAAACAAAATAGAGAAAAATCCAGGATGTTGTTCATTTCCAAATGATAGGAAAAAAAAGAGAGAGAGAGAGAGAGAGTGAGAGAGAGAGAGAGAGAGAGAGAGAGAGAGAGAGAGAGGGAGAGAGAGAGAGAGAGAGACAGAGAGAGAGAGAGAGAGAGAGAGAGAGAGAGAGAGAGTTTCTTGATAAAAATGAATCAAGAGGGAGAGACAAATGAGGAAAACTGAAAAGGAGGTGGTCAGGCGAAATTTGAGCGAAATTAGTGGGGTCTCCGCATTAGTAAATTGAAGGTATATAGGACAACAAGGGAGATTAGAGGTGCGAAAAACAATGGCTAACCCACCTCCTCATTTATTGTGACAGTCACGCCAAACAATATTGTAGCCTCCAGGAATGTTAAAAGTTAGGACTGGTTCCAAATAGTCTCATACCCAGATTTCCATTATGAAAAGGATATCTGGTTTACATGTATCAGTTTTCAGTTTTTTAACGTCTTTATTTCGAATTTTCTTCATAAAAGACAAGCATAATAATACAAAACATATAACAGAAATATTTTTACAGACAAAAAAACAATTTGTTTAAAAACTCAATTAAATGTACATATAAAGACGTCTATAAGAATGCTAAAACTTGAATTTATGAGAAACAATACATTAATACTGCCCAAATATGATAGATAGGCTATAGCAGACTATTTTGGGTTTTTCAACTTGAAGTACTACGAACATACCTAGTTCTAATTAACCAGGCCCACCCTAGGAATTTTGCCAGCCCTATGGATAACCATTCGGCTGTGTTAAATCTCAGGATAATCAGTGCTTCTCTGCTCGCCCGGGTGTTTAATCTATTACAAATTGGTTTCAGCCACTTATATCGTGGTTCGTGGTAAGCAGTACATGCGAATAAGAAATGACCTACAGATTCATTGCTTACAGAACAGCAGGGACAAAATCTGGACTCCGACTTCTGCCAACCACTAGTAAATTCCCTTAGTGGCAAAGTACCTATACGAAACTGATGGTAAAGTTTCCTGTCTAAACTTTTTGGGATAATATCCCAATAGGTCTCTGTGTGTGGAACTACTTTGTGAATCAAAAACAAGCCTGTCAGATTGGGTTTCGCCGAAAGCGCAACGTGCTCTTCTTTGACCATGGACCAGAAGAGAAGTTTAAAATCTTTCTTTGATGGGAAAGTGTGGGAACCCGGCTCGGACCAAAGCAATGGAAGGCCCATTCTAGTAAGAGTGTTCTTAATAAGCTTAAACCAGGGTATTTCTCCTGCCCCTTGTTGCGCTCTTACATCCTGTATCTCCTGGGCAAACATGGCAAGTTCCGGGGTGGACCATATGCGTCTCCATAACGCCACCATCCTATATTGGGCTTGGTGTTTAATAGAATAGAAGCCCATATCCATCATGAGTGGTAGTGCTGGTGTTGAGGGGGGGAGACTGACTAAATTGCGGAAGAATTTATTCTGAATCCTATCAAGGACAGCCAGATCCACACTTCCCCATATGTCAGCCCCGTATAGTATGGCTGAACTAATTTTGGCGCTATAGATTTTAAGCGCAGGTAAAACTCTTTTGGTCAAAGAACATCGTTGCTCCTTCACTAAGCAGCCAGATAAACGAGCAAATTTCAAGCTAAGCGCCGCAATTTGTTCTTTCCAGCGTAACCTATATCTATAGTGACACCTAAGTATGTCATAACCTCAACCTGTTCTAGGCTAGACCCATTCATCGTTACATGGCCCCTCAATGATTTATTTTTTGTCAGGACCATGAACTTTGTTTTGGGAATATTAATTTCAAGATCATTTTCGTTACAAAAGTCCACAAATTTATTAATAGCCACCTGTAAATCCATCTGAGTTTTAGCCAGAATTAGGGTGTCATCAGCGAAGATTAAAAGGGGAAATTTGGTCCCACCCAGCGTTGGTGCATCAGTCGGGGTAGCTGAGAGGAACTTTACCACCTGGTTGATAAAGAGTATAAATAGGGTAGGGGCCAGGACACAGCCCTGTCTCACTCCACAGGTCACAGGAAAGGAGTCCGTTACCTGGCCCTGACGACCCCATCTAACTCTTGCGAAATTTTCCTCGTGCAGCCGGATTGTGAGTTCTAGGAGGGCAGTAGGGACACCCATCCTCCTTAAGGCTGCCCACAACTTTCCCCTGGGGACCAAATCAAACGCAGATTTGAGATCCACAAATGCTGCGAATATAGTGCCTCCTCTCAAAAACACAGTTTTCCAGTAGATCATTACAAATCTGAGTATTTGGTCAACTGTGCTAATATTAGCCCTAAAACCGGCCTGCAAAGGAGACAGGATGTCAACTTCCGTCATCCAGTGCTGAATTTTTCCTAACAGCATTCTGGCGGTTACCTTTTGTAGGGCGTCGATGAGGCTAATAGGTCGATAGTTTCCCGCATCAGTTCTATCCCCTTTTTTGTACACGGGTAAAATCTCCGCCCCTTTCCACGAATCTGGTATCCTAACCCCTCTAGCTATGGCGTTCGCTAAGATGGTTATATAAGGGACCCAATGTGCTTGGTCAAACTTAAAAAGGTCCGCAGGGACACAGTCCATTCCAGGAGCTTTTCCATTCTGCACTTGTTTTAAGGCTGTAATAGCCTCTATTTCTGTGAAAACAATCTGATCAAGTGAGGGCACCACAGTCAGTACACTGGTATCTTCCCTCAAATTAAGGGAGATCCGTTCCGTGTTACTAAACTGTGCCGAGTAATGCTTGACCCATTTCTCTACAGGGACATAATTAACAGGGACTTGTTGGTCCCCAGTCCCTCCCCATTTAACGACCTCCCAGAATTTTTGTTGGTTAGTAGAAGTACTTGCATTATATAAATCTAACCAACGTTGCTCATCCCAATTTGATTTTGCCTCTTTAAGCACCTTCTTATAGTTAACCCTTCCTAGTTTTATATCAATGGCTGACTTAGATTTAATAGCAGCTATCAAGGAGCTGTGGGCAAGGTGACAGGTCTTATTGTACCATTTCGCTCCTGTTTGAGCTGGGCCGTTTTTACTTCTTTTTACAGGCTCAATAAAAAATGTTTTAATTTTGTTAAAAAGAGACTCATGAATCGTCCCAATTTGTTCCAATGATGTACCTTCATCTAATATGGGCACCATCAAATTTGTAGCTACTAAGACCTCGTTGGTAACCTTATCAATAGTGGTGGGATTATCCAGAAACCTAGCCCAACGTACCCTTCTAGTGTCGTTCGTGAGAACAGCCTCAGCGGTAGCAAAATTAGTTGCAGTACCTAATTGTGAATCCCCATTTATTAATAGATTTGCCACTAAAGGATTGTGATCACTTTCTGGCCTTGTAATTATTTCCATATCCTCCAGTAAGTTCCAATACTCCATCCTAATTAAGAAATAATCAATACGGCTAGAATGAAGGGAGTTGTCAAAAGTAGCTTTTCTCAACAGATCTGATTTTGTCCTCCCATTCGCTGCTCGTAGATCCCATTCGAGGCAGAGACCTAACCACTGCATAGCAGCCTCTGTTACTTTCTTGACAGGTGGAATGGATAAATGGGGAATATTCCAGTACCGATCAACTTCCCCATATCCCCCGTTATCCAAGTTGGGAATCGGTTCAAATGAACAATTGAAATCCCCTGCCACCATTACACATTTATCTCTGTCAATGTTATTCAGTATGGAATCTAAATCATCAACCGCTCTCATTGGCTTCCCACCAGGTCGCCCCCTTGCATAAATGTTAATTAGAATGGTGTCTTGGATTATTTTTACTAGTTAATTTCAAGACTAATATGTCATTACTTGGTGTGGAAAGGTCTATGATATTAAAACCTAAGGATTGTCTAATCCAAATAACAAGGCCTCCAGAGGGGCGACCTTTTAAACCTTTACAGGCTGGTTTATAATAATTAAGGTAGCCAACCCGGTAAATAGCATCAGTTGACCAACTTTCCTGTAACATGATTACATCGTGTAGTTCCACAAAAGACCCCCAATCAGCCTCAGACATTTTCCCTTTTAGTCCCGCAATATTCCATGATAAGACCGTGAGGGTATGTGATGGTATCTTTGGCGAGTTAACAACTAAATCCACATTTTCCCCAAGGATCAAGGGTATCGGAGTGTAATTTGAGGAATTACCCCTGCCTATCCCCCCCTGGATACTTTCTCTGTACTCTGGTACAGTCCCTTCCGTGATAGATATAGGATTGTTGGGAGAACAACTCGCAGCAACTCCGGCCAACCCAAATACCAGAGGCTCATTTTCAAGTCAGTCCACACCTACCAGACCAGATAAGGCTGCAAACCGGTTCGAAAGGTGGGGCTGAAACAGTGGATACATAGATGTTTCGAAGTGAAATCTTCCTCTGGATCTTTCCCTTCTGATGTGATGGAACGGTGTTTGGGCGCTATTGGAATATAGTGCGGGGTAAAAATAATGCAGAGATAGAGTCTGTACATCCCCAACTCTACCAAATCTTGCTTCCCTACTGATGTATTCAACAACCCATGGCTCCCTAAAACTGATTACTACACAATCCCCCTCGAGATCTTTTTTGCTGTAACCTACCCAGTCCACCCTCCTAACACTAAGAATTTCAATATTCGAGTTTGGGGGGAGTGGGCGATTTTTATTCAGCCAGAATGTTACCTTGTTGTAAAGATCCTTGTGTGTTTCTCTCTTACCATCTCCAAGGGGAGCCACACCAGTTAGAATGATGGTGTAAGGCAGTGACTCAGGGGGGAGGTTTACACATCGTTTATTTGGGACAGATTTAATCCTGGGCTGTGTGCTTTGGTCATGATGACTGGTGGGGATTGGGATTGAATGTTTCTTGGCCGGAGGAAGCGTTGTAACCTTTTGCAGGGGTGTACTCTCAATGATAGGTGTTTTCTTTATGACAGGAACGGGTTTTTGTTGTGGTACTTTTATGATGGATGGTGCTGTTTTCAAATTGTTACCCCCAACTTTATTGTTCGCATTGGTGGTCTTCAGAAGAGTCGGGGCGGATGGGGCCATACCTTTAGAGGCTAAGGTAGCATAGATTTTGTTAGTTGTCACTATATTGTCTTTTACCAGCGTATCTAAGGAGTCCATTTTTTTATTTAATAATCTGGTCCTTTCAAATAGCGGTAAAAGTAATGATTTGATTAACAACTCTATTTTAGCCAAAAATATTCCTTCAACAATGTTAACTGTGGTGTTATGTTCCTCAGGTTGAACCACAGCCATAGAATTGAGTGACTGTGTAGGAGAAATAATAGTAGATCCCGAACCCTCAATGGGTGTCCCTGAATCATGCGAATCAACCCTTTTACGTTTCCCAGGATTGTAAATGGGTGAGTGATGCGAATGGTTAGAAGAGTTCGCTCGCTCAATACTTAGTATAAGATTTGGGGAGTCTGAGAGACCTGTTACCTCACCAGACAGGTCATGATAAATAGTCCCACCATTCACTACGTTATCATGGACCGTGTCATATACACTTTCTTTACTAACCCCCTCTAAATCCAATGTTTGAATCGCAGAAGCAGATACTGTCACTGAATCTACATTAACATCAGGGCTATCTTTGGTCAGTAGTGAAAGAGGGACAGGAGAGACAGCCTCATTAATTTTACCGAGTGAAGATCGCTTGCCTGTAATTAGGTCAAGCGAAAGGCGTTTTTCGGCAAGAGCTATCTCCTTCTCCAAAATAGTGGTGGTGCGTTTAAAAAATTGGTCAATCGTACCGGTAAATGAGCCATTGGTGGTGGAAACCTGGACTTGTCTTTCTTTACCTGACCGTAAGGTCATTTTTTAGCCGTACACAAACTGAACTTACACTAAGCGCAAGATGCAAACGACAATCTTCAATCAATCAATCCAGATAGATTCTACCAACGATAAAGCCACTAAAATAACATTAGCCTGGCAATACAATGAAAAACCATCCACTGGTAAATACCAAGTACAGCAGAGAGTATGGGAAGAAAATATTTGGGGGATGGCCCGGCCCGGCCTCTACCGGCCCCGGACGGCCACAGACGGTCCCGCCCTTGTCCCGGGCTTCTCCCGGACCGCTCCCGCGCAGCGGGTTTGCTAAGGCCTTTAAATACCTATCAGTGTTATGGGCGTGGGGGCGTGGCCGGCAGGGAGAGCAGCCCAGCTGTTGGCAATGGGGCACGCAGGGGCTCCTGGTCCACGGAGTCCCTGCTCCGTGCTCGCAGCCCTGCCGGTTCGGTGGTAATGCCCTGAGTCAGCAGCCCCTTGTCCGAACCACGCTGGCGAGGTAAGAAGTTCGATCCCAAAGTCAATCCCAGAGGCAGGAGGGCTTCCGTTAAGGTGGCTAGCAGCAGTCCAGTGCAGCTTTCTGAAAATGAGAGTCCCGTTTGAGCGCGGGAGATCCTGCTTGTTAAGCTCCGTGGGCGGGGGGCGTGGCCGGCAGAGAGAGCAGCCCAGCTGTTGGCAATGGGGCACGCAGGGGCTCCTGGTCCACGGAGTCCCTGGTCCGTGCTCGCAGCCCTGCCGGTCCGGTGGTAATGCCCTGAGTCAGCAGCCCCTTGTCCGAACCACGCTGCGGGACCCGCGTAGCGGGTCCGGCGAGGTAAGAAGTTCGATCCCAAAGTCAATCCCAGAGGCAGGAGGGCTTCCGTTAAGGTGGCTAGCAGCAGTCCAGTGCAGCTTTCTGAAAATGAGAGTCCCGTTTGAGCGCGGGAGATCCTGCTTGTTAAGCTCCGTGGGCGGGGGCGTGGCCGGCAGGGAGAGCAGCCCAGCTGTTGGCAATGGGGCACGCAGGGGCTCCTGGTCCACGGAGTCCCTGCTCCGTGCTCGCAGCCCTGCCGGTCCGGTGGTAATGCCCTGAGTCAGCAGCCCCTTGTCCGAACCACGCTGCGGGACCCGCGTAGCGGGTCCGGCGAGGTAAGAAGTTCGATCCAAAAGTCAATCCCAGAGGCAGGAGGGCTTCCGTTAAGGTGGCTAGCAGCAGTCCAGTGCAGCTTTCTGAAAATGAGAGTCCCATGTATCTATGAAGTGAAAGATTGATAATCGATTTTAGGGTAGCAATCTGAAAAGAAAAAAAAAGCAGAAAACACTTAGCTGGGATGTTTGGTTGATTTAGTAAATTCCTAATTCCAGAGTCTTTGAATGGGGGTTTATATGAAAGAAAGATAAATGTAAGCTGAACTGACAACTTGGACAGCAGAAATTTTTGTTGAGGTCCATGCTCAGATTATCTAAAGACTGTGTCTTACCTACCCTTTGGAGCACATCATGAAACAGAGCGAGTCCCTGGCAACAGGGAAGAACCAGGCACAGACAGGTGAGAAACAGACTTGCCTTTGGCATGGCACAGCAAAGCTATTGCATGTGGATGAGCTATTTGTTTAAGAAGACTAAGATAAAAGGACGCGGCAAGCTAAGCAAGACAGAGGAACACTAGAGCGCGATCTGAGCAAAAAAAAGAAAGGTGGGCATAGGATAAGAAGGAACTGAGGCTCAGCAACTCCTCTTGTGCTGGAAAGCTCCCCTTCTGATACAGGTACTTAGAAATAAAATCTACTTAAAAAATTTAAAACAATAAGTAAAATAAAACTATAACATTATTTTGAAAACTGCATTCATAACATAGTCATGTCACAATAGCTTCAATCAGAACGCTTCTAGGAGACAGGCAGCTCCAAAATATAACCAATGGAATAAAGAGGCATCACAATGATCAGAGGAACGTGAGGCAGCCGTCTCTGAGAGGCGCTCAATGAGGTCAGGCAGCCTAGGTTAGTACAGAGAAAACCCGGTTGGTGAATCAGTTTAAGATTAGGCTCGCACTCGATTTCTGATAAAAGCATTACAAAGTGTCTGCTGCCGTCAACAATAACATTTCTTTGGTCGAACGAAAATGAGATCGGAAAAGTTAAATGTGACGTGTGTTGATGGTTTGAACTTTAAAGATGTAAAATAATCCCTCCGGCGCAGCAATGGAAGAATAATGCACCAAACAATCAATAGCATGTAGCTTGAGAATAATCCTTCTCTGAAGCCTAGTGCGTGCACATTTTTATGGTCTTGCTTGTTAGCACATCGGTCACCTGACAATTATGTAAGGATAACTAGATAGGGGCTTTGGATACGCTCACGTTGGGAGACAGGAGTACATGTTTTGATGGGCAGAAGCTGAATGCTTTAAAAAAAAGTGTTTGTCCTCCACATAGCTGTGATCATTTTGGTTATCCAGCAGCCTATGCCTGAACTTGTCATGAGCAGGCATATGACATTGGAATGCCATTAAAGTGTCTTAGATAATTACATACTCTATGTTTTTTTCCTCTGAAAACAGCATAGATGGGAAGAAGACAGTAATTAACCTATATAGATTTTTAGTTCTAGCTTGGCAGTGCAACTATCACCTGACCTTTTAACCTACACCAATAATATTCTACAGTTCTTTGCTTCCACACAAATACACACCTATCCCCATGCTATTTACTTTGAATGCTTCACAGTACCATAAAACATTCCTTTAAAGTGAGACCATAACACATTCCTTTAAGTGAGACCATACTTTTTCTAATGGCTGATTTCTAGTTCTACCGCTCAACACTTTTACTTACCGCTTCGGAATTTGAAGTGGGCGGGACAGCACGCGGTCTCTCAGTCCTGCTCACATTTAAGCAGCATGAGAGCGTGGTCTAGTGTTAGAGGCACTCTTATGGTTTGACACCACGTGATGACCTTTAACTACCATCATTTAAATTGGCTTTTGGTGGGTTATTTTAACCTACCCTGAATGTACGATGTCCTGCATATGACTTTTTCCCTTGAAGGTTTCTTTCATGTAATCTTGCAGTCTTGAAGTGGGAGCTGTCACAGAGTAGAACAACCTTGCCAGGAACAGAATGTGTGAGATGTGCATTTAAAAGCATGAGAGAGAGAGAGGTGTAAAATTTACTTTTTGGTCTCGAAGTGCAGTGTTTTGAGCAGTGGTGTACAAATGTGCATTGTGTTGTACATTGGGAAGTAATACAAAGTTTTACTATTGGCTTTGACATGGCCTCATGTCATCCTGAATTCTGACTGTGTCTTGCTTGAGCTTTTTGCATGCACAAAGTGCTCAAGTTGTTTGGGTTATTCACGTTCCAGGTTGATTTGTTTTTGGAGAAGAGGTTGTTGAATGTACCGTCGGAGAAGCTTTGTTAAGATAAAGGCTGGAACATGTGAGAATGTAGAGGGAACGTGAGAACTCCTTTGACCCTGGAATACTTGCATGGAAGGTAGCCAATTCCAGGAAGTTTCCTTGGAGCAGAAGGAAATACTCTCGAACCTTCTAGTGTGGTTGAGACTATAAAGCTGAGGGTTGTTGACTTAGAAACCGGGATCATTTGAGCCTGAAGGATGGACGCATCTTCAGTGCAGGCATCTGGTTGCTGATTCTCCTGGTTTCGGCTGCAAGTCCCCCAGTCTGGAGAGGGTCAGGATGAAGATTGCACCAGGTTAAGTATTTGATTTTTGATTAGTGCCACTGTGATGTGTGGCCAGTGGCTATAGTCAGTTGAGGTGTTTTCTTTGTGATGTGTGAGTAAGTCAGAGTGCACATCCTAAGTAATAATTTGATGTATTTAATGTGTGTATATATATATATATATATATATATATATATATATATATATTTATTTCTGATTTCTTGCAGGACATCCATTATTATATGCATGTGCATTTTATTCATATTCATGCATTTAACTGTTGCATTTACCAATTGTGTTATTATTGCTTGTATATATATATATATCTCTATATATATTTTCCTGTTGTTCATTTGACATCTGGGAAAGCCTTTCTGTTAGAGAGCATTGCATAAATAAAACCCCAAAAGAGAGTCTTTGATGTGTAAAACCCCTTTCTAGGTGGGCTGAGGAGCCTGGGATCCCGCACCTACGCGCCTGAGTGGTACTATACCTGGCAGATATTGGTAGCCATCAGCAACCCCAGTACACGGCCTATCCCTGCTGATGAGGGGTAATACTCCGAAACACGTGTCCAGGGATGGCGAAGACAGCGAAGATAGCAGAAGATCGAAAGATGATGCATCGCGAACACTTTACTACATTGACCAGAGTCCTTAGGGGCGACACCGCCGGTGTGTGAGTAGTGTGCGACCCCACCCCCATTTGTAACTTTAAAGCTCCCGTGAGCAGTGGGCTGACGAGCCTGGGATCCCGCACCTACGCCCCTGAGTGGTACTATACCTGGCAGATATTGGCAGCCATCGGCAACCCCAGTACACGGCCTATCCCTGCTAATGAGGGGTAATACCCCGAAACACGTGTCCAGGGATGGCGAAGACAGCGAAGATAGCAGAAGATCGAAAGATGATGCATCGCGAACACTTTACTACATTGACCAGAGTCCTTAGGGGCGACACCGCCGGTGTGTGAGTAGTGTGCGACCCCACCCCCATTTGTAACTTTAAAGCTCCCGTGAGCAGTGGGCTGACGAGCCTGGGATCCCGCACCTACGCGCCTGAGTGGTACTGGCAGATATTGGCAGCCATCGGCAACCCCAGTACACGGCCTATCCCTGCTGATGAGGGGTAATACCCCAAAACACGTGTCCAGGGATGGCGAAGACAGCGAAGATAGCAGAAGATCGAAAGATGATGCATCGCGAACACTTTACTACATTGACCAGAGTCCTTATGGGCGACACCGCCGGTGTGTGAGTAGTGTGCGACCCCACCCCCATTTGTAACTTTAAAGCTCCCGTGAGCAGTGGGCTCACGAGCCTGGGATCCCGCACCTACGCGCCTGAGTGGTACTATACCTGGCAGATATTGGCAGCCATCGGCAACCCCAGTACACTGCCTATCCCTGCTGATGAGGGGTAATACCCCGAAACACGTGTCCAGGGATGGCGAAGACAGCGAAGATAGCAGAAGATCGAAAGATGATGCATCGCGAACACTTTACTACATTGACCAGAGTCCTTAGGGGCGACACCGCCGGTGTGTGAGTAGTGTGCGACCCCACCCCCATTTGTAACCTTTCTAGGTGTTGTTGTGTTATATGCATCTTGCTTCGTCGTTTTTGTGCCACCGTGTGGGAGTGGTATTTTGGGAGGGCAAAGCAAGAAACATGGAAATGCAGCAAACAGTGAGGAGCAAATCTGCCTGCATCGCTTTTGAAAACATTTTAAATCTGTTTCTAAATGTTTGAAAATTGTGGTCGGAATTGAATTTGATATCGATGAATTTAAAAACACTTGTTAAGCGCACAGGCTTCTGTTGGGGGGACTTTGAAGATGGCTGTGTTATTCAATCTCATTCATACTGCACTTTGCATTTTATTTTTTCTAATGGTGGTGGTCTAATTCTACTGCCTGACACTTTTACTTCCCGCTCCAGTGTTTGGAGTTGGAAGGGCAAAACACGTACTCTCGCTCCTGTTTACATTTAAGCAGCATAAGAGTGTGTGGGTGCACTGCTAGCGCACTGAAAGCACACCAAAGGCAAGCCTGTCTGCACCTGTCTGTGCCCGAACAGCACCCCGGGCCAGATCCCCTGGTCAATTTGCTGCACGCCATAGTACGTACTTTAGGTACTATAAGGAAGAACTGCTGACCCTTAATACCATAGGTAAGAGCTTACATGATGCCGCAATTTACCTCAGCTTTGTCTTGAGGCGTGATAGGTCTAGCTGCAATCATGGCTGTTTTACTCTTAATAATGAGCTCACTGCCCCTAATTGCTTACCCAACACACTATATGAGGATGCTCTTTATCCTGACAGGAAAGCTGTAATGGGCAGGCATCTATGTATGCTTGTCAATGCCCATTCCATGGCTAAAATAAATTTGAATTGGCTGAGGTTATTGATAATCATCAGACTAAGATAGTATTTAATTACTGAGAACTGGACCGACCAGGCTTCAGGGCCAGATTTAGTAGTAGCTGTTTCAGCAGGATATTCCTTATTTAGACTAGACAGTCGACACAAAAGCGGAGGAGGCCTGGGGGTCATCTACCACACCCTGCTGGAGATGAGATCTGAACCAATCACAACACTAAAATGTGAAACACTTATGTTTAAACACTTAATATCTGAAAATAGTACTTGTAATTGCATTCTACTTTACCGGCCCGCGACCCAGAGCCAAATTTTTGCAGTCTTTAAGTGCTCTTCTACAAACCTGCTCCAATTTATCAAGTCTTGTGATTCTAGGGGACTTTAATTTCCATTTGGAAACCCTCACAGATAGAGACACCAAACCTTTAACTGTTGCACAAATGGTTCCTATCGTATCCCACCCGGCTAGTCATATCCTTGATGGCATTTTCACTAATAACCCCACACTTTCATTCACCTCTATCCTACCTCTGACACGGTCATACCACAAGGTAGTTCTTTTCACTATGAAAGTGCCAGATGAGACTACACTAAAAAACAAAACTGCAAGCACATCTAAAACCCGACCCTGGCACAAAATCAAGTGTAATAAACTGACATTAGGCCTATTAAACCCCCTCTCCCAATCTGGATGATCATATAGACGTGGCAGCTGCTAATTACTCTGCCTGGATTGACAAAGCAATTGAGCAATGTTAGACCTGGCTTTTTCAGCGGGTTTATTCCTAGACTTTTTGCTTTTTGGCCTCCTGTTTCTGACCGGTTTTTGTTGGTTTTATGACTGTGGGCACTTTACCACTGATGATCAATGCTGAAGTGCATATGCTCTCCCTGTAAATTATCGTTATGGATTGGTGTTGGCATGATTTGCTGATTTGATTTACTAGTCAGTCCCTAGTACAGTGCACTGTGTGTGCCCGTGGCCTGTAAATCAAATGCTGCTAGTGGGGTGTAGCACTGATTGTGCCACCCACATAAGCAGCCTGTAAACGTAACTCTGTTCTGCCATCGCAAAGCCTGTGAGCAGTCTAGTACTGCCATGTCGACTTGGCAAGTAACCATCCCTTTTCTTACATGTTAGTCACTCCTAAGGAAGGCCCACGCTATCCCTGTGGGCAGGGTGCAGTGTATGTGGAAGGTAGGACATGCCCTGGTGCGTGTGGATTGTCCTGATAGTGAAAAACAAAATTGGCAGTATTTCACTATTGCAAGGCTACTTGTTCCTATAGGATAGAATGGGGAGTTTGTTTATAACATCTTATAAACATAACTACCCCTGGGAACAAGGTCGGAAAATAAAGTTTAGTATGCCTAAGCTCAGAATGTTAAAATGCATCTTTTAGTGAGGACGAATTTTACATTCTGTGTTTGAAAATACCCATCTTAGAAAGTAGGTATTTTCTTGCTTAGCCATCCAGTGTACCTCTACTAGGTTTGTGTATTGCATGTCTGGTGTTTGGATGGCAGGGGCTGGGAAGGAGCTTTGGCTCCAGAGAGCCTGATGAGTCAGGGCTGGGCTGAATAGACCTGGGCTGCATTTACAATAGGGGGTGGCGATTTCCTTTCACCTGAATGGGCCTGGTCTGCCAAAGACAATGCTGTCTCAACCTCCTGCCAGGAAGCTGCACCAGAGAGGACAGAACCGGTTTTGGCCACATACAGGCTCTCTGCCACAGAGAACAAAGGATGTATTAGTATAAATATTGGGGCCCAGGCCCCAGAACTTTAGATCCTTTCTGGGAATCAAGAGGAAACTTTGCCAAGGAGAAGAGCTGGAGAAGCTGAGGAGGAATACTGCCCCTGTGCTGTTTGCTGTCTGGGCCTGCAGTGGCTTCTTGCTGCCAAGGAAAGGAGAAAAGGTTTTGCTGTCTGCTGTGTCCCCAGCTTGAGGAAAATCTCCAAGGGCTTGAAACTAAGCTTGCCGCCTGTTCTGAAGTCTGAGGGACCACCAGCTCCCATGAACTTCCTTGCTGGGAGTTCTGACCAGCAAAGAGGTGCCTGCTGTTGTTTTGGACCTCTAGAGACTGCTTTCTACTGGGAGCTGGAAAATCAACGCAACACCGAGAAGCATGACTAATCCATACCTGTTTCCGACGCATCGCCGAAGAAACCGTCGCAGCGCCTGCTGTGGTTCGAGAAATCGCCGCCTGCCGCATTGAGTGCAACGATCTCCGAAGTCCGAGATCACTGCACAGATTCTAACGCAAACCCTGCTGTGCGGCTACAAGAATCCACGCATCGTCCCGGATCATCGCATCGCATCAAGGCACCCAGTCTGTCGCATTGTTGGGGGACGCAGTAAGAAACCGACGCATCACCTCCCCACGTAGTAGAAACCAACGCATCACCTCCTCTCCGGTAAGGAACTGACGCATCACCTCCCCCAGAGCAAGGAACCAATGCATCACCTTCCTTGAGTGTAAGGAACAGACGCATCACCTTCCCTGCGGCCCGATTTGCTTGTTTGTGTGAAAAGTTTGCATCTGCAATTTGCTTTCAACTGAACTATTTCTACCATCTGAAAGTCATATTTTCATTACTGTATTGTGGATTTTTGTTTTTGGTCTTGTTTTAGTTTAAATAAAGATTACTTCTTTTTCTAAACTGGTGTGGTGTCCATTTGTAGTGTTTTCACTGTATTAGTGTATGTGATCACAAATGCTTTACACAGTGCCTCTGAGATAAGCCTGTCAGCTCGTGCCTAGCTACCAAGGTGTGAGCAGGGGTTATTTTAGAAATGTATCCCCCTTACCCGGACTAAGATGAAGGGTCCCTACTTGGAAAAAGGTAACTATCTCTGCCAACTAGAGACCCCCATTTCCAACAAGCAACTACTGTCGTTTAAAAAGGTACAAAAAAATCAGAGATAAACCATTCTGCCCTTGTTACTCTGCTAAACTACAATTACAAAAACAAAAAAAGAACAAATATGTAGGTAAACCTACAGCTCACAAGTGAGAGACCAATACAAGCAATGCATCAAAGAGTACAAAGTCTTGATCATGTCTGAAAAATTGCATTATTTTTCTGGCAAAATCAATAATGCTAAAAACTCAACCAGAGAGCTTTTTAATACAGTTAACTTCTTAACCAGCATCAGTAATAAAAATACCTCCGGTCATAATCTGTGATAAGCTGGCTGACTACTTCCAGCAGAAGATAGATGAGGTGTATAACCAATTTACTTTAAATTAAGAAGGGATTGCAGCTGAACCCCTGCCACATGACTCTAGCTCTTCCCAAGAACATCTTACTGAAATTTCCTCTCTGTCAATTGAGCAGGTAACCAAGCTAATTGAAGTCACTAAATCTGGGGTGCCCAATGACCCGTGGCCGTCTAAAATGCTGCACTTGGTCCCCAAGACAATTGATATACATCTTACTTTCATGCAAACTGGAAAAAGGCCTAGATCAAACCTTGAATAAAGAAACACTCAGTAAACCCTCTTGTAGTTAGTAGTTATCGCCTACTCTCACGACTTCCGTTCCCTGACAAAATAGCTGAGAAAACCATCAATGCAGAATTGTCTTCTTTCTTTGCTGCAAACCATTTGCTTGATTCATCTCAGCAAGGTTTCAGAGGCTGTCCCAGCTTGGATTCAGCACTGATTATAGCTACTGTGGAAAAGTTTCAGGGATAATGGACAATGGTGGCAAACTGTCCTCATTCATTTAGAATTGTCGACAGTTTTCAATACCCTCAATCATAAAGTACTGCTGTCCTGCCTGGAGAGTCCTGGAATCAGTCCTCCGCCCTGATTACCCTAGGATCCTTCCTAGCAGGACGAGAGCAAGAAGTTACTCTTGGCAATTTTGTCTCCAAGCCATTTTCTCTTTCATGTGAGATACCTCAGGGCTCGGCAGAAGCACCACTTTGTTTAATGTATATGTTACCCCTCTAGCTAAGCTTATACGCTCCTTTGGGTTTTCTATCGTGTCATACGCTGAAGACACCCAGATAGTGGTCTTTATTTCCACTGACATGCTTGAGGTAGCCACTCAGTTCAGTTCAGTAAATCTTTATTTCGATGATTAAAAACCATCATAAAAATACATTTTACAAAAATCCATTTATATTTCTGAACTTCATAAGAAACAAAATGTATACAATTATAAAAACATGGTATTATATACATCATTGCTTAGCCTCTTGTAGTTCTTAATCTTACTGCTACTTTAAAAAAATTCATAACAGAGCATAAAGTGCGCATATCATTTGCTCTTTGTAGGAATAGTGCAGTTTTAGCGTGACAACATGTTTCCTCTTTTAAAATATCCACCAAAAATCTACGTCGGGGAGTCCGATAAAATGAACACAAAAGTACAAAATGAAGGCTGTCCTGCGGAGACCTATTGTCGCAGCCGCAGGCACCCTTCTGCTCAATTGTTACAGTAAAACCAGATGGGTAAGATAAAATATTGGGTAACAAATTGAGCCTAAAACGACACATTAAAAACCTATCCTGCTGATTGTACATCAAGAATAGATAGGGTTCCATGCCCTCCCCATTAGTTACTAGACAATGAGCCGCTACTGATCTCTTTAATAAATCAGAGCCTGATCTATCAGATATGAATTTTTCTAGCAGCAGTTTTTTTATTCGGGATGTGCAAGAGATGGAAATTGCAGTCGGGTTGCTGAAGAGGTTATGCTGATCTATGTTCTCTAACATACCCTTGACATAGTTTAGCCAAGGGATTTGCACCCCCTTATCCCTTTGTAGGCAATCCCCAACAATTACCCTGCTTAATTCTGCCTCAGGGTTTACCCAGATTCTGAGCAATGCCATAATGGGCCTCATCTTCACCTGGTCTATAATGTATGGTTGTCCCAAGTTCGGTGTGTGCGATTTCTGCTGGGGTGTTCTGTGGGATCTTTAAGATCCTGCGGAGGAATTTATCTTCCTCCAGCTGTACGTATTTTGCATCCCTAAAACCCCAGACCTCTGCTCCATACAGGGCCTTTGCAATACTTATGGAGCCAAACAGGCTCATCACTTGTTCTGGTGACCAACGGCCCAGCCTGCGAGCAAAGTTTAATATCGCACCGTTTGAGGAAACCAGCTTTGTACAGCGTTCCTCAATCAGGGAACTAAACTTTGTTTCCCCATCAAATAGGAGGCCCAGGTAAGGGAAAGTGCTTACAGTTTCCAATGTATGGGTCCCTATTTTAAACACAAATTTCCTGGAGGGCCTTTTACCTGCTACCATCACAAAGGACTTGCTCAGGTTCATGGACAGATCTAAATTGTCCATGAACTTTAAAAATCCATCAACAAGATGTTGTAAACTACGTGCTGTTCATGCAAGCAGAACCGCGCCATCTGCGTACAACAGTACCGGAATCTGATGCGTTCCTGCTTTGGGGCAGTCTACATTCAGGGCAATCAGGGTTTTCTCCAGATCATTAATGTACAGAGAGAACAAAAAGGGAGCGAGGATACACCCTTGCCTCACTCCGCTGGTGCACGAAAAGGGATCGGTAGTCCCCCCTCCGTGCTAAAGCGGACCCTGGCAGTGGTGTTCCAATGTAATTCTCTGAGGATATTTATAAGTCCTGGGTCAATTCCCAGGTTGTTCATCATAACTCACAGTTTGTTCCTATTTACATTGTCAAAGGCCGCAGCCAAATCCATATATCCCATGTAAATAGTTCCATTACTTGCTTTCGTGTACTTAGCAACTAATAAATATAAATTTAGACACTGATCGCTAGTTGATTTACCCGATCTGACGCCATACTGAGTATCTGCTATGGTATAGTGCTCTTCCGTCCAGGCCATAAGACGATTTGGTACCACCCGGCCAAGGATTTTAGCTGAGACATCAATCAACGATATTGGTCTATAGCATTGAGGGTTGTCCCTTCTCCCCTTCTTGAAAATAGGGACAATTAGTGCAGTAGACCAAGATCGAGGGAGCCCTGATTTAATAGCCGCATTTAGAACTCTCGTCATGATTGGTGCCCATAAATCCACATTACTTAAGTAAAGATCTGGCGGGGTACCATCGGGCCCTGGAGCTTTATTTCGAGACAATCCTTGAATAGCCTTGATTGTATCTGTAAGTGAGAAATCGATTTCCATACTCCGTGTCCCATCCCAACCCTCTTCCGGCATTGTGTCATGGGTATGATTGTAGAGACCCTCAAAGTGAGTCACCCATTGTACAGGGAGTATATTGGTGCTAATCACTGGGGCACTACTATCCTGAAAACAAGGCCTATTTATAATTTTCCAGAATTCCGTAGAATCCCTGTTCTCCCCTGCCTCCCTTAGGTCAGCCCAGACTTCCGCTTGCAGCGTAGCCTTTCTTCGTTTTACCATGGTTTTATATTTCTGTCTGCAGAGGGCCACTTTTAGTTTGTCCCTGGTATTAGCTTTGAGGCTCGATTTTAGGTCTCTTAGTGCTCGAGAGCAATTGGTGTCGAACCATCTTGGTTGTGTGACGTTCCTTCTGGTGCCTTTTGTCTTCAGTAATTCGTCCACCAATTTAGTTAACAGCCCAAACACCGTAACCAACTCACATCCCTCTATAGTAGGTTCTAGGCAATCTTCAATCAGCTTTTTGCCTTTTACTATTAGAGATTTATAGAATTCCGGGGCATTAATTTTCGACCACCTAAGTCGCCTCCCCTGATCAGTTGGCCTCAGCTCAGTATCAGATTGTTTGCTCCTTTTAGGGCGGCCGCTATATATTAGTTCCAGAACTAAGGGGTTATGGTCACTAAAAGTGCTCCATTCCGTTCTAACCTCTAAAATCCAGTGTTTTGCAAAAGTGGATATCACCATATAATCTATAATTGAGGAACATCCTCTTCCTTTAAATGTTGGAGTAAGATTACCTTCTATACCCGGGACAGCCAGGTCAATTGTATGCGTTAGGGCATGAGTGTCTAGTAGTTTAGATAGTGTTATTCCCTCCTTGTTGTGTTCAAAATGTGGCCCGCTCTTAGTAGGACAGGTCGACCAATCTGCAGTTACTGGGAGCAGATTTGAGCATAGATGGCAATTTAGATCGCCCATTACCAAGACAATTGGTTCTGCCCCTCCTTTCCTTTGTTCAGCCTCTTGGTTAAGTCTGCAGTCTAATTCCTGAAGTATCGCGTTGTATCCATTTACAGGCTCTGAGTTATAGATGTTAAATAACAATAACCTCAACCCTTGCCCTTGAAATGTCACCGCCTGGAGAGTGTGTGATGTCCAGGAGGGTAGTGTCCAAGTTCCTTCTAGATTAAGGTCAGCATACAATGCTAACCCTCCCTTTGCCCTTCCCGATATACTTTCTTGAGCTGGCACGGAAAAACATTTGTAGCCCTCTATTTGGTAAGGGGAACAATCGACCGCCCAGGTCTCCTGAAAAGCTAATATGTGGAACCCACGTAGGTGATTTCTCCAATCTGCATTTTCTAATTTCCCAGCAAGGCCTGCTATATTCCAGGACATTATGTTCATCCCTCCCCCATGTCCTTTTCCAACATTTGTGCCCTGTATATATGACACGGGTTCATCCCTCCTCATTAACATGACCCCTTGTTCTCCCCCATCTTGCTTTACTAGGAATTCTACGAGCCCCTTCGCCTGGTAGTTTCCCAGATCTACCTGGGCAATAGGTTCATGGCCCACCTTTTTAACCATCATCTCTTGAGAATTCCCTAATTTTGATAGTCAATCATTTTCGTCCAGGGACAATAGGGGACTGAATCTATTTGTCCACTGTGGGAAACCCCGGCTTAGTGTGGGCGGGCCTACCTGCTCATAGTTCCTTGCCCAGTTTGTGTCTGGTGCCCTACCCTTTCTACCATACATATGACTTGGGGTGTGTGTGACACGTTTTCTTGGGTAAAAATACCCTAGTGGTAATGATGTTATAGTGCTAGTCTCATTCCTATTACGGTTACCCAGTATGTATTCCACTAAATTGGTGTCCCTAAAGTTCGCAATGATGCAGTTCCCTGCAATATCTTTCCTCCTACTACCTATCCAATTTGCCCTCCTCACATGGAGGATCTCCCCGCCTTCCTCACATTGCAGGGGCCTGTGTATATTCAGCCAGTTAATTATCTTGTTTTTTTAATTCCGTGTGTGACTCTTTCTGCCCCGCCCTGAGTTCTGGTACCCCGGCAAAAACAACAACGTAAGGGCATACTTCAGGGGCGTAAATTTATATTTGGTAGGGGGTAGTTTATTCTATCAATTGGTTCCTGGCCTGTCTGATGTGTTTCTGCCACTCTATAAATTGAGGGGTTTCCTACTTGTGTTGGCGGCATAGTTGTCTGCTGTTGAACCTTATCTATATTCTTATTCCCACCCTTTTGTATGTTTGTCACCCCCACCTGAGCTGGAAGTTTGGGGGGTACATGGACTTGTGCGATGGTACATTGCTCATTGCTAACACAGTTGTTATTAATAGGAGTTTGCTGGGCTGAAAGATTCGCTGATGGAGTGTGGTTTGCAGTTAGGTTGATATTTGTAGAGCCCTTTGTCTTGCCCTGCTTGTTCAATTCATTTACGATTTTATCTAATCTACTGACTCGTGGTTTTATTTGGCTTACGATAAAGACTTCTAGGTGTTTTTGGAGGTCTGCTATTACATCATCCATCCATCCTGGTGGACCTGAATGGCGTGGCGGTTCTACTACCATGACCTCATCCTCTATCTCTTTTGACCTGTGCACAACGGTGCTTGGTTTCACTTTCCTGAGTTACATCATCCATCCATCCTGGTGGACCTGAATGGCGTGGCGGTTCTACTACCATGACCTCATCCTCTATCTCTTTTGACCTGTGCACAACGGTGCTTGGTTTCACTTTCCTGGGTTGAGCCTTCCTAGTCCCCCCTCTTTTAGTATTGTTGCCTGACGCCCCATTTTCAGCCCTAGTTGTAATTACCACAGCATCTCCAACCGGCTGGGCGCAAGGGACGCTTTCATTCGAGATTTCTAGGGTGTCAGTTTGGGAAACCTCCGATGTAATGGTTTCCGTAGCTTGTGTAGGTGTCGATGGAGTAGTTATTGGTGTGATGGATAAGCACCAATCTCCCCAGAGACCGCCCCAATAACTTTCCTCAGCATTAAATCAATCACAGTAGGTGGCGCTTTGTGTGATAATATGGGGATAGGCTCAGACCCTAATGTGCTAGATATGAGGGGTGTCTGTGCTTTTCCCCTAGCAGAGCTCGTTTTCGCTTTACTGGCCAAAGTAATGAGACGTGAGACGTGCAGGGGTTCTTAATATCTCCTACCTCTTGCTAGGCTATCTCCGGGTTTAGTAGATGGATCCTCCCACCTCTGCCAAAGTGTTACACAGAGTTACCCCCCTTCCCACCTTCTCACACAGATTTGTAATCCGCTAGTCCGTAGCCCCTTGTCCAAGGCTGATATCCTATGACTGTTGGGGTATTGTGTTAAATAGAGTCTGCCGAATACAAAGTACCTGTTGGTTGGGCCAAGGGGGGTGGCCCAGCCCAGCCACTTCTGGCCACTGATGGCCACAGATGGTCCCGCCCTTGTCCCGGGCTTCTCCCGGCGTCGCCCGCGCACGTCCCGCGACGCGGGAGGACCAGCTCTCCTTTAGGCGCCTCCGGGCGCGGAAGTGGGCGTCGTCAGCCGTCCCCCGACAAGCGGGGCACGCTGGGAGTTGTAGTCTCCCCTGTCTCCACGCTCGGCGGCCGCGAGAAATCAGCGGCGGCGGTGGAGGAGAAGCGGGATGTCAGCAGCCCCTGGTAAGCGGACCTGCAAGCAGTTCAGGTAAATGATGGTGGTTAGCCCCAAGCAGCGTGTGAGAGCCCCCGCTCCCCAGCAGGAGCAGCTCTCCTTTAGCCGCCTCCGGGCGCGGAAGTGGGCGTCGTCAGCCCTCCCCCGACAAGCAGGGCACGCTGGGAGTTGTAGTCTTCCCTGTCTCCATGCTCGGCGGCCGCGAGAAATCAGCGGCGGCGGTGGAGGAGAAGCGCGATGTCAGCAGCCCCTGGTAAGCGGACCTGCAAGCAGTTCAGGCAAATGATGGTGGTTAGCTCCAAGCAGCGTGTGAGAGCCCCCGCTCCCCAGCAGGAGCAGCTCTCCTTTAGGCGCCTCCGGGCGCGGAAGTGGGCGTCGTCAGCCGTCCCCCGACAAGCAGGGCACGCTGGGAGTTGTAGTCTCCCCTGTCTCCACGCTCGGCGGCCGCGAGAAATCAGCGGCGGCGGTGGAGGGGAAGCGCGATGTCAGCAGCCCCTGGTAAGCGGACCTGCAAGCAGTTCAGGCAGATGATGGTGGTTAGCCCCAAGCAGCGTGTGAGAGCCCCCGCTCCCCAGCAGGAGCAGCTCTCCTTTAGGTGCCTCCGGGCGCGGAAGTGGGCATCGTCAGCCATCCCCCGACAAGCAGGGCACGCTGGGAGTTGTAGTCTCCCCTGTCTCCACACTCGGCGGCCGCGAGAAATCAGCAGCGGCGGTGGAGGAGAAGCGCGATGTCAGCAGCCCCTGGTAAGCGGACCTGCAAGCAGTTCAGGCAAATGATGGTGGTTAGCCCCAAGCAGCGTGTGAGAGCCCCCGCTCCCCAGCAGGAGCAGCTCTCCTTTAGGCGCCTCCGGGCACTCGTTTCTGCAACTGTATGCAGGGGGTGGAAAATGGATGAACAATACCTGTCTTAAGCTGAACTCGGGGAAGACAGAGGTCCTTTAATTTGGCTGTGACACTTAATTTTGGTCCCCCATGTAGTTGCCGCTGGATCTAAGAAACATGCCTTGTCTGGTCAGGAAAGCTGAAAATCACAGAGTCTATTTCGATGACAGGCTGACCTTCGTATTACACATCAGTCATGTCCCCTCAACATGCTTCTATTTGTTTGAAAATCTGAAGAAAATGTTCCTCTTCATCCATTTTGAACTCAGAAAAATGTTAATTGTTGCCCTCTTACTATCTAGAATCGATTACTGTAATGCTCTATATACGGGCCTATAACAGCAACTGCTGTACAAACAGCAATTTTTCAAAATGCCACTGGCCGGCTGCGATTAGGTATTCTGAAATTTCAGTCAGCCTCGCTGGCAATTGCAGACTTACATTGGCTACTGGGGTAGAAGCGTGTTACATTTAAGGCTCTCTGTGGGCCCCAAAAAGCATTAAAGGACGCTGGACTAGAGAATTTAAACTCAAGGTTCTGCTGGTATGTTTCCAACAGAACACTGCTCTGCCTTCTCCAAAAACATAAGGGTCCAGAGGATCAAAAGAAGGGAGGGCTTCCTAATGTCTACTGGAAAAGTGTGAAATAAGCTACCCGTGCATTTAAAGACACAGTCTAACCGGTTATTCTTCAGGAAAGAGCTTAAAACCTGTCTTTTTGCTAATTAACCAGTCTAAGTGTTGTTGCTTCTGACAGTTCGCTAGCGCCAAGATACCTCTGGGCATTTGTGCGCTCTAAAAAACTAAACTTTAACTTATTTGCCTTACCAACTCTTCTTTAAAAGAGTAGCTCAGATTTAAGAGATTACTACACTGGCACACCATACCTAAAAACGCATGCCAATCCGATCTTTCGAGACGGCTGATCCTCAACTGCTGTTTTTACTGGGTTCTTCAAAGTGCATGGCACAAACTTTTAATAAAAATTATTTGTTAGAATGCCACTATCATCTACTGTGTGTGCTTGATAACTGTTTTCTATTGACTACAGCAGCGGTTCTTAACCTCAAGGGACGTCTGGGGGTCCACAACACCTACTCAGGTGCTTAGAAAATAAAATATTAATAAAGAATATATAAATAAATAAAAGCAATGTAAAACTGAACACTTTAAAACGTCCTGTAAATGTGAAGGCATTTGAAATTGGAGCATAAACATTGATTACGTGGGGGTCCACGTTAGTCGAAAGGTTAGGAACCACTGGACTTATAGACTAAAATGTTACAAATATTTCAATATGCTGTTAACTTTTAAATGGCGTGTACATGGAATGCTTGATTGGATCCTATCAATGCTCCTCTATAAGGGAAAGTCAATTCTCAGACAGCAGCTGGAAAACTCTACCTCGATGTCATTAATCATGGCTGGGCCTGTGATTTACGGTTTGACGGCTGATGCAAGAAGAGTATACAGTGTATGAAAGAACCTATCATTTTCAGTGGGTTTGGTTCTTAATTAACATACTGGGTGGCTCCCTGCCTTTTCACGGATTGTCATACTGTGCAGTAAATATGTACCCATCATCATCATCAGAGGTAGGGCAGTGCGTTCGATTTCACTGAATGTATACGAGGAATGATCATATGGGACTAAACCTTCTCTTAGGTTAGAGTACATAGGGATTAGCCACAGCGCGTCACCGAGCCACACTGCACAAATACAAAAGATACATGAATGTATTTCAACTTTTAAAGTATTTTGAAATATTTGTATTTGATACGTCTAGGACAGTTATCAATATACGATGTATAGTTACCATCGCAAATCTCGCACAGAACACAGTCATCGTAACACTTCCATCCATGCAAACAAGAGGAGGTCTTCATTGTGAATGATGTTGGGCAGGAAGAGAACCACTTGCAAGGTAGGTGTCCAACCGCTTCAGCCTATAAAACAGCTGGGAGGCCGAGTAGTGAACTCAGAACAGTATATTTGCATGTGTGATTACGCTTACTTTAAGGGTTTTACAATATGGACTTGAAAAAGCCTGCCTGCCCTTTTCGCACTTCCCACAACGCACCCTATTTACAGGATTGTAGGCGCACAGCTACTGAAACTGGGAGACTGCGGATGTTAACACGTTCCTCTTGACTGGCAGGTACACGATCCTAAGCAGTAAACTGCACAGTGATCGCATCCAGACTACACAGGGCGCTGGGGGATAAAACATACCGCTATGAAACAGATCACTGTTTGGAAATTAATTCCCCTGGAAAAAAAATAAACCGCTTGCATTTACGACCGCAGTCCGGCACCAGCGATAACACCTTTGAGTACAGCAAGATTGGAGGGGCCTAGTAACATCTGAAAACACCCTCCATATATAGACAGCCACACTCGTCGTAAGTCACAAACATACATTTTACTGGGTTCGTTGAGCATATACTAGAACCATGGCGGTCGCTTTCAATAACTAACTAAACATTATACATGCATAAATGGAATGATCAACCTCTTTATATAATAACAAAACAACATTTCTTTGACAAACGGGAACAACGTTTCTTAAAATTAGCATACACAAGCATTTTCTAAGCATCAACGAGATGTAAGTGCGGAACATTAAAATAATACGCTGTATTTAAATAGTAGGGCCAAGCCGTCTGATTGCATGAACACCATGCTAAGGGCACAGTTTGAAATAGATTTTATTCCACAAACACTGTCAAGAAAGAATTTTAGAGATGCATATTGTTTTGTTTAACAAAATAATAGCTAAAGTAATTTTGAATAGGTTTTTGCAAATTTTTACACTATTTCACAAGTTATGCTTCTCTGCTGCACTTCTTTATGAATTGATTACTGGAGAATTATCGTCATTGAAAATATATGTCAATTAGTGACTTAATCTACTGATTATCGGTTTATATTGTTTCAGTGGCATTACGCAAAATGATGGACCCTCCGCAGAATATTACGAAGAGGGGTCCCTGAGTCTCCACTATCTTAGTTATTCTTAGGCCTTGAATCGAATGCCCCCCCCCCTTGAGGGGTTTGGGGGCGTCGGGGTGAAGGGTAGCCCCAACCCCCTCCCCCCACTGCAGAGGCCTGCGTTACACCCGATTGCTTTATGGTGTAAGTGCTGAAGGAAAGTAGCACAGCTGGAGCACGTAGGTGTCCGGTTTCAAAACAAAGTGCGTAATAATCAGATTTAGGTACATTTGGGAATAGAAGCTTTTCCCATGTTCATTGTAAACCACAACCTCTGCACAGCAGCAAGTTTGAGTAAAACCCCGATTCCCCACTTTAATGGGGCTGGGAGCTCATGACCCCATAGTAAATTGAAGGGAATTTTCACTTCAGATGGAACATTGAGGTGCGAGTCAAAAGCGGGCTGTTGCGGCCTACGTTGGCATTGTACCATTCCCCAAAGGAATGTTCAGGGATTATGCTAAAGTACAAGTAAAAGTACACTCTATAATACTTGTCCGAACTCTTGTAAAGAGTCAGTAGTAGGCACAAAGTGAGGCCTGCTCTAATATTGCACCCTCGATTTGGTTGTAAGTGCTGACTGGTATCAGGCATACAGTCTCTGAGCACTGTAAAATATTCTACTGGTGAACGTTTTGAGAAACGGAGAAACAGAGTACCAGAGGTGTGCATGACTCAGGGAGCCCAAGGTGCATCATCTTCAAATGCACGTGTTTCCGAAACTAACAGACACAATTCTGAATACCTTTGTAACTATACAAGAGGCCCTTCAACTCCAGGACATTCTTTTTGAATACCAAAACAATCTCACTTAGTAGTAGGACAGACCAAGTCCTCTATAAATGAGCTCCAGAAGCATACTAGATCATTAAAGAAACATATAATAAAGAATATGGTATTTGGATTACAGGGTGAAGAACTCGGAAAGCTGGTCTAAAAGGAACATTATCAGAGTTGTGGGGCTACCTGAAAAAAGTGAGGGATGCGATATGACTGATATCTGGAACAATGGATCACTCAGAAGATGGGTTAAGGTGGCCTCTCAAACCTCTAAGCTGTAGAACTTGCACAGAGTGCCCAGAAGATATCCTCTTCCTGGAGCACCGCTGAAGACGGTGGTGGCCAGAATACTAAACTATCAAGGCCGGATTGGCCAGTGGGCCGGCAGGGTGGAGGCCGGTTTTGGGCCCCTGGGGGGCTGTTTTTGTTACAGGGCCATTTTTGCATCATAGCTGCAATATCGGCCCTGTAACAAAATTGGCCGAAACCAGCCCTGGCAAACAGCTCAGCTGGACCCCCCCAGGGGGCCGGCCGAGCACTTTGCCAGGGCCGGTTTTGGCTCCCAGTCCATTCCTGTAAACGATACGGACCAAGACTAAAGGCTGAAGAAGGTTTGTGAAGCTGTACATTCAATGTCGATAACTGCAAGTTTCTTGTGTTTCCGGATTACACGAATACTGTCTCACAACCAGAGGTCATCTCTGCGTGTGGTAAAGCACTTGATGAGAGAATTAGGTCTAAGTTAAGTGCTTCTTTTTCCTGCGAAACTGAAAATACTAGGAGCTGGATATAGGTCCAGTGGCTCGTGCTCCTGAAAAAGTAGAATTGTCGCTAAAGAGAGTCACAGTTCTTAAAATGGTAGAAGAAAGAGGGAGGAAGTGTCGTTCTTATAAAGGAGAAAAATTATTATTTGAGAATGCACTCCTTCCCTTATAAAGATTTGTCTTCAAATTTTATGTTGTCCGTTAGTGCGTGCGAAACAGGGGCTGTGTACTGTCCCAAAACACAGCCTATGTAATCAAATTGACCTGGGGCACTTGTGTGCGCCCCACCTGTCGCACTGCTAATGTGGGAAAGCTTTCCTCTTTATGTCCATTTCTTCCAGCATTATCCAATGTAATCATGTAACAACCAAGGTAATTGATGTTTCTAGACATTTTTCGAATTTCATTGAAAAACACTGCAGAGACAGCATCCTTTCACCTTCCATCTTTATTTTAGCGTTTTCCGGTGTTTTTTCTGAGTGTCAGTCGAGGCATTTTCACAGCAACATAATCAATCAACGGTGAAACACTTTGAGGTGGCTCATCATGTTATATTCCCAATGCATTTCGAGCCTCAGGGGCTCTTCATCAGGGGTTTCTGCAAGAATAAAAGACCAATTCAACCCAGTGTGCCCTGCTAACCTTCGCTTTTAAATCGCAGTCATGATCAAACAATCGAGCAACACTCACCTAGTGCCTAAACCTGCTACCCCACCCGCAATCCAACATGCCATGATTTCCTTAAAAATGAACCCACCAAGTAATACAACATGCAGTCCCCTCCCTCCCCTTTCAAACTCCACGTGCCCTCTAACACTAAACTCTGGACATAAAGAGTGAAGCTTTAGCACATTAGCAGTGCGACAGGTGGGACGCACACAAGTGCCCCAGGTCATTTTGTTCTTATAAAGGAATCATTGAGACCTTTACTTGATGCCCTCATACACCCCCAAAGGATGTCATGCTTCATCATGGGGTGGTGCTCCTCGTCAGGCCAGCGCTGCAATGCCCTTAGGGTCCCCTGAAGGGTCACTTTGTTGGAGATTTTTTTAGTGATCTAGCCGTTAGGTGTGTGCGGGTCTGAGGGCAAGGTGAATGAAGTGTGAATGTTAAAAGGTGAGTAGAGGGAAGCAAAGGTAGATTAATTTAATGAAAAAGATCCCTCTCACATCGTTAAAAGACCAAAAGGTTGTGTGCTGCTCGAGGTTAATTATGACCCTCAGTAGCTAGACTAGTGCAGAGTTTGTTTAAAACGGGGAAAAGGGCGACATGTTTTGCACTGTGGTTTGGTCTCAGGAGGAGATCCTTCACGCTTCTTCAGGACCAAGGGGAAGTGAACTAAGTCGTGGGGTTGTGCGGTGGTATAGTTGAGCATAGTAGTGCCAGTAAATGGACCAGTGTAGTTGTCCTATTTATTTAGTTTGGGCATAGTGTCCATAAGTCATGGCAGAGGTATTGGTTGTTGCAATAGTTGCTACGGTGAAGACAGGCCCTGGGGGAAAGATGGCGGCTGCTCATTAGCAGCTGTAGCAGGAGTGCAGTGAGGACGCAGCGGACCGGAGCTCCGATGATCTAAAAGTCACCCGGGACCCAGCGCACTCGTTAATGCTGAACAGGTTTTTGTCCGCCCGAGAAATAAGTGATGCAGTCTGCCCCCTCATGCTGCGGGTCAACTAAACAGCTATTACACGTACTGGCGACTGTCCTTACCGCTTTGTTGCAGAAGGGGGGACAGCTCAACGCGGCTAGGTGGTGGAGGCGGAGCGAACGCCGTAAGCTTCTACAGCTGAGGGACGCCGCAGCAGCAGCCACACGGAGATCGGTGTGCAGGCGCGGAATCGGAGAGACGAAAAAGCAGCTCCCGCCCAAGAAGTACGGCGAGTGTTGTATATCGGAGGAAAAGCTTGACTGCCTAGAAGTAATGGCTCCTAAACCTAACCTTGCTGGTAAACCGCTGGGCAATAAGAAAAAGCACCACATACCCAGAGAGGAAGATACAGCTGAATCCGCAACAGTGCATACACCTCCACCTGATGAGCGTTCAGGAAGAAGCAGCAACAACAGCAACAGGCTGGCGCACGAACCCGGCTTGCTACTGCCTCAATAGCTGAACTTTTCGCTAAAGCTGGTAAAGAGAAGGGGGCAGAAGGGGCTGAAGAGACTGGGAAGGATGGCGGGCATCCAGTTAAAATGATGGACGCTATGGTTGGAGCTGATGTTGGGCCCCCAAAGAATTGTTTATCGACTGAAGTGCTCAATACCCTCAATATGCCTCCCATAGATCCGAAAAATAAGGAGAACGAAACTCTCTCAGGTGCAGTAGGATTAAATGAAATTATGCCCAAGGAGATTAATTTAAAGGAGGATCAGACACAGCAAGCAGTAATTCAATCGACCCATGTCGAAGATGAAATCCGGGATGGGGTTGCTCCTAACAGCGAAGCCTTGAGCGGTGGTGGGAAAGCTTCAAGTGAAGCCTTTTATTCAGCATCAGATGGTCAGGAATGGTCTGAAGATGGAGAGCAGGCTCCTCTGACCTAAACTCCGAGAGCGACCCTGAACTAGATCAGCCTGTCACAGCTCTAAAAGCTTCAGGGGCTATAAGTAAGGGGGCGATCTCTATTGCCCAACACGAGCTAAGCTGGGATCACCTTACAGACAAGCCGACACAGGGCAGCCCTGGCTTGGAGCTCGCTCAGATGACACTCTTAGAGACAATACATCAAGAGATCCTCGCTCACAGGGAAGAAACTCGCAAGGAGAATCAAAAAGCTCACTCTGCCATGAAAAAAATGCAGGGAGTTGTTAGGAAACTCTCAAAGGTCTGTACCACTACTGGTGACAGAGTAGCAAACTTGGAAGACAGGATTGTCTCTACAGAAGCTGAAGTCGCAGAGGCTGTCTCTAAAGTCAACTCTTATGATGCTCTAATGATTGACGTCCATTGGAAGCTTGAGGCAATGGAAAACAGGCTACGCAGGAACAATTTGCGAGTACTGGGAATTCCGGAGGGGATTGACGGGTCTGACATTAAGACATATATAATTAAACTATTCACCCAGGCATTCCCCGAGTTGAATGACTGGGACTGGTCATCAGAAATTCAAAGAGTACATCGTACCCCTTTCAAATTGAGAAAGAATACTAAGGAGGGGGATTATCCAAGGGCAGTTTTAATATTCTTCGGGAACTTCATTCTGAGGCAAGCCATTTCATATCTAGCAAGGCCAAAAGCGAAACGGAGTTTCTTCATTCTTCGTAAGGCCTGATTTCTGCCACTCCACGGTGGAAAGGCGCTGGCGGCTGTGGGAAATGATTAAACCTTGTCAGGACAAGAATTTACAGGCTTTTCTTGTAAACCCGGCAATTTGAAACATCATCAATAATGGAAAGACCCTTTTTTTCTCCTCTGAGATCAAAGTGAAAGAATACCTTGATTCCTTATTTAAGTAAAAGGTCGCTATGTAAGCCATATAATTAGGTTCCGTTGAAGCAAGCGGCAGATCTATAGGCCCGGACAGATGCAGATATGATAGAGTATAACTGTACACTGATAATAGCTTTTTTTTTGTTTTCTCTGGGATTTATTTTTGTATACAGGGAATTTAGGTTGTCGTTTCCACTTTGTTAGTAGGTTACTGTATTAGTTTATATTCGTCTTCACTGCCCTCATTGCGCTCCATCATTGCACAGACAAGGTCTGTGCGCCCCACAGCGAGGGGAGAGTAGGGGGGGGTGGATGGGTGGGGTGGTGGTGGTAGTAGGGGGGAGAAGGGGAGGGGGGTGGGATAGGGGAGGGGTGGGGGGGTGGGGGGGAAGGGGAAAAAAGGGAGGTGGTATAGTGTGGGGCAAGACCATGAAGTGATGATTTATACTATGTGGAAGGATCTGATTGTTAAGTTTAAAATAATATACAATGATAAACATTAGGATCTGTACTATAAATGCAGGAGGTTTGAATGACTGGAGAAAAAGACAGAGATTGGCATAGATGGTTAAACATGAAAAAATAGATATACTCTGCGTCCAGGAGACCCATCTTCCATGGGCTAAACGCAGGCAACTCTTTTTGAACGGCTTTGAATTAGCTGTGTGTACAACTCAGACATCTATAATCAGGGGTGTCGCTATTTTAGTTCGAAAATCTTTGGGAAAAATAAAGAAAGTAAAAGCAGATAGCAACGGGTGATGGGCAGTAGCTGAACTAGAACTAGACTTCACGTTATGTGCAATTTACGGTTCAAATTTTGATGAGTCTGATATTTTTGATTTTTTGGAAATAGAATTAGCTGGGTGGCACACCCCTTTGATAGTAACTGGGGATCTCAATACATCGGCCGATTGGACCGGCCATACACCATATGCAGGCCGTAAGCCTAAGGTCTACCAATCTATACAATCCCTGATGGGGTCGCACGGGCTACAGGATGTTTGGGGGGCCAAATATCCCCAGGATTTTGGCTTTACGTATTTCTCTCACCCCGCTCAGAGATATACAAAGCTAGATTATTTTTTTATTACCTCATCGGAATTATCTAAAGTTGATATTAATAAACTCCCCAGACTGGTCTCAGCTCATAACCCCTTAATTTTATCATACGATTTGGGACATATAGAAAGGAAAAGAAACCCCTGGTCCTTTGAAAAGAAACTGCTTGCTGATACGAGATTTGTGGATCACCTGAAAAAATGGGTAATACAGTTTTTTGATGCAAATAGGTACAGTACTTCCAGGAATATGGTCTGGGAAACTTTTAAGGCGGCCCTGAGGGGCGAAACTATTAGTTGCTCTGCTAGGTTCAGAAGGGAAGATAGGGAAAAGGTTGAGGCTTTAATGCTGAAATTATTGAAAGCTGAAGAACAACATATCATGGATATAGTAGCTGGGTCAGATAGTTCTGAAAGCCAGAATATACTTTTAGTTGTTAAAGCTGCTCTCCAGAAAGATGAAATTTGAAAGCTACAGGGGAATATCAGACCAATAGGGTAAAAAGATATGAGACGGGGGAGCAAGCAGGGAGAGTGCTCGCCCTTCAGTTAGGGCAAGAAAGGGTAAGGAACACCATTGCTCATATCGAGGAGGATGGGGTAGAGTATACAGAAACTAAAGATATCCTTAGAGTATTTGAGAACTATTATCAACGGCTTTATGAGTACGAAATGCCTAGCAAGAAACCTGGTGAGGGAATCCAAGATTCTGGCCCAAAACTTGCTGAATTAATAAAAAAACAACTTGATGAGGATATTACTTCAGGGGAAATTAGCACCGCTCTCCATGAATTAGCCCTAGGGAAAGCCTCAGGACCTGATGGGATTCCCATCGAGGTATATAAAGCTATTGAAGTAGAAATCGCACCACTCTTATTGGACCTCTTCAATGGTGTTATATGCTCTGGTTTGATACCCGACTCTTGGAAGGAGACGAATATTGTAATTTTTCATAAAATGGGGAAGCCAGCGGAAAAGGCAGGATCATATCGCCCTATATCTTTGATAAACTCAGACACCAAACTTTACTCAAAGATTCAGGCGAAAAGGTAGAGCAGGGTCATTGGCGAACTCGTTTCCCCGTGGCAGCATGGATTCATCCCCGGCCGGGATACAACCGATCACATGGGCAGGGCTATGCCCAGGCTGCGACGGGGGGGGTAGATGGCCATGATCCTGCTCGACGCAGAGAAAGCATTCGATCGGGTCGATTGGAGCTTTCTCTGGGGCGTTCTGGAGGTAAGAGGATTCGGGCCTAATATGATTGGAGCTCTTAAGGCAATGTATGCAGAACCAACAGCTAGGGTGACGGCTATGGGTCAGAGATCTGGGGTGATTAACATCAAGAGGGGAAACCGCCAGGGGTGCCCCTGTTCCCCCATCCTTTTCGCCCTGTACATTGACCCTCTTATTCAGAACATCTTAACCTGTCCTGGAATAATTCCAGTGATCTGTAATGGCTTTCCAAATAAAATCTTGGCATATGCTGATGATCTTGCAGTGTTAACAACTGATCCACAACAATCGCTCCCCATCTTGGGGGAAATGGCTAAAGTGTTTGGTAGTGAGTCTGGGTATCTGTTAAACGAATCAAAGACTCAGATTATTTGCTCCAAGAATATTAGTAAAACAGATCATAGATTTGTGGATTCCGCAACCTATTTAGGGGTTAAAATTAACGCCAATGTGGAAAAGATTGTCGCTGAAAACTATTTACCATTAATTAAAAATATAGAATCTGAATTAAAGAGAACAGACGTGCTCCATTTGTCTCTGGTAGGAAGGGTGAATGCATTGAAGATGTCTATGTTTCCTAGAGTGCTGTACCTGTTCCGTGCTATTCCATTACTAATAGAGGACAAAATTATGAAACATCTGGAAGCCACCTTTATTAGATTTGTATGGCAATACGGAAGGGTAAGGCGCTCCATTAATTTAATGTCTCTACCTAGAGAAAGGGGTGGGTTGGCCCTCCCGAATCTAAGACTGTATCACTGGACATGCCTCCTGATTCAAATGTCAATCTTAGTACAGTCTGAACCCGACGACATAGGCCCAGGGCCGGTCGAAGAACGAGAGCTACCTCAGATTTTTAAGATGCTTCTGAGGGATAAGGCATCAGGGCTGCTGCACCGTGAGTTGGAGCGTGGATATTATAAAAAGACTCGGCTAAAGACATTATATGGAGCCTGGCAGGCGTGGAAAGCAATTATGAAATTTTTCAAGGTTCCAAAGTATAATGCATTTGTACAATTGTCTAATTCGTCCCTTATGCCTCAACTGAAAACTGATAGAAACTTACAAGAGTGGAAGAGAATGGGGGTTATGTCTCTGGGAGATATATTGGAAGGGGATAAGATCCTTGGATTTAAGTTATTGCAGGAAAGATTTGGCATCCCAAGTAGTCACTGGCTGTTGTATGGTCAAGTTGTTCATATGATCGGTGCGGTCAGACCTAAGGTCTCATCGAAGGCCGATTTTCCAGTGTTGGAGGCTTTACGTAGTGGATGTAAGAAGATTAAGATCATCTACGAATTCAAGATGATTTAGAGAAGGTAGAGTCAAATTGGGCCTTAAAACTTGATGATCCAGATGTGGACGTGGATCTTTCCCTCCTACTAAATAAAAAGATATTTCGGGCTTCCAATCTCCGAGCACAACATTACAAAACTATTTTTAACCTATACCACACACCTGCTAAATTATATGCATGGGGAATAAGGGAAAATGACAACTGTCCTAGATGTAATGAAAGCCCTGCTGACATAATACATATGTTTTTTTTCTGCAACCGGTTGGATGATGTTAAAAGGGAGATTACGAAATTTCTGGAGGGGCTGCTAGGTCATGCCATCGACCTATCCCCTACACTAATGATCCTCTGTAATGACTCTAATCTGGGCTTAGGAGATGACGAGAGGGCATTAATATTTATATCTGCTGCAGTACTCCGAATCCTAATTTCTGCAGCTTGGAAAGATGCTACTCCCCCGTCTTTTCAGATGTGGATATCCAGATTGTTGGGTATTCATAATATTGAATCAAGTTTATACAAATTTAAAGGTATTAAAAAACGTGAGAAGGGTGAGCGTCTTTGGGCCCCTGTAACAAACTGGAGGGCTTCTAGAATCTGTTAAGTTGAATCGAATGTCTGTCAAAAGTCTTTATCTGTAATTTATTTTTCCTCTCGCTAAACTATTTATTATAGATTCTGTGTAAATATATCAATTTGTATTTTAGACTTGACAATGTTTTTGTAACTACTTGATGAATTTTGTCCTTCCTCTGTACCACTTTCCCAATAAAAAAAAAAAAGAAGACAGGTTCTTAAAACTACCGTACCTCCAAGCTGGCGACTTAGTTCACTTTTAATGATGACAGAGGGATATTTTTCATTACATTGATCTACCTTAGCTTCCCTCTAGTCACCTTTTAACATTCACAATTCATACACCTTGCACTCAGGCTACATCACTAAAAAGATCTCAGACAAAGTAACCTTTCGGGAGACCCGTAGGGCATTGCAGCACCGGCCCAACGATGGAGCACCACCCCATGATGAAGCATGACACCCTTCGGGGTGTGCGAGGGCATCACGTAAAGGTCTCACCGACTTTCCTCCCTCTTTCTTACTTCTATCTTAGGAACTGTGACTCTCTTTAGCGACGCTTGGAAAACCATATACATCAACCCTCCACAGATTTAATCAACATACAAGAGAGTAACTATGAAGGAATTTGAGGATGACGGCTCAACTCGGTGGGTCCCTTCCAAGTGGGAGATATAAGGTCTGAAAGTTTGGACATAAACCTCCCATTCCATTTTATCCTGTGCCCTTGTTTTCTTCCATAACATCACTACTGAATTGTGTTTCATATGCTTCTTGGATTGTATACCACAATGACGGTTTTACTTCAAATTTGCAACAGTATTGTGTTAGGGAGCCATTGTCGCACAGTTAACCATACCACAGATCTAGGTAGATAAATGTTTTGTGTGATTAACACCCTAATATCTCAGAATGACTGCTGCATTTCCTCTATGGTACCGATATTACATTTTTAAAGAAATATTGCAAAAAAAGATACAATAGACCCAAACTTCAAAATATGTGGCGAAATGCATGCACATATATACACATAGTAAAGTTATAGTATCAGGCATAAGTCCCTCTAAGAACATACCCATGTGTAAGTAGAAGCAGCAATATCTACAAAGTGTGATATACAAATGTTTCATGTCTTCATCTTTTACTGTCTCCACGTGTAAAAACGGATTGTAACTGTTCAAGGCCTTTCCTGTCTGTATTTCAGTGGGCCTATTTGTGAGTTTGCCATTGTTTTGTGAGTAACCAGATTTGTACCTTATTTATTAGGAGATTATTTTTAGAATGTTGTTATGCAGTGATGTATTATATTCTATAACTGTCATTCGTTGGACCTTGTAACATTTTCATAATCTTATGCTGACTCTCCCAGTGCATTTTTACAGTGTATTATCTTATAAAAAGGAAGAATTTTGGAGGTGAGCGCTGAATTGCTTTCAAACACCTAGGGCCAGATGTAGGTAGCCAAATACCGGTCGGTAACGGCCAAAAATCGGTAATTTCATCCGTTACCGACCGGTATTTGGACATTGAGATGTAGGGCGTCCAAAAATTCCCTTTTCGGTAAAAATTTCGATTCGGTAGATTTACCGTATCGGAAAATATTCCAAATTGGTAAAAGTACCGAATCGGAAAATTTACCGAATCGGAAAATATACCGAGTCGGTAAATGTTCCGAATCGGTAAAATTACCGAATCGGAAAATATTCCGAGTCGGCAAATGTTCCGAATCGGTAAAATTACCGAATCGGAAAATATTCCGAGTCTGTAAATGTTCCGAATCGGTAAAATTACCGAATCGGAAAATAAGAAATGGAAAAAGTAACACCCTTGAGATGTACGTGACCCATAAAATACCGATTTTGTTGCAAAATCGGTATTTAAGAGTCGGTATTTAACATGGATTGAAAGCAGGTAGTAACCAGGACAAGCCTATAAAATATGGCCCCAAAATTCAAAACTGTAACCAGAATGGCGGCATTCTACGTCATAGCAAGGCGGCTACGACTACAGGCAGCAGGAGAGAGGGAATGGAGAAGGGAGGAGCAGGTCTACAGGCAGAGGATTACACTCTTCCAACTGACAGAGCCAGAGATACTGCATAGATACAGACTGCACCCCCAAACCATCATGGACCTGATCAGGGACCTGCACCCACTCCTGGAACACCCAAAACCAAGGGCCCACGCCAGAGTGTTGTTGCTGCGGTAGGTGGGGTGTCTCAGAGCTGCCTGTCCCGTTTCTTCAGGAAGTTCCTGGATGCCATGATGCAAAGAATGGAGCATTACATCCACTTCCCAGACACTGATGCGGACTTGCTCAGGACCAAGACTGACTTTTTCCTCATGGCAAATTCCCCACACGTGATTGGCTGCATTGATGGCACCCACATCCCAATATGCCCAATATGCCCACCTGCTGCCACTGAGCACATATACAGGAACAGGAAGTCATCACACACAATAAATGTACAAGTAATCTGTGATGCCAAGTACATGATCACAGATATAGTGGCCAGGTACCCAGGAAGCACCCACGACTCCTACATCTTCCAAAACAGTGGGATCTACACCCGCCTGACAGTGGGGGAATTCGGGGAAGGATACCTGCTAGGTAAATTACTGTGTGACACTCCCTTGATAGATGATGCAGACGTATGTTAATGTGTGCCTGTGAATAATGTTTTTCTCCTTTCACATTAGGGGATAGTGCATATGCACTCCGTTCCTTCGTCCTGACACCCTACCTCAACCCCACGACCCCCCGCCAGAGACGATACAATGTGGCACATAAATCCACCCGGAACATCGTGGAGCGCACCTTTGGCCTCCTGAAGAGCCGGTTCCGCTGCCTCCACAAAAGTGGGGGGGGCACGGCAGTACTCACCAATAATATGCTGTAAGATCATTGCAACCTGTGCAATGTTGCACAACCTCGCAGCTAAGAAGGGCACAGAGGTGGAATTAGAGGACTATGAAGACCATGACGATGAGCAGGCACTACCAGCAGCCAACACAGTAGGAGTACCAACACCCACAGACGGAAGACAGAGACGGGCAGAGATCACACACAACTACTTTTGAGTAAGTATAGAGACAAAGCACGTGTTGTAATGCAATGCACGTAGTTTATTTGGCACTACGTCAAATGTCTGAAGACACAATTGTAACATCCTAAGTGTGCCTAGCACAACTGGGTGGACTGGGGTTACCTCACCCTCACATGTCCGACCGAATTTGGCAGCCTCACTGCTTGCGCCCATGCACTGCACTGCGTGATGCCGGAGGTTGGCTTAGTTCTATGTCTGCTGTGCCAGCGCCGGTACTCTGGTGTCTGCTGCTCCTCCGTATTTCAGGGATAGGGGTGCTGCTCCTGCTACTGGTGTTGTCTGTGTCCCCTAAAACTTCAGCTCCTGTGGTGGCTGACTGGTTTGTCAGCAGCACTTCCATTGCTGTAGTGACTCTCCCCATCCCCCTCGTGAGATCAGTACAGCAGTGCACCAGCCCCTCCTGCATCGCAACTGAACGGCGACACAGCAGTGAAGTCGTAGTTGCAAGACGGTGCATGCCCCTTGTCTGCTGTTGCATGCAATGCCTCTCCCTGCGCCTTTGGGCGCGGTCCTCATGTAGTTCCTCACAAAGTGACATCACACACTGTGACATGTCCCCGACTCCATCGGCCATGTCCCTCATGCTGTCCGCCATTGATGTTATCCCCTTGTTCATGTTATCGAAGTTTTTGTTCATATGGCGCATTTGTCTGTGCACTGCACTAATAGCTTTTGCCTGCAGGCGCTGCACCTTGACCATTGTGGTCTCAAGGCCACGGAAGACACCCTCATCATGGCCACTCACGCTTGCCTCCCGGACCCTACGACGTCTTGTTCCTCTGGATAGAGTGACAGGAGTGGATGGAAGACCTGCTGCATTTCCTGCTATTGACTCAATTGGGTCCTCACCCTCCCTTTCCTCATCGGAGGATGTTTGTAAGATCCTTAGCGGGGGAACGTCATGCCTCCTGGGCCTGCAGATGTCTGACACCTCTGTGTCTGCTGGTGTGGCAAGTTGTTGTGACTCATGTTGTGGTGAGTCAAGGAGCAGAGGAGATGCTTCAAGTTGCATGGTGGCTGCCTCTGGTGTGGCAGCTGCTTGTGTGCAGGGTGCTGTAGGTGTTGCAGTGCTGGGCCCTGCATCCCTGCCTTCTTCCTCACTCCTCTCCCTTTGGGGATGTGTCTTCTCCCTCTCCTGCATTGACTTGCGCAAAGTCTCTCCTGTGGACAGATATGGACAGTGTCTTAGTGGTGCTTTCACCATGTAATTGACTATTAAATCACATTATATTTGCACTATTTCCTGCTCCTCTCCTGTCTCTAATTGTATTGTGTGGCATGCCTGACATTATTTCATGTTGACTGCTCTGATGTGTATTTTTATGACTACCACTCCCATAATGCATTGCAGGTGGATACTGAGGCCTGTACTGGTGTTCCTCAACACACAGCCACATTGGGGGAGGGAGACAGGCAAGGGGTGAGGAATGATGGACATGTCCCTTACCTTTCTTTGATGCAGCTCGGGCTGAGCTGTCTGCATCACCAATCCCCACAACGCACTCTGGCTCCAGTGTGGACTCCACAAGCTCTTCCAGATCCGTGAGAGCAGGTGCCCTGTTCTTTCCTCCACCTGGAGCATTGGCCTCTTTACTTCTTGCTGCCAATTTCTTTTTGATAATAATCCTTAGCTCATACCATCTCTTCTAGAGATCGTCCACTTCCCTGGTTGTCACTCCTATTGCGTTCACTTTTGTTTGGATCCCCAGCCAGGTGTTCCTCTTCACAGCCTCTGCTACCTGCAGAGACTGCTTTCCAAATATCTTGGAGTAGTGCTTTACCACCTCCTCCACCAGCACCTAAAGTTCACCTGTGCTGAACTTCATCTTCCTCTTCCTCTCTGCACCTTCCCTCTGGGTGTCTTGGGAATCCATTTGTTAGTCCTGCACAGCTCAGCTTCACAACAGCCTCTCACTGTGTAACTGCTCTCCTGTGTGATCAGGTACTCTGCGCCTGCATAGGTGTGGCCACTTCCTGGTTGTGGGGTGGGGTGGATGCACATGATTGGTAGATTGCTCTGTTGGTTGGCTGAGGGGCGGGGTGGAGGCACGTGATTGGTTGATACATTAACTGCCTGCTATTTTGTATCCCCGACTCTGTATTTACCGAATCGGTAAATACCGATTCGGTAAATCCTATTCATTCCTATGGGCATCCAGGCCCATAGGATTGAATGTGAATTGCCAAATCGGTATTTGCCGATTCGGTAAATACCGAATCGGTAATTACCGGGTCGGGGTTTCCGAATTTTACCGATTCGGTATTTTTTACCGATTTTTTTACCTACATCTCATTTCCCTTTTCTAAAATACCGAATCGGTAAAATTCGGTATTTTAGAATCGGTAAAAATGAGTTACCTACATCTGGCCCCTAAAGAGCAGATCCCTGCCGATCAGTCTCATGCATAGGACTTAGAATCATTTTAATATTCTTTGTGAGGCTTCACATTATGCTAGATCTCCTGCCGCATTCTTATCCTAATTTCTTAATCCTTTTTGACTAAATGTGAAACTAACCATATTTTGTCTTCTGAAATGCACTCTATTTTTCCTTAATGCACCTTCATGGAATCTAACTTATATTTTGTCTCAATTAGGTTCATTTAATTTATTATGCTGCCCGTTTTATTGATAATTTTGACTTTGTTAGATGGACATTATCTCATACATTCTTGAGGCTAATCCTGCGATGGCGCTTTACCTTATAACTTATCAGATAATCAGAGTTAGTGTTGACACATATTTATATTTATATGGTTTCCCAAGGGAGTCAGTGCTGCACGAGGATGTGCCATGTGATCACACTTTCTGCACTCGTTATTGTAATAATTTTTTTTCCATTCATACATACCACATCTGTCAGTTTTCTCAATTACATCACACGGTCCAAAATTATATTAGTGTTTCTAGTTTCATTCTGGTTTATACAAGAAATAATTCATGATTTATAATAATTGATTGTCCTTGGACAACTAAAAGAATACACTCATTCTGTTTTTCTTGCAACACAATGTGCCCTTATATGGTGGTTAAAGATACTATTGACTGCTCCCCAGTGTCTTGCATCCAGCAAAAAATTTCATGAGGCATTTTCAATGTACATAATCTCCACTTTCTGTAGATTAAGGTAATACCAAATAAGAATAAATCATGGCAGCTTTTGGTATATCACAGAACGTGGAGATCTTCTCCTGATGTCTCATTGCACAAGAAGGGACTGTCTACTTGTGGACTGCCAAGGCAGATGTTTTCATTTCCCCACAAGTAGGATTTGGATCAGAAGGTCCTCAAATCTATTTTTTTATACAGTCTCATCGCGAGTTGTACCTATTGGCGTTCTCCTAACACTTACAAAAAATTTAACCTGAGGATCAACAGTGGCCTGAACCTGCTAGGGGACAGCAAGAGGAGGAGAGGAGTCTCTCTGAGCCTTTCATCAGACACCACTGGCAGAGAGAGTCCAGAAAAACAGTAATGCTCAATCTTCCAAGATGTCCCAGCCTCCCTGTACGTTTTCCCCCATAGAAAATGTGATTGTCTATGTGGGACCTAAATCTGTTCTTGCCATACCTCGTATGCAAATCTTTTCAGTCAAAGGCATCCTGTGATCCAGATGCGTTTCTTGGTTGTTCCTTTGCGCCCAAAGGCAAGCTTCAGGGCACCTGTGATTGTTTGGTACCAAGGATATACCTAAACTCTACCCCAAAAGGGGTGGGCGATTACAACCACACCAAAGAAATATTCCTTCTCACCTTCTGGCTGCACGTCCATGCCTTCTCTGCAGAGAAGCTGTTGCACAAGATAGCCAGGCAATTTATTTGGGCTGAGTACAAACATTCTGCCCTTCTGGACAAGTATTTGTCACTTACAGTGGTCCAGGTTCTGAAATAACCAGCTGTAGAAGTTCTGCTCCAGCGGCAGCATCCTCCACACGAAAGGAAGGGTTCTCAACGCGAGCAGTAGCAACCATCCGCGACCACCCGCATTGAGAAATTTAGCTGGGAAGTTGTCTAGCATTGGATTTTCCTTGCTCGTGCTTGCCAATTTACCATTGGCGAGTGCAAGCGAGGAAAAAAAACTCTGCTATGCAGACCTTTTTGGAACTCCGCGGAGCGTGGATTGTGCTAAAAACTCTGCAAACTTCAAGAATTGAACAGAGTTTACTGCTCAGGCTTAGTCCAAATGGATGCTGTTTTAGAGGAAGCATGTACGATTACAATAAATTACTGACATTTGCTGTGGATGCATTTTGATACCTCGCAACGCCTGAAGATCAGTCACAGGCCTCTGCAGGTTTGTGAGCCGCCAGAACATTCCATGCTCCTCTCCTGCTCCCAGGGCGCATCTAAGTATAGCCATGCTATTGCTACTGCTGACCAAGTCACCTCTGATGAAACAGACCCAGTGAAGAGTCAACAGCTGGAGGCATCTCTGGCATCAGTGGAGAACCGAAGAGCACCTTTCAGAAGGACTTTTTATTCAGCAGCTACTTCTGCCAGTGCAGTGATGTTTCACTTCAATAGATTCTTTATTTTTCAATCACATCATGCCAGTGAGTGAAACTGCAGATTATTTAAAATAAGTCTGAATTAAATATGGTCTAATAAATTAGATAATATTCAATAAGTATACTAATTGGGAGTGCCCAGAGTGGAATATAATTTTTGCGGCGTGGCAGGCAGAGGTAAGAGCGGCGGGGCACAGGTGGGGTGGGAGAGTCGACAGACGACGGGATAGGTAAAATAAAACCACTTACCTTGCACTCGCCGCGTTGGTTTTATTAATTTTTTTATTTCATTTTACCTATCCCGTCATCTGCTGACTTACTCCATCTCCCACCCCACACCACCTCACCGCTCTTTCCTGTGCCGTACGCACCCGAGTTTTTGTATATTCAATCCTCTACAGCTTTGGCTCTGGGGGAATGGGCCTATGGAGTACATATATATTTTATGGTTTAGGATTTGACTTTAATTTGCATTATGTCAGTTATTGAGTTAACATTTTTGATTTTCAATTAGTTTAGCAAGTGCCCAGCGAAGGTCCAGGAAAATATGAATAATGTTTTTGATAATAGGCCTGGTGATCACTATTCAACATGGAGTCATGGAAGCCATACAAAACGATGTATTTGCAGTATGGAAACATTAAGTTGCATGCACGCATGTAGAAAAAGATTTATGCATGACACATATGTTAAGTGATACAAAAGGAGATGATGGACGGAGCGTTTGAGCAAATCAAACACTCACCCCCAGTCAACTGATCTGGGTTTAATCCATCACCATTCTTTAGCTCACTCAGCCACCCCAATTCAGACATGGCCATATGCATATCAGTCTGACCCTGTGCCTCATGGGAACAGTCCAGCCCGAACTGCCAAGCCATTTCTTCCCTGGACCAGAAACAAGCATCCTGGGACCGGTTTCGGATTCATAATCCTCATCAGCCAGGCTATCTTGAAACCAGTGGCCAAGTGAGCAAGGGACTCATGTCTGAGCATACCCTCCACACTTAGGGCGAACAAAGCGATACAAAAGGGGATGATGGACGGAGCGTTTGAGCAAATCAAAAGGCTATCTTGAATCCAGTGGTCTGAACTGGGGTGGTGTGGAGTGCAAAAAAACGATGGATTTAGGTCCAGATCTCTGTACTTGGGTGAATGTATGACATTGTTCTGCATTCTGTCCATCAACTGTTGGTTTTGCATTTGTCACCTCGAGTGGGATGGGTATGCTCAGACGTGAGTCCCATGCTCTCCACACCACTGGAGTCAAGCTATCCTGGCTGAAGACGGCTGATAGCCAGAAACCGGTCCTAGGATGCTTGATTCCGGTCTAGGAAAGACATGGCTTGGCAGTTCGGGCTGGACTGTTCCCATGGGGCACAAGGTCAAGGCTGATTTGCATATGGCCATGTCTGAACTGGGGTGGTGTGGAGTGCAAAAAAACGATGGTTTTAGGCCCAGATCTCTGTACTGGGGTGAATGTATGACATTGTTCTGCATTCTGTCCATCAACTGTTGGTTTTGCATTTGTCACCCCGAGTGGGATGGTTATGCTCAGACGTGAGTCCCATGCTCTCCACACCACTGGAGTCAAGCTATCTTGGCTGAAGACGGCTGATAGCCAGAAACCGGTCCTAGGATGCTTGATTCCGGTCCAGGAAAGACATGGCTTGGCAGTTCGGGCTGGGCTGTTCCCATGGGGCACAGGGTCAAGGCTGATTTGCATATAGCCATGTCTGAACTGGGGTGGTGTGGAGTGCAAAAAAACAATGGATTTAGGCCCAGATCTCTGTACTGGGGTGAATGTATGACATTGTTCTGCATTCTGTCCATCAACTGTTGGTTTTGCATTTGTCACCCAGAGTAGGATGGGTATGCTCAGACGTGAGTCCCATGCTCTCCACACCACTGGAGCCAAGCTATCCTGGCTCAAGACGGCTGATAGCCAGAAACTGGTCCTAGGATGCTTGATTCTGGTCCAGGAAAGACATGGCTTGGCAGTTCGGGCTGGACTGTTCCCATGGGGCACAGGGTCAAGGCTGATTTGCATATGGCCATGTCTGAACTGGGGTGGTGTGGAGTGCAAAAAAAGATGGATTTAAACCCAGATCTCTGTACTGGGGTGAATGTATGACATTGTTCTGCATTCTGTCCATCAACTGTTGGTTTTACATATGTAAAGTAGCCCTTCCTGCACATTATAGCACTGTAGGAAGGTTGGATCCTTCTGCAAGTTTACCCCCACTTTTTTGCCTGGTGCTATGCTGGTTTTTAACTCTTCTGACTGGGATCCAGCGAATCAGGACCCCAGTCTATCTGTTTTCTCATTAAACTGTTGTGTTATGTACTTCAGTAAACCCCAGATTAGATACTGGGGTACCCTTGTCAGTTCCTAGTATGTGGTACCCATGTACGCAGGACATAGTTACCCCAGAGGTGTCCCATGGGCTGCAGCATGTACCTTGCCACCCATGAGAGACCATTCAAAATGGAACTACAGGCCTGCCATTGCCGCCTGTGTAAGTTGGTGCATGCACCACTTACTGGAGATATAGGTTTACTATATGTAAGGTTCACTGCACTTAAAACCTATAAGTCACCCCATAGCAGACCTTTACATTCCTGAGAGCAGAGTGATTGGTTCTAAGTGAGAGGGTGCCCCTGCATGAGCAGGACACCCCTGCAGCATACAGAGTCCATTCTCCGGGGCTGTCAGTGAAGCAGCCATATACTATATAGAAGGGCATCGCGTAATCACGGGATGACCATCTCAAAAACGTCTGCAACGGAGCCTATCATGTTTGGTATCAAACATGTTGGAATCATACCCCCAGAGGTATGATTCCAAGCCCTGGAAAAGCCCTCTGTTAGGCTCTCAGTGTTCCCAGTACCAGCCTTCTAGTCCCAGACAGCACAAAATGGTTGCTTCCGACCAGAGACACATTTCTGCCCTCCAAGCTCGAGCAGGGAAGGCAGAACACTAGGCATCCTCTCACAGGGAGGTGTGACCACCTCCCAGGCAGGATTTAGTGTATTAGGGCTGGGTGGGTGCGCTTGCCAGCACCTGAAAGTCTACAAGAGAGGCACATTTGGTGTCCCTGTGCATTGTCCAGTGCAAACCAGTCCTGGGAGCCAATGGCTCCCGCTCTGGCGCGAAACTGGAAAAAGGACATGGGAGTAACCTCCCCCTGTCCAGACCCTCCCCTGGGAGAGTCCCTGAAAATTCCCAACCCTTTCCCTAGGGTACTTCAGGGCTTACTTGGTCTTAGGTCCCTAGATTCGTCGTGGGATTGATTCAGAACTGAAACCACTGCACTTCTACTGTCTTGGTACTCTGACTTCTACGGACTTCGTTTGGGCCTAACTTCGTCTCTATTCCAGTCTGCTGCATTGTCTGTGACTGTGCATCATACAGGAACCTTCCAAGGCCTGTGAAGCATTAAGGACAACCAAAGTAATCTCCCTTGGAGTGAAGGAGTCACTCCCCTGCATTTGCAGGCACCGCAACTAGGACAACCTGTTTGCAGATCCTGAGCTAATCCGGACTCCGTGGGTCCTGCAACACAGGTGGTGGTTTTCCCCATCTCCCGAGGCCTGCTTTATACTCTTACCAAGTTTTAGGCCAGTAGCCCTTGTGGGGGTTGCCATAACCGAACCCCAGGGTACTGCGTCCCCTTTGCAGTTATAAAGGCTTGTTGACATCTTTGCAAGAAGCTCTCCAGGCTCCAAGTAGCCCCAACCTCAAGCACCTCCTGTGACCAAAAATCTTCGGCCACACCACATAGTGTGCATCATGACCTGCATCTTTTTGGTGAGCTGCTTGAGGTCCTCTCGCCTTCGGACTGTGGGTCCATTTGAGGGTCACCTTTGTTTCCCATGCGCTCCCCTGATTGCTCGGGGCTTGCCCTGACTCTTCTGCTTGTGGTGAGTCTCCTGTACCTTGCTGGTCCCAACGGTGGACCTTCTTGACTTCCTGCGTGGGCAACATTTGCCAAGGCTTGTTGGTGCTCCTGCTGGACACTGACACCTCAGTACTTGACATCCTTTGAGGGACAGCTCGTATCCGGGTCCTGGTCATCCTCAGCATCGCCTGGTCCTTGCAGCTGCACAGAGTAAGGTCACAGTCAACTTTCCTGAAGCACCCAACATCAGAGGGCATCTGTCTTCCCAGTCCCCTGGTCACCCCTGAGTGACATAGACACTGTTGCCCCTGCTTTCAGGAACTCCTCTTCAAGAATCCATGTTTAGATTTCTAGGGATTTCCTAAAGTCCTCCAATTATGTTTGACTGCTGTTTCCGACACCACTTCACACCTATGCACCAGGCTCCCCTTCCACAGGGTTTCTTCAGGGTCCACTGGGAAGGGTCCCTAATCTTTAAAATTGCACACACTGCACACTCTCTCTGTGGGGTCCCTATCTACTTACCTTGGGTGGTTCTGTGGGTCCCCAGCAAATCTACGTCCTCTTGACACTGTCTTGACTCGAGTTGTGGTTCTTATACCACTTTCTTAGTATATGATTTGCCCCCCCCGGCTCACTGTGTATTAGTGCTATTTACTGTGATTTCTTTGCTTAAATATTGTGTTCTTTGTGTCTATCTCCGTGTAGGAGATACTGTAACGTACTAGATAGAGTTATATAATAAATACATATTTTTATAAATACTTTATTTATTTACTTATGTGTGGTTCTCTTTCATTTAATCTATACTATAAGATTGCCCTCTGGTAAAACAAGCTGCTTTACACTCCTAAGGCTGTTTTCCACAGCTACCACTTGGATAGCGTTCAAAGGTTGTTGGAGACCTCTTACATCACCATAAGGGCTGTCTGGACTGGTAAAAGGTGCCTATTTACATTAGTAGACATTTATTTATTTATGTCATTTGAAAAGCGCCTGAATCACCCCACATGGGGTATCTCCGTGCTGAGAGCGCATACAGGAGAGGCAATGGGGGTTATTTAGAAGAGTGAGCTTTTTAGCTTTATCCGAAAGCTTAGGTAATTGGTGCAGAGGTGTATGTCCAGTGGAAGCTGGTTCCAGAATTGAGGTGCCAGAATGGAGAATGATTTGCCTCCCAATCTGGTTCGCTTGATGAGAGGGGTAAGAAGGAGACCTTTTCCATTGGAGCGGAGAGTGTGCGCTGGTGAGTGTCTGGACAATTTGTTGGCTAAATAGGTGGGACCCAGCTGGTTGAGGCCCTTGAACACTAGGCAGCAGATTTTGAACTGGATTCTTTTACGGATGGGTAACCAGTGCAGCTTGAGAAGCAAGGGCAGTGACGGGGTGCGACGAGGTGCACTGGTCACAAGGCGGGCTGCTGTGTTGTGCACCACCTGTAGGCTGTTGAGAGCTGATTCTTTGGCAGAGATCAGTAGGGCATTGCTGAAGTCTAAGCGACTGAGCACAAGGGCATGGAACAAGGTTTTGCGGGTGGAGGTGGGGAGGAAATGAAAGACTCTGCGAAGCAGGCTAAGTGCGTGGAAGCAGACTCGTTTGGTTGTGGCTATGTGCTCATCGAGATTGAGTTTGCTGTCTAATAGGACTCCAAGGTTTTTGACAACTGGCTTAGGGGATGGTGCCAGGCCCAATTCTTCCGGCCACCAGCTGGGGGACCAGCTGGAGACTGCATCCTTGAAAAGCATTATTTCGGTTTTCCCTGCGTTGAGCTGCTGGAAGTTGCTGCTCATCCATGATGTTATGGTTCTCATGCCTTCTGAGAAAATGCTTCTGATGTTGGGGGTGTCTTTATCAAAGGTGAGGAGGAGCTGTGTGTCATCTGCGTAGGAGATGGGAGTAAACCCGATTTCCCTGAGGAGAGGTGCTAGTGGGGTTACATAAATATTGAATAGCGAGGGGCTAAGGCAAGAGCCCTGCGGTACTCCTTTAGTCACTGTGGTGGTTTTTGATCTGAAGGGTCCGAGGTGCACTGTTTGGGTTCTTCCTTTAAGAAAGTCCCTCAACCAGTCTAAAGCAGTGTCCTGGATGCCTATCGTTTCTAATCCTTCCAACAGAATCTGATGAGAGATAGTGTCGAATGCGGCGGACAAGTCGAGCAGTATAAGAATAACTGCTCGGCCAGCGTCCGCCTGCATACGAATGTCGTCAATCACATTGACCAGGGCCGATTCGGTACTGTATCTGGGGCGGAATCCTGACTGTGCGGGATCAAGACAGTTGGAGGATTCAATAAAAGATGATAAGTGAGTATTGATGTGCTTTTCCAGCAACTTGCTGTACAGGGGGAGGAGTGAGATAGGACGATAGTTGCTATTTTATCGGGAGACAGTTTATTGTTTTTCCTAATGGGCATTATCTGGGCGGCTTTCCATTCCTCGGGGAGCTTACCTACCTTGATTGAGCTGTTTAAAACTGTGCATAGAGGCGCGGCCAGATCAGCTGCCAGTTTTTTGGCTGTTTTGGCTGGTAGCAGGTCTTATGGGGAGCCCGATTTGGCTGAGTTTAGCAGGGATTCTGTGTCGAGGGTTGTGAGAAGGGGAAATGTTTTTAGAGTGCTAAGGCCAGCTTCTCACATGCACTAACAGCTAAATTTACCATATTTAAAAAAAGTGCATTCTGGATTCAGTTATCTGGGTTTAAGATAAAAAAGAGTCAGGATGAAGCCCATTTGGCCATGTCTCCATAATGTTCAGGTTCTAGAAATTCCCCATATGTATAATTTTTATTGAGCTTGACAGGACTTGCTCAAGTTATGCAGTTTTCTAAACACAGTGAAGAATGACTAGAACATTTCTTCCTCCTTTGTTTTTATAAGTCATTAAGGACTTGATTTACAGTTTGGCGAAGAGGGTACTCTATTGCAATGTCGATGGAGCAACCTTTCCACCATACTGCAGTTCACCCGCCTCATTTAGAGTCATGTAGAACTTAAGTATGTCAATGACGGTGACTACTGCATCTCCACCGCTGACTTAATCTTCAGACAACCTGATGGATTAAGGGCCTTTGGAGGTTTGACTTTTTGTCTGTCTGCCCAATTGTGCGTGGGGAGACAAATAGCCAGTTTTTACTTTCAGACACCACTATCCAAAACATGATAGTAAGTGAAACCAAAAACATTTTAATGACCCCATAAGCCATGCGAGTAAACTTTCACAGTGATGGGGTCATTGGTTTTCTTTTTCCAAAAGGAAAATCCTGCATTGAGATTTTGTTTATAAAAATAATAAGAGATATTGAATGTGTGACGTACAGCACTGTGACGCTGACAAAGCCACAGAGCACACTTTGAATAAATTGACAGAAACCGCTATGACAATGTGAGAGATGTCTGCTGGGGCAGCAGACATATCTAAATCCAGAGGACGGTTACTCCATCGCAACGACAAAGTATTTTACTCTGTGCCCCTAAATGCCTGAATTTACTTGCAATACATATTGTTTTTCAGTTCTGCTACAACAGTCCATATCTCTTCACCAGTCTCTAAATGTCGGGACAGTCCTTCAGGCCCACAGTCTAGTGATTTTCAGTCTGGCTACAGCAAGTCCTGTCTCACGTAATAATTTTTGTTACTTTGGACATTATTATTATTTTGGGGATAATTATTCACTTCAAATTCTAGGCAGCATGATTTCTGCATCCCACTCTATTATAGCACTTGAATCAGGTGATCTCTCATTAACTGCTGTATTTTTAATGTCATTCTATGGTATGAAAGTACTGTTTTTTGTGCACTAGTAACATGTTGTACAGCACAGCCCTCAGCTGGGTCAATGTATTACAAATGAACAGATCTGTTGCTTGCAAATCGAAAATGATCAGAAATTAAGTGAATTAAAGCCACACGTCTTTCTTTAGGTTTTAGATTGCACAATTTTGATGCAAAGGCAGTGTTTAACTTCTCTGCAGGAGAGAATGATTATGGTTCTATAAATGTGAGAAACATATCTATATTGCTTTAAACATTGCAATGGCTTTACAAGTAGCATAGCTCACATTCAAAATCAACCACATATATATGGGAGACCCTTGTTGAGTATGGTGTTAAATTTGAATAAAAACTGTTCAGAGAAAGCCAAACTAGTCAATGCCAATTCCAAAACAAATGCCCTACTAAGGACAGCTTTTATCTGTATTAAACCCCTGACACACACCGAACCTACATTAGGAAATTAAGTTGATATTAGTAGAGAACCTAGTACTGTAAACAGGGCTTACTTTACAGAGAGTTGCCTTCATACCACAATATTAGTAAACACTGAAACTTTAATAAGAAATACACCACAGACTATTAAAAAGTATTGACTGACAACAGTGCACACTCTTTGCAAAAGCTGTCATAAAAAACACTATTCGCTAAAAATAACCAAGATCTAAAGGTGCTAAACATTACCTGCACTGTTCATACAATGGTAAAAGTTTACAGATAGTCCATCTTCTGAAGCAAACGTAAATTGGCTAGTACCTGGTGCACACTGTCTTCTATATTAAGTAGAAATGGTCATACTGAGACGATTCTCTTCAATAACTCAAGGCTGCTTACAATACTTAGTATCTAGTATATAGAATCTTTACCCTGCTGGAAACATTTTCTACAGTACAAAAATAATTATGGGAACATAATGAACAAAAGTCTACAGTCACCTGTAAAAAATATTTCTTTGAATACAAAGTTTTATTACGTGTTCAGTATCCTTAAACAGCTATGATGCATTAGGAGGACATGCATTTTCTAAAAACCTACACCCATTGGTTGGACCTAAACTGTACAAAATTAAGTGGAAAAGTAATATGGTAGTTACTTGCCAGAATATAAACTATAAAACAAACGAGCACACTCACTGAATAATGTCATCAGTGATGTCATTTGAGATGTCATGAGTTTTGTCATACATGATGTCACAGAAAATGTCATGAGTGATGTCATCTGTGAGGTCATAAGCAGTGCATGGAGGGGGGGAGCACAAGTAAATTTCTATGTGCACAACGGTAATGTACACTCTGATACATTCACCTAACTATAACGTTACTTTAACCTTTGTTTTTTCAGTGACTTCTAGGTTGTGTTTTTTAAAGTAAATTAATTATTTTTGTGAGAGTATGTATGGTAGAATTAATATAATGTTCTTACATTATTGTAGTAAACGTTTTTTTTATTGTAACAAAACAGGATATGGTTCACAGTTTGCAAACTCTTTGTAAAATGGGTGTGAGTATTAAACAGATAAATATTCAATACAAAGTGGTTATTTACTCAGTTATTGTAACTCTGATATCCAAACAGGTCACCAGAAATCTTTATTTGAGTTGTCATTACTCTCGCAATGTCGGGTGTGTAGAGGGACTGGCTTCTCAGCTGAGATCAATCTCTGTAATGATGGATGTGCATAGTTGGGTGTCTAGAGGGAACTGTCTCTCCTTTCAAACCTCTCTCTCAGATGATGGGTGTGGGAAGAGACTGGCCTCTCCTTTCAGACCTCTCTCTCAAAGGACAGGTATATGGAGCAGGGTGTGTGGAGGGGCTGGCCTCTCTGTTGAGACCTCTCTCTGTTGTGATAGTTGTGCGTAGTAAGGTGTGGGAAGGAAATGCCCTCTCCTTTTAGATCGCTCTCTCTCAGATGACGAGTGTGTGTAGTAGGATGTGTGGAGGGACTGGTCTCTCCGCTGAGGCCTCTCTCTGTACTGAGAAGTGTGCATAGTAGGGTGAGGGGAGGGACTGTGCTCTGATTTCAGATCTCTCTCTCTCTCCCAGATGGCGGGTGTGCATAGTAGGATGCGTAGAACAACTGGTCTCTCCTTTCAGACCTCTCTCTCAGAAGACGGGTGTGCATAGTACAGTGTGGGGAGGGACTGACCTCTCCTTTCAGACTCGCAGGAGCCTCTCGTAACAGTGTGAAGGATCAAGGGAAAAATTGGAATCTCCACCAATTACAGGCCTCCATTTTTGATTTTGTGCTCTCAGGGGACACCTGCAAGACTCTCGCAAGCCCACCTGCCAAAATATATCATCATTATTTACCTTTAATATCCCAAAAAGTACTGAACGGACTTACACAAAATCATAAAAAGTATGATCTGCGGACAAAGAACTGCCTGCCTGCCAAATTTTATGTAAATTCCAGTGGCCTTAACAAATAAATATACTATTAAACACAGAGAATTAAAACATATGTAGCATACGGGGTACTATATCCATGGTCATCACCTAGCCTGAAATTTGATATTTGATTAAAGCCCTAGAGTAGGGGCAGTGGCCTTGATAATATGTTGGTCACGGACAAAACCACAGCATAAACTGTGAATCAAAACAAAAAGTTGGAGAACCTTAATGAAGGAGTCTGCCACAATAGAGCAAAATAAGGAAACTATACTGTATAGGAATAACATTGGCACTCAGTAATCGTAGTACATGGACACTCTAAGATGGCAACCGTTGAACAGCGAAGCAATGTTGATGAAGTTTTTATTGAGGCTCTATTCTTTCTTCTTTTTAAAAAAAAAAGAAATCGGAGGAGCCGGAATCGAAGCATATAACGTAACGTCAGTTTATCGTACGTAAACGACTTGAGCTTAAAAGGAGACGGAACACCGCATTGGGTTGAATCATGAACTGCGGTCGAGACGATACCTATGGGGACGCGCCATTCGTTGGAATAAAAAGGTGAGAAATGGGGGGGTATGTGTGAGTAGCTATGCGTAGCTGGGTCTGTATTTCAGATAGTACCAGAGCTGAAAGCATTACGGTTGAATGGCTCGCCTAAGTGAATAGATGGCTGTATGGGGAAGTAATTAAAAGAGGATTAATACCCTTATAGAGTCTCAGAATAGAGGTATGGGGTAAACAGAAACGTACCAAAGATATATGTACATTGACTGCTTAAGATATGGGGTAACATGGAGCTATTTTGTCACTGTATGCAGCCACAAACAAGGTACCCGACGGTTTAGAAATCACGGGAAAATCCGGATACCCGCGATTGGAATAAAACTTGTGACCAAAGGCGGTGTTATATGTACAGACCAAATGACTTGGATTAAGATCCGGTGTGGTTTTTTCTGAGGTGAGGGGGTTCTTTTCAAAACCCTAAAACGTAATACAAGAGTATTGATGAAAAATCACATTGAGAATAAGACCCAGAGTAAACAGAATCGTAAATATTTTTCAGGGGCAACCATCGAGGAAGTGTATTGAAGCTCCCAAACCAGTACATCTGTGTTAAATGAATATCTGAAATTTAAAGACACATAAGGTATTAGATTATTTATATATTCCTTATGTGGTCAGGCGTTTAAATAGGGAGTGGACTTAAAAGAGTAATGCATGTCCTTTACTACTATAGACGTCACGAAAATCGCCATTGAACCTCAACCATTTGCTAATGCAGCTTGAAACCCTAAAAATGAGTGCAGTTGGCACCGGTGAGTGTCTTATAGATTTGAAGAGGAATCTTAGATAATTATGGTAGAATGTGAGTGTATGTGCACTAAGAGAGGATTGTGTTCCGCAATTGATTTGCCTTGGATGGTTGACGCTCTTATAAATGGAATAATATATGCTAAAGCGGATTGTTAGAAGCGGCTGTCTCTAGTTGGCAGAGGTATACACTTCTGACAAATAGGGACACACCTTTTCTAGTCAGGGCAAGGAGATCACACACTTAGATAACCCCTGCTCACCCCCTTGGTAGCTTGGCAAAGCAGACAGGCTTATCTCAGAGGCAGTGCGTTAAGCATTTATGACCACATACAGTAATAAAGTGAATACACTACAAATGGACACGACACAGTAGTATTATAAAAATATGGATTTTTATATAAGGTTTAGCACAAGACCAAATAGCGACAAAAATATACCACAGTCTTAATAAATACTCTTGGAAGGAAAAATAATAGTTCAAGCACGGTTTCTTCTTAGCACAAAAGTCTTTAGTATCAAAAGCAACTCTTCTTCTCTAAAACACAGTTCTTGGCAACAATGTAACCCACACGGGAGTCACACGACGTCGAGGCAAAGTTAATCCAAAGGTTCGGCGTCGACCGCGAGGAGCGCTACGTCGAGCCCGGAGTCGCACAGACCCCAACAACACAGTACCTTGGAAAAGTGAAGCACTCGATGATCAGCGGCGTCGAGATGTCCGGCGTCGCGTCTTCGGCGTCGATCGGGCCTCGGAGTCGGGGCGATCTGCAGCGGCGTCGACCGAAGTCAGGCGGGAGCAGCGCTCACGGGATGAAGCAGGATACGGCGTCGTCGATGTCGATGTTGCAAGAGTGAGCAGCGCTCACGGCGTCGAGAGGGCTCGAAGTCGATGCGATCAGCGGCGGTGCAGACACGGGGTCACTTGGAGCTGGAGCCGAACTCACTACTCACTGGCGTTGCTGCTGGCGTCGATCGGGCCCGGCGGCCGGCGTCGAGGAAGCGGGACACTGGAGCCGTTACTCACGATGTCGAGCTGGATTCGGCGGCGTCCGTCGGCGTCGAGATTGCTGGATTCTTTCAGAGGTGCTGGATTCACAAATCCCAGCAAATAGCACTTTAAGCAGATGAAGTCCTTTAGCCCTGTGACTTCAACAGGAGACTGGCACTCTTCCAGCCCTTGGAGATTTTCTCAGCAAAGAGTGAGAGTACACACAAAGTTCCTCTCTCCTGGTTCCTTGGCAAAAATAAAGAAGCAATGCAGGATTCCCCCAACAACAGCACTCTGGCAGAAGGGGTAGGCAGTCCTTAGATCAGCAGGCTTCTTGTCCTTGGTTCAGGTTTCCTTGTCAGAAGTGATCTGATTTCTTGGTTCAGGGGTCTTTCTCTTATACCCCTTTTTGGCTTTGATCCCTTTGTCCATGCAGGGGAATTTCCCCCCATCCTGGGTTTGTTGTGGGTGTTGCCAGGCCAGAGCACCTGGCCTATTCACTGGGCAGGGCAGAGTCCTCAGCCGCTCAGCAGGAGCGGAGCCAGCATTGTTACTGGCAGGGGCAGGGCCATCAGCTGCCCGGCAGGAGGCGGGCCAGGGAAGTCCCAGGCAAGCACAGAGTCATCAGTCGCCTGGCAGGGGGGCGGAGCCAACATTGTATCAGGCAGGGCAGGCTATCAAGAGCTACTCTCCCCTACTCTCAATGCAAATGCCCCACTCATCCCACACTGACTCATTCAGACTCTCTGGAGCCACCCAGCTCCTGTCACACACACACCAGAACCAGCAGAGACCGGTAGACAGTTAGACAAGAAAATAGCTACTTTCTAAAAGTGCTATTTTCAAACACAGAGTCCAAAAACCATCCACACAAACGGATGCGTTATTAAACCCTGAGTTCAGGGATACCAAACTCGACATTGCACCATGCTCCCCGAGCCCGCTAGGATTATAACATTAATAATCCTGGCAGCCCATTCTAACTGATGGAGAGCAGGCTACCTTACAATAGTGAAAAACGACTATGGATGTAATTCACTATTAGGACATGCCAACCTTGTCAGGCTTGTCCTACCTTATGCTTACAATGCACCCTGCCCGTGGGCCTACCATAGGGGTGACTAACATGAAGTTAAGGGAAGGTTTAGGGACTGGCAAGTAGGTGTACTTGCGCAGTCCTCGTGACAGTCAGACTGCACGTGGTCTGGCAATGGCAGACCTTCAGACATACTTTTACTAGGCCGCTCTTGCGGGTGGCACAACATGTGCTGCAGGCCCACTAGCTAAAGAACAAAAACAGTTGCAAATGCCACTAGTTTTTCAAATAAGCATCAGTTGAATAAACATACAATTGAAACAATATGTTTGAGAGAAATAAATTCTGTTTGTTTTAATCTTTATGCGTTTTCATTTGAACACTTCTATTTCAAAATAATATTACAATGAATTCATACAAATATTAAAAACCTGGAGTGCACAACCAATATCGTATACAGTGATAACAAACTTGTACAATATTTACAGTGAAATACAATTTACTCAACATTCGTTCTTCACTCATACACCATTCAATCCACTACAAACAAGACAAACTTACGACAAAACATGAATGATTCGAAAAAATTGACTGGATTAACTCTCCAGTGACAAAAAGCCAAATATTTTTAGAAATCTATACACTCTTTCCTAGTTGATGATTAAATTATAAATTTTTAGGCTATTAACAGGGTCTACGCGTTGAGAATCAGCCGGCGTGTGGACGCTGCAGGGGTTTGCAGGCACTTCTCCCCTGCAGCGTCCACACGCCGGCTGATTCTCAACGCGACTGAGCCACGAAGCGCCGAATCGAAAATAGCAACGAAAGGAAAAAGAGAAAAAAGATAGAAAAAAAGAACCGTTTCTCCATACAAGACGCCTGCCTCGTCCTAACAAGACAGGCGAGTCAGGCCAGCCTGCAAGCGCACCCATATACCCCAAATTGGGATCACTAACCTTCCAGCTTGTAGCGTCGAGCGCCAGATTGGTCCTGAAGAGAACTACGCAAGAATGGTAGTTCGAAACGCGTAGACCCTGTTAATAGCCTAAAAATTTATAATTTAATCATCAACTAGGAAAGAGTGTATAGATTTCTAAAAATATTTGGCTTTTTGTCACTGGAGAGTTAATCCAGTCAATTTTTTCGAATCATTCATGTTTTGTCGTAAGTTTGTCTTGTTTGTAGTGGATTGAATGGTGTATGAGTGAAGAACGAATGTTGAGTAAATTGTATTTCACTGTAAATATTGTACAAGTTTGTTATCACTGTATACGATATTGGTTGTGCACTCCAGGTTTTTAATATTTGTATGAATTCATTGTAATATTATTTTGAAATAGAAGTGTTCAAATGAAAACGCATAAAGATTAAAACAAACAGAATTTATTTCTCTCAAACATATTGTTTCAATTGTATGTTTATTCAACTGATGCTTATTTGAAAAACTAGTGGCATTTGCAACTGTTTTTGTTCTTTATCTAATTGTGGCAAGCAATGCCCGTGGGAGCCCAGACCCAGTGGTTTAGTGCAGGCCCACTAGCAGCATTTGTATTTACAAGCCCTGGCACCCCTGGTGCACTCTACTAGGGACTAATAGTAAACCAAATAAGCCAAACATGGAAGTCAATCAATACAGCAATTTCACATAGGGAGCACTTGCACTGTGGCACTGATCAGCAGTGGCGCAGTGCCCAAAGCATATACCAGCAAAAACATCGTAAACAGAAGAGGCAAACAGAAAAAATGGAGGAGAGACTCATGCCAATGATGCCAGGTCTAACACGTGTCCCCTCCAGCTGAAATGTGGGGAGAACTACCCTTACCCTAGGGAGTCCTCATCACTTAAGGCGGAAGAATCTGGACAGACCATCAGCATTGGCGTGATCTGTTCCAGGGCGGTGTTCCACCGTAAAGTCCATCCCCTGTAGGGAAATGGACCACCTCAACAGCTTTGGATTCTCACCCCTCATCTGCATCAACCATCTGAGGGGCCTGTGGTCTGTCTGCACCCGGAAGTGAGTCCCAAACAGGTAGGGTCTCAGCTTTTTCAGTGCCCAGACCACAGCAAATGCTTCTCTTTCTATCGCACTCCACCTCTGTTCCCTGGGAAGTAACCTCCTGCTGATGAAGGCTACAGGTAAGTCTCGGCCCTCTTCATTCACCTGAGCTAGAACAGCCCCCACGCCATGCTCTGAAGCGTCCGTCTGGACAACAAATTCTTTAGAAAAGTCGGGTGCCTGGAGTATGGGTGCTGTGCACATTGCAGTTTTCAGGGTGTCAAAGGCCGTCTGACAGGCGTCAGTCCAGTTCACAAGTCGTGGCTGCTTCCTGGAAGTCAGCGAAGTCAAGGGGTGCACAATGTTACCATAATCCTTGACAAACCTCCTGTAGTAACCCGTGAGACCCAGGAAGGCTCTTACCTGAGTCTGGGTTTTGGGCGGTGCCCATGCCAGGATGGTATCAATCTTGGGTTGCAGGGGGGCCACCTTGCCGCTCCCTACTTGGTGCCCCAAGTACACCACTGAACCCTGCCCAATCTGGCACTTACTGGCCTTGATTGTGAGGCCTGCTCTGCGCAGGGCCAACAACACTTCCTGGAGGTGGCACAAGTGTTCTTCCCAGCTGGCGCTGAACACTGCGATGTCGTCCAGGTAGGCAGCACTGAAATCCTCCAGCCCAGCCAAGACCTGGTTGACCAACCTCTGGAAGGTGGCAGGGGCATTCTTCATCCCGAAGGGCATAACCCGGAACTGGTAGTGCCCATCTGGTGTGGAGAATGCTGACCTCTCTTTTGCCCCATCGGTCAAGGCGATCTGCCAGTACCCAGACGTTAGATCAAACGTACTAAGGTACTGGGCAGCCCCTAACCGATCGATGAGCTCATCAGCTCTGGGGATGGGGTGCGCGTCAGTCTTGGTGACTGAATTGAGTCCTCGGTAATCCACACAGAACCGAAGTTCCGGTGAAGCACCAGGCGCTGCCGCCTTTGGAACCAAGACCACGGGGCTGGCCCAAGGACTGCTAGAGGACTCAACCACCCCTAGGGCAAACATCTTGGAGACCTCCTCCTTGATGTATGCTCTGACCTTGTCAGTCACTCTGTAAGCCTTGTGCTTGACAGGAGTGCTGTCCCCGGTGTCTACATCATGGACACACCACTGAGTAACACCAGGAATCAAGGAGAACAGATCAGGGAATTGCCCCAACAAATGGCGACAATCCTGCTGCTGTTCAGGGGTCAGTGTGTCAGAGAGGACAACACCATCCACTGACCCATCCTGCTCTTTTGCATACAGGAGGTCAGGAAGAGGCTCACTCTCCTCCTCCATTCCAGCATCTGTAGCTAGGAGCATGCCCACTTCGGACCTTTCTAAGTGGGGCTTCAAACGGTTGACATGCAGGACCCGCAAGGGGTTCCGGGGAGACTTTAAATCCACCAGGTAGGTGACATCGCTCTTCTTCTCCACAACCTCGAATGGTCCAGTCCACCTGTCCTTGAGCGCACAAGGTTCCACAGGGGACATGACCCAAACTTTCTGTCCAGGCTGAAGCTCTACCAGAGTGGCCTTCTGGTCGTACCACCGCTTCATCTCCTCCTGGCTGGCCTCCAGATTTGCCTGAGCAAGATCCCTGAAGCGCCTAGTCTGGTTCCTAAAGGCCAGCATGTAACTGTATACATCCTGGGGAGGTTTCCTGGGAGATTGCTCCCAGCCTTCTTTGACCAGACTCAAAGGTCCTCTTACGGGGTGACCATACAAAAGCTCAAAGGGGCTGAACCCTAGAGACTTCTGTGGCACCTCACGGTAAGCAAACAACAGGCATGGCAAGAGGACGTCCCATTTACGCCTCATTGGTTCTTCAAGACCCATAATCATGCCTTTAAGGGTACGGTTGAATCTTTCAACCAACCCATTACCTTGAGGGTGGTAAGGAGTGGTGAACTTATAAGTTACCCCACACTCCTTCCACAGAGACTTCATATAGTTGGAAATGAAGTTGGTGCCCCGGTCTGACACCACCTCTCTGGGGAACCCCATTCGGGAGAAAACACCCATTAGTGCCCGTCCCACCACGGGGGCAGTCACTGTTCTGAGAGGGATGGCTTCCGGGTACCGTGTGGCATGGTCCACCAAGACCAGGATGAACCTGTTGCCCAGGGCTGTCTTGGGGTCCAGTGGCCCAACAATGTCAATCCCCACCCGGTCAAAGGGGGTACTGACCACGGGAAAAGGTTGGAGGGGAGCCTTCTGCTTCCGCCCGCTTTTCCCACTTGCCTGGCAAGTCTGACAGGTCTTGCACTGGATGTCTACATCCCTTCGCATCTGAGGCCAATAGAAATGGGTGACAAGCCTGTCATAGGTCTTGTCCTGCCCCAGATGTCCAGCTAAAGGAACGTCATGAGCCAAACCCAGTAGGAAGGCTCTGAAGCGCTGGGGTACCACCAGCACACGGGCTGACCCAGGCTCAGCAGCCTTAGGCTCGCTATACAGGAGGTCGTTCTCCCAGTACACAAAATGTGACCCTGACTGATCACCTGAGGTTTGGGCTGAGGCCTGCTGCCTCATACCCACAAGAGAAGGGCACACTTTCTGTTCTGCACAGAATTCCTCCCTGGAGGGACCACCATCCTGCTGCCAATGGGTCAGCTCGGGCAGGTCTCCCAGTTCGGCAACTTGTTCACCTGTGGGTTCCAGGGCATCCCCCTCGAGGTCTGCCTCCTCCTGGACCACGGGAACTACGGGGGACGGTTTCCCGCGCCCCCTGCCTCTTCTCTTCACAGCTGGGTCCTGGGCCATACTTTCAGGCTCCAGAACCCCATCAACACCCTTACTTGCTGTCATGGATCGAGTGGTTGCACACACCCACTCTGGCACACCCAACATTTTCAAATGTGTCTCCCTCTCCACCTTAGCCCAAGGGGAGTCTTCTAAATCGTTGCCCAGGAGACAATCAACAGGCATGGCGGGCCTCACAGCAACCTGAAGAGTACCCGAAACTCCCCCCCATTCAAAGGAAACTTGAGCTACCTCACACTCTTTCTGGGAGTTGTCAGCAGCTATCACAGGGTAGAATGCGTGGGGAACAACCTGCTCTCTGGACACCAAGTGACACTTGACAGCTGTCACACTCGCTCCGGTGTCTCTGAGAGCTTCCACTCTATGGCCATTAATGGTCACCCACTGCCTATATTTTTTAGTGTTACTAGGCAGAGGGGGGGGCGGGACCAATTCCATGTCTCCTAGAGAGACCAGGGACATCTCTGCGGGACCCTCCCCACCATGGGCAACCATCTCCTCCCCTCCCAGAGCTACACTAGCCAACTGACGGGGTGGTGCACTGGGTAGTGCACCAGACTTCTTCAAGGGACACTGAGGGTCATAAAAACGGTGTCCTACCTGCTTACAAACGAAGCAGGTCAGTGGGCCCCTATGACCAGGTTTACCTGGCGGGGCCTCTGATTTCTTCCCAGGGGGAGGCTGGGAACCTTTCCCTTGGTTCCCTTGGGGATTACTTTGGGGCCCTTTCTGGGACTCCTTCTGTTTACCCTTGTCCCCCCCACTCTTCTGCTGGGGACCCTGCCCACCTTTGGCTGAGTCTCCCACCGGACCCTTGTGGACCCTGGTACTGACCCAGCGGTCCGCCTCTTCAGCAAGTTTTCTAGGGTTAGATATCTTGCTATCAATAAGGTGCTGGCGCAGCTCTGGAAAACAGTTATTAGACAAGTGCTCCCAAGCAAACAAATCATAAAGAGCATCATAACTTTCCACTTTGCTGCCCTTTACCCAACCATCCATGGCTCTGCAAAAATATGACACATACTCCACCCACGTGGTACCAGGCAACTTCTTACATTCTCTAAAGGCCTGTCTGTACTTTTCTGGGGTTAGGCCATACCTTAACATTAAAGCATCTTTCATATGAGCATAAGACGTCCTATTCTCAACAGGCATGTCTAACAGGGTATCTCTTCCCTCATTCACAAAGCGACCCCACAACCCCGCTCCCCAATCCTTCTCAGGGACCCGGTGGGCCAACAATGCCAACTCATATGCTTTAAACCACTGACCAATATCCTCATTCTTCTGAAAATCTTTGATCACATCTTTGGGAAAATAAAACCTACTTTCTGCAGGCACAGATGGGACGCTGCCACCAGAGGGATTCAATTCTAACTCCTTAGCTTTGAGCTCCATGTCCCTCACCATTTTCTCACGCTCAAAAGCTAACTTCTCTCTTTCAAACTCTAATCTTTTGATCTCCAAATCAGCTTCTCTCCTGCCCCTTGCATTCTCTATCTCTAACTGCCCATTTATCTTAAGTTTTGCCATTTCCACGTTGTAGGCTCGCTCCTTCGCCCTTTCTTCTCTTTCTTCAGGGGAAAGACCTTTGGAGGAAACACTGCTGCCAGGAGGGGATACAGGCCCAGTCACGGGCACTTCCTCCTCCCCTTCCTCTGTCGGTACCACCACCGGGGCAGAGGGGTCTCTGGCCTCTAACCAGGCCTCCAATGCTTTGGAATAGTCTCCTTTCCGGGAGATGCCTTTGGTAGGAACTTGAAACTGCTTGCAAAAGTATTGCAGTTGCTTCTTTTCGTATGTCCCTATCTTGGCTCTATCAAATTCCTCCACAACAACAACAAGGGGAGTGACTCCGGCGTCACTCATGGTCAAAACTGGCAGTTTCAAAAATCAAGCTTCAGGAAAAGCGGAGAACAAAAATAGAATATCCAACCAAAACAGATTGTGGCTGCGCTATGGTCTGCTTTCACTATGTAGCGCACACTAATCACTGCACATGGGTCATAAATGCAAAGTTCAAAATCCCACCGCTGACCCACCAATGTTAGAAGCGGCTGTCTCTAGTTGGCAGAGGTATACACTTCTGACAAATAGGGACACACCTTTTCTAGTCAGGGCAAGGAGATCACACACTTAGATAACCCCTGCTCACCCCCTTGGTAGCTTGGCAAAGCAGACAGGCTTATCTCAGAGGCAGTGCGTTAAGCATTTATGACCACATACAGTAATAAAGTGAATACACTACAAATGGACACGACACAGTAGTATTATAAAAATATGGATTTTTATATAAGGTTTAGCACAAGACCAAATAGCGACAAAAATATACCACAGTCTTAATAAATACTCTTGGAAGGAAAAATAATAGTTCAAGCACGGTTTCTTCTTAGCACAAAAGTCTTTAGTATCAAAAGCAACTCTTCTTCTCTAAAACACAGTTCTTGGCAACAATGTAACCCACACGGGAGTCACACGACGTCGAGGCAAAGTTAATCCAAAGGTTCGGCGTCGACCGCGAGGAGCGCTACGTCGAGCCCGGAGTCGCACAGACCCCAACAACACAGTACCTTGGAAAAGTGAAGCACTCGATGATCAGCGGCGTCGAGATGTCCGGCGTCGCGTCTTCGGCGTCGATCGGGCCTCGGAGTCGGGGCGATCTGCAGCGGCGTCGACCGAAGTCAGGCGGGAGCAGCGCTCACGGGATGAAGCAGGATACGGCGTTGTCGATGTCGATGTTGCAAGAGTGAGCAGCGCTCACGGCGTCGAGAGGGCTCGAAGTCGATGCGATCAGCGGCGGTGCAGACACGGGGTCACTTGGAGCTGGAGCCGAACTCACTACTCACTGGCGTTGCTGCTGGCGTCGATCGGGCCCGGCGGCCGGCGTCGAGGAAGCGGGACACTGGAGCCGTTACTCACGATGTCGAGCTGGATTCGGCGGCGTCCGTCGGCGTCGAGATTGCTGGATTCTTTCAGAGGTGCTGGATTCACAAATCCCAGCAAATAGCACTTTAAGCAGATGAAGTCCTTTAGCCCTGTGACTTCAACAGGAGACTGGCACTCTTCCAGCCCTTGGAGATTTTCTCAGCAAAGAGTGAGAGTACACACAAAGTTCCTCTCTCCTGGTTCCTTGGCAAAAATAAAGAAGCAATGCAGGATTCCCCCAACAACAGCACTCTGGCAGAAGGGGTAGGCAGTCCTTAGATCAGCAGGCTTCTTGTCCTTGGTTCAGGTTTCCTTGTCAGAAGTGATCTGATTTCTTGGTTCAGGGGTCTTTCTCTTATACCCCTTTTTGGCTTTGATCCCTTTGTCCATGCAGGGGAATTTCCCCCCATCCTGGGTTTGTTGTGGGTGTTGCCAGGCCAGAGCACCTGGCCTATTCACTGGGCAGGGCAGAGTCCTCAGCCGCTCAGCAGGAGCGGAGCCAGCATTGTTACTGGCAGGGGCAGGGCCATCAGCTGCCCGACAGGAGGCGGGCCAGGGAAGTCCCAGGCAAGCACAGAGTCATCAGTCGCCTGGCAGGGGGGCGGAGCCAACATTGTATCAGGCAGGGCAGGCTATCAAGAGCTACTCTCCCCTACTCTCAATGCAAATGCCCCACTCATCCCACACTGACTCATTCAGACTCTCTGGAGCCACCCAGCTCCTGTCACACACACACCAGAACCAGCAGAGACCGGTAGACAGTTAGACAAGAAAATAGCTACTTTCTAAAAGTGCTATTTTCAAACACAGAGTCCAAAAACCATCCACACAAACGGATGCGTTATTAAACCCTGAGTTCAGGGATACCAAACTCGACATTGCACCATGCTCCCCGAGCCCGCTAGGATTATAACATTAATAATCCTGGCAGCCCATTCTAACTGATGGAGAGCAGGCTACCTTACAATAGTGAAAAACGACTATGGATGTAATTCACTATTAGGACATGCCAACCTTGTCAGGCTTGTCCTACCTTATGCTTACAATGCACCCTGCCCGTGGGCCTACCATAGGGGTGACTAACATGAAGTTAAGGGAAGGTTTAGGGACTGGCAAGTAGGTGTACTTGCGCAGTCCTCGTGACAGTCAGACTGCACGTGGTCTGGCAATGGCAGACCTTCAGACATACTTTTACTAGGCCGCTCTTGCGGGTGGCACAACATGTGCTGCAGGCCCACTAGCAGCATTTGTATTTACAAGCCCTGGCACCCCTGGTGCACTCTACTAGGGACTGATAGTAAACCAAATAAGCCAAACATGGAAGTCAATCAATACAGCAATTTCACATAGGGAGCACTTGCACTGTGGCACTGATCAGCAGTGGCGCAGTGCCCAAAGCATATACCAGCAAAAACATCGTAAACAGAAGAGGCAAACAGAAAAAATGGAGGAGAGACTCATGCCAATGATGCCAGGTCTAACACGGATTAGTTTCAATGTTATGCAATTGTATAACAAAGGATTAATTTTGATTATATGGATGTGGCTCATTTCAAAATTGTAGTACATCTAAAAAATTGGTCAATGCCCTTTGAGTAACACTTATCTTGGTTTGTAATTGATGTGATTTTTATTTATGTCTGTACTCTAGAGCTTTTTAATGCTCATGAGATGATACATTTGTTCATTGTGTTTTTATTTACATTATAGGTCTGATATAAAACAGATATCTGATTATGATTTTTAACATAAAAGGAGAAAAAAATGTTAATGTCCTGAAGAAGGTGGTCCTATTGCGAATGTGCCTCTGAAACGCGTCGACACTCACCATAAAAGTGGTGTTCAATTGGGCAAGAGTCAGCATCAAGCCACAGACGGGAAACTTAGATCCATGCTTTAAGCTGTCTACATGTATAGCCTAATTAACACATGAAAGACATAGTGTATTGTCTTTGTGGATTCTCCTTTTCAATTGTACCTTTTTAATCATACCTTTAGAGGATTGTGTGTTTTTAATGTAATGAATTTTTATGTCTTTTGAAGTTCGCGTATCACATCTATTTGTAAAAGACTTTTTTTTAAATAAAATAGATTAACATTTTTATTAAAACAAGTAGTTGATTTCTAAGTGCCTTAATCATTAGTTACAAGAGTGTGTGTGGAACAGAAGTGAGATTGGAGTGCGAGTTGTTGAATTTAGATTTCATCCAAAGGGAACCTTCTTTTTCTAACTGATAGTTTCTGGGTGCTCCATCCCTTTAGATTTAAGAGCCCTCTCCCCTTGAAGTTCAAAGTTATAAATCTCCAACATGGAACATCAAGAAAATGTGTAATGCCACTGAAAGATATAATACCTTTTTATTAATCAAAAGACAGGGGGCTCATATTCTGTACTTACAAAAGACACACCATACACAGGTTAAAGACCACCCATTAAATAAAAGTGGAGCGAGCAGCTATTCCACGCACACGGTTCATCGTATGCAAGGTGTCCGTAGATTTGGATCCATTTGCACCTGCTAAGATTATATATATATATATATATCTTTAATACTCGAGGCGAGCCAGAGACTGGTGATACACCCAAAAACCCACCAACAGAGAAGTCAGGCAACAATACAGAAGACTGACCAATAATCTCATTCTCAAACCCTGGTCTGCTATTCGATTAGCACCACTGCCAGAGGAATACGCACCATCTACGGCTTTCCACCATGTCGTCTCATAAACCTGTGGCTTGACAACTGTTGTTTTTCGGTAGCTATGGCATGCCCTAAACCTTACTGAAAATCGGACCGACTAACTCGCTGGTGTTTCTGAAAGGGATTGCAGCCGTAGGGGCCACAGTATCTGCCATTGACAGCAAAATGACGGACCGCATGACAGAGGTTAAATCCGAGGCAAGACATGACCACCTTCCAGAGCCGCCTCAACACTTGAGAACAGAGGCTCGATCAAGTAGAATGCACACGTGAGGCAATACCAGACTGAGGCAATGAAATGGACTTTTCATAGCATAAAGTTACAGATCTGGAAAATAGAGCAACAACGGGATAACTTCCGTATTTAATGGTCTATCGGAGGATGCAGATCAGGACAATAAGATATCCTTCCTGCAGGACATGATCCCCAAGCTCTTTGATCTCCACCTCAATGACACGTTGGAATTTGAGAGGGAGCATTGGTTTCGAGCCTGCTCTATGGAACAAAAGCACCCTCCATGCTTGATCACAGCCTGCGCTCTATGCCATCAACACATCAAGGCCAAGTCTGGGAGTTAGGTCGAGAGTGTAGTTTCCTTAGTTTTCTTTATTACTTTCAGCTTTCTTGTTTCACTGGTTGCAAAAGTTAACCATAATCTGCCTTGCATGAAAACAAAAAGTCGATTTTAACCCAGGCATACAATTCTATACCATTGCTTGCTGCTCGAGGTCCAGCCGAGCAGGACCGGAGCTGTCGGTTCGGAGCTTCCTCATGTTAATGTTAATGTTAATGTTAATGGTGCTTGTAAAGCGCTAACAATTATCCTGAGTAGGATATCACGGCGCTATAATGGCAGTAGTGAGTGTCAATGGTAGGCAGATAATAGGATCCTTGTTTTAATCAGGCTTGGGGAAGAGAAATGTTTTCAATTGCTTCATGAAGGACAGGTAGCAGTCCATCAATCTAAGATTCACGGGCAGCTCATTCCAGCTGGTCGCCGCCAGGTGGGAGAAGGCCCGTCCGCCCATCCTCCTCATGCATGCCTTCCTCACCTATGTTTATCTGATCATTGGCCTGTCAGTACAACACTAACTGAAAGTGACATGTTATTATGCCTTGAAAGGGTCAATAAAAACACATTTTAAAAAAACACACCGAGGCCATCCTCCAAGAGGTGAAACTCGCGTGTAGACACCCTGCTTTTTAAAGGCCACGCAGTTCCTTTTCTGGCAGACTACTCATCACCTACCGATGTCAAGCACAAGAAATGTCAAGCACTCCATCTCCGACACCTCCGCTGGGGCCTTAAGTACAGCCTTCTGGACACTGCACATGTACTTGTCACCATAGAAGGCAAAACCAAAAACCTGGGTGACCTAGAAACATGTTTGTACACACTGGATGACTCCTGCACCAGCCAAATCAGAAATGCACCAATTGACCTCAGCAACCACCACAGTCACAGCCTGGAGACCATCCCGTCACCCACCGAAATACCAATGTGTCGACCTTACTATGTTGAGAATCAGATCGAATAGATCTCACCCAGGCCGTCGAAGCCCTCTAGAAAAACAGAGAGAGACACAAATTGCTGTTGTCTCTCAAACAACCAAAGAGGAGGAATTGCATGAGAAGAAAGATAAATAACAGCAGAGACCCCACTGGACTTGTATTGTATTCCTTTCTCTTTCCTGTCTGATTCCCTACGCGCTCATGCTGGTGCTGAATCAACCCCATCGTGACCCATCCCCCGTGCTGGGCAATATTGGGCTATATTCTCCCCACCACTGGCAATCACAGACCCACTGGGAAGGGGTGAGAAACTAGCAGACTGGGACCACCCTCACTGGAGTATTCAAACCTTTAGCAACTGCCCGATGGCTTAGAGTGCACACTCCACCCATCCTACTCGGCCTTCTAACTACAGGGCCACATAAAATAAAGCAAACACAGCCCACTTCCTAGCCTCGGGCCCTACCACCATTACACGTAAGAGCACCTTCTTCTCATCCCTCATTCACTGTCAATAGCTAAATATGGGTCTGGCACCATCCACACAAAAACAGGGCACAGGTCAAAAGTTGGAGCGATGAGGTGCAGGAGTTAGCTCGATACTCAAAGGTTTTAGTTATGCTACCCCCATCCAGCCACACCGGGTTCCACCCTCACAATCACTTTGTCCGCTCCTCATTCCACCCTGCCCCACCCACGGTTACCCATTCACTCCCACTTCACTCTACTGCCACCCCAGTAACAGAGGAAGGCTTTGCTATCAGTGACAAATTCAATTGACAGGCGCAATAAAGGTGTGTCTAAGCCATTGTCTATAGTCACATTTAAACTTAATTGTTTGCCATATTATGTAAAATGAAAGAAGGTGCTACATTACCTACAAACAAAACATAATGATATCACACTCCTCCAGCAAATCCACCTGTCTCCAGGGGAATCCCAGAAGCTTAAACGGGAAGTGAGTGGGCACTATTATAAATAGCAGCAGGCAGACGACGATAGACAGCATGTCCTAACATCCCAGTAGCTCATGTAAGAAGTGACCATTCTCATCAGAAGCACTCTCCCCTGTAAAGTCCTCAAATCCTGGAGAGATACAGAAGAACGCGGGGTTTTTGTCAAAATGTGCATCTCCATGGTGGTGAGCTTTGTATACACCCCCAATGCTAACAAACAAGACCCACTTCCTGGCCCAACTGTCTAGGAACCTCAAGACACATGGGCGCACTCCCCTGCTTTTGAGCGATGACCAGAACCTGGACCATAGGTCATTACACCCTCAAACCCACAAGCATACAGATAGATCGATTCTACAATAACTTCTGACTGTGAGTGCCCTACTAGACATGTAGTGACTTCGAAATCCAAAAGATAGGGAATACACTTTCTTCTCCTGCCCGCACAGTACAATGCTGCATTGATTATATCCTTCTTCAAGGAAAGCTGCTCTAAAATGTAACACACTATGAAAGTCTGGAAGCCAGGTTCGCTGATCATAGTCAAGTAGACCTAGATCTGTCTAGACCCCCACTGGCTCAGTGGAGAATGAAAGCATTCATATATATGCAGCCTGAGCAATAGTACAGTTGTAACATCACATCTGTGGTTAAGGTGGACTCAGAGAGCTCACACAGGACTCTAAGGGCAGCGGGAAAGGGCACACTGAGGGGAGACATGATGCGGGACTCCGCTACTTCAAAACATAAGACTTGCTCCGACTTATGGCGCACAGAGGCAGAAGTGTGGGAGCTTACTTAGCGCTATTCTTCTTCCACTACGGCCTCCCACCGGAAAGACCTTGAACTACCCAAATCAAATCTCAATGCCTTTTTTACTGAGGCAGACGAAAAAGCACTGGTAAAACCAAAAAGGCCTAGATATGATCAAGTTGAAAAGGTGGCCGCTTGCTGGCTGCGCATCTACGTCAGAGGGAATCTCATATGACTATACCAGCCATCCGGGATGCAACCGGTAACCTGTTAACAAACCACGTGACATCACAATCAGTTTCACTGAGTTCTACTCCTCTATATATAGATCAGAGCTTGAAACTACCTCCGACAAAATCGATGATTTCTCGGCCCCGCTCTTTCTTCCTTCTCTCATGGTCGAGGGATGGGCATATCTAGAAGGAAAGTTTACAGAAGAGAAAATGGTGGAAGCCATTTCTGCACTACTCCTGTACAAATCACTCAGAAAAGATGGCTACTCTGAGGAGCTATATAAAGTGGGCAAGGCTCTCCTGATCCCCTTACTAACACAAGCCTATCAGGAAGCTGTGAAGGTAGGCTTGTTAGGAGCCATATCCAATAAAATTACCATAAGCCATTCTATTCAAAGTAAATAAGGACCCACTTGAGTGTGCGAGCTATTGCTGTTCTCACTTAATAATGTAGATCTTAAAATCATTAACAAAATGTTGGCAATCCGACTGAGTATGGTCAACTTCCAATTAATATACAGATCACAGGTGGGGTTTGTACCAGCCCCAATAACACGTATTCATCTCTGAACATTAGCTTATGTACTTTGGCAAGTACGAGATAATTCAAATAACAAACTTGCCCTATATCTAGATGCAGAGAAGGTGTTCGACTGCATCAAATGCCCATACCTTTTTACAGTAATGAAGACAATATGCTTAGGTGACGACTTTATAGGCAAATTCCGCTTCTTATATGACTACCCTACGGAAGATGTCAATTACGTTTAATTTTATCCATGAGGCTTCAGATCGACTGAGGCATCCAACAACCCCCTCTCCACACTTCTCTTTCTCCTGGCCCTTGAGCAATTATCCACTGCTATATGTCTCTCAATAGAGATAGCGGGTCCATGGCCTGGAGGGGAGGAAATAAAAGCATTACTCTACCGGGATGACATCTTACTCCTTCTGTCCACTCAATCATAGCAGTAATGTCCATTATCAGTGACTTAGTCCTGGTAATTTTTTAGTTGCAAAGGCAGAATAAGTGTGAGATGCCACACTGTCCAAACCCACTCAGAGCTGTGTACGGAACCATGAAATGAAAAAGGTGCCTTAAGGACTTTAATACCGTGGCGTTCGTGTCAAAAGGGGCCTCACACAAATGGTAGAAGATAACCTCTAGCCCGCATAACCCCTTCCTCAAATTGCAACATCTAAACGTATCGCTTTGTGGCAAAGAAGTAACGATTGAGAGGACAGTGGCACCTAGATATAACTATATACTCAGCATGTAGCATCTTAAGATTCCACAAGCTCTCCTCAGGGGAATCTGGAGCAGATGTAAGACCAGGTTGAGAGCCTTCAGACTATGGGCAGACACCTCAGCTGGAGGACTTCATCTGTCACACATGACATATTACAGTCTGACTTTCAAACGCCAACACCTGTTCTACCTGTGGGAACCCAATGAGACATTGACGTGGGTCCGCATCGAGAGCCACCTCATGAAACAACCACACGTCGCCCAGGCTATCTTTCACCAATGTAACACTCACTGATCGACAACCTTATCCTCTCTGGTAATGCCACAATATGGCGCCTAGCATTTAAACGAACAGGCATCAACCCACTCCTACATCACAAAGTGCCAAAGGGGTTTGCTACCAGGACAAGAAGTTCAGTGAGAGCACTCTTAAATCATACCCAGAGCTCCAGATTGAATTTGGTCTCTCTCCAACCAACCACTGGAAATATCAACAGCCAAGCATTGCCTTGGAGCGGCTCTGGGACATCCAACAGTGGCTCCCAGTGTCCCCCATCCAATAGTACCTAGGGCTCTGGAGCCAATACAAAGGCATGGTATTGGGACTCTATGGAGTCCTCATAAAAGCTCAGCATCGAGGCGTCACCCTGACCCTCACTAGGCTCAAAAGGCAGAAAACCCATGGCAGGGAATACTCCCCTGAAGACTCATAGACACTACTTGTATATCATCGCAGGGTTCTCAGGGAATCCCTACTGAAGATTTTATATTTTAAGATTCTATGTGCATGGTACTGAACCCCATAGGGACTCTATTGCGCAAAAGCGCTACCTCATGACCACTGCTGGAGATGCACTGCTGATAACTGCACCCTATACCACATACTCTGGTCCTGTCCAGCTTTACAAGCGTGCTGCAAGGCAGAAAGGGCCCACCTCCAAAGCTGTCACTCTCATTATGTATGCCCCTCAGCGCATTTAGCATTTCTTCATAACGTGTCTGACATACTCAACTTGGACACACACCGCAGGTTAGCCACATCTTTAGCATCTCACACGTCAGATGCCAACCAAAACAATCCGACAAACCTAAGCACTACATCAGGAACATCAAAGAAGTCCCTATTACCGATCTTGAATCCAGGATTCATGCACATCTACAGCTCCATCCTATCACTCGGACGGCCAATGACCTCACAGTACACTTTAATACAACAATGACGGAGGTGTTCGATCTAGTAGCACCACTCAAACCTAAACAATTGAGATCTATCAAATCTAAATCTTGTTTCAACGTGGATCTTTATAACGAAAGACGACAACTCAGACATGCGGAAAGGATATGGAGACAAAACCCATCAACAATGCACCTAGCGCTACTTAAATCCACATGGTTGGCATATACAAACACATTTTTATAGAAAAGGCGTCTTTTTTTCGCAGCCAACTAGACCAGGCTTAGAACAGACCCAGGGAACTCTTTATCATTGTTAAAAGTCAAACTAACGGCACATCCCCACACAAAATAAAAGCCACCAAGGATCGCTGTGAAGAAATTGCCAGCTTCTTCACAGTCAAAAGTGACAACAATTGAGCAATCCTTCATCCAAATCTCAAATCCACCTTCCCTTTTAACCTGCCTCCCTACACTCACCCTTGACCAAACAGAACTAAATCATACCAAGGACAAGTAGATCCGCTTCCAACTATAAAATGATTCTAATTGGTCGGACTTCAAACTCATGTGTGAAAATGATGTCTTCAATATAATTGCGAGCTTAAAGCCTACTTCCCACACTATGGACCCCCTCCCATCAACAATAGTAAAAAATATCAACGACCATTACGAAACAGTCAGATTTCCATCAACTGCCAGACGTGGCCAGTGTCATCATTTGGATATCCTTCTTACCACTCAACCTTTTTGACACAAAAAGAGATCATGTGGTATAGATTTCGTATCGGTCTCTGTGACCTCCACATGGAGTGATAGAAAAAGACTAATGACCAGTTGTACATCCGACGTATCTGGAGGATATTTGGAGGATATCCACTAAATATGTGATGAAAAGAGATTAAGTGCAGTGCAAGAACATCACAGTATGTGTTTTGCAATATAGGGGCTTACCATACATGTTTGTAAACCAGGCACACGGATAAACTGTAGATGAGCCCCGTTGCCGATAAAGACGGTATTGTAGGGCTAAAGACAACAGGTGCTCACTTAGTGATATGCCTCATGAATTTCTCCGTTAATGGCGGTGGCTCTAGCTCTTTATTGTCCGTTTTGAGAAAACATGCAAGGAGCCGTCAGCTCTTATATATCAGATTGACTCGAGTGAGAGGTCATCTCTTACAAACGGGTTAACACTCACAGATAGCCTAAAATATGCTACAAGGCATATAATATAATAAAAGACAGCGCATGCCCTCTACATGAGCAAGGACATTACATGACAGAAACCGTGTTGTTCATCTAGCATTAAGATACTGCTTGATAACGAGCAATGCAGAATTTTTACAATGCCTACGTAAACATCTTAGTTAGCATTTTATCGTGTGTATTCTTAGACACATAGACTACATGTCATGATCTGCTTCACTGACTGGATTAGCCATGGGATGAGGTAAATTCATGGATGTGTTCTTCCGTATTGAGATCGAGTGTTCTGTATACAGTACTGGTTTGAGGATTCTATTCCACACAGTTTTTTTTCTTTTGATGCCCCCCTGAAATAGCACACTTTATCTCGTTTACAGGGCGGGGTCTCATGCACCGGAGTGGTTACCGGGTGAGGTGAGGCCAATACCTCATATAGGACAGGTGAGTGGACCTGTTCTTTCTATATATTGATTAAGCTGTTGAAATTAGCGTGGAAAAAGAGAAAGCACTCATTATTGTTATGTATCCTCACAATTATTATGTATTTGTGTAATTTTGTCTTCCAGGTGTAACAATCACTCTGTCTGTATGGAGATAATGTGACAAATACACAATTATATGTTTTCACGTATGCAGTAGCTAATTGTCATTATAGGTCCTGAAGAAAGCCTGGGCTATATGCTCCTTTGGCTGAAACTAGTCTACCACTTTTTACAAGCAGCGGCATATTTGGTTCATGCCCCATCTGCAATTATTTTTATTCGGTTTGGAAGAGATATTAGAATAAAAAGTTTTTCTTTTCCATATCCTTTTTAGATTACCTCTTCACTTGCACTGCACTTAATCTCTTTCCATCACATATTTAGTGGATATCCTCCGGATACATCAGATGTACAACTGGTCATTGGTCTTTTTCTATCACTCCATGTGGAGGTCACAGAGACCGATACGAAACTATACCACATGATCTCCTTTTGTGTCAAAAGGATATCCAAATGATGACACAGGCCACGTCTGGCAGTTGATAGAAATCTGACTGTTATGTAATGGTCTTTGTTTCTGATGCTAGTTCTGATTATGGAATGTAATATCCCATTTTGAATACTATTCAATATCAGTGGGCTACATGGCTGATGGTTGTGGTTTCTCTTTTTCTATATTTCTTTTTGTTTGACCTCCAGATGTTTATGTATTGAATGTAGTTGAATTGGGGATTGAATCTGGTTATTGGTCGGTAAACTGTCCCTTAGAAACTTGTCCCTTGTGGATGTATAGATACAAAATATCAACTACATCATTGCCCCTTTGTGGACAAAAATCATTAACTCCTCTCTCACATCAGGCTGTGTCCCAGACTCCATCCAATTAGGACAAATCACACCCATACTTAAGAAACCAGGGGCCGACCCTAACGATCTCAACAACCTCAGACCTATCTCAACCCTCCCATTCCTAGCTAAAACCTTGGAGAAGTGCGTTCTCCAACAATTTAACAAACGTACTGATGATTTCAAGCTCCTCAACACCTTTCAGTCGGGATTCAGGAAAAGCTGTAGAACCGAAACAGCCATGCTCATTATTTCTGACGATATCCACAGAGCCTTAGATCAAGGTAAGCGATACAAAAGGGGATGATGGACGGAGCGTTTGAACAAATCAAACACTCACCCCCAGTCAACTGATCTGGGTTTAATCCATCACCATTCTTTAGTTCACTCAGCCACCCCAGTTCAGACATGGCTATATGCAAATCAGTCTGACCCTGTGCCTCATGGGAACAGTCCAGCACGAACTGCCAAGCCATGTCTTCCCTGGACCGGAAACAAGCATCCTGGGACCGGTTTCGGATTCATAATCCTCATCAGCCAGGCTATCTTGAATCCAGTGGCCAAGTGAACAAGGGACTCACGTCTGAGCATACCCTGCCACACTTAGGGCGAACAAAGCGATACAAAAGGGGATGATGGACGGAGCGTTTGAGCAAATCAAACACTCACCCCCAGTCAACTGATCTGGGTTTAATCCATCACCATTCTTTAGTTCACTCAGCCACCCCAGTTCAGACATGGCTATATGCAAATCAGGCTGACCCTGTGCCTCATGGGAACAGTCCAGCCCGAACTGCCAAGCCATGTCTTCCCTGGACCGGAAACAAGCATCCTGGGACCGGTTTCGGATTCATAATCCTCATCAGCCAGGCTATCTTGAATCCAGTGGCCAAGGGAACAAGGGACTCACGTCTGAGCATACCCTGCCACACTTAGGGCGAACAAAGCGATACAAAAGGGGATGATGGACGGAGCATTTGAACAAATCAAACACTCACCCCCAGTCAACTGATCTGGGTTTAATCCATCACCATTCTTTAGTTCACTCAGCCACCCCAGTTCAGACATGGCTATATGCAAATCAGTCTGACCCTGTGCCTCATGGGAACAGTCCAGCCCGAACTGCCAAGACATGTCTTCCCTGGACCGGAAACAAGCATCCTGGGACCGGTTTCGGATTCATAATCCTCATCAGACAGGCTATCTTGAATCCAGTGGCCAAGTGAACAAGGTAAAGCATGTCTTCTCATCCTTTTTGACCAATCAGCGGATTTCAACACAATAAATCATGCAGCTTTACTTGAGACTTTGAAGAGGCATCCTGCATTAATGGCCGAGTACTAAAATGGTTTGTTTCCTACCTTCAATACCGTTCGCAACAAATTACAATCAACTCCTGTCTCTCTAAGCCCACAGAAGTCATGCTTGGAGTCCCACAAGGCTCGATCCTCTCCACATCCCTCTTCAGTCTCTTCATGGAACCTCTTACAATCATTCTGAAGCAAGCAGGAGTTAAATATCACCTATAAGCAGATGACACGCAAATCTACTACAAAATCAAATCACCCAGTGACATCTGACACCTCAATGCAACACTAAACAAGATACAAACTTGGTTTAACTCAAACCACTTAAAGCTGAACCCGAACAAAATGGAATTAATACTGTTCATTCCTAAAAGTAACCACCTAACAATCCAAGACTGGCTCAAGGACCTAGATGCCCTAAACTGCTCTCTCGTCCTAACCGACTCGGTAAAGTCACTAGGTATCACCCTGGACAGAACTTGTCAATGAAGGACCACATCAAAAACTCTGCAAAAGGTGCACTTTACTCACTAAAACACCTCAAATAAAATTAATACTTTCATTCCTCAGGATGATCTCAAGACAACAGTACAATCCCAAGTCCTCTCTAAATTGGACTATGGGAAAACCATCCTAGCAGCGACGCCAAAAGCTCTACTAAGGTCAGTCCTTAACATGGCAGCTCGACTCATAATTGGTGTGAAACGGTTTGAACACAACACACCAACCCTCAAATTCCAAACTGGCTTCCCATTGAAGGTAGATGTATTTTTCAAATTGGCCTGTATGACACACACAAAACCCTTCACACACATTCCCCCAACTAGCTAAACAGCAAACTGGTAAAAGCAGTAAGATCCAGAACTCTGAGAAGCTCCATCTCACTTTTTTTCATACCTCGGAAATTGAAAAGGAAAACCAGTCAGTCCCGTTTTATTTCTGGAGACGTACCCAGGACGTTGAACGCACTCACTATAGACCTCAGATGTAAACTCTCCTTCTCTTGCTTCAAAAGGGACCTGAAACTCCTTCTCCTCAACAAATACTTAACCAACCAAGTCAACTGACCTAGACTTCAATAGCCTAGCTGATTCTCCTCTTAACTAGACCATCAAGGATAAGTGGTTATTTGACTGGTTCAACTATCTAAGCTTTCACCCTCCCCTTTACTGTATGCCGTCCTATAATGTTATGCTTATCTCTTCATGCATCCCTATGTCAATGCTAGTTCATGCTATTTTTCCTTTGTGTATATAAAGAGCTCTCATACCCACGGGTCTAGCTAGCACTATATAAATCGTATAAATAAATAATTAATAAATAAGTGGCTAAAGGTGGCATTTTACGCCACAGGTGACAACCCGCAAACCCAACGAAAGGCTCACTAAACTCCACAGAGGGGCACTTCACAAAAAAACCACATACAAACTAAATGATAAGATGGAGATATACTAGAGAATCTCAGGCACTTTTCTAATTAGTAGCATGGGGGCTATTTAGGAGATCTCTCTCCACATCAACCTCCCTCTGTTATGTGAGGCAGGGCGTCACCCTGTACAGTCAGTGCTCCTTACATACCCACAGGACACCCTTGCCTATCGAGGTGAGTTCCAGACAACCATCCTACCTGAAAATAGCTACTACCAACATTGATCCGCTCCATCCCTCCCGCTGTTCCTTTGTCGGAGCCATGCGCATTATACCGGCAGCATTCATGCTGACTGTCATATGTAGAGAACCAATCCTCCACCATCGCTCCTTGAGGCCCTGTTCGGTACTTCACTCTGAATGATTCACTAGAACCTTCCCACACCCCACTTATGGGACCCCCTCAGAGCAAGTGTAAGGGACAGAGCCATGCTGCTTTGGAACGCTTACCATAATTGCCATCCACAAGATGTACAATGAATCTCTACACAGAACATGATCACCATGGAGAGCGACCAAGAAGCACATGCGGGGCACACATCCCCCCACTTACACCGATGCGGACTAGTTTTCAGACTGTTACCTCCCCCCCATGCTGCTTTGGAACAATAAAGGACTTACCATAATTGCCATCCACAAGATGCACAGAAATTGATCACCATGGAGAGCTACCAAGAATCACATGCAGGACACACATCCACCCACTTACACCGATGCCGACTAGTTGTCAGACTTTGTTACCTCCCCCATTTCCCTTTCTGATCACTGCACTTCCAAACCCTATCCCCCACATTGCTGTCCGCCTGCTCCTCCCTACTTCTCACTTTACCCTTTGCAGTTTGTATTATGATAGAGGACATTTTGTTTACAGGCACTAAGCATACTTTGAACATGTTGAGATGGGAGACAGATTAGGAATGTTCCCCTGTGAGATACAAAGAATTATGTACGTTGAAGATGAGTATTCTATGCTCACTGGAGATGCTTGTTTGTATATTATTCTGTATCTGCCTCCCTTTTTGCATACTGTTAATATTTATGCAGCCCTAAGATAAATAAACAAATACTGCAACAACAAAAAATCTATGTGGGTCGCGAAAGTTTGTCGTTCTAAATAGTTTGGGAAGCACTGACCTCGAACAGACAAACCTGCATCATGGTTTTAATGGTGCACTACCGTTGCAGGGTTTGTTATGTTGGCACTGTCTTTTTGTCATAAGAAGCCACGATGAGCATCCCCTGACTCAAGTAGGGAGCCCCAAAGAGACCCCCTTCTTAAGTAAAAATACAAAAAGAACATTTGGTTGTGGGGTCTGTGTACTTGTCAGCAGTAGGCTCGACAACACACTCTATGCATGCACCACTCAAAAACTCCTAAAGAAGCTGCAGAACATCCAGAACACCTCTGCAAGACTCACCTTGAACATCCCCCGCCACAGCAAGATCACAGGTTACATGAGAGACCTCCACTGACTCCCGATCAACAATAGAATCACCTTCAAGCTCCTCACGCACGCTTACAAAGCCCTCCACAACGCCAGACCTGCATACCTCAAACACTGCCTCCCCTTCTACACACCCACCAGACATCTCCGCTCCGTCCAACTGGACCTGGTCACTATCCCACGGATCCGCAATACCTCGGCCAAAGGAGGAAGATCCTTCTCCTACCTCGCTGTGAAACCCCTGGAACTCCCTGCCTCTACATCTCCGGCAATCACGGTCACTGCCTCAATTAGGGATGCACATCAAGACCTGACTCTTCGACTGAACAGCAGACCCCCCCACTGTGCCTTGAGACCCTAACAGGTGAGTATTCACATTCTACAATAATCTGATTGATTGATTGACCCTAAAGGAGGGATCACGGATTCAAGCAGGGCCCCTGGGTTTGCGATCTGTGCATCAGGGCCTTACAAACACTAGCAAGGGTTCATGGACCCGTTTTTGACCCGATCTTTGGTCCACAAACACTGGCTCAGATTCTGCAAACCTTTTTGGTCCTTGGGTTTGTGGTCTCAGTTCAGTAGATGGAATTCAAAAGAAGGAGGTACCCCTGAGGTATATGACAGGGAAGGGGGTTGGCATCAGCAAAACAAGAATCCCTGTTAAAAACGTAATAGGCTGGAGTGGCCAAACAAAGAACAATAAAAAAAGGGGGGTAGGAGATATGTGGGTAGATCTCCCTATTATCTTTAACTAATAAAAACCTATTCAAGCAAGGCAAAAAATGGACAATCACACAAAGTCATATAAAAGTATACTCAATAAGCCAATGTTGGTCAATTGCAAAAATAGTTGTTAAATGTATTCCCTCCCAACATGGGTTACATTCTAAAACATAATAAAAACATTAAGATTTAAAAACCACCAGCGGTGGTGAGGCAGTGAATATGTATTCAGTCAAAAAGTGAACAAAAACAGTCGACGCGGCGTTTCGGTGTTTTCTAAATCTTCACACCTTCTTCAGGACTTTCGCAATAATTTGACTTAATATCTGATTATAATGTGAAAAAAGGATTTAATTTTCCTTCCATACAGATTTGTATTTCACGTGTTATTGATCTTTCGCAGGCTTAACTGTCAATTGAATAAAGCCTCTGTGTGCACGGAGGGGCCACCGTCAATAGCAGGGTAGGGTCCTCTTTTTCATTGGACCTGTTTATGTTTTTAGGTAGATCTTGTAGATGTGGTTTAATGGGAAACAACCTCTTTATCCAGATTTTCACCTTCTTAATATGATGAAGAGATCTTCAGTTTAAAATGCGGCCTCCCTGCTCCTCCGTGCTTCCGTCCTCAGTTCAGTAGATCCAATGAGACTGATGAAGGGTATTACCCAGAAACCGGTCCCAGGATGCTTGTTTCCGATTCAGGGAAGACCTGGCTAGGCAGTTTGGGCTGGACTGTTCCCATGAGGCACAGGGTCAAGACTGATTTGCATATAGCTAGGTCTGAACTGAGGTGGCGAAGTGAGCTAAAAAATGATGATGGATTCAACCCAGATCTATGAATCAGGGTGAGTGTCTAAAAGGTTTCAGCGTTCCGTCCATCATCTCCTTGTGTTTGCTTGATGCCTTACAATAGCCAGGATAAACAGAGCAATAGGAACCGGTGATAATAAAAACTGCACTACAAGGAAAAGTACAGCTTGATTTTGCAAATCAATTTCAAACGACAAGACAGAACATGTAAAGAGTTTGTGCCCTAATCATATTTAAGTTTTGGATACTACTGAATTCGTCAAACCAGATCTTAAAAGTTACAAAGAAGCTCTGTGAATTTTAGATGGTGACGCTGTAAGAAGACTGCATCATCTCTGTCGCTACCACACACAGCTACGTGGCCATGTATGAAGACGAACAGAAGAATGTTTTTAGAAATAAACTGGTAAGAGAAGTACTGCGTTTCCAGAAGACAATTATGTGAGAGGAAAGCAAAAAGTTGTTAATAATTACAACAAAACATGAGAGACGACGAGCGCCCTAACACCCATATTAATGAGCGCAATGATTCAAAATACAACAAGCATTGGCTAGGCCAATCGGTCTTGCCTATACGAAATCCATTGCTTTATCAATGTTTTTTTAGACATGTTGCCCAGCAGCATTATCTTCTGGGCAACATGGTCTAAAGTCATGGGAAAAAAGGATATGAAGGGCAGCGCTGCTGTGCAATATGTTAAATAAAAATAGAGTTGGTGGTGGGCGGGACAACACATGAAAGGCGTGGGAGAGGAGGGTGTTTGCAGCAAAAATGGGAGAGGGGAAAAGCAACACAAGGGAGGTGCGTGGGAGGACGTTTCAGACGGGGCAGCAACGTGGAGAAGGACTAAGTGGGAGGGGAAAGAAGAAATAGTACCTCAATCACAGCGCTAGCAGCAGATGGAAACTAATTACATTGAATCAATCTGTGCTTGGTCCATGCTCCACAAAAAGAACTGTAGTGATGCTTGGCCTGGGCTGTCCAATTTGAACACAGCAAAGAAGAGTGACATTGAAGCCAACAAATGGTAAACAATGGATGGGATTCAAACCCTTTCTTGTTAACAATAAGCCTTGCAAGCGAGAACGTATGCCCTGTCGCAGGCTACACCTAATATACTCCAAATAATCAATAAAACGTAGGAGCGAGCAACTGGTCTTTGAGGTTTATTGTCTATCAGCCAATGAGGAACGAGGGAATGTGGTCACATACTTCTATTGTGTGATCACTTTTCAAGATGGTGAAATTTATGGGGGTTCTCAGGCAAGGAGCAGACTATGCAGAACATGTCAGCTGATGCTGAGAGACTCTAATGTGTTGTCAGTGCAATGTACCGCTACTAAAAAAGTTGTTTAATCTGGGCCCATGTGGTTAAAGTGACATTATAAAGGTACAATGGTTCCACTGGAGTCATTTTCCAACATCAAGTTTGCGGGCTACTATACCAATATGTCTAGCCTCTACGGTACATATGAAGTGAATATGTTACATTCACAACATTAAAATCACACTTCAAAATCTTAAAACATTCACATGAAATTGTTTCTACAGTATGATAATTGCAATATATTGGAATGCAGGTAGGTGCTTGAACAATATACAGGTGTTGTAGTTTACATCGCTCATAGGGGATGTTTATCCAGATTCCCAAATGTTCAAAAATGCTCCTATTGTACAGTTTGAAAAAGAGCATTGCTTTATGTGTACACTAGATTACGTTAAGGCGTGCCAAAAAAGAGATACTTTACACCAGCAATTTTTTAAAACTTAATTTTGACTCAACGTTCGTCATTGATTAAGTAGAGCCCCGTTTGTACTGATAGAAATAAAAAAAAATACTAAAAGAAGGGCCAAACATATATGGACTACTTCGCCTTAATTGTTGAAAATCTAATCTTCAGCAGCAATCCCGATTTAGTATAGGTCTTAGCTTCTTCCTGAAACTGGAATTTAAATAGTTTCTTTGCGTGGCAAACTGAAAGATGTGAATGCTCAAACTGTGTTTTTATGAGTGCCTAGGGACGCTAACTTTTAGTGCACTATTAAATGCCAGCAATTTCACGCTGTCCTGTATAAAACAACATTCACATATTAGAGTACAGTGGAACCATAGGCATATTATATGTACAGATCACTAGATATATAATTACGTGCATGTGTACATAACTACATAGATACGTACGTGAAAATATATTTATTCTGAATGTTTATCGTGTTTGCCATTATAACCTTCATTTTGTTGAATGAAAAGCCATTCAACCGGCGCCAGTCTTGAGACTAACTTCACCCCCCAAGTAAGTCTCTCTGAAAGTTCATCGAAAATTCCTAAACACAAACATTCAATTTACTATTAAGAACAGGAATTGAAGTTTAAACTGTGCCTTGTGCAGGTTTTTATGTTTAAACTGTGTCTTGTGTGGTACTGATTTATGGATTACACAAAATCGCTGCACTCACGCCTGATGCCCCAAACCCATGAAATTGCCAGAAGATGCAGTGAGGAGATCTGGACCGTGATGCGGACGATTTGCATCTGGGGCCACCTCAGGCATCAGCCCGGACAAGGAGCACTGGCAGGGGTGAGCTGGCCGCCAGCTGTGCAGCACGACTACCCTCCTTGGACACGGAGAAAACTGGTAACTTGTGGGCTGCAGGGGTCCATAGCCCAGAGGAATAATCTGTGGCCTCTCTAGTCAGGCATTACGAGGCGGCGGGGCTTATGTCTTACCTTAGGCGCTAAGAACACATTGATGAATTGGCGAGTTTCCTCACATAAGGAGCTAATGGAAGACACTATAAGACATTCAGGAGGATTCCGAGTTTTTATGCACTTTAGGTGAAAATTAAATAGGGGGAATTTTGGGATTTTCCACAATCCGAAAGCTGACCTATTGTTTACTGAGAATTCCTAAGTCTTTCCAGTGCATCAGCTTGATTTCATATTTCTCTTGAAACATTGTCATGGGATTTTCAGTAACCCTTTGGTAAGACTTAGTGTCCCCAAGTTGTCTTTTGCCTCCGTCAATTATTTCTTCTTGAACATTATTAAAATATTTAGCCTCACTGCAGATGCCTTGAGGGACAGGATCAGGTTGTTAAGCTCACTGATTTGTATGACCCAAGATCCAAATCGTCTTCAGGGCAATTTGAATATGTCCATAAGCCTGTTATAAAGCCTAGTCTTCATCAGCAACCTAGATCAGACATGATGCTCATAAGGGATTCACCACAGACTCTGTTTGAGAGCTGCTTCAGTTACTGCAGAAAAGGTTTAATGCCATCATGAAAAGTTGCAGAGAACCTTGAAGGCGGAAACTGTATTTGTCAGCAGTCAACTGGTAATCATTTTGGAACTACTTGCACCCTCAACCCAGACCATCTATGCAGCCACCCTTTATTACAGGGCCCTGCAGTGGTTGAAGATCTATCTGTGCAGAGGAGTGACCTCAGAGATGGAGGAGATATTGAGACCAGAGATCCAATGGAGTTTAAAACCCATAACGGCCTAAAAAAAAAAAAGAGGTGTTGGTTCGTTTCCAAACTTAATCATAAAATCCAATGCTAGCGCACAAGGTTGAGGCACTAGATAAGGTGCCCTCTGTATAGGTGAAAAGTGATCAGGCGATAAGCTTTTAATTCCCATAAAATGATGGCACTCCTTAACTGATCACAACCAGGCACTGTGTCGTGAAGGAGCCTTGAGAACCACAGGCAGCACTATTGTAGAGAAGAAGGGATCGGGAACAGAAGTTCCATGCTGCTACCAAAAAATTAATATGGAGGAATCTGAATTTATTTTACTTTTTTAAAGACATAATCGTCTATATGCAGCGACTACCAATAAGGCCAGATTTCATACTAGAAAACAGGAAAAAAACACATATTCGGGCTGCCTTTGCCTCACCAAATTACAAAATGGTTTGGATAGGTGCCATTGTTATTCTGAATGACTACCCTGCAGTCAATTAGAATGGTTCAATCAAAGAAACCCACTCTTATTGGTCGATTGTAGTAGATCATATTTGTTTGAAGAGCAGATATTTCAGCATTTCTGACTGACTGGTAAACATTAATCAATCAGAACGATTCTCTCTGATTAGACACTTCAATTTGGTGGCCCAGCAGCCATTCGGAATAGTGTTGCCTGTACATGTTCATCGCATCGTGAAGTGTGTACGAGATGATGGGCAGGCTGGGAATTTCGCGATGTTTGCAGCCAGCTTCAAGATGACACTATGATGGTTGTTCTGTGCAAGCTGCAGAAATGAAACCCAGAAATAGAAGATGAACCTGGCCAGTTCATGCGGACAGAAAAATAAACACTTTATTCAAGTTCAAGCTGGCTAAAATCAAATGAATTCTCACTTATCACAAAGTGAAACACGTAAAGATGCAGGAGTGGCTCTCAATACTATAGGTGCACACCCCAACTCTCCAAAGGGATCTCATTACTCAAGCTCATCAAGAACAATATCCAATGTTTAAATAAAAAAAACACACTGTCAAGATAACTCAGCTTGGTGCCAGCTCTTATTTCTATGAAACAAACTTGTGTTCAAGAACCACTGTCTAAATCTATTCCTTTCAGATCAAAATAGCAGCTGATTCTTAACCTCTGGCTCCCTGTCTGCAGGCTGTTCCCACTGTCACCTAAAGCGTTCACTAATCCTTGACCGAAATTAGCCTAGACGAAATACATCACTCCCACTTTGCGTTGAAGCACCCTCTGAGACAATAACATCTTCCGGAAGTGATGCATCATCCATATAGCAGTAAAGACCCACGCATGAGACCCCTTGACAAAATAAGCATTTGCAATGCAGTAGATCTCGCATTAGTGAAAATGGAGCTTTTAGCATTGCAAATGATGTTTGTTAGATTTTTTTATTTGTCGAAAAATATCCCAACAGTAGCATAAGTAATACAAGTAAATCCACGAAGCAAGGAAAGTGTGCAGTACCATAGGCTGCTACTAGGTGTGCCTGAGGAGTTGTAAAGGGACCTCTATTAGCCACAAGAGGATACTGCACCCTAAATGCAATTATAATGAGAAAGACTGCAGATGAGCAAATGTTTCCTTTAGTTTTTATTGGAAGTAAGATTTTTGTTAGCTTGGGTTTTAAATATATAACTTTGTTGTTTATTTAGCTAAATAAACAACAATGGGCAATTTTTAGAGCTTGTTTAAATGCTTGGTCATACTTACCCTGAAACAGAATTTGGCATCGGAGGGAGAGTGGAAGGGCAGTCTGTACATACATCATAGCAGTTAAGATGCAGGTAGAGGTTTGCATGAACTTGTTACTGAAAGTAAACGAAAAAGCAGTCTTTAACTTAGCACCTTCCCAGTTTGTAAAGGGTCTGCAGCCTGCACTTCCTGTTTTCTGATGTAATTTCAGGTTTCAAAAGTTGATGGGAGAAAGGTGCTTCTAAAGCAAAGTTCAAGAGAAGCATCCAGGCATTACTGCATAACAGTATAACTATGGAGTTGTGACCGTGCACAGCTTTAAAGTTAAGTCTCACAGTTGTAAGTATATCGTGCTCCAGAAAATCATTCCCCGCTCGGGAGTGTATTGAGATAATATGAAGGTAGCACCTACGCCAATGTGTAGGTGTCTTTCCGGGCACAGATTTCGTGGTGCTGTAAAAACAGCTATATTCCAACAACAAATTCTTCAACGCTAATTCAGGAAATGTGGATAAGCTTTAATTTCCATTTCATAAATCCAAGAGAATATCAATGCTTCTTGACTCTCTGATTCATATATGATGTAGATATTCATCATCCATAATCAATAACATTAATGCCTTAATTCATTCCCAATGCATTTCGGCAATCCTGCCTTCATCAGGGGAATATCTATAAATGAAATCAAATAGGAATTTCATGACTTAAACAGACTAACCACTGTACTATGACCACCACCGCAGTTTTAACAAAAAGTGAAGACAAGTTAAGTGGCTGAGCTGTGACAAAGAAAAAAATGACGTTGGTGCATGAAAAAAGTAACCAAGCAGTGAATATAGCAAACTGTGTAATGATACGCGAATTATAGTGAGTGAATAGAGGTACGGAGCAGATCGGGCGTGCAACGTGTTAAGCAATGTAATACTCGGATAAGTGCAATACCAGATGAAAAAGGCGCGCTAGTGAAAAAAGTAGTGACTATTATGTGGATCGGAGTGCACCAGTGGTTCTCGACATCGTAAGCGCTAAACCGAGCAGATGCCGTGCTTAGGACAAAAAAAAACGAGTGTCAGGCGAATTTAGCGATATGTCCGACATGCTAAACTTTTAGAGAGATAAAAGAGATATTAAAACCAAGAGAAGTTGGTAGAGCTTACCGAAGTGAAGTCGCAACACGAGGCTCTCAAACGCCGTGAACTATTCGGTGCATTTACTTCTGTGAAATGCTCAGATAGCGTGTGACGTATGTACCGGGGTCGTGGTTAAATACGAAACTAACGTGGGCCCGCTGCTAGAAATTAAAGGTGTAGACATATTGCGTGTATTTCGAAACGTCTCAATAAAGACAGAGACGTAAAAAAATATAAAAAAATGTATAAACCTTAAAACTGGGTGATACAAGAACCTAAAATTAAGGAACATAAAAAGCTATATACTTTTTGAGACACTATGTAAGTGCATATATAGATAAGGACATAAATATATTCAGCAAGTCTGAATACCTGACCAACGTCAACATTGCGATAGCTTAATAAGGTAGAACAGAAAATGTATTCACAAATAACATGCAAATTCAGTCCTTTCATTCATTCCATGCGGCTTCAGGGTTTGAAGATCATTACACAGTTTGCTATATTCACTGTTTAGTTACTTTTTTCATGCACCAACGTCATTTTTATTTGGGGCGTAGGTGCTACCTTCATATTACTGCATAAAAGACACCAAGGCTCAATGGGGAAATAAGTCTCTCGCCCTTCATTTTCTCCGGCGAGAGTTCTCGCAAACTTACCTAGCCCAACTCCAAGAAAACCTGAGAGAGACACAACACACCACCTAACAGCACCCTCTGACCCCATGAAAATGCAGCTCTCTGCAATGTACTAATAAACATCTTGTAACCACCAAGCCCTATTCTATCACTACCTTATTGGTAGTGTCATGTGCATATTGAACTACGTAAGATGTATAGAACACTGTAACCTCACAGTCTATGTAACCACCAATGTGTGGATGGGCCACTGTACACCACTCTAATACCTTCCGATCATATATGTGCTCCATAAAGCTATCAAATAAACTAAAATAAGAAGGAGAAATCAAAGGATGAAATAGCTGCTGATAAATCTGGCAGAAGTTAAAACATGGAATGTAATCAGCAGCAAAAGTTATTTTTCAAATAAGTCTATGACCCCTTCGAAATATCCCATGCACATCTTGTCACCAGGGGGCATACATTAAGATGATACATAATTTATTGATGGGTTTCTGTGTTCCCATATATCACTAAAATTCTAAGTCCCTAGGGTGAATGACAAACCCCCTAAGGGTTAGAGTCATCCTGCCCAGCAAGGGCTTCCCACCTTTGCATTAAGGATACAACTACTTTAACAGACTGTAGGTTAAAGCGCCTCTGTGCAGTGAGCCCATGACCGCAGAGGTATTTGGCTGTGCAAGATTCTTCCCAAGGGAATTGCTGTCACAGCTGGGCTCCAGCTGACCCGTGGGTATTGGGAAGGCAGCGTGTCTGTACAGCAGTGGGAATCATTTCTTTGGAAACATCTGGCGCTTTGTAATGTGGGATATCAGCAGTGTCAGTTCACTCGACATGCTAGCGATAGCTGGGCCAGTTTGAGAAGCCCTTTTGGGGGCTGTCAAGAACGATGCAATGGTTACCAGTATGACTCACGTACTGGAGTGCATGGACTCGGGTATGATGACACCCTGCGTGCAAACACCAGAAGGTGTGGTTTGCTGCTGAGCCACCCACGTAAGTGTCTTTCAGTCCATAGTTTTTAAATGGTGAAAAACAACGTGAAATCGATTTAATTACAAGAGTCATTAGGCAAAATGCCCTGGCAAAGCAGTCAACAGTAATTTAACTAGGGAGGGTGTAGGGAGATGAACACAGACAGGGTGGCTTAGGCAGAAGAAGTAAGGGAGATAGATGTTCCCAAGACCAGCGCCATCATACATGGAGGCAGTAACAAGAAAACGGGTGGGTGCAGTGCTGAAACATGAAACGCAGCGCCCGTTTAGATAAAAGCTATGCGCGCGGCAGCCCGTGAAGATCAAATAAACGGCGCACAGTGCTAGGAATAGGCACTCAAAGTGTAAAACAAGCGGGAAATAAAAGAAGCAGTCCTCAAAGGAACACAAGACCTACAGCATAAGAAAACTGTACTTGGCCGGTGCTCTTGAGGAAAAAACTGAAGTGATGTATCGGAATCAATAAGGAGCCAGCAAAGAAGAGTGACGCCTGAGTCAAGTAGCAGGGAATACAACAAGTCTTGCAGACAGCGGAAGGGCGGTGCCAGGCTCGACCTAAAATCAACACTTCAGGCGGTCAACCCCAAACAGGGAGCCAGTCATAAATCGTGAAATGTTTGACAGAAACAATCAATGCATCCAAAATCGGTAACTATATCCCACTTCATAGTAATTGCAACATGACTAACAAGGTTCAGGCTTTGAGAAGTTAGTCATTCATAAGTAGTACCCATTTAGATAATGTAGCCACCAATCCCCATAATGAAAATAATCTTGTCTCTTTATATCTTCCCTTCATATTGTGCCTGATCTTAAACGTTGCCTGTCTTTTTCTTGCACACCATCCTAAGTTGTCCGATTGATATGTTACGTGCTTTTTGGGTCCATTAGCTGTCTTCCATTGTGTAAACAAGAATAGAGGCAGACAGACCGATATTATATAATCTATTATTTTGATTCAGTCTGCTGCCTATCAGGGGGGTCTACAGGCCTCTCGAGTTTCATAATAAGACATTAGTAGCCATTCTATGTAGTGTTACCTGGACAGAAACAGGCCCAGTATCGCCCAATTAATAGGCCACCCATACCAATATAAGGTGGAGGGCACAGCTGAAATGAAAAAGAGAAACAAGACAAAACATGTTGGCAAAAATGTAAGGAGTACAGAATATCACCTCCCTCAAAATGAGTTGTTGGGAAATATTATTTAAATTCACCACCTACATTATGCTTTAATATGCTTCTGTATTTCAGAAGAGTAAAAATGACACCATGGGTCTCTCGCAAAAGCATTTGTACAGCGCTGAATTAATTTTGACATCACATAAGTGAGGGTTTTAAATGGTTATTTCTTACCTGGTAATGTGATTCTTTTCAAAAAGAAATCCAGTCCCACCGTTTGCTTGTACTGCTTTCCAAAAGCCTCCTGAGCAAAGCGCATTGCCAAAGATGTCTGAAATGATATAAAATAAAGGTTGTATTAAAAATCCACTAACTTAATTCAAAATTAGATTTTAAATATTTGGACTTGCACTCGCATGCTAAAAGATAGCATGGGAAATTGTTCAGGGATTGCTACTATGTTACTAAATCGTAATGCACAGATGGAGATCTTTACCTTATGTTTTAGGCTGTGTAAACAGAAGATTAGCAGAATGGGATCACTTACCCAACAGTTATCAACATGCTTAAAAATCAATTGCTGCTGAGAGCGCATTGCGGGCACACTGTGGAGCTGCCTTATTGTTTGGACTATTTATACCTTGGCTGGGCAATCCTAATGAAGGAGCCAGACTTAAATCTTTTAAAAGCTAGATTCAGTGATTTACCAAGAAACTATGCTAGAAGTGGAGTCTATTTATTGTATCTCTCTTTGCAGCATTAGATCCCATTTTAACTATATGGCAGCAGATGCAACATAACTTCATCCAACAGATCCAGGCTCTTTAGTCAAAGGTGGGTGTCACCTGAGAAAACTTGTTCTTTCTAAGTAAGTTCTTACAAATCATGTGTAACAAACAACAAAACAACGGAATCCAGCCACTGGAGATCAACTCTGAGTTGCGTTCCAGCCCAACTTTTTTACTCCCAACTGTGACTCTTCAGAGTACAAAGTGTGTAAAGAGCAGAAGGAAAAATATTAGGAAAAGTAATTGAACAGACCCAATCAGATATTGCTACACCTTTAATAGCTATATTTGAGCTCCAGTTAATCGGGCTTGGCGCCATGTATATTCAAAAGCAGTGGAGGCAATGATGATCCTCTGTAATGTGAGGCCCTTCTGCGGACTAGTAAAATGCACACGTTCTGATCTGTTGACTATGGTGTTGGAGAATGGAATGTCTCAGCTCAAGGCCCATCCTCAGATTTCCATCGACACTCACATAAAGTTAATAGTATCTTGCCATTTCCTCTGTGCTTCGCCATAGTAAATATGTGGAATGTAAATGCTGGTGTACGATAGTCATCTTAGATGATGAGGAGATCATCATTGATGTTCTCAAGTTTTGTTCTGCTCTTTCCTCTGGGCCTGAAGCCTGTCTAGTGAGTATCCAGTAATTTGTGAAGTCCTATGTATTGCTAAAGATGTTTGGCAGCCTGCCACTTTTAACACATGTAGATTCAACACGCAGACACTAAAAGTAACCTATGCATACCTAATTATGTGGCCCTAATTACAATAATTACAAGAATATAGAACTTGCGAATAGAGAAAATATGCAATTATTGATGAATTGTCAGTCGTATGTAGAGGGTGGTAACATGGGTATTCAGAGAGGGGAGGATCAGCTGGAAGGTGTGCACACCGACAAAATGTAAATTTTTAGGTATTCGCAAACATTTCCAATGTATTGTCACTCCTAATTTACACAACTAAACTTAGAAAGGTTGGAATTATAGTATAAGTAATAGCTTCATAATCTCATATCTGAAGGAGGAGGAGAGCAATCAGTTTCTCCATGTCAGTCTGACATTTCAAATAGCATGCAGACTGATCTTCAATGATTCATTCATGGGGCAAGTGACTGAAAGAATGGTCTCAGATCTTTGATTTCATGAAGGTAACCACCTGCTCTACAGCCATTTAATGACATTCTGCTTTATGGCTCAGACACGGGCAGTAAATCCATGGACATCAATGCACTATAATGTGAGGGGTGGCGGAAATAATTTCACATGCCCTTTGAACCACAGAAGACGTCACAGGAAGTGGCATCAGAAAACCTTTAACCTCATATCATCACAGGAAGCGACATCACATGACATTTTCCCTGGTGCCATACTAGAAGTGACGTATCTGAACTTTGGCTAGTTACACCACACAAACTGGTTGGAAAATCTCTAGAAGTTACAAATGAAATAATACACTGTACACAAACAAACATTTTTCAAATCCTATTGAAATTATCCCAGATACAGTTTCAGTACCAAACAAGAACAAAAATTGACTTAATCATCCATTATCAAATAAATGTATTGTATAATGGGAAGGTCAGTTGGCATAGAATGCTCACCACAAATCTTCTGAGGTATTATGTGCTGTATAATGGAAAGGGCAGTGGGCAAAGAACACTCAGCACAGGTGCACTTTAAAAGAATTAACGTCCCTTTCCCCACTGCCATGATGAGGATGCCAGTAGCGAGCTTTCGGTCATTTGTGCCCGAACATGTGGCATAACATGCAGTCTAAGTTATTGCTATAGATGGAGCAATCCTAACGTCCACTACAAGAATGGTGTGTGCACAGTGCATGCTGAAACTTTCTATTTGAAGGTTCTTTCAACGTAATGATAAGGGAAAACGAGGCACCGTGTAAAAGGTTATTGGCTAAGATCGCACACCTTGATCAGGTGAGAATCTAGCATTGATCCCCGTTTTCCTAGTTTCACATTGTGCAATTTAGCCACTAGATGGGTGCCACTTTCTTTATACAGTTTTACATCAAAGTTTGTGTCTTTAATTCTTTCCCACATTAAAAGGCGTAAGAGTCATTAATGGTAATGCTTACATTCAAAATGCAGGGGGATATTACAAGTGGCGCTGCAGGTGGTGCAAACCATGCTCTGCAGATGCTTCTTCCTCTCAGCGAGATGACGCACATCTTTCATGGTCTCACATCTGTGCTCTCCTGCCTACTGTGCGCAGGCTGTCTCAATCTAATAAATGCAGAGGTGGTTGTGTGCTAGAGGGGAGGGTCAAGCTCCTTTCCAGGAGGCTCAGTTCCAAGAAAACGAACTCTTCCAGGGGCACGGCCTTTCCAATGCGCATTTCACTTAGTACACTTGACATTATAAAAATTACACGTTTGAATCCCAGGAGGGTAAGCCTATCATTCTGTTCTGGACAAGGTATCAACAATGAGTTGTGATAAGAGCTGCTACCTACAGTGCTTTGAGTGTACCTTCTTGGGATGGCTCAGCAGGTTAATTCCCTGGTGCAGAGTTTATTGTGCATCTTGTATATTACAGACTTATATATTTGAGTGGAGGTAATGCTGCCTGTTACGGACAGTACTTTTCAGCAAATTACCTGAGGCAATAACTGAAATGCCACTAACTAGACTTATTTATTTATTTTATTTATTTAAAAAGTTTTATATAGTGCTGGCTAGACCCGGAGGTGTCAGAGGCCTTTACATGAGAATCAACAATATAACAGAAAATCAACAATGTAACAGAAAAAGTTCAACAATTACACAATAAATCCCCAAAAAATAGGCAATACAATTAGGAGAGGAGAGAAAGGAGAGAGAAAAGTAGTGGAGGGGGCAGGGGAGGTGAGAAAGGGAGGATAAGGGAAGAGACAATACGGAGAGACGAAAAGAAGTCTGTCTAAAGACCGACTGGGTAGGTGATGACCAAGGAGGGAATCCACGGCCCATCTCCCCTATAGCTAAACCAGGTAGATCCATCGGGCATCAGACAAAAAAGTTCAGTCTCAATACATTGAGAGAGGGGAGAAGGAGAGACATAAATAGAGGGAGGATGCGGGAGGAGATGACAGGAGGGACCATAAGAAGTGCAACAATGTGGTTTAACAGTATAACAGAAAAAGATCAACAATTACACATTACATCAAACAATCAGCAATACATTAGGAGAGGAGAGAAAGGAGAGAGAAAGGAAGTGGGGGGTAGGGGAAGTGAGAAAGTGAGGATAAAGGAAGAGACAACCGTAGAGACGAGAGGAAGTCTGTCTAAAGACCGACTAGGTGACGACCAAGGAGGGAATCCACGGTCCATCTCCCCTATAGCTAAACCAGGTAGCTCCATCGGGCATCCAAAACCCATCTCCTCTATAGTTATCAGGTAGCTACACCGGGCTTCGGCCAAATAGCTAGGCCTCAATGAGAAACATTTACATAACATGGAGGGCAAAATAAATGGAGCGTAGAGGGGAGGGAACAGGGAAGGTGAGAAAGGGAGGATAGGGGAAGAGAGAACAAGGAGAGACGAAATGAAATCTGTCTAAAGGCCGACTGGGTAGGTGACGACCAAGGAGGGAATCCACGGCCCATCTCCCCTATAGCTAAACAAGGTAGCTCCATCGGGCATCAGACAAAATAGTTCAGTCTCAGTACATTGAGATAGGAGAGAAGGAGAGATATAAATAGAGGGAGGAAGCTGGAAGAGACGACAAGAGACACGAAAGGAAGTCTGGCTAAAGACCGACTGGGTAGGTGACGTCCAAGGAGGGAATCCCCGACCTGTTAATGTTAAGAATGATCTATAGAGCGGACTTACACCGATTGGTTTCATGGCGCTATAGGAGGGAGGCAGAGTAAGTTACCCAAAGGAACATCAGTTGTAGGCTTGCTCATAAAGCCAGGTTTTAAGGGCTTTCCTGAATTTCATGAGATTCGAGCAAGCTCGGATCTCCAAGGGGAGAGACTGTCTCCCCTATAGCTAAACCAGGTAGCTCCATCGGGCATCAGACAAGCTAGCTCTCAAATGACGCGGGAAATTCACAGGTAAACAGGGTGGGGACTAGGACAAGGACAGGTGAGGGCAAAGGTTAGTAACAGGAAAGAGGAGAGGAGTAGAGCAGGGCGGGGCAGGGGGTAGGTAGTTCGGTAAAAGTTCCCAGGGATCTGCTGCGAGGCATTCAAAAAGCAGGTCAGTTTCTTCACAGGTGCCATCTTAAGGTTAAAAAGCTGGGTGAGAATTACACCAGAAGTCTTCCTTTACATTATGTACAGACCACCATTGGCAAAGCTTCAAATATATGCACACAATTCATGCGCCGTTACTTACACATGCCTTCACTGAATATGCTAATGTCGAAATGTGGAAATTGTGATTTTAGTAGCTTTCGGAGTTTTAAATATTGTGCTTTGGACACCGGGCACTTGTCTCCAAGAGAAGTACATTGTCATTCATAGAGTAGTATTTCAGAATCAAGCAATTAGCTGCATTTTTTTCCGTAAAACTGTGTTATATGTTACTGTTTTGCTGTAAGAGCTCTCTATTGTTAATACATGTAATGTCAGCCTAACATCATAGAATGATAGAAAGGCCTGACTAAGATAACCAGAAGACACCAAAAAGAGGAAGGACAGCAGCCTTTTGAATGGAAAAGTATATACATCTCAAGGCTTTACATATTTTGAAGCAGGAGATGCACTTAAATCAAAATGACATTTTTGATTATATCAAATGTAAGATTGTTGAGGGATGGAATCGGAGTAGGAGAATCTAGACTTTTCGTAAAAATTTTAAAAAGATGAAAAATGGATAGAACTGTGTCAGTTTGCACTTCTTTGTTTAGGAGAGTAGCTAGAAAGTATGAATGCTGCTTTACATATGAACTCAGCTTCAGTTACAGTCTATTTTGAATGTAACTGTGAGTTGGCCCCTAAAGCTTCAACCCCGCGCCTACCTGCTCTTTAAAAAGTAAATCCAATGCTGAGCAGCTCACACCGACGTGGCAGAAGTGTACAGAGGACACACCACTGTAGTTCCAACTCACAGGCTAGCTGCATCTCCCCTCAAATGATCACAAAGTGCAAGGCGGACTGTTGACTTGTCAACAACCCAGCTCAACGCGCCCACGCACATGTGTACCCTAAAGGCCTACTCCTAACCCTGTGTTCCCCATTATTTACGTGTGCAGAGTTTGTGCATACAAAGTGGACTAATTGTGTTACTGGCATAGATTGGAAATGACATATGAAGCACTTACACTCTGGACACCTATCCATTAGGTTTTCTCACTGTTGGGTGTCAATTGTCAGAACCCCTTTTGAGGGCCACATACAAGCAGGAGCTACTGGACCCTACCGTGGGGCTGAAGGTCTTTTACTCCTGGTGTCCAGGGTCCCTACCTACTATGGGCTATGAGTAACTGGGCCAAGTACTACCCCATCAACACTTGACTCTCAGTGGTAGGGCGGATCGAACAGTACAAGGCTTCTTTTCTGGGGGGCGGGGAGGTGCAAGGTTTACATGGGCACAAGACTCAAAATACGCTTGTCAAACTCAGCAACGCCAATAAATGAATGTCCAGCCAGATACTTGTTTTTATGAAAAAAGTACCATTTATGAACAAGCACAAAGTGAAATAAGGGGCACCACAAATAATATCGCAAGGCCAGCTTTCATACTAAGTCACACTTCCCTGTCTAAGGACTGTGAATATTCCCAATTTATGTGAGGTCAAATTTAGGCTAGGCCCGCTAGTGGGTACGAGTCTAAGAAGTTCAACAGAGGCTGTCTTATTCGCTCTCGCTGGCGTTACAATACGGAAGCCATGGGCGCAGGTCAGTGGCCCGGCGAGGAGGATTAGCATGGATGCTGAGGGTGAGGAGGCAGACATCCACAGCACTCCTTCGGTCTTGCGGTAAGTTTCCCTGATTCCAGCGGCAGGTCTCAGGTGGCCTCTGGGTTCTGGCAATTGAGTCGATGTTCTGCTTACATGGATCGCAACCTGCTACGCTTCACTTCCACACATTGCTCAAGAGCTCTTCACCGCAATGCCTACATGGCATACGGGCACCACGAACACATGTACCCCAGATGACAGCTCTTCCCGGACACAGCACAGCAAAGGGCAACAGCCCTCTTTGGTCACAGTGATGCACCACAGCGACAGTTCTTAATCTTCACAGCTGCCCCTACCTGACATCTGAGGGCCGCAAACAGCAGGTTGATGGTCCCTCCATGTCACAGCTCTGCACAGGGTAATGACTGTCTTCAATCTCAGCGATGCACCAAGGCGAGGACCCTTAATCTTCACGGTGGTACAGGCCTGGCATACAGGGGTCACAAGCAGCAGCACACGAGCATACAGCCCAATCAGTGCTGCAGTCCCAACTGAACTGGAATTTTACGCTGCACTTCAGGGATACATAGAATCCCCACAGGATTTTGCTCCCTCTAGGCACTCTCCTCCTCCTCCTCCACAGGAACCTCTGGTCTCAGCAGCAGGCAGAAGCTGGTGCTCTAGGCTTCAGAACAAATGGTCTTAGTTCTCCTGGGTGATATCACCTCACCCAGCAGGGAGACTAGCATAACTTGATCCCCAGTCCTGGTCACAACAGGCAAAAGTCGTACTGAGCTTCTCCACAACGACATAATGCATCAGTTGACTGCTCAATGTTTGCCAGTTTTGGGAGGCTCAAGCTCACCTTTTTATAATCCGTTTACAGACACAGATGTGATTTTAGAGTGTCAGTCTTTGAAGTTTGTGCTGTGGGTGTTGTCCGCTTTGAAGTATCCATGCCTCTGTCCTGTCCTTTGTCCACGAAACAGTATTTCACAGCAGGAGTAACTCCAAGCTTGATAGCATCGCAAACCAGGCCATCGGAGTGGTTCGAGATTTTCACATCTGGATGTCAATCTCACCGATATATGCCTGCCAAAAGGTTACAAAGTACCCATTCTTGCTCTTTATAATTTCCTGTTTCTGCAAACTTTTCCTAATCAGACTCATTATCTTTTGACAATGAGAACAAGCCCCAATGACCAGTGACCTTTCCAGAATCAAAGAGCCCTTTAGAAGCACCTGACGCTTCCAATATCCCATCCAACTCCAATATCCCATCCAAAAACAAATGTGCCTGGGATTGTGTTGTGTACCCCTGAGGGAAGGTTTATACTCTGAGGGTACTGGGCCTTTAAAGAAGAGCAGTATACACCTGGACGGTTGTTTGCACACGTCTTTATTGACTAAGGCCAAAAGGAAACTAGGATAGGCTTTCTGCCTTGGGGACAGTGTCTCTGTCCTCAGGCGCGTCCGGGAAGGCTTGCTTGCTGGTGCTCTGAGGGTTTTGTTCTCCTCAATACCGACAGGGACCGTTCCCCCCACCCCCCAAAAAAAGAAGAAAACAAAGAAACCACTGGTCAGTGGAAGGCTCTGTGTGCTTTTACTTTGATAGGGAGGAGAGTGTGAGGGACCACCGGGCGCCGCCACCACGTGTAACCTGTGCTAGAACGCGGTGCCCACCCTCAAATAATACAGACATTTGTAAAGCGCAACAGCTACCTCCAACAGAGGTGTCCCGGTGCTAAAGATGCCAGTAGTGCGTCAGAAAAAGGACACAAACCAGGTCTCCGAGCCCTAGTCTGCCGTGAAAAGCCAGGTTTTAACCATTTTACTGAAAAGGGTGTCAGTTTCAATGGTGCGGAAGTTACTGGGCAGGGAATTCCACACTTTTGCTGCCCCAAGCGTAAAAGTTCTGCCCCCCCAAGCGCAACTTCTTGAAACAGTAAAAGTTGTGAATTGGACCTCAAGGGTCTAGATTGCTTATATACACGTAATCTTTGTTTTAGATAGTTAGGGCAATTTCCATGCATGGCTCGGAATGCCAATGTCAAGGCCTTGAATTCAATTCTCTTGGCTACTGGGAGCCAGTGAAGTGCTTTTAGATGGGGAGAGATATGTTCACAAAAAGGCACTCGCCTAATCAGCCTCGCAGCAGCATTTTGCAACAGCTGCAGGCGTTTGGCCAAATACTTTGGTTAGCCCAGATAGAGGCCTTTTGCATAGTCCAGCCTAGATGTCACTAAAGGCATGAACTATGCTTTTCCGGCACTCCTCTGGCAGCAGATGCAGGACTTTCTTCAAATTCCTTAGTTTGCAAAAGCAGGTAGCTGTCACCTGACGTATCTGTGCCGAAAATGAGAGGTCAGCCTCCCACTTCACTCCAAAGTTTTTTATACAATCTGCAGGGGAGGGCCCATTTCTGTAGGCCACCAGAGGGCCGGAGCAGGGGGTGGCTCTTTCCCAAAAATCAGCACCTCTGTCTTTAGCGCATTGAGCTTGACTTTATTGCTGTTCATACAATGTGACCACCAACTGGGTGTCATCCGCATAGGAGATCCCTTTGATCCCCCAGTTGGCTATCAGGGAGAACAAAGGGGCCAAGTACAGATTGAACAGGAGGGGGCTCAAGGCTAACCCCTGAGGGACTCCGCACCAGAGCTGTTTTGCTTTGGACAGAAATGGTTGGAGAGCAACCTTCTGTGTACGATTGTCCAAATAAGATTTTAGCCAGGCCATAACAGTGCCACCAATGCCCAGTTCCTGTAGTCTCCCGGCCAGTAGGGAATGGTCGACGGTGTTGAATGCCGCGACAGATCCAGAAGCACCAACATCGTGGATGCCCCTGAATCGGCCACCTGTCTAACCAACTCATCCACCTCCAAAAGAGCTGTCTCTGTACTAAAACCTGCCCTAAAACCAGATTGGGTGTCATCTAAGAGGGCCTCCCTTTCAATAAAACTGGTAAGCTGCCGCTTCACCAGTTTTTCCAACATCTTTGCCGGAGCTTGCAGCAAAGAGATGGGCCTATAATTGGTCAGATCCCCTGGATCCCTGCTTGGTTTTTTTCTCAGCGGGAGAAGAGTGGCATGTTTCCAGACGTCTGAAAAGATGCTGGATGTCAGGGAGGCGTTCCAGATGCACATCATAATGTGCGACAGTGAATAGGCCATCACCTTCCACAATTTAGGAGGACAAGGATCATCAGGCGCCCCTGATGCCTTATCTGAAATTATACAATGTAATTTCAGAATTTCAGCTAAGGCATCCCGTTGTGAAATAGTAGTGAACTCTGTAAGAGACGATTCTGTGTCTTGTGCTTCCCTCTTATCAAATTTCTCCTTCTCCACCGAGACAGAGAATGATTTATATACATCCCGAATTTTAGTGTCAAAGAAGGTGGAGATATTTTCGCACAGAGCAAGAGAAGGATCCACAGTGGTCTCTATGACACTGGGTTTAAGGAAGGAGTAGACCACTATGAACACCTCCTTAGTAGCATTATCTGACTTATAGATGCGGTCGGTCAGGTACTCCCTCCTAGATACCCTTATCAAGCTGTGGAATTCTTTTAAAGCTGTTCTATAGGTGACCACAGCCGTCTCCCCATAGCCTGCTCTCCACTGTCGTTCCAGTCTTTTGCAATTGCTCTTAACAGACCTAAGTGCCAAAGCTCTACCTGTTCCCTCCCAGTGATTTGGAGAGCCCCTGCAGACACAGACGTGCTCCAGGCACGCTCCTCCTGGAGCGTGGCAGGGCAACGCATGGGGTCGTTGGCCTCCTGGCGCAAGTCCGCTTCCCAGCCCCTCCGGTTGGGCTCCAGGACGTCCGGTTTGTCGGGGACCACCCTGCAGCTCCTCTGGTCTCCTCCTTGTCACGGAAGCTTCACTCCCAGCTCCTCTGGCTTGCGCACTTCCATGTTCAGCTTCTCCTCCTTTCTGCTCGGCGTGATCCTCTGATAGGAGGGCAGAGGCTGACGTCGCTCCTCCCGGTTCCTCCTCCCGCTGTATCCAGGAAGAATTAAAGGGGCCTTCCCAGTCCTGCACACGGAGCGGCAAAGTGTCATTATCGAACAGGTCCGCAGATCCCACTCCCCAGGGATCCCCCAACAAATGGATCCTCCACATGTCCTTCCAAGGCACTGGGTTTCTAACTTAGAACACACAGGTCTCCCTGTACTGTACCTACTCAAGAACACATAAAATAGAGAAAGCACATGCAAACACACTTGCACAGCGCTACATACTAACATAATGTAGGCTAAAGATGAAGTAGGTTCACAGCAGCGGAACATTACATGATAGGACCAGTAGGGCTCACTCCAGTGACAAAGGTAAATAGGCCTGTTTACTATATTGATCACTATTACAAAACTTGTATGGTGCCACCACCGTGCTCATGCTACTTAACTCTTTATAAGGGCAGTAGCCTTCTACCCCTACAAGGGTAATGCTTTATGCACCTTTCTTGCTCTAAAAAGACCCCAATCTGTGAGACAGGGTTAGGTCATGGCGCACACGCATGATCAGTGTTCATCCATGATCAAAAATCGTTACCAAGGATATGGATATTGTTAGAGCTGGGGCACTCAGAGCATGGGCGCATGCCCATCACTGTGTAGGGAACGTTTCCCAACAGGTAGCCTGATACCTCTCAGTCTCAAAGCGCTGATAAAAAGTTTCCTCATACTGTGAAGATCATTGAACATTTGCAAAACCAAAGGGGACACTCCGTTCATCATCCCCTTTAGTTTTGATCATTGAACATTGTCTCCTGAGGGCTAAAACAAAGGTTTTTTTCAAGCTCCTTAGAATTGGTTCAACTAAAAACACGATCCATATGCAGAATGCTTGACACCTTTTCCAATCAGAATGCCTGCATCATATAAATGTCCAGAATTGCCCAATGAAGCGTATCAATTGTGTTGGAGTCTAGAATGACTTCTTCCAATATACAGCTGTTGCAAAAACTTTGGAAGCCACTGATGCTCTCATTAAATGGTAGCCTTGACTGTTGCCCATGTAATCACGTTTGGTGCTGAGAAGAAACCAAAAAGGCAACATCGTAATTTGGGGGTCTGTCACATTAGATCAGATATTCCTACTGTCTCAGTCGATTATTAGAATGTGGAAACAGGTATCCGGGAGATCAAGGCATACCATTCAGTCCGATTCCTGGAAAGCCAAGAAAATGCGACCCTAAGTAAACAGTGTTAAATTCTCCTATCTCAAGAACTTGTTGGGGAAGCTAAGATCTAAAATAGAAGCTCCTGTAGAGTAAACTGGTCACCCTAGGAATCGAGGCATGTGTGCTAAACCTAATCCAGGCATTTTATACCAATACATAATTTTCAGTCCAAAACACAGTGTTAGCTTTATTAGAGTAGGACACACAGTGTCTAAACCAAAGCTGCAATTACTGCACCCACGATTTTCAATTCATAATTGTCTGACTTACTTTAAATTTACAGTCATTTACAGCAAAGCTAGGTGGTGAGGACCTTTCCATAATAATGTACCTGAATTACTTATTCTTTATTGATCAGGCACCTATTGAGCTGCAGTGCCTCATAGATAGACTGGAGTCCTTTAATAATGATAATCATTTGACTATCAATCAATCAGCGGTCTTATAGAACGTATAGCTATTCAAACGGTGTCCCTCTGCTACTAGGCTCGCAGACTATTAGTGGTGAAACGAGACACTAAATGCACTTTCAAATAGCCAGGTCTTAAGACGGCGTTTGAAGATGCATTCATCCAATATCGTCCGAAGCTAAAAAGGGATCAAGTTCCAAACAGTGGCAGTAAAGAAAGAAAAGGATGAACCACCCCATATTTTTCTCTTCGTTCTCGAACCACCACCAGCAAAGCATCAGAGGAGAGCGAAGGTCAGGCCAGATGATATGGCATAATCCTTTTCGCCAGGCAGTGGCAGTGATTGGAGAAAGGCTCTGTGAGTCTGCATGAGCCCTTTTAACCGAACTCTCTCCTTGACAGGAAGCCAATGCAGCCATTTGAGACGATGTTGAATATAACTTATTTTATGTACTTTTAATAGAAATCGAGCTGACTCTTTCTGAACTAGCTGCAATCATATCAGTTCGTATGCTGTTATGCCCATATAGAGGGCATTTGCATAGTCCAGTCGACAAGGGAGTGCAAAATCATTTCCTGGTACTGCCCTGGTAGCAGATATGGAAATTTCTTCCGAGATTTTAAGAGGCCGTAACACATGCCCACAACAGCACCGACTTGTGCATCAAAAGAAGTTCTGTTATCAAATTGTACCCCAAGGTTCCGCATTACAGAATAGGGACTGGTGGAGCCAGCACATAACTGGGCCAACAGTGGCCATTCCATGAAGAGGGAGGTGTACCAAATAGCAGAATCTCCATTTTACTACTGTTGCACTGCAGATTGCTAAGATGAATCCACTGGAACATAGCTGAGAGGCATGCTTTGAAGTTGTATAAGGAAATGGGAACATGTCTGTGTAAAGTGAGGACAATCGGCGTGCCGTCAGCATGAGACACTACCTGCACGCCAAAGGCTTCGATCAGCGCAGCAAGTGGTGTCATATACACATTAAACAGTGTTGGGCTCAAAGCAGAGCCTTGGGGAACGTCAACCTCTATAAACCTGGGCTCAGAGGAGTAGGGCACCATCCAGATCGCTTGAAGGCGGTCCAAAATAAATGAATGAAGCCAGGCCAATGCGGGCCCCCTAATACCAATATTTCCCTAATGTTGCAGTATAGTAGAATGGGACATGGCATTGAAAGCCGCCAATTCGGGAGCAGCAATGCCACCTGCTTCCCCTGGTTTACAGCCAGCTTAATGGTGTCCAAGACTTCAACACGTGTGGAATCTGTACTGAAACCTGGTCCAAAACCAGATTGGGAAGGGTGTAATTAATGGTGTTGTTCAAGGTATTCAGACAATTGTCGATTAATCCACTTTTCCGGAATCTTAGAGAAAGCTGGCAACAACAAAATTGGTTGGAAATTAGCCAAAACCGGCTGGTCTGCTGATGGTTTCTATAACAAGCGTATTAGATTAGCCTGTTCCCACTAGCTAGTGCTTGTGGCTATGCTTAAGGAGCTGTTTAGGAGAAGATTGAGGGTAGGATTAATGGCTATACAGTTAGCCACAAGAATGCGCGGTGGACATGTGTCGCAAAAAGGGAATTAGGGGAGGCTTAGGGCCTACAATGATGAGCAAACACTCCGTTCTTTCCCAAAGGAATTGCTTTATTTTTAAATGGATTCGTCAGGTAAGTGTGCAATATTCAATCATCGGTTGAAGAGGGATCCTCTTATTTTCACCAGTCCGCAAACCACCTTCGGAGGCGAGCTCTTGGTGTCAAGAGTTCCTGGTAGGATCTTTGGTTGGGTTCACAACACTTGACAAGATCTCAAAAAAAAAAAGAAAGAAAGAAAAACAAGGGTCAGTCGACTTGCTTTTTCTTAAAAAGATTGCAAGGGAGGAAGATAGACTGTGAGGGGAGTACCGGGTCTGCCTAAGAGTGAAGCCCAGGAGAAAAGAAGCAGTGACCTCCCGACTGCCTACTTGTTCCCTCACGGTGCCTTCACAAACCCTAGGATACGTCCCTGTACCTGTTCCAGCCACCCTCCTCCTGGGGGGGTGGCAGGCGATGGGGTAGTGTTGGACTCCGCGGACGCTCTCTCTGGACAGCTGGGTCCCAACAGCCTTCTCGGGTCCTGCTCCTATTCCGTGGTCTATGTCGCAGCCCGACGCCGAGACTTTTCCCGTCCCGCTTGCCACGAACAGCTTTTCCACGTCTACCTTCCCCGTCGTCTTCGACTCTTCCGTCCTTCCCCGACCTGATAGGCTCAAGAAGGGTGATTTCATGGATTCCAACTCCGCCTCCGGCTTGCCTCTAATCGGGGTATTTCCCCGTCCTCCTGACAACATGGATCATCAGGCAATCTGGATTTACAGGCTCTTAATGCTTGCTACAACTTTTGCAGTTAAATGGGCTTAAACTCATAGAGGGAGCATGCTGAAGACCGCATGGAGGTTGAAAGCTGCTCTTTTGGCCAACCCGTCTCCAGGGGGCCATTGGTTCCTATAAGTGTCTCCACAATACCCCTGATTTTGTTATCAAAGTCTGAGAACTGTGAACACAACTTTGGAGAAGTTTTTAATGGTGGTTGAAGTGCATCTGGATGAGTGAATCTTTTTACAATTTAAAAAATGTCGCTAGATCTGCAACAAGAGCCTGCCAAGTTCCCGGTAAAGAGGTCAACTTGAAGCCATCTTAATTGCTTGGTGATAATCTTTCAGTGCACTTTTATAGCACTCCTTATCTGCCAGCAGGTAGACCTTCCTCCAGCTTCTTTCGATTTACACAGCTTACGCGGACTCCGGAGTTCATCATTGAACCATGGAGCAGATGAACGTCTTTTCTTAGCTGTACCAGAACTCTCCTTAACCGGCGCCACAGAATTTGCCATCTGCAATAGCCGATCATTTACTGCCCGAGAACCCACCTTCATATCCCCATACACCGTTGGGAATACTGGTACCAAGAGGGGCTGTTATCGTTTCAGCCTGTGTTTTAGACCAATTTCTATGGGGAAGAGAAGGAATAATTCTTGCGCCTATCAGTCCCTATTCCACCTTCCATGCAAAATAAATTGTGGCATGGTCTGGCCAGTCATTCATTACATAGTCTGAGGCATTTATCTGGCAGTTAGTAAAACTAGGGTCAAGAATATGACCTGCAGAATGGGTGGGTTGATTTACTAGCTGTTTCATTCTCCAGGAGGACATATTTCCAAGGAGTATTCGGCTGCATGTTTCTGAGATATTATCCAGATGAAGGTTCAAATCTCCCAACCGGGTAAAGTTGGAGAATTTCAAAAGGTACGCCGATAAGACCTCATCCACAGATGTCAAAAATTCTCCAACATATCCACGTGGCTGATAAATTAAAATCCTGGTTAAGGTGTTTTTGCAGACAGTGCGAGCCAAAATCTGAGTGCTTCCACCCCCTGAAGCACTATAACATCAAACGAGAAGCATCTGAGGGACTGTTTAAAAACACTTGCGACAACTCCACCTCTCCTGACCACTCTGTCCCTTCAGGAATCGCCATTGCGATATACAGGGCCAAGCTCTCTGATAGCCAGGTTTCAGTAAGTAACAAAAAATCTGATTGTTCATCACGGAGTAGCTCTGGGATGTGAAGTGGAATTGTGTGTCGAGACCGCACAATAATTAGGGCAGCCCATATCTCTAATTCTGTCCTAGAAATATTTGCGTAGGTGTTAGGCCAGTGAATAGTATTCTTAGTCCAGTTACATACTGCCAAGGAACTAGTGCAACTAGCACACATGGGAGATGGGCTGACTAAAGCCTATACCTTCACAATGAGTGCCTGTGGGTAGAAAATGAAGCTCCATTGCAGAATAAAACAAACGCTGGCCCAGATATAACTGAAAACGGGCAGCGTGGCTGGCGCTGAGCGCAGTCGGTGCGGAGACGGGTGCAGACGGGCTTGCCTTTGGCACGCCAGCAGCGCATCCGCTCACCGGCTTGTCTTAACCGCATGCGCGCTAAGCGTTTTCCCGCTGTGCGCGGCACTTTTAAAAAACCCGCGGTTCATGACGAGCTCAGCTCGTCATGAGCGTACGAGAGGCGTAACTCATGACGAGCTGAGCTCGTCATGAGCGTCGAAGGGGTTAAGTAGGCTAGAGACATCCCCTGCCAACAACTAGAGTGCTTGCTGCCTTCAAAATGGAGGAGCCAAATGGCTACTGTTTGTTACATTCAAACACTGATAAAGTGTGAGTGGCTCATCAAATCAGCACCCTTGAAAGAAGTGTACTCCCTCCCCAACACCAGTAAGGGCTAAGTAAGAAAAACGAGCGGTGTGTGACCGAATAAACGGTGCAGATGCACTGATCACTTCAGAGTTTTTTCTCATGTTGCTGGTACCCAATCAGAGCGCTCACTCCCCCGGGAGTCCGACTCCCACAGGAGTGAGATGCCCCAAAGGAAATAAGCCTCCCTGATGGTCCCGCAAAGAGTCCATCAACCTATTGCAGAGCCGACAGTCCAGATATACAATTATTTGTGACCCTTAATTTCTCAAAAACTACAGAACAGATTTACACCAAATCACAAAAAGCACAATCTACGGACCAAGATCTAGCTTCCTGCCAAATTGGTGCAATTCCTTTCAGCAGTTTTTGCTATAGCCATCTTAAAGAAGTTCATTGAAGATGCATGGAGATTTTGTGCTTTGGTACCCTGCTTTTTTCTCAGACCCCGGTTAACAGAGCACCCCAGAACTTTGAGGTGGATTAACTTTTTTTGAGGAACATTTTGTGAAGATTCGTCAAATGGGGCTAAATTTATTAGCAAACCAAACAAGCATTGGCATAGCCAATAGGTCTCGCCTTTGGGACATTATAAGTGTTTAGCCATACAACAGTTGGTGTTGCACCAAGGATATTGTGCTGCTTAATTAAATACTTATAGGGTCCCAAAGGCGAGACCTATTGGCTATGCCAATGCTTGTGTCTCTTGCCCTCAGGATGAAACATATGTCCTCGGTGAGGTATCACCCTTCCCCAGCCTTGGATGGAACTTCGAGGGGGGGACTTCGTTAAGTATGCGATCACAAGCTATGATCATGGACAGTGATCTGAAACCGCATGTATGGAATTTTCACGAGGTGGGCAGAGTGAGGCTATAAATGTAACACTGAGGCAATGATTAACTGATGAGGTCTTAGGGCAAATTTTCGGCTGATCAGACTAAAAAAGAGATGTAATACAGAGAATAAAGTGTTCAGTGAAAATTCTTCTTTATCCGCAGTTACTGAGACAGAGCATTCACTGCAACGGATGCAAAGCTTTGTTGAGTGTTGTTTTTTATTTATATTTTATTTCTAGTTGTTACTCTGTCACTGTGATAAACTCGTGGCTCTAACAAATGCATAAACATTCCTATCTCCCACACTGCTATCACAAAGCTGCATGCGTCTCTCTGGCTGCCTTGCACCCAAAGGGCTCACTCACTATCATTGCTGCTTTTTCTTTGAGTAGTTTTTTAGCCCTCCAAACAGTACTACTAGTTACTCACTTTCCCATGGCTGCCCTGACTTTCAGAATTAAACAAAACATTTAGGATAGCTATTAGGCATCATATCTATGCATAATGTTTTCAAACCGAAAGTCGAAAGTGAAAATGTCTCCTCCAAACGCTAAACTTTTGAATGCAGAGTATGAAAATAGGCAGTTTGTAGAACTAGCTCATTAAATGTGTAAGTTTTAAAAAAATAACTGTATTCTCCCCCCCCCCCCCCCAAAATCCTTTCATACTTACAATTCCTAATGGCACAGACAAATGTTTCTGCATACATTGAATTATACTGTTGCTTAGAATTTGGTGAAAGAACAGTTTATGAATTTGTGAGGATTCTGGTCCCCTCTATAAGGCCATGCCCTTCTTTACAGATGCCAAGCTCCTTTACAGGAATACTGTTTCATGGCATTGTCCCTTTTGAGAACTCCACCTTTTCCATCTCAGTAAAAGCGCTGCATACTGGGTAAACACCTTCGGCATGTCAGCGAGCTGTACAATAAGTCCCAGGTGTTTGAAAGCAAGTATGCCTATTTATTTAGTAACTATAACATTCCGCCATGTAGTAGGACGTTGATTTTAAAAAGGCACACATGCGTGTGAATAACCTGGATTGAGTTCGCCTCAATTGTCTATTCGTGTCGCACACGATTACATTTTAGCCCGCGTCGAGAGTTGCCCTTACAACAACAAATCCAATAGCTCGTGTCACAATCCTGCATTACCTCTAGCTCTTGCTCCTCGCTCTGCTCCAGCATCTTCCTGAAGCTCACCGGACTCTCAGCCATCACAGCCCCAGGCATTCTCCCGAGAGTGTAAGCTGTAAGCTGCAAGCAGCACACACTTCAACCGCCAATGTTGCGCTTCCGGCGCACGCTGTCACAAGGAGGAACTATAAGTGAAGCGTGCGTTCCAAGCCTCTCTAACCTCAGATGGGAAGGCAAATGTAATGACGTAGGGGATATACTCATGCACGTTCCGGGGCGCACCTTCCCGCTCCGCCGTGTGTTGTTGCTGCTCAGTCCCTCGGAAGCGGCCGCAGATGGCTCACAGCTCTCGGTGGCGGTTTCCTGCACGGCCCGGCATGGGGCGGCGACTGCTGGGGCCTCGGACCCGTGTGGCGGCTTTACCGCAGGCCCCCAGTGCAGCGCCCGGCTATGACACAGCCCTGCAGGTGTCTGCGGCCATTCGGGCAAACCAGCGACGTTGGAGAGAGGCGCTGGGAGCGGCGGCAGAACAGGTGAGATCCCAGACCCACTGACCCTTTGCGAGAGCACCTCGCAGTAGAGTACATCCCACGGGTAGTTCCACTGAGCCACGGTAGCTTCTTACAGCCACACCCCAACCAGATCCAACGTGCGGGGGCGCACTCTGAGGCAGATACGGTGAGTGTGTGTGTGCCTGCCTGCCTGTGCCTGCGTGGTTGCCTGCCTGTGCCTGCATGTGTGCCTGCCTGTGCCTGCGTGTGTGCCTGCCTGTGCCTGCGTGTGTGCCTGCCTGTGCCTGCGTGTGTGCCTGCCTGTGCCTGCGTGTGCATGTGTTGTGAACAGCCGGCCGGGATCGGAGCGCGTGACCTGATCCGATTCCGGCCGGCTGCGTGCTCGTGACAGTCTGTTGTCTCTGCCTAGTCCTTGACAGGCAAAATGACTGAAATGATTGCAATAGATCGCTTTGCGACAGCAGGGGCTTTCGCCCCTGCAATCGCAGGCGCGACCTAAAAACGCTCTTTCTATTTAAAAGAAGGCATAAGTATAACTACCTAGTGGCGACCGACACTGGGAGATAGATAGAGATAGATAGATAGATAGATAGATAGATAGATAGATAGATAGATAGATAGATAGATAGATAGATAGATAGATAGATAGATAGATAGATAGATAGATAGACAGACAATCATTTTGGTTGTTCGATATGAACTAAAAATTGTTGAAAAGTATCCCATATTTTATTTTTCTATTTTGTAATTCCAAGTAAAAATATATCTGTTAATCATTTTAAGTAGCAGTATAGCCCAGAATTAAAATCATTTAGGTTAGCTTTAAATCAATTACACGCAACAACAGTAAGCATTATAATTCTTTTGTGAGCAGTCTGCATACTATCAGAACAAGATGCTCGTTTGACAAAGGCGCAGAGGAACATAAATGATCCACTGTTAAAGCGGATTAAGCTAATTTGTTTCTTGGATAAGATTATTTGAAGCTCTGTCCAGAGTTGCATGCTGGTGTGAGAGATGAGACATAAACAGAAGCATAGTTTAAGACACTGAAGCTGTATATGGATGTAGGGCAGACAAGATATTCCGAGCTAGCAATCTAAACATTTAAAACAAAAGAATTTGAGATCAAAAAGCTGTAATTATTTACACGTTTTTTATCACGCAAATTGGCTTGTTTTATTAACTATAAATGAAAATGCAGAATGTAATCATCGGACTATTTTCTGTAGCCTGTTGTGGACTATACGTTTACCAGTCCCCTGGAGAGTCTTGCAAAGTGAATTATTTCGATATGTTTTATAAACAAGCATTGGAAATTCCAATAGGTCTAGTTTATATTTTGCATCCAATAATCACCGTAGTTACTCGTTATTGCATTCATCCAATCACCCATTCACAACAAAACATGCACAAAACTCAACAATTTGAAGGGTAAATACAAATAATAAAAGTAGATGAAAGAAAATGTCTGTTGTCTAAACGTGGCGGGCATACGCTTGGAATACAAAATAAGAAAAAAATAAAAACAGAAGTGCACACCCATCTTGGAATGATACTGTGCATAGTGTATACACATTTTAATACCAATACACCATTAAATGCATATTGGCTATAATGTTCTTTTGTAACAAAAAACAGTCCTACTGCCTTTGTCATAACATTTCATAAAAAACTAGTCAGACCTTTAGACCCACTCTCTCTAGACAGCGATTATTAATAATACAAATTGGCTTATCTTTGTCAACAGTATGCCAAATCAACATCACATTTCACTTTTTCAGCTTAGAAACAAGACCTGAAGACTCCATAAAGCTCAAATATATGGGAATCAGGGAGTGTAGTTCATTTGGGCTCTGAGATATAAGATGTTCAACATCACTGTAGAAGCAGGGGCCTCTGCCGGTCCCCCATCTTAGGTGGGCAGCACACTTATTCCACAATTCATGGCTCAACAAATTATTAAAAGGGTGAAGAGTAAGAATTTGAGGGCACAATTTTGCCTCATGCCCCTCTCTCAACTAAAAGCTGCCCGAGGTCCCTATCCCCTGTAGCCAAAGAAAACAAAGTCACTAAGATCATTATGCAGACAAGCAAACAGCTGAAGAAATCCCTGTCCACCCGCAGGCGGGCCAGGGTGACTCACAAATTGCACTTGTCCACATATCAAATCGGGCTGGCTTGAAGGGTAGATGGAGGGAAGCCTTCTTAAAGGGAACATATGTTACTTGTTATAAATTAAGGCATTGCTCTGCCTTTCTCATAATGGCTTGATAGTGGTTTCCTTTCTGAGACCAAAGGCTCGTTCAGTGGAAACAACGTTTCAAAGCACAAAGGTCACTTTGCCTTTGCTACATTCTTTATTAACCCATCCTGGCTGCCTGGAAACTGAGAGCTGTGGAACCCGAAAGTACAAGGAATCAAAGACACATTTGTTTATAGTTTCAAACCTTCGACTCACCTCCTCATCACAAGCTTCCACATCTTGATTTATTATGAAGTGATATTTGACAGAATTAATCACTGGGCATCAGGTCTATTGGGTCTATATTGGCACAACTAACACTCCTAGCATTGGTCCACAATATTCCTCTCCTTGAAGTCACAAGGGTAGCTAACGGGGAGACTACAGAACTGGTTGAAATTGACCACAAAATCTAGGGATTATGAATACTCTCAGCTTTTAAACGTTCTACAAAACCGATAGATTTTCTTTGGCCCCCAGACAAAGCTAGTATACCATTTGCAGTTGAAAAAACAGAAAAATATTCTGTGACCCTCTCCTTAACTAACCTGTACAAGATACGCATTAGAACAGACAACCTTGTCAGAAACAACGGTTATTCTTTCTGGGTTGCCTGCACGCTTCCCTAAAGGCTTTACGCGCATAAAACATCTGAATTAGTACTATTAGAGGTCAAAGGAGTACAGCAAATTAGCAGCGGCAAATATCACAATTATTGTGGCAACAGAGATAAATGAATAATAAGCTACTACAAGAGTGTCTTGGCACTAGACCTACAGCAGAAGGGAGGGGAAACCAGCTCAGTTTTTGAATAGGTGTGTTTTCAGTTGTCTACAAAAGACCTTAGAGTCAGAGATGCCTCTAAGAGCCACAGGAAGTTCATTCCAATATTTGGCGGCTAGTACTGAGCAGGCCAAACTGCTCCATTTCTTACTTCTGGTAAAAGGAATACATAGCAGATGGTCTGACTGAGACCTCAAGGATCTTTAAGGACAGTAGAGAGTCAATCTGTCCTGTAAATATTCGGGGGCAATCTTGTAGAATGCTGCGTGTGCCACAGTCAGTTCTTCAAAAATGACTCTCTTCTTCACTGGAAGTCAGTGTAGCTGGCTTTGGTAGTGAGATGTCTAGGTGTATTTAGACAGGTTAAACAAAGGCAGACATCCTGTTTAGCATCTTTTGTAGTTTCTAAATACGGTAGTCTGGTATGTCTAAATATAAGATATTAGCGTAGTCGAGTCTCGACAGGATCAAAGCCTGTACCACTGTTTTCTGGACTTTCCAGAGCAGGAGTTAGAGAAATTTCCTTAACATCTTGAGCATCCAGCATGACGTTCTGAATACAGCAGAAATGGGGCTTGAGAGATAAGTATTCCTAGGTTCCTTGCAACTTTGGTTGGGGAGGGCGGTGCAGTACAGTTAGCAGGACCTCTATTTTATTGAGATTGGATTGCAGGGAGTTAGCCTTCAGACATCCCATCACTGCTGACACACAGGCCACATTATTATTTATTTCTTGTTCATTATTGTAATAGGTCAGTAACAGTTGCGTGTCGTCAGCGTAAGAGACGGCACTGATGCCAAAGGAATCTTTAAGATGTACTAATGGCGGCATATAAATATTAAAATGTGTGGGGCACAAGGCGGAGCCCTGAGGCACAAGCCTGCCCCTCTACTCTGATTTGGGTGAGACGATGCAGCAAGACCTCATGTGAGTTTGTGTCAAATGCCGCTGAGAGGTCCAATAGAATCAGTGTGGCATTTTGAACAGCACCCAGAGAGAATTTGATGGAGTCAGTGATTCCAATCAGAGCAGACTCCATGCTGTAGTGGGCCCTAAAATCTGAGGGGGGTGTAGAAGACTGTAACTGTCCAGGAATTGTGTCAGTTGGACATTGATACTTTTTTAATGATTTTGGAGGCCCCAGGGAGCAAAGAGATAGTTCGAAAATTTGCTAGGTTGTTAGGATCAGAGTTACTTTTTTAGCAGGGGGGGTGTCACATTTGCTTTTTTCCATGCTGAGGGCATTATACCTGATTGTAGAGAGGAGGTGAAGAGTTCATGGAGTGTGGGTCCTAGGCAATCCATAGTTAAGTTTAACCAGAGTCTGTGGCATAGGGTAGCAAACCTTAGTAACTGGTTTGCCTACTTGTGTTTCCACGAGTTTGTCCTGAATTTTTAGAGCTTCTAGTTAAAAAAGGTGCTTAATTGAGAGCTTAGAGCGGTAGTGGATTTAATAGGGGGTGTGGTACATTTGGAGTCGGTGAAGTCTGTTACATTTAAAAAAAAATCTTTAGCATCATTGGCTTTATTAATTTTGTAAGTGTAGAATGAGTGGCGTGCCAGCTTAAGGTTTATGGGGTATGTACCCTAAGGGCCTTTTTGTATTGACTTTTCCTAGAAGCATTATATTCTTTACACCATAGGCATTCTAGTGATGTACATAGTTTCCTCTCATCCATTAGCTCCCTCATGAACCACAGGGCCGAAAGGCTGGCTCTTGGTGTCCTACTGGTGGTTATATGGGCAGCTATAGAGGCAGCTTCTGAAAGCCAGCTGGTGACCTTGCTTTCGTCAGAGGTAGCATTTCCTGTTAATGTCGGTCTAGTGCCTGCAAGAGTCTCCGTCAAGAGGGGAACATTTACTTTGTTCCAAGCGTGATTAAAAGGTAGCAAGTCCTATTCTCCCTGAGTGTTTGTCGGGGACCAGGAAAAGGTAAGACAAAGTAAACAAATCATGTAACTTCTTTTGGACTATCTAGGTCCAAAGATGTATTAGAGAAGATGGCATCAATAATATGGCCTGTTTTATGTGTAGATCTAGTTAGAGTCATAGAGAGATCTGCATCAGCCAGTACCTCAATCAGTTTTACTCCCATGTTGTCCATAGGGTTATCTAGTTGGATATTAAAATCACCCAAGATGGTAAAATTAGCATAGTGGGAGATTTCTATGGCCCAAAGCTTGGGAGATCACGTTAATAAGGTCTCCAGCATAACCCAGAGGACAGTATAATAGGACATCCGTAAAAGAGTATTGAGCGGAAGGAGAAATAATGAAGCCTAAGACTTCCACGCTGATCAGGTCCTCCACTTGGAAAGTAGGACATTTAAGTGGTTTTCTGAAATCAATCACCACTCCACCGCCTCTCCGGCCAATGCAAGCTACGTTTATACAGGAGTAGTCGGGGAGCAGCGCTAGTTGTAGGTCAAGGCATGAATCCTCATTTAGCCAGGTTTCTGTCATGAGGAGGGCGTCTAATTGATTCTCCTCAAAGGCGAGCTTAAGTAGGGAGCGGACATTTATAAGTACAGCTTTTAGTTTCTTAAGGGTGACTCCATGCTCCTTTTTATTGCTGACTCTAAGATTTAGGGGGTGGAGAGGCGATTTGCAAAAGCGGCAGCAGACATGGCCTTTTGCATCTAGGAGCCCAGGGACATTGCACTGCTTAGCTAGAGGGTGCCGCTTAAATAAGTCAGTTGAGGTGTAGTAAATAACCGTGATCATCTCTGAGTCCCAGCATAGTGGCTGGTTCTGGCCGCGGTCAGTACTCGGATGGGCGCAGACTGACTTGCCTTAGGTGGGCCTTTGACATGCACGATGCACGCATCCACGCTGTGGCCATCCTCAAATAGTAAGTCTTCTTGGGGGCCTGCACTACTAAAGCACTGCCATCTAAAATGGAGCCTCTCTGTGCACAGTGCACAGCTGCTATCTCCAGCCTCACCTCTCTGTGCCACAAAGTGCATGTTCCGGTGCAGGTGAGGTGCATAAAGGGCTTACCATGAAATTCACACGAGGTGAGCGATGGGTATTTGGTATCAAATTGGTATTTAGGCGCTGAGGAAATAAAATATTGTGAAAGGAGGTAACATGGTATTTCGAGTTTTTGCTGATAAAAGTTAGCATCTAAAGCGTCTGCTATGAAGCAATGTATATTCTTGTTTGCTAAGAGCAGACTGTCGTCAATGGCAGAAATGTTAGCGTCTCTATGTCAGAGTCCTCTAAGTTTTGTATGTGTACTATCTTTGCAGAAGGACCATGAGAAGGTGTCTTGTGATGTCTGATGCACCATGTGAAGACTATCATGGGAATTCTCCCACTCTTGTATATGAGTATACATATAATATAACACAATGCCTATGTAAAATACTGTACCACTTTATATATATTAACAATAAGAACACATGTAAATATCATAAACAATACACAGAGTTACATGCTTAATATGATATGACCATAAGAATTCAGCTGTGAGGGTCAAAAGCAAAAGATAAATGTTGAGCAATAAAGCAAAACAAAGTATGAACACATAAAAGAGACTCTACAGAGATTATACGATGAAGTCCTGAAAGACATCATCAGCGTGGGCATTATTAATCTTGACTTTATAGAGGAATAAAACAAGATTAACACCAAGGCACCAATTTGCATTAATGTCATTCCTTATAAATACAGAGAGAGGAACCATGTCAGTTATGTTAGGCTTTTGGTCTAAGTTATCCATACTCTCGGATAGTTTTCCCACATATGCTGACAAATCCACCCAAGCATGGCTCATATTAAAGATGATTAAGTAGACAAAAAGCACATTTGGAAAACCAAACAAAGCCAGGGTATGAGTGGTCTCTTAAGGTAATAAAGTGACTGACTGGACTTCAATAGTTGCTGGCTTGATGAACTCAGTCAAAGTGGGAGGAGTGAGAGAGATTCAAAATGTCCATTACTATCAGACTGGAAGTTAAATTACAAGTAAAATACAGATTAATGACCCCATTAAACTCAAACTTGGCTGGGCACAGTCTTCAGAAGTGCTTTGCTATATGTTATAGAAATTAGGCATACTGTTTTAGATTGCATGGATTAAAGTAACAACAATGAATTAAGAGTATTCACTTAAGACCAGGAGGACCACAAAGATTATGCCTCACTGAAGCACCAAATTATGAGGCAGGACCCACAGAATTGATTCAGTGAATGCAGTGTGCTAGGAGGGCCGCCGTGGGCCGAGCTGAGGAGCGAGGATTGTATGGAGGGCACCAGGCCTGCACGACCTGGTTTCTGGGTGGCCCCTGTACCAGAGAGGGGCCGCTGTGAACATTAACGCACGGTCAGCCTGACCAGACTTGTGAATGGCATGGTGGCTACCCAGGAGGGGCCACCAGAGACACTGACGCCAAGGGTTCAGGCATTCGCCCGAGACTGAGAAACTACTGCTGTGACCAAAGCAGATCCAGCCCGCACACTATGAACTGCACCAAAGGGAGCCCGAGGATCAAAGGACATTGCTGGAGCCGCATCGAAGCAAGGAAATCAACCTCCCCGCAAACGAAAGTGTGACTTCCTGCGAGATCATCAGAGCGGGAACAACCCAGATCTCCAGCGGATAGCATTGCTCAGAGGAAAGAGTCTGCTAGATGCTACGCTTGTGACCACGCACAGTCAGACTTTGGCTGATCCAGAGCAGAATTTTGCTTTGCTGCTGAGGAGTTCAATACCGCCAGAACATGTAAGTCATCAACTGGGCCTGCGGGGCCCCAGGGGACATACTTTGATCGATACAGCGACCCTGTAGATTCTTGTGACTGAATGTCTGAAAGGAGTCAGAGTGAAGAACTCTTGACTACGGCCTTATAGTTCACAATCCCTGGATGTGACCAACAGTGAATGGGGAATAACAATCAATCAATCAATCAGGGGTTTATAAAGGACAAGCTACTCACCGGGAACAGATCTCAAGGCGCTGAGGGAAAGAAGGCAGGCGGGGGAGTTCCGCTGATACTGGAGGTTCACTGAGTTCCATCGAAGAGCCAGGTCTTGAGGTCCTTTAGGAACGTAGGTAGGGATGCAGTCTGTTGGAGGTGGAAAGTCAGGGGGTTCCATGCCTTGGCGGCGAGGAGGGAGAAGGAGCAACCTCCTGTTCTGCTTTTCTTGATCCGAGGAACCGTTGCGTTGCTGGGTCGAGCGGAGAGAGTGCTGGGGAGTGTGGAATACGAGGCAGTGGTTCAGGTAGGAGGGTCCGGTGTTGTAAAGGGTCTTGTGTGCATGGGTGAGAAGCTTGAAGGTGATTCTCATCTCAATGGGGAGCAAGTGTAGAGTCTGTAGGTGTTGACTGATGTGGCTGTGGCGCGGTAGGTTGAGGAGTAGTCTGGCTGCGGCGTTCTGGAGTTTGTGGGTGAGGTTTTTGTTGATCTCGGCGTAGAGTGCGTTGCCGTAGTCCAGTCTGCTACTGATGAAGGCGTGTGTGACAGTTTTCCTGTGTTCTGGGGGGGATCCGCTTGAACAACTTACAGAGCAGGCGGAGGGTGTGGTAGCAGGAAGAGGTGATGGTGTTTGGTCTGGCGGTCCATTTTGAGTTCAAAAGATTGCGTGTGCAGTCCATGGAGGACGGCGGGAGGCCACCAGGTGTGTTTTCAGGCATCGGGGTGTGGGCCCATGATGAGTACCTAGGTTTTGTCCGTGTTGAGTTGAAGGCAGCTGTTCTTCATCCATCTGGCGAAGGCTTCCATTCCAGCTTGAAAGTTGCGTTTGGTGATGTTGGGGGTCGCTGGATAGGAAGAGGATGAGTTGGGTGTCATCTGCATATGATTTGATGTTGAGTTAGTGTGCTCTGACAATGGATGCAAGCGGGCCATGTAGATGTTGAACAGGGTCGGGCTGATGGAGGATCCTTGTGGGACTCCACAGGTGGTTGGAGTCGGTACCGACAGAAATGGAGGGAGTCTGACTCGTTGCGTTCTGCCGGAGAGGAAAGAGAGGATCCAGTTGAGGGCCTTGTTTCAGATTCCTGCGTCATGGAGTCTGTGGGCTAGGTTGCGGAGAGAGACAGTGTTGAAGGCCGCGGAGAACACTAAACCCGATGCACTAAAGTTAGTGGACAGGGAGTGGCCTAACAACTACTAGAGCCCTGACCTCAAGGAAGATTGTGTTATTGCTTCTGAATTTTGCTAACCTTTGCATGTGTTAAATTAGAAATAAAATACTAGTTTTATTTAAATAAAAAAAACAAGTATTTGACTGGAAATGTATTTATTGTTAATGCTGCTTGATTGCACATTGAGTTATAAGTCGTGTTAACCGATCTGTATCTGCACTTCCCCCCGAAGGAGCATTGACTGCTTGTCCGATGCTACCTAACTGAGAGTCAGGTAAAGAAGGGGCTTGGCCCAGCTGAGCAGGATCCATAGTACGTCGAGCCCCAGGGCATAGGGAGTAACAGGCCTCAGCCACCATTGGAAGGCTCTGTAACTCCTGCGTTTCCTGTAGCCCACTGAAAGGGCTTCTGACACACCCACTCACTTAACGACCATGAACAGTGATGTTCAGGGTAGGTTCTCTAGCACAATGTTTGGACTGACAATCTTAAACAATGGATAGAAATGTATTATTTGTCTAAAATAGTCTGTAACATAAGTGTTAATACAAATATGGTAAAATTATTATCAAACATGAGCAACCGTACCATTCATTTTCATTGGACCTTATCAAACAAATAATCACCCAGGTTGTAGTAGTAAAACAAGCTTACTAATGCAAGAGTTAATTTGGAAATAAATGATTAAAGTTCTACAAAAGTGGGATGATGAGTAAACTAATAATTTGTAAGTAAATGTAACTTTTGCCCAGTCTATTCTTTAGAAAAATTATCAATTATTAATTTATACCTACCACCAATTAAATTATAAATCAGTATTACTCAGTCGAGGCTGTGCATCAATCTGAAGAAAAAGCTTTCCACTTGCCACCTCGGTCCCTCCATCCTGCCTGGGTGCCCACGGAGTGCGTTTACTTGCAACCAGCACAGAAACCTGCTCAAGGTCAACCAGAACCGAAGAACCGACCACAAGAATTGCTGCTCAAGATATTGTTGCTCAACAAGCAGTGGGGTATTGCTACTCTGGTTGAATAGGTCACGCACCCTCTGGAATCAGTGGACACCACACAGTTTCGGGGGGGCTTGTAAATCACACAGACTCTCTTTGTGTAGCCATGTTTTTTATCCTACCATCCAAAGGCTTGACTGGAGGCAGAGGTGACCGCACTGCACACAGCCTCAAAAGACAGGCCATTTTTGCTGACGAATGATATCCTTGTTGAACAACAAAAATCCTCCACCCAGGGGAAGTGTTGCTCACAAGAGTTTTCAGGTTGTTCCCCTAGTAACAAATGCGTCCCATTACTATGCTTTCTGCTTTTATGCAACACTAGACCTCTACTTCTTGGAATTCTTTTAAAAGTTCTTATATAAACTGCTCTAATTGCAGATATGAAACTGTTCTTATGTGAATCGTTGTGTCAATTTGATTGTATGTAATTTGCCTTGAGCAAAATGCAACTGTTCTTTTGTAAGCTACTCTAGTGTCATTATGAGTAACTTCATGAGAAACTGTCTTTTTGCAAACTGCTATTTGCATATTGAAGATGTTCCTATGCAATGAGCTCAGCTAAATAAATGAACAAATCAATAAATATACAATTATTAACAGCTGGGCTGAGTCACAGCATTTTGACACAGCAAACAAATTAGGACATATTGTATTTAGTTCACAAACAAAAAAATGCCAAAATTGAAATTTTAATGGCTTGGACCTTTTTAAAATGTACTTTTGTTTCTAATAGATGAAGTGATATGCTAGACTCTAGCAAATTAACATTCTCCGATTTGCTTTAATGCATGCTGTCTTTTTGTCGTGGCATAACAGTGCTTTAATTGAGGCAACCAGTTGCCCCTTCCATTTGCTGAACTTGCGCTCCTCCCACAAATCAAGATAATGATACCAACTTACTTTTAAGCCCCAGTATCAAATTCCTACACATTTATAAAGCATTTAAAAAAAATATATTTAGCTTTTTTATCTATATATTTTTTATTCAACTGCTAATATTATTTCATTTTATAAATAGTCACGTACACCATGAGTAGGCACTGTGGACCCTCAGGGATCCACAGACCACAGGCTAAGAACCACAGCACTAGACCATGCCCTGAGTGGGGGGGGAGGAGTATGTAAAATCAAAATACTATGCTGTGATGAGCCACCCGGCCGTTACAATACATTGTTTGCATGCACCACTCTGGGCCGGACCAGGGAGTATTTAATAAATTATGATATCAGCACAAGTGGCTGACGGCACGGACAGAGTATCTGTGCAGTTGTACTCTGGAGTGCTCCGACTGAATCTAAAGGCCGCTATATCCTTGCATTGCCGCGGCGCGTTGCAAGCGTGCCCAGAGACCCCACACCTATCCCTCTAAAGAATTGGTGGTACCACATTGGCGACGAGGCGGGATATAACCCTGTGTGCTACCACATGGCGGGAGCGTGGAGTGCTGAGAGGTGTGAAGTGGGGCGGCTATGCCGGATTCACCGGAGAGCACAGTGGCGGCGGGAGCAGCCGGAGGGCGACCAAGCATCTGTGGCCACTCAAGAAACGGATGCGACAGTGAAGAGGTCGCTGATGCTGCTTATGGGTGGTGACGAATTGTACGAGCTATTTCCGGACCTGCCAGATACTGGAGGTAGTGGGGACTATGACAAGGCGGCGCAGGCCCTCAACCGTTACTTTGACCCCCAAGTGAATCCCGATTATGAACACTTCAAATTGCGCCAGGCTAAACAGCGAGGGGGAGGAGTCGATTGACATGTATTAAGCGAGATTGAGAAAGTTGGCCAGCACTTGCACTGTGGCTGATCGGGTGTTCGAGACCCGAGCCCAGCTAATAGCCGGGTGCAAGTCGTCGGAACTGCGCAAGCTCATTCTCCGTCAACCGTGGATTACGCTGGAGGAAATGCTTATCCTGGTAAGGTCACAAGAGATGGCGGATGCGCGCACAGGTGAAATGGAAATGGCGCTTGCAAAGAAACCCACTGGGAGTCAGGCGGGGTTCCCTAATCCGATCAAGGAAAAACGGATTGAGGCATTGAAGAAGTCGTAAGGTTGAGGGACTAATCAAGTGGTTCCTGAGTGGGAATGAGCGGAGAACGACTGAGGAGAAAGAGTCCCGCGGCTCTCAGAGAACGCACGATTGAGCTGGCCCACCAAGGAATCGAGAAAACCAAGGCATGACTGCGCACCAAGGTGTGGATCCCGGGCCTCGATCGAGTGGTGGAGGACAAGGTCAGGAGGTGTCATGCTTGCATCATAACGGGGCTGTTCCGCCAGACAATCCCATTATCACCGAAAGGCCCAGCTTGTCGCCGTGGGAACGGATGAGTCTGGATTTTGGGAGTTTCCCCGATGGCCGTCAAATAGCTGTGAGGGTCGATAGTCATTCGAAGTACCCTGTTGTCGAATTGGTGGCATCAACAGCTTTTGAATGTTTTCAACCGGCGCTCGAAAAGACATTTGAACTGCTAGGGCTGCTGGAGGAAGTGCGCACTGACAATGGGCCGCCATTCCAAGGGCAGGAGTTTCAGGAACAACACCACAGTGGCCACTAACCGATGGAGATGTGGAAAGGTTCATGCGCACATTGAATAAGGCCCTCCGGATTGGAGTGGCCCAAGGCGTCCACTTGGAAACGTGGCTACACCAATTCCTGAGTGCATACAGACAAACACCACACTGCACGACCAAGTGCGCACCCCATGACCTTCTACTAAAAAGAACAGTGAGAGATGGAATACCCAACAGTGAGGCATGGACTATAGACTGTGATAGATGTGGAAGAGTCCCAGGCCCGCCGCAAGAACAACAATGACCGGGCCAGCAAAAAGAGGGGCGCCCCACAAACCGACATCCAGTTTGGGGACTATGTAGTAGGGAATGACAGGTATCCGGGGTCCAAGTTTTGCTTGTTTCCGGTCCAGGGAGGACCTGGCTTGGCAATTCGGGCTGGACTGTTCCCATAAGGAACAGGGTCAAGTCTGATCTGCATATGGTTGGGTCCAAACTGGGGTGGTGTAGTGGGCAAAAAAATGATGGATTAAACCCAGATCCTTGTGACTGGGAGTGAATGTTTGCATTGTCCAGCATTCCATCCATTAATTGTTTCTTTTGTATTGGAAAAGAGATGGCACAACTTTAGGGTCCCGACTAGGTCAATTAAGGGGATGCAAGCTCTAGCGCTTGACATTGAAGATAGAAGGTTACAGCGTATTTAGTGGGTGGATGGAAGGACCAATTCGGAACTCAGAAAAAAGTTATAAATCTCAATATTGCTATCAATTGATTCAGATTGCTGGGTTCAGCTCCGCTTTGTCTCCATAAGATACCTGGCCTTCATGCCCAACAGGTCCTAGACAATATCAAGGTCCAGTTGTGGGCAACCCTAAGCACATGGGGAGGGGGGGCAGTACCAAAGGGGGTGCACAGGTCTATTGTAGGTAATGATCCTTCCCTTGGGCTACATTAAATGTAGATGGTGATGGTATCCAGTCCTTCTTACAAGCTCCTTCACTCACAGAACTGAGCAGTTGAGCTCCTCTTCTAAACAGCTTCATCTGTAGGGGCCACTCCAGTACTCCTTTCCACAGAAAGCAAATGTGTATCTCAAGGCATGCTAGGTAGAAAGTCTAATAAGATGCATGACTACTGCTTCAGTTTCCAATCTCAGAGTGGAACTAGCTATCAAGATATTAGCCCTGGAGTACAGATATGTTCTAAACCACCACTGATATGGAGACACCTCTAGTGCTCAAAGATAAATCCTGGAGCCTGTAGGATGAAAAATTAGTCCCTGTGCACTACATGCCCACTTACAGCATGAACAGGGGATGTCGTGTAGAGATCTGAAAGGAGGAGCTTCCTGGACTGATTGGATCAGTTCAGGAGCAGAAGTGGATTCTTGCCAGACGAATAAGCTCTCACGTGATTACAGAATCAATGCCTTAGTATAGGGATATTAGATTAGGAATGGGGGATCTAGTCCTTATGAATGCTGAGATCAGTTAGTGCCTCTAGAGTCAGTGGTAGAAACATGCTGACAACCTTTGCATTACACAGATTCTGGACCAGACTATTTTTAATCCCGCAACAGGATGGTATCAATAAAGTCATTGAACCATTCTTCAACCCTCATGCACTTTTCACTTGTTAATGCCAAAGCACTTCACTGACAGGGAGATTTACACATCTTCTCAAAAGCGTTCCAGGGTGAATGCATCGTGCAGACCTTTGGAAGCCACAGTGAGGAGGGTCTTGGTGACGAAGCATGCCACTTTCGTGGGCAAGAACCTACGTTCATTTTAAGGAACACACAACAAGGATTTGATGATTCCATGGGTACCTTCTCTCAGTGTTATAGGAACCTAGCATAGTCTTTGGATTGATGTCCTTGTACGCTGTCTGTTACATTGTGATAGGGAGGACGTACCTGCGGCCTTTCAAATTTGACTACAATGTCTCCTTCCCACACATTTGGAGAGTTAAAACACATAGGACGGCATTACCAGAAGAATAGCAAAAGAGGGCCCTGGATATAAAGGTAACAGCAACAGATGAGTTTTGATTTGCAAGAGCAGCAGAGGAACCAGGAACAAAGGAGCAGCATAACAAGAGGGGTGCGAAAATGCCAGTTCTGGTCAAGTGACTGTACCACAGGGGTGCTACAATGAATTAAGGACCAAACTTTTGGCCTGATTTATACATAGAAATTGTTCCACTGTTCCGCCATGGGGACAGAGTAAATTATTCCGACCCATGACGGAGGGAACGCCCATCAAATTTATAAATGAACGCCAAGCAGGCAGTCATTTATAAAGTTTAGGAAGGAACTGTTGTCAAGGCAGTTCCTGTCAATGCATCTCACTGTTTGGTGCAGGACTGTATCAGCATGAAGTAACCTTGTAAAAAACAGATTTTTATTTGTATTTTTAAAAGAAAATCCTGTTTCACGCATTATGTGTTTTTTACTGTCCCAACACTGGCAGTGACTGACAGTAACAAATGGCTACACACCCGCCCATCCTGATTGGCTGGTCAGACATGTAGCCATTTCTCAGACGTTCCTTACTCTGTCGGAGAGGTGTGGCTATGGCGGTGACAGAGAAGTCACCGCCGTACCCAAGGCTTTAAGTGGCCCAGATCCTGCCAGTGCTGAGCACCCGCAGTTCTAAAAAGCACGTGCTGAGGCAGGTTTCTATCGGGATCTCCATTTTTGCCCTCACCCTCAGGGTGAAAAAAAACATCTTAACTCTGCGACAGTACCACTGCTCGAAGCCTTTCATGTAACTTCAAAGAGACTCATTTTAGTTCTTTCAGTCTCATCATATCAGAACTGAAGAATTTTCAATATTATATTCAACAAAGCAATTATTGCTTATTTATCTTATGCAACTGACAACTATTGAAAAAGCCAATAGTCCTGGTTTGTTGTAGCTGTGATATTAATTGTTGTATTATATATCTGGATGCAATGACAGAAACAGCAAAATACCAGTCTGGTGGCACACAATGCTAAGCACAGACCTTTAGCTTAGGTGGTTTTAAGCCACGCCCTTAATTACATCAGCCACGCCCCTTTGAGAGACACCACCCCAGTTTTTTCATTCCACTTTAAGCCCTGGCCTCAGCCAAACATACGCTCCGCCCGCATTTAAATCTGTCAGGCGGACTTTCATGTTGGCTTATTGAAACTCAGTCGCTGTTGGGACAGTGCTTTAAATGGGCCGGTACTGTCCGTTACTGAGTACCCGCACTTTTTTATTTTGAGAAGGAGAACACCGGCACTTCGAAGACAGGGGTGATACTTTTAATTGGAGAGTACAGGCACTTCTCAGAAACAAGCAGGTAATCTCTGTTACAGAATAACTGCACTTCTATTTTTACATTTCAGGCACTGAGTATACATACCACCAACATTTAAATTGAGCGCCATATCAGAGAGGTTTCACGATCAGAAGACAAGCATGATAGAGGAGCGTCTTCTCTGCAGAAGTTTAGTTGTTTTCCTATTCCAACTGATCTTTTGAAAGCCACCAGCTTCTTATTGGGAGTTCAGAATGTGTTCACTCTTTTTCTTTCTGTGACAGCTACATTTTTCAACTAGCACCACACAGTTTCAGGTGTTTTCCCTCCCAAACAGCTTTTCACTTACTCTATACTCACCCCTTATTTCAACATATTAATGTAAAAACAATAAACAGTTATCGTACCACTACCAAATAAAGGTGCAGAAAATTTCCTCCTGCATAATTGTCTCCAGCCGCTTGCCCACAGGCGGCAAAGCTTACTCCCTTCAGTCCCCAAATCACGTACATGATACCAATTTCCTATAACCTGATTCACAACAAGCAGCGGTAATATGTTTTTTGTGATTTCATCAGAAGTGCCCATGTCTGAACGTGAATACTTTGCCCCTGTATCTTCAGCGAGCATCCAAGATACACTACCACCATCCCCAAGCCCAGCCAGGGTGCTGCTTAAAAAGATGGGGTTCTCACCTTTCCAGAAGCCCCGTCCCCTAGAAGGACGATCTTCAGCTGGTGGTCATGGCTCTCCTCCTCCGAATCGGACATGACTCAGGCACCTGGTAGCTGTCGCTGTCACAAGGGGTAGCGGTGACGGCTTCGGGACACACGGATAGGATCTACAGGGCCAGCGCTAAGCAACCGGACGCCATCTTCCAGCTACTGTCACTCAGACAGGGCGATACCATTGCTCGTTATAGCAGGGAGGAGGAGCTAGTACGGAAGTTTCCTACCGTCACATTACAGAGCTACAAACCGATCTCTGCATTAAAAATATAGAAAAACAAACATTTATTTACTCTACGCTGTAATTTTGCCTCGTGCTATAAAAGGTGCCCAGAACTTGCCAAATAACTTCAAGCAACCCCCTTCTTTGTAATGGTTCGGTCTAATCGTGACGCCCTTTGGTAAGTACGAATGAGGTGAGAGGTCGTCTGAAGTAGAAGTGGCGAGAGCGGGAAGCAGTTCGGTTCTAGATAGGAGTGGCGCAGTAATTGCTCGGGAAGGCAATAAGTAGGGGAAAAACGCCAGAGTTGCCCGGGGACTGGAGCGGGTGTAGACAATGCAGGTGTTGGGGATACCCAAGACGGCTATGAGAGGGAGGTGAGGTTGAGTGGGGGAGGGTAAGAGACAAGGATAGGAAGCAAGGTGGTTAAAGCGTGGTAGAGAGAAAGCTAGATTTAAGTTGGCGACAGGACTCCCACGGTTGTAACCAGCATTTGTAGAACGCATAATAGTGAATTTCGTAAGTCCGATCAGCTAGTGTTACTTCCTTCAAAGTATTAGCTTTTTCTGTAGTTTTTTTCTTGCATCGTGTTAATCTTAACTGCCAACTGGGTCGTATTGGTCGGTGTCTGTGTGAGCTCAGGTTGTGGGTGGTTGGTTGTTCTCGCCTGAAACAGTGCATGCGCTTTTGCTTATGAGGCGTTGTTTTCTTGGAGGGCTTAGGTCTCGCTAGTTGCTTAGCATTGTTTGGCTTAATCGTGGTGCAGTGCAACATCGCCCACCTTTTCACGTCACAGATACTTAACAGATATATGACAGGAATGTGCACTTACCACATGTTTCTTGTATGGTTTAGGAAATTATTGTAAGTGTTGTAATTGACAGAATTATTAAAGTATGCATTCACTGTAGGGTTAGAGAATTTACTCACATTGCAGGTTTATTATTATTATTATTAAAGTTCTTATATATAGCCCGTAGCTACCTGTAAGATTTCCCAGTGCTTGAGGACCGGTGACAGTCAGTGGTCGAAGGGGGGGGGGGGGGAGTAGGGGGACTGTGGGCAGAGAATCAGAGGGCGGGAATAACCCAATAATTGGTTCAGTGGGTGGAGCCAGAGGTGTAGCCAGAATGCACAACATCTCAATTTTTAGTATTTGTTTGGCATTTCACTGCCCAGTTTAATCAACCAATGAATACACATGATTATTTAAGGTCATAATGAGTTATTGACACTAAAACACATTCACAAAGTGGGATATGCTTCTAATCACAGAATGTCCCAAATACGATAAAATGTGGAAGCCGCCGAGCCATCGAGTTTGTCATCAGCACTTCTCTCTTTTTCCACAACAGCAGTTCAAACATGAATGGCAAAATATCCTAGTTTGCAAATGTTTTCTATATAATTATGGCTTTGCCATATTTGCCTTATAATTAGGGCTCCCGGTTTTATGGAATTTATTTGGAGTAGGGGGACTGTGGGCAGAGAATCAGAGGGCGGGAATAACCCAATAATTGGTTCAGTGGGTGGAGCCAGAGGTGTAGCCAGAATGCACAACATCTCAATTTTTAGTATTTGTTTGGCATTTCACTGCCCAGTTTAATCAACCAATGAATACACATGATTATTTAAGGTCATAATGAGTTATTGACACTAAAACACATTCACAAAGTGGGATATGCTTCTAATCACAGAATGTCCCAAATACGATAAAATGTGGAAGCCGCCGAGCCATCGAGTTTGTCATCAGCACTTCTCTCTTTTTCCACAACAGCAGTTCAAACATGAATGGCAAAATATCCTAGTTTGCAAATGTTTTCTATATAATTATGGCTTTGCCATATTTGCCTTATAATTAGGGCTCCCGGTTTTATGGAATTTATTTTTTCTGCATTTCCGTCTGTATTTATCCATATTTATTTTTTGCTAATTTTGTCTGTATTTATCCATTTCTATTTTGTGTTTTTTGTATAAATGAAGCTGCCATGGGTATTTTTCCACATTTATTTGACTGATAAATGTACATTTGCATTTGAATATCCAAACGTTTTCAGCAGTATACAGTGCAATATTGTTATCTGAAAACACTTGCATTGCAGAATAGCATAAATAACTGTATATCTGCACTTAATTAAGCTTTAATTAGGAAATGTATTGTCTTTTTTCATCTCCCCTACCTCTCAATCTGTACACCTACTGACCTAGCACTCATGATTGACAGTAGAAAAAAACATCCAAAGCAGACATATTTTCCGTATTTTGCTGTATTTAAAAATAAATAGAGCGGAAAAAAATAATTTTATGTCTGTATTTATCTGTAAAAATCAGTAAAAACGGAAAACTGGGAGCCCTACTTATAATGCGAGACCTGCTGCATGATCTGACCATTTAAACTAATAAATTGTTTATAGTTCAAACGTATCAAAAGTTGATAAAACATGTGACTTGTTTTTCTGCAGAGTGGATGGCTGATTGCAAAGGTTGACCGATTACCTTTCTCACTGTTGCATTTGTATGTTACACTGGTACTACGAAGGGAAAATCTTTCCAGAGCCTGTTAGCATGTTGTACACATGTCAAAATAATAAAATATCAGAATATATACTGCATTACGCTGCAGCTTTTTTTTTTTTTTGCATAATGTAGTCAACCATGCGGCATAATTTTGTCCTCCTTTGCTGCATAATTAATTCCAGTGGCCCCATAGCCAGCATCACATGTTAAAAGTGCTTGTGAATGAAGCTGAGAGACTCTGAAGTTTGCAAAATTAGTTTGGTGTGCGTGCAAATCCTGCATTGCCAATCCCTGGTGAGTTGCAGCTACTACTTCGGAAACAAGGTCAATGGAGGTACCTATGGGTGAGGCAGACTGGCCTTAGCACTGGTGGTGCCCTGTGCATGAATGTTTGTTATTGCCCCCCCAATGACCACCTTTTGCCATGGATTCCCTCACTACCACCCTTTAACAGTGCCCCTTAAGTCTCCATAACCACGCTCTCTCTCAGATGCATTTAATTTGATTTACAGCGCCACTGTAGGGTGTCAGAACACTTTACATCACACACTACTCAGAGACACTAAATATGTGTGTAAATCCCTGTATAGATAATGTACATAAGACTAAGGACTACAAGGTGTAGGAGTCACATGACAACCATACTAGTAGGCCGTATAGTTAAAAAGTGATTGGTCTGGAGAAACACAAACTCAGAATTTAAAACTTAATACCATGGTTAGGGGTTCTCTTTAATAATCAGAATTGATTTCTGTGCAAAAGAACACTTTTTGCAACATTAGTAAAATCAAAGATGGAGGGAAAAAACATAAAGCTCTAATTTATAACTTGCCGTTTGTTTGCTGCACTTAGATGAAAGTTAATAGCTCACTGTTCTATGTTAGGATTTTAACTTATAAACTGCAAGTAACAAAAGGATCTCTCTGACAAAAGCAGTAGCCCAGTGACCTATTTACATTATGTACATTTTGTGATCTGCGTGGTACATGTTCTTTGCAGGCAGCACATTAACCCTATGAGCTACCTTTCCATGAATCAAAACTTCCACTGGACAAAATTATCTCTCTCTCTAGGAAGACCATTAAACACCAGAGTTATCATGACATTTTTATTGTTGCTGAAAATTGCCGGAGGCCAGGAAGGAAGCAGCAAGCGCTTTTAAAACCTTAATATACTTGCAAACATAATGCCTCCACCCAAAGACAGCACCCGGTGCGGTTACACCGGTTGCACTGCCCTAGAGCTGGCCCTTCTCAAGGATCCTGTGACCACAGTGACAGATTCCCTGTTGTTCTAGGCTTGCCACTGCTAGGGTCCACCTGCTGGTGCCAGAACCACAGAATGAACACGGGCATCCACAAGTCCATTCTGGACCTAAAGCACCTTCTACACATCAACTCTCCTCCAATCTCTGGCTCTTGCAGAACGTGACCCACATCCCCGTCACGAAGACCCTTCATTCCCTCCCTACCACTTTCCCTGAGACACCTGCAGCCCCGCAAGCAACCCTGCCACCTCTTGGAGGAGGACATTCTTGCTCTCCTCCATACCTACAAGCCCACTCCTGGCACGCTTAATCCCTCAGAACTCTCGGAGGAAGAAGTGGCTGACCTCCTCAGTGGTTACAACTCTGCCTTGATCACACATGCCACTCAGACCTGAGGGTAGTACTCCCTATTGACACGGTTGCCTCTAACCCTAACAGATCTGCTACCCTCTGGATCAGAGGGGTGGTAAATAGCAACCTTGCTAGAGTTCCCATCTCTACTTCTACACTTGACGCTCACTCTGGCCCCTCCCTAGTCGGCATCCTAATAAACTGCCGGTCAGCTGTAAAACATGCATTTGATGTCACCGACCTCATCCTGAGACATAAATCAGACCTAGCGATCTTGACTCAAGGAATCTTCATCGCCCTACCTAGACCTCTTATTCCCACCCAATTATAGCATTGTACGGATGGACAGGCACTCAAAGAAACAAGCATTGGCATAGCCAAATGGTCTCGCCTTTGAGACCTTATAAGTATTTAGTTATACAGTACTATATCCTTGGTGCAACAACATCAACTGTTGCATGGCTAAACACTTATAAGGTCCCAAAGGCGAGACCTATTGGCTATGCCAATGCTTGTTTATTAGGTTGTTGCTGTCATTTCCACGATGCCCGCGCAATGCCTGGGAGAGGGCCAGTTGTCTAGATATATACATATATACTCGGGTGGCAAACACTGTGCACCTTTTGGGTGTGGCAGACGTGTGCTCAGAGAGGACAGGAGGCAAAATCATGCACAAAGAGGGAAGGGGGCATATGTGTGCACACACAAGGAAGCAGAGAAGTGCACACATGAAACAATGTAAGCGCAGAGGTACGCATACACGCAGGGCACGGGGAGGCAGAGGGATGCACACAAGAGAAGCTGAAAGGTGCAAGTGGAGGTGGCGAGGCACATAGTTGTGCATAGCACAAAGGAGACCGGGTGTACAGGTGCACAGAGGAATGCGCAGGAAGGCACAGAGTTAGAGGTTTTGACAAGTGCGCATAAGCGAGGCTGATAGGTGCAACAGGAGGGGCAGATTCTTGCAAATAGAGGAAAGGACAAAGGGGTGTTCGGGTAGACACAGGAAGGGACATAGGTGCACAGAGAAAGCGGTATAGAGGAGTGCACAAAAGAGAGGCCAAGAGGTGCAATGGGGGAGGGGCGCAAAGGTGCACACAGGAGACCACCGGGAGGCAAAGAGGACACACAGACGGAGGCATAGAGGTATGCATGCAAGAGAGGCTGTGAGGTGCAAACCGGAGGTGGGGACATATTGGAGCACAGAGAAGAAAGGACAGAGAGAGGTTTACGAGTGAACACAGGAGGTCACCGGAGGCACATAGGTGCACACAGCGGGAGGCAGAGAGTCAAGCAAGGCTGAGAGGTGCAACAGGATGGGTAGATTGGGGCACATTTAGGGGTGCACACTGGAAGACATAGGTAAGCACAGAGGGAGGCAGAGAGACGTGCACACAAGAGGGTCAACACGAGGGATAGCGCAGATTCATGCACACAGAGGGACGGAGACAGGGGTTGTACAGGAGCACACATGAGGATACAGGAGGACATAGGGAGGCGCAGAGGTAGAGAGGAACGCACATAAGAGAGGCTGGGAGGTGCAAAAGGAGGGGCAGATTCTTGGACATAAAAGTAAGGGTACGGGGGCATACTGAAGGGCATAGGGAGGCACAGGTCACACAGCGGAGGCAGAGAGGAACGCACACAAGAGAGGCCGAGAGGATCAACATGAGGGATGTGGCAGATTGGCTCGCACAGAAGGACGAAGACAAGGGGGGGATGTACAGGTGCACACAGGAGGAGGGTAGATGGAGACACATAGGTGACACAGCGGAGGCACAGAGAAACGCACGCAAGGGAGGCTGAGAGGTTCCACACGTGGCAAGGGGGTGCAGATTGGCGCACACAGAGGGAAGGAGAGAGAGGGGTGCACACATAAGAGCACAGGGGTCACACAGCAGAGGCGAAAAGGCACGCACACATATAGAGCACGTAAGAGTTGTGCCTACAGATTTGTCGCCATTGGGTGCGGTGGCACATACCACCAGCCCAAGATAACCAGCACCAGTGCCGTACACACGGAAGGAAGGTGTCCAGAGGGGCAGTTGTTCTGGTGCACACGGCGCAATACACAACTGCCTCATACAAGTGCCTGCCTGTGAAACTACCAGAAAATAGGGGTTTGACTCGTATGTTAAAGCATGTTCGGGGTTCATCATGTAATAGACACACATGTTCTGACGTTTTCGCCAAGAGCTGGATTCATACATTCCTGGCATTCTGAACCCGTACTTGTATCGCCACACTTTTACGGATAAAAACCAAAGACTGCAGATAACGCTAATGATTATTCGCCCAAGAGTAGTTTAAATGGCATTGGAATTATAACAACAATACACCAAAAACAACACCACCCAAAACAAACATTATAAAGCAAATAAGAACTATTATGAGTGGAGCAGCACAATTCTTATGCTTCAGCCCGCTGACGCTGGGTAAACAAGTTGTAGGGGTGGGGGGGAGTGCGGCCGAGAGCATGGACACGCAGCGTTTACCTCACAAGAGTGAGTGCACTAATTGGTAACACATGGCGCCGCTCGCTCTCGCAAGGCAATCGCCAAACGTGCACGCGATGCCATTGAAGGCAATGCAACCCGTGCACGTTTTTAAGCGAAAAACCAAACCGATTTCAAAAGGTCCCTTCCCTAAGCAGCGAATGCGCGCTGCATAGGCGAGACCTAAAAAGGGGATGGCATTGCCTGCATCTACCGCTCCAACCATCGGTGGGCCCTACAGACTCCTGCGAATACCTTGCACTCTCCATCTCCAAAAACACTTCTCAACTGTGCAAACTACACATCTTTTACCACCCCCCAGGCAAGAATGACACCTTTACGGACCTCCTCATGGAAATCATCACAGCCAAGGTTTCTCCAAACTCTAATGACATTTTTCTTGGCGACTTTAACTTGCATTGGAACAACCCTAAGGATCCTCAGGTCAATGCCATTAGAGACATTTTGGCCGATCAAGCCCTTACCCAAGCCTGCTCCCTCCCTACTCATTTGAAAGGCGCCATCCTAGACTGGATCATTGCTAAAGAATCAGCGGTCAAACTTATCTCTATTGACCCTTGTGATTGGTCTGACCACAACGCCATCACCTTCCTCCTGCCCAGCACCCACAAGACATGGACACCTCAGCCCGTGATTCCCAAACGATGGGTTAGAGACACCAAGAACCTTGACCACGAGAAACTGGCAGCGCGTTGTGAGACCGACCTCCCCCCTCAGTGCACTTCGGTCGACAACCTAGCGGATCATTACTCCTCAGCCATATCCGACATTCTCGACGACCTGGCACCATTAAAATTAAAAAGAACCCAGATCAAAAACAGAAATCCCTGGTTCAGCGGATCCCTCAACAAGGAGAGGAGATCCCTTCGACAGACCTAACGTAACTGGAAGCAAAACCCTTCAGCAGCACATCTAAAACTTCTCCGCCAGGCCAGAAATGCCTACAATAAGAAAATCCTCTACTCAAAAAAAGAATTCTTCAGAACTGAGCTGGAGAACGCCAAAAATCCACCTCGCAAGCTGTTCGACTTGGTCAAACACCAATCCAACAAACTAGCGAAAACCTCCCAAAGAAACACCCAAACCCCTAATAACAAGTGAGGAATTCTCTTCCTTCTTCTGCGACAAAATCTCTGCCCTAGGTAACAAACTCAAATCCGCAACTCACCACCAAAATCTGCCAGCTCTACCTCTTCTCTCCGCGTTGCCCTCCTAAACCTCACCCAAAAACCTAGCGCACTGGTCCAATTTTAAAATTTATGACGAACACTCTATCTCGAAAATTCTTGCCTCCTTAAACCTGAACAATTACTTCAATGATCCTCTCCCATCTAACTGCCTAGCTGCAGCCTTTCAGGCTATCCTCCCTTCCTGGACCTCAATAATCAACGCCTCCCTCCTCCAGGGCTCAATTCCTGATTCGATCAAGGCTGGCCAAGTTGTCCCCATCCTAAAAAAACCCAGGCTGGACCCTGCTTCCGCTGAGAATTATAGACCCATATCTACCATCCCACTCCTAGCCAAAGTTCTGGAAAAATGTGTGCAACAGCAACTAAGCGTACACATCAACAAATTTCACCTGTTAGATGACTTCCAATCCGGGTTCAGATCGGGACACAGCACGGAAACCACCTTCCTCCACATTGTAGATGACGCTCTCCAAGCCCTCGACCAAGGTAAAACCTGTCTCCTAATCCTCCTAGACCTTTCCTCAGCCTTCGACACGGTTAACCATCAATTTCTCCTTGAACGCCTCCTACTCAGGATGGTGTTGGATGGCACCGTCCTTGAATGGTTTAGATCCTTCCTCCAAAACCGCTCACAGAGAGGCCTCATCAACGGTAATCTATCTGCCCCTCTCCAGTTACGGTTGGAGTCCCCCAAGTCTCAACCCTCTCCCCTACCCTCTTCAACCTTTACCTTGAACCTCTCACTGAGGTTCTACGTGCCGCCAATATCTCCTACCTTATGTACGCCGACGACACATAAATCTATATAAAAATCTCTTCCCCTGAGGACATTTTCTCCTTGAATGAGACTTGCTCACTGCCAACCAGCTTAAACTCAACGCAAATAAAACTGAATTACTTCTGATCTCTCCACCCAAACCCAATCCAGACATCCAGGAATGGATCAAGACCATCTTAGCACTAAACTGCCCTCCTACCATTGTTGACTCGGTGAAATCCCTTGGAATAACCCTGGACGACAGCCTGAACATGCGTGGACATATTAACTCGATTGCCAAAACGGCTAGATTCCACCTGAGTTACCTAAGAAACCTAAAACCCTTCCTCGATGTGTCTGACCTTAAAACGGCACTACAGGCACTAGTCATTTCCAGATTAGAATATGGATGCTCTACTCTTGCAGGGCTACCCAAGAAATCTCTGGCCCCATTGAAAGCCTGCCCCAACACCGCCGCCAGACTACTTACCGGCTCAAACAAATTCGACCACATCTCTCCCCACCTCAAAGCGCTGAACTGGCTTCCCCTAGAGGCCAGAATTCAATTTAAACTGGCCTGCATTACTCACAAAGCTCTTTATAACAACTCCGCTACATTTCTCGCACACAAACTCGTGATATCCGGAGGACCCAGAAACCCCCGATCTTCCAAAGACCTACAGCTGAAACTTGCACGCTTCCGGAAGAAAAAACCTACAATCCGGCCTTCACTGGAGCTGCGCCAAGGATTTGGAACTCTCTCCCACCCACCATCACAACACTTTAAGAAGGAGGCCAAAACCTTCTTAATAGGTAAATGGGTAAATACTAACCCTGGGCGTAGTACTTCGCTACGTGCCTACTTCGCCATTTGCGAAGTAGGTGTAGCAGGCAACACTACGCCCAACCCGCGGGCGTAGCTAAGTTGCCTGCCACCCGCCTCCCTCCCGCCCTCCCTAAATACTTAAATAAAATTTTAGAAATGATTAAAAACCACTTACCTTGTCCGCCGCGTCACCGGGGCTTCCTCTCGTCATCGCGCGATTCGCGCCGCCGTCTTGGATACTAATGCGCATGCGCGGCCGCGCATGCGCATTACTATCCAAGACGGCGGCGCGAATTGTGCGATGACGAGAGGGAGCCCCGGGGACGCGGCGGACAAGGTAAGTGGTTTTTAATAATTTCTAAAATTTAATTTAAGTATTTGGGGAGGCGGGTGGCGCGTAGTGGGGCTACGCGAAGTGCGTAGGTGGGCGTAGTTTCTCGCCCACTTCGCGTAGCTTTGCGAAGCCCCACTACGCCCACCGTTAGTAAATACCTTGCCTAATGAACACGTTACATTATCTTTCTATGGACGATACCTATTCCTGCACCCCTGGGCATTCCCCCAAGAGTTGAGACTATGTGCCTTCTTGTACAATGTATCTATCTTTTTTAATTTCTTTCCCACATGTAGCCAGGACTTTAGACTGCGTGTTTTTTCTTGTGTTATGTATCCCCTATTTTACCCAAGTGATCACTCCCTTCCCAACGCTTTGTACTCCACCCTTAATACTGTAAAGTGCTCTGATACCCTCACAGGTCTGGTTCGCGCTCTATAAAACTATAAAATAAATAAACAAACTAGGGCTTCTAAGGTCCTGCGAAGCCTTCTAAGGTCTAGCATGAGATTGTGCTCTCAGGAGAGTGGTCTGGTGGACTGGTTATTAAGGCTGGACCTAGTTCCCCAGTTCCAAATTCAGCAGCTCTGGCCATAGTGCCACATTCTTTCCCCCACCAAACACCATACTGTCCCACTGAGAAAAACTCACACTGCCTTCAACTACAACCCAATTGCTGCCGGCTATAAACACCTGGATGCGGCTCAAATAAAATGACGCACCTGACAAGAGCAATATGCGGCCTACAAAAAAAAGTAACAACATCCTTGAAAAAGCAAACACTCATAGGGAATGCAAAATTTAGCAAACCATGTGAAATGTAAGCAAGAACAACATGGTTACCTTAACACTTTTACACTCACTATTCAGAAATCAGTCGGTGCTTTTGCCTGAAAAGTTAAGGACATGACTACAGGGCCCTGAATGGATCCATTTCAATGTCCATTGCTTATATCCTTACAAAATGTAAGGAGTATGGTAAAAAAACACATCCCGGGACGCAGAGCCGCAGTACACATTTTGTTTTCCAATCCACACATTGCTGTAGCTCCAGGATTGGTGCACTCGTTGCAAGCCCAGGGTAAACAAAGACAAGAAAACAAGAATAGAGCTTCACTGGCAAACTCTATAAAAGTGGCGCCAATGTGTTTGGGTGTGAATAAAATCAATCTGGCCAGTTTGCTACCACTCTGTCTTACTTTATTTAGTTAGTTTTCATATTTTTTATCTTTTATTCCAGATGCTGCACTTTGGAATTAAAATGTCAGAAAAATACGACATTTCCAGCAAAAATGTTTGTCTTTTTTGGATCCATTTCACAGGAAAGCAAATGAAAGGAGGAAAGAGAGTGACGGTTTTCAGTAAGAGAAGAACTGCTAAACAGAAAGAGAGGGAAGAAGGAAAGCAGGAAAGAGTGGGCGGTGGGGCAGCTGTTGCGGTAGAGCAGAAGTGGACACTGTTTTTTCTTCTCTGAGCAAGAAGGAAAAGACAGAGTCCTGTTACTTCTCTGCTGCCCGTCCCAGAACGACTGGAACGCCGAGCTTTATTTATAGGCGATGGTGATTTCTTGCGTCCTGGGATGGATTTTGAAAATAAAAAAGTAGGGGAACGAAATCATTGGAATTGAAGAAGTAGGGGCATGCCGTGCCTTGCCGATTCCGCCCACTTCGACCACTGATGACAGTAGCCTAAGAACAAGACCTAAAATAACCAAGTTTTGAGCTTCCCTATCCCTTCAGGTTTACCATAACTGATTTAGTAATTGAAGTCTTAATAAATTAAACAAACCTCATTTAGTAGCTAATGTATTTACTATGAAGATGACATTCGACTTTCATAATGTGTGCTTTAATACCTTTACTTTGAATAACATTTACTGATTAGCAAACTAAATAGAAACTATCCTCATGTATGCAGAATTTGATTTCACTCAAATCGATAGAAAGTTTATGTAATGTGTGTATCAATATTTCATGTTTGACTTAAACATAGTTGATTATTTTGAAATTTACTGAATGTTATGTGTAATGTGAATCTGATGCACTAGAAACTTACATTCATTTAAGTTTAAATGTGCCCACGCATTTTAAATATGCACTATAGAGTTAATGCTTTAAGTTGTCTTCAGTAGGGAATGAGCGGCTGGACAGGCCATTAACCTGGGATGACTGGGTGGAGTGGAGTGCGCTGACTGGTCGCCTCACGGCAAACTGCAATCTTCGTATAATTCTTCAGGTTTTTGCACCAAATGTATTACACGCCGATGAGATTGAAGAGATTTGGGTTGCATGAGGATGCTAAGTGTGCAAGATGTGGGGTGGATGAGGCAGACTTTGTTCACCTTGCCTGGACCTGTGGCCCCATCAGCAATTTTTGGACTAATGTTACTTGTACCCTTACGGAGATGGTGGGTGAAACTGTGGTATGCCCCCCTGAGATTTGTCTGTTGGGATTAGTGAAAAAATTGAAGCCCTGCAATAGGCGGATGGTCGCCGTCACTATGCTCTTGGCAAAATGTCTAGTTGCTAAACACTGGGGTAGGAAAATGGCGCCAAAAACGAAACAATGGTTGAAAGACCTTGTTTACTGTGAAGAGCAATTAGCCACCTATGCCGAAGTACTACCTGAGGCCTCTAGGCTGAAAGATTTTTGGGCCCCGCTTACATGCTATCTGCTGGCAAATCCAAATGTGCCATAGAGTCCTAGTTTTCGTCTGAATGATACTGGAGTGTATAAAGTGTATCCTGATTGTGATTTTACATTTCTGATGATAACCTTGTACTTGATGTATAATGCTGCACCTCATTGGTTCCACACTGCATCTTTCAGCTTTCAGCTTTGTTGTTTTTTTTTTTATTTCTCTTTTTGTTCATGAAAGTTATGACTCACTTTCGCTCTTATGAATAGTTTCCTCACTATGGGCCCCATTAGGATGGCGGACGGATTGACCACGCCGTGCCGGCGGTATTCACCGCATGCCCGGCAGGGGCAATCCGCCCGCCATCCCTGTAGAAAAGACCCCCCGCCATATTATTATGGCTGGGGGGTCCGGGGCAGACGGAAAGACCGTCCGCCGCTTTTCCACCCGGTCGACATGTCGACTGGAGGGGAAAGGGTGCAATATGGTGGCGGTGTCTTTCAGACACCGCCAGCCATATTACAATGTGCCTTTGTGAATGCCTTTCCGTGGCGGAAAGGCATGTGAAGTCTGCTTGGGGGGCCCGTTGCGGGCCCCCTCGGACTCCGGGAGGTGGGGGGTGCACATGGGCAAATCACCGCGTGGTGCCTGTCACGTTGTGCTTTGAAAAGCATAACATGTATTTTTAGCATGGCGGCGGGCGGTGCTTTCAGCCGCAATGTTAAAAATACGGGATGCACCTGCCACTGTGACGGGCGCATCCTAATTGGCCCCACGGGACCCAACCCTTATGGCGGGCGGTCCCTTTTACCGTGAGGATAGCGGGCGGGCAAAGTCCACCAGCCATCCTAATGATGCCCTATGTCTCTGTCGCAATAAGTGATTCGAAATTAGTACAAATGGTATATTAATGTCATATATCGCTGCAATTAGATTGTAAATTGTATAGCCTCTTTGAAAAAAAAAATATGTTGTCTTCGGTAGGCCTGTATTTCACCATGCTGCATAAATACTGTTTCTCTTTTTCTGCTAATGTGGCATTTCTTACAGGCATTCACATGCATTGTTAGTTGTAGAATAGATACATTACTGTACTAGAAATAGAGAAGAGACCCTGAGAAGACCTTTACCAAAGAACATGAGGAACCATAGCATCAACTGAAAGGCATATTCAGCAATGCTGCGATCTAACCTGTGCGTTAGAAGGATGTCGCCATTTCCATGTTCAGTGTGTGATATTTGGAAATTGTTCCAGTCATGATAAATGGACAAGAACAATGGACCCCCGTGATGTGTACAAGGGGGTGTTACTTAGAAGATTCTTGTGTGTTATTATTTAGTGTTCTCACTGTTGGAGTTTCAGATGATGCCCCTTTTGCTCTTGACAGATGCCCTTTAGACTTCTTTCAGATGCTTTCCTGATTCCTTCAGATTCCCTTACTGCAGATTCCTTTTTACTCAGAGGTTTGTACCCCAAAGTTTACTTTGATTCTTTCTTAGGCTAAAACTCATTTTCTGACCCATAGAAGACTCCTGACCGAGCTTCTGAAATGCTGACACCTTCCCTACTTATTTTTTCCTTGCCTGGTTTTAATTTCCTTCATGGAAATTTCTGATTTTGAGACTCTGTAGATTTTTAGAACCATCACTTTAGCCAGAACTCTACCATAGGTGATTTAGGCCCATATGTATGAACACATTTTCCCATAGACACAGAATGGGTAAAACCCTTTGATACATATGGCCCTTAGATCCATCTATGCATAAACAACCAAACTTGCGACTTTTCTCTGAGCACAAAATATTACTTTTGATCTTTAGTATTGCTGTAACTGAATTGCTTCTTTGCCTTATATTGGTTTGCCTTAATATCTTCCACAAGCTAGGAGTGACTGCCTGTGGCTATTTTGTATTTTTATAACCTGGTTTTAAGAATCGTGTATCTTAACTTGATTTTGAATTTTTAATAAACCTTCTTAACCCAAGATACCAATTCGTGGTCCTCAATGTGTAGCCAAATGGGTTGCATTGTTAATATTAACTCCCATCACTTCTCAGTCGGAGAAAAACGTCTGTCTGAGGACCAATGGTAAGCAAGTGGGCCCAGAGTACTCTATTAAATGTCACTCCTATTTGCTTGCTTCTCTTTGGCCCGTATGTGCCAGCTTAACTTCCTCTTCTTGGGTTTGTCTATTGCCTCAGTGCTGTATAACATGGTTAAAAAAACTTTGCAAAAGCCAATAGATGTCACATAGATTGAGGTTCTGATTGTGTTTGTCAGTCGGTCATAAACATGTTCCGAATACATGTACATCCAGTTTTTGACTTCTTTACATATTGCATAGAGCAGTGGCAATGTGCCACTTGTAAATGTGAGTAAATGTGTGATGGTGATACATTGCTATTGAAATATTGACAGCATAAAGGTAAATTACGTTTTTGATGGTGAACGTTTGGGATGGGTGAAGTGAAGGAGATGCTAGGAAGTATGAGTAGAAGAGAGGGTGTGGAAGAGGTAAGAGATGATGTGTGAAGTATGCAGATGGTGGATTTCAGAAAGATGTAGGGAGAAAAGCATGAAAGTATCTTACAATGGTTGTAGACGATAGTGGTGTTGGACAACCGGAGTGATTGCAAGACTCTTACCACTACCTGTTCCACAGTCCTCAGTAATGTGTGATACACAGCCTCATTTTTTAGCATTGATATATTTTCAATTATCATTTGTGGCAACAGTATAATTGTTACTCCTTCATCTGATACTGTTAACGAGCATTGGCAAGCCAGTAGGTGTGTTTTGTTTTAGACACAGTGTTTTAAAGTTTAATGTGTCTAGGCATAAAAAACAGACACCTCCAAAGAAGCACTCTCATTAGTCAGGTGGCACTTTGTGTGAAGCACGTTTTAAACCACACCATAATTACAGAGGCCACATCTTTTGGTGAGTATTCATAGTTGCACTTCTTTGGCCATGCTTCCTGAAGACACCCCCCTACTACTCTGTACCTAAAACCCACTTTTCAGTTGCCCAGCCCATGATCAATCATCGGTCAAACCCAACATTCTTCTTTAGACGGGCCAAACGAACCCATAACAAGGAGGCCACGACCCATATCATAAATAGACCATAAAGAGAGAAACAGAAAACAGGTAGAAGTAGGATAAGGCATATTTGTGTGCAATAAAACTTTACGATGTCCTGTGCTCTGATCCTTAATCTTGATCAGCAACCGGGCGAGGAAACTAGTTCATCAAGGTCAGCTTCAGGCAACGAGGTCAGTTCACTTGGTTCATCCAAAAGTCAGCGCGAACCTCAGCAAAAGGGCATAGGTCTTAAAAAAAACTCATTCAGCCGCAGTCATCGGCCTATGTGAGGGCAACCACAAAATGGCTGCCTTACACGGAATGAGAACTATGGTTCACAATGGAATCTTCAAATACACAGTGAATCCTTGTGTGTAACATGGCGGAAACACTCGTACTTGCTGAACTCATTAGTTACGGTTCACTGCTACCAAAATCGTAACGGAACCAGGACATCAAACACGGGTTCAGAATTCACAGAACCTCAGACCCTCCTTTTACCCTTACATAGGCAATTACTCAGTCTAGATCGGAGTCGATGTCAATTCTCATCAGATCACCAAGGTGCTGTTGAAGCATTATCTTGTTTCTCTGTGCATCTCTCGAGACAGGCGGTCCCCTGAAGCACTTTGTAGCACAAAGGCCACATATGGCAGGACCGCACTGTACACAGAGACAACATGAGAAAAGAACCGCTAGAGCCGCACCAATGATCATCAGAAGCTTCCATTCCCAAACGGATAACAGTCCCCAAAACCATCCAGTTAACGACCAATCTCCTTTGTCCACATGTATAGATTTGGAGATCTTGTGTAACTTGGAAATGGCCTTGTATACCGTCTGAGCATTATCTGGGATAAAAACCCAGCAACTGGATTGGATCACTTTACATACGCCACCTCGATCTGCGAGTATGACGTCTAAAACCATACGACTCTGTAACTTCAGAAGGCGATCTGCTTGAAGCTCAGCTGTCAGATTACTAAGGGCACCGGCAGTTTCGTTTATGGTGGATTCAACCACTCTCGTCAATTGCCACAAGCCTCTACTGTTAGCCATAGGTCCCCAAAACGGTAAGAAACCCTTAAAGAAGTCTCCCACTTCCTGTCCAGCGGTATCTTCCCGATCGAAGACACCTCTAACGACTCTTGTCTTGTGGTAATCTGCAGCAGCAGTATACGTAGGAGGCAACAAGTATCCAACATAACACGTTCCTGAAAAATCAGGGGGCAACCATGTATATGCTCTGTTGTAACAAACAAAATACGTGCCCTTGGCTGCCAAAAACGGCAGGGAAGATTGAGACGTAAAAACATACGTCTGGGTACAAACACTCTTCCCCAGCTGAGCTTTCGGATTTTTGACATTACCTTGCAGACAAAATTGACCTCGGTGGGGTACGATCCAAATCGGGGGTGACCTCTTTCGTTTCTGCTTTTCACTCAGACTAACACTGTATCCGGTCGTGTTCCATCCAACAGAAGCCGATAACTCTTCCTTGGGAATAGTCCTGTACGTATCGATATCTCTGCTCATATTCATAACTCCCTTCACCAAGGCTTGATTACTCAAGCTATCGCTCATGGATTGCAGAGGATAGACTTCCAGGGCATAAATGAACATCGTCTGAAAAGCCCATAACGACCCATTCTGACTGAACGGTAAGATCAGATAGGGAACAACTCTATCTGTAGAATGTGGCATAAGACCACACACCCAACAATTAGTAATGTTCACTGCCAACTGATGTTGATGCAGTAGCTGTACGAATGTGTTATGTACAAATTCTGACCTTCTAATCTGCTCGTGTTCGGGTAAGATATGAAAAGAATGCAAAGAAGTAGTAGTAGGAAAGGTTGTAGGTTGGGAAATGGGTGCAGAAGTCAATTGAGTAAAAAAGACAATCCAACCCACCAAAGTTAACGTCACGCTAAAAAACATCAGAATACATGTAATCAGAAAATATTTGCTATGCATTATTCTACATAGTCTCATCTTAAAGTTCATTTTCTCAGCAGCTCTCTCGAACTAAAAAAACTCCATCCTCTAACTGGGCTGTTCGCGGCGGTTGGTTTTCTTCTGCTAAGGAGTGAGTCTGTCAGTCCAGGGAACGCCCTTGGACCAACCAGAACCGTCGACCTTGTGTCTACACGGCTGCACTCCCAAGTCTTTACACCGCGACCCTACAGCTGAACCCGGATGGCGGTTGCAAAAAAGGAAAAAGAAAGATCAAAACAGTTTTTCGGCTGAGAGAGTGCGGTTTCGAAATCAAAAAGGAATTATTTATTCATTATTTCTAGGTCGTAGATTATAACGTTTTTTCCCAGGCTCTGTCTGGATTTTAAATAACAGTTCAGGCTCGGTGGTGTCCAATCTCAAAGATGAAGGCACAGCTGCTTGTAAGACATCATCGTCTTCCTTCTCAGACCCTCTCCATACCAACTCAGCGTCGCTAAACGGTGTGAACTTCGGCAAGCTTTCAGTCTCAGAATCTGCAATACCGTCACGGATCCACTGGTCGTAGGGCAAAGGCAAAGGTGCCTTCTTACAATGTACGCCGTGATCCAATTTTTCTTCCCAAAGACTTTCACAGATGTTCTCGTAGCCAACAGTACTTGGTGAGGGCCTGTCCCGCGGGGCTGGTCGTTCTTGGTTCGTTGAAAATTTTTCACGAGGACCCAGTCACCGGGATTGATGGTGTGACCTGGGTCCACAGAGGCTGGTGGTAGGTTATCGTGAACCTGTTGATGCAAGACACGCAATTTAGCCGTTAGGTCATACAGATAGTCCACCAACACAGGATAGTTAATATCACTAAATTTCGTTGGTCTCGGCACTCCCCACACATTTGCCGGTCGACCAAAGACTATTTCATACGGACTAAGTCCGATTCGGGAATGCACTATAGTTCTAGTTGACAAAAGTGCCAACGGCAAAGCATCGGGCCATTGGAGACCAGAACTCGCCTGAATTTTGGCTAACTTTAGCTTCAAAGTGCCATTGTAACATTCCACTAATCCAGCTGATTAGGGATGATTTGCAGCATGACATTTTTGTTTTATGCCCATACCCTCACACACTCTCCTCATAATCCTCCCCACAAACTCACTTCCATTATCACTCCACACCATCCTTGGCAATCCAAACCTAGGGAAATATTCTTTGAGCAAGACTTTAGCTGTGGACGAGGCAGTATTATCTTTTAGGGGGTATGCCTCTACCCATCTAGAAAAGGCACAAACAACTACAAGGACGTATTTCAAGTTGTTGCATCTTTCCATGTGGATAAAATCCAATTGAAGAACCTCGAACGGATACGTCGGCGGCGCAAAGTGACCGGCTGGAGTTGGAGTTCCCTTACCAGGATTATACATCAGACACACCATGCAATTCCTGACCACATTCTCAGCACATTTGGAATCCCACCATTCTCCCACACCGGAGCCAACAACTTACAAATTCCTTTCGCGCTAATGTGAGACAACCCATGTGCCATGGTAACCACAGCAAGCAAATACGCATCTGACAACATCCATCTTTGGTGTTCTGATAACTCAACCCAACAACCATTCGAATCCAATCTACCTGTAGTTTCTCTCCACACACTCTTTTCATTTTGAGTCGCTTCAGCCTGGATTGACTTCACACTCAATCGTATCTTCACACATTCCAGCTGCACCAATCCATCTCGCAGGGCCTGCAACATACATTCGACTCATCACATTTTTCGCTGTTTCTTTCGCAACTTCATCCGCAAACGCATTACCACGGCCAACATCATCCGTAACCTTCCGGTGAGCACTACACTTCACAATCGCAACTCGCTTTGGCAAAGTAAGTGGCTCAAGAAGCTCATTCACCAACTGCCCATGTTGGATCTTAGTCCCATGGGATGTGAGAAATCCCCTTTCTTTCCACAAACGTCCAAAACTGTGTGCAACACCAAAAGCGTACTGGCTATCGGTATACACATTCACTCTCTTTCCCTCAGACAAAATACACGCTCTCGTTAATGCAATCAATACCGCTGCTTGTGCCGAATTATGGCTCACTCGTGCAGTTTCAACAATTGTGCATAATGTCTTCACGGCATATGCTGCAGTCGTATCCCCATTCGGGAGCTTGTAGCATGAACCATCAACCCATAGCGTACCATCAGGATCCGAAAGAGGAGTGTCTTTCAGATCGACTCTACCCTTCGTTTCCTCTTCCGTCCTATGAAAACAATCATGCTGCTCCTGACCATCTGGATCCACAGAAATCGGCAACAATGTCGCTGGATTCAATATATTACACCGCTTGATGTGCACATGACTAGCCAAAAGGGTCAACTCATAGCCCGACAATCTCGCACTAGTAAGGTGCTGAGTCTTGGTTCTATTTAACAAAGTATCCACTGCATGTGGAAACATCACAATCAACGTGTTATCCATCACCAATCCAGCAGACTGTCGGATACAAACAGCCGCTGCTGCTGTAGCTTTTAAGCAACTTGGCAATGCCCTGGCTACCGGATCTAAAGTCGACGAGTAATACGCACATGGACGCTGTTTATCACCGAATTGTTGAGTCAAAACTGACAATGCACAACCCTCTCTCTCGTGGACATAGAGTGTAAAAGGCTTACTGTAGTCAGGAGTACCCAACACTGGCGCAGAACACAACGCATCACCCAACTCAGAAAAACTTATCTGACAATCGTCAGACCAAGGAAGAGGGTTCGGTATATCCTTACAAGTCAATGCCAACAGAGGTTTTGCCAACAAAGACAAGTTCGGAATCCACTGTCTACAATATGACGTGATACCCAGAAAAGCACGTACCCCTCTCTGCGTATTTGGCACAGTCATTCGAGCAATCGCTTAAATTCGTTCTGGGGTCAACGTTCTTCCCTCCTTTGACAAGAGATGACCTAAGTAGGTCACTTCTTGGCGACAATACTGCAACTTTGAAGGTGACACTTTATGGTGCAGCTCAGACAAATGTCGCAACAAAGAAATAGCAGCTGATTTACAAGTTTCCTCATCATCAGCAGCCACTAATAGATCGTCAACATACTGAATAAGAGCAGTACCAGCAGGCAACACAAGAGTATCAAGCTGAGTTTTCAAAGCCTGGCTGTAAATGGAAGGACTTTCGCAATAGCCTTGAGGAACGCGTTTAAACCGGAAGCTTCAGCCTCCTAAAGAGAAGCCGAAAATATCTCTACTCTCTTCGGCAATTGGAATACTGAAGAAAGCATTCTTCAGATCTATAACCGAAAACCAGGCAGCTGAAGCAGGAATCAGTCAGTAAAGCAGTAATGTCCGGAACAACAGGAAACTGTGGCACGACAATTTTATTAACCTCTCGAAGGTCGATCACAAACCTGTAGACAGGTGGCTGAGAAGAGTCAGTGCGCCTCAGGACAGGCAAAACGGGACTGTTACACACATTACCTCTCGTTTCTTCAATCATACCTTTCTCAATCAAATCATAAATGATTGCTAAAAGCGCTCTTTCACCATCGCTAGAAATCCTATATTGGGGAATGCGTGGCAATTTAACATTCGCTTTAAGCGTTACAACGTAAGGTGGAATCTCCAAAAGACCCACATCATTAGGACCAGTAGCCCAAAGAGTATCAGGGAGAGAACGCAATTCCGGTGGAAGCCGATCTTTAGACAAATACATCGGAGAGATCACTTTCTTACCCAATGTAAGCTGTACTCCCGAAGGAGAACAATGCAATGTTGCATTCGACCTTTTCAACAAATCCAAACCCAACAAATTCTCACCACAACCTGTCGTTAAAATGAGAGGTGCTTCCAACTCACAAGGCCCTATAGAAAGAGACAAGGGACTAGAAACTGGATTACGAACTGGGGCGCCAGAGAATCCTACCGAAACATTCGTTAAGCCAGACAAAGGTGCGCCAGGGAGTTTTTAGAGTGCATGATAGAACTCTTTGCTGCACCAGTATCCAAAAGAAAAGGCTCGACCACACCCGATGTGGCTACTGCAACATAAGGCCCACTCTGATCTACTGGAACCGACACTACTCCCTCTCTTTGTCCATGGCTGTCCTAGCAATCACTATAGTCAGCATTCTCACTCTCAACATAGTAGTCATCAGCATAGTACTGAGTCGACTGGCCAGATGCAATTTTCTGTTGATCAAAATAATTCATAGAATTTTGTGGGGGAAAGGAACGTTGGTTCTGAGGAAACGCACCACGTCCTCTATCCCTTGACACTTACTGGAAACCACCACAACCCCTCGGGCCGGTATACCACTCGCGAGCTGAAGTAGAACAGGACACTCATTTTTATAATGACCTTCCTCCCTACAATACGCACACTGATTCAAGCCCAAAGGTGGCCTTGGAGGGAAATACCCAGCTTTCTGTTGCGGTCTCTGAAACGATGGAGGTTGCTGAAACTGTGGGCGTTGCTGTAACTCTTCTTGATTTGAGCAAGGTGGATACGCCTGCTGCAAAAGAACCTTTGTCTTTAAGTCTTTTGTCTTTTTCTCTACTCTTTCTTTCTCGTCCTTATCCCTATTCTCGTAGTACTGTGCAGTCGCCAATATCTGGGCCGACGAGGAAACAGCCCAAGAACTCTCAGAATCTTTCAACTTATTACACAGTTCAGGAAGTAAGTTAAAGACAAACTTATCTACGAACAATCTTTGGCCACCTTCCGTACTCATATCCTGACCACTGTGATCTATAAATGTCTCTTCAAACCTAGTGAAGAAATCAGATACACTTTCGTCCTTCTTCTGCTTACATGCTGCTAACTTGTCCCAATTTACTCGTAACGCTGGCATTATCGTTTTCATAAGATCTATAATTCTACCAGGTAGATCTGCCACTAGAGGCTCAGGCTTAGCTCCACCAACCTGTCTACCATCCGCAGCAGCGATATTCACCCATGTATCACCTAACTCAATCGCATGATCCTCATGACAAATTTTTGCCCATAGAGGTTGAGGTACTACATTGCCCAACAGCATATCTATGTCGGCTAAGTTCATGATGCATGCGTCAACTGTGTGGGACAATTCTTTGTGGTAGCCAGCTGGATTCTTACGGGGATCAGGTAAAGACTGTTTAAGGGCCAAAACTTCTACTCTCTTCCATGGCACATGTACCCATACTCTCTGAAAATGAGGCAGAACAGGCGGATTAGCGTTTGCGTTCCCTTCTCTCCAATCTGGGGGAACCTCTCTCATTGGATATTGTCGTACTTTTCTCCTAACAGAAGGATCAGACTCAAACAGTCGCTGAGAAGGGAAATCGCTCCTAAACGCAAGCACCATCGCAACCGCATCCTCAATTCCGGTACCCACTATCGTCCCTTTCGCAAACTCAGACTGGACATTTAGTAATTCTGCCGGGACTGAACCCAAATCACTATCTGCCCATTCCTCACGGAGGAAAGTACCCATTACATCAAACACATATCTCTGCTTGGGTGCTTCCCACTGCAGGAAGACATCCATAACTGACTCTAAATTATACCTTGAAACATTCGAAATCCAGCCGGGGAGCCAAAAGGTCTAACACGGCCAGTCCTTCGGGACCAAGAAGCTGGCTACATAATTGTTTACGTGCAGAAACAGGGGTCATACTCAAAGACCCAAAGAAAGGAGACAAAAGACGAGTAACAGTATCACTCATTCTTTGTCGAGCAGAAGGAGAAGCTGTCATAAGGACAGGAGACAAAGTATTTTGAGGTGATAGAAACATAGCAGTGGTAGGGAGAGAAATCGAAGGTACAGGAGAGTTAGATGAAGAAGTTTGAGGCAGAACTGATAGCAAAGTTGGCGGCCCCAGAGGAGGCTGCGCCGTAGGAGGAGGAACTAACTGGGGAGGAGCTGGCTGTGGAGCAGGACCAGGAGGTGGAACAACTAGAGGTGGAGGAGGTGCCGTAGCACTCTGTGCATAAGGGGGTGGTAATCTCAATGGATGCGACATTAAAGGGTCCTTTTCAGGATCCTTTGTCGCCTTCTCAAGGAGAGGTGGCAACGCTGGATAACATTTATCAATAGCCATATTATGTTGCCTATCTGACATCTCAATTGCTTTATCTTCTTCATCCTCTTTAAACTGCTTGGCAGCTTGCATTATCGACAACCCCTTTTCTCTCTTATCTCTTTTAGCTTGTTTGATTTCTCGTTGTCTGGCTTCTTTACACCAAAGGCAAAAGGAGTCAAACATCGCCGGCCGGGCTTTCTTTCTAAACAATTTTGTTTCTAGATTATCTAAAATCTCAGTATCAAAACTACCTTATTGGGGCCATCGTAAAACCCCATCTTTCCTAGTATAGCGGACCCACACTTCATTGAATGTGATGGGGCCCACGCCGTGTTTAGAATAGAGTTCATAAGTCGGTGTTCCAACTGGAGGTATCGGACATGAATCCTCCAATCGGGAATCCTTGTTACAACCACAACAAAATATTCTCCTAATTTTGCTAAAACTAGGCATCTTCGCTCACTAATCTAGCTTCAAACTTCAAGGGATTATCTGCAACGATAGTCTTGCAAATATACGAATCCCTCGGCTTTGGAAATTGCAAAACTACCCAAAAGACCTAAAAACTAAGTATTCAAAGAACCAAAAACAAAGAACAACAAAGAACTGGGGGCGACCCACGTATACTTAACTAAGGTATCAGTCACGTCACCAGAAGACCCGTCTATCGTTTCGCCTTACAAAGCTGCACAAAGGGGGGTCCAAGACAGGGCGGCAGTCAGGGCAGCGGTCCTTCGTAGCCGTCTAGAAAGCGGGAAACCTCGCAGCAAAGACCTGCAGTCCACGTTCGACATACCGGGGTCGATGGAGTGGGGGCCCTTCTTCCGGAATTTCCTCACGAAGCTCTTCACGATCTTCAGGCTTGGAGCGGTACCGCTTGATGTCGCCCCGCTTTGGGCGCCAACTGAAGAACCGGGTATTTTAGACCCGGCGGCGCCAGGGGCACGCCCAAAGTCTTCGGGTTCACATGTCTTAGAATACAGAGACACGGGACTCTTCAGCGTGACGTCAAAGATCGAATTTATTGACTGCAGCCAGTAACAGAAGTCCTAGAAATCATCACGGTATGAGTTCTCAGGAGACTGCTCAATTTTACAAAGCAAGTCATCCCTTTTTATGCCAAAAATCACATTCCAGACAAATACCTAATATTTACAAACTGTCCAATCACATGTATCCACACCAAAGGTATTGCATGACAGTAAAACCCACTTTTCAGTTGCCCAGCCCATGATCAATCATCGGTCAAACCCAACATTCTTCTTTAGACGGGCCAAACGAACCCATAACAAGGAGGCCACGACCCATATCATAAATAGACCATAAAGAGAGAAACAGAAAACAGGTAGAAGTAGGATAAGGCATATTTGTGTGCAATAAAACTTTACGATGTCCTGTGCTCTGATCCTTAATCTTGATCAGCTACCGGGCGAGGAAACTAGTTCATCAAGGTCAGCTTCAGGAAACGAGGTCAGTTCACTTGGTTCATCCAAAATTCAGCGCGAACCTCAGCTAAAGGGCATGGGTCTTAAAAAAAACTCATTCAGCCGCAGTCACCGGCCTAAGTGAGGGCAACCACAAAATGGCTGCCTTACACGGAATGAGAACTATGGTTCACAATGGAATCTTCAAATACACAGTGAATCCTTGTGTGTAACATGGCGGAAACACTCGTACTTGCTGAACTCATTAGTTACGGTTCACTGCTACCAAAATCGTAACGGAACCAGGACATCAAACACGGGTTCAGAATTCACGGAACCTCATTTCATCCACATCTTGCACCTGCAGTTCGTCTTCTCCCCACCCACCTCTCTCCTCACCCCTTCATGGTCCTATTGTCGTCATACCATCCTGACACAAGTTTTGTTTTCCCCATCAATCTCCCATTCATTGTGTACCTTTTGTAAAGGTGGGAAAGCCAGCAGATTAATAGGGAGCGCTGAGGCAGAGCTGACCAGAGGGTCCGACTTGCCTCTAAGAGGCTGAACCTGAGCCAACAACATATTTGGCATGTAAATCATTCAACAAATGACCCGGTAAATAAGATTAAAACTATTCAAAGTTCAAAAAAATATTTTTAGCATACAGGCTTATGACAGTTTAGAGTATTACACTATATTACTGCATTGAGTAGCATTAATTAGAAATTATACTTTCTAAACATGAACAATGAGGCAAGTCAGTTCTCAAGTGCACCCTATATGTGGTTTAGCTCACTCTGACCCTGACAAAATTGCAGACATTTTTAAGGATTTTTATAGCACTCTGTATAGCAAGAACCAGGATTTGGACAGCACAAAAACACAAAATTATCTAAACAAATGCACACTCCTGCCCTCTCAGATCAAGAAAAAATCAAAATAAATAACCCAATCACCGCTTCCGAAATCGAAAGCTCAATTAGGTCCCTCAAAATTGGGAAGGCTCCGGGCCCCGATGGGTTTAATGCCAAGTTTTACAAATGCTTCTCCTTAACACTAGCTCTCCCACTCTTAAACTTGTTCCACAAATTGAATAACTCTAGCCAAATTAATGGGAGAAAAAGAACAATTGATGGACAGAATGCAGAAAAATGTCATACATTCACCCCGGTACAGACATCTGGGCCTAAATCCATCGTTTTGTTTGCTCACAGTGCCATTACAGTTTGGACCCAGCCATATGCAAATCAGTCTTGACCCTGCGTCCAATGGGAACAGTCCAGCCTGAACTGTCAGGCCAGGTCTTCCCTGGACTGGAAGCAAGCATTCTAGGACCGGTTTCGGGTTTTCAGCCCTCATCAGCCAGGATAGCTTGACTGGCATGGAGAGCACAGGACCCACATCTGGGCATACCCGTCCCACTTGGGTTGACAAATGCAAAAATAACAATTAATTGACAGATGGCAGAACCTGTCTTGGCAGTTCGGGCTGGACTGTTCCCACAAGGAACAGGTTCAAAGACTGATTTGCATATGGCTGGGTCCAAACTGGGGTGGGGTGGTGAGCAAAAGAATGATGGATTTAACCCAGATCCTTGTGACTGGGGGTGAATGTTTGCATTGTCCAGCATTCCGTCCATCAATTGTTTCTTTTCCATATGTCGCCCTAAGTGGGAAGGGTATGACCCGACGTGGGTCCCGTGCTCACCACACCACTGGATTTAAGCTAGCCTGGCTGATGAAGGTTAATGCCCTGAAACTGGTCCAAGGATGCTTGTTTCCGGTCCAAGGAGGACCTGGCTTGGCAGTTCAGGCTGGACTGTTCCCAAAAGAAACAGGGTCAAGACTGATTTACATTTGGCTTGGGCAAAACTGGGGTGGTGTAGTGAGCAAAAGAATTCTGGATTTAACCCAGATCCTTGTGACTGGAGGAACAGCAGAAGCCATTATAGCAGTAATCCCCAAAGAGGGAAAGGATCCAACACTCCCCAAAAACTATAGACCGATATCTCTAATTAACTTAGACTGCAAAATTTATGGAACGATCCTCGCCAAACGCCTTCAAAACTTTTTACCCACACTTATCCATCCCATACAAGTGTTTTTTTAATAAAAAAAACAGACTATCGAGTGACAATACCCGTATCCTAGTTCATGTCCTAGAGAAAGCCAACCTTACTGACTCGCTAACAGTTGCTATCACTTTCGATGCCGAAAAGGCTTTCGACAAAGTCGACTGGGCCTACCTGGAAGCAATGCTGGATAAATTTAATCTAGGCGAGAATATTACGTCTATGGTAATGGCACTATATTTTAACCCCATGGCCAGGGTACATGCGGGAGGCTATCTCTCATCTTCCTTCAAATTAGAACAAGGAACAAGACAAGGATTCCCTCTTTCTCCCTCCCTATTTCTACTTGCAATTGAACCCTTCCTATATCACCTTAGGAATAATAACCAGTTCTCAGGGATGTGTTTCAGTAACTGTACGGTCAAAATAACTGCCTATGCCGATGATGTTTTAGTTGTCTCTGAGAATGCAGAAGCTGCTATCCCTGCTCCCATGTCCTCAATAGAACTTTGCTGCAATGTCCGGGTATAAACTAAATAAAGACAAGACCGACTGAATAACCTTGGTGGGAAAGAGATTATTGGTGACCCGGGTCTCCTGTGGCAATCTAAGTGCTTCAAATACCTGGGCCTGGACTTCACGGGAGATCTGATCACCATCCTCCAACCTAATGAGAATGCCCTTCACAAGAAAATCTCTTCATTGCTAGATAGTTGGTCACCTAAGTTTTTATCCTGGTGGGGGAAGAGCTGAGGCTTTAAAAATGATAATTGCTCCTCTTGTTAATTATCTAGCTAGCATGCTAACAGTGACATTTTCAAATGACTTCCCGAATACCGAAAGAGAAAGGTGGTCTGTGCCTTCCGAACTTCAGGATCTATCAAATAGTGTCTTTGCAAACAAGGTTCTAACTGGCTAATCCCTCAGACTGATTACACCCCAGTCTGGATAGATATAGAAAGGTCAATCATCAGCGATATGCCTTTACCTCCTCTCCTCACCATGGATATCTCCTATCTTCCCCACTCTAAATACATTTTGCTTAATACTAAGAGAGCCCTACTACGGCTGGAACACTTCTCTACACTAAAAATCAATAAGTCCAATTTGTCCTCTCTCTGCGCAACCCAACCCTGAAGATTGATGGAGGGACGCTTCATTGGGATCACTGGTCAAAAAATTGCATAAATCTAGTCAAAAACCTTTTTATAGGGACCGTACCATAACCTTTTTCAGTCCTCCAGGCTCGCCACTGACTAAAACGGATGGATTTTTATAAATTCCTAAAACTAAAATCTCTCCTCTCGATGCGCTCCATTAAACCCTTTGATCCGTCGATAGTATCAAATGTCACAGCTTCTAAAGTCAGGACACACCGTCTCTAAAATATATAAGCTTCTTTCCCCTAAGCCTCGCAAATCTCACATGAAATTTGAAGTGAAATGGGAATCTGAACCCAACTCCAGCAATATCCCATTTGATTGGGAGAAATACATATCACCCATTGTCGAATAAGATATATCCAATATTGTCGCAAACCAAACTTATGCTAGTAAATAGGACATACTAGACTCCCGAGAAAATCTTTAAACTTAATCTCAGTGAGAACCCGACATGCTGGAACTGTAAATCTCATGTCGGCAACCTCGCCCACATGCTCTTCTATTGCCCTACCTTACAAACATACTGGAATAAGGTTTACGAATGTATAAACAATACTTTCAACATAGCCCCTCTAAAGGAATTTTCCTATATTATATTAGGTGCTCTGGTCCCCAAAATCAAAGATGTGAATGACCGATACTTGCTAGATCTCATGCTCACTTTAGCCTGTAAAGTTATACTGTGTACGTGGAAAAACTTCAAATAAGATTCTTTTAGAATGTGGCAAGAATGGCTTTCTTTCCTTAGAGGAGCAGATAATGGCGCACTTCATACCTCTCCATGGCGTAAATCACACAGGAAATTGTGGAAGTCCCTTGATGCCGTATTCTTCACATATGATACCCTGTGAAAATCGACCTAAGTCCACAGACTAATGAGTATTGTATGCTACATTTGTGGGGATACTCCTTCTTAGACCTGTCAGCCCTAGGGTGGTCTTTCCCTGTGATTTTTTTGCCCTTGCCTCATTTTTTCCACCTACTTTTTGTTTGCCCTTAGGTCTTCGGGCACCTTTTTCATGGCTAATCCATGTTAGGGTGCAGGTGCTCTCTACTTACAACATGGCTGCCACTGGCCCCTGCTACTGCAGCGTGGTCTTTTTAGTGTAGCACCCTAGTTGCCAGGAGCAGGCTGGAGCCCCATACAATGTTGCATTGCCAGCCACCCAGCCCCTGTCCATAGTTAGAGTGGGGAAGCTCCTGGAACCTTCCAGAAGGAAGGCGGACCTGACTTTTCCCGCCTTAGAGATTGGTCACCTGACCTGGGCATATATAAGCAAGGGAGGGAACTTTTTCTAGTGAGTTGGGGCATCACTGACCTGGGGAACCCACGCAGGAGTTTTAGGCGGGAGGGCCTTGTGAGGAATCTATGCTACTGGGAGTGACAGGATTTAGGTGCTGCCTCTTAAGCTGGGTGAGGTGTCCAAAGCTAGCCCCCTGATCTGGCCCAGTGGTAGGGAACCCCAGGGCCCATCTGCAGTGACTGAGGAGAAACTCTTCAAGCCTTCAACTCATCCCCCCCCCTCTTCCACTTCAAGAAACAAACAACTAAGGGCGCAGAACAATCCAAGCGCCAAGAAGACCGCTTTCTTGTGAGAAGAGACTGCTGGGTGATCGACCATGTACTGGACTGGGCTGCCCTGCACACCCCCTGCCTGCCATGGGCCCACCTTGCCCCCTTGTCTCCTCTTGACTGAACTACTTTTGCCCCCATCCTGCCTGCAGTCCCTGCTAAACTGTGTGGGATGCGCCTATCCTGCTCCCCCTGGTCAGAGCTGTACTTGAGGCTGCCTGCCCTGTCAGGGATCGTCGAAATTGCCTCCCTGCCCTGCCGGCACCTAGCGCTGAGAAGCTCCGCCAAGCGCTGTACCGGGCCACCTGAGGAGACTCCCCCCTTGTCCTTGCGGCATAAACGCCGCCCACGCGACGCATCTGAGGCATTTTCGGCCTGTACCTGGCTGCCTGCCCCCGTGCTGTGTTCAGCGCCGTCATTGTCCCCCACGGCGGCCCCCGGTGCCAGGAGAGGGCCGCCGCATCCAGTTCCTCAGGCCGCATTGGGCCCGAAGCCTGCCTGTCCCCTGTCACGTGAGCAGGAGCGCCGCCGCGTCATCGGCGGCGCCCCCGCCCAAGCCGCACAGCCATTGGCTGCCCTGAACCAGCCCCTTCTCCCGAGGCCCGGCACCCGGAGAAGCACCAGCTCGCCGTAGAGAGGGCGGAGGACCTGAGGAGCCCCCTCCGCTGTGCCCCGCGAGCCACGCCTGAACACCACAGTGAGCCTCGAGCCCCGAGTGCTCGACCTGCCTCGCCCCCGGCGCTGGTGCCTTAACGCAGTACCTGCACCGCGCTGGGGCAAGTGAGGCTCTGGGAGGGACGAAGCCCCTCTCGCCTGCAGCAGCATCTTCGAAAGGGCCCCGGAGGGCCGAAGAAGAGAGGTAACCCCCTGGGGAGGAGGGCGGTAGGCCGAGTGAGGCCCGAGGTCGCCCCTCCCCCGGGGTTAACTGTGACTGGGCCCTGTTGGCCCCCTTCTGAATGTGCCTCGAATATTTGGAGGCTGGAGGGTCAGACACTTTCCTCATTATATCGTTTTGCCTGCATATTTACAAGCCTGAATTATTCATAGCGCACCATATTTACAAGCCTGAAATGTTCATGGTGCACCATATTTACAAGCCTGAATTATTTATAGCGCACCATATTTACAAGCCTGTTAATGAGAGGGAGAGTCACTTCACTGTACTGAATTTTCTTGCAGAGGTGGACTTTCATAGTATTCTGATGATCTGAACTGGGTCGCAAACCGATCTGCATTTACAAGAAGAGAAGCTTGTGGAAGGTTACTACAGGCTGTGTTCTTTGAAGTTCTCTGTTATACTGAAAAGTACTTGCTGAAATGTTTTATTACTTTCTATGAAGCGCAAGTTAGAAAGCGTCTATGAGAGGTTTAATGTGTTACTTTAATGCAATGCTATAGTCGCTTCTTGTAGGATCCTCCAGGTTATGAAAGCACCCCCTTTGCCTGCCGAGGAGTTTGATGCGACAGGCGTGGTTATTTAATGTTTCACTACTTAGATGAGCTGGTTATTATTTTAATGAAAAGTCTACTGCAACTGTTAAATGAAATGCTCACCTGGAAAGCTAATGAAATTACCAATGCATTGCTCTAATTGAAAGCCTATATAAAAGATCTTGATTTTTCAAATACAACTACTGGTGTGGTCTCCATTATTGCGCCACTGTGTGTTTCATTGGATGTGTGTGTTAAGTGGCTGCTTTACACGTAAGCCCCTGGCAGCCTTCCTGCTCGAGCCATGCTACCCCCCGGAGAACTGGCGGTAGCAGTTCTTACATTTGTGGCGATCGTTGGGAAACAGGACCTGTAGCTACCTAACACCCTCCAGTGGGACAGAGTGCGCTGCAATTAATTGGACACCTATCGTGCTACAAGCAAACCCAATTGCTCACCACTGTCTAGCCTGCAACAAAGTGTGTTGAACCAGTATTGTTGCCTTCGTCCTAGAATTTTTCTTCCAGGTTATCTAGGTCCTCACCTGACAGAATGGAGTTCCAGCTGGTTTACCTTGATAGGTACACAGCAGTGCAGTTAAGGGAGTTTTGTCAGGGGATGGGGGTGTCTGTGGGGACGAGAGCTGTAAAAGAAGAGCTCCGTACCGCCTTAAGGGCATGGGTAAGGGCCCACCCAGAGGAAGAAGAGGATGGGGAACAGGTCACACACGGGGAGGTGGACACTCAGGAAGATCCAGGCCTACTCAACATTGACATATCAGACAATGTATTGCCAGGAAGACGTTCCGGGGCAGGGAGCAGTGTATCTAGGGAGGGTGTGTCACCGCAGGAGTACGAGGACAGGAGGGAGGAGAGGCGATTGAAGTGGGAGCTTACCAAGTTAGAGCACGAGAGGGAGAGAGAAAGGGAAGATAAGAATCTGGCTTTAGAGAGAGAAAGGGAAGATAAGCAGTTTGCTTTGGAGAGAGAAAAATTAGCATTGGAAGAAAGGAAGTGGGCGCACGAGCTGCAGCTCAAGGAAATGGAGCTGCAAGCATTGCAGTTGAGTGCGCCAGGGAGTCCTGATGGTGGCAGCGTACCAGGAGCTCATCAGGAGCCCAGATTTTGGTTACCTAAGGAGGTGATAGCGAGCTACACCAAGGGGGATGACATTGCCAGGTGGTTGGAGGCGTATGAAGTGGCCTTGACTGCCCATGGGGTGCCTGAGAAACACTGGGGTGGTGGTTTGTACCGGTATATACCTCCTGATGTCAGGGACTCACTCCTGTATTTGGAAAAGGCAGACCAGTTTAGGTATCCCCCCATGAAGGAGGCGCTTATCAAACATTTTGGCCTCAACCCTGAAAGGTATCGCCAGAGGTTTCGTGGCAGCCATAAGCTGCCCACGCAGAATTGGGTGGATTTTTTTGAATATGCCCGAAAGGCTCTGGATGGTTGGGTGCGTGGCAGCGAGGTGCGTGATTTTGAGGGTCTGTATTACCTTTTTTTGAGAGAGCACCTCCTGGATAAGTGTTTTCCGGAGTTGCGCCAACGTTTAGTGGACCGCAAGCTTACTGATCCCCGTGAGCTTGCGGAGGAGGCGGATATTTGGGTCAGCACCCGGGTGTCACACAAGGGCCCCCGGGGGAGATGGCCCGAAAGGCGGACAGGGCGCCCCTCAGAAGAAAGAGGGTGGTGATAAAAGACCGGAGTTCTCACGAGGCCCACAAACTAGACAGTTTGGGAAAGGAGTAGGTACCCCACCTCAGAACCGTTCCCCAAAACCCACTTACCCTGACAAGAGTCAGCAGCCAAAAGTGGTCTGGTGCTATGAGTGCAGCGAGGTCGGACACTACAAGGGAGACCCCCAGTGTCGCAAACGACCCCCAGCCCCCACTGGTGGCAAGAGTCCCGGGGTGGCTAGTGTAGCGCTTGGGTTGGAGCTGCCCCTAGATAGCAAAGGGGAGTGGACAGGCCTGACCCTGGTTTCACTCGGGGATAAAGAGATGGTCCCAGTGACGCCCTTACCATCGAATACTGCTAAGTACCAGCAGAGGGTGAAGGTCAATGGGGAGGAGGTGGACGCTCTGAGGGACACAGGAGCCAGCATGACCACTGTAGTGAGGCGGCTGGTGTCCCCTGAGCAGGTTGTTCCTGATGTGTACCATCTGGCCGTGTTGGCTGACGGCAGAATGAGCTACTATCCCGTGGCTCAAGTTCCCTTTGATTGGGGAGGAGTGTCAGGCCCGTTGAGAGTTGCGATCAGCCCTGCCTTGCCTGTGGACTGTCTGCTCGATAATGACCTCGAACATACCGCCTGGAAGGAGGTGGAGTTTAAGGCCCACACTGAGATGCTGGGATTACCAGGGTGGACTTGCGTAGTCACGCGGTCCACAGCTGCCCGGCAAGAAGCTCAACCCGGGTTGGAGCCTGAAACAATGGCCCAACCCACTGTCGGTCCAGAGGAGAGTGTTGAGGAGGACACACCCTGTGTGACGGATGGGGAGCCCGCGGAGGTAACCCCGGAGTCCGTGGAGGTGGAGGTCGTTCCCGTGGGGGATTTGCCGACCCTTGCCGGGTGGCATGTGGAAGGAGGTCCTACCCAGGAGGATTTCTGTCGGGCGCAGAAGGAGTGCCCCATGCTTGAAGGCATGCGGCGACAGGCCGAAGCCCAAGCGGTGAACAAGGAGACCGGCAGCTATCACGTGTATTGGGAGGATGGCCTCCTGTACAGTGAGCCAAGGGTTCCGGTGCATGGGTCTTCAAGGGCCTTAGTGGTCCCCCAGTGCTACCGGGCCTTTTTGATGGAACTGGCGCATGAGATACCTCTAGCCGGACACCTGGGCCAGGACAAGACCTTTGCTAGGCTAGTCCCACATTTTTATTGGCCTAGGATGAGAGTTGCCTCTGACACCTGCAAGACCTGCAAGACTTGCCAGGCCAGTGGCAAGACGGGGACCAAATTGAAGGCCCCATTGGAACCACTCCCGGTGGTCGGGACCCCTTTCGAGCGGGTCGGTATAGACATCGTTGGGCCGTTGGACCCTCCGACCTCTGCGAGACATCGGTTTATTCTGGTGTTGGTGGACCACGCCACTCGGTACCCGGAGGCCATCCCTCTGAGGACCGTTACTGCACCTGTGGTGGCGCGAGCCCTGATGGGGATATTTACCCGAGTGGGATTCCCCAAGGTCGTGGTGTCGGACAGGGGCACGAATTTCATGTCGGCCTACATGCAGGCCATGTGGAAGGAGTGCGGAGTGACCTATCGGTTCTCCACTCCTTACCACCCCCAGACTAACGGGCTCGTAGAGCGCTTCAACAAGACCTTGAAGGGGATGATCCGGAGTCTGCCAGAAGACCTGAGGCGGAAATGGGACATCCTCCTCCCTTGCTTGCTGTTCTCGTACCGCGAGGTACCCCAGAAGGGAGTCGGGTTCAGCCCCTTCGAATTGCTCTATGGCCATCCCGTTAGGGGACCCCTCAGTCTGGTCAAGGAGGGTTGGGAGAAGACTTCAAAGAAACTTCCCCGTGATGTTGTCAGCTACATGCTGGCATTCCGCAGTCAGATGGCCAAGCTGTGGAAGGAAGCCTCAGACAATCTGGAGGCTAGCCAAGCCGTCATGAAGGAGTGGTATGACCACAACGCTCGGACGGTGGAGTTGGACGCTGGACAGAAGGTGTGGGTCATGGAGCCTGGGGAGCTTAGTGCCCTCCAGGACCGGTGGACTAGTCCGTACGAGATTGTGGAGCGTAGAGGCCAGACTACCTACGTCGTGGACTTGAAGACCCCCCGACAACCCCACCGGGTGCTCCACGTCAACCGCCTGAAGCCTCATCATGAGCGATCGGAGCTTGCTCTCCTCATGGTGACGGATGGGAGCGAGGAGGAGGAAAGTGAGCCTCTTCCTGACCTTCTAGCGGCTCAGGAGAAGGATGGTTCAGTTGAGGGAGTTGTCCTCTCCCCATCCTTGACCCCAGAACAACAGAGGGACTGCCGCCAGGTTTTGGCGCAGCACGCCTCGTTGTTCTCCCTCACGCCTGGAATTACACATCTGTGTACCCATGATGTGGACACAGGGGACAGTCCGCCAGTGAAAACCAAGTCTTACCGGCTGTCCGATAAAGTAAAGAACAGCATCCAGGGTGAGGTGACCAAGATGCTGGAGTTGGGTGTGATCGAACCCTCCAGCAGCCCGTGGGCTAGTCCGGTTGTGTTGGTGCCGAAAGCGGCTCCACCGGGCGCCACACCAGAACTTCGGTTCTGTGTGGACTATCGGGGGGTTGAATTCTGTCACCAAGACAGATGCTCACCCGATACCCCGGGCAGACGAGCTGATTGACCGGCTGGGAGCAGCCAAGTACCTCAGCACCATCGACTTGACATCAGGGTACTGGCAGATTGCCATGGCCGATGGAGCAAAGGAGAAGACAGCGTTCTCCACCCCCGAGGGCCACTTCCAATTTCGAGTGATGCCCTTCGGGCTCAAGAATGCTTGGCCACCTTCCAGCGGTTGGTGAACCAGGTATTATCTGGCCTGGAGTCCTTCTCAGCAGCTTACCTGGATGACATAGCTGTCTTCAGTAGCACCTGGGAGGACCATCTGCAGCATCTCCAGGAGGTGCTGCGGGCGTTACAACGTGCTGGCTTGACCATCAAGGCTAGCAAGTGCCAGATTGGACAGGGATCTGTCGTGTACCTGGGACACTTGGTGGGCGGAGGTAAGGTGAAACCCCTCCATGCCAAGATTGAGACCAACATGGCCTGGGAGCCCCCCAAAACTCAGACTGAGGTCCGAGCTTTCCTCGGCCTCACTGGCTATTACCGCAGATTCGTCAAGGGGTATGGTACCATCGTGGCCCCCTTGACCGAGTGGACGTCCAAAAAGCAGCCACGTCAGGTCATCTGGACGGCTGCTTGCCAAGAGGCATTTGAAACACTGAAGCGCGCGACGTGCACCGCTCCGGTGCTGGCCACTCCGGATTTCCAAAAAGAATTCATCGTGCAGACAGATGCCTCAGAGCATGGCGTAGGCGCCGTGCTGTCGCAACTCAACGATGATGGCCAAGACCAACCTGTGGCCTTCATCTCCAGAAGACTTCTCCCGCGGGAACGGCGATGGAGTACCATCGAGCGAGAAGCCTTTGCTGTGGTCTGGGCTTTGAAGAAGAAGAGGCCATACCTCTTTGGCTCTCACTTCCTGGTTCAAACCGACCACCGACCCCTTCGCTGGCTCTTGCAAACGAGAGGCGGAAACCCAAAGTTGCTAAGGTGGTCCATTTCCCTACAGGGGATGGACTTTAGGGTGGAACATCGGCCGGAGCTGACCACGCCAATGCTGACGGTCTCTCCCGGTTTTTCCGCCTTAGTGACGAGAACTCCCTAGAGGTTGGGTGGCTCTCCCCACTTTCAGCTGGGGGGGACGCATGTTAGACCTGTCAGCCCTAGGGTGGTCTTTCCCTGTGATTTTTTGCCCTTGCCTCATTTTTTCCACCTACTTTTTGTTGGCCCTTAGGTCTTCGGGCACCTTTTTCATGGCTAATCCATGTTAGGGTGCAGGTGCTCTCTACTTACAACATGGCTGCCACTTGCCCCTTCTACTGCAGCGTGGTCTTTTTAGTGTAGCACCCTAGTTGCCAGGAGCAGGCTGGAGCCCCGTACAATGTTGCATTGCCAGCCACCCAGCCCCTGTCCATAGTTAGAGTGTGGAAGCTCCTGGAACCTTCCAGAAGGAAGGCGTACCTGACTTTTCCCGCCTTAGAGAGTGGTCACCTGACCTGGGCATATATAAGCAAGGGAGGGAACTTTTTTCTAGTGAGTTGGGGCATCGCTGACCTGGGGAACCCACGCAGGAGTTTTAGGCGGGAGGGCCTAGTGAGGAACCTATGCTACTGGGAGTGACAGGATTTAGGTGCTGCCTCTTAAGCTGGGTGAGGTGTCCAAAGCTAGCCCCCTGATCTGGCCCAGTGGTAGGGAACCCCAGGGCCCATCTGCAGTGACTGAGGAGAAACTCTTCAAGCCTTCAACTCATCACCCCCCCCCCCTCTTCCACTTCAAGAAACAAACAACTAAGGGCGCAGAACAATCCAAGCGCCAATAAGACCTCTTTCCTGTGAGAAGAGACTGCTGGGTGATCGACCAGGTACTGGACTGGGCTGCCCTGCGCCCCCCTGCCTGCCGTGGGCCCACCTTGCCCCCTTGTCTCCTCTTGACTGAACTATTTTTGCCCCCATCCTGCCTGCAGTCCCTGCTAAACTGTGTGGGTGGCGCCTATCCTGCTCCCCCTGGTCAGCGCTGTACTTGAGCCTGCCTGCCCTGTCAGGGATCGTCGAAATTGCTTCCTTGCCCTGCCGGCGCCTAGCGCTGAGAAGCCGCCTGAGGAGACTCCCCCCTTGTCCTTGCGGCATAAACGCCGCCCACGCGACGCATCTGAGGCGTTTTCGGCCTGTACCTGGCCGCCTGCCCCCGCGCTGTGTTCAGCGCCGTCATTGTCCCCCACGGCGGCCCCCGGTGCCAGGAGAGGGGCGCCGCATCCAGTTCCTCAGGCCGCACATGAGCGGGAGCGCCGCCGCGTCATCGGCCGCGCCCCCGCCCAAGCCGCACAGCCATTGGCTGCCCGGAACCAGCCCCTTCTCCAGAGGCCCGGCACCCGGAGAAGCACCAGCTCGCCGTAGAGAGGGCGGAGGACCTGAGGAGCCCCCTCCGCTGTGCCCCACGAGCCGCGCCTGAACACCACAGTGAGCCTCGAGCCCCGAGTGCCCGACCTGCCTCGCCCCCGGCGCTGGTGCCTTAACGCAGTACCTGCACCGCGCTGGGGCAAGTGAGGCTCTGGAAGGGACGAAGCCCCTCTCGCCTGCAGCAGCATCTTCGCAAGTGCCCCGGAGGGCCGAAGAAGAGAGGTAACCCCCTGGGGAGGAGGGCGGTAGGCCGAGTGAGGCCCGAGGTCGCCCCTCCCCTGGGGTTAACTGTGACTGGGCCCTGTTGGCCCCCTTCTGAATGTGCCTCGAATATTTGATGGCTGGAGGGTCAGACACTTTCCTCATTATATCGTTTTGCCTGCATATTTATTTATTTATTTTATTTTATTTATTTATTTAAACACTTGTAAAGCGCTACGAAGGCCCTTGGGCATTTACATATATACAAGCCTGAATTATTTATAGCGCACCATATTTACAAGCCTGAAATGTTCATGGTGCACCATATTTACAAGCCTGAATTATTCATAGCGCACCATATTTACAAGCCTGTTAATGAGAGGGAGAGTCACTTCACTGTTTTTCTTGAATTTTCGTGCAGAGGTGGACTTCCATAGTATTCTGATGATCTGAACTGGGTCGCAAACCGATCTGTATTTACAAGAAGAGAAGCTTGTGGAAGGTTACTACAGGCTGTGTTCTTTGAAGTTCTCTGTTATACTGAAAAGTACTTGCTGAAATGTTTTATTACTTTCTATGAAGCGCAAGTTAGAAAGCGTCTATGAGAGGTTTAATGTGTTACTTTAATGCAATGCTATAGTCGCTTCTTGTAGGATCCTCCAGGTTATGAAAGTACCCCCTTTGCCTGCCGAGGAGTTTGATGCGACAGGCGGGGTTATTTAATGTTTCACTGCTTAGATAAGCTGGTTTTTATTTTAATGAAAAGTCTACTGCAACTGTTTAAGGAAATGCTCACCTGGAATGCTAATGAAATTACCAATGCATTGCTCTAATTGAAAGCCTATATAAAAGATCTTGATTTTTCAAATACAACTACTGGTGTGGTCTCCATTATTGCGCCACTGTGTGTTTCATTGGATGTGTGTGTTAAGTGGCTGCTTTACACGTAAGCCCCTGGCTGCCTTCCTGCTCAAGCCATGCTACCCCCCGGAGAACTGGCGGTACCAGTTCTTACACTCCTGTACTGCATTTTATTTCCTGCCTCCGCAACTGTGAAAAATTGACCTGAATGACACACCTGTTCTATATATTGTATTGAATCTGTTTTTGAATTCTCATAGGTGAACTGTGCTTGTTTGCCCCCCTTTACGTCACTGCGGGCTCACTGCGACCACCATGGCTAGGCACTTGAGTAACTTTTAGTTTTACATTTATTTATTCTGTACTTCTCATGATTTGTACTTATTGTTATCATCATCATCATCATTATGATTTGTCAGTACTTCTCATTTTTGCTCTTATGTTTCCATTATTGTATTGTATTTTATTAGTTATTTGTTCATTTCTTGAAATTCAATAAAAACGATTAAAAAAAATAAATAAAATAAATGAGGCAACATTAAAGTCTGTTAAAACAGAGGGGGACGTGGCTAGCTAGCCAACATGGTGGATGCGAGCTGTTAGCGCTCTGACCGACAACCCCTAATTCTCCTGTAATTTCTCCTTTGGAGGTGTCTCTCACATCTGCAGTACGCAGGTACGGTGAGGGGATGCAGCGAGGAGTCTGTGAAGCCCGGTATTCCCCGACTTTGAGGCGCTGAAGAGAGGGCTGCGGTCCGTCCGAGCGACGCGGCTTCGGAGGAAAGGTCGCGAAAAGTGCTCCGAGAAACAACGGCTGCCGACGGAGCCTGAGACGGCACTGTGACGCTATTGGGGGTGCTGAAAGCCTTTCCCTGTGTTGCCCCACGGTGTATGGCGACTTGACGGAGCTGCCCAAGCGGTGTGTTGCGGAGGTGTGGCAGACATCCCCTCCTACCTATGGCCGCCGTCGGGCTCTACGGGGTGGGGCGGGCCCGGGACGGGAGGCAGCTGCACGGAGGCGGCGGGACACAAGCGGAGTTGGCCTGATCTGTGGCCTGAGTGAACTGCTATGCGGCATGGGAGCCGGTGGGCTGCTAAACGCCGGAAAGAAGTGCTGTGAGGCTCACGAAGGAAAGTGCACCGGGTGCCTTTGGAGGAGACGGCTGCTCCCAAGGCCTGAAGCGGGGGCGCAGTGGGCCGGGCCCTGTACTGCCCGAGCGCTGAGGCCCGATAAGTTTTGCGGGCCCACCCTGCTCGCCACCATTCTTGGACTCAGAGGTGAGGTGCAAAACCTGGGACAGGAGGGGAGCCCGAGACAGCAAAGAGGCGCCGGGGGAGACGCTCTAACCCAACGGCTGAGAGAGGCAGACATTCGGGGCCCGGGGAGCCAGCCGGCGATTGGCTGCGGGCGGGGTGCCGAGTCCTGGATGTGAAGCGGGGCCCAGGTGGGGGAAGCGTGCCCCAGGAGATACCGGCTAGCCCTGCGACCTGTGGCCACATTGTACGTTTACTAAAGGAGAGCCCGCTCGGAGCTTATGGTGGGGGCAGACACAACTGTCAGACAAGGCGGAGCAGACTGTGGCAAGCCACGAAGAGTAGAGCGGGCGGTTGCCCCCACCCCCCGCCCTCCTGGCCAATGCGCTGCACCTGGAGGGATAATTGAGGCACAGCCGTCCAGAACAGGGGACTGAGCAGTAGCAAGCTGGAACACTCTGTCCTGGGCGCCATTCTGAGTGCAGCGCCATTTTGAGCGGGACTGCGGCTAGAGTGGTGGGCCCCTGACGCGTGAATTGCACCAACCATAATGGAAGCCCCAGGCGGTCAGGGAGGCCATAGGTGAGCTGTGCCAGTATCCTCCGCGAACCCACAGCGGCTGTCAGTCAGATGCGCTAAGCGAGGCCGGGCTGTGTCAGACAGGGAGGCGAGAACAGCAGTGTGGCGCCCTGGATCGGTGAAGAAGGCAGGGGACACACCTCTGTGCTGCAAAGTGAGGGTGTGCTGCAGGCTGCAACCTCACAGAGCTTGTGACAAGTGCAGCGCGGCTGGTCCCCCGACAACAACGATGACACCTACCCCCTGGGTGGGGGGGTCCCCTCTGCTGCTGGCGTGACGACGGACCGGCACGGCTGACTCCCCCCCCCCCTTTGGCAATAGAAAGGGACCTAAGTTCTGGTGGCCTGCAGCTGATTGCGCCCGTCTGAATTACAGCCCGTCTGCGGATGCCAACGGCTCAGCAGCTAGTGGTGGGCCGGCTGCGGGACAAATCGCAGCATGGACAGCCGAGGGCTGGCAGTCTTGACCCTTCGCTGGGACATCAGAGTGGAAGCATTGAACCCCAGACGGTGGCTCTCGCAGCCAAAATGGACACTGTGCTTGCAGCGGTGGAACAGATTGGCACCATTCTGGAGCAAACCAAGGAGTCCCTAGAGACACGGATCGATAAAGTCACGTCAGACTTCACCCTTCTCCATGCCAATCATCGCAAACTGGCGAAGTCGGTTGCCTTGCAAAGTCAAATTCTTCAGGAGATCCAACCTGTGGTCCAGAACCACACTACAGCACTCCAAGACATGATCGACTAAGTCCACGCGCTTGAAGACCGCATAGAGGACGCGGAAGGGCACTCTCGGCGCAACAACGTCCGTGTGGTGGGGCTTCTGGAGGGTGAGGAAGGCAGAAACCAGGAGCAGTACGTCGAGACCTAGCTGCGTGACCTCCTGCCCCCGGGGGCGCTATCGCAGCAGTTTGTGGTGGAAAGGGCGCATAGAGTGCCAGCACAGAAACCCAGGCCGGGAGATCGACCTCGCCTGTTTCTCTTCTAGCTCCTTAATTATCGGGACAGAGATGTGGTGCGGTGCTCCGCAAAACCAGGAAATTGGGTGACCTGATTGTGGGAAACGGTCGGGTAATGTTCTTTCTGGACTACACAGCAGCGGTCCAGAGGCGGAGAAGCACCTATATGGCAGTGAAGCGTCAACTAAGAGAGCTGGAACTGCCTTACTCCCTTCTGTTTCCGTCCCGCCTCAGGGTGGTCTCGAAGGAAGGTACCCGTTTCTTTGATGACCCGTCGGACCTCTGGGACTGGTTAGAGGAGACGGGGCAGTGGAGAGGAACAAGGCCCCCAGGCCTGGAGGATGGCAGCCGGCCGGAGAGGAGGTTGAGACGACGCAGATGGCGGGGAGCCCACCGGGGCACGAGGCCGGGCCTTGTTGTGCCCAGCCCAGAGAAGATCAGGATGGAATGCCAGAAAGCTCTGGAGGCGGTGGCGACCCTTGGGACAGCGAGCATCAAGAGCCGCATGAAGACTCACGCACGCAGTGACTTAGGTACCAGCGGCTCGTCATCTCCATCCACCGTGCTCTCCGTAGACTTGAACCTGCCTTTGGTGACGCCTCAGAAGGCTGACCAGATCATGTGATAACGCGATGCTCTGTTGCATCTCCCCATGACTTGCAAGCATATGTATGCTGCGCACTGTTTTATCTCTCATATGCCCGCGTGCATACTGTTGGAATGCATTTCATGTTGGAGGCGCTTTTGACACTTAGCACGATGCATGAGCGCGGCCGCAAGACAGATTGCTTCCCGAGGGCTGGGATACGCAGCGCAGATGCTATAATAGCAAGCTCCTACCGCTGCGGACCGCACCGGACCCGTGAGATTGACTAGCTTACGACTCATTAACACCACTTGCGAACACAGGAGGCTTGGGGCAGGGGAACAGCGTAGATTAGTTGCTGACATCACACACACCCCGCTAGTCATTGCACTGGTCTAGCTCACTGATATATATGTTTTACCTTGAGGTTTGGACGCATGCCCTATCGGGGATTCGACCCATTATTTGCATTGTTAGCAGTTGCTATTTTGTTTAAGTTGCAGCACACCGATATGCTCCCCCCGGATCACGGCCCTGACCCCCCGAAGTGGCCCTTTTGCCTGGCGCAGCGAGGACTCACCGGACGCATGACGCACACTAACATTGTGACTTGGAACATATGTGGTATGCACACACCGTCGAAGCGTTACTCCATTTTTTCCTACCTGCAGTGACACTCTGTAGGGGTTGCCCTCCTGCAGGAAACTCACATGACCCAGAAAGAACTTGACAAACTCCGAAAGCATTGGAGGGGCAAATTTATGGTACGGTCTTCTCTGCACATGCGCGGGGAACCCTGATCTGGGTGAGGGCAAGTATCCCCCTTTATATATGAAGAAGCAAGGGTGGACCAAGAGGGCAGGTATACCCTAGTATGGGGGAAGTTAAATGGTCAGGAGGTACTACTAGGCTCATTGTATGCCCCGAATGTAGACCAGCCATCCTTCCTAGCACAGCTGACCCAGGTCCTCCACTCCTATGTTGGTCTCCCTTGGCTAAACACTCTCCTTTTTTAATTGCACTTCTGAATTAAAACAGCACACCATGCCCTAAAAAGAAGTTTGGGCTTTGGAAATTATTCTTCAGAATACTACTGAAAATTTATTATAATCCTCCTCCCAAGCCTATTTTCGTATTTCAATTTTGGTAGCTCGTGAGTGGTAGCCATCTGGGAGAAGTTTGCCAATAACGTAATTTGGGTCCTGACTCTTTGGTGTGAACCCTAGCACCCCTTAATCCACCCAGTTCCTAACCAGCTCAAAAACCATTCTTATCAACCCTTTGTTAAGATGGTAGCTGATGATGGTTTTCACTGAGGTGTAGAGAATTAGAATTTGCCCTAGAACCAGTCAGAATCTGCTCCAACCCATTAAGTGTTTCTGAGGTTCCAATGGTACAGTTTGGAGAATTGGTGGTGTTATACCATTCCTGAAAGGTTGCAGTGTCCAAAGAGTGTGCGTGTAGTAGGGTTATGAGTCTTTGAATGTGTCATCAATACTCAGGGATTGTAATCATGGAGCCCGCCAGCAACTCTCAAGCATCCTGAAGCCGAATTACGGAGCCCCTCGAGCTCCGTACAGTGCCTGATGAAGAGACTGCGGTGTCTCCCCTGGCTGCCATTTTAGGCCTTGTGGGTGAGGTAGTCTGGAGGGGCGGGCCTCCTCCAGCCTCTGCTTAAGTATACCGGGGCTCCCCTGACCCGGGGAGTGATTGAGGAGTCTTTGGGGCCCCCCACTGGCACACTTCTGAGCCGATCCTGTGACCCATCTGGGGGCCAAGGGAGCACCGTAACCTCGCTGGGGGGCCCGGCTGTGCCGCCTCACGCAGAGACCTGGTGCGGGCTGCGGCCCTGAGTGCAGGCCTGCTCATCTGTAAACGACTACACGCGGCACTGTCAGAGACTGCTCCTGGGACTGACCTGTGGCCCCGCCGGTTGTGTGGTTTGGAGTCTGCCCAGCGTTCCTGAATATGCCGATGCCTGCGATGTGGTTGACGGCCTACTGAGATAGAGGCGAGGAGGTTCGGCTGCGGGGGGCGATCTTGACCCCTCTCCCCCTCCTCTCTGGTGGTCCTGTCCAGCACCCACCCTGGTGTTTATTGCCTAATTCAACCCCTCTACAGTGCAGGCTACAAAGGGCCTGGGGGTCATCCCTCCTACTGGAGAATGAGCCTGTCCTGATCCCACTGATGCGCTCCCACCTTCGGCCCCTGCTGGCTGCGTAGCCTGGAGTGCTGCCATCTCACCTGACTCTACTGCCGCTCCGCTTCAGAATAGCAGTCTGCTGCGAGGGATGAGAGGATTTGGCTGCAGGGGGCACGTAGCTGGGTCCCCTGCCCCCATCTTCCACCTCCCTGGTGGACTTTCCCCTACTGCTTGACGGTGTAGTCGGGGGGGGACCGGCTGTGAGGTCCGCACAGTGGGATCATCCCCCCCCCCCACTTGGAGGGCCTGGATGCCTCCTGGCTGTGATCCCCTTAGTGTCAGTCGCTTGGCTTTCACACAGATAAGGGTTAGTATGAGAGACTCTACATCGCGTTGAACTGACCTTCGCAAGTCTTCTGGAGGGTGCTTTGGGCTTGGAGAATCTCTGGGTCTGTTTCGATATTGGAACCCTGTGGCGAAACGGAGCCCAGGGGTCGTGGGTATGAAGCAATCCCCTGAAATCTGGTCCTGCTGAGACACTGAAAACTGGTAAGGTCGGTTGATTGGGAGACGCTTTTTGGAGAAGCCCTGGCCTGATCACTCTCACTGGCGGCTGGACTATTAAGTCACTGATGGGATGGAATGGAATGAGTTCCTAGTCTGGTCAACGCACTAGCCGAGGGGGTTCTTGCGGGGGCTCTCCCACACCCTGTTCCTTGACCGCTTTAGCTCTCATTATCATCACTCGCCACTGCCTGTCAGGCGCTGGTGATCACACTTCTCCCCTGCTAGGGACGAGCCGGGGTCGTGCGTCTCCCCTGAAGACCTACCATCTACTCACCACTATGGGATGCTAGCCTTGCAGGTGCCAACCAATTCCCCTCTCTACTTGCGTAAACAGCCCCTGGGCAGCTGTGACTGTGTCCGGGGGTATGCCGCACTCTAAGATCAGTACAGATCCTGTCCCAACAGCAGCTAAGAATAACCCAGTACTCCTCTATGGTTTAAATCCAACCCTTCATCATCTACATTTGACCCCAGGGGAGCCACGGCAGCAGAGGACCCTAAGTCGATACCGATCACACAAGCTTTCATGACCTTATTCTTGCAGGAAATCAAGTCCAAAATTGGGGCTCTCAAGGACGAATTCAAGTCCTGCCTGCGGGAAATCAGCCGTTACATTGCGGAGAACGGGGACTGTGTAGACAATCTGGAGCGCACAATGAACTCACGAGCAGAGGACCAGGAGAATCTGTGGCGCCGGATGATTGAACTCCAAGACCAACACATCAACCTATTGAAGCAGGAGGATGTCGAAAACAGAAGTCAGTGCAATAATATTCGTATCAGGAGGTTCCTTGCGGAGCAGAGGGGCAAGACATCATGATCTTCACAGCAGATCTCCTACAGGCGATTAGGGCGGACGATGATGCCTCCTCACCGGCTGTGGATAGGGCCCACCTAGTCCCTGGACTTCGGGGACACCCGGATTTTGTTCTGGACATTCTCACACGAGTCCACTTCTTTGTTGAAAAGAAGGCCATTCTCCAGAAGGTTTGCAGAATCACAAATTTAACATACAAAGGCTATCAGATTCAAGTATTCCAAGACATCGCCCCGGTTACCCTCTGAAGGCACAAAGAGTTCAAGCCGGTCACTGATAAATTGCGCTCGCTATAAATGAAATACCGATGGGGTCACGCCTCTGCACTGATCTTCACGTGGGAGGGCAAACAGTAGTTTCTTCGCTTGTTGAGGGGCGCAAAGCAGCTCCTACAGATCTCATGGGACACAGAGGAGCCTGACCACCCTTCTCTGTGGTCTCAGCACTGGGAGACTGTTCGACCGGTTTGGTCCACTGTCCCTCACCTCAGGCACAGATCTCGACCCAAGGATCTAGACTCTTCCCAGGCATAGCTGGAAATCATCAAGCACTTTTGCAACATGGAGGATACTCACTTGCCGACCCTTTCCTCTGCGGGCTTAGATTTATCCTCGCGGGCCTGACAGGGCCTCTTCCTCACACCCCCGCTCATGGGATCTGCTTCACAAGGTCCTTGAAGGCCCGCACAGACACCATGTCCAAAGTCACTCTGATTCGCAACACTCTCTTTGCCCTGCACGCTTCTATGTCCCTAGAAGTCCATTCAATCGTTGTAGTTTTCCTTTGGCACCCTCTACCCAGCTGGGTAGAGGGTGCCAAAATAGGCGGCTCGACAGCTGGTGCAGGACCTTCCGAATCTGGTCACCGGTGACAAAGACCTTTTATTGCCCATCGTGGATTGCTATGCCCCTCTTTCCTAAGGTATCTTGTGGAAGAGTGACTTTTTCTAAATGGCTCTTGTATCAACGTCTGAGCCATTCCAGGATGACCACGTTTTGTTGATCTTACTGTTGTCTCTTTCCCTCCCCCCTCCTGCATGCACCCGAGAGTGAGTCTTTCTGGGGAGACTCCTCATGGCTTTCTTTCACCTTTATAAACCCTGGAGACTTCTCACCAATGGCCAGAAATGCAAGACATGTTTGCATAAACGTATCCCTCACATTGGGACCCTGTGCATGGAGCAGCCCCCGTCAGACTAAACACATTGATGCTTCCAACCATAGCTCGTATCATGATGATTATGTCTCCAACGGTTACATTTCTCTCCCTTAATGTAAAAGGACTGAACTCCCCTAACAAACAGTGTCAACTCTGGTGCTATTTACTATCGCACGACCCTGATATTATCTTTCTACAAGAAAGTCACCTGACCTCAGCAGACACACACCTTATGGAACACCCCAAACACCCCAACCAGTACTAGGCTTGTGCTACCACTAAAAAGGCAGGGGTTGCGATACTAACGAAACCCCTGCTGGGGACGGTGACCTCTCGAATGGTCCATGATGCTAATGGCCACTATATAAGCTACAAACCTATCTTGGCACACAGCCCGTGATTCTCCATAATATCGATGCACCCAACCAAACACAGGACAGCTTCTTAGGGAAGCTACTGTCCACCTGAAAGGGAGGGATTATCCTCAGCGGCGACTTTACCCTGGTCTGGAACCCTTTCCTAGACCGCAGCACGTATTCACATCAAGGCTCAGGGGCTATGTTGGCTGCCCTCAGAGGGGCCATTTCTGACCTGGATGTCACCGATGCATGGAGATATCTATACCCGGATACCAGAGACTACTCCTTCTCTCCCATGTCCACCGCTCATACTCCCGAATCAACTCTTGCTTTCTCTCCCTTTCCTTGATCTGCTCCCTGGAATCAGCGGAGATCTCCGACATCTCCATATCAGACCACGCACATGTTGCTGTAACCTTTCAGGTTCCAGGCAGACAACGCAATGCTTCTATTCACTGGATGCTTCCACCTCACGTCCTATGCGACCCAATGAATCTAGCAGACATACGCAGGGAGATTGAGGTATTCTTTAATGCAAATGATTCTTTGGGCCTGCCTGAACTCATTAGATGCGACGCTTTCAAGGCGACTGGGGGGTTATCTCCACTATTGCTATCACCCGGTCTCATGAAGCACATCTGGTTGAATCAAAACTCTCCAAGGAAATGAAAGACTTAGAACGCAGGGATCATAGACTACCCTCCACCCAGAACAAAAAGCGTTTCGCTGTGCTCCGGGGTCAGTTGCATCTACACAGTACTAACAAGGCGGAGCGCTCTCTGTTATATCTCAAGCTGAAATTCTTCGTTGGGGGGATAAAATCGGCACATGTTTGGCGCGCCTTCTCCGGGTACAGATGCTAAAAGCCCACATCTCCAAAATCAAATGGGAAGATGGCGCCTGGGCCACCACCAAGAACGATAAAGGTCTGGCATTCTATGAGGACCTTCATGCCGATTACCCCCTTCACCCGGGGGAGACTGCTTCTTTCCTCAGCACGTGTCCATGGAAGCCTATCAGCCCTCACCACCCGCGACTCTTAAAGGAACCCATCACTGTGGACGAACTGACAAGGGCATTGCGACAACTCCTGACAGGCAAGACCCCTGGCCCGGAGGGCCTTCCGGTTCTGTTTTACCAGATATTTATTCCCCAGTTCCAAGACCATCTTCTGCAGCTTTTTAATAGCTTCTCTGAATCTTCGGGCCTTACTCCTACCATGTCGGAGGCCGAAATGGTACTTATACCAAAGCCCAGGAAGGACCCAACACTTTTCACATCATATCAGCCCATTGCTTTGTTAAATACAGTCGCAAACTTATACACCAAGATTCTGGCAAATCGCCTTGAATCTTGCCTCCCTGGTTTGATAGACCCTGATCAAGTTGGATTTATACGCCACCGCAAAGGAGCGGATAATATACGTCACATTGCGGATATGGTTGAGAAGGTCCAAATCAGAAACATCCAGCCTGCCTGGTGTTCCTGGACGCTGAGAAAGCGTTTGTTCGGGTAGACTGGTGCTTCCTCCATGCAGTACTATGTAAAGTAGGGCTGTGCCCGGTCATGATTTCCAAACTAATGGCGCCCTATGTCCGCCTGACAATGCGGATTTGCTTCAACTGCAAACTCACACACCCCCCATTCCACCCCCACACGCACCATTTTCCGTGCATAGGGGAACCAGGCAGGGATGCCTATTCTCTCCCCTTCTCTTTGCCTTGGCGGTTGAACCTCTGCCTATCGCAATATGCCAATCTCCTGATATCTTGGGAATCCCCTTTGGCAGCTCTGTGTACAAGATATCCCTATTTGCTGATGACCTCCTTCTCTCGTTAACAGGCCTTGGCTCTTCTCTGCCAGCGCTGACCTCACTCCTTGGCACTTTTGAGAGAGCTTTGGATTTTAAAGTTAATATAGCAAAATCCCATGCCCTCATTCTCACTCTTCCGGCCTCTGTGGTACTTCAACTACAAACTTTTGCCCCTCTGCACTGGGACGAGCAATCAATATGATATCTGGGGCTTAACCTGATCCCCTCTCTGTCCTCCTGGAGTCAAAGCCAATTGGCCGGAATGCAGGTGCGACATACGCGAAGATTTACACCGGAGGAGGAAACTCCCACTCTCCTGGTTGGGCTGCCTCAATGTGGTTAAAATGTCCCTTCTTCCAAGGGTACTTTACCTGTTCCAATCGCTCCCCACCCTGATTCCACAGGTATATATTCAGGCTCTTCAGCGGGATATCAATGCTTGCATCTGGAGCAAAGTCCGTCCACGTTTCTCAAACAAAATACTTATGCTTCCCCGGGACCGTGGGGGTTTGGCCTGTCCTAACCTCCGCAAATATTACTGGTCATGTCATCTTCGGTATGCATCACAATGGGTCGTCCGCGACAGCGGGAAATATTGGTTTCACGTGGTCTCATGTAGGCCTCTTTGGGATCTTGCTTAGCTCCCTCGGACAGCGTACACATGCAGTGCATATCTCGTAACTAAACCTACTAAAACGGTTCTTGATATTTGGGACAAACTTGTGGTCCACAGAGGTCTTACATCTTACCCATCCCCCAACACCCCTATAGCACGCAATTCTCTATTCCAACCGGCTTCCCAACCGCATGCCTTTTCCTCATGAACAGAAGGCGAATGTCGTGTCATACAAGACCTCTTTGTGGTCACTTCTCTTAAAACTCTTGAACAGTATAAACAATCCTTCTGCCTCCCAGAATCCTCAAGATTACAACACTATCAATTTGGCACTGGCTGCTCAACCCTTCCCATATGCAAGGGGCTACCAGACCGCTCCCACCATTTAAATCTCTGGTTCTTGCTGTTGAGGGCTCCTGGGGCTTAATCTCTCACACATACAGAATCCTACAACATTGAAAACAGGTACGGACTCACACCTACCATAGGCAATATAGGCCTGATGCTGGGGAGGAGGTGACACAGGAAAACTGAGAACAGCTTTGGCACAACATTCACAAAATTTACAAAAGTACACCCCAATGCGAATCAACTTATAAACTGATGACTCAATAGTACTATACCCCTGCTCGACTACATAAGATATGCCCAAATGTCCCTCCTACCTGTTGGAGATACCAATCCGCAATAGGCAGATTTATCCATATTTGGTGGAACTGCCCTAGTCTGACAATATTCTGGAAGGAGGTCCTTAGCCACGTAAAAGACATACTGGGATATCCCATACCTAGCTACCCCATGGTAACTCTGCTTGGTATTAGACCAACTCGACTGGCCGCCATGATGCACTCGGATTGGCAACTCATAGTACAAATGCTGGGGGCAGCAAGACGATCTATAGCGGTCTACTGGAAAAAATCCTCTTCCCCTCCCATCTCGACATGATGCCTGTGGCATGTCATGGCTCTGGAGTTACTAACTGTCCATCTCAATCATACGGATGCTAAATTTTCCCACACGTGGCAGCCACTTCTCCATACTGTACCTGACTGGAGAACTCTCGCTATGCACCCCCTAGACTACGAGCCCTGCAATTGTTTGATGACCCTCTCCTGCCACCCAATAGGGAAGATCAGCAACCTGACTCCCCAGCAAAGGGCCTTGATGGAAACCCTCCCCCTTCCTAATCTTCTCGCTCGATTCTTCAGACAGTGTCAGAGACTCACTCTCTCCCACCCCACACTTTCCCCCCATATATCCCCCTGTTTTTAAGCCTCCCACAACTGTTTAATTAATTCAAAAGACTCTCTCTACCTGGGCATCGTCAGTGAATTTCTTCTACTAGCTACGAGCGCCTGAACTACTTACAGGCCTAGAAGGTTGAACTCAATATGCCCCATGTTTGTTGATATTTCAACCGTGCATGTGCTATTGCTACTGTAAGTTACCAGGTTCTTGACTTAATGATAACGTTTGATTATATATCCTCCTGGCCTGCCCAACCTCCATTGTACAACTCTCGCTAAGCACTGATACTCACTCTGTGTAGCTTACTTTGCTAGTGAATTCCCTTGCTTTGTGTATTAAAAACCCAATAAACAGATTTGAAAAGAAAATGTCACCTCTGCAGTGCCTTGGGTCACGGGGCCCAGCCCCACCCCAACAAACAATGGAGCCACTGTAGAAGGAAAAAGAAAATGATAATCATGTTACTTTATTATAATTTTATTTCCCTTTTTTCACTGCTTGGAGAGCAGTGAGGCCAGCTCCTCCTCCTTAGCGGAGAAGCGCCACTGAACAACTCTATAATTACTTAAAGTGACCTCTGCCCTTGTAGCAGCTGTGGCACCTAGGAGCGCATTGGTCCCTGGGACAGTGAGTTCCACCAGGGGAATGCGGACAAAGTGCTGGCAGCGAGTCTACAAACCATCCAGAACTCCGCGGCCAGCTTCATCCTCATGGAGCTCCACTGGCTCCTGATACACAAATGCACTAATTTCAAGCTCCTCACACATATGATTCAAGGTAGTACACAACTTGGAAAAACCAAAGGTGGTGATGGACGGAGCGTTGACAATACAAACACTCACCCCAGTCAACTGATCTGGGTTTAATCCATCACCTTTCTTTAGCTCTCTCCGCCACCCCAGTTCAGACATGGCCATATGCAAATCAGTCTGACCCTGTGCCTCATGGGAACAGTCCAGCCCGAACTGCCAAGCCATGTCTTCCCTGGACCGGAATCAAGCTTCCCAGGACCGGTTTCTGGCATTACAGCCGGGCTTGCTTGACTCCAGTGGCAAAGTGAGCAAGGGACTCACGTCTGAGCTTACTTTGCTAGTGAATTCCCTTGCTTTGTGTATTAAAAACCCAATAAACAGATTTGAAAAGAAAATGTCATGCACACTTGGGAGTGCCACTGCTCCTCCCTCTACAGTGCCTTGGGTCACGGGGCCCAGCCCCAACCCCAACAAACAACGGAGCCACTGTAGAAGGAAAAAGAAAATGATAATCATGTTACGTTATTATAATTTTATTTCCCTTTTTTCAGTGCTTGGAGAGCAGTGAGGCCAGCTCCTCCTCCTTAGCGGAGAAGCGCCACTGAACAACTCTATAATTACTTAAAGTGACCTCTGCCCTTGTAGCAGCTGTGGCACCTAGGAGCGCATTGGTCCCTGGGACAGTGAGTTCCACCAGGGGAATGCGGGCAAAGTGCTGGGAGCGAGTCTACCAACCATCCAGAACTCCGCGGCCAGCTTCATCCTCAAACACCCACACAGAACTCACATTACCCCACACCTCATGGAGCTCCACTGGCTCCTGATACACAAATGCACTAATTTCAAACTCCTCACACACATGATTCAAGGCAGTACACAACTTGGGCCACACCTACATGGACAGTCTCCTTCCACCAACCACCTAGGCACCCCGCTCTGCAGGACCCCTACTTGCATACATCCCAATCATACCCAGAACGAGCCTCTCCCACCACATCAGAGCCGCCGCCTCCTCCTCCTCTTCTGTTCTTAAATTGCTGAAGACCTGACTTTTCAATTAGCCCACCTACCATAGCTGGGATAGGCAGGCACACCAGTTCAGCATCAGTATACTCTCAAAGGTGATAATGCGCTTTACAAATAAACATAACATAACAAATATGCAGAAATATTATGGCACGTGTATCGTGTAGCCAAGTAAGTTGCAAAATATAAACAGGCCATGGTGTAAAGGCCGCATGCCACATGTCTCAGGGGCGTAACACAGGCACCCGCAGCACCCACATTGCGGGGGGGGCCCCAGCGCTCCAGGGGCCCCTTCACTCAGTAAGCCTCTTCATCATGAATTAAATGGTGCGCACGCCCAGCCTCTTAATAAATTATATGGTGCGAACGCACGCCCGGGCCTCAGAGGCTCTTCATTAATTAAATGGTGCTCAACTGCCTGTGGGGCACCTTTGAAGATACTAGAAACCCAAGGAGGGAATCCAAGTTATCTTACCGGGGTGATAACTCTTAACAGCTAAGGTGTTTAACCCTCGCTTCTACCCCTATCCTCCAGTCTATCGAACTCTTAGTCACTTTTAACTTCTTGCCCACAAGAAATGTCAACATGAAACTGTGAAAGGGGAGAGGCTGTTTTAAAGAGAAGGGTGCTGATTAACTGGCCAGCAGATCATATTCTGCGGACTGTTTTGAGAGGGGCTACGTGTCCCAGTCGGGCTTCAGTACTTGCTGAGCCTGAATTACCAACAGGTCTCATGTTATCAGAAGTAGGGTAATACAGTCCTGGATTTTTCGACAACAGTCACATTGCTTTGCATGTTGGGGCTGAAAAGCCAGTCTATGTAATGTCTTTATCTACATCCACACTCTACAGTAGGCTAAGCTTATTTTAAACTTAAGTAGAAAGGGATAAACACATAATATACCCTGTCCACACCCAAAAACAAAACTATGTATTCTATTTTTTAATAATACCTTAAAGGAGAACACCTAGCAAGGAATTAGAAAAAAAAGAATGTTTCTCAATGCCCACTTCCTGGAATCTTATTTAAATTTCTTTCAAGACTTGAAGAGGAGATACCTGTTGGTAGTACAAGAAAAGATGGCTGTGACAGCAATTGCTACCACTCTTGTTGCTTGCAATCCCAGTCGACTGCTTTGCAGCCCCATTGGTTGGCCCAATCTGCCTCCTAACGTTTTAAAGCTTGTCTTTACTTTGCCAAATTGTAGTGGCTGTTTATTTGTAGCTGTTTATGATATATATCACTGCAGCGAGGGGCAAAGTTTGGCATTTAGAAAAATCTGAGTTTAGGGGAGATAGGTATAAGCTTCTCTACATGAGACAGAACAGTTCCATGTGGTCAGAAATTGTAAATAGGGCCAGCAATCACTTACCTTCCACTGAATTCAGTGTTATTAACAAAATGGGAATATACAACTGCATGAAAACTTCGACCACTATGATAAACCGCCGACTTTTTTAAAAAGGTTTCACCATTCTAGGCTGCACACACATCTCATCTCTTCTGAATATTTTTCTGCAAAAGAAGGAGGGCAATTATGTTGGCACCACAATACCCCCTGCATGCCACTTGCTGAAGAAGACTTTAGTATGACATAATGATAACACCCGGTACCAGATCATGACCCACGTGGATGGCGGAAAATATCCTCTCTGTGAGCTCAGATTTACTTTTTTTTAAAGGTGGTGATAGTGAGGTGAAGTGTTTTATTTATTTATTTGATCAATAGAAAGAACCAGCCCCATTGGGCAGCAAAGTGTTTACAGGAGGCATTGGGGTTTCATACCGGGGACGTGTTTTCATTAAAGCTTTTCCTAATTATAGCAGCCCATGGAAAGATTAGAAACAGCGTTGGTGGTTTTGGCCAGATGTACAACTTTAATTCAGGGATGTACCACAGTGGGGCTTCAGAGTGCAAATGCTACTCAGCTGTGCACTGGACTTGAATATTAGCAAGGCCACTGGCATTATAGCTTCTGCAATTGCAAGGTTTTCTACATAATTATGCCGCATTTGCCACAGAATCCGTCACCGGCTGCATAAATTGCAAATTAAAAAAAAAAAAATTCTTAGCTCAAACAGATCAAGTTTTTAAACACTAAGGGCCAGATGTAGGTAGGCAAATACTGGTCGGTAACGGCCGAAATCGGTAATATCGACCGTTACCGACCGGTATTTGGAAAATGAGATGTAGGTGTAAACAATGTACCGAATCGGCAAATATGAATCGGTAAAAAAACAAATCGGTATTTACCGAGTCCATATTTTCCGAATCGGTATTTACCGATTCCTTATTTACCGAGTTCTTATTTACCGATTCGGTAAATAAGAATTCATAAAAAATGCCCATCGAGATGTAGGAAAGGCCAAAAATACCGAATTTAATGAAATTCGATATTTAAGAGTCGGTATTTACCATGGACTGAAAGCAGGTGGTAACCAGATGCAGGCTATAAAAAAGGGCCCAAAATGCAACAGTGTTGCAAGAATGGCGGCATTCTATGTGATTGCGAGGCGGCAAAGGCTACAGGCTGCAGGTGAGAGGGTATGGAGAAGGGAGGAGCAGGTGTACAGGCAGAGGATCACCCTGTTCCAATTGACTGAGCCTGAGATACTTCAGAGGTACAGGCTACACCCCAGAACCATCATGGACTTAATTAGGGACCTCCATCCATACCTGAATCACCCAACACCCAGGGCCCACGCCATCCCACCCCATGTGCAGGTGCTCTGTAGCTTACACCTGCTTGCCTCTGGGAGCTACCAGAGTGTGATTGCTGCAGTAGGTGGTGTGTCTCAGAGCTGTCTGTCCCATTTTTTCAGGAAGTTCCTGGATGCCATGACGCAGAGAATGGAACATTACATCCGGTTCCCTGATACACCTGCAGAACTTGCTAAAACAAAAATTGACTTCTATGGACTGGCACACTTCCCGCATGTGATAGGCTGCATAGATGGCACCCACATTCCACTATGCCCACCTGCAGCCACTGAACACATCTACAGAAATTGTAAGTCAACGCACTCCATCAATGTGCAGGTGATATGCAATGCTGGCAACATCATCACAGACATAGTGGCCAAATTTCCTGGGAGCACGCACGACTCCTACATTTTCCAGAACAGCGGAATATACACATGGCTTGTTGCTTAAGATTTTGGAGATGGTTATCTGCTAGGTAAATAAGTGTAACACACCCTGAAATGAATGGCAGATGTATGTGTCATGTGTATGTAACTCATGGACCTCTCATTCCCTCCTAGGCGATAGTGCATATGCCCTGCGCTCCTTTGTGCTCACACCGTACCTCAACCCAACTAACAGAGGCGAAAGGCGTTACAATGTGGCACACAGGTCAACTCGCAACGTAGTGGAGCGAACATTTGGACTCCTCAAGAGCAGGTTCCGCTGCCTCCACAAGAGTGGAGGTGCACGACAGTACACCCCCATCCTATGTTGCAAGATAATAGTGACCTGTGCCATGTTGCACAATCTTGCCACCAAAGAAGGCACAGAGGTGGAGGTGACACATCACAAGGACATTGATGATGACCAAGAACATGCAGACCCCCAAGCAACAGGACCAGCAGCAACAGATGGAAGATTGAGACGGACAGAAATTACACGTCGATATTTCTAGGTATTGTATGACACATAGACAGGTATAGTGTTTGACGAGTGTAGTTTAATATTCACTACATCATCATTACATGGGAAAAGCCATTGCCCATCAATGTCCATGTCCATGACTGCTTGTGCTCAGTTGCCGTCACTGTGTGCAGTCCTGTGGATCTTCGGCATTGTTCAGTGCTTACGCCCACGCACTACATTGCGGGATTGATGTGCCTGGGTTTCAATATCTCGGCTGGGGCCTGACTCAGCATGGCTGCGCCTGACGCGCCTGCGCACCTCTGGTACAGGTGTGCTGGAGCCACTCCTGCTGGTTGACCCCTCTGTCTCCTCCACACTCGTGTCACCAGCATTGCCTGTGTTAGTGGTTAGCATCTGCTCCATCGAAGAGGTCACTCTTCCCATGCCCCGTGTCAAGTCTGTGCAGCAGTGCACAATTGCATCCTGCATGGATATTGAGCGTCGGCAGAGTATTGACGTAGCTGTAGCAAATCTGTTCATTGCCTTTGACTGCTGCCGCATATACTGCCGCTCCCTGCGACGCTGTAGTTGATCCCTGTCCAACTTATCAGACAGTACACCCATGTATGTAGAGATGTCTGTTATCCCCTTTGAAATTGCCTCCAAACTACATGCAATGTGGCCTATTCCCTTCTCCATGTTCGTCATTTTATTGTTCATGCTGCGCACCTGCCTATGTACGGCCATCAGTGCCTTGGCCTGCATGCGCTGAACTTTGACCATTGTGGCCTCCAGGCCACAGAATACGCTCCCACCTTCCTGCCCATCGCCATCCTCACGTGCCCTCCTGCCAAGGACACTGGTGCGCGCAGCGCCTGCTGAAATCTGTAGTCTGGCCTTGTCAGCCACAGGTGCAATTGTTTGATGTACAACATCCTCATCCTCCGAATCAGAGGTTTGCAGGATCCTCTGAGGGGGCACATCAGGCCTACTTGCCCTTCCCTGCATGGACGACCTGGACGTTGCTTTGGGTGTAAGCGGTGTGCTTACCAATTCAGGAGATCCAAACAACAGAGGTGATAGCGGGACAGGTGTTGAGGCTCGCTCTGGTGATGAGGCTTCCTGGGTGGTGGTGTAGTCTCCTTCTACAGTGCTGTGACCTGTGCTTTGTTTCTCTTTTTCCCTTCTCTTAGTTGCTGGTGCCCTCTCCTCCCTTGCTGGTGCTGGAGTGCGTGAGGACTCTCCTGTGGAATCAAATTGACATAGGGTCAATGTTGTTGTTCACCTGTGTGTAGTTCTTAAGTAAATTGTTTACACACCTTTGCACAGTGTACATTGTGTGTTTGGTGATGTGTGTGGCATGCCTTGCTGAGTCTTGTGGTGTATGCATTGCATGTATGTACTCATGACTATGTCTACCATGATGCATTGCTGGCCCCAAGTATGATCTGTTCTGCAGTGTAATGATTCTACACAGTGGGGTACGGGTTCAGGTAAATGGTTGTGGATTAGGGTACATGCATCTTACCTTGTTTCTTTGTTGCTCTTGCTGTACTGTCCAGGTCTCCAATCTCATGGATGCATTCTGGCTCCTTGGTGATTTCAACAAGCTCCTCCATCTCAGTCAGTTTTGGTGCTTTGCTCCTGCCACCTCCTGTCACACCAGCATCCTTTTTTTGCGCAGCAATCTTTTTGGTTATGATGCGCAGGTCATACCATCGCTTTTTAATGTCCTCGATCTCCCAGTGGGTCACACCAATGGCATTTACTTTGCCCTGTATGCCAAGCCATATGTTCCTCTTCACAGACTCTGCAACATGCAGAGACTGTTTACCGAATATTTGGTTGTAGTGACTTACAATTTCTTCAACAGCCACCTGAAGTTCTGCTGGGCTGAACTTTATCTTTCTTTTGCGCTGCCCACCATCCTTTTGCCCTTCCTGAGACTCCATTCTGTTGCACTGCTTGGCTCTGGATGCTCAGCTCCTCTCACCTCAGCTCAATTGTTTGTTCAGTTGGTGTGCACCTGCATGGGTGTGGCCACTCCCAGGTACTGGAAAGGGGTGCTTCATTCTGATTGGTTGGATTCTCTGGGCCTTGGTTGTGGGGTGTGTAGGGTGTCCCTGATTGGTTGGCAGGCTCACATGTCGATTTTCATACTTCCGATTCGGTAAATTCCGATTCGGTAAAACCCATTCATTCCTATGGGCCAGGAGGCCCATAGGAATGAATGGGTTTTACCGATTCGGAATTTACCGATTTGGAATTTACCGAATCGGTAAATACCGAAATCAGATACCGAGTCATTCCGAATCGGTAAGTTTTACCGATTTCTTACCTACATACCATTTTCCGATTCTGAAATACCGATTCGGTATGAGTCGGTATTTAAGAATCGGAAAATGAAAATTACCTACATCTGGCCCCAAAAAATGTGTTGCTGTGCAGTAGAAGGCCCTTCACAAAAGATGGCAGGTCACGTTTCAGTTGCTTATTTATGTGTTTGGGCGCAAAACTTGTATTAATGGGATGAAACATTTGCCCAAACATTTATAACGTGAGTAGAAATAAAAAAATTATGAGGCAATGCTATCCCAACATTGTGCCGCATACTTTGTTTGCCTTTTCTTGCAGCATAATATAGTCAACCCTGCCACATAATGTAATCTATACCTGCTACATAATTCCAGTGGCCTTGAAAATTAGCAACTGAAAGTAATGAGCGAACAGAGCGCAGAAGGGATTGCGATCAATGAACCTCTCCACTATAACACACAGACCCCCGGTTTCTTCTCATTAGCTCTGGAAGTGGGTGGTTTATATAAATAAAAGCTGTGTTCGATTTAGCTTAAAATTTACAAGTAGTTTTCTAAAGTTTCATAATGTCATTAATTGTGGCTTGAAGGGAAGCAGTGGTGTAACAAAGGCCCCAGCAGCTCCCATGGTGTGGGGGGCCTCCGAGCTCCAGGGGGTCTCCTCAGCACATTGCCCAGGCCTGAGAGCTCCTGAGTGTGGTTGGAGGCCCCCCCCCATGTACTTTGCAAGGGAGGGTTTGTGGGGGGGGGCTCAAGTTTCGTTTACGCCACTGACATGTCTGCCTCTTACCTTTGTGAATCTGACTCTTTGCAGGGAATAGTTCGTATTAACTTCCAGAAATGTTTTCAGGGACTGCCATTTTGCAGGCTGTTTCTTGTTTTGCACATGTTCACGGGGGCCTGTGGATATTTATGGTCTCTGACCCTCATCTCTTCCCTGCGTCACTCAGCTACTCTGGTTAATATAGTCCATGCTTGCCCGAAAATATGGTGGAATGATGTGTGCAGGTAATAAAACAAGTTATATGTTCTCTGTACGTTTACTAGTAGCTGTGTGCTGTTTGTGTTTGCATTGTTCAATCCCTCACCAGCAGGAAGTGCTTCGATACTCCTTGCTTTACACTGTCATGTTCACAGGGCTGTGTGATTATTGCCTGGTAGTGCATTGAAAATAATATGCATTTAACATTCTGACAGACAGAAATACTTAATTTCTTACATATTCCAGTCATACCTGCTTTATATGTTGAATCACAGGGACAGGAGAAGTATCTGGTGACACAGAATCTGCTATTCCCTCATATAAAACATTACACATATTGGTGATCAGCTTGGCTCACTTTTACTTCTATTTTCCCTAACCATGGAAAGGCCTTCTCTGTTAAACACCTGCATGACCCACTCACACATTCACATGTTTGTCAATTGTCAAGATGCCATGTTCCTCAGAGAAGAACTCGAATCTCATATCTTGGGGGAGCAGACCAAACTTGCACTGTGACTTCAATAACGCTAGATTAGTAGTTGGCCACCTGCATAAACTTGAAGTTAGCATTAAAGCCAACTTCTGTTCATCTTTTGTCTTGCCTTATTTTCTGTGCCCACTGCCCCCAGTGTTGAGGATTCAGGTGTTCTAGAGTGCACCAGCCTTGCACTGCTACTGGATATACCATGAACAGGAGCATAAGACAAGCCCCTACAGCCGCTGAGGCACAGGGGGACCTCCACCCCGTCAGGGCCCCCTAATGCTTCAAGGGGCCCCCAATCAGGTCAATGATATGCCAGACTCAGGGGCCCCTCATTATATCTTGCAGGGGGGGCCCCATCCGTTAGTGATACTCCACTGAATATGAGTCCTCTGGTGCATTGTGCACTCCAACTGGTCCACTGTAGAGACTCTTTAGTTCTGTTACAGGATGCACAATGTAGGGGAAAAAGCCAGAATGGCTGATAGCGCAATAATACTTGGACTCGCTTGAGGCCAATTGATGGCTTCTCGCTGAGTTATTTCCTATGATTTCTGGGAATCGTGATTAAATCTCGCTGTATGGATTACCGGCACCTGTAGTTTAGGTTCTAGAGCTGGCGTTTTACCCACCATTTTCCTTGTTCATCAATATTCTGCTGAAAGGCCTCTTCCGGTCCAGAGACTGGCTGTGAATGGTATTGTCGCAGTCTCTTACCTTAAAGAGGTGCACTGGCCTTGCAGAGATGATATGGAAACAGACCCCTTCTCCTGACAGTAACTATCAGTTTGACTATGGTTGCACAACCACAGGCCTGTTCAAAAGAGGGGCCTCCCTGGGGTTTCGTTGGTCCACAGTGAAGTTGTCGACCTGAAGTGATACACAAAATGTGGAATTATGTTCTTTCCGATAGTTGGTCTTGTTCCCTGCAACTCTCCAACCTAACCCTAGTGTTCCCTAAGTACCTGTGAGTCAACTTGAGTGATCTTGTCCAGGACAGAGTGAAGGGATACCAGGAGTTGTGATGGCAGTATGGATGCACTTGAGAGATGAGTGTGTGATGCTAGGACCCTTGGGAGCGTTGGTTTTCAGCTCAAGAGTTATATTCTGATATAAAAACCAAAGTGTTACATACAGGACATCATAGTACCTGCACGCAGTTATTATCTTTATAAACACAGTTTGTGTACCTGACTGGGTTCGGTAAAATAACTTGCAAACGAGACCTTAATGTTTCTCAACATTAACATCTTGACATTATCAGAAGTGCTGTGTTTTAAATTGTTGTCTTTTGTTCCTCTTGGTCACTAAAAACAACTGCTGTTTCTCAATGCACAGCAGCGCTTTTAGATTGCTAAATCATATTAAGTTTTACTTATTCCCTTAAAAAAATAAAGGGTTATAATGCGGGCCGGAAACAGATCGTTTTCAGGGTAAGTAGTTCAGTTGAACTCTCCTCTCCTCGCTCTGGTGATGTTGAAGAGCGTGGCCCTGCTCCCCATTGTTATTTGCCTGCTATATTGACAGCCTAATGCGAAAAATTGAAGCTAATGATAAAATCGAACCTCTGCATTTTCAGGGGTGGGATAAGAAGATTTTGGGTTATGAGGATGATTTAGCAGTCGTAACCCCTGATCCAAGCTTGGCCATAGAAGAGATTGAAAGGGAAGCTCTGGTATTAGGGGAAATTTCCGGCTCTGCGTTAAATCTGGATAATAATAACAAATCGGGCTGGCTCTAATCAGTAAGGCTGAGCCCAATAAGCTAAATAACAAAAGAGAAATGCCAATACTGATAATCAATTCAAAGCAAAACTTTTTTGAAACCAAAATACAGATCACGATTCAATACTTGGATATGCTATTAAATAGCTGTTTATTCAAAAATATTTAAATGATGCACGTTTTTGAATTAGTGCTGCAGTTCAAACAATATTATATAACAAAAATGCACATCAGGACACGAAAAGTGGAGTAAAACCTCATCCATTCAATCACTCATTATTCATCAAACATATCACAATCAAACCACTAGCATTCAACCATTCAAACTGTGTACCTCACCCAATCTGAAGAATCAATAAACCAGTTGGTGAAGTAATAGGTCTGCTACAAAATCAAAAACATTCTATAATGTTCTAAAGAATACACTATTAGCAATTCAGTTTAATCCTAAGGTTTTTATCATAATACACAATATTGAGTGTATAAACGCAAGTCAAGGTGCAAAGCAAATGAGCACCAAGGCGCAATCAGCAGACCCAAAGGCCTACGCGTTTCGAATCCCTAATGATATCAGGATTCTCTTCAGGGCCAATCGTCTCTGTAAAAAAGAAACAGAAGAAACCATGTGTCTAATTTCTAAAACCAAGAATACTAGAGAGCGCTACTACACCTAGGTAAAGACTCCAGCTTACCAGTCTGTCTTTAGCCAATAGATAATATTCCGAAGTGTAGACTCCTACAGAGGTGAGGAGGGGGAAAGAGAGGGGAAGATTATGTAAACAATGCGTGCTTTAAAGATCGCAAAAGTGTGTAATGAACATAACAAGCGTTGTACCTAAGCAAAAGTGCACTGTGTCCTCAGCTTGCTGGTACCATTTCTTCAGCTCGCTGGAGTGGAATAGGAGGACCTAATGTAAAAAGGGCGACCTTTAATTAGCCGGAAGTTTATGGACATGAGCCGAAAATACACTGCAGGGGCCATAAATGTATGAAAACGGCATGGTCTTACCGTGCAAGTCCTCGTATGTAGGAGCGGTAGTTGTTGTGGAAAGGTCAGTTAGGAGTCGTCGGGTTAGTCAAACTGGGACATCGCACTGCAAAAGAAACCATCGCGGAGTTAAGCTGAGTCTTCGGCAAGTATGGACACAGGGGGTTGCTGCTTTGTAATTCGAAGGACATACGGGGTTCGGGAGTCAAGGAAATGAAAAGGATTACCATGAGCACCGGAGCAGTGGCCGCATCTTAAACTTCAAACGGCACCGGGAGTACAGGACGCGTTGCGCATGCGCGGGCTCAATCAGTTCTGGGTAATGTAGTCCACGGGGTGTCATGGCGGGGGTTGGTGATCCGAGAGAGCGTGAAGGCAGAGCAAAGTGCTCTTTAACGTGAAGGAGATTAAACCTGTGAGATCAGGATGTTAAAATGAAACGGCAGATATTGGGCCGATATGTGGAATGGCATTAAAAGATGACTTGAGTGCCAAGAGGAATGCTGGGGCTGGTAGTTCCATTTATGGGTGGACATGGCTGTGGATTATCTATTTGACGGACAGGCATAAAAATGGGGTCAGGGTTAGGCGCGCTATATGGCAGGGTGGACAGCGATGGTACAAACAAATTCAAAGGGGGAGGAGTCGGAGACTCAGTACGCAGAATGGGACCACAGAGGTGGCAAGGGCATTCTGGGGTGTACAAGCAGAACAGAACTGGATGTCACAGGAGCATCCATGTGGGGATCTCTACAGTTTGTAAATTTCTGTAAGTTCATTGAGGCCTGACACGGCCGTGTCAAACTTCACAATCAAAAGTGCTTCCCTTTTAGATAGTTTAAGATCCAAATCACCTCCACGTGGATCTTTTCTAATAACAAAAAAAGTTTGTCAAATTCAACATCTCCAAAGAACAGACAAATGCTTTGACTACCTTACGAAATGATACCACAGTAACTATAAAGCAGGCCGATAAAGGCGGGTCAATTGTTGTTTGGGATACTACTGAATATACTGCCGAAGTCATGAGGCAGCTGAATGACCCTGGCTGTTACCGTAAAATCGCCAAGATCCCACCGTTGAACTACATAACCAATTATTTTCCATTTTAAAGGAAGGGTTCGAACAAGGCTTCCTGGGGCCAAAGGAATGTGATTTCCTACAAAACAGACATCCCAAGACACCAATGTTCTACATCTTACCAAAGATTCATAAGAACCAAACAAACCCGCCTGGAAGACCTATAGTGGCGGGTTGCGATTCACTACTTGAACCAATCGCTAAATGTGTGGACTGTTTTTTGAAGGAATTTATGAACCTTGTGGCTTCTTATCTACAAGATACTACGGATTTCATCAATAAACTGGAAATGGTTAATTTCAATAAAGGGAAGGATTTATTGGTCACATTGGATGTGACATCCCTTTATACCCAAATTCCCCAGGACGAGGCAATAGCAGTGCTCTCCCAATGTTTAGATCTTAGAACCAGACCAGTCCAGGTACCAACACAGTTTCTGGTGGATTTGGCATCATTTGCCCTAAAAAAGAATTACTTCTGCTTCGGCAAAGAATTATTTTTTCAAATCAAAGGGGTGGCTATGGGGTGTCCTTTCGCCCCAGAGTTGGCTGTATTATTTATGTCCCTGTACGAAGATACTTATGTCCACAATAATAACCCATTTGCAGAATACATTGGAACGTGGTTACGTTTCATTGATGACGTTTTCATGATTTGGACGGGTGGTGAAGAAAAACTTTTGCTGTTTCATCACCAGTTGAATGCAAGAACAAGGGACATCCAGATTAGCATATCCCATTCGGACAATAAAATATCCTTTCTGGATGTTGAGGTGTACCCGGCTGAAGGCAAATTGGTAACTTCACTTTTCATTGAACCAAATTATCGAAACAAGGCCCTGCGTTTCTCTAGTAACCACCCTAGGAGCCTTAAAGAAAATCTGCCTTACGGCCAGTTTTTGCGCATTCGCAGAAAATGTTCCCTCAAAGAGGATTATAATCTACATGCTGGCAACCTGGTTACCAAATTATGCGAACGGGGTTACCCCAGGAAATTGGTTCGTAATTCCATGAAACGAGCAGGATGGACCCCAAGGGAAAGCCTTCTTGAACGCAGAAGTAAGCCACAATTAAAACGTCAAGTCTGCGTTACTACCTTTTGTCCTAATGCGAATAAACTCAAAAAAATCATCGGGCAAAATTGGCACTTGGTAAAGAACCTAGATGAAAGTTTACAGACACCACCGCTGTTCGCCTTCAAAAAAGAGAGCAGTCTCGCAAATCATGTGGTGAGAGCAGCGGCTCCCAGAGAAGTACAGCCTACATTGCGTAAATGAATGGGTTTAACTCCCATTTTAGGCCATCACAAATCCGGCACATGTCTATGCTGCGACCTGACTGTGGAAGGTTCACTTTTCCAACATAATGGAATTTCATGGAAACATGACTCATTTAGTAACTGCAAGTCTAAATATGTAATCTATGGAGTATCATGCCCATGTGGACTTTTATACATCGGAAAAACTAACCAGGAAATCCGCCAACGCATTGCACAACACAAATCCAGAATTAAGAATAAAGTGGAAACGGCGCCACTTGTAAACCACTGGACGAGACTGAAACACCAAATAAGTGACCTTAAATGGACTGTCATCTCCAAAGTCGAAAAAGGTCCACGTGGAGGTGATTTGGACCTTAAACTATCTAAAAGGGAAGCACTTTTGATTGTGAAGTTTGACACGGCCGTGTCAGGCCTCAATGAACTTACAGAAATGTACAAACTGTAGAGATCCCCACATGGATGCTCCTGTGACATCCAGTTCTGTTCTGCTTGTACACCCCAGAATGCCCTTGCCACCTCTGTGGTCCCATTCTGCGTACTGAGTCTCCGACTCCTCCCCCTTTGAACTTGTTTGTACCATCGCTGTCCACCCTGCCATATAGCGCGCCTAACCATGACCCCATTTTTATGCCTGTCCGTCAAATAGATAATCCACAGCCATGTCCACCTATAAATGGAACTACCAGCCCCAGCAATCCTCTTGGCACTCAACTCATCTTTTAATGCCATTCCACATATCGGCCCAGTATCTGCCGTTTCAGTTTAACATCCTGATCTCACAGGTTTAATCTCCTTCACATTAAAGAGCACTTTGCTCTGCCTTCACGCTTTCTCGGGGCACCAACCCCCGCCATGACACCCCGTGGACTACATTACCCAGAACTGATTGAGCCCGCGCATGCGCAACGCGTCCTGTACTCCCGGTGCCGTTTGAAGTTTAAGATGCGGCCACTGCTCCGGTGCTCACGGTAATCTTTTCCATTTCCTCGACTCCCGAACCCCGTATGTCCTTCGAATTACGAAGCAGCAACCCCCTGTGTCCATACTTGCTGAAGACTCGGCTTAACTCCGCGATTGTTTCTTTTGCAGTGCGGTGCCCCGGTTCGACTAACCCGACGACGCCTAACTGACCTTTCCACAACTTCTACCGCGCCTACATACGAGGACTTGCACGGTAAGACCATGCCGTTTTCATACATTTATGGCCCCTGCACCCTGCAGTGTATTTTCGGCTCATGTCCATAAACTTCCAGCTAATCAAAGGTTACCCTTTTTACATTAGGTCCTCCTATTCCACTCCAGCGAGCTGAAGAAATGGTACCAGCAAGCTGAGGACACAGTGCACTTTTGCTTAGGGACAACGCTTGTTATGTTCATTTCACACTTTTGCGATCTTTAAAGCAAGCATTGTTTACATAATCTTCCCCTCTCTTTCCCCCTCCTCACCTCTGTTGGAGTTTACACTTCGGAATATTATCTTTTGGCTAAAGACAGACTGGTAAGCTTGAATCTTTACCTAGGTTTAGTAGCGCTCTCTAGTATTCTTGGTTTTAGATATTAGACACATGGTTTCTTCTGTTTCTTTTTTACAGAGACGATTGGCCCTGAAGAGAATCCTGATATCATTAGGGATTCGAAACGCGTAGGCCTTTGGGTCTGCTAATTGCGCCTTGGTGCTCATTTGCTTTGCACCTTGACTTGCGTTTATACACTCAATATTGTGGATTATGATGAAAACCTTAGGATTAAACTGAATTGCTTATGGTGTATTCTTTAGAACATTATAGACTGTTTTTGATTTTGTAGCAGACCTATCACTTCACCAACTGGTTTATTGATTCTCCAGATTGGGTGAGGTACACAGTTTGAATGGTTGAATGCTAGTGGTTTGACTGTGATATGTTTGATGAGTAATGAGTGATTGAATGGATGAGGTTTTACTCCACTTTTCCTGTCCTGATGTGCACTTTTGTTATATAATATTGTTTGAACTGCAGCACTAATTCAAAAACGTGCATCATTTAAATATTTTTGAATAAACAGCTATTTAATAGCATATCCAAGTATTGAATCGTGATCTGTATTTTGGTTTCAAAAGTTTTGCTTTGAATTGATTATCAGTATTGGCATTTCTCTTTTGTTATTTAGATTAAATCTGGATAAAACACAAGCAGTTGCAAATAGGCAGGTGCAGCTGAATGATGCAGGAGCAGTGGACTGTGGACTCGGCAGCCTAACTAGGTGTGAATATAGCAGCAGAGGTGGGTCAAATTGTGGACAATAATCTTGCTCCAGGTATTCAGAAAGCGAAACAGGATTTGGTAAGATGGATAAGTTACATTTATCTATTGTTGGCCGCTGGAATATAGTGAAAACATTTTTTTTACCTAAAGTCCTGTATGTGTTTTAGAGCGATTCCATTGGAGTTTGAAAAGCACTGGTTTACGCAATGGATTATATGATTTGTAGGTTGATTTGGGCATACGGTTAGAAAAGAAGGGATTGAAATTGATGACGCTTCCCAGGGAGAGAGGGAGCTGGGCTGTTCCAAATCCGAAATGTTATCAACAGGATGCAGTGCTTCAAAATATGTGTTCCCTAGTGGGGGGAGACTCGGCTGATCAATGGGATGGTGGTGGTACACTGGTTGTTTATCAGCTCCTACTTGGGGAACACGCCAAAAACTGCTTTCTTATGCATACCTAACCAATTTATTATAAAAAGGTCCACTTTAAGACCCTTCGGGCAACGTATAGTATTTGCTCCTTTTTGGGGAAAAAGATCGGACTAGGGAGATTGATTTATTATACTCCACTGCTGAGGAACCCTGTGCTTCCCTGAATTTTTCATGATTCGTTATTGTCGCGTTGGGAAGATTTAGGTCTAAGAAGGCTGGGGGACCTGTATGAAGAAGAGGCCTTAGTTTCATTTGAGGATTTACAAGAGAAATACAGGATCAGCCAGAAATAATTTTTAAAATATTTACAGATACAGGATTTCTCTGTAAGAAAGGCGGGGAGCCAAGAAGTTTCACCAAAGATGCTGTTATGGAGATGTTGAGCAAAGAGAGGTGTTCAATCAGTCGGATACATGGGGGCCTGACATTGATGTCGCAGGATCATCTTGAGAAACCCAAGTGATAAATTGCAGCTGAAAAACGGGGCCCGATAAAGACAGCGGAATTGGGACTGACCGACAAGTAGTCGGTGGTCCCACCTGTCAAATTATGATTCGACCGCTGTGTAGGCGGTTGGAATCATGGCTTTTTCCTTTTCGGCCTGTGCTGCGGTCCAACCGCCGCATCATAAGGCGGCGGTCAGACCACTCTGCTGGATGTCAGTGAGACCGCCACCAACGGTTGGTGGCGGTCTTACCGACATCCCAATGAGGCCTCGGGTCTAACCAATGGGGGCTTTTATGAATCTTTTGAGCTTGGTCGTACTCTTGTGTTTGGCTGGGCTGCCGGCTCAACAATATAAGACAATCTTTGATCTTTATTATACGCCGGCTAAAATTGCTGAATGGGGAGGTAAGGTTGGGGTCCTATGTCCTTAGTGTCAAAGCTTAGAGGTGGACATTATTCATATGTTTTGCACTTGTCCACTCTTAAGAGGGATATTACAAAGTTTATGGAATATTCCTTGAATATAAAGGTCACGCTGACCCCGCAACTAATGTTGTTGGGTGTGTGTAGCGCTGGGACTATAAGAGTTGATCAATACTATTTGTTTGTGGCCTTGGCAGTGGTTCGAATCTGTATTTCATCAGTATGGCTTGATCCGATCGGCCCCTCATTTCAACAATGGCTTGCTCGGTTACTGTCAATATTTAATATAAAGTGTTTGCTTTCTTTTTGTAACTTACATCTACTAACTCTGTGTATTGAGCAGGTAAGCCTTCAGTTAGTGCTACACTCTGCTCTTGTATGGGCATTGTGCTGATTAGTGACATAACCTCCCTTTTGATCATGTTGGGGGTAACACTGTTTCACACAAAATGGTGAGTCTACGGTTATTGTCTTGGAACTCCGACTTATTGAGAGGTCTTCCAGAACATGGAGCATTTTACTCACAATTGCGAGATGAAATAGCACAAAGAAAAGATGAAATAGCATACATAAAAGGTGATAAATACAAATTAGCATACATGTGATATATGGGCATGACAGTGATAGAGCGCGCGAGGTCACCCAGCAAATGATTCCGCCGTTTCCGGCTTCAGGGCCCATATACTTTCAATTCACACTATTCATTGACAGGGCGACTTCACGGGCTGCTACCAATTTGTGTGTGTTCCCTACTGTTATTACTCAGTGTACCCGACTTACCATCCACCGACACGGGTACCTATGACCTCAACAGATCAGGGGCCTAGCTGTAAAAGGAAAGGCAGCAAATGCAAATTCAAATGACATTCAATACTATTGTAAAATGACCACGGACAACTGGAAGTTTTAAAATGTTTATCTAAAGTTCGTTTTCATCAAGCATCAAACTTACAAGAATAAGGCAATCAATAACCAAGATAATGAAAAGTACATAACTATAGAGAAATAAAGTCAGGGTAATCATTTAAATACAAATATGAGATGCAAGGGAAAGATGCTATACATTCAAGGCAAAAACTCTTTAGAAAATTTAAGTAAGGCCGTTCTAGACCATATTAGAAAATGACAAACTGCAATGCAAAATATGATTTCTAAAAGGTAGGGTAACATGGGAACATATCAAGAAATATGCAAATGACTTTTCGTTTCAATAATTGCAGCAAAAGCATGGAAAATTCAACATGTGCAAGGTGTCTCTTTATTAAAGCAAAAAGACAGAAAAATAGAAAGGTGCAAGTTTAAAGAACTTAGAGCAGTATTTACCTAGACTGGTGTGGAAACCAAACCCTGGCCACGGGTCAGTTTAAGGACAGGAAACCCTCAAGGAAGGATACCCCTCAAAGGACAGCAGGTGCAGAATGGACACCCAGGACAGGACAGGATACCCTCAGATTAGGAATCAGGACAGGACCTCAGGACAGGACAGCAAACCCTCAGGACAGGACCGCTCAGGACAGGACCGCACCCGCAGTTTGGAAGCAACGCCTGCGCTCCACCCTCTCTGCAGCTATCGATCAAGACCCCGATTGGGTCAGCGAACTCCCAGCAAAGTGCTTTGCCAGCACTTTAAGGTTCAGTAGAACCTTAGTCTATGGTCAATTTCGGACAGAGTGCTCCGCAGCGCTCTGTATCTTCAGTCACCTATTGAGTACGATGAGTCAGTGACAGGTCAGCTAAACCAGACAAGTCGGACAATTTCCCTAGGTGAACCCAGGGTAGATATACTGTTTTGGGACAGGGTACCACCCCCCAAATGTTGCAAAGTGTCAGAATCCCCAATTTCAATTGGTCCTAAGGTAGGCTTTGGGTAACACACCAATCATAACACACTATTTGGATGCTTCATTTACATATCTGGGTACCGCCTAGCGAGATTGGGGTTCCCATGAGAAACTGCAGAGAAATACAATAGAGATTTAACATTGTTTCGGAATAAGGACATGTGATTCCGTCCTGCTAGGGTTGCAGGTCAGTTCTCAGGAGCATCTTGCCCATCACTGCCAACTGGCGGTGTTCCATCAGCCAAGGTTGTCGGTGCCCCAGAAAGTCGCACATGCGTAGAAGGGACCTCCAAGATGGCTTTTGGTGCAGTCAGACCCCCATTCCCCGCGGTACATGTAAAGTAAGCGAGAACAAATTAATACATAGAAATAATATTATGAAAACACATCACAGGGTTTATACTTTCAACTTATCACTAAGAAATATACTTATGCAGTCTAAATGTTAGCTACATATCAACAGACACAAGAGCAGTGGCACGAGCAGTACCACATTATTGGCAAAGCTATGTATTACGCATGCGCATAAATTTCCCTCCAACTCTGCAGACACGTCAGGACACGTGAGTGTGACTGACGCATGCGCAGTAACTAAATACAAGCGGCGGCCATGTTAAATGACTCGAGTGAATTATTTTAGTAAAACACATATGCAAGCATCAAGAAACCTCGTTCAAACATAAAATAACGTTAGTAAAACGTACATGTGATTACCTTGTTACACATAGACGAGGTTCATGACTTCGGCAAGTCGCAAAATATGCGAAGCTTTGCTTCATCAACAGTAAATACAGTTTTGACTAGATAATACATACATTACAATAAGTGTGCAAGAGCTCTGGTTGAGGAATGGCTGCACACCTATTTTTACATAAACCTAAATCTGCTTCTGCATTTGCATACCTGACCTATGGGATTACCCGGGGTTCTTCTTTCCTGACCAATCATAAAACACTATGATACCCGCAATGGTCATATTTGCGCTATAATTTTTTTTTTAAATTAATAAAATCTCACATCACACCACACAGGAAACAACGAATCTGCTGGCCTCTACCAGACCTAAGGGGCTTCTCTTCCCTGTGTTTGGGGTGGAATCTCCCCTACTACACCATCGCTGGTGCAGTTCTATTTATTTTTCAAATGTTGGAACCTTCTAAAAATAAGGAAAAAGAACGATTGATGGACAGAATGCAGAAGAATGTCATACATTCACCCCAGTACAGAGATCTGGGCCTAAATCTATCGTTTTTTTGCACAGCATGCCATTCCAGTTTGGACCCAGCCATATGCAAATCACTCTTGACCCTGCGTCCAATGGGAACAGTCCAGCCCGAACTGCCTGGCGAGGTCCTCCCTGGACTGGAAACAAGCATCCTAGGACTGGTTTCGGGGTTTCACCCCTCATCAGCCAGGATAGCTTGACTCCAGTGGCATGGAGAGCACGGGACAAACTGAACACTTTATGCATTAGAAATGCACTTATATGAGTGTTTTAAAAGTTATAGTGATCTTGTTTTCAAAAAGTAAAAACACGCTGCACGGCCCTGATCATGTATAATGGAAGTATATTATGAAACTACATCATGGGCAACCATAATTTAGCAGGATTTTCAAGGGATATGGTTAATTTATCATAGAAAAAGTGTCGGATGTGTGATGTTAAATCTTTTACAAAGGAAAAGAGAAACAGATCTAAAAAGGGATATGTATTTTCCAGAGGGGCCGCCACAGAGCTCACAATAGGTCTTCCTGGTGGACCATTGTGGTTCATATGGACTTTTAGAATGAAATATACAGTAAAAAATTTGCATTGGCCATCTTTAGATAATCAAATATATTTTCTTCCAAAAGACCAGTTTCCATTAAATTCATGAGCATATTATTGGACTCTTTTTCAATGTTCTTTAAGAGGTTGGTCTGCAGTTCTTGATAATGTTCCATATTGTTAAGTTGCCTGTAGGCTTCTGCAATATACATTGGAATGTGACCCCGGTCTCTACAGCCCTGGGAGATGCCAACCCCCTTGATTTGCCGCCATTGGCATGAGAACAGGCGGGAAAATTAGTATTCAACATAGGCATGGCAACCACACCGGGCAGGCACTTACACAATGTATCCTCCACTTTCAGGAATCGACCATCTTTGTGTTGGCAGAATTTATGACACTGGGTAAGGGTCATGCCCAATTCTCACGGGAAGTAGTCAGTGACCTGCTCTCGCCCCCAGCAGCTCCGTTGTTGTTCCGCTGCCACTGTTGTGCCTCTGCACTGTGTAGGTAGGCTTCCAGTTTGCAGTCTGCCTGTCTTTTGTTCTTGGTATTGTGCCTTTGATTACTGTTTATTTCCTGTATTTTGGTATTTCTGTATTTGGCCGGGTTTCTTTCCCGTGCCCTTGTCCTGCTGCCCCTCCCCCTTCTGTATCCCACTCCCTCCTCCCAGCTGCGCTTCCCTCCCCCTTCCCTATGTGATGGTGGCCGCTGTGCGGCCATGCCGCTGGCGTGCTGAAGGCGTGCCAAAGGCAAGCCCGTCTGCACCAGCCCGTGACCTGACCGCGGCCAGCGCCAGGGACCTCTGCCCTCCGGCCACCCACCGGTACGACTCAGTTGCACTCCTCGCACTCAACACTGGGAGGAACAACAACTGCCAGCTGTCAACGCCATACACCAGTTCTCCTGCCGACACTGCCGTCAAACCTTCACCACCCTCCGCACTCCCACGACCGCCAGACGCCAGCACCACCGAATCCCTGGAATGCATCCTCCTCAACGAGCTCTCACTGCACAGACATGCTGTAGAGATCTGGGACCTCCTCTACATCCTATCGCCAGATTTCGCATTCTTCAAAGAAACCTGGACCCACGCTTCCTCCGTCCCTACATTCCTGACGGATACAAGATCCACAGGAAGGACCGCCCCACCACCCTGGAGGACAGCTTGCTATCGCACCCAAGAGCTCCCTCCGACTCTCCACCTCCAGCATGAGTGACTTCCCTTCCACCACAGAACACCTTCACTTCCAGATCCTAACCAGCCCTAGAACTTCTCTTCGCAACACCCTCGCCTACAGAGCCCCCGGGCCTCGTACCCCGTTCACCGCTACCATTGCCGACCTCCTCACACCCCACGTCATCGCCTCCACGGACTACATACTCATCGAAGACCTGAACATCCACCTCAATGACCCCAACTCCACCGCCCTACTGGACATCCTGAAAAAGCTCGTCACCACCCCCACTCACAAGGCAGGACACACCCTTGATCCCATCTTCGCAGGAGGGAACAACATCCACTTCAGCCACACCATGCAGCCCCTCTGGACAGACCACCACTGTGTAAACTTCTCTTTCAACACTGTCACCGCTCACAAAACCACTCCACGCCCACTGAGAAGGTACTGGAGCAAGGTCACAGAGGAGCACCTCCACTCCACCCTCTTCCAAGACCCCCCCGCCTCGACTGACGCCAACTCTGCAGCCAAGGAACTACACTGATGGATCACAAACTGCGCAGACAACCTTCCGCCCCTTCAGAACCCGACAGTCAACGCCCCTTGAAGGCCGCTTGGTTCACCACCGACCTCCAAGAATCCAGACGCACCTGCAGACATCTCGAAAAACGATGGAGGAACAGCAAAAACATTGAAAATCAGGCAACCTACAAGAAAGCCATGACAGAATACGACCAACTCATAAGATCCACAAAAAGGAATTTAATCCGGAACAAAATCCTCACCAACTCCAGCAACTTGAAGGAACTCTTCAGCATCATCAAGCAATTCACCAAACCCCACATCGAAGTCACGGACGTCACACCCTCCCAGGACCTCTGCAACAAGCTCGGCTCCTATTTCCACCTGAAAATCAGGGTCCTCTACGACAACTTCAGTGACCAGACTCCAGAAACCACCCTTTCCTCCAGTAACGACAGCCAGCCCACCATCACTGCCATGACTCCGATTACCACTGAAGTTACCACCATGACCATGAAGAGCACTCACCCAGGAGCCCCCACGGATCCCTGCCCACCGCGCATCTTCCACAGAGCCGCCACCGCCATAGCACCCGAGTTAAGACGCACCATCAATGCCACATTCAAATCCGGCGCCTTCCCCGATGACTGGAAATGTGCAGAAGTCAAGCCCCTCCTCAAGAAACCCTCTGCAGACCCGACAGATCTGAAAAATGACTGACCCAGCTCTTTCCTTCCATCTGCAGCCAAAGTAATCGAGAAAATTGTCAACGCCCAGCTGACAAACTTCATCGAAGAAATCGCAATCTTCGACTCCTCCCCATCTGGATCGCAGTAACCACAGAACCGAGACCGCCCACCTCGTCGCCACAGATGACATCTGCATGCTCATATACCAGGGCCACACTGCGGCCCTCACCAAACTAGACCTATCCGCAGCCTACGTCACTTTCTCCCACCGCACCGCACTCTCGCGGCCAGACTCCACGACACCGGCATACAAGGAACTGCCCTAGACAGGCTCCGCTCCTTCCTCACTGGCAGAACCCAAAGAGTCAGACTTCCCCCCCTTCCTCTCCGAACCCACAGAGATCAACTGCGGAGTACTCCAAGGATCGTCGCTCAGCCTCACGCTCTTCAACATCTTCAGGGCCCCCCTCGCCGCCATCGTCAGACAGCATGGACTCAGCATAGTATCTGACGACACCCAGCTCATCCTCTCCCTCATGAAGGAACCCGAAGCCACCAGACTCTGCTTCCAGGAAGGAATGAAAGACGTTGCAGCCTGGATGAGCAGCAGCTGTCTGAAGCTCAACTCGGAGAAGATAGAAGTCGTTGTCCTTGGACCCATCCCCTCTGCTTGGGGCAACACCTGGTGGCCCTCAGCAATACCCCTACCTCCAACGGACCACGCCCAGAACCTCTGCATTATACTGGACTCTGCCCTCACCATGACCCACCAGAGCAAAGCTGTCGCCTCCACCTGCTTCCACACCCTGGGCATCCTTCACAAGACTTTCAAGTGGATCCACCCCCATAGCCAGAAAGACCGTCACCCACGCACTCATAACAAGCACACTGGACTACGAAAATGCCCTCTACACTGGAATCAACAAATCACTTCTACACAAACTCCAGACCATCCAGAACACCACGGCCAGACTCGTCCTCGGCATCCCACAACATGAGCAAATCACCCAACTGAAGTACTGGGTTTTTCAGAACCGGTCCTGAACCGGTAACCCAGCGGTGTCAGGGTACACCCTAAGACTTCGGATTCTTCCTGATTAGACCACAGAAACTCAGAGTCTTCTAGGTGAAGTCAAAGATCGAATTTATTGGCTGCAACCAAGTAACAGGTATCCTAGAAGTACAACACGGTGTATATTCTCAGGAGACTGCTCAATCTTACAAAGCCAGTCTTCTCTTTTTACACAAAATACTATGCTTCAGGCAAACATTCTTAGGTTTACAGTTGACCATTCACATATTTTCACTACAAAGAAAAAGCAGAGTCATGATGACAAGCCCACATTTCAGTTCGTCCAGCCCACAACAAATTACCCGGCAAGGCCCAACATTTTCATCAGATATCGGTGGACCCCCAATAAAAATGGGCACCTCCTCCTCGTGAAGAAAGTCATAAAGTAGGAAACAGGGACAGGTGTGTGCAAGATTAGGCATGGTTTGTGTGTGATGAAAGGTTTATGGCATGTTGTGCCTTGATGCTATCTCGTTCGGCCACTGGGAGAGGAACTGACCGAACAGGTTTGGCCTTGGGCAGTGGAGTCAGCTTGCCCAGGTCAAAGAGAAGTCAAAGAAGGTGTACGTGTCCTTCAGGAACAGTGTTTGGCCTTTAGTTCATTGGCCTATGTGAGGGCAACTCACAAAATGGCTGGCGTACACAAAATGGAACCCAAGGGTTCAGGATGAAAACTACGATTTCAAGGTGAAATCGTCACTTGAATATGAAGAAAAATGCTTGTACATGGTGTACTAGTCATTCTCGGTCTTCTGATATAAAAATCGTCATGATACGATTATGTTTATAACACGGGTCCAGAAGTTTAAGTACTACAAACCCTCCTTTTGCCCTTACATAGGCAATAACCTATACTCATGCTAATCTGAGTCCAGGTCTATATTCCTAAAGTCATTGAGATGTTGCTGTAGCATCATCCTATTACTTAGCTCGTCCCTTGATACAGGTTTCCTTACACATGATGTAGCACATAGGCCACATATTGCAGGAGCACACTGCACGCACAGACAGAACAGGAAAAGAATGGCTAAAATCATCCCAATGACCATAAGAATCCCAGAACCATCCCATAAATGACCAATCTCCTTTATCCACCTGAATAGATTCAGAAATCTTATGCAGTTTGGAGATTGCCTGGTACACTGTTGGAGCGTTATCTAGAATGAAAACACAGCAGCTCGATTGGATCAATTTACATACCCCACCTCGGTCTGCAAGTATGACGTCTAACGCGACCCTGTTCTGAAGGGTCATAAGACGATCCGATTGGAGCTCAGCAGTCAAGTTACTAAGGGCACCGGCAGTTTCAACTACGGTGGATTCAACCACCCTTGTCAATTGCCTAATGTTCCTGCTGTTAACCATGGGTCCCCAGAACGGCAGAAAACCGCTCACGAAGTCTCCAAATTTTTGTTCTGCAGTGTCCTCTTTACTGAAGACACCTCTAACTATCCTTGTCTTATGGTAATCTGCTGCAGCCGTGTAGGTGGGAGGCAGCAGGAACGAAACAAAACATGTGCCCGAAAAGTCAGGGGGCAACCATGTATAGGCTCTATCGTGGCAGATGAAATTGGTACCCTTAGCTGCTAAAAACGAAGGGGAAGTCTGAGATGCAAAAACATACGTTTCAGTACAGATACTCTTCCCTAACTGAGCTCTGGGATTCTTGCCAGTACCTTGCAGACACAGGTGGCCCTGATGGGGTACAATCCAAATCGGGGAAGCTCTCTTAGCTTGCTGTTTCTCACTCAGAGTAGCTCCATATCCGGTCACGTTCCATCATATGTACACTAGTGTCTCATCTCTCGGGATAGTCTCGTAGGAGATATCTTCCTTAATCATGTCTACTATACCCTTATCTAGAGCACTATTCTTAGGAGTGTCTGTCATAGAACGTAGGGGGTAGGTCTCATGTGCGTAAATGAACATTGTTCTGTATGCCCACACAGAACCATTGTGGCTGAAAGGCAGGACCAGATAAGGGATACCTTTATCCGTTGTGTGAGGCATAAAACCACACACCCAACAGTTAGTCATGTTCACTACCAGTTGGTGTTGGTGCAAAAGCTGAACGAAGGAGTTATTAATAAACTCTAGTCTCCTAGCGGATTCATGTTCGGGGAGAGGTTGAAAAGAATGTGAGGAAACAGTAGAAGGAGGAGGTATGGGCGATGTAGTGGGTGCAAATGTCATTCGAAAGGAGACTAAAACATATCCTATTAAAAATATCATTACACTGAATAACATGAAAATGCACAATATCAAAAAGCTTTTCTTGGACATCATTTTATATATTCTGCTTTTAAAGTTCATTTCTTTGGCAGGTCTCTCCATCTCGAAAAACTCCATCCTCTCTAATATGCTGCTCGCGATAGTTGGGTGTTCTATGCTAAGGAATGCTTCTGTCAGTCCAGGGCAACTCCCTTAGACCAACCAGAACTGTCGACCTAACGTCTCCAGCTGCACCCCAAAGACTTTGGGCAACCGTGACCCTACAGCGGAACCCGGATGGTGGTTCAAAAAACAAAAATAAAAAAGTTTCTCAGATGGGAGCGCTGCACTTTCAAAAATAGCAAAGAAAAGGAATATCTTTATTTGTCCATAGTTCTCGGCCTCATATTATATCTTTTCTTCCCGGTTACTGTTTGATCTTGAAACAGGAGTTCAGGCTCTGCAGTGTCCAATCGAATTGACGGCGGCACAGCTTTTTGCAAGAGATTGTCACTTTCTTGTTCGGAAATTGTTCCTTTTATACGTGCATCGCTAAAAGGCAGAAAACGAGGCACAGTTTCAGTCTCTGAGTCAGCGACACCCTCCTGGACCCGCCGGTCGTACGGCAGAGGCAAAGGCACCCTCTTGCAATGTACACCGTGGATCCAGTGCTTCTTCCCTTCTACTCGAACGGCTGATCTTGTTGAGAGAAGTACTAGGTGAGGGCCGGTCCACCTGGACTGGTCATTCTTTGTGCGCTGAAAATTTTTCACCAGCACCCAGGATCCAGGATCGATGTGATGACCTGGAGCTTCAGAGGCTTGAGGCAGAGTATCGTGAACCTGTTGGTGTAAAACACGCAATTTAGCCGTCAATTCGTACAAATAGTCAAGCAAAACAGGGTGTTCGATTTCACTAAATTTTGTGGGCCTTGGCACTCCCCATATGTTGGCCGGGCGGCCGAAAACTATCTCATATGGACTAAGTCCCACTCGCGAATGCACAGTCATTCTTGTTGATAGGAGTGCCAAAGGCAGAGCGTCAGGCCATTTAAGACCAGAGGTTTCTTGAATCTTGGCCAATTTTAGTTTTAATGTGCCATTGTAGCACTCTACTAGTCCAGCTGATTGGGGGTGATTTGCAGCGTGGAATTTCTGTTGGATGCCTAGCCCTTCACATACTTTCTTCATCACTCGACCCACAAATTCGCTCCCATTGTCACTCCAGACCATTCTCGGCATTCCAAATCTAGGGAAGAACTCTTTCACGAGGGCTTTAGCTGTAGATAGGGCAGTGTTGTCTTTTAGGGGGTACGCTTCTATCCATCTTGAAAAGGCACAAACAACAACGGGTACGTATTTCAGATTGTTGCACCTCTCCATGTGGATGAAATCTAGCTGCAAAACCTCGAATGGATAAGTTGGAGGCGCAAAATGACCAGCTGGTGTTGGGGTTCCCCTACCAGGATTGTATTTCAGACACACCATGCAATTCTTGACCACATTCTCTGCACACTTAGGAATTCCAGCATTTTTCCATACTGGAGCCAACAACTTACAAATCCCTTTCACGCTGATGTGAGCCATTCCATGGGCCATTGTAACCACTGCAAGCACATACGCATCGGGTAACAACTATCTCTGATGATCTGACAATTCAACCCAACAACCATTTGCATCTAATTTACCCGTACTTTCTCTCCACACACTTAACTCTTTCTCTGTAGCTTCAGCTTGAATAGACTTCACCCTCTCTATTGTGTCTTCACACATTCCAACGTCACCAATCCATCTTGCAGGGCCCGCAACATACATTCGACTCATCACATCCCTTGCAGTTTCTTTTGCGATTTCGTCAGCAAATGCATTTCCACGACCAACATCATCAGTCACCTTTTTGTGTGCGCCACATTTCACAATCGCAACTTGCAAGGGCAAAGTAAGTGATTCAAGAAGCTCATTCACCAACTGACCATGCTGAATCTTAGCTCCATGCGAAGTCAGGAACCCACGTTCTTTCCACAATCGTCCAAAACTGTGAGCCACACCAAATGCATACTGGCTGTCGGTATATATGGTCACTTTCATTCCTTTCGACAACACACACGCTCGTGTAAGTGCAATCAACTCTGCTGCTTGGGCTGAATTATGTGGGATACGTGCAGCTTCAACAATCGTATGCAAAGTCGTGACAGCATATGCTGCAGTTGTATCTCCATTCGGAAGCTTGAAGCACGAACCATCCACCCATAATGTACCATCACACTTTACAAGAGGAGTATCATGGAGGTCTATTCTCCCTTTCGTTTCTTCTTCTGTTCTGAGAAAACAATCATGCTTTTCAGAAGCATCTAGCTCTGCTACAATTGGCAACAACGTAGCTGGATTAAGCGTGTTGCATCTTTTTATGTGTACATGACTCGCTAACAGTGTCAACTCGTAACCTGACAATCGAGCACTAGTTAAGTGCTGTGTCTTGGTCCTGTTTAACAATGTGTCCACTGCATGTGGAACCATCACAATCAATGTATTATTCATCACTAAACCAGCAGACTGTCGATTAGAAACAGCTGCTGCTGCTATGGCTCTTAAACAACTTGGCAATGCTTTAGCTACCGGGTCCAAAGTCGACGAAAAATACGCACATGGACGCTGCTTGTCTCCGAACAACTGTGTCAACACTGACAATGCACAACCTTCTTTCTCATGGACATACAATGTAAAGGGCTGACTGTAGTCGGGGGAACCCAACACAGGAGCCGAACATAATGCATCACGCAATTCGGAAAAACTTTTCTGACACTCTTCAGACCATGGGACGGGATTCAGTGTATCTTTACAAGTTAATGCCACCAAAGGTTTGGCCAGCAAGGAAAAATTTGGTATCCATTGCCTGCAATATGATGTAATGCCTAGGAAAGCACGTACTTCTCTCTGTGTTCTTGGCACACTCAACTTCGCTATTGCCTGAATTCTTTCTGGGGTCAGTTTCCTTCCCTCCTTCGATAAGAGATGACCTAAGTAGGTCACTTCTTGTCGACAATATTGCAATTTTGAGAGAGACACTTTGTGATGCAAATCACACAAATGACGCAACAATGACAACGTGGCTTCTTTACAGATTCCCTCAGTATCTGCAGCGACAAGTAAATCGTCGACGTACTGGACAAGGGTAGCACCATCAGGTAAAACAATTGTATCAAGCTGTGTTTTTAAGGCTTGACTATATATCGATGGACTTTCACAGTAGCCCTGGGGAGCGCGTTTAAAGCGGAAGCTTCGACCTCCTAAACTGAAGCCGAAAATATCCCTACTCTCCTCGGCAATCGGGATGCTGAAGAAAGCATTCTTCAAGTCAATCACCGAAAACCATGTCGCGGAAGCTGGAATCATAGTCAATAGGGCAGTGATATCAAGAACAACTGGAAATTGTGGCACAACTATTTTATTGACCTCTCTAAGATCAATCAAGAATCTGTAAACAGGTGGCTGGGAAGGATCAGTACGCTTCAAGACAGGCAGAACAGGACTATTGCAAACGTTGCCTCTTGTCTCTTCAATTACATCTTTTTCAATCAAATCATAAATGATCGCTAGCAACGCTTTCTCACCTTCACTAGAGATTTTGTATTGTGGAATACGTGGCATTTTAACATTGGCTTTCAATGTTACAACATATGGCGGTATTTTCAAAAGACCTACATCATTAGGACCAGTAGCCCAAAGAACATTAGGGAGAGATGACAATTCTGTTGAAAGTTTGTCCTTTGACAAATACATTGAAGAAATCACTTTCTTACCCAGTGTAAGTTGTACTCCTGAAGGAGAACAATATAACGTCGCATATAATCTTTTCAACAAGTCCAATCCTAACAAGTTTTCACCACAACCTGTCGTCAGAATAAGGGGTGCTTCGAATTCGCAAGGTCCAACAGAAAGGGACATAGGACTAGAAACTGGGTTTCTAACCGGGGCGCCAGAAAAACCTACTGAAACATTCGTTTCGTCAGACAAAGGTGCGCCAGGGAGTTTAGAGTGCATAATAGAACTCTTTGTAGCACCAGTATCCAACAGAAAAGGCTCTGACACACCTGATGTAATCACCTCAACATAAGGTCCACTCTGATCTACTGGAACTGAAACAACTCCCTCTCTTTGTCTACGGCTGTCCTAGCAATCATTACCTTCAATGTGCTCATCTTTTGCATAGTAGTCATCAGCATAGTACTGAGCTGTCCTACCGGACGCGTTATTCTGCTGATCAAACCTGTTCATTGAATTTTGAGGTGGAAAGGAACGCGCGTTCTGGCGGAAATTTCCACGTCCTCTATCTCTAGGTGCTTGTGAAATACCTCGACCTCTTGCGCTGGAAACACCATTCATGCGCTGTAACAAAGCAGGACAACTACTTTTAAAATGACCCTCCTCTTTACAATATGCACACTGATTAGGGCCTACAGGAAAACGTTGTTGAGGATATTCGGTCCTTTGCGTGTCTCTCTGAAACTGCTGAGGCTGCTGATAGTTACTCTGACCACCACAAGGCGGATACGCTTGTTGTAAAAGAACCTTTGTTTTTAACTCTTTCGTTTTCTTGTCTGCTCTATCTTTCTCATCTTTATCTCTATTTTCATAATACTGTGAAGTAGCCAATATCTGTGCTGAAGAGGATACAGCCCACGAACTTTCTGAATCTTTCAATTTCTTACACAACTCAGGAAGCAAATTGTGCACGAACTTGTCAACGAACAACCGTTGACCACCTTCTGTACTCATATCTTGACCACTGTGGTCGATAAATGTTTCTTCAAACCTGGTGAAGAAATCAGCCACCGTTTCATCTTTCTTCTGCTTACACGCAGACAATTTATCCCAATTCACACGCATCGCAGGCATTAAAGTCTTCATGTAATTAATGATCCTACCAGGGAGATCTGCTACTAAAGGCTCTGGTTTAGCACCACCAACTTGTCGGGCATCTGCGGCAGCAATATTAGCCCATGAGTCACCTAACTCTTGATCATGATCCGCATGACAAATCTTTTCCCATAAAGGCTGTGGAACAACATTTCCAAACAACATGTCTATGTCGGCTAAATTCATAATGCAAGAACCTGCAGTCTGTGACAATTCCTTGTAATACCCTGCAGGATTCTTACGAGGATCAGGCAATGTCTGCATAAGGGCCAATACTTCAGCTCGCTTCCAAGGAACATGTACCCAGACACGCTGAAAATGTGCTGGTATAGCTGGGGGAATATTATTCAGACCAGCCGCTACTTCTTCCTTCCATATTGGAGGTACTTCTCTCATTGAGTACTGTCTTACTTTCTTTTTAACAGAGGAATCAGACTCAAACAATGACCGAGAAACACCCTCACTTCTCAACGACAACAACGTCACAACTGCGTTCTTAACATCTGAACCCACAATTGCGCCTTTTCCAAACTCGAACAGTATATGACATAACTCAGGTGGATTGGGCTCCAAATCATTTTCCTCTAAATCCTCACTCAGGAAAGTACACATTTTCTCAAAAACGTATCTCTGTTTCGGTGCTTCCCACTGATGGAAGACATCCATAACAGATTCTAGCTCATATCTCGTTGGTTCAGTAACCCATTTATGCGCCAAATAATTCAGCGTGTCCTCCCTAGAATTAGGCAGTTGGCTACGCAACTGTGTACGCTCTGAGGTGGGGGTCGTGCTTGTTGCCCCAAAGAAGGGATATAGAAGACTAGTGACCGTGCTAGTCACTCTTTGTCGAACAGAGGGAGAATTCGATGAAAAGACAAGCGGAAAAGCAGGGGGAGGCAAGGCAGATGCAGAGGCAGTGTCAGAAGGAATACCAGGAGTGGTAGTCGATATAGTGGTCAAAGTTGTAGGAAGTAAAGGCAGAGCAGATGTCAAAGCCGGTGGCCCTTGAGGAGGCTGCACCGGAAGAGTAGGAACCAACTGAAGAGCAGCCGGTGGTTGTGGAGGAGCAGGAGGCAATACAACCAAAGTTTGTGCGGCTAAAGGCTGCGGAGGTGCCGTAGCACCCAGCGCATAGGGGGGTGGCGAACTCAACAAATGCGACATTAGGGGATCTTTTTCAAGTTCTTTTGCTGCATCTTGCTGAAGAGGTGGCAAAACCGGATAACATTTATCGATTACCATTTTACGTTGCCTATGCAACTGCTCGCTCATCTGTTCCTCTTCGTTATCTTTATACTGCATAGCAGCTTGCATTATCGAGATACCCCTTTCTCTCTTATTTTTCTTCTCTAATTTAATTTCTCTCTGTTTGGCTTCCTTACGCCATAGGCGGAAAGAGTCAAACATCGCCGGCCGGGCTTTCTTTTTGAAAAGTTTCACCTCGAGATTATCTAAAACATCCGTGTCAAAGCTACCATATTGGGGCCATTTTAAAACACCATCTTTTCTGGTGTATTTGATCCACACTTTGTTATATGTGATGGGGCCTACTCCATGTTTCACATAAAGTTCATATGTTGGAGTTTCAATCTGAGGAACCGGGCACGAGTCCTCCAATCGGGAATTCTATTACAACCAAGACAAAACAAATTTCCAAGTCTGCTAAGACCAGGCATCTTCGCTCACTAGTCTAGCTTCATTCTTCAAAGGATTATCGAATACGATATTCTCGTGAATACACGAGTCCTTCGGCTTTGGTACTTGCAAGTTCCAAATCAAAAATCCCAAGGGGATACCCAAAACGAAGGACTGGGAGACGCTCCACTTATACTTAACTGAGGTATCGATGACGTCACCAGAAGACTCGTCTATCGTTTCGTTCTACCAAACATCAAGGGTCCAAATCAGGGCGATAGCCTGGGCAGCAGTCCTTCGTAGCCGTCGGGAAGCGGAGAACCTCGCAGCAAAGACTTTCGGACCACGTCGACATGCAGGGATCGATGAAGTGGCGGCCTTCCTCCAGAATTTTCACACGAAGCTCCTCACAAACCTCCGGCTTGGACCGGTACCGCTGGTATGGCCCCACGTTGGGCGCCAACTGAAGTACTGGGTTTTTCAGAACCGGTACTGAACCGGTAACCCAGCGGTGTCAGGGTACACCCTAAGACTTCGGATTCTTCCTGATTAGACCACAGAAACTCAGAGTCTTCTAGGTGAAGTCAAAGATCGAATTTATTGGCTGCAACCAAGTAACAGGTATCCTAGAAGTACAACACGGTGTATATTCTCAGGAGACTGCTCAATCTTACAAAGCCAGTCTTCTCTTTTTATACAAAATACTATGCTTCAGGCAAACATTCTTAGGTTTACAGTTGACCATTCACATATTTTCACTACAAAGAAAAAGCAGAGTCATGATGACAAGCCCACATTTCAGTTCGTCCAGCCCACAACAAATTACCCGGCAAGGCCCAACATTTTCATCAGATATCGGTGGACCCCCAATAAAAATGGGCACCTCCTCCTCGTAAAGAAAGTCATAAAGTAGGAAACAGGGACAGGTGTGTGCAAGATTAGGCGTGGTTAGTGTGTGATGAAAGGTTTATGGCATGTTGTGCCTTGATGCTATCTCGTTCGGCCACTGGGAGAGGAACTAACCGAACAGGTTTGGCCTTGGGCAGTGGAGTCAGCTTGCCCAGGTCAAAGAGAAGTCAAAGAAGGTGTACGTGTCCTTCAGGAACAGTGTTTGGCCTTAGTTCATTGGCCTATGTGAGGGCAACTCACAAAATGGCTGCCGTACACAAAATGGAACCCAAGGGTTCAGGATGAAAACTACGATTTCAAGGTGAAATCGTCACTTGAATATGACGAAAAATGCTCGTACATGGTGTACTAGTCATTCTCGGTCTTCTGATATAAAAATCGTCATGATACGATTATGTTTATAACACGGGTCCAGAAGTTTAAGTACTACACAACACCTGCAAGACCTCCACTGGCTACCCGTCGAGAGGAGAGTGACTGTCAAGCTACTCACGTGAACCCACAAGGGGGGTGGTAGTGTACACACAAAACGAAAAACCACAATGAAACGTAGACATAGGGGAATCCAATTATTGGAAAAAGTTGCCCTCACTCACATACCGAAGTATGTGACATTCTACCATCATTGGGCCTGCTTGCAATACGCCCTGGTGTAACCACACCCAGGACGGAGCATTAGGGGAGGGGAAAACAAAACAATGAATGTCACTCAACAAACAAACCATAAATATCAGACAACATGTAACATAAAATGTGATGTGATGTGTACCAATCACCAAGTGTCAGAAATAATAGTGCGACTAAAGTGCAGTTAATAGGAAATGTTAAAACTGATTAAGGGTGCCAACTGAAATAAGTATTTTATTGGACATTACCTAGTACCCCTATCAGGATTAAAACTCAAAAAAGGATGGGAACTGTCTTGTTCGAGGCCCAAAGATCTCTCAAGACCTCCCTCCTGGTACTGCTTGTGTCGACATGTTTCAACCGTATAAAATGTGCCAAAGCTGGTCACCACGGTATTCTTCAGGACAGTCGCCTTTTATTTCTGTCCAAGCCCCACCGCAATTCGGTCTACTGGGCCCTTTGAAAATGAGTCGGTCTTTGCAGATCCAAACCCTCTCCTGTTACATGTGGAGGTTTCTCCCGAATGCGGGAAAACGAAAACACACTTACTGTAGATAAAAGAGAGAGAAAAGAGAGAAAATAACAATAACGTACTGTCATGCGCTCACTTTTACCATCTTCCGGTTCGTCATTTCTTTTGTGCAAACCATTTATATCTCCTTTATATCAAGCCATTTTTATGGTTTGGTTGGTAACAAGTGTTTCTAATTCATTCATGATCCTTTAAATGGAGTGGGATCTCTGTACCCCTCCCTTCCCAGTGCGTGAGCATATTATTGTCCGACCCCATGCTTCCCGATCGGATTGCTCACCTAACTTTATTCACACTCATCACATTAAATTCTCCCGTGAAGGTCTCTCACTCGCATCAAATCTCACCATTTTTCAAAAATATATTCCCCACTGTGCATCTCAGACATCAATACCGTTAACTTAACTTACCGAGTTCATTGAGTATGTGAACCCGAATTGGTGCCCGGCGGGAGGTTCCCCCTTCGAACACAACCTGTATAAGCACGGGAAGATGTGGGGAGGGAAGGGAAGTACAAGGGAACGGCTTTAGAGTCATGTTTTTTTAGCGTTTGACTCAATTCCTTGGTATGGTTTCCGAGTTGTTAAATCCCACCCAAAAACACCCCCTCCTTCCTCTCTCCCCTCTCTCCTCCTCCCTCTGTGCTCCTTACTGTTCCTAGGGTGGCGTCCTGCTTCCTTGCCCGCTTTCCGTGACACCGCGTAGTCAGTGTTTACGGTCTGGTTGCAACCTTAAATATCTTAAGAGGGCGTTTTCCCTCTTGCTTACACTCGCGTCCATGTGATTGACGTGGAACCACGTCCTACCGTCAACCACTTGTATCCAAGATACCGCGCTGAGTGGGCGTTGCCTGGGTGAATGTTATTCCGCCCCAAGTGCTGTTGTCTCGGAAGTCTGTGTCTGCTACCTCCGTGATCACCTGTTAGAGATCGCAAAGCATACTGGAACCAGTAGTTCTCATGTTTCTCAATCCCGCTTGTTCGTTCCTAGTTGATGCTCCTTACATTAAGTTATTTTCTGTACCATTATCCCCACGTTTGTTAATTATCTTATTACAACCCGATGTTTATCTCCTGTTTGCAATGTAACAATCATATCGAAACAGAAAAACAAGAAACAACACACCGGGGCATAATTAATTTACAAACTACAATTTATTATACACAGATGGATTGTGGGACGTGTATTAGGTGAGAGGAGATCTTATCCCGCCCTTCTCTTATGGTCCTATCTGTGGGATCCCTGTTGGAAGTGTTGGCATCTGATAAATTCGCCCTCTCTGTTGTGCTGATCCGTCCCCACTCTCAACCGTCCCATATTACTACGGTACCTCGTATCCTGAGCGCTCATCCAGCCAGTAGCATATCCCGATTATCTATCTTGCCAGAGAGCCCCAGGGTATATCATCGTTCAGTCCGGTTATGTGGCTCTTTAATCGGTACACCCATCTTTGTTCAAACTGTAACAATGTTCTTTGTTCATCCATTCGACTCCTGGTTATTGGGACTTTCTCTATGATGGTCCATGATAAATCCTCTACACTGTGGGCCTGCTCTAAAAAGTGTGCAGTGAGTTTCGTATTAGATTTACCACATCGTATTGTGCTGCAATGTTCTGTTATTCTTGTCCTCACTCTCCTACTCGTCATGCCCACATACATCTTGGCACAGGGGCACTTCAACAGATATATCACCCCCTGCGAGTTACAATTTGTGTGAGATTTCTGTATCCAGGGCGTACGTAATCCCAGATCTATCATGTGAGTGTTCTTGGTGAGGTGGCACGCACTACATGAACCACAGCGTGTGTGGCCTATATAAGTGGGTAACCCTGTCCCTGTTGTCATGGGCCCTTGTGTCTCTGTATTCCTTGGTCTCGTGTGTATCAACATGTCCTTGAGATTGCTACTTCGTCTGAATGAAAACAAGGGTGTCTCTATATTTAATCCCCCTGAATTCAGGATTCTCCAATTCCTCAATACAAGGCTCTTGACATGTTGTGAGGCTGTGTTGAAGGTCGTCACGAAGACTGGTTTCTTTGTCTGGGGTCTAGTGGTTTTTGATAGTAGTAGCTCCCGGTTAGTGTTTGTAGCTCTCTTCCTAGCGCGCTTCACAATTTTACTCGGATACCCTCGTTGTTGTAATTTAGCTGTGAGGTCATCCGCTTCCCTCTCAAAGTCTGTTCTATCAGAGCAGTTTCGTCGTAATCGGAAAAATTGCCCCACTGGCAAATTTTCCCGTAGTGAGCGGGGATGGAAGCTTTCAAATGCCAGAAGGGCATTCTTATCAGTGGGCTTGTGAAATACTTTCGTCTTCAAGATACCATCACATGGTTCGATAACCAGGTCCAGAAAAGGCAAGCTCTCTTTTGTTACTGTGGAGGTGAAGTAGAGGAAAGGATTTTGTATGTTTAACCACTCCAAAAAAACGTCTACTGATGATCTGTCGCCACTCCAGACCACCAGGACGTCGTCTATATAGCGTCGCCAGAGTTTTAAGTGGGTAATCCACGGTCCATTAGTATCTTGAATAGTTGTTTTCTCAAACGCCCCCACGTACAATCCTGCCAGGCTGGGGGCAAATACACTCCCCATGGAAGTGCCATGGGTCTGGAGGTACAAGCCCCCCTCAAATTCAAAAAAGTTCCTTGTCAAGGCGATCTCCGCTAGATGTAAAATGAATGCTTGTGGGGTTTGGTACAGCCACTCTCTATCAAAGAGTAAGGTCTCCAATACTCTCAGAGTCTCTAATTGGGGGATATTGGTATATAGGGCTTCAATGTCAAGCCCTATAAGAAATTCCGTGTTAGGATCGAATTGTACATCTCTTAACAGGTTGAGAACATCAAGGGTATCCCTCAGGTAGGTAGGTAGTTGTTGAACCATTGGCTTGAGGAAGAAATCGCAGAATTGCGATAGGGGTTCCAGGAGAGACCCAATCCCGGAGACAATAGGTCTTCCGGGAGGGGGTCTCCCTGGTTTATGGATCTTTGGAAGAATGTAGCAGTACGGAGTCCTCGGCTGTTTGCTGACCAAGAACTCCGCCTCCTGTTCCGTGATCCAATCCTCCGTTCTTGCTTCTTCCACCATAATCATGATCTCTCTCAAGATGTTCTCAGTTGGATCCTCTCTCAATTTTTGATAGTTTCTCTGATCCGCCAACAGTCTTAAGCACTCCAGCCTGTAGGTTTCTTGATCCAAGATAACTGTCGCTCCACCCTTATCTGCTGGTTTCAGGATGATCTCTTTATTGTTTCTCAATTCTCTTAATGCCTTTTTTTCACGATTTGACAGATTAGAAAAGTGTCCATATTGTGACAGATCAGAGGTCTCCAAGTCATGGATTACCGCCTGTTCAAATGTGGCCACCTGGGGAGGGAGTATAGTCAATTGAGGGGTAAAGGTGGATCGTGGGCGGAAAGGAGTGTCTCCCCTCCTCTCCCTTTGATCTTCCCGATCTTCAAAAAAGATTCTCAATCTGAGGTTTCGGAAAAAAGTTGCCAAATCCTGACGGAGTTTAAACAAATCTGGTTGGTATGTTGGGACGAATCCCAAACCCTTGTTAAGCACCTGTTCCTGTAATTCAGAAAGGGTATACGAGGACAAATTAACTACTAATGTTGTCCCCGGCTCGTGCCTGGTGTTATGTCCGTCCGAGGCCCGATCCCCTGTGCCATGCTCCTCGTTACCCTCTGAGTAATTTCCTCGTCCTGGTCTGACCAGTTCACCCGTGCCTGGGTTTTCTGTTTCCCCCGACCCTTCCCCCCACGGCCTCCCCCTAAAAAAGACCCCCGAAAGTTCTGGAATTGAGTATTTTGATATTCCGGGTTAGGGAAGCTCTAGTTATCAAATTGTTGGTTCTGAAAAGGACCTGCAGGTTGGTAACCCATCATGGGCCAATTAAAGGCAGTATTAGGATATGGCTGAAATGGTTGATGAAAAAAGGGTTATCTCGGCCCCCGCCATGGTCCCCGACCTCTACCTCTCCCTCTCCTTTTGGGAAAGGTATCGTTGCCACTCTCATCACTTGAGGTGCTGGTGGTATACTGGCGAGGACGACCCTGTTGGTTGTTCTTATTGCCCTCCGCCATTTTCTGTTTGGCGTATTCGTCCGATGTATATGGATACGCCTTTTCTCTGGTAAAGTTCTTTAAATCCTTCTGTAGTTTCGAGATCTTGGAGTGGATTAAATGATCCCTATACTCTGCTAGTTCGGTGTTAATTTGCTCCAGCTTGTGATCAAAAGTCGCCATCACTATATCTGCCTGTAATCCGGATTCCGTGGTCTGAATTTTTATCAAGAGGGCATCCGCCAATCTTTTGGCTGTGCGAATAATCAGCACGAGCCAGTCCCTCGTACACTTCCAGGAGACCAAGGCCCAGTCTCGTCTGAATTCCTCATCCTCCAAAAAGATGAGTGGTTCATTCGTGACTAACAGCCCCCTAGGCGTCGCATTAACCCTCAAGTACTCTGTAAGGATGGCCCCATGTAGAATGGTTCTCACCTGGGTTTTCTTAAGTTCTAGAAGTGTGTCCCACCCCTCTCCTTGTGCTAATACTGCTGTTACTGTACTATCCCCAAGGAGAGACGGCCCTGATAGGATGTCAGAGACGATATCATCTCCGAAAGAGAGACCAGGGATCAACTCCATGTTCCCCCTTTCCTGGAGGAGTTATTCTAAGGTTAGACTATAGTCTATAACGGTGGTACAGTAAATCACAGAAGGAGATTCCTTCAAAATGGTGAGAAAACTACTCGAGGATTACTCCAACGGGGTGAATGTGAGTGGGTAAAGTTAAAGTGTATGCTACTTGCTACCTAGGCAAGAGCTCTTGAATAAAAGGTCCCCTGCGGCTAAGCTGCCGCTCTCAAACTATCTCACACAAAGAAGGGGTGAGGGCTCCTCACTTGACCACCCCAGGCCCCCACAGGAACTCACGTGAACACACAAGGGGGGTGGTAGTGTACACACAAAACGAAAAACCACAATGAAACGTAGACATAGGGGAATCCAATTATTGGAAAAAGTTGCCCTCACTCACATACCGAAGTATGTGACATTCTACCATCATTGGGCCTCCTTGCAATACGCCCTGGTGTAACCACACCCAGGACGGAGCATTAGGGGAGGGGAAAACAAAACAATGAATGTCACTCAACAAACAAACCATAAATATCAGACAACATGTAACATAAAATGTGATGTGATGTGTACCAATCACCAAGTGTCAGAAATAATAGTGCGACTAAAGTGCAGTTAATAGGAAATGTTAACACTGATTAAGGGTGCCAACTGAAATAAGTATTTTATTGGACATTACCTGGTACCCCTATCAGGATTAAAACTCAAAAAAGGATGGGAACTGTCTTGTTCGAGGCCCAAAGATCTCTCAAGACCTCCCTCCTGGTACTGCTTGTGTCGACATGTTTCAACCGTATAAAATGTGCCAAAGCTGGTCACCACAGTATTCTTCAGGACAGTCGCCTTTTATTTCTGTCCAAGCCCCACCGCAATTCGGTCTACTGGGCCCTTTGAAAATGAGTCGGTCTTTGCAGATCCAAACCCTCTCCTGTTACATGTGGAGGTTTCTCCCGAATGCGGGAAAACGAAAACACACTTACTGTAGATAAAAGAGAGAGAAAATAACAATAACGTACTGTCATGCGCTCTCTTTTACCATCTTCCGGTTCGTCATTTCTTTTGTGCAAACCATTTATATCTCCTTTATATCAAGCCATTTTTATGGTTTGGTTGGTAACAAGTGTTTCTAATTCATTCATGATCCTTTAAATGGAGTGGGATCTCTGTACCCCTCCCTTCCCAGTGCGTGAGCATATTATTGTCCGACCCCATGCTTCCCGATCGGATTGCTCACCTAACTTTATTCACACTCATCACATTAAATTCTCCCGTGAAGGTCTCTCACTCGCATCAAATCTCACCATTTTTCAAAAATATATTCCCCACTGTGCATCTCAGACATCAATACCGTTAACTTAACTTACCGAGTTCATTGAGTATGTGAACCCGAATTGGTGCCCGGCGGGAGGTTCCCCCTTCGAACACAACCTGTATAAGCACGGGAAGATGTGGGGAGGGAAGGGAAGTACAAGGGAACGGCTTTTGAGTCATGTTTTTTTAGCGTTTGACTCAATTCCTTGGTATGGTTTCCGAGTTGTTAAATCCCACCCAAAAACACCCCCTCCTTCCTCTCTCCCCTCTCTCCTCCTCCCTCTGTGCTCCTTACTGTTCCTAGGGTGGCGTCCTGCTTCCTTGCCCGCTTTCCGTGACACCGCGTAGTCAGTGTTTACGGTCTGGTTGCAACCTTAAATATCTTAAGAGGGCGTTTTCCCTCTTGCTTACACTCGCGTCCATGTGATTGACGTGGAACCACGTCCTACCGTCAACCACTTGTATCCAAGATACCGCGCTGAGTGGGCGTTGCCTGGGTGAATGTTATTCCGCCCCAAGTGCTGTTGTCTCGGAAGTCTGTGTCTGCTACCTCCGTGATCACCTGTTAGAGATCGCAAAGCATACTGGAACCAGTAGTTCTCATGTTTCTCAATCCCGCTTGTTCGTTCCTAGTTGATGCTCCTTACATTAAGTTATTTTCTGTACCATTATCCCCACGTTTGTTAATTATCTTATTACAACCCGATGTTTATCTCCTGTTTGCAATGTAACAATCATATCGAAACAGAAAAACAAGAAACAACACACCGGGGCATAATTAATTTACAAACTACAATTTATTATACACAGATGGATTGTGGGACGTGTATTAGGTGAGAGGAGATCTTATCCCGCCCTTCTCTTATGGTCCTATCTGTGGGATCCCTGTTGGAAGTGTTGGCATCTGATAAATTCGCCCTCTCTGTTGTGCTGATCCGTCCCCACTCTCAACCGTCCCATATTACTACGGTACCTCGTATCCTGAGCGCTCATCCAGCCAGTAGCATATCCCGATTATCTATCTTGCCAGAGAGCCCCAGGGTATATCATCGTTCAGTCCGGTTATGTGGCTCTTTAATCGGTACACCCATCTTTGTTCAAACTGTAACAATGTTCTTTGTTCATCCATTCGACTCCTGGTTATTGGGACTTTCTCTATGATGGTCCATGATAAATCCTCTACACTGTGGGCCTGCTCTAAAAAGTGTGCAGTGAGTTTCGTATTAGATTTACCACATCGTATTGTGCTGCAATGTTCTGTTATTCTTGTCCTCACTCTCCTACTCGTCATGCCCACATACATCTTGGCACAGGGGCACTTCAACAGATATATCACCCCCTGCGAGTTACAATTTGTGTGAGATTTCTGTATCCAGGGCGTACGTAATCCCAGATCTATCATGTGAGTGTTCTTGGTGAGGTGGCACGCACTACATGAACCACAGCGTGTGTGGCCTATATAAGTGGGTAACCCTGTCCCTGTTGTCATGGGCCCTTGTGTCTCTGTATTCCTTGGTCTCGTGTGTATCAACATGTCCTTGAGATTGCTACTTCGTCTGAATGAAAACAAGGGTGTCTCTATATTTAATCCCCCTGAATTCAGGATTCTCCAATTCCTCAATACAAGGCTCTTGACATGTTGTGAGGCTGTGTTGAAGGTCGTCACGAAGACTGGTTTCTTTGTCTGGGGTCTAGTGGTTTTTGATAGTAGTAGCTCCCGGTTAGTGTTTGTAGCTCTCTTCCTAGCGCGCTTCACAATTTTACTCGGATACCCTCGTTGTTGTAATTTAGCTGTGAGGTCATCCGCTTCCCTCTCAAAGTCTGTTCTATCAGAGCAGTTTCGTCGTAATCGGAAAAATTGCCCCACTGGCAAATTTTCCCGTAGTGAGCGGGGATGGAAGCTTTCAAATGCCAGAAGGGCATTCTTATCAGTGGGCTTGTGAAATACTTTCGTCTTCAAGATACCATCACATGGTTCGATAACCAGGTCCAGAAAAGGCAAGCTCTCTTTTGTTACTGTGGAGGTGAAGTAGAGGAAAGGATTTTGTATGTTTAACCACTCCAAAAAAACGTCTACTGATGATCTGTCGCCACTCCAGACCACCAGGACGTCGTCTATATAGCGTCGCCAGAGTTTTAAGTGGGTAATCCACGGTCCATTAGTATCTTGAATAGTTGTTTTCTCAAACGCCCCCACGTACAATCCTGCCAGGCTGGGGGCAAATACACTCCCCATGGAAGTGCCATGGGTCTGGAGGTACAAGCCCCCCTCAAATTCAAAAAAGTTCCTTGTCAAGGCGATCTCCGCTAGATGTAAAATGAATGCTTGTGGGGTTTGGTACAGCCACTCTCTATCAAAGAGTAAGGTCTCCAATACTCTCAGAGTCTCTAATTGGGGGATATTGGTATATAGGGCTTCAATGTCAAGCCCTATAAGAAATTCCGTGTTAGGATCGAATTGTACATCTCTTAACAGGTTGAGAACATCAAGGGTATCCCTCAGGTAGGTAGGTAGTTGTTGAACCATTGGCTTGAGGAAGAAATCGCAGAATTGCGATAGGGGTTCCAGGAGAGACCCAATCCCGGAGACAATAGGTCTTCCGGGAGGGGGTCTCCCTGGTTTATGGATCTTTGGAAGAATGTAGCAGTACGGAGTCCTCGGCTGTTTGCTGACCAAGAACTCCGCCTCCTGTTCCGTGATCCAATCCTCCGTTCTTGCTTCTTCCACCATAATCATGATCTCTCTCAAGATGTTCTCAGTTGGATCCTCTCTCAATTTTTGATAGTTTCTCTGATCCGCCAACAGTCTTAAGCACTCCAGCCTGTAGGTTTCTTGATCCAAGATAACTGTCGCTCCACCCTTATCTGCTGGTTTCAGGATGATCTCTTTATTGTTTCTCAATTCTCTTAATGCCTTTTTTTCACGATTTGACAGATTAGAAAAGTGTCCATATTGTGACAGATCAGAGGTCTCCAAGTCATGGATTACCGCCTGTTCAAATGTGGCCACCTGGGGAGGGAGTATAGTCAATTGAGGGGTAAAGGTGGATCGTGGGCGGAAAGGAGTGTCTCCCCTCCTCTCCCTTTGATCTTCCCGATCTTCAAAAAAGATTCTCAATCTGAGGTTTCGGAAAAAAGTTGCCAAATCCTGACGGAGTTTAAACAAATCTGGTTGGTATGTTGGGACGAATCCCAAACCCTTGTTAAGCACCTGTTCCTGTAATTCAGAAAGGGTATACGAGGACAAATTAACTACTAATGTTGTCCCCGGCTCGTGCCTGGTGTTATGTCCGTCCGAGGCCCGATCCCCTGTGCCATGCTCCTCGTTACCCTCTGAGTAATTTCCTCGTCCTGGTCTGACCAGTTCACCCGTGCCTGGGTTTTCTGTTTCCCCCGACCCTTCCCCCCACGGCCTCCCCCTAAAAAAGACCCCCGAAAGTTCTGGAATTGAGTATTTTGATATTCCGGGTTAGGGAAGCTCTAGTTATCAAATTGTTGGTTCTGAAAAGGACCTGCAGGTTGGTAACCCATCATGGGCCAATTAAAGGCAGTATTAGGATATGGCTGAAATGGTTGATGAAAAAAGGGTTATCTCGGCCCCCGCCATGGTCCCCGACCTCTACCTCTCCCTCTCCTTTTGGGAAAGGTATCGTTGCCACTCTCATCACTTGAGGTGCTGGTGGTATACTGGCGAGGACGACCCTGTTGGTTGTTCTTATTGCCCTCCGCCATTTTCTGTTTGGCGTATTCGTCCGATGTATATGGATACGCCTTTTCTCTGGTAAAGTTCTTTAAATCCTTCTGTAGTTTCGAGATCTTGGAGTGGATTAAATGATCCCTATACTCTGCTAGTTCGGTGTTAATTTGCTCCAGCTTGTGATCAAAAGTCGCCATCACTATATCTGCCTGTAATCCGGATTCCGTGGTCTGAATTTTTATCAAGAGGGCATCCGCCAATCTTTTGGCTGTGCGAATAATCAGCACGAGCCAGTCCCTCGTACACTTCCAGGAGACCAAGGCCCAGTCTCGTCTGAATTCCTCATCCTCCAAAAAGATGAGTGGTTCATTCGTGACTAACAGCCCCCTAGGCGTCGCATTAACCCTCAAGTACTCTGTAAGGATGGCCCCATGTAGAATGGTTCTCACCTGGGTTTTCTTAAGTTCTAGAAGTGTGTCCCACCCCTCTCCTTGTGCTAATACTGCTGTTACTGTACTATCCCCAAGGAGAGACGGCCCTGATAGGATGTCAGAGACGATATCATCTCCGAAAGAGAGACCAGGGATCAACTCCATGTTCCCCCTTTCCTGGAGGAGTTATTCTAAGGTTAGACTATAGTCTATAACGGTGGTACAGTAAATCACAGAAGGAGATTCCTTCAAAATGGTGAGAAAACTACTCGAGGATTACTCCAACGGGGTGAATGTGAGTGGGTAAAGTTAAAGTGTATGCTACTTGCTACCTAGGCAAGAGCTCTTGAATAAAAGGTCCCCTGCGGCTAAGCTGCCGCTCTCAAACTATCTCACACAAAGAAGGGGTGAGGGCTCCTCACTTGACCACCCCAGGCCCCCACAGGAACTCACGTGAACACACAAGGGGGGTGGTAGTGTACACACAAAACGAAAAACCACAATGAAACGTAGACATAGGGGAATCCAATTATTGGAAAAAGTTGCCCTCACTCACATACCGAAGTATGTGACATTCTACCATCATTGGGCCTCCTTGCAATACGCCCTGGTGTAACCACACCCAGGACGGAGCATTAGGGGAGGGGAAAACAAAACAATGAATGTCACTCAACAAACAAACCATAAATATCAGACAACATGTAACATAAAATGTGATGTGATGTGTACCAATCACCAAGTGTCAGAAATAATAGTGCGACTAAAGTGCAGTTAATAGGAAATGTTAACACTGATTAAGGGTGCCAACTGAAATAAGTATTTTATTGGACATTACCTGGTACCCCTATCAGGATTAAAACTCAAAAAAGGATGGGAACTGTCTTGTTCGAGGCCCAAAGATCTCTCAAGACCTCCCTCCTGGTACTGCTTGTGTCGACATGTTTCAACCGTATAAAATGTGCCAAAGCTGGTCACCACAGTATTCTTCAGGACAGTCGCCTTTTATTTCTGTCCAAGCCCCACCGCAATTCGGTCTACTGGGCCCTTTGAAAATGAGTCGGTCTTTGCAGATCCAAACCCTCTCCTGTTACATGTGGAGGTTTCTCCCGAATGCGGGAAAACGAAAACACACTTACTGTAGATAAAAGAGAGAGAAAATAACAATAACGTACTGTCATGCGCTCTCTTTTACCATCTTCCGGTTCGTCATTTCTTTTGTGCAAACCATTTATATCTCCTTTATATCAAGCCATTTTTATGGTTTGGTTGGTAACAAGTGTTTCTAATTCATTCATGATCCTTTAAATGGAGTGGGATCTCTGTACCCCTCCCTTCCCAGTGCGTGAGCATATTATTGTCCGACCCCATGCTTCCCGATCGGATTGCTCACCTAACTTTATTCACACTCATCACATTAAATTCTCCCGTGAAGGTCTCTCACTCGCATCAAATCTCACCATTTTTCAAAAATATATTCCCCACTGTGCATCTCAGACATCAATACCGTTAACTTAACTTACCGAGTTCATTGAGTATGTGAACCCGAATTGGTGCCCGGCGGGAGGTTCCCCCTTCGAACACAACCTGTATAAGCACGGGAAGATGTGGGGAGGGAAGGGAAGTACAAGGGAACGGCTTTTGAGTCATGTTTTTTTAGCGTTTGACTCAATTCCTTGGTATGGTTTCCGAGTTGTTAAATCCCACCCAAAAACACCCCCTCCTTCCTCTCTCCCCTCTCTCCTCCTCCCTCTGTGCTCCTTACTGTTCCTAGGGTGGCGTCCTGCTTCCTTGCCCGCTTTCCGTGACACCGCGTAGTCAGTGTTTACGGTCTGGTTGCAACCTTAAATATCTTAAGAGGGCGTTTTCCCGCTTGCTTACACTCGCGTCCATGTGATTGACGTGGAACCACGTCCTACCGTCAACCACTTGTATCCAAGATACCGCGCTGAGTGGGCGTTGCCTGGGTGAATGTTATTCCGCCCCAAGTGCTGTTGTCTCGGAAGTCTGTGTCTGCTACCTCCGTGATCACCTGTTAGAGATCGCAAAGCATACTGGAACCAGTAGTTCCCATGTTTCTCAATCCCGCTTGTTCGTTCCTAGTTGATGCTCCTTACATTAAGTTATTTTCTGTACCATTATCCCCACGTTTGTTAATTATCTTATTACAACCCGATGTTTATCTCCTGTTTGCAATGTAACAATCATATCGAAACAGAAAAACAAGAAACAACACACCGGGGCATAATTAATTTACAAACTACAATTTATTATACACAGATGGATTGTGGGACGTGTATTAGGTGAGAGGAGATCTTATCCTGCCCTTCTCTTATGGTCCTATCTGTGGGATCCCTGTTGGAAGTGTTGGCATCTGATAAATTCGCCCTCTCTGTTGTGCTGATCCGTCCCCACTCTCAACCGTCCCATATTACTACGGTACCTCGTATCCTGAGCGCTCATCCAGCCAGTAGCATATCCCGATTATCTATCTTGCCAGAGAGCCCCAAGGTATATCATCGTTCAGTCCGGTTATGTGGCTCTTTAATCGGTACACCCATCTTTGTTCAAACTGTAACAATGTTCTTTGTTCATCCAGGTCAAGCTACTCACCCATGCCTACAAATCTCTCCACAACACCGGACCCAAATACATCAATGAAAGAGTCTCCTTCCACGTTCCCAAAAGAAACCTCCGCTCCGCCGACCTCGCCCTAGCAAAAATACCGCGCATCGACAGAACCAGAGCAGGTGGAGGAGCCTTCTCCTAAGTTGCGTCCAAGGCCTGGAACAAGCTCCCAGACAACATCAGATGCTCCCCTACTCTGCACTTCTTCAGGAAGAACCTTAAGACCTGGCTCTTTGGCTAACTTGCCCCCCTCTCCCGGCGCCCCTGTTCCTTGAGACTCCCTTGGTGAGTAGCGCTCTTCACAATTCTCTGATTGATTAATTGACCTCAAGGGCAAGTAGCCCATTGACTATCACCCTTTACTCGCCTAAACGCCCCTGGATTCAGGAAGGTAGATCAACTTTGAAATCCAAAACCGATGAGAACAAGGATCCTGCGGAGCTGCAAAAAGGAAGAACAGAGGAGCAGAAGACTCACCTGATGCTAACTCCACCAGCCATCTACCTGCTCCCGACAGTTTCACAAAACTCGACTCTGTCCTGTGCTGTCAGCCTCCACAAACCCCAGAGGTCCTCCAGCACATCGAACAAGCACCAAAGATCTCCTCTTGAGCTGGGGAGTGACTCCCCTGCAACTGTGGGCACTGACCACGATGACCTGGTACACTGCATCTGCTACCCACAGCGAACGCTGAGCAGCAACTGCCCAGAAAGAGGTTAGTAGACTCCCAAAAGCACACAGCTCTTCCTGCCAAGCCTGAAGATCCCCCATCCTCCAAGAGCCCAGCTCTGGTAATACCTGGAGTCCCGGTGACTTGCAGCGACCAAGGCTTGTTTTCAAGTTCACTCCGGACTCCAACTCACCCGACCGAGAGCCAACCAACGAGGGACATCAGCATCAATGACGTGACCTCGAGAGTGACTCCAATGCCCACCCAACATCCAATCTGTTGACCTGACTGAAAATAAAGAAGGCACTTTTGACGCATAAATGCCCAATGACCCCAAAACGCTGCACCTGAGCCGCCCGTGCCCAGAATGACGGAATCCAGTTAATGCCCCTTGTTGTTAAGATCCTCGTGCACCGAGCCCCCTGTTGGGAGCACCCAGACGTGTGCCCAAGTTCCCTTTTACTGTGCTTTTCCAAGTGGCCCTTGCTTAATCCAAGCGCTTTTTTGAGCACAGTGACTAGTCTCTCTTCCCTGCTGCATAGAGAATTCCGAACGCAACCCTGATCAATTTGAGGGTAGAGCACTGGTCCGTGATCCTTTACGACACTGAGACTGAAGTGGGCCCATCGAGAACGCACAACAAACTTAAGTATTCTATGTGTGCCATTTTTTCCCCAAAGAATAACATTGTGTACAATTGTGCACAAGTGCGATCTATGTTTCTAGTCTTTAAAAGGGATGTATGACGTTACAACACAGGCTATTACAACGCCTGCCTTTACAACGCGGTTTTTACATCGCAAACCTTTACAACACATAGCGCTTAGAGGTGCTGGAAAGTGAAAAGTTTAATTTTCTATTCCAACTCCAGTCCCCGTGGACACTAGGGAAGGTGTTGGATAGAAAATTAAACGTATTCCCTATCCTAGAGCGCCCCCCAGCGCAATGCGTTGTAATGGTTTGCGTTGTAATGACCGCGTTGTAATGGTAGTGCGTTGTAAAAGTTTCGTTGTAAAGGTTGTTCACCCTTTAAAAGATATTCAAAAGTGATTTTATGCAAAAGTACTTACCTGTACCGAGTTCTAAAACATATTTATAAACATAAGTACATAGTTTTCTAAATTGACGTCAATCTCCTTTTTGAGTGTGTCTCACTTATTGACTTGGTGCATGCAGTGAATGTCTTAACACCCTTCTCTGAGGTTGCTCGGCCACAGCTACCCCTAGAAAGAGCACGCTGGGATTGCTAGAGTAACCCCTCTCCACGCATAAGGGAGTACTTGGACTCAGTGAATACTATACCTTGTTTTGGTATAGTCCATACAGAGCCAGCTTCCTACAGCTTACTATTGCCTAATGCCAGACATAAATTAACATCTATACTCTTAACCGAGGCTGTATGTTTTACATTGCAACATATACACATAATACATATCTTGCTACATAGTTGTGCATTTAATATTGTGGATTATGGACATTTACCAGAACCCTCTGGGTCTCTCCACATTCCAATCCTCGAGAGATTCCCCTCAATCCCTGATAGGTCCAGGATTCCATATATCTTCTCCTCCCATGGTTTTAGATACCTTTGTAGTACAGGACCACCCCCAGTTGCTAGGGATTGTTTGTGATGCTTTGCTACTAATTTTCGCACTTTCTGCTTTAAATCATGGTATCTTTTCCTGCATCTTCTGTAATGCACAGATCTGCTCCCCCAGTCGAGTTCTGGTCTTGGTAAGTATTTCTCATCATTAAATGGTGTTTTATGACTTCCTCTGCTAACACCTCAAGTTCTGGGTCAGTAAACCTGTATTTCCTGAGTCTACTGGCAGCCATTATTTTATGGATGTCTTTGTTTGGCACAACAACGTAGGGAAGGCTAAGGATGGCAATGGATTCAATCTGATTCTCACCAGCATGAAATGTGCACTATCCAAAATGGCTGCCATGTTTTATTGTCTTATTTAGTGCAATCTTTAATGGATGCGCTATTTATCGATCATTACAGAACGATTCCGAGGGGTGTGATATACAATGATAATTAATCGCTAATCACCTCAGAGAATTGTTAAATGACGATGCCTATATGGTGCGCTATTTAGCACCGTACTCGTAATCAGGGCTTTAGTGTGAGATCAACCGTGTTTGTTGTTGCTAGATATTTAGTTAGAAATGTAACAAACAGATCACTTAAAAAAAAATAAAAGTGTTACTTACAATAAAACATATCGATAAAAAGGTAAAATATAAAACACCAGCTCTTCCTGATGGTCGGACACCCGACCCCCTCTACTACAGAGCTAGCACTGTGCTCACTTCAGTGCCTTGGTGCATCGGTCTCGAACTCCCCTCAGTGGTTTCTCATTCCACCACCATTTGTCATTCTCATGCTTGGCAAGTCTGAGAATGTCACCTGAAGAACCGGGTTTTAGAACCCAGCGGCGCCAGGGGAAACGCCCAAAGTCTCCGGGTCCACCTGTCTTAGAATACAGAGACACGGGGTACTTCTTGGTGACGTCAAAGATCAAATTTATTGGCTGCAGCCAGTAACAGAGATCCTAGAAGTACAACACGGTGTATGTTCTCTGGAGACTGCTCAACTTTACAAAGCAAGCCATCCCTTTTTATACAAAAAATTGTGCTTCAGGCAAACATTCCTTATTTACAGTTTGACCACTCACATGTTTCCACGACAAAAGCAGGAGCATGATGACAAGCCCATTTTTCAGTTTGTCCAGTCCATAATCAATCATTGGTTAAACTTAACATTTTTCATCAGACAGGTCAATCGGACCCATAATAAAAACGGGCACATCCCCATCGTAAATAGGCCATAAAGGAGGAACAGAAACAGATGAGAAGCAAGATAGAAAGGTGTGTGCGTGTACCATAACATCAGCAATGTCCTGCTCTTTGATCTCTATCTTGACCAGCTAAAGGGCAAGAACTGGTTTGGCAAGGTCAGCTTCAGGCAGCAGGGTCAGTTCATTTCAGGTCAAACAGGAGTCAGCACAAACGCAAGCTAAGGTGCACGTGTCCCAGAGACTTGTTCAGCCACAGTCATAGGCCTATGTGAGGGCAACCACAAAATGGCTGCCATGCATAAAATGGAACCCCAGGGTTTCAGAACGAAATCGTCAAATACACAGTGAATCCATCAATGTAACATGACGGAAACACTCATGCTTGCTGAGCTCACTGTTTACGGTTCGCTGTTACCAAATTCGTAACAGAACCACGACCATTATGACCCAGGGTCAGAATTCACGGAACCTCAGACCTCCTTTTGCCCTTACATAGGCAATAACCTAAACTCACGTCAATCTGAATTCAAGTCTATACTCATCAGATCATCAAGATGTTGCTGTAGCATCATCCTTGTACTTAGTAACTCTCTCTGGACAGGTCTCCTCGAACACGAAGTAGCACAATGGCCATATATAGCAGGAGCACACTGTACGCAAAGACAGAACAGGAAAAGGATAGCTAATACCACCCCACTGACCATCAAAATCTTCCATCCCCAAGTGGATAACAATCCCCAAAACCATCCCATGAACGACCAATCTCCTTCATCCATATGCACAGACTCGGAGATCTTATGTAGCTTGGAAATGGCTTGGTACACTGTCGGAGCGTTGTCTGGAATAAAAACGCAGCAGCTCGATTGAATCAAATGACATACCCCTCCTCTATCTGCAAGTGTGACATCTAACGCAACCCTGTTCTGAAGAGTCATAAGGCGATCCGACTGGAGCTCAGCAGTCAAGTTACTAAGGGCACCGGCAGTTTCAACTATGGTGGACTCAACCACTCTCGTCAATTGCCGTATGTTCCTGCTGTTAACCATAGGTCCCCAAAACGGCAGAAAACCCTTCAGAAAATCTCCCAATTCTTGTCCTGCAGTATCTTCCTTACTGAAGACACCTCTAACAACTCTCGTCTTGTGGTAATCTGCCGCAGCTGTATATGTAGGAGGCAACAGGAACGAGACAAAACATGTGCCCGAGAAATCAGGGGGCAACCATGTGTATGCTCTATCGTAACAGATGAAATAGGTACCCTTAGCTGCTAGCAACGATGGGGAAGTCTGGGACGCAAAAACATACGTCTCAGTGCAAACACTCTTTCCTAACTGAGCTCTCGGATTCTTGCCATTACCTTGCAGACAGTAATTACCCTGATGGGGTACAATCCCAATCGGAGAGGATCTTTTCGCTTGCTGGTTCTTACTCAGACTAGCTCCATATCCGGTCACGTTCCATCCAATATACGCTAGTGTCTCATCTCTCGGGATAGTCTCATAGGAGCTAGTTCCTTTAATCATATCAACTATTCCCTTAACTAGAGCACTATTCTTTGGATTGTCTTTCACAGAACGTAGGGGGTAGACTTCACGAGCATAGATGAACATCGTTCTGTATGCCCACACGGAACCATTATAGCTGAATGGCAGGACCAGGTAAGGAATACCTTTATCGGTAGTATGGGGCATAAGTGTTAGGAGAAGGGCCAACTTCCACGGGAGCGAAGACAAATCCCCACACCTCCAAGACACAGCAGCAGGAATGCGCTAACAAAGTAGACCACACTCCTATCTGCTGTATCCTAAAAGTATGAGGGAATTTACCCAAGGAGTGTCCACCACTCTCCTCATACGTGGGGTAACAGAATAGTAGAAAAGGCGTCTCCGGGAGGGGTGGTCCAGGCTAGGAAACAAAGATCAAGTTAGGAATAGACACAATCCCTATGCTTACATGAAACACCATAAAACATTGACAAGTGTGATCACTCATGGATCTTACCCCAAGTGTAGATCGGGCCAGCGTCAACGATGAGTCCAGGCAATCAGGGAGGGGTCCAACAGGACTCACGAAGGACTCAACACACCTCTGACGCAAAGCAAATGGTAAGGGTAGGTGAGGTGAACTGGCCGGCTGACTAAAGAGGACCAGGCCAGCGGAGCAGTAACACCAAAACACCATACAAAACACACACTAAACAGAAAAGGAGTGAGGGGCACCGACCGGCTGCACAGGGGGCGAATACAGCGGAGCAGCACCCACTCAGGAGGTGAGACACCCGGCCCCTAGGAGGATAGGGCGGAGCGCTCACTCTCAAGAGGAAAAAACCACTAAAGCAAAGGGGCAAACCACAGAGGTAACAGTGGTAGCAAAACCAGTATAAAGCAGAGAGTGAACCGATAACGCCCGCAAAATGCGTGAGGAATAGCAGGGCGTCGCTTTCACTGAAAACGAAGCGGAAAAGAATACCGCTTTCACAACCAGACACCACACGCACACTCACAGGGCAGAAAAGCGAGTAGCAGAGGGTCAGGAGAATCAGGTATCAGGCGACTAGAAGACAGAGCCCAGCAGAGCTCTAGACGGCAGCAAAGCAACTCGAACAGGAACCAGGAAGTGGGAAGGGGGCGTGGTCACAGCAAGTAAGCCAAGCAATGATGGGAGGGCCCAGCTCCTCCTTATCCCACTTAGGGAGCGTCAGGAAAGTACGGATTTTGACGCTAAGGGGTCAACTGAAAATGCACGAACCAGAATGAAGCACACTTGCCAATGTTAATTCCTAACAATAAGGCCACACACCCAACAATTTGTCGTGTTCACTACTAACTGGTGTTGGTGCAGAAGCTGAACAAAGGAGTTATTAACGAATTCCAATCTCCTAATGGACTCATGTTCAGGCAGAGGATGAAAAGAATGCGAAGAAACAGTAGAAGAAGGTATGGGTTGTGTAGTGGGTGCAAACGTCACTTGAAAAGAGAATATAATATATCCCATCAAGAACATCATTAAGCTAAGTAACATAAAAAGACATAATATTAAAAAACATTTTCTACTCATAATTCGACACATTTTGCTCTTAAAACTCATTTCTTTAACAGGTCTCTCCATCTCGAAAAACTCCATCCTCTAACCGTGCTGCTCGCGGCTGTTGGGTCTTCCGTGCTAAGGAATGCGTCTGTCAGTCCTCGGAACGCCCTAGGACCAACCAGAACCGTCAACCTTATGTCTTCGGCTTGCAATCTCAAGTCTTTACACCGCGACCCTACAGTTGAACCCGGATGGCGGTTCAAAAAACAAAAATCAGTCAAAACAGTTTCTCAGATGGGAGAGCTGAACTTTTAGAAATAGCAAAAAAAAACTTTCACTTCATTAGTCCCACAACTCTTGGTCGCAAATTATAACGGCCTTTTCCAGGCAATGTCTGATCATGGAACAAGAGTTCAGGCTCGGTAGTGTCCAAACGAACTGACGGTGGCACAGCTTCTTGCAGAAGATCGTCACTTTCACGCTCAGAACTCGTCCCAATTAAACGTGCATCGCTAAAAGGCAGAAAACGAGGCACGGTTTCAGTTTCTGAATCAGGAATGCCCTCCTGGACCCACCGGTCATACGGCAGAGGCAAAGGAACCCTCTGTACGCCGTGGATCCAGTTTTTCTTCCCTTGCACTCGTACTGCAGATCGCGTAGACAATAGCACCAAGTAGGGACCAGTCCAGCGGGACTGATCGTTCTTTGTCCGCTGAAAGTTCTTTGCTAAGACCCAGGAGCCAGGATCAATGGCATGTCCAGGATCTTCAGAAGCCTGAGGCAATGTATCATGAACCTGTTGGTGTAAGACACGCAATTTAGCCGTCAATTCGTACAGGTAATCAAGCAGTACAGGGTGTTCGATCTCGCTGAATTTTGTCGACCTCGGCACTCCCCATATGTTTGCCGGACGGCCAAAAACGATTTCATAGGGACTAAGTCCCACTCGAGAATGTACAGTCATCCTAGTTGATAAAATTGCTAATGGCAGAGCGTCAGGACATTTAAGACCAGAGCTCGCCTGTATCTTGGCAAGTTTTAACTTAAGGGTGCCATTATAGCACTCAACTAAACCAGCTGATTGGGGGTGATTTGCAGCATGGAATTTCTGACGAATTCCTAAACCATCACATACTCTCTTCATCACTTGACCCACAAATTCACTCCCATTGTCATTCCAGACCATTCTCGGCAAACCATACCTAGGGAAAAACTCCTTAACAAGGGCTTTAGCTGTGGACAAGGCAGTATTATCTTTCAGGGGATATGCTTCTACCCATCTTGAAAAGGCACAAACAACCACGAATACATATTTCAAATTGTTGCACCTCTCCATGTGGATGAAATCTAGCTGCAAAACCTCGAACGGATACGTTGGAGGCGCAAAATGACCAGATGGAGTTGGAGTTCCCTTGCCAGGATTGTACATCAGACAAACCATGCAATTTTTGACCACATTCTCTGCACACTTAGGAATTCCAGCATTTTGCCATACTGGAGCCAACAACGTACAAATCCCTTTCGTACTGATATAAGCCATTCAATGCGCCATTGTAATCACTGCCAGCACGTACGCATCGGGTAACAACCATCGCTGATGCTCTGACAACTCAACCCAACAACCATTCGAATCCAATTTACCCGTACTCTCTCTCCATACGCTCAACTCTTTCTCTGTAGCTTCAGCTTGAATTGACTTCACACTTTCTATCGTATCTTTACACATTCCTCTATCCGGAACCCATCTCGCCGGACCCGCAACATACATTCGACTCATCACATCCCTTGCCGTTTCCTTCGCAACTTCATCTGCAAACGCATTACCACGACCAATGTCATCGGTAACCTTCTTGTGTGTACTGCATTTCACGATCGCAACTTGCAACGGCAAAGTAAGTGACTCAAGGAGTTCATTTACCAACTGACCATGCTGAATCTTAGCTCCATGCGAAGTCAGAAACCCACGCTCTTTCCACAATCGTCCAAAACTATGAGCCACACCAAACGCATACTGGCTATCAGTGTACACAGTCACTCGTTTCCCTTTCGACAACACACACGCTCTTGTCAATGCAATCAACTCTGCTGCTTGAGCTGAATTATGTAGGATACGTGCAGCTTCAACAATCGTATGCAAAGTCGTAACCGCATATGACGCGGTCGTATCACCATTCGGAAGCTTGAAGCACGAACCATCTACCCATAAGGTACCATCACACTTTGAAAGAGGAGTGTCCCTAAGGTCTATTCTCCCTTTCGTTTCCTCCTCTGTCCTAAGAAAACAATCATGCTGTTCAGAAACATCTGTCTCCACTGAAATCGGCAACAACGTAGCTGGATTCAACGTGTGGCATCTCTTTATATGCACATGACTCGCTAAGAGTGTCAACTCATAACCTGACAATCGAGCACTAGTTAAGTGCTGTGTCTTTGTCCTGGTTAACAATGTATCCACTGCATGTGGAACCATTACAATCAGCGTACTATCCATCACCAAGCCAGCAGACTGTCGAATAGAAACAGCCGCTGCGGCTCTCAAACAACTCGGCAACGCTCTAGCTACCAGATCCAAAGTTGACGAGAAATACGCACATGGACGTTGCTTATCGCCGAACTGCTGTGTCAAAACTGACAACGCACATCCTTCTCCCTCGTGGACATAAAGTGTAAAGGGCTTACTGTAGTCGGGAGTACCCAACACAGGAGCCGAACACAATGCATCGCGCAATTTAGAAAAACTTGTCTGGCATTCATCGGTCCAAGAAATAGGATTCGGAGTATCCTTAACAGTAAGAGCTATCAAAGGTTTCGCAAGAAGCGAAAAATTTGGAATCCACTGTCTACAATATGACGTAATACCCAGGAAAGCACGCTCTTCTCTCTGTGTGGTTGGCACACTCATTTTCGCAATCGCTTGGATTCGTTCTGGGGTCAATCTTCTTCCCTCCTTCGATAAGAGATGACGTAAGTAGGTCACTTCTTGTCGACAATACTGTAACTTCGAAAGAGACACTTTATGATGCAAGTCAGACAAATGACACAACAACGACAAAGTAGCTTCTTTGCAAATCTCCTCAGTAGCGGCAGCGAGTAACAAATCGTCGACGTACTGAACAAGAGCAGCACCATCAGGTAAGACAATCGTATCAGGCTGTGTTTTCAAAGCCTGAGTATAGATTGATGAACTCTCACAATAGCCTTGAGGAGCGCGCTTGAACCGGAAACTTCAACCTCCTAAAGAGAAGCCAAAGATATCCCTACTCTCCTCGGCAATCGGGATGCTGAAGAAAGCATTCTTCAAATCAATTACCGAAAACCAAGTGGCTGAAGCTGGAATCATTGTCAATAAGGCAGTAATATCTGGAACAACAGGAAATTGCGGAACTACAATCTTATTCACCTCGCGAAGATCGATCACGAACCTATATACAGGCGGTTGTGAAGAATCGGTACGTTTCAGAACAGGCAAAACCGGACTATTGCACACATTACCTCTCGTTTCTTCAAGCACATCTTTCTCAATCAGGTCATGAATGATCGCTAGCAACGCTCTTTCACCATCACTAGAGATCCTATATTGGGGAATACGTGGTATTCGAACATTTGCTTTCAGCGTCACAACATATGGCGGTATCTCCAAAAGACCCACATCATTAGGACCAGTAGCCCAAAGAATATCAGGAAGAGAAGACAATTCGGCCGGGAGTTGGTCTTTCGACAAATACATCGGAGAGATCACTCTCTTACCTAATGTAAGTTGTACTCCTGAAGGAGAACATTGTAGTGTCGCATACAATCTTTTCAATAGATCCAATCCCAACAAATTCTCACCACAACCTGTCGTCAAAATAAGGGGTGCTTCGAATTCACAAGGTCCAACAGAAAGAGACAAAGGACTAGAAATCGGGTTTCTAACTGGTGCGCCAGAAAATCCTACTGAAACATTTGTTAAGCCAGACAAAGGTGCGCCAGGGAGTCTAGAGTGCATAATAGAACTCTTTGCAGCACCAGTATCCGACAGAAAAGGCTCTGACACACCTAATGTAATCACTCCAACATAAGGTCTAAGCATGGGCGGATTTTGCGTATTGGCAATCCGCGAACTTGCGTATTTACGGATTGGCAATGCGCAAAATCCGCGAACTCCCGTGAATTTGCGGATTTTTTATTTATTTTTTGTTCGCAAGGGTTTCTGCCAGTTCGCGAGGTTTGTGTACCAGTTCGCAATTGCGAACTTACTTGTCGGCTTGCAACGGCCGCGACTATGTTGTTTCTACGTCTGGTTCATCATCACAGGTTTGCGAAGTTACCCTAGCGGTCGTACATGGGCGCGGCCATCTTGTTTGCGTGACGTAATTCCGTTTCCGGGCGCTATGTGTAATCTCGCAAAGTGTGCGGCTTGCTAGTACAATTTCGCGTGTGCTCGCGAGGAAAATCTTGCGCGAACTTACCCATGCGGTCGTGAACGGGCGCGGCCATCTTGTTTCTCATTCATTCCTATGGTTCTGGGCATGCTTTCTGAATCTGTATCCTCTCTGAATCTCTGCCATCCTTTGCTTGTTTGAAGTTTTTTTTTATCTATTTTACTTATTATCTAGCCCTCTATTTTTCTAGCTCTATATTTTTGTGTTTTCTGCTACTTTTTGTTAAGTTTAAACTACTTTTTTAAACTCTTTTCTGTTCTTCTTCCCTATTCTATTTCTTCTTTATTATTTAGCTTCCTTTCTGCCCAGGCCATGGTAAAGGGAGTCGGGAAGTAGCCCGCGAAGGGGAAGGGTCCCGCACCCCGTGCCCGGCTCCCGTGCGGGCGTTTGAGGGGGGAGAATGTCGCGCCCCGGGAGATCTTCAGCGCGGAGGAGGTGGCCGCACTAGTTTTTTATGTTCAGCGCCGCCTCCCCAGGACCATCATGGCAGGCGGCAAGATCGCTAGCGGCTACGGGCTCCGGGAGCGCCGGAAGCGGTGGGAGAAGGTGTGCCGGTCAATGTACCAACAATCTCGGGTCCGGCGCACCTACAACCAAGTCACCCACCGTTGGACGGATATCCTGGACCGGGAACGCGATCTGCTGGACCTGCTCGGCCTTGAGATCCCCGGGCTTGGTGAGTAGTAGTAGCTATTTCTTTACTACTCTGTTTTCTCCTGCTCTGTGTGTTATTATCTTGCAAATTTTTGTTTTTTACCAAGAGCAATAATGCTGCTGATTACATTGTAGGTAAATTATATTTCAAAATCTTCTGTGCATTTCAGGTGCACTGCTCTCCTTCTCAGTAGCGCTGCTACTATGCTTATTTGTTTTCGATTTTGTGTTCATTTCATTGGCCTGTGAAATTATGCATGAGTGTAGTTTAAAGAACTGTGTAATGCTAGACACTAAGGGTCAGATATTTAATTACCGGCGCATCCCTGCAAAGTAGCAGGGATGCGCCAGTAATTGTGCGCCACGCCACCACCACCCATGGTGCACCCTATTTACAATGCGGCGCACCATGTGCCCAAAACGTCACCGAAGCGTTACGCTTCTGTGCCGTAAAGGTGGCGCATTGCTGGAGTTGTGTCGCAACGATGGTGCAGCTCCAGCAATGCTCTGGGGTGCTCTATCTCCCCACTGCTGCGTCAAGCCGTACGTCTGCTTCAAGCAGGCGCAGGGTTTGAGTCACGCATCATTGTCCTCAAAGTGACCGATTAAAATCTTGTAGATGTCACTCAGCCACTTTTAGGATGCGTTCCTGCGCAGGAACGCCCTCCCTTGCGCCGGAACGCCCCCTGATGGCGCAGGGCTTTACAACGTGATGCATCTCCCATATGCGTCACGTTGTTAATATACGCCGCACCATGGCGCCTCTTTTGTCCTGCCGCTGCGTCACAAAAGTCACGCAACAATGGAGCCAAAGAGCCGCAAGGGGCTTCTAAATCAGCCCCTACAGACTCAAGTTTAGTCCTTCTTTTGTACACATGGCGATAAGAAGAAATAGTGGTGGAGGATTGATAGTTTGAGTATTTTAATGACTGGTTAATGTAGTAGGAAACTTTTTAGTGTTGTCGCTGATCTGCAATCACGATGGACTTTGTCTGTCACTTTGCGTGCTGCGGACTGCTGCCTGCCAGTCCTAGGCGAACCTTTTTAGTAGTTTGTTTAGTGAGTTACATAAGAACTTTCCAAGTCGACGGTCCGCAAATCAAGCAATACTAATAACGTAGTAGACCACATGGGATCGGTCAGTATATCCTGTGGAATAGTTGTCCATTTGCTATTTCGCCAAAATATTTTGTTATTGTTCTTTTGAAATGTTTGATTTGGTTGACAACAATCATCCATGTTTTCGTGTCTTTCTTTCTTTCATGTTGTACATCAGCTCCCCCCAGGGGCAAGAGGACAGAGGAGGAGGTGGTTGCTGCTGCTGCTGTAGAAGGGCAGGATCGGCCAGGCGAGGGCTCCTTTGCTGGCCCCAGTAAGTTTTCATTTTAATATAGAGTACCTATTTTTTCCTAGCGTTCCTCATTCAATTTTTTCTAAATCGTCTTTGTTCTTCTTGTAGACTGTATCTAAATTCTTATCCTGCCTCGACTATGACTCCCTGTGGTATTACTAGATTATTCTTATTAGTCTGTCTATGTAGCTAACTAAGATTGCACATTTGGCAATTCCATTGGACTCCCATTCTAGTCAGCAATAGCTCTATGCACTGAGCCTTCCCTGGAAAAAAGGAACATTTTTACTTTAGATTAGACAGTCACAAATTATTACACTCTTTTCTGTTTGTTTTCACATTTCTTTATTCCTAGACCAAATATTATATAGTAGTGAGTGGTGTATTCTAGCAATCTTAAATGTACTTTGTAGGTGGAACATCTGGTGGCGGGGCCAGCGCGGAGGTGGTGGTAGTGGATGAGGAGGACACTTCTGGGGAGGAGGCGGTGCAAGTGCCGGACAACACCAATGTGCCTGTGAGGGTTCACACGGTGGTGGCGGGCAGAGGTAAGCTATATATTCCTTACTAATTGAGATTGAAGACTGCAGAGTGTGCTTTCTGCACGGGTGTATTATAAATCAACCAGGTAGTAGCCTCCTCTAAATGTACTTCGACTTAGCTGTGAAGTTTTTGGCGAGAAGAATCCCAATCAGATCTGAGATGAACTTGATGGATGGGATGAACGAAAAGCGAAAGAAGGGTGTAAGTAAGTGTGGAAGGACGAGAAATTTAATGATGACTGGCAAAGAAGAATGATATGTGTTTGCTTGGTCCCCGAGGTGGCTGGGAAGGAAAGAATATGGTATGGTGCATGGCTGGGTGAATGATGAAGCAAGGATGGGTGGAAGGAGAACAGCCTTGGTGGGTGAAACAGAAACTGTATGTGTGCATATACTTTGAATGGATGGATGCCTGGATCATGGTACTATCTGACTCTTAGATAGCATATGTGTATCTAGAGAGAGTAGATGGTCACTGGATGAACAAAGTGTTACTTTGAAGATCATGTAACACCGCACCCGCACGTCCGTTCCAGTGTAGGAAAGGCAAGGAAAAGAAGTTGTAATTTTGTCCAAATACTACCATGAATAGTAGCAGTAGTTTGTATTGCAACTGCAAGCACAGCATATATCCGGTTATTATGGTGGACACTCCCTACCTCTCAATAAATTTAGTTTGGTAGTAATACATCATTCATGTGTGGGTGTATCACTGTTCACTCAATAAAAAGCAAAGCACCTAAAGTCATCCCATATGTAATCAAATACATCCCATGTGAAGTGATAGATAATCAGATTATTTAGTTTCTTCTTTTTCCTTCTCTAGTACTCATTTGCACTGTAGGGTGAAAGTTAAATTAATTAAGCAGTAGCCCTTTTAACAGAGTATTCTCAGTGCCACCTGTAATAGAAAAATATGAGCTTCACCACCTGCATGTACTGTACCGGTACAGTAACGCACGTTTGTCTCACTCATCATGGTGTGCGTCTGTTTTTCTCGGGTGCAAGTTCACTGCGCTGGCATTATGCCGGCTTGCCGAAGATAACGTACCAATTTTCCTAAACAAGAGAGAAGAAGAAGAATAAGACTGGTCTACTGTCATAGTCGATTGTAATGGAAGTCCATAGTGGTCGTAGAATTTGTTCCTTAAACTCCCACTAATGTTAGAGCAAGGATGAAGAAGTGGGAGGTTAGATAGATACTGGCCTCAATAGTTATGTACTGTGCTTTCAAGTTGCTAGTTGTACTGTGACACAACTTTCTGCTCAATCATTTTGTGTTAATCTTAAGAGCATTGGTTACAGACTATGTCTTTCTTTCTTTATATAGTTGCTCCTTCCAAATCCAACAAACCATCAAGGAAGGAACAGGCTCGAATGGCCCGGCAACGGAGGCTGGATGCCACTGTTGCAGAATATCGGCGGCTGCTGGTCCTGGAGGAGGCGGACACGCAGTCTACTAGTACATCTACTGCGACAGCTGCATCCTCCTCCGGGCCCACACGGGCAGCCAGCCAGCGCAGTGCTCCAGCGGTACGGAGCCGGGCTACCAAAGCCAACCGCCACCGCCGAGCAGCAAAGACATCAGCTGTCCCCCACAGGAGTTGCAAGGCACGGAAGCGCCGCTTATCCCTCAGAGTGTCCTACTTGGAGCAGGAGGTCTTAACTTATAAGAACTTGGTGGAGGGCCTCCGCTCCGACCATGCCACCCTCCGCAAGGAGTATGATGCCCTGGCTGCTACAGTGAACAGCATCCTGCCGTAGTGTCCCTTGCCCCTTTTTTAGAGACTTTTGGGGGGTGGGATTTGGGAGTTGGGTTCTTTTTGGGACTTTTGAAGGACAATCGTTGGGGTTAGGGAGGGTCTTGGGGGAGATTATTTTGTTAGGGCTATACAAATATACTTTTTGAAACTTTATCTGAGCATACCTGTTTTTTACTGCTTTTGAGTCTGGTGGGTGGGGGTTTAACAGTAAGTTTGTTTTCCTGAAACTTAAGTCTGTGTCATTTTCTTCCTTTAAGTGTAAATGGCTAAATGTTTTCAACACTAAGGGGCACATGCATCATTCATACATTTTGCATTTCTTAATTTGCGAAAATTACCGAATCGCAAATTAAGAATTGCAAAATGCTATCCATCATTTTTGTCGGTATTTATTTGTGAATCGGTAAAAATCGCAATTTTTGCCGAATCGCAAATAAATACCGAATTCCTAACTGCTTTTTCGCAAATCCCATTGATTCCTATGGGCCGAAAGGCCCATAGGAGTCAATGGGAAGGCATTTACGAATTTGCAATTTGTTGATGCATTCCAAGGGTGCAGGGGGGGGTCCAAAGGACCCCCCCCTGCACCCCTGAAATGTATTTGAAAGTGCATGTTTCAAACACACATGCCCTAAGGACATGTGTGTCTGTAACATGACAGTGTAAAAAATGAATTTTTTTGCATTTTGAAAGATTTTCGCAAATTAACACGAGGGTCAACCTCGTGTTAATTTGCACTTCCAATTTCAAAATTCGCATTTTTTTTCAAAATTGATGCATTGCATTTAAGGAATCGCACAAATGTGATTCCTTAAATGCATTCGCATTTTTAAGAAATGCAAAAAAATGTGAATATTGAAAAAGTGTTTGATGTATCCCGAAAACGTATTTAGGAAGTGCAAATGGCCGAATTTACCGATTCGCACCGTTTGCACTTCCTAAATAGGTTGATGCATGTGCCCCTAAGTGCCTCTCACAGAGTAAGTGATCCCCCCTTTCCCACCATGGATTTTCTTCAAATCACTTGCAACCAAAATTACACATTCCCACGAGTGCTCTAAGACCCAGAACTCAGTTGCAAAAATCAAGAACACCCCGAAACACATGCAATCCTGCTGCTAGGGCTAACCCTAACGAACCCTAAGTTACAAAAAGTGCCAAAAGGCTTTCCCGCATGGATGTTGTCCAAACCAGTTTTATCCGGTATTAGACCTTCCCAGCAATGGCCCCAGAGCCGTCAACCCAGGCGAAAACAAGTAGAAGACCCCCAAACAGCCAAAAAGCAAAAGTACAAAAATGTGGACTTAGTCACTTTTCTGAAAATTTCCAAAATCACTCAGTGCGCACTCTGCAGCTAGGCCCTAACTCCCCTCTGCCTCCATGGATTTCCTTCAAACCTCTTGCTATCAACACTATTCATACCCAGCAGTGCTCCCAGACCCCAAAACCCACCCACAAACACCAGGAAGCCCCCCAAACGGGCCCCCGAAAACGTTACATTGAGCGAAAAGTCAGAAAATGCAAAAACTTTTTCCTCATGGATGTTGTTCAAACCAGCTTTATCCGGTATTAGACCTTCCCAGCAATGGCCCCAGAGCCGTCAACCCAGGCGAAAACAAGTAGAAGACCCCCAAACAGCCAAAAAGCAAAAGTACAGGTGATTAAAGTTTTAATTATATTAACTGTGCAAAACAAAGAAAGACAGAAACACAGGAATAAAAGTGAATAAGTACGAAGAAGAAAATTTCTGAATCATTGGCTCATTTTCAGGGCTCGGTGTCAGGGAAGAAGAGTTCGTCCTCATACTCTGCAAATTCAGACAGGAGTAGGTCAGTGTCACCTAACAGAAGAAATTCCCTCATCTAAGTTGCTGTCCTCCTCGTCTTCTTCCGTCGTGCAATCTGGTACTTTGTAATCTGGTGGTATGAGGTGCTCATTCATCTTGATCATTGTTAACCTCTCCACATTTTTGGGCGAGAGGCGGGTCCGTTTGCAAGTTACAATGCCACCAGCAGCACTGAAAACACGTCCAGAAGACACACTTGCAAGTGGACAAGACAAGTAATGTATAGCCAGGTTGGTGATCTCTGGCCACAATTCTTTTTTCCCATGCCAATACGCCAATGGGTCAGCATTAACATAGACCTATGTTGAGTCATTCAGATAGTCCTGCACCATCGACTCAAGGTTCTCCACGTTTCCTCCACTTTGATTACTTTTTGCTCGGACCTTTTGAGAACCAAACCCAAGCTCAGCTAGCCAATCCTCTTCATCACTCGATATTTCTGTTGTGTCTGGTGCAGATGATCTGGTTGCCGGAGTCTTTAACGGCTGAGAGGTCACTTCTGCCACAGCCACAGGTGCAGAAGTGGAGTCTTTTGACTGGGGATGGCCTGCTGATGCTGATGTACTGCCTCTTCCTTGAATTTGCTGCCGTTCTCTTTCAAACCTCATGGCTGACAAGGCTAGCCAATGTTTGTACTTTGTAACATCTTCATCACCAAAAGGAAATAATGCACTGCCTGCCAGCGCCTTTTTGTAGCGTGGATGCAGAATAGTAGCACAAATGTAATGCTGTTCTGAGTGGATATTTTGAAGACGTTCATCGCCAAGTAGGCGCTCTAATAATTTCTCCGCCAAAACAAAAGCTTCTTGCTTTTCTTCATCTTTTTGAAACTTAGAAGACACCGCCTTCAGTTTGTGCTCCAGCATGCGCAACAATGGGATAGCTTTTCCCAAATTACAGTCCTCCCTGCTGACTGCACGCGTGAAGACCTCAAAAGGACGAAGCATGTCTGTCAGGCTTTTAATTAGCTCCCATTGCTCCACATCTAGCCTCAGGTCCTTCTGAGCTGTACCCAGTGTTAAGAAATACTGATCGAGTACTGTAAACTGCTCATACAGACGCTCAAGCATGTAGAAGGTTGAGTTCCAACGTGTTGGCACCTCCTGGCTGAGTGCTTTCACTGGCATTCGACGTTCATGCTGTAGGCGCCTCAGATGCTTCTGGGCCTTAAAAGAATGGCTGAAATGGTTGCACATTTTTCGGCAGGTGGCCACTAACTCGCATGCTGGACTGTCTTTATCCAAGAATTTTCTAACAATCAGGTTGATACAGTGCGCCAAACACGGCACTCTGAAATAGTTACCCAGATCCATGGCCTTAACTACATTGGCGCCATTATCCGTGGAAACATAACCAATCTCGCATTTTTTTGGGGACAGCCAGTCAAAGAACTTTGTGTTAAACTCATTCAAAATGTTTTCTGCTAGAAACGAGAAAGAGGAAATGGCTAGGAAATTAAGGGACTTAAAGGACTTGGAAGAACAGCTAGTATTAGCCATTTCTAAGCAGGATCCTCTGGAGGATATACTCCTAAACATAGAGTTGAATAAAGTAGATGCATGTGAAAGTATAGTTAGGAGAACTGCAGCTAACTATTTAGCTAAAAGGGAGAAAAGCTATGAGTACAATGAGAGAATTGGACACCTTGCAATCCGAACTAGGCAGAACTTGGCTGCAGGACAAATAAAGGAAATAAAGAACGAGGCAGGTGTGGTAGTAAATAAAGTTGCGGATATACAGGAGGTCTTTAAGAACGATTACACTAAACTATACGAACAGACATTAAACAATACAGAAGAAGAGATCAGGGAACATTTGAAAGATATAAATCATGTAGAGTTACAAAATGAGGAGAAGGGGAAATTAGAGATTAAATTTACATTACAGGAGGTACAGGGAGCGGTGAATAATCTTCCCGCTGGAAAAGCTACAGGCCCAGATCAAATACCAGCAGAGTTTTATAAAATCTTCTGGGATGTATTAGGAAAGGATATGCATGAAACTCTTAGTCAGGCACAGTCAGGGAAATCAACTCCACCTTCATGGGGAGGGGCTGATATCATTGTGATATTAAAGAAAAACAAACCACCCCTAGAACCAGGTTCCTATCGCCCGATAACCCTAATGAACGCAGATGCCAACATTTATTCTAAAACACTTGCACAAAGATTAAGTAAGATTATAGAGCACTTGGTGAGTTCAACACAGCACAGGTTTATCCCAGGGAAGGGGACCACACAGCATACGAGGCAGATGATCACTATCATAGACGCCATGGGAGTTGCAGGGGACCCTGTCGCGGCCGTATTTCTGGATGCCGAGAAGGCCTTCGACAGGGTCTCTTGGAAATACTTATGGGAAGTAATGAAATGGTTTGGGTTGGGGAATGGATATATTAAGGCAATTCAGGCATTGTACACAGAACCGAATGCCAGAATAAGGATCAACAAAGGATATACTGACCCAGTACAAATTAAACGCGGCACAAGGCAGGGTTGTCCTGCATCTCCGCTGTTATTTGCCCTCTACATTGATCCTATATTGCGTAGACTCGAAAATAACTGTAGGATCTCCCCAATTAGGCTACACAATATCAGCTATAAAGTACTTGCTTATGCGGATGACGTGGCTATAATCACCAACAATCCACTTATTGCTCTCCCTGAGATAGAGAGGGAAGCAACAGGCTTTGGAGTAATCTCGGGATATAGAATTAATAGTGAGAAAACACAAATAGTACAAAACTCCTATATGACATATCAAGACAACAGAGTTGTCAAAGTAGCCACATACTTAGGAATAAAAATGTCTGCAGATCTAGACAATTTAGTAGAGATAAATATGAAACCACTAGTAATCAAAGTAAAGGAGAATACAGAAAGGATACACAAGCTTCATTTGACGTTGATGGGCCGCATAAATGTGATAAAAATGACTACCTTTCCAAAATGTTTGTACCTATTTAGAGCAATCCCACTCTTCTTTGATCAATTTTGGTTTAACAAAATAGAAGCAATTTTAAATAAATTCATTTGGGCACAAGGTAAAATCAGGAGAGCATATCGACACCTAACACTACCAAGAGAAAAGGGGGGTTGGGGAGCACCTGATTTTCGTGTTTATTATTGGGCCACAGCTATGCAATATTTTCAGGGACTAATAGGGGGTGGCGGCACAGAGTTAGGAGAGGAAGGCACACACGGATACACTAATGTCTATATTGCATTGTTGGGTGAAGGGGCTGAAAATGGATTTTTAAACACAATTGATTTCAGCTACTTCAAGCATACTAGGTTCAAAACTTTAAAAGCTGCCTATAGTATCTGGAAGGTGCTACAAAAGAAAATGGGATTAGGAAGACACAATAGCTACACACGAATGTATACAAACAGATCTCTCCCTGGTGATATCTTCAGGGATATGGTTATGAGGGACTGGGATAATAAAGGGATTAAGAAGATAGGGAACCTTATGAACCAACAGGGGGAAATCCTACAGTTTCGAGAAATCCAAAGCAAGTTCAAAGTAACTAACAAAAGCTTTTTCAAATATTTACAGATTAGAAGCTATCTGGCAAATAAACAGGGAAGAACGTTGGGCTTTGGGAATTGTCGCATAATGGACTATATAGAGGGCAGCTCTCATTGTACGATTCGGTATTTATACGCAGAACTGTGTACATATAAAACCGATGATAGGGAGAAATATGTCAGGAAGTGGGCGGATAAACTGGGGTTACAGTCAGAAGGTTTTCAGCTATCTCTTGATCTGGGCCGAACGGTGTTATGTTCTGCTACCCTACAGTCACAGCACTATAAGACTATATACTCACTGTATCATACCCCAGCCAGAATTGCACAATGGGGGGGCAACACAGGATTAACATGCCCACGGTGTGACTCCGATGGTGCTGACATTATACATATGTTTTCGCAATGCCCACAATTGTTTTCCCTCAAACAAAAGATTGAGAAATTTTCTGACGTATCGCTGGGACTTAAAATTAAGCTTACAGATGAGCTATTACTGTTGGGGGTCTCGGTAGGAACTCAGGATGCTCCTTTTGAGTTTATATTTATGTTGACCGCAGTCTTTCGAATTTGCATAGCAATATCATGGCTCGACAGGGTCCCACCAACCTTTCAGATGTGGATTGCCCGGTTATTATCAACTTATAATCTAGAAAAAGCAATATATGATAGAAAGGGAAAAAGAGGCAGATCTCTGGGAAAGAAGATTTGGCAGCCAGTGGCAAATTGGAAAAACGGAATGATAAATCAGGAAGGGATGTCTGTGGCTAACAACTAGATAGCTGAGGGCATGGGTTGAAAAGTACGTAAATTGTTTTCCCTATTATTGTTTTAATCGGTTGCGCATCAAAATATAGTTACAATTATCTGCAAATGATGGTATTAGTACTGTAATGACTCCAATTTTGAAATGTATAAGTGTGCTGTAACATTTATTGGTTTCTTACTCTGGAAAATAAAAAAATCTTTAAAAAAAAAAAAATGTTTTCTGCTGTATGACGTTTCTCCAAGCCAAACATGGTTAGTGTTGCATGTTTCCGAGCAGCTTTAAAAACTTGGTCCAGGTCAGCACCTGCGTTTAGCTTTGCTTTAACCCCTGAAAAAGAGACCCAGTGTGCAGTGATGCACATGTAATCAGTGCCTGCGCCACTGGTCCACATGTCTGTTGTCAGATGTATAGTGTGAACAGCACTCTTCTGCAAAGCTGCCCCAATCACCTTCAGCACATCTTCATGTAGTGCTGGAACCGCAACTCGGGCAAAATAGAACCGGCTAGGAACCTTCCATTTAGGGCAGAGCGCTGCCACTAATTCTAGAAAACCAACCCCTTCTACAAAAGAAAAAGGGAGAAGATCCAGCGCTAGCATTTTAGCCAGCTTAGTGTTATACAGACGCACCATTGGGTGGTTGCGTTCATATGGCGCGTCTGAAAACAACATGGTTCTAATGTTGCCCTGGACCATTTTACGGGATGATGATGATGACTTCTTCGACCCAGTTACGCTCGCTGATGAACTTTTTCGCATTGGTGTCTCACTCTGTCCCACACTCTTAGTGTGGCTCACAGGGGGTGTGCTGACAGGGGTACTTGGTGTAAGTGAAGCGTGTGACGCTTCTTCCTCCTCGTCGTCATCAGATGGAACATCAACGTTTTCTCGACTTGCAATTCGGGCTTTCTTGATCTCCTCTAGGTGCGCAAACCATTAGACAGTGTGCTGTCTCTCAAGATGACCTCTCTGGCCTCCAGTCCCATAGTTGGTACCAAGCTTACCACGACTAACTGCAAGCTTACAAATGCTACAAATGGCTCAGTTTTCCTTTTTTGTGCAAATACTAAAGAAGTCCCAAACTGCGGACTTGAAATGTCTGGGGGGGCCAGAGGAGGCGATACTGGTGGTGGTCATGCTGCTAATGCCAATGAAGTGGAGGATGCGTATTGCTGAACTTTACTACGTTATGCACTTTGCCCACCACTAATTGAGGTCGAGGTGGATGGAGGTCCCTTCTGGCGAGGAAGAAATATGGAAGCGGTAGGTGGTGGTGTACTAGTTAACTTCAATGATTGTGGTGTTCCCATTGCCTCCTCGTCGACTTCATCATCACGCTCAGCAGCTTGTCGGGCTAGGGTCAAAATGTCTGTTTGCTGCAAGCCCGCTGGGGCTTCAGTGACGTTAGTGATGACTGCGTCGTCGTCGTGAGAGTCTTCAGCAGCAGGAGTATACGCCACTTCTTGTTGAGCGTCATCACACTCCATAACTATGAGAGTTTCGACGACCTTCCTTTTACGCTTAGCTACCTTTGTCAGATCATGGTGTGCCTCAGCCTCACTCTCAGACGGCAGTGGTGCTGGTTCCCAAGTAAGATCCATATCATCAGAAGGAGGTGGGCTTGAAGAAGATGTAGACACCACCACCCTTGATCTTTTCCTTGCTCGGGATGTAGAAGACAATGAATGATCATCAGGAGGAGTGGCTTCCTCGAATGATACTTCGGCTTGATTGTCGATTTCCAGATGTGCCCCTACTTCGGGAGGAACAACTATTGTGGGCACTTGTGCCGCACCATGCACCTCTGCTTGCTCCTCTCCTTGCGCCGCCTCTCCTTCCACATGTACTTGGGATTGTACTTGCACATGTGGTTGTTGTTGCGGCTGTGGTTGTTCAACACTCGTCAGATGAGTTACAACAACCTGTGTTGATTGAGGGACATTGCTGCTACTTTCTTGCGATGAACCAACATCACTGGTCGATGGTGATTGAACAAGTAGACTGGCTGCCTCTGCAGCACTCAAGGGCTTGGACTTAAGTTGGCCTGGGGGTGGTGGCACTGAGCCCAATGGAGCGGGGGTGCTGCTCCCAGCTTGGTCCCCAGCAGATCCCGCTGCTGCTGCAGGCGTATTTATTTTTTTATTCCCAAAAAATGTGGCGGGCGGCACACCAGCTTGCTTGGTAACTTGCTTCTTCAGCTGCTTTCTGGCATCTTTCTTGCTAGAGGAGCTACGGGGAACTTTTTTTGGGGCCATCTTCTTCAGATGTCACTCAGAACAGCAGGCCGCAATTGCACAAGTTGCAGAGTTGTCTGTGGCCACACGTGACGTTGTGCTGCACACACCGCAGCAGGACTTCTTCCTGGCACTGGTGGTTCTCTTGTGCACCTAAAAGCAATGGAAGACAGAGGAACATCAGTTATACAACCCAAAAAATCGACAAAAACCACAAAATTCAGCACAATCCCAGCCCACCCATGCCCTCAATGATGTTTAAATTCAAGAAGACACCCCACAGAAAGACTAGGCCCATGCACCACTCACTACCCCTGGGCATAATGGATGAAAGTTATGCAAAATGGGTGCACCCCAAGCACATGTTGCCTGTACCAGCACTCAAGATGGCCACCACCACACACATGGCCAGTCCACATCAACAGTACACCCCAAAAAAAACGAAAAACACACAAAAATCACCACAATCCAATGCCATCCAGGATGTTTACATTAAAGAGAGTGAGACCCCACAGGCAGACTCAGTCCCTGCACCACCTACTACCCCTGGGCAAAAGGCCCCACCAGCAGCCCCCAAAAATCGACAAACACCACAAAAGTCAGCACAATCCCAGCCCACCCATGGCCTCAATGATGTTTAAATTCAAGAAGACACTCCACAGAAAGACTAGACCCATGCACCACTCACTACCCGATGGCATAATGGATGAAAGCTAGGCAAAATGGGTGCACCCCAAGCACATGTTGCCTGTACCAGCACTCAAGATGGCTACCACCACCCACATGGCCAGTCCACATCAACAGTACACCCCCAAAAAAACGAAAAACACACAAAAATCACCACAATCCAATGCCATCCAGGATGTTTACATTAAAGAGAGTGAGACCCCACAGGCAGACTCAGTCCCTGCACCACCCACTACCCCTGGGCAAAAGGCCCCACCAGCAGCCCCAAAAAATCGACAAAAACCACAAAATTCAGCACAATCCCAGCCCACCCATGGCCTCAATGATGTTTAAATTCAAGAAGACACCCCACAGAAAGACTAGATCCATGCACCACTCACTACCCCTGGGCATAATGGATGAAAGCTAGGCAAAATGGGTGCAACCCAAGCACATGTTGCCTGTACCAGCACTCAAGATGGCCAACACCACCCACATGGCCAGTCCACATCAACAGTACACCCGAAAAAAAACGAAAAACACACAAAAATCACCACAATCCAATGCCATCCAGGATGTTTACATTAAAGAGAGTGAGAGCCCACAGGCAGACTCGGTCCATGCACCACTCACTACCCCTGGGCAAAAGGCCCCACCAGCAGCCCCAAAAAATCAACAAAAACCCCCAAATTCAGCACAATCCCAGCCCACCCATGGCCTCAATGATGTTTAAATTCAAGAAGACACCCCACAGAAAGACTAGGCCCATGCACCACTCACTACCCCTGGGCATAATGGATGAAAGCTAGGCAAAATGGGTGCAGGCCTCAGACACTGCCTGTCTTCAAAATGGCCCCTTGCACCCCAAGCACATGTGGAGGGCCTGCCTGTACAAAAAGGCCACCACCACCCACATGGCCAGTCCACATCAACAGAACACCCCAAAAAAAACTAAAAACACACAAAAATCACCACAATCCAATGCCATCCAGGATGTTTACATTAAAGAGACCCCACAGGCAGACTCAGTCCATGCACCACTCACTACCCCTGGGCAAAAGGTCACAACAGCAGCCCCAAAAAAATCGACAAAAAACACAAAATTCAGCACAATCCCAGCCCATCCATGGCCTCAATGATGTTTAAATTCAACAAAATAGTTGTATCATGCACCCATAACTAACCCTGGTCCTACTGGATACTGTGGCTACCCACAATATATTTTATTTAATATTCTGAAAAAGTTCCAAAATTGTAGTTGCAGCAACTGTAATGCCCCAAACAAACTTACTTGTGAAAGTTGATTTCTAATCCAAAAGTGATCCAAAGAAAGTCAAAAAGGCCTTAAATCCAAATATCCAGCAGCATCCACAAAGAGTAATCCTTCCAGGTCAAGGTCCAAATGAAAGTGACCAGCACATGAAGAAAGCACTGGGAGGAGCCTGCTGTACAGGAACAGGAAGTTGGAGACTGTGGGGCACTACCTTCCAAAATTGACTCCTTGCTAAAAAAAGTGCAGGCAAATGTCAACCTGAGGAGTAATTCTGATAAAAATCATCATTTTCTGAAGCTTTATGCTGTTTGCTGGTGGATTTTTTGTGCGAAATTGCAAAATCTGTAGTTTGCGAGTGCGAGATTGTTGCTGCCCGCCGCACCTACGTGTTCGCAATTGCGAACTCTCGCGATGCGTGCTGCTGTGCAAGGTGGCAAGGCGCGATGATGTAATCGCATCGACAAACTCCCGCGGGATCCCGCAGCAAGATCCAAAATGGCGCAGCACTAGCAAAATATCGAGAAAAACAACTTGGCAAACGCTGAATGACGGTAATTTACGGATTTTCGGCAAATTCGCTAGAGTTCGCGGATTGCAAATTTGCCGAAAATCCGCAAATTCCGCGAGCGGAATGGATTTTACGCCCATGCTTAATAAGGTCCACTCTGATCTACTGGAACTGAAACAACTCCCTCTCTTTGTCTATGGCTGTCCTAGCAATCATTACCGTCCATATTCTCACCTTCGACATAGTAGTCGTCAGCATAGTACTGAGTCGTCCTACCAGACGCACCATTTTGCTGATCAAAACAATTCATTGAATTTTGTGGAGGAAAGGAACGCGCATTCTGGGGGAACACACCACGTCCCCTACCTCTAGAAGCTTGTTGAACACCTCGACCTCTCACACCAGAAACACCATTCGCGCGCTGTAACAGAACCGGGCAACTATTTTTAAAATGGCCCTCTTCTTTACAATATGCACACTGATTAGGGCCTATAGGAAAACGCGGTTGAGGAGGCTCAAACATTTGCGAGTTTCTCTGAAACTGCTGAGGCTGCTGATAATCACGTTGGCTACTACGAGGCGGATACGCTTGCTGCAAAAGAACCTTTGTCTTTAATTCTTTAGTCTTCTTGTCTGCTCTATCCTTCTCATCCTTATCCCTATTTTCGTAGTACTGTGCAGTAGCCAATATATGTGCTGATGAGGAAACAGCCCAAGAACTCTCTGAATCCTTCAATTTAGTACACAACTCGGGAAGCAAGTTATGCACAAACTTATCAACAAACAACCGTTGACCACCTTCCGTACTCATGTCTTGACCACTATGGTCAATAAACTTTTCTTCAAACCTAGTGAAGAAATCAGACACACTTTCATCTTTCTTCTGCTTAAACGCAGACAATTTGTCCCACTTTACTCGCATAGCAGGCATTAAAGTCTTCATATAAGTAACGATCCTACCAGGAAGTTCTGCAACTAGAGGCTCAGGTTTAGCACCACCAACTTGTCGACCATCCGCAGCACCAATATTAACCCAGGTATCACCTAACTCTTGCGCATGATCTGTGTGACAAATCAATCCCCATAAAGGCTGTGGAACCACATTTCCAAAAAACATGTCTATATCAGCTAGATTCATAATACATGAGTCTGCAGTCTGTGATAATTCCTTATAATACCCTGCAGGATTTTTACGGGGGTCAGGCAAAGTCTGCTTAAGAGCCAAAACTTCAGCTCGCTTCCTCGGAACATGTACCCAAACACGTTGAAAATGGGCTGGTGCAGCTACAATTCCAGCATTAACATTAGCCTGAACGACCTCTTTCCACACCGGAGGAACCTCTCTCATTGGATATTTTCGTACTTTCCTCCTAACAGAAGGATCAGGCTCAAACAACGGCTGAGAAGGAGACTCGCTCCTAAACGACGACAATGTCGCAACTGCTCTCTCGACCTCGAGACCCACTATAGTTCCCTTCGCGAACTCGGACTGTACACGGAACAACTCAGACGGAGTCTGTCCCAAATCACCATCTTCCCATTCTTCACGAAGGAAAGTACATATTTCATTAAAAACATACCTCTGCTTCGGTGCTTCCCATTGACGGAAGACATCCATAACAGACACTAAATCATATCTCAAAGTATAAGTAACCCATTTACGTGCTAAATGATCCAGCACTGTCCGCTCTTCGGGACCAGGCAATTGGCTACGTAATTGTTTACGCTCTGAAACAGGGGTCATACCTAGTGACCCAAAGAGAGGGGAAAGGAGACCAGTAACGGTATCAGTCATCCTCTGTCGAACAGAAGGAGAAGTTGACAGAAGGACAGGAGACAAGGCAGACTGGGAGGAAACCAATATAGGAGCAGTAGCAGAAGAAGTAGCAAGAACAGGAGACAAAGTTGTAAGAATTGGACACGGAGCAGGTAGCAATGTCGGCGGCCCTTGAGAAGACTGTGTCAGAGGAATAGGAGCCAACTGAAGAGGAGCTGGCGGTTGTGCAATAACAGGAGGCAAAGCAACCGGAGGTTGCGCAACTAAAGGTTGCGGAGGTGCTGTAGCACTCTGCACATAAGGGGGTGGCGACCTCAACAAATAGGACATGAAAGGATCCTTCTCAAGTTCCTTCGTCGTATCTTGCTGATGAGGTGGCAAAGCTGGATAACACTTATCAAGCGCCATTTTACGTTGTCTGTGCAACTGCTCACTCGCTTGTTCTTCTTCATTATCTTTAAACTGTGTAGCAGCCTGCATTATCGAAATACCCTTCTCTCTTTTGTTTCTCTTCGCTAATTTAATTTCTTTCTGTTTGGCTTCCTTTCGCCAGAGGCGGAAAGAGTCAAACATCGCCGGCCGGGCTTACTTCTTGAAGAGTTTAACTTCTAAATTATCTAAGATCTCCGTGTCATAACTACCATATTGGGGCCACTTTAGGACATCGTCCTTTCTAGTGTAGCGAATCCACACTTCATTATACGTGTTGGGGCCCACGCCATGTTTCAAATAGAGCTCATAGGTTGGAGTTCCAATCGGAGGAACCGGACACAAATCCTCCAATCGGGAATCCCTATTACAACCACAACAAAATAACTTTCCAAGTCTGCTAAGACCAGGCATCTTCGCTCACTAGTCTAGCTTCAAACTTCAAGGGAATATCAAACACGATAGTCTCATGAATACACGAGTCCCTCGGCTTTGGAGCTTGCAAGCCCCAAATCAAAGATCCCAAGGGATACCCAAAAACTAAGGACTGGGAGACGCTCCACTCATACTTAACTGAGGTATCGATGACGTCGCCAGAAGACCCGTCTATCGTCTCGCTTTACAAATCATCAAAGGGCTCCAAGACAGGGCGACAGTCAGGGCAGCAGTCCTTTGTAGCCGTCGGAAAGCGGGGAACCTCGCAGCAAAGACTTTCGGACCACAACGACATACAGGGGTCGATCAAGTGGCAGGCCTTCCTCCAGAATTTTCACACGAAGCTCCTCACGATCCTCAGGCTTGGACCGGTACCGCTGAAGTCGCCCTACGTTGGGCGCCAATTGAAGAACCGGGTTTTAGAACCCAGCGGCGCCAGGGGAAACGCCCAAAGTCTCCGGGTCCACCTGTCTTAGAATACAGAGACACGGGGTACTTCTTGGTGATGTCAAAGATCAAATTTATTGGCTGCATCCAGTAACAGAGATCCTAGAAGTACAACACGGTGTATGTTCTCAGGAGACTGCTCAACTTTACAAAGCAAGCCATCCCTTTTTATACAAAAAATTGTGCTTCTGGCAAACATTCCTTATTTACAGTTTGACCACTCACAGGTTTCCACGACAAATGCAGGAGCATGATGACAAGCCCATTTTTCAGTTTGTCCAGTCCATAATCAATCATTGGTTAAACTTAACATTTTTCATCAGACAGGTCGATCGGACCCATAATAAAAACGGGCACCTCCCCATCGTAAATAGGCCATAAAGAAGGAACAGAAACAGATGAGAAGCAAAATAGAAAGGTGTGTGCGTGTACCATAAAATCAGCAATGTCCTGCTCTGTGATCTCTATCTTGATCAGCTAAAGGGCAAGAACTGGTTTGGCAAGGTCAGCTTCAGGCAGCAGGGTCAGTTCACTTCAGGTCAAACAGAAGTCAGCACAAACTCAAGCTAAGGTGCACGTGTCCCAGAGACTTGTTCAGCCACAGTCATAGGCCTACGTGAGGACAACCACAAAATAGCTGCCATTCACAAAATGGAACCCAAGGGTTTCAGAACGAAATCGTCAAATACACAGTGAATCCATCAATGTAACATGACGGAAACACTCATGCTTGCTGAGCTCACTGTTTACGGTTCGCTGTTACCAAATTCGTAACAGAACCCAGGGTCAGAATTCACGGAACCTCACACTTTTGGGCTATCTGTGGATATTATATCATCTGGCGATGAAACGTGGCTGCACACATGTATGAAGTCTTACATTTCTTTCTGATAGCACTCTGCAGACACTGTGATCTGTCTTTTTTACAGCTTCTTTGTATATCTGAAAGTCAGCATCTATGAGTGCCAGTTGCTTAAAGATTTTGACATCCATAGATTGAGACCCCGGGCTCTAAGCCTGCTGCTCTACCGATGCTGGGAATGCAGAAACCCTTGCAGTGATGGCCGGGCTATGATGAGCTGTATTCGTTGGTTTGTCCAGCACCACTGGACTTGATACCTCAGGCCAATGGTGACCAGTTAATGTTTGTCCTTGTCATGATCAGTAGCTTTTTTCAGTCTTATGTTTTCTAATACTTTCTGTCCCCCCCTTTTCCCTAATTGATGTTGTTTCTGACATCTTGATGAGTAGACCTGTGCCAGGCCCAGTTTGGGATGCCACAGGGCAATCAGGGGCCAATGAACCACAACCGTTATGGTTGGATCATTTGCCTCTGGTGTCCAGGCGGCCATCATACTATTGCTATGAATATTGGGCCTTTCTGCACGTGACTGTCAGGGTTGAGAGGAAGACTAGACATATGCTACTCCGGGCTCTAATGTGCGGGGAACACATTCAACAATAAAACAATTAAAAAAACAGACAGAATAACTCACTTCGCAGCTCAATGCTTGCCTTAACAAAAACAGAAATACTTTCATACCACAGCAAAACTAAATACTACAGGCTATATTATGGATTCAGCTACCAGGGTCCACAATCAGATCTATGGAGTTCTAGCCAAGTGTAAAAATCCTCAATCCGATTTATACGATCTATGGTGACCTAGTACAACACCTATGGTACCCACAATATCTACAGTGTTTACCAGAGGTAAAAGCTTGTTAGCAGAATTCGACACAGGAATGAGATCACAATTAGGCTGCTCATTCATCTAGCACCATGAGTAATGCATAGGTCAGTTCATTCAGATCTTGAGCTAAAGAGAAGCAGGCAATTTTTCGCCTAATGTGCCAGTTTATCTTTATCAGTTCCAGATACAGTCTCTTAGTCTTTGAGTTCAGGCCTGATCTTGGGATCATGGGAACCATGCTGTTTGTTATCAGGTGAGAGATCTGACGTGAGGCTGCTGACCACCATCTCTCTGCTGATAACAAACAGCATGGTAGGCCTTGGCAGATGTCGCCCATCTTTGACAGTTGCAGCATCCAGGTAAGGTCTTGAATGTTGGTGATCCTGCAGGCCACACAGTACAGGAAGGTAGTGGCAGAACAAGTCACTCTGGTCAAGCTACTGGTTTGCTGAATGATACGTTGTTATTTTGGGTTATCGTGTTTCATGCAGTTTGCCACAAAAACCACACATGGAGGATCGGTGACCCCTTACCAGTAGGATTGATGCCAGTTATATTCCCATTACCAGTTGGCTCTTCTGCAGTCCTCCATATGCTGGGGGTATGGCTGGGCTATTCATCCTGGACAGTATCTAGACCTAAGGGAGGCCCACAGATTCTGCAACATGTCGTGCAGCTGATGTCCCCAAACCTGTGGAAGACTACTTGTTGTACAGACACCAAACTTTGATCACAGCAGCTCTTCAAGTACTCAGTGGGGCAGACCCTTTTTTGGTCAAAAAGTACTTGCAACTAGAACAAAGTATGATGGTTTGGGTACTCCCATTTTACTCCTTTTTCAGACAAGAGATATTGATCCTCTGTCAAATCAAATCAAAATAGTCTTTATTCGATATTTTTCAATCATAAAAGACATTTACAAATTCATCCCCCACCCCATAGTTAATAAGAACCACAATTAATTAATCGTTACAACTATATCTAAAAAGAGCTTACTAGCTCATTCATATTTACAAAAGATTAAATATATCACATTTAAAAAAATTAAAACTGTATTAAAATGAATAATTCATTCAATCAATGCTAAGTACATCTATTTCTCAATACAATTTACAAAATCGGATAGCAGCATATGACAACTGGCCCTGGGGTTAATCCAAACTCATTTTACGGGCACAAATTATCCACATCCAGTGTAAAAATTTAGACATGGCTATAACAACTGGCTGAGAAGTATCAGTTCTTAAAATCCTAATGGCCTCGCTAGCAGTTTTGAGGCCTAACTGAACACAAATCGGTTTAAGCCACGATTTTCTTGGTACATTATATTCAGGGCAGGCAAAGAATACATGCCCTATGTTTTCCCTTTGATCTGGGCAAAAGGGGCACACCGAACTTTGCTTCCCACGCCATTTTGCAGTTAAAATGTTTAGTGGTAGTGTCCCCACCCTCATTTGATGATACTTCTTCCGGTCCCCTGGAATAGTTATCCAGTCCCAGTAGGGTTCAAGGGCCGGTACGTGCTTGAGCTCTAAGAAGTCGGTAGTAAAGGATGGTTCAATATGATATACAAAAGTCTTAGCCTCAACCATGTTCCAATACAGATCACAAAGTATTTTCTTGGGTGGGAAGACATTCCTCACTTTTCTTGGGTGGGAAGACACACATGGAGGATCGGTGACCCCTTACCAGTAGGATTGATGCCAGTTATATTTCCATTACCAGTTGGCTCTTCTGCAGTCCTCCATATGCTGGGGGTATGGCTGGGCTATTCATCCTGGACAGTATTTAGGCCTAAGGGAGGCCCACAGATTCTGCAACATGTCGTGCAGCTGATGTCCCCAAACCTGTGGAAGACTACTTGTTGTACAGACACCAAACTTTGATCACAGCAGCTCTTCAAGTACTCAGTGGGGCAGACCCTTTTTTGGTCAAAAAGTACTTGCAACTAGAACAAAGTATGATGGTTTGGGTACTCCCATTTTACTCCTTTTTCAGCCAAGAGATATTGATCCTCTGTCTACAGTCCAGGATCCAGCTTTAGATTGTTCCTTTTTTCAAATTGCATTTTTGGCTGCAGTGCAGACTTCGCCATTGTGCAACATGCTGTGATATGTTTCCTATGGGAACTGTATCGATATTCCTATTTCTGACCCTTGTCCGGTTAATAATTCACTAATGGCCACACAACGGCACAGAAACCCGTTTTCTGATTAGGTCATAGCGCATGCTACCACGTTAGGCAAGCACTATTCCTCCAGCCCCCATAGAAAGCATACCGAGTTCTCAAAACAAATCAAACCTCCAGCAACCTGGGAAATCCCCCGCAGCTATTGTTTTGATTTAACCAAGAACTCCAGTAAAGAATGTACGAACGACCAGTTCTTATGACATCCTTATTGACGTATTTATGTCCATCCTTACGTCAATCTCGGCACCTTTCAGGTATAAATATTACCGACATTGCCCTAAGCAAACACACGGTGGTGGTGACGAGATTGGAGCAGCGATACTTGCCGAGGAGCCCAGCTGATGCAGGAAGCCCACGGACGCTGCCCCTCCCTTTTGACGCGCTGAGAGAGAGACGCTGCCTTTTCTCTTGCCGAGAAATCCAGCTCCGGCGTTCCTAGCCGCCCTTGCGGGCAACTGGGATATCGAGTCCTGAGAGAGAGATACCAGCCCTCCAGCCTTCTAAATCCCAGGTACTGAACTGAATAACCCCTCACAGAGAATTCTTGAATCAGATCCTTGGCAAAGCTAACTTAACTAAAACTGCTACTTATCTACTCCCGCCCACGTATTAGGCTTAGGTCAGGTACACCGGGGTAGGCGTAGGTAGAAGCACCAGTTGAGTATGATTAGTCAATGTATATATGTATATAACTTTTATCCATTTTAAGTATTATATGGCTAAGAAACCATATCAATGCTTTTGCAGTATTATTTTATAATTCTGTTTCTACTGTATGCACTTTACTTAACTATAAGTATTGCAATGATAGCGATTCATTTCTCCTGTACGAGAAAAGAGACTGATCAATAAATAACACCTTTTTGTTGAACACGCCCGTCTCCTCCTTTTCTCTACAATCTGGTGAAACTAAGAATGCACGTACTGACTGAGTAAAATAAGTTGTCTTTTGTTTTCACACGACTCTAGAGATATACTCTTGATTAGGGGAGAGCAAAGTTGTCATGTTCTATGGTTGTCAGAAACTAAATCCCTTCTTGTCTATCCAGGGAGGTTAAACTCCTCCTTGCCTATTCGAGAAAGTTTCTAGTGAACTCTGAGCTAGCTGGCACACACATAACTTTAAGTCTAATATCGTCAGTAGAAGACCTAGTTAACCACAGTCCTACGTCTATACTATTGAAGATATTATTCCAATGCGCAGAGCCTATTGGGAAAATAGGAACTACACTACATGGCGCCCAATGGTTTGGATAGGCGATAAATCTAACGTAAGACATTAGAGTAACTCAGTCGTGCTTTTTCACACAGACCCCTTTTTCCCATAATACTCCAAAGACGTCTGGAGTGGGTGAAAGGTTAAATCCGCCAAACTTCGTAGGAGGAGACTCCTATGTATGGTTCTTGGTTAATTCAACGTTGAAGGATATACTGTTCCAAAAATATTGTGCATCTAAATCTTTGTTTCCATAGAAACCTGATCTGCAAATAAACAAAATAACCTTCCTGACAATAAAATGTCAGAAACTGAAGAAGAAAGGGAGACAGCTAGAATAGCAGCTCAACTCCTAGCGAATGACAGAAGTCTCCTACAGCAAGACCCGGAGCCAATACTCATCCCGGTCAACATAAGAAAAACTATAACCTTAAAACTTATAGAAAATGGACTAACACCGAGAGGTGGTACGGTCATATTCGTAATTGAGGCACACGAATATCGGCAGACAGAGGTATTCTACTCATGGATAAACTTCCCAGCAGCAAACGCTGTAACAAAAGAGTTCCACTATTATAAAATAGAGGAACCACCGGATATCTACACTCCTTTCGAGGAAGTGGAGATACCACTCAAATACCAAGAGCACCTGCTCTGGTTTATTGGCGCCCTAAAACATAATAATCACATCACCAGGCTCGGTCCACTAGGTAGACCAGGAGCAACGTGGCCGGTCCTAGCCGGATACACACCACATCCAGACATTGAAGAAATGTCTGCACCAGATCTTTTAGCACAGCTAAAACAACTAATTAAAATACACAGACAATTAGTCCAATATATAATGCAGACTTCAACAGTCCAACCAGCTATTAAAATTCCACAGCTGACCCCTCATCAGGGGAACACAAATAAAATTACACCACAGAACATACAGTCCTGTCTAGGTAAAGTACCCGCAAAACGGGAACAAATTCCATTCTGGTTAGCACAAAAAATCACTCAAATAGAGGCGGTATTTCTGGATACCACCGCTCTTGAGAAACACAGGATTCTGACTATCTGTCTTCCAATGGGAATCGCATCACATGTGGAGGACTGTGACACTTGGGGTACAGTATTTGCTTCCGTTTACACAAAACCACATGGTGTTCCATCCATGTCAGTAATACCAGATGTGCTAAAACAAATTCAAGATGAATACGGTCCAGAACCTGCTTTAACTCTTGGTATGAAATTACTAAAAGACTTCAAGCAGGTCTCGGCAATATTACTAGCCAATATAAAGGGAGAAGCAGCAAATGTGGCAATCCGCCAGAGGTTGAAAGAGACAGATATAGCAGACCAACCATTTGAAATTGCCAGAATCATAGAAAAATCCTATGAAGAACTAGGAAGAGATAGTTTGGGTGGAATACCTGTGAAACCCCAACTAATTGAAAATCCTGAAAAGGTATTTATTAAAAATAATCTAAACACTCAAAAAAAGAGCTGGGATGGAAATAAACAATCCACCCCTAAAGAAAAAAGATTCCAAACCAGAGGAAGGTCTCCTCGGCGGAGAGAAAGATCTCCTGACCAAGGACGCAAGTCTCCCCAAAGGGAGCCCTCTGTGAAAAAATACAACCTTAGAAATAGGGATAATATAAAGAAACCTGACAGATATCAAGATATTGATACACGTCCCTCTCAATCTTTTCAGACTTCCTCGCAGAAATCGGAAAGAAGAGGACGATCAGAACACAGAGAAGAGCACGTCAAGTCCAAAGACAAGGAACCTGCTCATCAAAATAAAAAATTACAATTTCCAAAGAAGAAGGTAGCCAGTATTAAAGTAATCAACCATGCCGAGAATACTGAGGACACAGCTGAAAAACAGAGAATGAGCTCAGACAATGCTAGACAGCGCAGCAGAAGTGAGCATAGCTCGCAAGATCCTGATGAATCATCTGGAGACAGTGGACACGAATGAATACATTCAGGTGGAAACTGCAGATACTAGAGTTAGCAAACCTCATAAAATATATGAAATAACATTGCGTATAGAGGGGGATAAGACTAGGAAAATAAGGGGTCTATTTTGGGATAATCTCTCTAAAGGCTATGACATCCTTCTAGCTGAAAAAGACTGGCCACCAGAGTTTGTCAGGGAGTGCCCTCATGGCGAAGAAATAATTATGCCTGCTTTCTCTAATCATATTCCAATACATAAAAAGTATACACTTGCAAGAAAGTGGGCAGTAGCCCAAGCTCCTGCATTATATAAAAATCATGTGGGATGGGATGAGGACTCTCCTCCTCACAAAATCCAGTTAAAATCACAACCTACTGCACAGAGGCAGTACCCAATTAAGCAAGAAGCTAAAAAACAGGTAAAAGAGATCTTAGATCAACTTGAATACCAGGGGGTGATTGAAACTTGCACCTCACAAATGAACAATCCTTAGTTTCCTGTCTCCAAACCAGATGATTCATATCGTCTTGTTTTGGACTACAGACACTTGAACTCATGTTGCAAAACTTTTGCAGTGCAAAACTCACACAGTGCAGCACTAATGAATAACATAGTGCACAAAAAATACAAAACAACATTAGACATCTCCAACGGATTCTTTTGTCAAAATATAGCACCAGAAAGCAGATATTTGACCGCGTTCTCAATAAATGGCTCGCAAAAAAATTTGTGTCGTTTACCACAGGGGTTCAAGAATAGCCCAGGATTATTCTCAGAAAGAGTAACAGAGTTACTACAAACATATGATGACGAGGCATTATCTTATGTCGATGACATCTATCTAACAGATGATGACTTGGATACTTACTTGAAAAGAGTGAACACCATAATACTTGGGTTCGCAGCAGAGGGCTACAAATCCAACTTTAAAAAATCAAGAATTGCCCATCTAACTGTCCTATTTTTAGGATATGAATTATCAAGTGAAGGCAAAAGCCTGGCTGACAATTTCCTAGAGAAATGTGCTGTAATCCAAGCACCTAGAACACTAAAGAACTTGCAATCAATTCTAGATTTTCAGAATTTTGGAAGAACTTATATTATAAATTACGCGGAAAGGGTTAAACCTCTCTATGACTTAATAAAACCAGATTTTAAAAGAATCAACTGGACTCAGAAACACACAGACATTTTGAGATCTTTACAAACAGACATGTTAGTTAAAACAAAACTGCAAACACGCGACAACACATGCAACCTTGTGATTCGAGTCATCCCAGGAAGATGCGGATTCACATACCTGACCTCTAATGAGGGAGAAAAGGTACCAATAGCATACAAATCACACTTGTACACAGAAGCTGAAAAGAGGTTCAGCATTAAAGAAAACATTGTTCATACGGTTCAAACGGCTGTAGCAAGAGAAAAAGACCAAGCTGACGGTAGACGTATTACAGTCAGAACAGCAGAATCAGCTTTTGAGGCATTAACAACCCCATGTAATTTACCGACAACAGCATTGAATCCAGAATGGGTACAATGGGTAAATTCTATTGCTACAGACAAAATAAAATACTATTTTGATCCGGAATTGAATGAATTAAAATATCTAGAATATGAAAGAGAATATCCTCTGCCAATCGACATTCTGCCTTTACGACAGTACGCCTGTGTAATCTATACAGACGGACATGCTCAACCCTCAGTTTGGGGAGAGCAAGCATACAACGCCACATGCGAGATTGTAAAAGACGTATGGCGCAGAGGTAAACTGAGACCTCTATTTACAAAAACACACTCAGTAGAAAATAACTCAGAACAACAAACTGAAATAATAGCGTTAAAAATGGCACTAGATAATGCCGATCGCGAATTCCCGACACTTATTGTGTGCGATTCGTATTACTGCGTCAAATCATACAATAACGATTTACAGAAATGGATTCAAAACGGTTACAAAGATGACACAGGTGCAACAATAAAGCAAAAATCGCTTTGGGAACAAGTAGTTCTTTTACAGAAAGAACTACCAAAAACTCACGTGATATATTCACAACGTGATGGCGTTCACGTTGCAGGGAATTCATTGGCTGAGACAGCCACAGTGGTAGCAACTAAATCGGCTTCCGTAGCTACAAAAAAGCGTTCAGTAAAATACATTGACGGTGAAACAGTGCTGGCGGTGAAAACGTCATCAAAAGGCGACTGCTCAGCGTTACCGATCAACTATCCACTCAATTATACATACATAATCGATGCAAACTCCGTTCCTTTTGCACGAATCCCTGGAGTGGGGGATAGAGTGATTCCAAACATGAACAGGAGAGTCTTGTTAATAGTAGACGCACATATTGACGAGGGTCTTAGACATCGCACAATTAAGGATTCTCTAGCAGAATTACAATCAACATACTGGTGGCCAGGAATGAGTCTGGACCAATACCTACTCGCGAGAAACTGTTCAAACTGCAACAGAGATCTCAGTGGTGAACGAAAGGGTGTATTCCCACGGCTTTTTGCTCAATAAGGAATAGGCTAACAACATAGAACTCACCCAGTATGAATAATGCGTCTTATTAACATGTAGAGACTACTTTCACTTGTAGTGTAGACCCCAACTTTCGGCTGACGTCTGAACTGTTATAAAAGATTTGCGAGTCTTTATCGGTACATACGCAATTGGCATGCTGCATTCTGACCAGGGTCCTGCTTTTAGCTCTCGGGCTTATAAGGAGGCCATGACCAGCATGGGCATTGCATTGTGGTACTCTTGTCCCTTTCATCCTGAGGGAAACGGAATCGTGGAAAGAAAAAACCGTGACATAAAGCAATCTATAACAGCAAAGGTATTAGGTTCGGGAGCTGGGTGGGTCAAACATCTAATAAGTGTCCAACGTAGTCTAAACAATCTGCCAAGAAATTCTCTGAGAGGTCTCAGTCCGTACGAACTATTGTTTGGGACTAGAATGTTAGTCCAGGACTTAGATAGTCAGACTTCAGTGGTTAAAGAAAAATGCTTTGATATCAAAGATCGCTTGGCTATTTTACAGGACTTAAATGAAACAAGAAGAGATCTGAGCAACATAAAGTTGAAACAACAGCCAACAACCACTGAAGAGAAACCACCTGTCCCAGCAAGGCCTGTCTGGATTCCAAAAATCGGGGATCTGGTCAGAGAGAAGATCGCGGTAAAGAAGGAATTTGGGCCTTCTTACAGAAAAGCAGTTCCTGTCTTGTCTGTCAACGGGACAAGATCAGTAGTACTACCGCCCCTTGCTGGTAAAAAGGAGAACCGAGTTGCATCCATCGACCTGGTTAAACCACAATCATGTGGCCGATAACAAGTAGTAGGCCAAGTGGACTCCCAAGAAGTAGCAGAACACCAAAGTTTGCTACAACCACAGAGGTTCAAACTGAAAGACTAATCACATTTGATAAACCTACAGTGAAGGACTATGCAACAAAGCAATGGAACTTAAACCTCTTGAAACCCAAATCAAAGCTTTACATCAAGAAACTGCATTCTACAGTGATGTAACCACAGACTATGCTAATGAAACAAAACAAATTCCAAAAGCAAAAATTAATCCAGAAACAATTGACACTATTGACAGAACAGCATCCGGTTACTTCATCAACTTCGATGATTTTTCTGAGGATCTGAGTGAACCTGACGATCAGCAAACGAAAAAAACTTTTAAAGACAAAGCAAAGGAACTTCTTCATCAACTAAAAGAAACCTATCTGATTTCTCCATAGATTGAAATTTGGGTGGCATTTGGTGCATTTATCCTCATACTTTGGCTCATCATGGTACTATGCTTGGGACATTTCATTGAGGGAAAATATGCTAAAATGGGCACAGCAAGCCAGAATATCAACTTGGTCCTTAAACCACACACATCTTCACACGTCGAGAAAAGAGAACTTTCGTCGGTAAACTTCACAGCCAATCCTATACCCGGCGGGGTAGTCTGGGACAAAACTGAATATGAAATATATGGTCCGGTTGAACTCCTGAAGTATCCACACCAATTTAAGATTTCATTGAGTGACTTTGTAAAACCAAGCACATTTGCTGATGATTGGGACTTTGAAAGTATTAATAATATGATGTCTGATCTAGTGATGTCAGCTAAATTTACAGAACATGATTATTTACAAGGTTCATCTAATTACGATCAAATGTTTTGCTATAACCATTATGGTAACCATTATCTGCATAAATCTACTCAGCCTAGAAATGTTTTAAATTTTAACCAATGGAAACATTGTGCAACTCCACCAAAAGGCAGTTCAAAAACATTTTATGATAAATATTCATACTTTTCAGGGTTTAACACAAGTGATGCAGAAACATTCTATTTCAAATTGTTAAATAAGACAGGAGTGAAAACCATGCTTACAAACACAAAATTGATATATTCAGACTAATTTTTTGATAAAATGAATACATTTGGTTTTGATTTCTGGAACAATAACATTGAAGCAAAAACGATCTGGGGCACAAAAGATTGGCAAGTGCAAGGTATAGAATCATTATTTAGAGCCTGCATGATTCCAGAACAAATTATATTTTTGAATGACACAATTCAGCAGACCACCTGTCTTGGTCTAGCGAAAATCAAAGACTTAAACAAACCGTCTATTCCAAAGCCAACAATGGATAGTAATAGCACCTCTGATGTTGAGATAGACGTAACCAATATTTTAAACCAAAACAGAACACATCCTGAATGGAAACAATGGTTGATCAGGCCCACAGACACAAATAACTGTCAAGACAGATTCCTGAACAAAAAACAGGGGTTCACATTGACCAGGCCAGACCCAAGATACTCCCAAAGACAACATCCAGGGATAGTAACTACTTACAGTGTGGGAAAGCTCTGCCTTCAGTGTCTACATACATCCACACTGGCAGAAATTAAGCAACACCTAACTTTACTTAAAGAAGGTGCTGACTTGCGCGATTTCATTATGGGACCACGCAAACAGCGTCAAAAAACGTTTCATAGCGGCCTCTATATATGCAGCTTATATCGAAGCTTGGAAAGAAACTCAAATTGAGACAGCAGAAAAAATACGGGAAATTGACCGTGTTAATTTGGAAAAATCACTTTCTGTTGTGGACAATGGGTTAATGACTCTGTCTTCCAGAATATATTCACTGGACAGTATTGTGTCTTCAGCAATCGATATAATAGAGCAAGACTTACTGATGTTACAACACGGTCAGTCTCAATTACGTTCTATTGTACAGCTTGGCTGGACGTTACAAAATCTGCGTTCAGGCTATGTGCCTTGGCGTTTAATCAACACAACGTCACTGTTTAATATCTTTAACCTTACTGATAAACAAATCAGTTTGGCACAGAAGGGTGCTGACTATATAATTCTGAGCATTGAAAAACTTGAGAGATTACCATTGACAATGTCAGAACGACCTGTCATTGAATGGATAATACATGGGATAATAAATATTCCGATAACAACTTTCCAGTTTCAATACTGCCAAAAATATATACAGGCAGGCCAGTATGAAAGGTTGGGTAAAGGATACATTAAGTCGACATGGGACTTGCCCTATACACACACACATGTGTTAGTAATAAAAGACAGAGTGTATTTCTTAGTGGCAATAATTGTGCAAAGTCACTAAGTGGTATACTTCTGTGTCAGGGTTTAAGTTTGCATGGGGCCTGTGAAGGGACTTCAAATAACCTTTCATGTCACCAGCTAGGCACACCTGCAACACGAATAGAACCATTCTTTAGGAGACTCTCGAACGGGAGTTACATTCTAATTGTAGATCGCAGATGTTGCAGCCTAATGCCCGGAAAACCTTATCTCTTAAGCGTGACTACCAGGGTCATGTGCTGTGAAAGAGTATTGTTCCCGAACGATACTCCAGACAGGGAGGCAAGGTTATGGCCCAGTTTTAATTTCTCTTCTATTCGAATTGATACTTTAAGCAGAATGAAGACTGTGCTCCTACAGACGCCAACCCGGTTGACGTCATCAAAAGAAAAGTATGAGCTCCAAGTTGCAAGGACAACGGCAGAGATTCATTCACTGTTATCAACAAATAGCCCCCTACACTTCGCAGAAATACTAAACGAAATCTTAAATATTTCTGATACAAGTGGTATCCCAAGTGTATTTAAGACAGTTTTTTCAGGAGCTTTGACCCCATTCAAAGCCATCCTTGTTATTTTTCCAAACTTCGTCCATTCCCTCTTTGGCGGACTACCTCTCCTGTTGGGACTAGTAGCAGGCGTCCTATTTCTGCTACTTTTGCTTCGATATGGCAAACCGTGTCACAGGCATGACTCCATCAACAATGGAAGAAACGATCCTAGCTATACGCTACCGGGACCGCATAACTAAAGTCCTTGGACTAGCACGGCTACGAGATTTAAATATGACCTGGTTTCTTTCATTCAGACCTTTGTGGCAGACTTGTGTTATGCCTGTATTAAGGTGCTTGCTATGCGGCGAAGAATGCGTGTTGGACACCTGTCTCACACTACAATCAGAAGTGCCATTGGATGCAGAGACTTTGTTAAGTCCAGTAAAGGCTCATGCATTGTGCTGTCCCCAGCGGCTACCAATCCTGATGACGGCATTCGTGGAGACTTCACCACTGCGATTGAAGGGTAGTGAAGTACAGGATGAAAGCAGCATCGATCAGGTGCGACCATCTGTCAGCTCTGCTGATCAAACCATCAATGAAAGCAATCATGCTCATGAATGCATGGTAGCGTCATTTTCCAACCTTGTCGAACTCTCACCTGAAGCTGTTGACTGTTTTTTCGAACATCTCAATGATATGATGTTTTCACCGGAACAGAGAGAATGACTTTGAGCAAAAGTTGCACACAGCGTTCCCTGAACTCTGAATTTGGCCTTCAATTTTGATAACGAAGCGACTGAGAATTTTTTTTCGAGTCTGCTCCTGCAAACAGGAACTTTTTCTCCAACATCCGAAATATTTACCTTTCAGGCACTTATCTTCTGCTTAAAGTGAACTATTCTTAGAGAACAGAAAATTCTATTTAGATAACTCTAGGAAACATTACCTCGACCTCTAGGTTATTTATACATACGAATGCATTTCTATGTGATGAAATTGTCTCGCATTTTTTCTTCTGTATTAAGAGCCATTTCATGTGTTATTTTCGCAAATCATTCATGCTGTTATAAGAAATATGCATCCCCTTTTTGAATGATTACACTGCTTACATGCATACAGTAACTATATTCATTTTACATGTATTACGCTAATATGCAAATTAAATGTATTTTGGGGCGGTTTAGAGACACATACAAATGTTAGTTATGTTTACTATGCTTAGGTTAGTAAATATGGCCATAGATTCCGTGGAGTGGGTGTGATATGTTTCCTATGGGAACTGTATCGATATTCCTATTTCTGACCCTTGTCCGGTTAATAATTCACTAATGGCCACAAAACGGCACAGAAACCCGTTTTCTGATTAGGTCATAGCGCATGCTACCACGTTAGGCAAGTACTATTCCTCCAGCCCCCATAGAAAGCATACCGAGTTCTCAAAACAAATCAAACCTCCAGCAACCTGGGAAATCCCCCGCAGCTATTGTTTTGATTTAACCAAGAACTCCAGTAAAGAATGTACGAACGACCAGTTCTTATGACATCCTTATTGACGTATTTATGTCCATCCTTACGTCAATCTCGGCACCTTTCAGGTATAAATATTACCGACATTGCCCTAAGCAAACACACGGTGGTGGTGACGAGATTGGAGCAGCGATACTTTCCGAGGAGCCCAGCTGATGCAGGAAGCCCACGGACGCTGCCCCTCCCTTTTGACGCGCTGAGAGAGAGACGCTGCCTTTTCTGTTGCCGAGAAATCCAGCTCCGGCGTTCCTAGCCGCCCTTGCGGGCAACTGGGATATCGAGTCCTGAGAGAGAGATACCAGCCCTCCAGCCTTCTAAATCCCAGGTACTGAACTGAATAACCCCTCACAGAGAATTCTTGAATCAGATCCTTGGCAAAGCTAACTTAACTAAAACTGCTACTTATCTACTCCCGCCCACGTATTAGGCTTAGGTCAGGTACACCGGGGTAGGCGTAGGTAGAAGCACCAGTTGAGTACGATTAGTCAATGTATATATGTATATAACTTTTATCCATTTTAAGTATTATATGGCTAAGAAACCATATCAATGCTTTTGCAGTATTATTTTATAATTCTGTTTCTACTGTATGCACTTTACTTAACTATAAGTATTGCAATGATAGCGATTCATTTCTCCTGTACGAGAAAAGAGACTGATCAATAAATAACACCTTTTTGTTGAACACGCCCGTCTCTTCCTTTTCTCTACAATCTGGTGAAACTAAGAATGCACGTACTGACTGAGTAAAATAAGTTGTCTTTTGTTTTCACACGACTCTAGAGATATACTCTTGATTAGGGGAGAATTTGAATTTAATTTGAATTTAAAAGCATTTGTAGAGCGCGCTTCTACCTAGCGGTTTCATGGCGCTATTACGTTGCGGAGGGTAGCAGCAGTAGGGGGGAGTTAGACAGAGTAGGCTTTAGTGAACAGGAAGGTTTTAAGATCCTTCCGGAACTGGGTATAGGAGGGGGAGGTGCAGAGGGCAACGGGAAGGGAGTTCCAGAAAGTTGGGGCCAGGGCAGCGAACCTCGCACCACCAGCCCTCTGTTTGTTAAATCGGGGGATGGCTAATAGGGCCGCATGGGAGGAGCGAAGCTCTCTGCCAGGGAGATATGGGGTAACAGCAGAGCATAGAAATTTAGGGGCAGTCCCTGATCTGGCCTGGAAAGTGAGGCAGCCGAGTTTAAAGAGGGCACGCTCCCGCACCGGCAGCCAGTGCAGAGCTTTTAGTAGTGGGCTGGCCCGGTGGTATTTGGGAAGGCCGTGGATCAGGCGCGCAGCCTGGTTCTGCACCAGCTGCAAGCGGTGGATTGCGTAAGCGGGAGCCCCGTTGTAGATTACGTTGCCGTAATCAATACGGGACAATACCAGAGCTAGCACAATAATTTTTAAGGCAGGAAGAGAAAAAAAGCGGGAAACTTTCCTAATTATTCTTAAAGAAAAAAAACAAGAGGAGACCACTGAACTGATGTGTGAATGAATAGAAAGTTGTGAGTCCAGAAAGATCCCAAGGGTTTTGACTTTAGGTACAGGAGAAGGGGGGACACCAAGTGAGGGGGGCCAAAAGGAAGGGGACCATGGACTGCAACCACCTCCAGTCAAAACCAACTCAGTTTTGTCTGGATTGAGTTTGAGGTGATTGCAGTTCATCCAGTCCTGGATGAATCTCATCACTGACTGGACGTTCTGGGCAGATGAGGGGGAATGGGAGAGGTTAAAAATTAGTTGGAGGTCATCGGCGTAATTGAACACCGTGACCTCCAGCTGCAGTAACATAAAAATGAGGGGGAAGATGTATAAATTAAATAAAAGGGGGGAGAGTGACGAGCCCTGGGGGACCCCGCACTCAACCTTACGGGAGGCCGCAGCAAAACCGGTTAGGTGAACCGCCTGGGTTCTCCCGGCTAGGAATGACTCAAGCCACGAGAAAGCCAAGCCCTCAATGCCCGCCGCCCTGACACGGCTGAGAAGAATGGAGTGGTCCACCGTGTCAAAAGCGGCGGATAGGTCTAAGAGTATCAGGGCTTGGGGTGTCTTGGTATCAATGCCTTCCCGTAGCCTGTCCATCACCGAGATCACCACTTTCTCCGTAGAGTGCAGGGGTCTGAACCCGGCTTGGCGGGAGGAGAGGCAGTCATTAGCTTCTACATGGGCACTCAGGGTGGTCATGACGTGAGTCTCAAGGACTTTTGCTAGGTAGGGCAGAAGGGAAATGGGGCGGTAGTTGGCAGGGGAAGATGGATCAGCGCCCGTTTTTTTTATGATTGGGAGAACAACCGCTGATTTGTGTAAACGAGGGACAGAGCCCAATATAAGTGAGTCATTGAGGAGAGTCAGGGCCGGGATAGGACAAGCTAAATAGATTTCCCTGAGGATGTGAGCTGGGGCGAAGTCCAAGGGGGAGCCTGACTTGACTCGGACCAACAACGGAGGAAGAGAATCAGTAGTTAACAGAGGGAAGGTAGTCAATTTGGGACCCGTGGGGGGAGGGGAGGGATTGACAAATGTGTGGGGGGGGGGGGAATGTTAAGTTTTATTTTGGCAACTTTATCAATAAAAAACTCATTGAGTGAGTTACAGAGGGACTGGGAAGGGGGGATGGTAGACGTGGCTCTGCCAGATGAAGCCAGTTCGTGAACAGTAGCAAATATTTCCTTGGGGAGAGACTCTGCTGCCATCACCCTGTTCGTGTAAAACTCAGTTTTGGCTTCGAGAATGCCCTTTTTATAAACTTGTAGCACGGACAAGTAAGCTGTCTTCTGCTCAGGGCTGTAAGATCTTCTCCAGACTCGCTCAGCCCTCCGTGCGGCCAACTTCAGTTTTTTTAATTCCGGGGTGAACCAGCGGTTGGCGGCATGGGCTCGCTTGACCGTCAGACGCTTTAAGGGGGCAAATTCATCGCCTGCCGCGGTCAGCCAGTTGTCAATGGCGGCAAGCTGCGAGGTGGCTGTAAGGCCCGATAACTCTGGGCTGGTGTCCGCCAAGGTCGAGCAAAGGGAAGACATGTCGGTTTTGCCCCATTTCCTGACCCAGGTGTTTTTGGGGAGTTGAGGTTTGATCATCAGGGCTAGGGCGAGGGAGAGGGTGATGATGAAATGATCTGACCAGGGACAGGGGACTATTGTAGGGGGTGTTGAGGGGATGTTTAGTACCCAGATTTGGTCTAGCGTGTGGCCGTGAGTATGGGTCGGGCTATGGACTAGCGATGAGAAGTTAAGGCTAGACATGAGGTTGGTGAAATCCCTGGACTGAGGGCTCTCCGCGGGATCATTGGGCCAAAAATTGAAGTCCCCCAGAACTAGTACTGATGAATTATTAATCACCAGTGTAGCTAGAAGGGACTGAATATCAGAAAGAAAGGAGGGAGTAGGCTGAGGGGGACGATAAATTAGAACAAAAGTGAGAGGGACCAGAAGCGAAGTCGATCGAGCTAGGAGGTAATCCACGTCCGGAATGGGGGGGGAGGGGAGGAGCTGGAAGTTAAAAGCTGTTCGAGCAATTAGGGCCACTCCCCCGCCCCGCCTGCCCTCAGGGCGATCCGCTCGGATGGCCGAATAAGTGGGTGGTAGGGCGGCTAACACATTGGGGAGGGAATCGTCCTTGAACCAAGTTTCTGTCAAGAATAAGAGGTCTGGTGCATGAGAATCAAGATAATCGAAGAGCTCATACTGGTGGGTAACCGCAGAGCGAGTGTTTAAGAGTGTGACAGAAGTGCTGGGTGCAGGGAGAATAGGGGAGGGGAGCGGGATAAGAACAGGAGGAGTTGTAATGGGGGATAGGACTAAGGACGTTACCATCGCAGGAGGCAGCCGAGGGGGAAAAGTAAACAGGTCTAGCTGCTTCAAGCGAGCGATGGTATGGCAGCCGACGGCCCCGGGGGCCCAGTAGGAGCAAAGCTGGGAGGGCGAATATATGTGGGGACGGGCGGCGTCCGGAGCCCCTAGCCCCGGGCAGCCGCGGACGGGCGCAGACGGGCTTAACTCTGGCGCGACTCCGGCGCGAAGTCGGCGCGCCCGCTGCGCTCGTCCGCTGCGCTGACGCATGTGAGGCGTTTAAGTAGGCGGATGCGAGGGGGGTGGGCGGAGTCAACAGGGCGGGTTGGGAGGCGGATTAAAAGACCCAAACAAGCCAGCCGCTCGTAATCAGCGGGACGAGGGACTGCTTGCAATCAGCAGAGAAAGAGGTAAGTATTTAAAAACAAATGTGCTCACAGCCTCGCGCTAGCCCTCTGCCACCGGGCTTGCACGCAACACTGAGGCGAGGGAGAGAGAAGCCTAAGTAGGCGGATGCGAGGGGGGTGGGCGGAGTCAACAGGGCGGGTTGGGAGGCGGATTAAAAAACCCAGACAAGCCAGCCAGAGAGCAAAGTTGTCATGTTCTATGGTTGTCAGAAACTAAATCCCTTCTTGTCTATCCAGGGAGGTTAAACTCCTCCTTGCCTATTCGAGAAAGTTTCTAGTGAACTCTGAGCTAGCTGGCACACACATAACTTTAAGTCTAATATCGTCAGTAGAAGACCTAGTTAACCACAGTCCTACGTCTATACTATTGAAGATATTATTCCAATGCGCAGAGCCTATTGGGAAAATAGGAACTACACTACAATGCTATCTCTCACAGGAGGTAGTGGTGATACTGGTTCCAAGCAGGAGTATCCAATACATGGTCAAAATGAAGTGTGAAGATTCTGCACCTCACTATCATCAGCTTTCATGACAAAGCAATCAGGGAAATAACAAGCATTTGCAATAGGTCTCTCATTGACACAAGTTTGAGCTATTGGCATTGTAAATGACAATGCCTTTTATTTATGTTTTGGGTTTTAAAACATAAATAAAAGGCATTGTCATTTACAATACTGATAGCTTAAACTCTCGCAAATGCGAGACCTATTGCATTGCAATAAAGGGCATTCTCGACCGCTTGTTAGATTGTAAATATCAGAGGAAGAGCCCGGCCTGCGACATCTTCAAAGTAGTGATAAATAGTGCAGTGAAGATGTGTAAGTGTTGTAAGACACAAAGTGTAAATTGAGAGTTACATATGATCTGAGCTACAAACACTAACAAAGAGCTCCAACACCTTTCGCTATGTGATTACACTGTCGCTGCTCAGGAGGAAGAGCGGGGGGCGCTATTTCCTGCCCTTTCCATGATTTGAGTGTGCAGTGTGGCATTGAGTAAGGTCATTGCTATCTTTGGCCTAATAAAAAACACTGCAGCTGTTGTAGAGCCCTGGCTTCACCTGGTGGCGCAGGACAGGCTGTGCTTTATGGCTGGCATGGAGGGAGAGAGGGATGGTCTTGGTTGCATTATACAGAGGTCGCTGGGAATCCCATTCTTTGATCAATTTCCAAAGAACTAGGAAACTGCAGCACCTAAAAATCTAGAGCTAGGGAGAATGGATTAAGAACCCACCGAAACTTATAAAACATCTATTTTTTTTAAATGCACATTACCGTAGAGTTTTCTTCGATGTGTACGTGGTGGGAATGCTCTGTGGAGAGCCAGTGAGCCATGAACAGAAAGTAGAAGGGCCTTGCTTCTAGGACAATGTGGTGGCAAAAATAGAAGGGGGATTGTGAGTGGTGTTTCAGCATCCCATAAGGCTGTATATGACGGGAGCAGAAGGATACTAATGATGGGGCACGAAGGCTGTCCTAGGCATACAGCTGCAGGCAACCCTAACACACAGGTGGTGCAGAAAGACATGTTCCATCCAGACATTGACGAGTATTGTGGGATTGGGAGCGGGGTAATACTGCAGTGAGTTTGGGGAGCAGTAGGGTTTTCCAGTGCACACTGGGTTAGAGGGGGTTCCAGTGGTGAATTGGGCTGTTCACGGTAGAGCTGTGTGTTGATGCGCCAAGATTCTCATCACTGGAGATGTCCTATGTAGGAAGCTGTGCCTAGGCCATGAGTCAGGCAGTGCTCACTGCACATTTGTGGGAGAGGGTGCTCCTAGCATGCTATATTTAGATGCATTTTTATAAGGGGGTACTCTTGTGGTGGGGAGCACCGGGTGAGAGGAGTGCACATGTCAGCAGGTAAGGTCGAACATGGCTTTTGCCGCCTTATCAACGGGATACACTAAACCACTTCTTGCTGTGTGGGTACTCCATCTGGCACAGTGCCACAGCTGAAGTACTGCACATTGGAGTTGGTGCATCTCCAAGCAGCGCTGTATGGAAGCGCTCCAGTCCTGCTGATACAATCTCAGCCACAATTATCTATATTACGGAGGCAGAGTACCTACAATTTCGGGTTTGCTACTATCTTCTTCCAATCTTTATTTCGGCTGTTTGGCCATAAAAGATAAACAATACACATATACATTACAGTAAATCAGTTCATACAAGAATAAAACCATTGGAATATGTGTACAAAAATACTTTAAAAACTATGCATCTTAAAATTTTAAGAGAGACCCAACGTTTTTAAAATACGGTTGCGCGTGTACCAAACCTTAATGAGAAATTTTGTTAGTGCGAAAACTATTGGGGCAGAGACATCAGATTTTAAAATCCTGTACATTGGTGCATATTCCCTGCAGCCCATATTCCTTATCAATGGGAGGAGCCAATATTTTCTAGCTGCCTTGTAGGCGGGGCAGAAGAAGACCACGTGCAGATCGGTTTCCTCCATGGCATCACAGGCCGGACACTGCTTGGTGGAGGAGCATAGTGACCAAGTGCTTGTGAAGGACCGGAAGGGCAGCGTGCAGTATCTCCATTGGAGAAACAACTTCCTCGCAAATACAGGAAAGATAGGATCCAGTACCCTCTCGAACCTATAAAGGTCCTTACTTTGCAAAAACTGAGATGATAGGGACCCTTCCACCTGCATTGCTCGGGCCCTGGATAGTTTATGTTCGTAGTATATATTAGCCAGGGATTTTTTAGAGATACTTAGTGCGGCATTCGCCGGGTCCGTCCATAGATCAGGGAGCCCTAGTTCCATGCAAGTGGCTTGGATATTTTTGACCCAGGGGATGTGGAGCGCTTTTGGATGGTTCAGTAATTCGGCCAATTCCGCCCTGTATTCTGCGAGATCGTCACTGCTCCACAGCCTACGCCAGAAAGCTATAGGTCTCAAGTTTATTTCATCGGCTAACGGTCGAAGGCCCAAATCCAGCCTCAGGGGGAGCAGCGGAGTACTGGGCGGAAGTGCGGCTATCCGTCTTATGAACTTGTTTTCCGTAAGAGACATACTCCGACAGGGTGTATGACCCCACAATTCCGCCCCATACATGATCGCACCCCTAGCCTGGGCCTTGTATATCTGGATTAGTGCCCCCAGTGGACGGTAGGTTGAACCGGTCATCATCCGGGCAATACCTCCAGTAGTTTGTGTAAGTTTGAGGTTTGCCCTAGTCTGATGGGATCCCCAAGACATGGTTTCGTTAAGAGTCACACCAAGGTATTCAAAGGTGGATACTCTCTCGAGCCGCACATCTCCCAGTAGCGGATTCGGCCGCAATTTTTGACTCGGATTCAAAACCATGAATTTAGTTTTTGCCGCGTTGATTTCTAGCCCTCTGTTGGTGCAGAAGGCCAGAAATGAATCAAGGATCCTCTGTATCCCCATTGGGGTTTTGGATAACAGCAGGGTGTCGTCCGCAAACATAATTGCAGGCACCCTGCTGCCATTCAATTTAGGAGCGTCAGTGTAATCGGTGGCATTTAGGTGGGCGATTACCCCGTTGACGAAGAGGCAGAACAGGGTCGGTGCCAACACACAACCCTGTCTTACCCCGCGGCCAACGGGGAATCTATCCGTCAGTTCCCCCGAGCGCCCACTCCTCACTCGGGCATAGTTGTTTTGATGGAGCCTCCGTAGGATTATTAGGATGTCCGGGGGAACGCCCATCTCTGCCAGGACGCTCCAAAGTTTCCCCCTAGGCACCAAGTCGAAGGCGGCTCGAAGGTCCACAAAAATTGTGTACAGACTGCCGCCCTCGAATTTTGCTGCCCTCCAATAGATGAGGTTCAATCTAAAAACCTGATCCACTGTGGATACCCCCTTCCTAAATCCCGCCTGGTAGGGACTAAGGGCACCCACCTCCTCCATCCAGTCCTGGAGCCGATTCAGCAAGACCCTACCAAACAGTTTATGCGCCACGTCTATTAAACTGATGGGTCTGTAGTTGGCTGGGAGCAGAGGCGAGCCCTTTTTAAAGATGGGGACCACCTCTGCCCCCAGCCAAGTATTGGGGATTTCCATGCCGCCAAGGACTCCATTGAAGAGGGCGGCAAGGTAGGGCGCCCAGACAATGGGCTCCTGTTTAAACATATCCCCCGGTAGGCCATCCAATCCCGGCGCCTTTCCGGAAGCCAAGGCTGAGATGGCAGCAGTGACTTCACCCAGCGTTATAGGCTCGCCCTCGTAGCCCGGCCAACCCACCTCAGTAGCTGTAGGAGACTCTCCCGGCTCGGAGCTATATAAGGACTGGAAGTGTGCCTGCCACACCTCTGGAGCGATGTTGGGCTCCAGTGCCGAGTGTAGGTTGCCTGACCCCCCGCTCACTATCCTCCAAAACAATCGGTGGTTTTGGATCGCTAGGGCCTTGGTGAGTTCTTCCCACTGATTTTCCTCCCATTCAGCCTTAGCATGGGCAACAAGCTTCTTGTAGGCTCTCCTGCTTTGTTTTAAGCTATCCCCCCCCAGCCCCTCCTTGATTAGTCTGAGGAGTTCTGCTTTTGCCCTTCTACATGCTGGGTTATACCATGAGATTTTGCCATGTCGCACCTCTCTAGGCTTTCGTGAACTGGAGGAGAGATGAGGAGCCGCAGCATTTATAAGGTCCTCGTGAGCCTTATACAGTTTGGATTGGGAATCTTTATTGATTGCCTCTAAATCCAGACCCCCCACAATTCCCAAGATGGGAGTTATCCCATCATAGAGCAGGGGGAGTTTGTTCTTACTTACAACCAAGTGCTCCCATCTAATTCTTCTCCTGGTATTATCCAGGAGAAGAGCAGGTTTATTCCCTTCCGTGTTGATCGCAGATGCTTGGGGGCCAGGATGAGTAAGGTCAAGGTCAAGCTCAAGCGAGTTGTGGTCACTATCCGACCTCTCCATCACCCTAAAGTCCTGTATTGCCGGCCAGTTCACTATTTGAGCCAGGACATAATCCAGGCGAGATTCCCTTCCAAGTTTATTGTAGGTGGTTTTGCTGGGTATGTCCGATTTCAATCGCCCGTTGCAGGCTCTAATTCCATACTTAAGGGTAAGGGCTGTAATTTGTAATGCTAATGGGGTCCAAGCCTTCGGGGGGGGAGCTTCCACTGGAGGCACTGCCCATCTGGCCTCCTCTTCCGGTGAAAACCCCTCCAGGAGACCGAGTAGTGGCTCAAAATGGGAATTAAAATCCCCTCCCACCACATAGGATGAACCACTCGGTAGTTCAGATAAATAATTTGAGAGTTCATCTATGGTCTGTGATTCCTTTGCGATTCCCACTGGCCTAGAGTAGATGTTAATACACACAAGTTTGACTTGGTTAGGCCAAGTTAATGAGACCGCGAGAATGTCTTCGGAGTTGGTAGACAGCCGAGTTGCAACACAGCCCAGATGGGATGCAACCCAAGTCGTAAGCCCCCCCGATGGGCGACCTTTGCCCTGCCACCTAGCTGGAATGAAAAATGACATGTATCCCTGGTGACCATGATCCTCCCTAGCCCAGGTTTCCTGGAACATACATACGTCCCCAGTCTCGATGTAATTTGCCCAATCCGGGTCACCCAATTTGTTGGCCAGACCAGCAACGTTCCAGCATATTAACCTCATGTGGTCAGATGTGTTGGTTGCCTCGCCAGAGGGGTTAGGGGGGGTAGTTCCAGCCACCGTTTCAGTCGAGAGACCTAGCACATTACCGGCAGTAGGGGCGGGTCGGTCAAGAAGTCTGCAAGTGGGATTGTCCACAACCACTGGCTCATTCAGTGATCCAGATGCATTCTCAGCACTGCTGACAGATAAATCCAAAAGTCCTGCGGTGCCATTGTCCGGAGTCACTGGGTCCTTCGATGATCCAGGCTTATTACCAGCAGTCGGAAGAAATGGCTCGAAAAGTAAACAGGAACCGTTAACCCAAGGCACTGAGTTGTATGTAGAGAGTCAATCCACCCCATCCAAGCTATTCAAACAATTAAAACGGTTGAAGTGGAAATAGGGTGTATCCGGCATTTGGTGATTTGGGCGTTGTACAAAATCCTTGGGTCTACGCCTATGTTCCACCCTTATCCATTCATCATGCGATGGAACATTATGCATGCGAATTGGAGGGAAGAAAAAGGATACTGGAAGGGTCTGAATAGTTGAATCCAGTGATCGATTTACACCTTCACAAATGTGCAGGACTGTGCCCGGATCTTTAAAGGATACCAAAATACAATCCCCTATTATTGTTTTTCTGGACCTCCCTAACCAAGGGACCCTTCTAGCCATAATGATCTCGTTGTTAAAGTGTGATGGTAGGGGTCGGTGCCAATTTAGCCATTTGATGACCTTTTTCTTTAAGGATTGGTAGTCTTCATATTCTCCTGTTCTTAGATGGGGGGCACCTGCTAGTACCACCGTTAGACTATTAGTTTCTGGCGGGAGATCTGGTCTCCGTAGTCTTGGGGGTGGCCGACCTGGGGAAAGAACAGGGACTCCACCAGCTTCTTGGTGGCCGTCGTTGATCCACAACTGGGAGCTTTGGGGGGCAGCGGCTATTGATTGTGGGGGCCCACTGGGTAAAATGTTGCACGGTGCCTTGACTGGGATAGCCATTAAAGGCTGCAAGGGGGGGGCATTGGTCGCACTTGGAGGATGGACTATGTTGACACCCTGAGATGCTCCTGGCTTAGGAGGATTTCCTGCGGGAGGATAAGGTCCTACATTTTTGGGTTGTTTGCTCACTAAGGTGGTTTGTGTAGTGAGAGATGACTCTAGAAGAGTGAGCCTAATCTCTACTTTTTTTAGGGTGTCATTAATTGGCTGGAGAAGGGAGCGGAATAAAAGATCTATACTCCCTATAGATATGGGCGGTGGATTTATAGTGGGAATGTTGGCCATTTGGCCGCTGTTAGTGCTAACTGTGTTAGAGCTTGGGGCCTTAGAAGGGGCAGCAATAGGCACAGGCTCATTGTCCTTCCCAAATTGGAAGACATTTGTGTGTTTTTTCCCAAAATCTAGATGGGAAGGTTTTGTTTTCCCCCGCCCCCCCAATGTTTTCCTACAGCGTTTACTAGGTGGGGGCCTATTTACCTCGACCACAACGCATGGTTTTGGTTTACTCTTCTTATTTGTGCTCAAAGCAGGAGTTTGTGTAACCAGATTAACAGCGGTAGGACAGGTCGTGGGGGGAGTTGTATCTATGATCCTTGTAGGCACCAAACCGGGGGTGCCTGGATTTTCCCGAAGTAGAAGGGGGAAGTCCTCAAAGGTCGGGGGATTTACGCTATTTGGGAGCGTACCTTCCTCTTGTGAGGTAGGATACGGGATAATTTCTGTGAGGGATCTATTCTTAATGGATTCAATGGAGCGCCGCCGCTCCGCCCTACGTCTCTCTAGGGAGTTTTCTTTGGCCCCGTCTCCTTTGGTAGATTTAAAATAAGTGTCCAGCGTCCCTGTATTGCTACCACCCTCCCTTGATGGGGTTTCGGATGGTGCCGGCGAGGGCATCACCTTGGGCAGAATAGAGTTAACAAATAGAAATTAGGGATATGGCCCTGCCCGGCCTCCTTCGGCCCCTGACGGCCACAGGCGGTCCCGCCCTTGTCCCGGTCTTAACCCGGGCGCTCCCGCGCGCCCCCGCGCAGCGACCGATTCTCGTATTTGTGGAGACTTGAATGGCCGGTGGGGCTGGGCGGTCAGGGAGAGCGGGCCAGCTGGAACGCCCTGAGCAACCCGGGACTCCTGGGAAACTGAGTCCGGGTTGCTGCTCGCAGCCCTGTCGCAACACTCACCGCCCAGCAAGGATTCACGCTCCGTCCACCCCCTCCTGCGACGCGGGACCCGCGGAGCGGGTTCCGCTAGCTGTGGGTGTGACGGTCCAAGTCAAGGATCAGCAACAAAGGTACAGGCGTCCGTGAAGGTCCCAGGGAGGGATGCGGCCACTGCAGGATATGAAGCCGGTAGGGCTGGGCGGGGCGGTCAGGGAGAGCGGGCCAGCTGGAACGCCCTGAGCAACCCGGGACTCCTGGGAAACTGAGTCCGGGTTGCTGCTCGCAGCCCTGTCGCAACACTCACCGCCCAGCAAGGATTCACGCTCCGTCCACCCCCTCCTGCGACGCGGGACCCGCGGAGCGGGTTCCGCTAGCTGTGGGTGTGACGGTCCAAGTCAAGGATCAGCAACAAAGGTACAGGCGTCCGTGAAGGTCCCAGGGAGGGATGCGGCCACTGCAGGATATGAAGCTGGTAGGGCTGGGCGGGGCGGTCAGGGAGAGCGGGCCAGCTGGAACGCCCTGAGCAACCCGGGACTCCTGGGAAACTGAGTCCGGGTTGCTGCTCGCAGCCCTGTCGCAACACTCACCGCCCAGCAAGGATTCACGCTCCGTCCACCCCCTCCTGCGACGCGGGACCCGCGGAGCGGGTTCCGCTAGCTGTGGGTGTGACGGTCCAAGTCAAGGATCAGCAACAAAGGTACAGGCGTCCGTGAAGGTCCCAGGGAGGGATGCGGCCACTGCAGGATATGAAGCCGGTAGGGCTGGGCGGGGCGGTCAGGGAGAGCGGGCCAGCTGGAACGCCCTGAGCAACCCGGGACTCCTGGGAAACTGAGTCCGGGTTGCTGCTCGCAGCCCTGTCGCAACACTCACCGCCCAGCAAGGATTCACGCTCCGTCCACCCCCTCCTGCGACGGGGGACCCGCGGAGCGGGTTCCGCTAGCTGTGGGTGTGACGGTCCAAGTCAAGGATCAGCAACAAAGGTACAGGCGTCCGTGAAGGTCCCCACTATCACTCAGACAAGCATAGTTAAAACGAAAGACGTGCAATACTTTAAATGAAAACCCATTAGTTCCCTAACTAAAGCACATCTTTTAGGTTTGCTTTTGTGGAAAGAGAGCCATGCGTTGTTTATTTGGGGGAGAGAGGGCGCTCCTAACAATTGCTGAGGAGCGCTCCAGCACCCACTATGGTGGGCAGCCTGGGACAGCGCTAGAAGGGCCCCAACCTCTGAGGAAAGGGAGTTGAGTGGATGTTCTGGGAGCTCGGCTGCTGGCTTACCTGTCTGGAGTGAGACTTGGGCTCCGGCAGCTTGAAGAAAGAGTCAGGCTGCTTCCTTAGGCGCATGGGCACGGTTTGCGGCAACCCCCCTGTGCTTTTGGGGTTCATGACAACATTGAAGTGCACCTCAAGATCAGTCTCTGAGTCCCCACGGATGTGCACAATCTGGTGTCCCACTGCGACGCAGGGGCAGTGGAGCTCGGCTGCTGGATAGGGTCCATGGCAGGCCGAGCACGGGCACTGCCTTATCGCTCGGGGCCTCAGGCTCACGAGCACTAAATCACTGCACGGAGGAGCGCTTTCTCAGGCAGCAGGGCTGCGGCTTGGGTTGCCCTACATCCTTGGGCTCGGCCTCCTATTCTCCCTGCTGATACTCCCACACTTTTTCCCCACTACTCTGCTACAAAAACGTCCGACCCAAACTTTTGTTTTGTTTGTTGCTCCCACAGTGCCTCGTCCGGCACCAGCTTGGGCTGGGGGATGGGGGCGACGCTGTGTCTCACCTCCCCTTGTTACCTATGCGGGGTATCGGGGGCCTCACACACCGGGATGCCTTATCCTTTCTGCTGCTTGGGCCCACTTTGTAAAGCGAGAGTGAAAAATGAATAAAAAGTACATTTACGTGTAACAACCAAGTAAAGGGGACAGTAGCCATGGGAGGATACAAATGTCGACATGGCAGTACTAAGGAGGGACTAACAAGCCTATTTAAGAATCAGAACACAGCATTTATGAAGGACAAAGACACAAGCCAATGAAAAATATTTGTGGGGCTTCTCCTCCGTACTCTACCTACAATAGATCGCCAGAACAGCGCTTGCTCTCTGGCTCAGGCTCGACCTAAAAAAGCGAAGTCACTCCCCAAAAACCTCCTCACCCTTAACAAGAGAAATATGCTGACTCACCCCATTACCTTGCCATCAATCAAATGGCAGTGCTCAGGAAGCACTAACCAGATATCTCCTACTAAAAGGTCCTTATAGAAGATTTAGGAGTAGTCTTGTCTGTCTCTTCAGTGTCTGGGGCTCATCTCCTCAGCTTCAGGAATGTGAGCAATACACATACACTGTCTGGAGGAGCTATGTATTATCCTCCATCTTGAGCCAAGTCAAAACAAGAGCAATCTAAAAAGGGTCCTCTTGGTCCCAGCATGCACACTGTCACCACAACATAAAGTCTTGCCGCCTTCTATACCTAATGCACATGCATTATGCACATGCCCTGCTCTGAGAGCAGAGCAGCCCCGCCCGCATAGCAGCTGTAAACAATAAAATTATAATAAACCCAAGTTATTGTTATTTTATTTTTCCTTTTGTCACACTGCATAAAAGCAGTGGGGTGACGCTCCTCTGCCTTAGCGGAGGAGCTGCCACTGTTCAAAAGGTCTTCAGCATACTAGCGGATACTTCATTTGAAGTTGTCTGATTGTTTCTTCCCATCCTTGCAAGTTTGTATAAAGAAAGGCACTAAAGACACTTTTTGGGCAATAGAATGTCCAATTTACTGTACAAGCATTGCATGCCATCTGCCAACAAGTGATCGAAAGCACGTACACCTAGTGGGCAAAAACTCTGAGTCTAGAATCTTCACTTCCTGTGACATGCAATTTGGTCCCACTCAGCATTCTCCAGAGTAAAAAACAGACTCTGGGGCCTCTGCCTTCTGTCCTGAGTTGTTCTGTGCTCGGTATAATAATCTGTCTGCATGCTGTAGTGGATGATATTAGTGACGGCTGCCTAGCCAGCACGTGCAAGAATAAAGTTATACATGCATGTTCTTGCATGCCCATGTTGCATGGCGCACTTTAAGCATGCATGCATATTGTATACATGCATGGTACCCAGACAGGTGTTAGTAACGTCAGGCGTGATGAGCAATGGACAATAAGCATTCATGCTTATGTTATGTATGTATGGTTTTTTAAATTGTCTTCTGAAGAATACACAGATATGCACATTGATGTTTGGATTCACATGTGTATGCATTCTTCTATTGTCTATATTAGTCCACATGTATCCTCTGTTTTCATTTGCTTGGTTGATGATGTGACTTACATTCATTGTGGCCCCCAGTTGATGGAATTATGGTTGCATTGTATGCTGAATATCGCATTTGCAACGGGTCATATTGATGTTGTTATAGCGATGGCCTGTAAATGTCAATGTAAAATATTTTTGTTTCATGGATGTCCAGTAAATGTAAATGTCCAGTATTTGTAAAGCGCAAACAATTACCCGAAGGTGTCAAGGCGCTGGGGGCCGTCGGGAAGATTAAGCGAGCTATTTTCGTGCCATCTACTGTAAAACAATGCACAGGATTGAAGGGCTTTTTTTGAGAATTATGACCGCTGTAGGTGTGGATTTTTCCATTTTAAATCTGCCCCACAGATAAAAGTGTACAATTAGTAAAGCTATTTTGGGGGCCAGGTTAACTATGAACACCTTTCCTTTAGGTTAGGCTCCGTCCTGCTCTTTTGTAATCTTCATGTGTGTAGTGTCTGTAATGCTGCTTTGTATTTATTATGGTTTTTATTTAAAAGATTTGGGAAAAATGTTATGTCCAAACATATCCCTTGCTTGCCTGGATTTTTGATCTAGCCAGAGCGTGCACGCTATTTTTGGCTGTCATTAATTAATGGGCGGAAGACTTGGTTGACGTAACAATTATAGAAACATATTTAATGTTTCCAAGGGAGAGTACTGGACTGTAGTCAGTTGGCATATGCTGGAAGGAGGGTGCTGTTTTCACATAGTTTGAAGGGTTTTGTAGTTAACTCAGCACAGGATTTTAATAAATCGGAAAATGCTGAATAACTTATTTTTTTTTTTACTGCTTGAGTCTTCCCTCTAAGCTCAACAAATTTTCTTCTTTGAGAACGTACAAAAGGTTGGTGTGTGGTTTGACTGAATAGTAAAATTTCGTTTTTCCATTATGGCCGTATGAAATATGTACAGGTAAAATTTCCGTAGAATACATTTCATTGGTGAGCAAGATCATATGCATATTTGTTGATCATTCCGAAAACCCAATTGGATAAGCATATCTGGGAGCTTGGGGATCGCTGCAGAGGGTGATGAGGTCATCTGGGGGCAGGACCGGTGTTGTAGCAAAGGGCAGTGGCAGGGTATGAGCGGTCTGCCCCAGGCGGCATGAGTTTTGGGGGCAGCGGCTCCCAAACCCCCCACTGCTCTTACCTGCAGCCATTTCAGGGTGGCGACCACAGGAATCGCAGGCACCTCCCCCCTGCTCTTAGACTCTATGCCAGTGGGCAGGACATGTCCTGGGCCAGCTGAGGAGAACATTCAATCATCCTGTGGTATTGATGGGGGCTGTGTCTGGGCTGGGCTGTACCTCTGCATGCAGCATCTGACCCTAAACTCTATTCAGTTTTAATGGGTGCCTTGCTGACTGGTAAAATAGGGCCTGGTATTCCTGCTCCAAAGTCTCATATACACATAAGATTCTTTGACACTATATCAAGAAAACAATATCGACATAAACAAATAACACCACAAAACTCAAAAGCATAAATATCTTAACGCTGTACTTCAACTGTAAACACAAAAAAATATTGATGACAAAATATCTTGGAGAAAAAAAATATCTAAAGTACAACATAAAAAAAAATATAATAAATATCTCCTACACATTAAAATTAAGGAAACACAAGATATTGAACAATGAAAAATCAACATAATTCTAAATAACACACAATCAGGCACATGCATCATTGTTGGCTTTGCAATTCCTTAATTGTAATTTTTAAGGAATCGCAATTAAGAAATCTCAAAACCCTATGCATGTAGAAATAGCTTAAAAAATAGCGATTTCTAAACATTCCTTAATTGCGATTCGCAATTTGCGAATCGTAATTAAGGAATACCTCCCCATTCATTCCTATGAATGGGAAGACATTCTCAATTTGCGAATCTCAATTAGAGAATCGCAAACTGAGAATGCAATTTTTAAGGGTGCAAGGGTGTCAATATGACACCCTGTTGCACCCCTGAAATTGATCTGTGCACATATGTTGCGCACACACATGCCCTAAGGGCATGTGTGTGCGCAACTTGAAACTTTGAAAATTGCACAAAAGTGCATTTTTCAAAGTTTTTGCAAATTACCATGAAGTTCAACTTCATGGTAATTTGCTACTCCTATTAGCGAAATCGCTAATTTTTTTACTTTGATGCATTGCATTTAAGGAATCCCAGTTTGGGATTCCTTAAACGCAATCGCAATTTAAGGAATCTCAATTTAGAGATTCCTTAAATTGTGATTTTTGCATTTGGGATGATGCATCCCAAATGCAAAAATACCGGTCCCAAAGGGGCAGTTTCTGAGAATCTGCCCGTTTGCGACCGGTTTTTAGCTTGATGCATGTGGCTGAATATTTCATTAATTTTTTACACGCATAAAAAATGAAATGTCCAAATAAATGAAAGTACATTAAATAAATACCAAAAACACTAATTAGCACCTACCATAAATGGAGAAACCAATCAAACTACTTTCCAACCAACCAATCAAATTAAGCTGAAAAACATTTAACAAGTAGAAAAGCTTTACCAATTACCAAACAGTGTGAAAAGGCCTCAAAAAGGCACAGCAAAGTGCTTCCAAACAAAGAATTACAGCAGGTCAGTGTCACTCTTGCAAACCCACAAAAAAAGACTGCAACACTTCAACAAACCACTAAATACTATAAACTAATGAAGTTTAACAATCAATGAAAGCTAACAACATTAATAAATAAATAAAAGTATGTTAAAATAACAAATAACTAAAACAATGCTATATGTTTATTACTCCAACTTACATGTGCATCCTCTACAAGAACGAAAAAATACTAAAAGGAAAATAACATAAAGACACAGGCAGCTCATTATTAAAAAAAATTATAAATGCCACATATAAAGTAGGTATAGAAACCAAAGCACAAAACTAAAATTAATGTAAAAATTAATTTTTAGCATATTAAAAATATATAATTAAACAAACCCTCACTAAATTATAGATTAAAAAATTAACCAAAGCAAGTAAGTTAAAGAAGTGAAAGCTTGGGGGGGCGCTAGAGGGCGCACTGCGGGATGCCTGGCTCCTGAGTCAGCTCCGCCGGACGGGAGACCGTTAATGCATAAACAGCGGTGCTGAAGCTACGAAAATGAGCGGACGTTGCTGGAAGGGCAATCAGAACATTTTCAGAATGCCGGGCAAGGGTTTCTGAGGTCCAAAACTACCTGAATCAGGACCTGTGGGACGAAACAGCATGGACCTCGGACAGACTTTCAAAATGGCAGAGACTGCGATGTGAGGAGACGGCAAAAAGAACGTGAAGAAACCGCGGATTTGAACCCTAAGTGAATCCCTGACACAGCGTGGGGATCAAAACACCCTCCGGTGCAGAAGTATTGCTGCCTGGCAGAAGCAGACATGAACTGTGAGTACATTGTGCGTGCGTTCCACGAAGCACAAGATGGCGGTCGCAATGAAACGCACAGAGATACGGCGCGCTTTTGAAGAATAACATACGCCGCAGCGATGTGTCCAGATATGTCCGCGAAACAGGCGTGCTGACCTCTCCCTGCCTGCATACCCCGCAATAACGACTGACTCTCTGCTGGGCAATTTGCGACTGTTTGTGGGAGTGAGCGTACAAGGAGCTGGAGGCTCTAGCAGTGGCCCATCTGGCGGGAGAGAGACGGAGCCGCTGGCATCAGAGCCTACAAGCTAATGAGGGGAAACTGGCAATAAACTAGCGTATGGCCCTGGAGAGTCGGGCCCCTAGAGACATAAGGCGCTACACGGCGGTCTCACTATCGCAGTCCGGCGATGGGTGTGTGAGCCTTACACGCGCAGTGGAGCGCTCTGATGGTTCCATAGACACAGCCGCACTATGTCAACGTTGTATGGGGGAAGAGGAAGGCCCTGCATGATTTTGTGTGATGCCTGCGGCTAGCGAGCTACGAGTCCCTTTTCTTATGCGCCTGGAGGGAGGAAAGAACATGGGAAAAGAGGTGTGAGTACGCATTTTCCGAGAGGGGTTGGGTGCCCGAGTTCCCATATGCCACTGGTGAGGTATTTGCACGAACATGGACACTAACCTACAACGCCGCTGCAGGCCAGCCAGTGTCACAAACACCAGATGAACACGGTGACGAGAAGGGCGCATGTCATTCACAATCTGCCGCACACAAATCGCGGTGGACCCAACGTAACCAGCGCGATGGGGAAGCCGGAGAAACAGCAAACCAAGCTGCAATTTGAGGCGAAAAAGCAATCTAAAGGTGCGACAGGTGGGTCGGAAAAGGAGGGAGACCATGAGTTAGAGGAGGGAACCGGAATGGAAGGAGTACTGCGTGCTATACAGCACAGCCTACAAGAAATGAATGGTAAATTGGATACTCTCACACAGAGAGTGGACCACATGGCTTCCAAAATCGACAAGCATGGGGAACGATTGGTGGAGGCAGAAACAAGGATATCGGCAGTGGAAGACGTCGCTAATACCAATGCTAAAACCTGCGCCACCATGGAAAAGACGATGGAAGCACTACGCAGTAAGGCAGAGGATTTCGAAGCGAGGTCCCGCCGCAATAATATTCGCATAGCGGGTCTTCCGGATACAACAAACACTGGTAAGATGGAAGTGTATGTGCAAAACCTCCTTAAGGATCTATTTGGAGCGGAAGAGTTCTCGACGGTATTCCTGGTGGAGAGGGCCCATCGTTCCTTGGCGCCGCGTCCGAAGCCTGGTGCACCTCCGCTCATCATATTAGCACGACTGTTGAACTACAGGGACAGGGACACGGTCCTCAGATGGGCGTGAGAAAAAGGCGACATCACTCACCAAGGTAACAGACTCGACTTCTATCCAGATCACACTATAGCGGTCCAGTTGGCCCGCAAGGAATATAACTCGGCGAAAAAGAAGCTAAGAGATTTAGGGGTGGAATACTCCATGCTTTATCCCGCAAAACTTAAAGTAAACCACGAAGGAAAAGCATTGGTTCTAACCTCACCACAGGCAGCTCATGAATTTATCAAAAAATTAGGCAGGCGGAGACGCACACCAGACTGTGAAGAACGACAGGACGACGAGAGCTGAGAGGTACCAACAAGGTAATGCTGTACCATTGTAGACGTATGATATGAAATACTGCCGATGTGTAGAGCTTGGACACTAAACTGAAGTGAACTGTGACGAGGCGTGCCTTACTATTACTTTTCTCGCACACTGTACAACGTCCACATAAACAATATGACTAACATGATCTATGTTGCTGATGGGTGGGATACCCTGCGTGCTCCATGGGCCGGGAAACACACTCCCAAGACTGGTTTTTGCCGCACTTAGCATGTTGATGCCGAATGTGGATCGCTTATACACTGTAATTAAACTGTGCACGGACTCAGAGGATTATGAGATACATGTACTGATCCAACGCAGTCTATAGTAAAATGATGGCATCAGCATGTTGTTGAAAGGGGAAGACCATACTGATGCACATGAGACAAACTACTCGGTGCCACTGGAAGAAGGGGTTAAACTACGTGACCCAGTTATGCAAACATTTCCCACGGACACTGAGCATACATTTGGTTTTGGCAGGGTATGCACCGTCTGTGATCTACATAGTGGCGGAAAAGGGACCTTCCTGACACAGAGGTGAGGCACTCACATGATAATGATTTGGCGCTCCTGCAGAGCAGGAGACAAGGACCTGGATTGTGGGATCTGTAGCTCTGACACATTGCATAAAATTACGTCAGTATAAGTAAAGACTGTAGCTTTATAGCACCATGATTACGTTAGTTGAATGAGACGGTCTACCCGTCCACATCCACAATGTGGGTGGAGATGTGTGAACCTGGTGGACCCCCGACGTGGGTGTTCTCCGATACATGTTGGTTTCATAGTTTAACCTGTTTGGGGTTTTGGCTTTGGCAGGATTGGGTTGCTGAAGTGGGTGGGGGGAAAAGAGGAACAGTTAGGGATATTCATTGCACATCACTGTATCTGAGAAGCATTGCAAACTCCGAATCACTTTTGCTGTATGAGATGGTAGATTTCCTTGTAATAGCTAATAGGCCAAATAGCAAATTACAGAAGGTGAATAGCGTCTATAACATGAGTGGTAACAAAGTCACACGCTGAAGTACTTAAAGACACGAACCTGAACTTTCTCACTTGGAATGTAAGGGGTATGAATCATCACAAAAAAGTACGACTAATATTTGCATACCTCACAAGACACAGGATAGACATTGCCTTCCTTCAGGAGATACACATTGCAGCACATACAGCGAACACCATAGGAAGGAGATGGGCGGAGTCTGTACATACTACTACTCTTAGTACGCACAAGGTGTAAGCGTACTAATCAGAAAAGGTATTAATTTCCAAGTATCAAAGGTACTCGAAGATCCAGAAGGTAGATATGTTATAGTCATTGGCTTGCTCAGACACCACGCTGTAGCTTTAGTAAACACGTACGGACCAAACACGGATGACCCAAGTTTTTTCACGAAAATATGGCATATTATATCAGATTTAACTGTACCGCATTTGGTGTGGGGAGGAGACTTTAATATAGCATTGCGTGATGGATCAGACAGATCACCTAACACGGTAGAAACACATAAACGAGCACGCGCAGAATTGCAAGATGCTATGGCAGAGTTACATTTAAGTGACATTTGGAGGACACGAAACCCAGGCTGCACGGAAGCCACACACATCTCGGCTGCGCATCACAGTTGGTCGAGGATTGACTATTGGTTGGGGTCTAGAGATGTATCTTTATGGACAGCAGCTGTTAAACACTTACCACGCACACTCGCATACCACAGCCCAGTACTATTGTCATTGCAGTTGCCTGATTATGTGCCCTCGCCTTTCACCTGGCGATTTAATGCAGCAGCGCTTCTCGACACAGCATACACAGAAACCATACACAACGCCATAACAGAGTACTTTGACCTCAACGCTCCGACGACGGAAGACAAGGGGTTATTGTGGGAAGCTTGCAAAGCGACGATAAGGGGAAAATGTATTAGCACAACAGCAGGGATACTAAAAGATATTAGACAGCAGATACGGACTAGGGAAGCCACATTGAGTGCACTGGAGCGTCGATTTGAACACTCACAAGATATTTCCATACTGGGAGATATCAAACAAGTCCTGTCTGAACATCAGGAATATGCAAATGCAGAAATTAAATACACCACAAAGCGGGGTATAGCCAGGGCATATGGGGAAGGTGGCAGGCCAGGAAGGGCACTTGCTCAGAAGATATGTACAGGCCGTGCCCCACAGCACATTCATACAGTACGGGACGCCACAGGAAACAATAGATATGATATGAAAGGGATACTGGAGGAATTCTGTAAGATTTATGGCCAACTTTATGAGTCGACCCTATGCGTCTCTCCTGACACCATCTTAGACTATATGGAAGATGTTGAAATCGCCTGGCTATCGGATGGTCATAGGGCATATCTGTCCAGCCCGATCATGGTTGAAGAGGTAACCGAGATTATTAAAGCTCTCCCTAACGGTAAGGTGCCAGGGCCAGACGGTTTAACTGGAGAGTTCTATAAAGCGTTTATTGATCAGCTGGCCCCGCACCTGGCAAGGATGTATGGGGAAGCACACGAGAAACAGACTCTCCCGGCATCTCTTCGAGAAGCGATGTTAATCACCCTGCTGAAGCCCGGGAAAGATCCAGAACTTTGTGACTCGTATAGGCCCCTATCACTTATAAATGTGGATGCCAACATTTTAACATCATTGCTGGCCGCACGCCTTAAGCCACTGATGCCACTGCTGATCAGACCAGATCAGTCAGGTTTTATACCTGGAAGAGCAACGACACATAACACAAGGACACTATTTACCCTTTCACACTACTTAACACCAGACACCAAAGCTGCTGAAAGCTGCTGCGATCCTTCTGGACGCTGCAAAAGCTTTCGATACAATTGAATGGGAATACCTGCATGCAGTATTGAGACGAATGGGCTTTCCGATAATGTTCACACAATGGATTACTATGCTGTACACGGATCTGTCTGCTAGAATAAAGGTTAATGGTTACGTTTCAGACCCAATAGCGGTCCGTAGGGGGACTAGACAGGGTTGCCCCTTGTCCCCCCTGCTGTTCGCGCTGGTGCTGGAACCTCTACCATGCAAAATCAGGCAACACCACCACTATTCAGCACTGCAGTTCCCAACGCGACCCTTACATATATCCTTATATGCCGACGATATGGTGCTATATGTGAAAGACCCTGCCCAAAACCTCAACCCATTGTTAAGGGAATACATTAAGTTTGGACAGCACTCTGCTCTGCTGATCAACTGGGCCAAATCCCTAAAATTGGCGCTAACTGACAGTACCACTCCATTTGCATTGGATTACCCACTGGAATGGCAGGACGAACCCACGAGATACTTGGGCATCTGGTATCACCGGGACCCTGAAATGGTCATTCGCACAAACTATGGAAGGGTCATTTCAGACATGCAGGAGAGAATAAACAGATGGAATAAATTACCGCTTTCGTTAGCAGACAGAGCTGCCATAGTAAAAATGGTGCTTCTGCCCAAGTTTCTCTACTTGTTTAACAACATTCCTATCAAACCACCAGCAGCAGTCTTCCAAAACATAAACCGATTGGTCTTAAGTCTTATCTGGGCAGGAAAGCAGGCTAGACTCGAACTCCAAACATTAACACTACCGTATGCGCAGGGTGGTTTCAAGGTGCCAGATCTTTATCTCTATTATTTGTGCGCGCAAGCGCAATTCGCTTTCTACTGGTACCATGAGATACCCTTCATGTCGCACGTAGCTATTGAGACAGGTGATGCCCACCCTATTCCTTTAACAGCAATACTGCCGTACAAGCGTCCACCACTACACACAAAAGACATAAATACAATAGATACCACCACCACAGCATGGCAACTGATGGCCAAAAAAGTGAAAAAGCTCCCACTGTATGCACCTGACTTGCCTATAGCACATCATCCGGAACTATCGGTGACACAAGAAACAGTAGGCATGAAACTGTTACAAAGGGCAGGAATTGATCAAATGGGAGATCTGTACAAGGAAGGGCGCTTTAAAACACTAGACACATTGAGTTATATTAGTAACCCGACGTTACTGTTCACTTTCACTTATTACAGATTGCAGAGGGCAATGAAAGAGCTGTACACTGTATACCCTGCAGAGCCGCAGCAACTGCTCTCCTTACAATATCTGTTGACAATGCCCACAGCAGCACATTTAGTTTCCAAGTTATATGCCAGGTTACAGGAAGACATTGCAAACAACACAGACAAAATGAGGCTTAAATGGAATAGCGTTATAGATGAACCACTATCTACAGAGGAATGGTCCGTAACATGTATGTTAACTGACATGCTTACCCCAAACGGTAACCTAAGAATAAGTCACTACAAATACTTACATCAAATGTATTACACACCGCACAAATTGCATAGATACGGTTTAAGTGCAGATTCAAGATGTAAGCGATGCATAATGGAAGATGCAGATTTTATACATCTGGCTTGGAGTTGCCCCGGGATAGCGGACTATTGGGGAGAAGTGACAGACGCACTAGGCGTAATGCTAGACACGCATATAGAATGTTCAGTAAAAGTGTGCCTGTTGGGCCTAGTTCCGAATATACGAGAACAAAAGCGTAAGTTCTGTGTGATAGCATTACTAATGGCTAAGCGTAGGGTCTCACTTTTTTGGAACAGCAAAAAGCACCCTAAGATGAAACACTGGCTGGCAAATCTCACATATTGTAAAGATACGCTAAATACGTATAAGGAGGAACTGCCTGCAGGCGCTAGACCCAAAAACTACTGGATGTACCTAATTGAATACCTAAAGGGGAGGTCAACAACAGCTGATGAGTAAATAGTAGACTTTTCCTCTGTTGGTTAGGCCCGCGGTAACAAGGAGACACCATGTAAGAACTCAAACACGGTATATAACAAACACGACAGGAGTGAGAATGTTGAGATGCAGTGATCTTTGTAAAGTTGTGGGAAATTTAAGGATGTTAATACATAGAAAAATTCACAAAATGTTCTACTGTAACGACATATCAGAATAGAATTTGCCTAAAATGCAGAACAAATAAAAACTGTTAATATAAAACGCCAACGAGCCTCCGGGATGCCGGTAAGGAAGGCTGTGTCACACCACTTACTACCTCTATATAGATGTGAATATCATGCTGCCGGCCCCAGGGTTGTAGGCGCAAAAAGCGGTGTACTGTATGAAAGATGCAATAAAACAGTTTGAACATCAAAAAAAAAAAAAAAGAAGTGAAAGCTTTCAAGACACCATCAATGGAGTAATAAAATGTTAGCACGACTTGTGCAATAACTGCAGGTACAGATTTAGAGGCCCATAAACTGCAGGAACCGGTGGTGACTCCCCCTTGAAAGTGAAATTTAATCAAGAGTGAGTGGAAGATGTTACCCACCATGGACTCTGGAGTTCAAAAAATGTATCCGCTTCTTGTGACACTAGTTAAGGTCCTAACACTGTAATCACTAGCTGAAACCTTATAACTGCATAGTTCTGTCAAATGCTGTAAATGTTGTGTTCCCTCGCTTTACATAATCGTAAAGCTGGGCCCTAAGGTCATCCCTACACCCAGCAGATCTTCGTGGATTGAATGCCTGCATGACAGTAACAATACTTTTTGGACATAACTCCTGGCACCAGCTTATGTGTGTCACAGAGACAAGCCACTTTTATTAGGTCTCGCCTGAGCCAGCGCATACGCTACTCTGGCGAGACATTTAGTGAGTGGGGCTTTAAAAAAGCCGAACAGCTCTTTTTGAAAGCACATACTCGTGCTTGTGGCGGCATACAGCTTGCGGGAGTGTGCAGCGGTGCGCCAAGCGCAAGCTTCTCTCCCGGCCACTCACTTTTTGCTCGCGCTTCTTGTTTAACTTTAAGCGTGAGGCGCGCGTGCTTGTGTTTAACTTGTTATCCTTGTGTTTTCGGACATGTAGTCTTTCTCTATTATGAATGCAGGAACATAAAGTAACGGAATGCAAAGAGCACATTTCAGTTCTGTATAAGCTACCACGGTATGACATTTTAGAAAGCAGGGTATTTCCTGACTTTTTTCCCAATCCATTTCTGTGGTCTGTTTACAAGTTAAGGAACCTCCTTGTGGTACCGCCTTATTTAAAATGGCCTCTTTAATATAGGCACCATTTATATACATAAATGGAATGAACACGGTTGAAACTTTCCTGCATAATACGCCAGTTGACAGCTATTCAAATGAGTAGTTAAGAAATAAATAAAAACTTTTAACCCCTTTGCTGCTTCTGTCGGCCAACAGTGCTGCGCACGTCCGTTGGCCAACACGGCCCCGCCCGCTTAATAGAACGTTCCGCACTGGTGCAGAACTTTCGAAGCAGCAAACGGGTTAATGGTGTTAAAAATTTGATTTGGTTTTGGTTGCTATTTTCAAATGTTCTCGGTTATTTTGCATTCCTCTTTCTGAACATAAAAGCTGGATCGATTAACAATTTAACATACTTACCTGCTCCTCTCAAACTCTCTGGACCTAATGACAAACATCCCTGATGTGGTTATTTAGTGCCACATTTAGAGGCAGACGGGAATGGGATAGCTGCCAAAAAGACGTCCTGTCTGCGCATCTCTTCGATCCCCTGCCTCATTTTGATGTGTGTTTGGGGGGCAGGGAGTTCCCCAGGGCACAGCTACCATCAGACCTGCGTTCTGGAATATCGTTGCATGGATTCAATGCTCGTAGAAATGGCCTGCACACCTTAGGAGGGTCCCCCCAGCTCTATGCCCACCAGTGTCTTTCCTGCCAGGCACTGTCATGCCAAACACAGCAGTCTCAGATAGAATATCTCCAAGGTAGAATGCAACCAGTTCCTTGTGGATATTACATTGTTTTTTTCCAAAGATCCACTATCCACGATTGTTGTCACGTAAACTCTAGAGACGCTTAGTGAGATCCCCACCACATGTTCCTAACTAATAGGTTAACGGCTGTACTTCCTACTTCCAATTGTTTTCCCTCACCACATGTATTATATCCTCCCCAACCCTGAAGAGTCACAAGGCAACTCCTTGTGACGAAACGTGTCGGCTGGCTGTTTGTTTCATTTCAGTTGTTACTTCATTAAAATATCTCTTCTAACATTAAACTGGTGTCGACCCTTGCAAACTGTGATTCAAATGAGACTTCCATACCATTGTCACACCCTCACCACCTGTGCCCGGGACAGTGTTCATTCTCCAGTGTGGGTCCGCGACCCATACAAACGATGTTGGCATGAATCTGAACTTTTCAGCCATAATAACCAGCCTTCAGGATCCAAGGTGGAAATGTGCCCAGGACAGTGTTCATTCTCCAGTGTGGGTCCGCGACCCATACACTTCTGGGGGTTACTGGGTAATTCCTCTGACCTGGCAGCAGCATACTTAGTCTGATGATTGTGTACACCACACAAACTAGTCAGAGTGCCAATCTTCCTGGTTTAACCAAAAAACCCTAACCCCAGTTTTAGCATTTCATATGGGCTCCTCCCACCCAGAGACCTTCTAGGGAAATTATTAAGTGCACGTTGAACGCTATTCAGATGGGCCAGCCAGTTCCTGCCAGTACCTAAAACCCTAGCTCTCACTGAATGCTTTAAGTCACGGTTCATACGTTCCACAATGGAATTGCCCTCAGGCCTGTATGGAGACGAAAACTTGACCTGCACCCCCCGTGACCTCATGGCATCCTTGTAAGCCTTAGAGGCGAACACTGGACCCTGGTCTGAATGGGGGGTGCCACATGCAAAAATTCCCATAAAAACACGCAAATCCCTTACGACAGTACGAGCATCAGCACTACGTTGTGGCCAGAGCCAAATAAAGCGTGTGCACAAATCCACTGCTAATAAGATGTGGTTATACGCAGTTTCTGAGGACAAAGGACCGCAGTGATCTAAATAAACGCACCCAAGTGGTTTATTAGATATGTACAACTGTGTTTGTGGTGGCTTTGCAGCAGTTGAAGGTTTGATCTGCTGACAAATGTCACAATTAAGGACATAATCACGCGCCTGTGTGTACAATCCACGCCACCAGTAATGCTGCTGTAAGACAGAGGCAGTAGCTGAAACATCGGCATGCGCCGAGGCCCTGCCCTCGTGAGCGGCTGTTCTCAAGGTTTGACTGCGTTCCGCGTTGGGAATCAATCTGTCACCAAAGTCGTTAATTATCACATAGGGAACTTTATCAGGACTTAAATGATAAGAGTATTTAGAAGGGAAACCCCTAGGGTAATTACCTCCCTTCTCTGTTGCAGCAATGGCTGCCAAGATGTCATCATCAATCTTACTTTTGGAACGTGTAACTGCTGCTACTACATATGATGCCACTGCCGTCTTTGCTGCTTCAGCAGCAAGACTATTACCAACAGCGTGTACTCCTACACGCTGATGACTAGGAGTATGAATTACATTCACGAGAGGCAAACGTTCTTTTAGTTCTGCAACTCGAACCCAAAGCATTTTATGTTTGATTGTGCTACCTTTGGAATCACAATACTCATTCTGAGTTCAAAAGAATAAATTGTCATTGAAAGACTGTACACAGTAGTAAGAGTCACTTACAGTTAGAGTAGTTACACGAGGGTCAGCAAACTCCAGTGCAAGCACTATAGCACGTAGCTCTGCCAACTGGGCAGTACAGCCCCCTAATGTCTGCGTGTGCACGACATCGGACTTGAATTCGCCATTCACCATGGTACCCACCACTATCACGCAGGCCGCTGAATAAGCATGCTTAGATCCTGTCACCGGTTGCACCGAACCATCAGTGTAAATGATACAATGGTAATCCTCAAGCAGGCGCAAGGACAAAGGAGCAGGATGAAGAAATTCATACTGTAAATACTCCTGAGTTTGCAATGAGGAAACAAAGATAAACATGACATCCGGAGACGTCAAGGATGTGGCCCATTGTATCCAACGAGGATGCAAAGCTTTCGAATTAGGTACACTGGCTTTCGTTACTGCCTCAAGGGCAGTATACGGTGTAACAACCAACATGCACCACCAAGAAGAAATCACTGAAGGAACGACTGGACAACAACGCCCACGACAACAAGGAGCGCTTCAACATCGTCAAGGAGTTCTCCAACCCCAGCACCGGCAACAACGACATCACTCCTTCACAAGATTTCTGCGACTCTCTCGCCTATTTCTTCCACCGTAAGATCGCCGACATCCACAACAGCTTCAACGCAACATCCACGCACCCTACCGTCGAACCAACGCCCCCCACCACCACCCTCTGCACCTGGACCACAGGGACCACGAAGGCACAGCCCGCACGATGAGCACCAACCACTCCGGATCTCCAACTGACCCCTGCCCCCACCACATCTTTAACAAGGCCGACTCCACCATCGCACCCCAACTCCGGAACATCATCAAACCTCCTTCAACACCGCCACCTTCCCGGAGAGCTGGAAGCATGCCGAGCTCAGCGCCCTACTGAAGAAACCAACAGCGGACCCCACCGACCTCAAGAACGTCCGCCCCATCTCGCTCCTCCCTTTTCCTGCCAAAGTCATTGAGAAGACCGTCAACAGACAGCTTGCCGCCTTCCTCGAGACGAACGGATCCCTCGACCCCTCGCAGTCCGGTTTCAGAGCCAACCACAGCACCGAGACCGCCCTCATCGCAGCCACCGACGACATCCGAGCCCTTCTCGACAACGGGAAAACAGCGGCACTCATCCTCCTGGACCTCTCTGCAGCGTTCGACACTGTCTGCCACCGCACCCTAGTTCAACGCCTAAGCAACATCGGTATCCAAGAGAAGGCACTGGAGTGGATCATCTCGTTCCTCGCCGGAAGAACGAAGAGAGTCCGCCTCCCCCCGTTTCGATCCGAGGCCACCGAAGTCATCTGCGGCGTCCCGCAAGGATCATCACTCAGCCCCACCCTCTTCAACGTCTACATGAGACCTCTTGCAGCCATCGCACGCCAGTACAACCTCAACATCATCTCCTACGCCGACGACACACAGCTGATCCTCTCTCTCACCCGAGACCCCAACACCGCCAGAACTAGCCTACACGTAGGGATGAAAGACATCGCCGAATGGATGAAGAACAGCCGCCTGAAACTGAACTCAGACAAGACGGAAGTCCTCATCCTGGGACCATCGCCCTCCGCCTGGGACGACTCCTGGTGGCCACCCGCCCTGGGCACCACTCCCAAGCCAACAGACCACGCACGCAACCTGGGCTTCATCCTGGACTCCTCCCTCTCGATGACCAGACAAGTCAACGCCGTCTCCTCATCATGCTTCAACACCCTACGCATGCTCCGCAAGATCTTCCACTGGATCCCGACCGAAACCAGGAAGACGGTCACCCAGGCACTCGTCACCAGCCGACTGGACTACAGAAACACCCTCTACGCCGGAACCACAGCCAAGCTACAGAAAAGACTCCAACGCATCCAGAACGCCTCCGCCCGACTCATCCTGGACATCCCCCGACGCAGCCACATCTCCGGCCACCTGAGGGACCTGCACTGGCTCCCCGTCAGCAAGAGGATCACATTCAGGCTCCTCACCCACGCACACAAGTCTCTCCACGACCTGGGCCCGAAGTACCTCAACGACCTTCTACACGCCCACCCGTCAGCTACGTTCTGCTAGCCTCGCCCTCGCTGCCGTACCACGCATCCGAAGAGCCAACGCCGGAGGCAGATCCTTCTCCTACCTGGCGGGCAAGACATGGAACTCCCTCCCCATCCACCTTCGGCTGACCCAGGACCATCTCACCTTCAGGAGACAACTCAAGACCTGGCTGTTCGAGCAATAGCGGACCCCTTCCCCCAAGCGCCTTGAGACCCTTCCGGGTGAGTAGTGCGCTATACAAATGTTATGATTGATTGATTGATTGATTGCGTTTCCCCTGCGACAGTGCTCTCTCCTTCAGAATTGCCATCTGCACTGCAGTCAAAACTTTTTCAACAGTAGAAAACCACATTTCAGCCGAAGTGTACAAGTGTGACTTGTAAGCAATAGGTACTGTGTCACCTTCATTAAACGTCAAGTATGTGAAACCCACTGGGCCTGGCACAATTCTTATTACCATATTTGTGTGATTATCACGAGTCAGAAGGTATTTAGATTCAAGAAGATCAGACTGCAACGATTGCAGTATAGCTGAATGTTCTGGCAGCCAGCAAGATTTGGTAAAAGTAGGTTGTATCAAGGCATATAGTGGCTTGATACGCTGGGCATAATCGGGAATGTAATTACGCCCGAAATTCAAAATACCCAGTAAAGATTGTAGTTTTTTCAGAGTTGTTGGAGTGCTCAACTGTGCGCATTTCTACAGGAAGTGAGGTGCTAAACCTCGACCTTCATTGTTGAGCTCATAGCCTAGGAACAACACTGTGTACTTTCGTAAAGTTAAATTTGTAACCGAAGTCCGCAAACATAACAATGATGCGGTCAGCGCAACACAGATGCGACAATAATTAATTGTCTGTGAGATAAATATCATCAACATACGAGCATGCATCAGGGTTGAGTCTCTCTAAAAGAGAGACAATACGAGCGGCAAAGACCCCTGGGCTGTTCTTGTAGCCCATGGCTAATCTTATAAACTGTTTTTGTTTGCCGCCAGAAGTAAAAGCTGTCCATTGACTACTAAGAGAGGACCAGTTATGGCTAAAAAAAGCCATTGGATATGTCAAGTGTGGTCTTAAACTGTTTTCTCACGAGACTATCCACAAGGGCAGAACTGTGAGTATTCTGTACTGCGCAGGTCCAACAATGAGATTTCAACTAGTGGTAATCCAATACCAGGCGGTACGACCCATCAGGTTTGGTCACAGTAAAAAAAGGATTAATCATGGGTGACACACATGTTTAAATCACACCTTGATATTCCAATTGTTCAAGGATTTCCGCAACGGGAGCTTTCACTTCACGCCGCATGGGATATTGGGGTTGAGGCTGTGGCATTGACCGCAATGGAATCTCATGCCTGGGTGAAAGTTTGTCCCATCCACATTGAGTGCGGTACAAAGCCAGTGCAAGCACCTTAGCCCACTCATCTGCAAAATTCTGCGCCTGCTCCTTCGGCACTGTGTGAGAGAAATTGGGGAGGATTACCTCCTCCCCTCTCGGAGCGGCCAAAACTAAAGGTGGGGGCCAGTCTGCCTCTGCTAACAAAATGTCATATGTAGAGGTCAGATTTCCCCCAAAAATTCCTTTTATTGTATGTTTTATGTCACCTTCAATTAAAAGGACTATGTCATATAGTCTATCAGGGGGAGCCACTCTAGTGTCGGCTGTCTCAACAGTAATGAACGTGTCAGTTGCTGTCGCGTTTAGATACAGACGCCATGCTTGTCGCACTACTGTAACCTCCGCTGCACTGTCGAGCATCGTTAGCGCCCATGTTAGGTTCCGAAGCGGTGTTCTAACAATCCGTGGCATACCTCGCTTTTATAGCAGCAACTTTCTTTTTCTGAAATTGAGGGCGTTGACATTGAAAGTCGTCCTGCTTGCATTTACCTTCCGTCTGGCAGGGCTGCTCCCAACCTTGTTGGGCACACCGACCTCTGCCGCGGTCTCCTCCACCGGTTTGCGAGACCGATGTTTCCTGCAAAGAACGAGGAGAACGATGATCAGGAACCTGAAAACGATTAGGTGACTTAATACTCGCGCGGTCGCGCAAATCATGTGTGCTCAGTAGACACAGGTGTCGGCGATGCAGGACGCGACCCTTGTTTCTTTTGCTGCTTCCTCTGCTTCTTAGATTTCCAATTTTGCTTAGGAAATATTGGACGGTCGTCTTTATTAGACTTACCCGTCTGAGTTTGCGGTTGTGCTGCTACCTTAGCAAAAGGCTTAACACCCAAACTATTGCAGCCAATGGTCTTATAAGCCCCCGCAATGATTTTCGGTAACTGCCGGGGTTTATCGGCATCGGGGACATTGCGCAAAGCCCCCTTAACATTAGCAAGGATGAGATCGGAAACTATGTCAAACACTCTGACAAGCCTCATTCCCAATTCTACAGCCGCCTCCGAACCGTGTTGATCCTGAACACGCTTGATCACGGAGGGCAGGACAGCCATAGACGGCGTGCCGAAGCACTTTGCATAGACTGCCGCAAATATTTTACCCCAGGTCTCACAATCTATTACCTCTAGTACTAAGTCTTGCTGCAAACTAATTGTCAGAATCCTGTGCTTCTCAACAGGAGTTGTATTAGGAAAAACTGCTTTCAGCTGGTCAAATTTCTCCTGGTGGCGCTTGCCCATTACCGTATTAACCATGACGGGACTCATTTTTATCCCGGCCTGTCCAACTGGTTCCGTCGCAGCTCCAGGTGCCCCCACCTAGATATTGTGAGAAACGTATTGCAATAAAGCCCTATATACCCCGACAACGGAGGAATAGAGTAATCGTAACTCTGCTATAGGGACTGTCAAATAACACGGATGCGGCGTGAACATGGCCAAAATGGTCCAAGTGGCCCCTGGAATTGACAAGGGACCTAACCGAACCGCAGATACTGTGTGGGGAAGGGCGCCATTAAACCAAACTCGATGCTGCCAAGCAGAAAGCGGAACCTCCTGTGTCCTATATGGTGCATAGTCCGCAGGCACCGCCGTGGGTGTATATATATGGTATGTACCATCATCCGCATTCACAGCAGGAAACATAACCCAAGAGTAGAAAAGCTCAAATGGGTAAGCCGCTTCTGCACTAACCACAAAGACGACCGCCATCCCTTCAGTGGACACCCTATACTGATGTAAGTGATTGCAGAGTGGCACACAACTGTGCAGAGCTATGTCAACATCAGCCATAAGGACACAGTAGAGAAAAACAATCGAATAATTGTAGCACAAAAAGAGTAGTAACTCAAAACAGGAACCTTTTTATATATCTCAAGCTTGAATGATCCTATAACACATTCGTATAGGGTGGTTAATCCGTCACTACTGTCAACCGGAAACAGGAGTGAGGGTGTTGTGGACTAATAGAAGCACTAATCGAGTGTCTCAAATATAAGACCAAACGTTAGGTGCGCCATGTTGCGGGGATTCTGTGTGGGCACAGAACTGTGCGCAGGAAACCAGGACCTTAGTGACTTGTTATGTACCAGTAACTCACCTCAGTACCCAGAACCCCTATTGACTAGCATCAGTGTCTCATTAGCTCTCCGTCCTAAGGTACCAATGATTAGACAACCCAGAACATGCGACTTAGGGTACTCTCAGGAATGGTGGGAATCAAGAACACTCTTTTGTTTTTATTCTCATACCAGTCCACAATGTGAGTAATCAGAGACATGGAAAAGTTTAAAATGTTTATTTTAACGACGTGCTCTAAGATGCAGTATTTTGGCTAACATAAGCAGGCATATGATTAGAAATATTAGGATCAGCATTGTTTCAATTCCATAAAACACAAAGGGAGAAATCATGTTATAATGATAGTGGAAACAGGTTATATAGCACCTTGCGAACCACCCTCCTCTGCTAGGAACTAGGTTTTATAATAATAGAAGGTCGCTTAGGCTTGAACTGGGAACCCCATACCTCCAAGATCAGCAGTGGTGAATCACATCACAGGATCAGCAAAGCTCTCTCACTGGAAAAGGTTTTTCTCCAAGTGCCCAAATCATGCATGTAGTGCAAGATTAAAAGGCACTAGAATTTCAGTTGGTTGCAGCTGTGTGCTTGTTGTGTCTAAAGCGGGGGCCGATCAACCTGAATAACAGCATACATTGTTATGGTAACCTTGAAGGCTTCTGCACTCAGTGTACAGACTAAGGTCGCGATGTAAGTCTAGGGATGTAAAAAACGGACCGCTCTCATGGGAGTAACCCAAGCAGTCTAACTTACATAAACAGTTACATGTAGTATTGTGTGCAAAAGCTAGAAAGTGGCAAAATGGTGTTTAAACTTCTAATAAACATATGCTAACATAGCAATGAGGGCAAGCAGGGCCCTGTCTTCACTACACCAAAAGATTGTATTGAAGAAATTTCGAACTTAGCCAGGCAATCCTGGGGGTATTTACCACATGCCCATGCAAAATGGGAATGGGAGCTTGAAAGTCCTGCCCCACAAATTTTTTTAAAATCTTTCGACAGCCCAACACCAAGCCAGTAGCTCCCTCTCAATAACGGATTAGGTTTTTTCACTTTGATGCAAAGAACAGGAGGCAAACCCAAAGGTGTGCTCAACACCATGCTTGAGTTGAGTAATCATACCACCAAGACCATCCAAACTGGCGTCGACAGAAACAATGCACTGCAACAAAGGATCTAAAGGAGTTAAAATGTCACAAGCACCTAGCTCATGCTTAATCTGATCAAATTCACTTTGACACACTTGATCCCACAAGAAAGGGAGCCTCCTTTTGAGAAGTTCACGTAGATTAACTGTTTTGGTAGCAAAATTGGGGATAAACTTAGAATACAACTCACACATGCCCAAAACGAAGACACTTGTTACTTCGACTTAGGACAAGATGTCTTAATAATAGCATCAATCAACCCCTCTCTCTGTAGAATACCCTCACAGGAGATACGATGGCCCAAATACACATTGGAGTCTACACCAAAAACACACTTATCTTTGTTGGCAACAATACCCTTCTCATGTAACCTGCTAAAAACTTCGGTAAGATTCATGCAAATCATTACACTTCCCTGCTACCAGAATATCATGCTTGAACACAATAGTATCCTGAATCCCCTCCTACACTTTTTCCATAATGCGCTGAAACACTGAAGCTGCCGAGGCAAGTCTAAACAGCATCCTTTTAAACTGAAAAGTTCCAACAAAAGCAGTAAGGTGCTTGGTAGACGAGTCCAGCTCAACTTTATAGTACGCAGCACGCACATCAATCTTAGAAAATCAATTGGAACCTGCAAATTTGGAGAGAATATCATCAATGCAGGGTAGAGGGTGCGAGTCATCCTACATCTCCTTATTCAAACTGCGCAAGTCAATGCAGACCCTAATATTTCAATTTTTCTTACGAGCCACGACCAATGGAGATAACCACAGAGATGATTCCACCGGCTAAATGACTCCAGACTCACATATCCTCTTAGGTTCCTCTTCCAAATCATCTCTAACGCTAAAAGGTACATTGCGCAACTTATGTTTCACAGGCACAGGTTGACCCTTCACCTTGATAAGATATTTGAATCCTTTAATGTGTCCTAAGTTGTCATCAAACACACTACCGAACTTAAGAGCCCACGGAGATGGACCTTCCCCAAGCACACCATCATCCACCACAGACACAGGTTCCTTTGTCCCAGGCCAGAGGGTCATGCCAAATAACCCCTGGTGGTACCATCGCAAAATGTTCAAACCTTTTTTTGCGACATAAACCTTTCCATAGATAGATCTCTCCTTGAACACCAACTTGGTTTCAAAAAATCCTTTCAACTCAATTCAATTAAGAATCTTTATTCGGTGATTAAAAAACACCATAAAAGCACATATATATATACATTGATAAAAAGTTATTAAACATTAATCGAGATCCTTATACAGAATTAATACAAGTAAAAATACCGACGTACAAAACCATAAACTTAAAATAGAAAATCCAAAATCTTTCATTCCTAACCCCTAGTCATCCTTAATCGGACCGCAACCTTAATAAAATTCATAATACAACACAAGGTTAGGGGATCGGAGGCTTTTTGCAAGAAGACTAATGCATCCCTAGCATGTTCCTGTTGGGCATTTTTTTAAATATTTACAAGAAAACTGCGCCTGGGCATAGAAAAATAGGGACAAAGCAGAACAAAATGGAGGGAGTCCTGCGGAGACCTGTTGTCGCAACCGCAGGGTCCCTTCTGCTCGATTGACGTGGTGAAACCTGCTGGTGAAGCCAACATAAAAGGAAGTAAATTCAGTCTAAAACGGCACATAAGAAATCTATCCTGTGCATTATGCACGAGGTACAGATAAGGCTCCATACCCTCCACACTCTTCACCAGATTATGAGCCCTCACAGTCTTTTTAACTCTTTCAGCCTCAGCTCTGCATTGGATTTTCCGCTCTAGGAAAATTTCCCCTACTTGTTTCTTGTGCTGGGCTGAAATTGTTGTAGGGTTCGTGAAGAGGTTTCCAAAACCTACGTTCTCAAGGGTATTTTTCACGTATTTAAGCCAGGGGATGCGCATACAATTAGTCCTCTCTAAGCAGTCCAATAAAATTTCTCTGCTTAGATGCGCATCTGGATTAACCCATATTTTTAACCAGGCCACAATTGGCCTAAATTTTAACAGGTCATCCAAGTATGGCCTCCCTAGCTCCCTATGAGCTATGATTCCAGCGGTGCTGGGTGGCACCCTCAGGATAGATTTCAGATATTTGTTTTCTTCCTGTTGGATTCTAGTAGTGTCCACAAAGCCCCATACTTCTGCCCCATAGATTACTTTGGAGCATGATACGGAGCAATACAAGTTCATCACCTGTTCCAGGCTCCATCTACCTAACCTCCTGCCGTATCCTGCTATTGCCCCATTAGAGGCAATCATTTTACTACAACGTTCCGCCACCAAGGAGTTAAACTGCAAAGCGCCATCAAAGGTTACTCCAAGATAAGCGAACGTTTTGACCTCCTCTAAAATATGGGTGCCTATTGTATAAGTAAATTTAAAGGAAGGTTTTTTGCCGGCCAGGAGCACATAAGATTTACCCAGGTTGACAGATAGATCCAGGGTGCTCATGAACTTAACAAACCCATCTATCAGGATTTGTAGGCTTCGCGGTGTGCGCGCGAGCAAGACCGCGTCATCCGCGTAAAGCAGGACAGGGATATGCCTCGGCCCGACCCTAGGGGAATCTGCCTTTAAACCCAAAAGAAACTGCTCCAAGTTGTTAATATAAAGGGAAAACAGAAAAGGGGCAAGGATGCAACCTTGTCTGACTCCGCTCTTACATGGGAAAGAGTCAGACAATCCTCCCTCCCTGTTAAATCGAACCTTGGCCGTGGTGTCGCTGTGCAATTCCCTTAATATGGTGATTAAACCACTCTCAATCCCCATGCTTGACATCAAGTCCCACAGCTTTCCTCTATTGACGTGGTCAAATGCTGCTGCCAAATCCATGAATCCCATATAAATAGGTTCATCACTGGCCAGAGTATATTTGGCAGTCAGCATGTAAAGGTTCAGGCATTGGTCACTAGTGGACCTCCCTGTCCTAAACCCGTATTGAGTGTCCGAGAAGATGTTATTCTCATCGGTCCACTCGGACAGTCTGTTAAGGATTGCCCTACCCAAAAGTTTGGCCGATACGTCAATCAGGGAAATCGGCCGATAGCACTTGGGGTCGTCCCTGTTGCCCTTTTTAAAAATTGGCACAATAATCGCTTTTGACCAAGATGGTGGCAGGTCACAAGAGATAGCAGTATTTATGACCCTGGTCATCAGAGGGGCCCATAAATCTATATTGCTAAGAAACAGGTCAGGGGGAATCCCGTCCAGACCCGGAGCCTTATTTTTGGTCAGACCCTCCATCCCTGCAGTAATCTCCTTAAGAGTAAATACTACCGGGGAAACCTGACTTAGGGTTACCGGTGGCTCTACAGGGATACCGGGCTCATGGTTATATAAACCCCTAAAGTGTGTGACCCACTGCTCCGGGAGGATGTTAGCCCCTATATCCGGGGAATCATTTTCTTGAAAAGTCGGTCTATTAATGATTCTCCAAAAGCCCGCAAGATCCTTTCTTTCCCCTGCCTCTCTTAAATCTGCCCATGCTTCTGCCTGCAGGGCAAATTTCCTCCTTTTAGTCTCTTTTTTGTATTTTTCTCTGCACACCCTAATTTTTTGAGGGTCCCTTGGTTTTAGCTTAAGGCAGCATTTCAACTCCCTTAGTGCCTTCGAGCAGTCTTTATCAAACCACCGGGGATTAACCAGGTTACGTGTGGGCGCACTGGTCTTAAGTAGGCCGTCGATCAGGTTAGCTATCTGGTCAAATGCTTCCAGTAACCTTGATCCCTGGACTTCTAAGTCTAGACAGTCATTAATGGCCAGTAGGCCCTTGTCACCCAAGGTTTTAAAAAACTTTACCCCGTCTATTTTGGACCATTTCAGTCTCCTGCCTTGGTCTATGACCCTCTCCTCAATTGTGCGACGGGCTCTGGTTCCAGCACCCACCCTATACGAGAGCACCAAAACGAGAGGGTTGTGGTCGCTGAAGCTGCTCCATTCTATCCCTGCACTAATTATTTTATTTATCAGGGATCTCGAAGCCAAAATATAATCTATAATAGATGAGCAACCCCTACCCTTAAAAGTTGGTGGAAGTGTGCCATCCGACTGTGGATCTATCATATTAATGGTATGTTCTAAGTCATACTTAAGCCGAAGCAGACCAAGAGCCGACCCCGTGGGTGTATGAGAGAAATGCGGCCCCTTCTCCATTGGGCATTGTGACCAATCTGAGTTTGCCTTGACCAATGCCGGACAAAGATGGCAGTTAAAGTCTCCCATTAAAAGCAGCCCATGAGACTGCCCCTTATTTTGGAATGTTGTTTCTTGTCCCAGCCTCTGGTCTAATTCAGCTAGTAGCGGGATATGGTTGTTTGCTGTCTCAGTGTTATAGATGTTAAAAACAGAAAATCTTAGCCCCTTTCCAAGGAACCGAACTACCTGGATCCCATGTGAATTCCAATCTGGGGAAGACCAGGTGCCTGGGAGGTCTAAATCTACGTAAATGGACAACCCGCCCATTGCTCTCCCTGATCTAGATTTTCGGGCGGGAACAAAAAAGCACTTGTACCCCTGTAAATGGTAATTGTTCACCAAAGCCCATGTCTCTTGAACACATATAACATGAAATTTCCTAATGAAATCAACCCATTCCTTGTTGTTAAATTTACCCGCTGTGCCCGCTACATTCCAGGAAATCAGTCTCACTCCCTCCCCCCTCCCTTCTGAACCCTCCTGTGGACTTGATTGTATCTCCTGTATTGACCCTTGCAAGGCCAGCCCATGTCCCCCTCCTATACATTCTATGACTGTAGCCTTAGGTTCAGCACACCCGGGTTTCCCAACACCAGTCAGTAGGGTTTGCTGAACATGAGAGCTTCGCTCGACCAACACCTCTGCCAGAACGCCCTTTTCCATGTAACCCTGGGGGGCATTATCCATTTGTCAATCTACCCCCTCTAGATCGTTCAGGCAATTAAACCGATTATAGGTGTGAAAGGGTGGTTCTGGTCGGCCAAATAATGGTCTAGGGTTAAAATCCTGGTGTCTCCCCCTCCTGCCAACCCTCTCCCAGTTGTTTTGCATTTGTGGCGGCTGTAGTGGGACTGGAGTGATGGGAAAGAAGAAAGACACCCGAAGGGTTTGAATGGTGGATTCCCTAGATCTGTTTTTCCCTTGGCATATATAGGTCACTGTTTCTGTGTCCCTAAAACTCACCAGTATACAGTCCCCTATAATGGATTTATGTGTTCTCCCCACCCATGGCACCCTTCTTACCATTATAATTTCATTATTAAGGTGTATCGGGAGGGGTCTATTTATGTTTAGCCACTTAATGACCCTACTTTTCAGGGCACAAAAATCCTCGGTTTCACCTACTTCGAGTGGGGGAACACCTGCCATGACTACAGTAAAATCATTAGTCTCAGGGGGTAGGTTGGGCCTACGTGGTCTCAAGGGAAGCTTCATTAGAGGGATCAGTGTAGTACTGTCTACCGGCTGTGCCGGATAAACCGGGCCTGAAGGGGGAATGGAAATGTTAAAGTTAAGGGGCTTAGTTGGTGCAGGCTTGTTCCTTAAGGGATGTTGCAAGACCGCCGCATTTGCGGCTTGTGGAGGGACTATGTTTGCAGCACTATTTACAGGCTGTTGGAGGGCTAACGTAATGGGAGTAGGTTCTGGATGCCTTCCCTGATGATCAGCCGGGATTTTCAGACTACTTAGTGTGGTCTCCAAAATGGTTAGTCTGATCTCGATCGTTTTTATACTCTCGCTAATCGGTAATAATAGAGACCTTAGCAAGAATTCCAAGTTCCCAAGCGGGACAACAGAAAGAGGGACATTGGCGATATTAGTTCCCGTATTTTTTGTCGAGGCTGGAGCTAGATCATCCTGGACAATAGGTTTGGGGTGTGATTCAGCCGGTAATTTCGCTGCTAGTACGGGGGGTTTAGTAGAAGACTTCCCAAAATCCAGATGAGAGATTTTTGGTTTGCTCCTTCCCTGGGCTCCCTTCGATTTCCTCCTACGTTTGTTAGGAGGGGGCCCAAGTACTCCTTGCGCGGTGGCTGGTTTGGGTTGAGCTTTCCTAGCCTTAGGGGCTAGGGGGGGTTGGGAAACTAAATCAATGGTCACCCTAGTGGGGCTTGGACTGGTAACTGGAGCTATACTCATGGCTTCAACTGGTGAGGTGTTCATACAATCCCTCAGCAGGAGTGGGACATCGTCTATTAGGGACAACTCCTCCCTAGGCGTGGTGGATTGGTCTCCAAGGGGGGTATTTTTCAAATTATCTATTGAGCGTCTCCTTTCTGCCCTTAACCGGGACAGATTACACTCTTTGTCCCCCTCCCCCCCCCGCCCGCGAGAAATAATTCTCTAGGGTCCTGCTTTTGACACCTCCCGGCTTCAATGGAGTGCTCTCCTTTGCCGGGGACGGCATTATAATAGTACAGAGTTATATTCAGCAGGGGATTGTAACAGTTAATGTGACCAGGAATCGAATACACGAACAAAGGGGGTAGGCCCAGCCCGGCCTCCTTGGCCCCGGACGGCCACAGACGGTCCCGCCCTTGTCCCGGGCTTCTCCCGGCACGCTCCCGCTCGCTCCCGCGTAGCGGTATTCGCGCTCTCCTTTAAAGGTGTAGCGTAGGTGGGAGGATTGTTGGGGGCGGGGCGATGAGGGAGAGCGGCCCAGGTGGAGCGGGCGCGGGATGTCCTGAGATTCCTGGTAAATGGAGTCCCAGCCCTTCTGCTCGCAACCCTCAGCCCCTGTTGCCCCCCAGCAGCAGCTCCCAGGTGAGAGAGAGAAAGCGCCCCTCTGCAATGCGGGACCCGCGCAGCGGGTACCGCGAGTCGTGGAGTTGAGATGAGCAGTTAATCCACACGAAGGCAGGCACAGGCTCAAGGAAGGTCCCACATAGCAAAGAACAGTCCGCAGTTTTATCCAAGTTCTGATGGGGGCGGGGCAATGAGGGAGAGCGGCCCAGGTGGAGCGGGCGCGGGATGTCCTGAGACTCCTGGTAAATGGAGTCCCAGCCCTTCTGCTCGCAACCCTCAGCCCCTGTTGCCCCCCAGCAGCAGCTCCCAGGTGAGAGAGAGAAAGCGCCCCTCTGCGATGCGGGACCCGCGCAGCGGGTACCGCGAGTCGTGGAGTTGAGATGAGCAGTTAATCCACACGAAGGCAGGCACAGGCTCAAGGAAGGTCCCACGTAGCAAAGAACAGTCCGGAGTTTTATCCAAGTTCTGATGGGGGCGGGGCGATGAGGGAGAGCGGCCCAGGTGGAGCGGGCGCGGGATGTCCTGAGACTCCTGGTAAATGGAGTCCCAGCCCTTCTGCTCGCAACCCTCAGCCCCTGTTGCCCCCCAGCAGCAGCTCCCAGGTGAGAGAGAGAAAGCGCCCCTCTGCGATGCGGGACCCGCGCAGCGGGTACCGCGAGTCGTGGAGTTGAGATGAGCAGTTAATCCACACGAAGGCAGGCACAGGCTCAAGGAAGGTCCCACATAGCAAAGAACAGTCCGGAGTTTTATCCAAGTTCTGATGGGGGCGGGGCGATGAGGGAGAGCGGCCCAGGTGGAGCGGGCGCGGGATGTCCTGAGACTCCTGGTAAATGGAGTCCCAGCCCTTCTGCTCGCAACCCTCAGCCCCTGTTGCACCCCAGCAGCAGCTCCCAGGTGAGAGAGAGAAAGCGCCCCTCTGCGATGCGGGACCCGCGCAGCGGGTACCGCGAGTCGTGGAGTTGAGATGAGCAGTTAATCCACACGAAGGCAGGCACAGGCTCAAGGAAGGTCCCACGTAGCAAAGAACAGTCCGGAGTTTTATCCAAGTTCTGATGGGGGCGGGGCGATGAGGGAGAGCGGCCCAGGTGGAGCGGGCGCGGGATGTCCTGAGACTCCTGGTAAATGGAGTCCCAGCCCTTCTGCTCGCAACCCTCAGCCCCTGTTGCCCCCCAGCAGCAGCTCCCAGGTGAGAGAGAGAAAGCGCCCCTCTGCGATGCGGGACCCGCGCAGCGGGTACTGCGAGTCGTGGAGTTGAGATGAGCAGTTAATCCACACGAAGGCAGGCACAGGCTCAAGGAAGGTCCCACATAGCAAAGAACAGTCCGGAGTTTTATCCAAGTTCTGATGGGGGCGGGGCGATGAGGGAGAGCGGCCCAGGTGGAGCGGGCGCGGGATGTCCTGAGACTCCTGGTAAATGGAGTCCCAGCCCTTCTGCTCGCAACCCTCAGCCCCTGTTGCCCCCCAGCAGCAGCTCCCAGGTGAGAGAGAGAAAGCGCCCCTCTGCGATGCGGGACCCGCGCAGCGGGTACCGCGAGTCGTGGAGTTGAGATGAGCAGTTAATCCACACGAAGGCAGGCACAGGCTCAAGGAAGGTCCCACGTAGCAAAGAACAGTCCGGAGTTTTATCCAAGTTCTGATGGGGGCGGGGCGATGAGGGAGAGCGGCCCAGGTGGAGCGGGCGCGGGATGTCCTGAGACTCCTGGTAAATGGAGTCCCAGCCCTTCTGCTCGCAACCCTCAGCCCCTGTTGCCCCCCAGCAGCAGCTCCCAGGTGAGAGAGAGAAAGCGCACCTCTGCGATGCGGGACCCGCGCAGCGGGTACCGCGAGTCGTGGAGTTGAGATGAGCAGTTAATCCACACGAAGGCAGGCACAGGCTCAAGGAAGGTCCCACATAGCAAAGAACAGTCCGGAGTTTTATCCAAGTTCTGATGGGGGCGGGGCGATGAGGGAGAGCGGCCCAGGTGGAGCGGGCGCGGGATGTCCTGAGACTCCTGGTAAATGGAGTCCCAGCCCTTCTGCTCGCAACCCTCAGCCCCTGTTGCACCCCAGCAGCAGCTCCCAGGTGAGAGAGAGAAAGCGCCCCTCTGCGATGCGGGACCCGCGCAGCGGGTACCGCGAGTCGTGGAGTTGAGATGAGCAGTTAATCCACACGAAGGCAGGCACAGGCTCAAGGAAGGTCCCACGTAGCAAAGAACAGTCCGGAGTTTTATCCAAGTTCTGATGGGGGCGGGGCAATGAGGGAGAGCGGCCCAGGTGGAGCGGGCGCGGGATGTCCTGAGACTCCTGGTAAATGGAGTCCCAGCCCTTCTGCTCGCAACCCTCAGCCCCTGTTGCACCCCAGCAGCAGCTCCCAGGTGAGAGAGAGAAAGCGCCCCTCTGCGATGCGGGACCCGCGCAGCGGGTACCGCGAGTCGTGGAGTTGAGATGAGCAGTTAATCCACACGAAGGCAGGCACAGGCTCAAGGAAGGTCCCACATAGCAAAGAACAGTCCGGAGTTTTATCCAAGTTCTGATGGGGGCGGGGCGATGAGGGAGAGCGGCCCAGGTGGAGCGGGCGCGGGATGTCCTGAGACTCCTGGTAAATGGAGTCCCAGCCCTTCTGCTCGCAACCCTCAGCCCCTGTTGCCCCCCAGCAGCAGCTCCCAGGTGAGAGAGAGAAAGCGCCCCTCTGCGATGCGGGACCCGCGCAGCGGGTACCGCGAGTCGTGGAGTTGAGATGAGCAGTTAATCCACACGAAGGCAGGCACAGGCTCAAGGAAGGTCCCACGTAGCAAAGAACAGTCCGGAGTTTTATCCAAGTTCTGATGGGGGCGGGGCGATGAGGGAGAGCGGCCCAGGTGGAGCGGGCGCGGGATGTCCTGAGACTCCTGGTAAATGGAGTCCCAGCCCTTCTGCTCGCAACCCTCAGCCCCTGTTGCCCCCCAGCAGCAGCTCCCAGGTGAGAGAGAGAAAGCGCACCTCTGCGATGCGGGACCCGCGCAGCGGGTACCGCGAGTCGTGGAGTTGAGATGAGCAGTTAATCCACACGAAGGCAGGCACAGGCTCAAGGAAGGTCCCACATAGCAAAGAACAGTCCGGAGTTTTATCCAAGTTCTGATGGGGGCGGGGCGATGAGGGAGAGCGGCCCAGGTGGAGCGGGCGCGGGATGTCCTGAGACTCCTGGTAAATGGAGTCCCAGCCCTTCTGCTCGCAACCCTCAGCCCCTGTTGCACCCCAGCAGCAGCTCCCAGGTGAGAGAGAGAAAGCGCCCCTCTGCGATGCGGGACCCGCGCAGCGGGTACCGCGAGTCGTGGAGTTGAGATGAGCAGTTAATCCACACGAAGGCAGGCACAGGCTCAAGGAAGGTCCCACGTAGCAAAGAACAGTCCGGAGTTTTATCCAAGTTCTGATGGGGGCGGGGCAATGAGGGAGAGCGGCCCAGGTGGAGCGGGCGCGGGATGTCCTGAGACTCCTGGTAAATGGAGTCCCAGCCCTTCTGCTCGCAACCCTCAGCCCCTGTTGCCCCCCAGCAGCAGCTCCCAGGTGAGAGAGAGAAAGCGCCCCTCTGCGATGCGGGACCCGCGCAGCGGGTACCGCGAGTCGTGGAGTTGAGATGAGCAGTTAATCCACACGAAGGCAGGCACAGGCTCAAGGAAGGTCCCACGTAGCAAAGAACAGTCCGGAGTTTTATCCAAGTTCTGATGGGGGCGGGGCGATGAGGGAGAGCAGCCCAGGTGGAGCGGGCGCGGGATGTCCTGAGACTCCTGGTAAATGGAGTCCCAGCCCTTCTGCTCGCAACCCTCAGCCCCTGTTGCACCCCAGCAGCAGCTCCCAGGTGAGAGAGAGAAAGCGCCCCTCTGCGATGCGGGACCCGCGCAGCGGGTACCGCGAGTCGTGGAGTTGAGATGAGCAGTTAATCCACACGAAGGCAGGCACAGGCTCAAGGAAGGTCCCACGTAGCAAAGAACAGTCCGGAGTTTTATCCAAATTCTGATGGGGGCAGGGCGATGAGGGAGAGCGGCCCAGGTGGAGCGGGCGCGGGATGTCCTGAGACTCCTGGTAAATGGAGTCCCAGCCCTTCTGCTCGCAACCCTCAGCCCCTGTTGCACCCCAGCAGCAGCTCCCAGGTGAGAGAGAGAAAGCGCCCCTCTGCGATGCGGGACCCGCGCAGCGGGTACCGCGAGTCGTGGAGTTGAGATGAGCAGTTAATCCACACGAAGGCAGGCACAGGCTCAAGGAAGGTCCCACGTAGCAAAGAACAGTCCGGAGTTTTATCCAAGTTCTGATGGGGGCGGGGCAATGAGGGAGAGCGGCCCAGGTGGAGCGGGCGCGGGATGTCCTGAGACTCCTGGTAAATGGAGTCCCAGCCCTTCTGCTCGCAACCCTCAGCCCCTGTTGCCCCCCAGCAGCAGCTCCCAGGTGAGAGAGAGAAAGCGCCCCTCTGCGATGCGGGACCCGCGCAGCGGGTACCGCGAGTCGTGGAGTTGAGATGAGCAGTTAATCCACACGAAGGCAGGCACAGGCTCAAGGAAGGTCCCACGTAGCAAAGAACAGTCCGGAGTTTTATCCAAGTTCTGATGGGGGCGGGGCGATGAGGGAGAGCAGCCCAGGTGGAGCGGGCGCGGGATGTCCTGAGACTCCTGGTAAATGGAGTCCCAGCCCTTCTGCTCGCAACCCTCAGCCCCTGTTGCACCCCAGCAGCAGCTCCCAGGTGAGAGAGAGAAAGCGCCCCTCTGCGATGCGGGACCCGCGCAGCGGGTACCGCGAGTCGTGGAGTTGAGATGAGCAGTTAATCCACACGAAGGCAGGCACAGGCTCAAGGAAGGTCCCACGTAGCAAAGAACAGTCCGGAGTTTTATCCAAATTCTGATGGGGGCAGGGCGATGAGGGAGAGCGGCCCAGGTGGAGCGGGCGCGGGATGTCCTGAGACTCCTGGTAAATGGAGTCCCAGCCCTTCTGCTCGCAACCCTCAGCCCCTGTTGCACCCCAGCAGCAGCTCCCAGGTGAGAGAGAGAAAGCGCCCCTCTGCGATGCGGGACCCGCGCAGCGGGTACCGCGAGTCGTGGAGTTGAGATGAGCAGTTAATCCACACGAAGGCAGGCACAGGCTTCAACTCAGTTCTCCTTCCCTCATAGGAAATCAGATTTCTGTCAGGAGGTTCCAGTAACCTATTGGTCTACATACACTCAAACAATTCCTCAGTAATCATTGTCATACGAGCACCAGAGTCAATAAGTAATTGAATGATTTTCCCATCAACAATAACATCGGCAATGGGATCAACACAGTCATCAGAATAATCCTTGACCACTAGCATCAAATCATTCATGGAACTGACAACATCCACTGACATATCACACTTACCTTCATCAACCCATACTGCGCTTACATTTCCTCTGGAATTACACAGTTTAGAAAAATGACCTTGCCTGCCACACTTTCGATAAGAAACATTCCTCGCAGTGCACAAACAAGAGTTGGGAAAATGTGAAGGGAAACCACACTTCGGACAAGGATTTATTTGTTGATCAATCTTTTTTTCTGGCTTTATGATAGGTACCTTATTCCCCTTTTGTTCACTGATTTATTTTTCAACATGGTCTTTCCCTTCCTTTACTGCACCAACTACAGCTTTGTCAGGTTTCAACTCTCTAGAGGCTTTATGTGATAACTCAATAATTTTAACAATAGAAATTGTTTCTTGTAATGAAGGGTTTTTCAATGTGAGAAGTTTTTCTTGTACTTTTTTATCCCTACAACGTACCACAACTTGATCTCTGATCAACTGCGAAGTGAAATGCTCAAATTTGCACTCAGATGCCAAAATACGCAGAGAAGCTACATAAGACACAATACTTTCGTCTGCTTCTTGCTCTCTAGTGAAGAATTTACGCCTTGCCACGAATAAACTACCCTCAACATCAAATTGCTTTTCTAACATAGCGACAGCTTGATCAAATTCATTGAGAGGCTCTTCACCTTCTACTACTTCAAGAGGTTGTAAATGTTCCAGAACACCTAGACCTTCACACCCAAGGTTATGATCTAGACTATATTTTCTCCATTCTGCACTGAACCTGATTCCCCCCAATAGCCCCTAAATACTTTGTGAAGGCCCTATACCATACTTTCCACCAGACAGGTGGGTCTCCGGGAATTTGTAAGAAAGGAAGAGGAGCTTGTATACTTTGCATGTTGATAGAAAATGCAATACAAATATTGATAACGAATGAAGAACAGTACCTTGAGGAAAACAGCACAAATGTACATACACCAGAAAAAACCGACTGGTAGATGAACTCACTTCCACCCCCCTTTATTTTTAAATACCAAACACACATATGTAAATAACCAATGCCAATGTCATGCACCCTTAGGTATTAGAAAAACATGTGAAACAGAGCAAGAGATTCTCCTTCATACACATGGATATGCCGCATAATCCAAATGTTTTATCTTAAACAAATTAGTATATATCTGAACCCCTTACAAGTCCAAAGTCACAGATTGACATAAAAAAAAAATATTCCAAAATTAAATAGTCGTGATAAAAAAGAGTTTCCCACAAGGAAAATGACTGTCTCACCTGAAAATCGTAGGTCGATGGCACCTCTGTGACTCAACGCCATCTCCGCGCACCCTGAGGGACACAGTTACACAACTCAAAGTGTGACTTTGCCAATGTGTCACAACACACACTCGATAGTGCCTACTTCTCTCACCGTGTACACCCAGAGTGCCTTCTCTCCCCGCGTTCAACGCAAAGCATACAGGATTCCACTACGTCCGTGACTGTAGCAGATGGCACATGTCACAGGTGGTGCGTTCTGCTATGTCACCAGAAGAAGCACGGCGTCTAAAGGGTAAGGATTATAGGATTCCCTTGCAGCACAGCTCCCAGCGGACGTAGGCACAATTGGATCACGCACTCACTTTGCGAAGATGACAACGAGGAAACGAGGCACATCGGAGGCAGGAACTACAAAAACTGTACCAAGACACGATGTCCCATCGGCACAGTCAATGCATAATATGTTCTTCAGCTTGTATATCCCCTGGCACAGCAGCATATGCTAGATGTCATAAAAGAAACAGTAGCCCAAATGAGTGAAAAGAAGAGTATTAAACCGAGACACAACGTCCATTCGGCAATTTCTTGATGATTACTCGCTCTAGGGTTCACATGACACAGAGCATGGCCAAACAGCTCCAAAGTCCAGTATGTTTCACCTGACCACGGCTACGCGCATTGGTGGAGAAACAAAACGGCAGTCCAACTCCAACCCCATTGAGGTGTTAGGTGAATTTGATGCACACATTGTGTTCAAAGGGAATGTGACTAACAGCACTATGTATGTAGCGATTGATGGCTCAAACTTACCCGGGTGGTTAGATCAACGCAATTTGTCAATTGTGCTTGATCCCAACATTAATGAACAAGTTTTTTTATGAAAAGACATTGCACATGTTATGTCTATTGAAAATTGTGTGTGGACTCCAGCATTTCTTGAGGTGTTCGAAGACAGACTTGGTAAAAATCAAAGGTTTGACCCACCATATTCAATTGAAAACGGGGGTTAAATGTGTGGTACATAAGGTGAAGTATATTCCCATTTCTATGATTGGTGAACTAAAGAAAGATTTAGAAACACTGTGTTCAGATTATATAATTGAGCCCATTGAAAGCTCAGAGTGTGTTTCGCCAATAGATTTAGCTAGGCAACCAAATGGATCTTTAAGCATGTGTATTGACTCAAGAGATTTGAATGAAAGAACTTGGGTTGATAGGCATCCTTTGCCCAATATTACTGAGATGCTTTTGATGGTCAAAGATGCTAAGATATTTTCTACCCTTGATATGTCTTCAACGTATCATCAAATTTCTTTACATAAAGATTCTCGTCAGTTGACATCATTTATTACACCTTGAGGGACTTACAGATTTAAGCGCATGCCCTTTGGATTGTCTTCAGCCTCGTCTGTGTTTTAATAAGTTATGGAAACTATGTTCAAGGGTGTCGATAAAGTTCGATGATTTCAAAATTACATCTTAGTGTATGGTGCAAATGAGAGAGGGCATGATGAAACATTAGCACAAGTGTTAACTATTCTCAAACAGAAAGGGGCTACCCTCAAATCTTCTAAATGTTAGTTTGGTATGACTAGCGTGGATTATTTAGGGCATAAATTGTCAGTTATGGGTGTTAAGCTTAAAGAGTCCTTAGTCAAAGCCATTGAAAAGTGTCCTGCTTCAAAAAGTAAGAAGCAATTAAGATCTTTGTTTGGCATGTTGGAGTTTTATGCTTGTTTTTTACCTTTGTGTGCTGTAAGAACCAAGGATTTGAAGATGCTTCTCAAAACTAATGTCAGATTTTAATGGTCTAATGAGGTGAACAAAGAGTTTGAGCAAATGAAGTGTGCGGACGCAGGTCCTATTCCTCTCAAAGCGTTTGACACTCATGATCCCTGAGTGTATGTTCCTGGGGTGAAAAATATTTTTGCAGATTGTTTATCCCGTTTGCCCTTAACGAGTGGAGAAGGGGTTGATCAAGAGGATGAATGGAGAATAGCAGCTTGTACCACAGCTGATGATGAGAAGTGCTGCATTGAAGAAGAAGAGTGGAAAGAATCTGTTAGACGAGATGAGGTGTTGCAGGAATTAGTCTCGTATCTGGATGTAGGATGGCCTAAAGGGAATGTGAAGGATGCATGCAAGGCATATAAAGACATTTTTGAAGTATTGAATGTGTCTGATTGCATTGTTAGGAGGGCGAATGTGTTACTAGTTCCTCAAGTTATTCGTGGGAAAATTATGGCGTTAGCTAATGAGGGCCATGTGGGAATGAGTGCCATGAAAAGGAGGATCAGGTATACGTTTTGGTGGCCAGGCTTAGACAGAGATGTGGAGCATTGGGTGAGGGAGTGCTTAGAGTGTGCTCTCAGTGACAAGTCTCGGGTTACTGTTGCCAGTTCTGTGGAAACTGTTCCGGTTCCAGAGAAATCTTGGGTAAAACTAGGAATTGATATTATTGGACCTATATATGTGTTAAGTGAATTTCGGAGATATGGTATTGTCCTTGTCAATTATTGTTCACGTTGGCCTGAAGTAAAAATTGTGCACAGTGCCAACACTGTGCTGTGGAGGTGATAACATTTTTACATGAGTTATTTATGCGATGGGAGCTCCCGTGGAGATTGTCACGGACAATGGGGTTCAGTTTAAATCTGATGAATTTGGCCAGTTCATGGAGAAGTGGGGTGTGGTGCATGCTGCTACCTCTTTTTACCATCCTAGGAGCAATGGTTTAGTGGAAAGGTGTAATTGTGCAATTAAAGACAACTTACAGTTGTCCATGGCTAGTGGCTTGGATTGGCGTAAGGAGTTGAAGGATCTTATTTGGGCTGTGCGCACCACACCGTGTGTTTCCACTGGTTTGTCTCCTTCTGTTATGTTACAAGGGAGGCAAGCTGACGATAAATTGGTGCGTCCTTGGATGTGCTGTACCATAGAATTGGATGAAAAGTGGTCTGATGTGGCTACCAAAAGGGAGAGTGCACAGAGTAAGTAGGTTTCCAAAGAGTGTGGTAGACTGTTGCAAGTCAAAGAAGGGTATCTTGTACGAATCAAGTTGCCGGGGATAATTGCCAAAGGGCATGGCAAGGAGAAATTTGCCGTACAAAAGAAATTTAATCTTGTCAGTAATGATGATGCTGAAGCAATGAGGTCCTCTTCTATTAGACCTTGCAGGGAAAGGGTTCGACCAAAATGGTTACATGATTATGTATCATAATGTTCCCTGCAACATTGATTCTTCAACATAATACTGTTCGTATTCACATCTGAATTATTTAAATTGTTGTTCTTTTTGTATTTGATCAATTTGTTCTTATTGTTCTCTTTTAAAAAGAGGAAAGGTGTGTTGGGTCTTAAGTGTGGGGTAGAACTGGAATGCAGGTTGGAATGTAGTGTGGGGTAGAACTGGAATGTGGGTTGGAACGTGGAATGGGAGTTTTGAGGGCAACAACGGTTGATGGTTTTCCTGCTGCCCTGCTGGTTGTACTTTCGTGCTAAAGGAATAAAGATAATTCCTACCAGAGTGGAGCCTCTTCATTCTTCGAATACCGCATCTTTTCACTGGGCAATCTAGTGTGCTAAGTGTAAGCCTCTTCCATGATACACCTAGATTGATCTGCACTCTCACATTGCTGTAACTGCACAAGTCCAGAAGTAGTGTCAGAGGTCCAATATTTATACCCAGTTGTGCCTTTGAAATGGGGGAGACTTCAAAGAGAAGCCTTCTAAGTACACTAAGGTCTTCCCTTCCTTTCCTGGCTCCAGACTCACTACAGGGGGGTATGTAGACCTTTGTGTGGGTACAGGGCACAGCCTATTCAAGTGTTAGAGATGCTGGGTTCTGCTCCTCCCTCCCATCCTGCCAGGATGGCCCATCAAGTCACACCCAAGCTCCCATTATGTGTGGCTGTCTAGGGGAATGCACAGAGCCCAGCTGTCACCCACCCCAGACGCGATCAGAGACAGGACGCAGCGGGCACCAAATGGCTAAAGTAAGAAAATGACAACTTTCTGTATGTGGAATTTTCAGAATTGCAATTTAAAATCCCACTTCACCATACGTTTGGATTTTAAATTGTGATTCCAGAGACACCAGACTTGAAAGGTTCACCTCTTCCCAATTGGAAATTGCACATAAAAATGTAATAAGGTAATCCCAATGTTATCCTATGGGGGAGATAGGACTTGCAGTAGTGAAAAACACATTTAAGAGTTTTTCACTACCAGGTCATGTAAAACATACATTTACATGCCCTGCATTTTAAATACATCGCAACCTGCCCTCTGGGCTTCCCACGGCCTACCTTACGGGTGACATATGTTTTTAAAAGGAAGGTTTGGGCCTGGCACGAGTTTTGACTTGCCAGGTCGACATGGCAATTTAAAATGGCACACACAGGCTCTACAATGGCAGGCCTAGGATATGTTAAAGGGCTACTTCAGTGAGTTGTACAATCAGTGCTGCAGGCCACTAGTAGCATTTAATTTGTAGGCCCTGGGCACATGTAGTGCACTCTACTAGGTACTTATGGGGAAAGTAAACATGCCACTCATGGGTATGCCAATCATGTTTAGGAGAGTGAGCACAAGCACTTTAACACTGGTTAGCAGTGGTAAAGTGCACAGAGTCCTAAAGGCAACAAAAACGAATTCAGCAAAATTGAAGGTATGTATGCAAAATGTTTGGGAGAAGACCACCCTAAGGCTGTCAGGTTTAACAGACATGCAGATTGCGCACTCCTTAGATCAAATGTCACAGAGAAACCACATAGACCTTCTTAAGACAGTGAGATAGGACCTAAGGATTGGGCATCCAGAGGATCTTTCCAGGTGTGAGACGATTTCCCTAGTTAAAATGGTGATTGACTTTGACCTTTCTCAGACCCTCCTACAGCTGGCTTACTACAGGAAATTTAAAAGACTTCAAAGATTTATTGACACATTCATCAGGGCGGTCAGTACACTTAGACTGGACAAATATACAATGCGTAAGCTCTCCAAAGCAGGAGGTTTGGAGCTCCATAATATATGTGACACTATCAGGCGACACTGCTCAGATTTCTTGTGCTATCAGAGAAGCATTAATGCTTCATGGATCAAACAGTGGTGGGGCAGGCATTTGAAGGGTCCTCTGGATTTAGAAAAAAACCTCAAACTTGCCCGTACTCTTCCCAGTGACAAGGACCACAATAGGAGCTTTGGATATGGTAGCAGTTAAGATGGGGTTCACTACGTTTTCATCTCCAAATTCTTCAGTTCTGCACAGCTTGTACTTTACTGTGTTTCTGACCAAGGGGCCAGATGGGAAGTGGAGCACACCAGGGTAATGGAGAGCAGAAAGTGTGTTCAATGAATCAGGTTTAGGACTTCTCACATCTCTCAGATGGATATTTGGCTTACATGAGACAGAGCACAGTCACTACCAACAGGTTAGGCACTAAGGAGGGGGATAGCTAATCACTAAGGAGGGGGATAAGCACTTGGTTTTGAACTATGCAAACTTCTGATTCGGGATTGAGGGACTCGGAGAAGCCCAGGACAAAGGAGATGGGGATCTGAGCTAGAAGAGCTCCATCATAGAGCACACATAAATTTGATGGTGGTTGTACGACACGTCTGTCAAAGGGAAACAACCTTTACAACGCAGTCATTGCATCGTACTACCTTTACATAGCAGTCATTACATCGCAACATCCTTTACATCGCATGTCATTACAACGCAGACATTACATTGCATGTCACTACAATGTATACCATTACAATGCATGTCACAACAATGCAGACATTACATCGCAAGTCATTACAATGCATACTTTTACGACGCATAGTTCCCTTACACTATCCAACACTTACCCTACTGGAGTTCAAATAGTAATTTTTACCCCTACACTATCCAACACTTACCCTACTGTTGCACTCACTGGAGTTATAATAGTAATTATTACCCCTACTGTTGCACTCACTGGAGTTAGAATAGTAAGTATTACCCCTATACTATCCAATACTTACCTTAAATGCATTGTAATGGTATGCATTGTAATGGTATGCGTTGTAAAGGTATAATGCTATGTAATGGAATGCGTTGTAAAGGTAGTTTCTGAAAATGCTATGTAATGGCATGCTATGTAAAATAATGCGTTGAAAAGGATGTTGCGATGTAAAAACTGCATTGTAAAGGCATGCATTGTAAATGTATGCGTTGTAACGTCATACATTCCTGTCAAACTATATGAATGCGGAGATAACTGTGTTGGCTAGGGCACCTTGGCACACCCACTTTGGGGTTGCCTCATTCTACGACAATACTCGACTTGTATGTTGGATGTGATAGACAACATGTTTGAAAACATCTATACCCAAGTGTCTGGCTTATCCATCATTAGGTGTAGTGTATGCACAAGCCTTCCCACAACACTCTAGACAGGGGAAACTGATGTCACCATCACTCCGTGCCTTGAAATACGCAATAATAGCTCTATGAGGGGAAACCCTGCACCAGAAATTAAAGAATGGGACATCCGGGGGATGATGAAAATTACCTGAGCTTTACCACAATGTGGTAATAACTTCTGGATCCAGTGGTTACCTTTTTTGACCCACCAAGTACTGGAATTCAGGAGCAAACATGCCTCTAGTACTTCTGGGAACCGTGGAGTCTTCTGGTCGAAAATCAGTCTGGGGTGTAAAAGCAGGCGAGGAATGTGATGTCGGCACGGGGAGGAGTGGGAATCCTGAAGGTGGTGAACACATGCACTGTGGCAAATACTTCAGACATACTCAGATGCTGGTGCTTGAGGGTGGGTGGTTAAAGAGAGAAATATTTGACTAGTGTGTAGCTTGATGGTATGTAGAAACTGGTTAGGTCTACTTCTAAACTCTTCACTGACCTCTAGTTGTAGGCAAGAGAATGTCATCATCAATAAAAAGAAGCATTTGGACCATAATCCCCTTGGCCAAAGACAGTATGTAGTGCATGGTTGTTGTGTACACACTTTTTGAAATACAACTAAGGAGTTTTACATTGTTAAATCCAATTGACTACACTATTTTATAGATCTCTTGTTTAGTAGGATTAGAGGGATCTTGATATTATTCAATTTGTATTTAGTTGAGGTACAGTATTTATTTGACTGTGTGTAGGTTAAAGTATTTTTTCATAGCATAATTAAAAGCGCTGCTGAATAATGACTTAATAAATGCTACAGTGTGTTGCTCTGAGTCCCACCCCACAGCACTTCCCTAAGTAAGTATTGTACTGATCTGCTTTTCTACCCTGAGTGCCCACTGCTAAAGAGTGTTGTTGGTGCTTGGTTTAGGTCCAATAAGATGGTCCTGGGACACCAGAAGTGAAAAACACAAATTGTCACAGTTCAAGCAGAGTAGCCCTGGCAACCCCACATCTTGAGCCAGTTCCCACAAACTCCTAAAAGACTGCCATGACAACTCAATAGTATCTATCTCTATTGTTACAACACATAATTATAATCACTGGCATCAATGAAATTATAGAAGTATAAACAAGAAAATTCCTGGAAGGAAACATTCTTAGTCTGTACTCTCAAAACTGAAGAAAATCATTGTATTTCAGAACACTTCTCTCTTATTCCTTCAATTCCGAAAAGAGCTGACAACTTATCTGATCAAGTAGTCCCTTTACCAATAAATGTAGGCCCTCATAATGAGTGACTCAGATGAGGGTGAAATATTTTTCAGACCCAATAAAATTGTACCCCCTGGGGTCAAACATTTAAGTTATGCTGAGTTCATCACAACTAGTAATTAAAGACTGCAATAAAATCTGATACCTGGAGTTAGCCTGTGGTGTATCAAACCTGATGAAATTTAACACAGGATAACGGCCTGGTAATTAAAGGGGCATTTCCTTTTTGGTGTTGTGCACACCAAAGTCCACATGCTGTTCCCCATTTCAGGGGAAACCTGTAATAAAAGATACGTACTCAATAAAGTTCTACCGATGTGGAGTAAAATTCTATCATGTTAGCTTGTGGTCTTGGAGCATTAACAGGAGGTCAGTCTTATGACGCTTGGAGACCTCTTCTTTGTCCTGGGTTCAAGAGGGGGAGAAGGTCCAGTCTTCTATGTTCTTCTAAGATCTCAGCCACAAGGTTATGACCTCTTTGAATTTTCCACAGGTCCAGGATTGTCCTGAATTGGGTGACTGGACATGCCACATTTCTGCCTGGCACTAGCCTGTGGGTGGGAATGATCCCTGGGGATGATTTTACTAATGCAGTAAGGCTCCTGAGGCTACCCCTACCCACTTTGGGCATGTTCAAGATGGCCAAAGTCTTCGGCCACACAAAACCTGGGTTCTTAGGGCTGGGGGTATGCTTGGGGAATGTACTATGGTAATCTTAGTGTCCCCACATCTAACAAAAAAAATCCAGATTTAATCAGTCCCTGTATCCACAAAAGTCTCAGAGACAGATGTCTGGTAGAACCAAACTAAACTAACAGCAACCAGACAGTGCATACACACACTGTTTTGGTATTCTATTTCCCTCCATTTAAATTGCACCATAAATGTCATATGAAAAACCCAGCAGACCTGTCAGCCAGGTCTTAACATTCCAGCAGGATCTGGCATTGTAATGTCACAAACAGACCTCGTGTGAAAGAGGCCAGTCTGGTTAGGAGGAAAATAGAATGGTGTAGGCATGGCTGTTAACTAAATCTGCTTATGACAGGTTAGGCTTCTTTGAAGTAATTCAGGTTCTCTGTCCAGCCTACAAGCAATTAGAATTTCAATGGGCATGAATGAGATAAGAGTTTGCCTCCAGGACAGGGACAAAAAGCCTTGGGTTTGGGTAGGCGTTGTCATGTCCTTCTGCGAAGGACATGACAACGCCTACCCATACCCAAGGCTTTTTGTCCCTGTCCTGGAGGCAAACTCTTATCTCATTCATGCCCATTGAAATTCTAATTACTGGCTATCAGAAGGGAGGGAGCAAAATGCAGATTCATCTTTCAGGGACTTCAGACAGGGCAAGGGTGACTTCTTCAAAGTCATACTTCCGAAATATTTATTACAAGTCTGATTTCACCAGTAAGTTGGGTTGGTAAAGAAAATATTTCAGAAGTTCATAAACTGAATTTGTTGCTGTTTCCAAGGCAGAGATAATATTTATTAAATGTAATACTGTATACTAATGCTTTCCGATGGAACAGCCAATCCTGCTACAGTGAAAATAGATTTGAAATGCTACTCAGTGGAAGGAGATTTTTAACGTCAACCAATATATGTCCAACTTTTGAATACCATGCACCCTGCCTTAATGGACAGTTAGGTTTACTTAGGGGTGACAGGCCTGCAGCCACTTTGCATGTGACTGCGTGGGTGGCACAATGATTGCTGAAGCCTACCGGTGACCTTTAACTTACAGTCCCTGGGTACACGGTGTTTACCATATGCTAGAGGTTTATAGTTAAGTTATATAAGCCCATCAGGATTATACCAATTTTATAATATGACAGTGAGGAGAACAAGTACAATACCCCTGCTTAGGGAGTGTAGAGTGCAGAGTTCTATATGGCAAAAATAGGGTTTAGCAAAAAGGCACAAAAATCTGGGGTGACCCTGCAGAAAGGGCAAATTTCCAACAACATTGTTCATAGATCAATACATGAGTAGATCTGTGATTCTATGAATATTGTACATTTTAATGTCAATGTCAGGCAACAAAAATACTCAAACATTTTAGTTTGAGTATGCACGATATTTACAATGTTTGACAGTGATACTGTAGCAGTAAAGGAGGTATCTGATATTGTGTTCAGGTAGGGGTAGATGTGTCAGTCAGCACAGTTTTTTTTGCTTTATTAAGTGAAATTTATGGACCTTGTATGACTCGAAGAGTGCCAGAAAGAGCAGGTCACTGCAACGCTTCCAGCAATACAAAAGAAAAATTTGGGAAAGGGAGGTGGTTGAGGTAAGCTCAGCATATGGTGGAGGGTGATCTGTACTGATTTGTGAGCTAGGAAAGCTAGTAAGAGGAGGCCCACTGTAATAATTAGAACACAAGGATGAGTACCTTGCTTTAGGCCTGTGTTTCTTTCAAACCCACCTGCCTTTGAGTCTCATTAGGAAGGTATGTGTGTATCTTTAGAGGTTTAAGTGGATCCTACATGCAAAGTTAAAGACTTTTTGGAGGTGTAAAAAGGAGTAGTAGGCATCAATGATCGTTGGGTGTTATGCTATGGTATATCTATTTCTATTGAGCTCAACTCACCCTGGCGCCACAGCATGAGATATATGGGCCAAGCCAGGTCCGCGGCTAGGTGAAGAGCATAGTCTTCAGTTTCTTGCAGAATTGAAGAACTGAGAAAGTGACTTTGATGTACTTGGCTAGCTAGTATAAGGCTTTAGGAGCGAGTTAGGAGAAGGCAAGAAGTTTATGCAATTGCCGCGGTACGTGCGCCAATATTGGGTACGGCTTTGTATGTATGCGTGAAGAATTGAAAAAGTGCTTGTTTTTGGATTGGGAGCCAGTTGCGCTCTCTGAGGTTTGGGGTGATGTGATTGTGGGATGGGAGGTTGAGGGTGAGCCTGATGGCTGAGTTTTGTATGGTTTGGAGTCTTCTGGTCAGTGCAGCCTTGATTCCGGAATGGAGTATGTTGCCAAAGTCCAGCTTACTGGTGATGAGGGCTTGAATGATTATTCTGCAAGAGTTGGTGGGGAGCCATTTGAAGATCATCTTGAGCATCTAAAGTGTGTGAAAGCAGGAGATGGAGACTGTGTTCACTTTGTCGATCAGGGTAAGTTGTTTTTTTATTACTATTCTGAGGTTCTCTGCATGGGTTGCTGGGATGGGTGTAGGTCCGAGTTCTGTAGGCCTCCAGGTGGAGTCCAAGAGCAACATGTATTTACCAAAGATTACTACTTCAGTTCTGTCTGTGTTGAGCTTGAGACAGTTGATTTTAATCCATCTGGCAACTTCAGTCAAGTAGGCGGAAAGTTGCTCCAGGTGTTTGGCGTCTTGTGAGATGCTGCATGAATGAGGTGGGTGTTGGTAGTGTTGGATATGATGTTGATTGCGTGGGTGAGGATGATGCTGGTGAATCGGGATCTAATAGGCATTGAATAGGGTGGGGCTGAGTAAAGATCCAAATGGAACTCCACAGATGAGGTTGATGGGATCTGAGGGGAAGGGGGACAGGATGACTGACTGGGTAAGGCCTGTCAGGTGGGAGCAAATCCAGCAAAATGCTATCCTTGGATGCTGGTTTTGTGCAGTCGTTGGATAAGGATAGGGTGGGAGACAGTGTTGAAGGCTGTGGAAAGATCCAGTCGGATAAAAACTGAGGTGTCACCTCTGTCCATGATCACCCAGATGGCATCCAGGCAGTGGTAAGGGTGGTCTTTGTACTGTGATTGGGCCTGAATCCTGACTGAGTGGTATTGAGGAGTTGGTTGTCGTTTAGCTGGGTGGCTAGACATTTCTTTATATTTTTTCCAGGATTTTAGCCAGGTAGAATAGCAGGGAGGTAAGCCTGTAGTTGGCTAGCGCCTTTGGGTCTGCTGAGGGTTCTTGAGGAGGGGAAGTAATGTGGCATATTTCCAAGCTTCCAGGTAGGTGGCTGTAATTGTTGAGTCATTCAGCATCTGGGTGGGGTCTGGGCTGATGAGGTCTAGTGCTTTGATGAAGACGTGATGAGGGCAGGGGTCTGAGTATACTCTGGAGTATATGGACTCCATGGTCTTTGCAGTTTCTTGCGTGGTGATGGTGGGCTAGGTAGTTAGGGAGATCGTCTGGGTGTTGGTTGAGATGGATAGTAGGACTGCAAGGGTGGAAGTGTCCAGTTGGGACTCAAAGTTGTCATAGTTGCTTTTTATTTTGTTGCTGAAGATTAGAGACAGCTGGGTGCAGAGGTCCTGAGGTGGGTTACTCTGGTGAAGTTTGCTGCTGTCCTACGATAGTGTGGGATGAGTATGCTCAAGTTGATGAGGGCGTGATCAAAGCAGGTGTTCGGTGTGGGCTTGTCTACTTAGGTGTTGCTAAAGCTGGTGAAGATGGGATTCAGGAGGTGTTTGGCAGCATCTATGGGTTCTACCACCCCCTGGGTGAGTCAAAGGTAGGATGGATCCTGTAGGAGTTTGGTAATGATGGGATCTGTGTTGTCCTCCATGTTGTAGTTGAGGTCTCCAAGGAGGAGGAAGGCACTGAAGTTGAGGACTAGGGAGGTGACGAAGTCTGCAATGATGCTGCCAAAGTGGGTGCATTTTCCAGGGTGCAGTGTAGATGATGATGCCACTCGTGGTGTATTTGGGGTAATGAGGATTTTGAAGGTTTAGTGTTCCAAGTTGCTGGTGGTTCTTTCTGAGGTTGGGGAGCATTGGATGGATTCTTTGTAGATGATAGTAATTCTGCTTCCAGGTCTGTTTATCCTGTTCTGTCATGTGATCTTATTTATAGGGCAGATTGCAATGGCAATAACAGGAGCCGATGAGGGAGTCAGCCAGGTTTCAGTCAGGAAGAGCAGGTCTGGTGAGCCGTCATGTAGTTGTTTGTGTAGTGAGCGTGCAACTGTTGAGGAATATGCATGACAGGCAGAGGTGAGGTATAGTGGGGGTCGGTGTATTTGGTCATGTGTGTTGAGAGTGTTGGGTGTGTGAGGTGTGGGTGAGTGAGGTATGTGCAGGAGGTGCATGTGAAATAGCAGGTGGTGCAGGAGTACTCACCTTCAGTGCACAACAGTAGGCCGTGGAGATGCGTCTGAGGGAAAGGGTGCTGAGGATTGCAATGGAGTTGTGATGTGGGGAGGAGGACCAAGGGTCCTCGAGCTGGGCATGGGCAGGGCGCAAATGGTCACCGATGGGCTTGCCTTTCGGCTCACCGGCAGCATGGCTGTAATGCAGCCACCATTAAGTGAAGACCGTTTTGGTGGAAAAACAGTGATATCACATCCTGTGTAGATCGATGATGGGAAATACAGTAATGTGATATCTTGTGCACATGGATGATGGGAAATTCAGTGATGGTACTTCCTGTGCAGATGGATGAAGAGAAATTAGTCCTCTTGCTTGGCTTCCTCTTTTAAACCAGTTTTAGTGGGAAACCAATGAGATTACTTTCTGTGTAGATGGATGATAGAAAATCCAGTGATGTCACTCCCTGTGCAGATGGATGATTGGAAATCCAGTTTTGTCACTTCCTTTGCAGATGAATGTTAGTAAATATGCCTTCTTGCTTGGCTTCTTTTATAGAGAGTTTTGGTGGGAAAACAGGGATGTCACTTCCAGTGCAGATGGATGATGAGAAATCCAGTGATTTCATTTCCTGCGTGGATGGATGATGGGAAATTAGTCCTCTTGCTTGGCTTCTTCTTTTAAAGACCGTTTTGGTGGGAAATGAGGGACGTCACAGCCTGTGCAGATGGATGATAGTAAATCCAGTGATGTCACTTCCTGTGCAGATGGATGATGGGGAATGAGTTTTCTTGCTTCCTTTTATCTTTTAAAGACAGTTTGGCGGGAAATTAGCGATCTAATTTTCTGTGCAGATGGATGATGGAAAATCCAGTGGTGTGACTTCCTGTCAGATGTATGATGGGAAATCGAGTCTGTCACTTGCTGTGCAGATGCATGATGGAAAATGAGTCCCCTTGCTTTATTTCTTCAGTAGTCAAGTCAGGTTCATTACAAGTGCAAGTGTTTTGTCATTTGACGGTGTGGATTGGAAGGCGTTAACAAATACTATGTATGTTCAGTAGTTGGAGCCTGTAGTCCAAGGTGGTAGAGGAGACGGATGACTCAGACATCTTGAATAAGTTGACAGTACACTGATGATCCTTCCTGATGGGGACGGATCCAGTATGTTGAAGGGAAACAAATAAAAAATCATGTTTCTACATGACTTCAGTTACATATGAACTGCTCATGAAGGTCTGGAATGCAGTCCAGTGATGGATGGGCTTAAAAAAGATGTGTACTATAAAAGGGAGGTGAGAGAGAGGGGAAAAGAAGAACAGCTGCATCAGAATATAACACCATTAAAATACAGATGGCAATTAGATCAATAAGGGATATGGATAGAAGGGATGAGGACAAAATCCACAACTGACAATGAGGATAGCACTATAAATTGATGGCAGGTGAGCACAGAGGAAGACATGAAGGAACAAATAAAGACATAGAATGTGTAGTCTAAAAGATAAGAGGTGACCCATTAAGAGCATTACCTTCACTATCTAGGCAGGTGAGGGCTTATGGGGCACATTGTCCAGTGTTGCAGAAAGGTCCAGAATAATTAGATTAGTGGAAGGAAGTTAAGAATGTTGTTCAGGTCGGTGTTGGCTGTTGAAAACCAGACTGTAGAGGATTAATAAATCTGTGGGTTAATTGAATGGACGTCTTTCAGTGTTTTTGACAAATAGGGGGGTTGAGAGGTTGGACAGGGATGAGGGGTCAGCTGAGGGTGTTTTTTTAATAATGTATAACAACTGCAGATTTTAAAACTTTTGAGTTCATAACTGATTTGAGTGGGTGATAGAACATAGAGGAGAAGCAAATTAAGGTACTTGAGTAGAGGGGTAGTAATAACATAGTCCAGCATAACATAAAAAAATACAGCAGGTAGAGGCAAAAAGACTGGGGAAATCAAGCCAAGGATGCTAGGTCGAAAACCCAGATCATGTTGGAAATATCGTTACCGATGCCTGACAATGCAGAATGTCAAAGCATCATTAGATGTGTCTCCTCAGGCTTCTGGACCATATACACATTTCGATTTCCAGTCTGCCTCAAAGCTTCCAGCTCTCCAGATCGAACAAATCCTTCGATGACCAACTTTTTTTATTTTGTATTGACATTTTCAATAATACAACAAATCAACCAATTGCAAACACAGCCAGTCATTTGCTTACACAATACAGAATCGTCGTTCGGTATCAGTCATGTGAGTTACTACTCCATATGTATACCTGAACGCTCTGACATATAATCCCAACCACGGTAGGTAGTTCTCTTAAAAAGAGTACAGCAATATCATCCTTATAATATATCATAGCAGGTCAATACGCATTGAAAATTATACAGCCACAAATTCTGAGAAGTCTGTAACATGATCAGACATGTGCATATTTGTTATATTCCAGCCCGTATGCTACGGTCCCCCCCACCTCCCATGTGATTATTTCTAAGGCACCTCGGTAGTAGTTGTCTCTTGATGTTCACAAGCCCACACCACAAATGGTACCCATATGTCTTTAGGTCTAGATGCTGAGGACATCAGCTCCCAGAAGGTGGTCAATTGTGAGTGACCAAACGTTTCATCTGCTATCCAGTCTGCTTTGGATGGAACCTGCTTACTACCCCAATATATGGCAACCCTTCTTTTAGCAAAAAGGAGTAACAGTGCATGCAGCTTTCTGAGCTTGGCAGCGTGTCTTTAACATACCCTAGCAGACCCTGCATCGATGACCAACTTTGACATTGGCAGCATGCAATGCAAACTTGTGTGGAGTGCACCTTCAGTCAACTATTCCAAATGGAAAACAAGACCAGGAAATACAGTGACTGTGTTGAAGTGTGTACTGCCCCTCTGCAAAGCCCATCCTTGTCCAACCCTCACTAACAAGAACATATTACAGAGCCCTTCACAGGACTTGGCTGAGTTAACTGAGACTGAAGTAACACAACACACCCAATACACCACAATATTGCATTCAAAATATGAATACCACATTTACCTCCCCCTAAACCTGTGGATTTCTGGTCCTAAAGAAGGCATGGAGATTGGCTAAGTAAGAGTGTCCAACAACCTGTAGGGTGACTAAAGATAATAGATCCATCATTGCATGAGTACATTGTAGGAAGACCGATACGGGACGGACCTGATAAAGCAACAAAGGTGCAGCAAGGAAGAAGACTGTGAACTGATATGAAAGTCAGGGAACCCAACAAGATAAGAGTTTGTCAAGTAATGAGAGTTTGCTACCATTTATAGTATCTCTACCTAGAATGACAGACATGGGCAGTGGTGTAATGACCTGTAGTGCAGAGTGCCATCATGGACTGGAAGTAAGCCACACCATCTTGGAATGAGAACCAAGCTAAAAATAAAATCCACATTCTCCAATCATGTCCTGGTTGCTTGAGACTCTACTTCCCCTGGTGTCTTACCCTTATAGAACCAGCTGACTTCTATCTATAGGCTGTTGTGATATGTGCAGTTCCCTAACCCATTGGTAATGCCTAGTATTTCTTCCAAGACCGTATCCTGAAAATTGATAGTGTTTTCTCTCACCCTGTGGCTTCACAGGTGGCTCCTTTTAAAAAAAAAAATGTTTTAGGTTGTTTATTGAAAGAAATTTCTTCCGTTTTCACAGCCTCACGCCTACAACCCAGGGGCTGGTGGCATGTATTAAAGAGCATTTCACACGGCTGTAAGGCCAACATCCCAAAGGGCAGGCAGCGCCTCTTATCTGAAGTATACCAATGTCCATGTATGCATCACTGAATTATGATGGGTTGTGGTGCCCACCTAATCATGCACTGTTCACCTGGTGCTCCGCATGTATGCATCACGTCATTGTCTCACACATTACTAGAAATATTATCAACTTCTTAGTGCCCTAGTGTACCCTACTTGTGGCTTAACTGAACATTCCCACTAGAAGCATATTAACAACATTTGTAGTATCCCTTATCGCCTTCGGCTCTAGTCCCGTCTGCTCATACGACCATGCCAACAACATCGTCTGTGACTGCAAGTGCCTACCAAGTTCACCATTGGGAGAGCACCCCTGTGGTCATGTCACATCTCACGGATTATAGGGCTAAGACTCTACAGGTACCTCAGGGTCCGCCGTAGTTTCGTCATCCGGCTCCTCATGCCTGTTAAGCAGATATGCTCTGTAGAGTCCCCAGAAGTTCTTAGGCCTACTGCAGGGTGGGAGTAATTCGCTGAAAGTTTCCGATTATGTGCAGCAATAAAGCATGTCATGTGACCACTGTGACACTGTGGGGACAGGGCTTCTCATCCAACACATTGCAACCCTACGCCTTGCCATGAGTTAACCCATGTCTACTATTCTGCGTATTGCCTTCGGCAGCTTCTTCGTGTATCCCAGGAGCGCCTTCTCTTGGTCGGGAGTAAGCTCAGTTTCTACAATGTTCCCCAATTCCAAGAATATAGTCTCCCAATATATAAATACTCTCGGACACTGCCACGCCAGGTGCATAAAATCCGCTACAGGGGCTTGGCACCTATCGCAGGCTGAATCTTCCCTCAAACCGTACCTGTGTAATCTATCTGGCATGTAATACACTCTATTCACGAATTAGAAGTGTATGAGTCTGTGTCTGCCATGTAATGATATGTGCTTCGTATTAGTGCAACAGTAGGTCCACATTGAATCATCTACTGTAATTTGTAGATCTCCTTGCCATGCCAACCTGGCTTTAGTATATTTGTTCGTTCTCTGGCTCATAGCCAATTTATATATGTTCGAGACTAGTTTGCGGGGAGATTTCGTCTTTATAACTAGGACAGTTCCAGCACCTCCAAGGGTTCGCTCAGGTCATCCCCCAACATGTTGCGCAAAGCTCTACGTACTCTATAAAACTGAAAGCGTTGAAGCAAGGTGCTATCTTCCACCATACCTGCTGCTTAATCCCAAGTTTTAACTACCCCCTCCCAGATCAGAACACCCGTCGTGTTTATATTTAATGTGTGCAGTGCTCGCGTGACCCCGTCTTCTCTACATGGGGGTAGCCAGCGTCTCCACTCGATCGGCATAACCAGTGAATACAGCAGTGCTCCCGCCTGCAGTTGCAACAAGTTACGCCAGGCATGGCGAGTCGAATTAATGGAGTCTAGGATACCCGTTCTCCGGTCGGCGGGTTCAAATATGGTGGTTGGGAGGGGGAGTGGATCGGCAAAAAGCTTCTCCATACGCAAAAATGTTATGTCCAGCGCGCCATGTATCCAGTAGTGAGCTTGAGCGCTTTGTGCCACTCTGTAATATAAATTAAAGTCTGGTGCCCCCAACCCTCCCATGTGATACGGTAATGTGAGTATCTGCCATTGCACTCGGGCTTGCTTACCTGCCCAAGCCAATTTTATCAATGTTTGATTGAGTCTCTGGAAAAAAGAGCGCGGCGATACTATCGGGATATTCGTGAAAAGAAACGGGGCAATATCACCATCTTCATAATGGATACCCGACCAAGCAAAGACAACGGCAACCCGATCCAGGTCTCAACGTCATCCTCCAATTTAGCGACTGCGGTGCCATAGTTTTCTCTGAACACGATCTCTGAATCTGTGTGCAGACATTTCCCCAGATAGCGAATTGCATCCGGGGACCATTGTAAAGAGTAGTTCATCTCAAATTGTACCGTAACAGGGGGGAGCGGAAAGACAACAGACTTAGGCCAATTGACCCGCAAGCCAGACAATGCCCTAAAGTGCACCACCTCCCTAAGTACAGAGGAAGTTTTCTGGGTCTCGGACATATAAAAGAGTGTTGTCTGCATATGTAGACACTATAATCTTATAGTTGGGGTATCTTACGCCCTTATGCCCATGATACTCTATCAGTGCACATGCCAGAGGTTCTGCAACTAAGGCATATAGAATAGGGGACAAAGGACATCCCTGGCGAGTCCCTCTGGATATTGCGAAGGAGTCCGTAACCAGGCTGCCCAGTCTTTGCACGCCGTGGGAGCATTGTACAATACCCCTATCAGTTGGAGAAAGACTGAGCCCAGTTCCATCCTGGTCAACACCTGGCGCATGAAAGACCACTCTACCGAGTCAAAAGCCTTTCCATGCCGAGAAAGACTGCAACAGCCCTAGTGTCCTGCCTAACGTGCTGCATAGTTCCGAACACCGTGCAGAGATTGTAAGTAAGATTCCTATCTGGAATGAATCCCGCCTGCTCTGGGGCCACCAGAACCGGGGCCAGGGGGGCTAAGCGATTAGCCAATATCTTAGCAAATAACTTGGTATCTACTGTCAGCAATGATAGGGGCCGATATGACCCACATTCCTCCATAGGTTTCCCTGGTTTATGGATAGCGTCTATAAGCGCCTCTCTCATAGTCCGAGGCATTGAGCCTGATACACACATATCATCAAAGAGTTCTGAAAGGTGGGGAAGTAATATATCAATAAAGGCTTTATAAAAGCCGACCGTAAGGCCATCGCCCTTGGTGCGCTGGTTTACTTCATCCCAGCAAGAGCCTCTGTGATCTCATCCTTCTCTATCGGATGCATCAGGAATTCCCTATGTGTATTGGTGAGCAAGGGCAGCTGAATATGCTCCAAATAGTCAAAATGTGGGAAGTATACAATTCGGAATAAAACTGTTTGAACCTATCCGCGATATCTGTTTCCTCAGTCAGCAACTCCACTTCAGCAGTCCGAAGCTCAGTGATCAGCGTTTTGCTGCGCTTAACCGTCAAAATTTGCGCCAGTACCGATCCTGGCCTGACTCCCTCCCCATATACACGGGCCGTGGCGTATTTGCCCAGATGTTTGACTTTGCTGTCTGTAGCCTCCTGGTATTCCCCTAGCAAATCTTTTATGTCATCATTAAGCTCCTCGCCTTCACCAGCTATTTGTTGTCCCTCTAAGACTTTCAGTTTTTGTTCCAGGTCTGCTAGTCTCCGACATCTAGAATGGAGAACTCCCGAGTGTTTAGCCATGGCCACATCCCGTATATACACTTTGAAGGCCTCCCAAACGGTCTGAAAACTATCCACCAACCCTATATTCACCGCAAAAAATGTGTCTATCGCGTCTGCAAGTTCTTCTTTAAAAAGGGGGTCGAGTGGTGAATAAGGGGGAAAACTCCATGTGAACGGAGGAATTGTTTTCTTGGGTGTAGCAAGGACCAGCTGGATAGGCGACTGGTGGGAAAGCGTACGCGGGAGTACTGAACAGTCGCGGACCTGTGCGAGGAGTAATGAATTAGCCAGCCAATAGTCTATACGGGTATGCAAATTATAATATGCAGAATAATGTGTGAAACTCCCTTTGTACGGGTGGCAGACTTGCCATAGATCTCTGATGTCCATGCCCACCATAATGCTGTCTAGTGTTCTAGCAGCTGCTACTGGCCTCCGTGCCGGGCCTCCGGATCTATCCAGATCTGGGTCTCTAACCATATTAAAGTCCCCACCCCATTGAAACTGTGCATTCGGGTATACATTTGCCGTGTTTGCTAACGTTGTGTAAAACTCTGGACTGTCATAGTTGGGTCCATACACATTCATTTTCACCAAATCCAAGCCCCTACCCTGACATTTAGAAATCACAAAGCGACCCTCACATCTGAGGACAGCTGTTCAATAGTGTAGTCGGACCTAGAGTTAACCCAAGTCAATACACCCAAGCATGAGTTGTAAAACCAGAGACATTAATATTACCCAGCAGGCCCCTAGTGCGTAACATCGCGCTAGTCAGTGGGAGATGTGTCTCTTGTAGCAAGGCTAAATCTATATTCTTTCTATTCAAGTAGCTCAAAACCTTGCGTAATTTACGATGATCGTTAAGTCCACGAACATTCCACGTCAGTGCTCTTAGTGAGTCAATCGTTTTTGGAGCACCAACCCCATTAGGTGTTGTCATCTTGTGTTACAATTCTCATAATGCATTCAGACCTGTGCTGTGTGTGCGCAAAATATAGACCATGAAATCGGAAAATAAGTACCTTAATCAACCAGAACAACCGTACAAAATCACCCCTTACCACCCCCCCCACCCACAGCAGACCTCCCCCAACCTCGGTCACGCAGCATCTCAGCAAACACCCCTACCACCCCCTTCAACTCCCTCCCAAACAAAAATTCGCCCCTTTGGTGTATACCACTCATGGGCAGAGGTCGCTCGGCAGGAAGAAAAATATATACTATACAAACACACTCCTGCCCCGCATCTCCAACACCGTCTTGTATTGGTATGCAGCAGCACCTATCGTGTCACCTCTCGCTGCACAGGCTCGTGGGGGAATCACGCGTGGTTCTAAGTCAACCCATGTCCAGGCACCTAGTATCAAAGAACTATCACAGATGCATTCGCGAAGTCTGAAACATTCACAGTGGGAATCTCACCCAAAACCGAACCGACCACCATTCCAAGCTACCCGGGCAGGTCCCGACTGTTTGCCATAGTGTCTCAACTTGCCTTGAGAGCAGATGAAGTTCCATAATATAACGGTGCAGTCCAGAATGTGGCATTCAGGTATAGTTCGCATCTGATTTCATGTACCATTGTACATTCCTCCCACAAAGCCACCCGCCCAGCCGTTTATGAAAATTCCCCTTCTGAAATACTTATCTACCAGTGAGCTCTAGTCCAACTCAGTCCTGTTCTTCCATCGAACCTCCGGCTGCTTCGTCAAGTGGGTGCTGCTCCGGATTCCGGTGCTCTTCTTTGGACCAACCTTTAAGGGCCTTCTGTATGGCCTTCGGGTCCGTAAAGATGTGTGATCGGCCTTGTCTGTTGACCCTCAACTTAGCAGGATACAGCATGGCGTAGTCCAATCCCAAGTCACGTAGCTGCTTTTTCATAGGGATAGATTGTCTGTGATCCTCCTGCACGCGAATAGTGAAATCTGGAAAGATCGAAATCGCAGAGCCTTCACACACCAGGAATTGCTTTTCACGAGCCAGCCTCAGGGCGGAGTCTCTGTCCTGGTAGTTGAGCACTTTTGCTATGATTGGACGCTGTGGGGCACCCGGGGGTGGACGGGGGCCCATGGAATGATGTGCTCTCTCCACCACAAACATATTGGAGAAAGCCCCTTCACCAAGGAGGTTGACCAACAGCTTCTCAATGAAAAGTTCCATATTGCCAGTAGGGGTCGACTCCGGAAGGCCTGTAATTCTAAGATTACAGCGTCGCGAACGGGCCTCCAAATCCTCCGTTTTATCTTGCAGAAGGCGTAGAACTCTCCCGAGTTGCTTGTGATCCCTATCCAACATGGTGTGCGCCTCTTCCACCTCCGTACGTCTCCACTCAGACATGTCCAGCCGTTCCGCATGTTTGTCCAGACGCTCCACCATTCTGTCCATCCTGTAGGAGAGTGCATCCATTTTCGTGCCTAGCGAGGTGATTCCACTCTTCTCCATGGATAGCAGCATACTTTGAATGTCCGGACTAGAATCTTCACCAGCGGGGGTATGCACCCTGGAGGCGTCATCTGTAGTGGCATCATGCGATTTCAAGCGTTTCTGTTCAAAAGAGAGCTTAGGTTGTGCTATCTACTCTGCCCATGTCGTGGCTGTTCATTCCCTCCCACCAGGTACTCACACATCTTCTGTACCTGAGCCTCGAACACAATTCGGTCTGTGTATACGCAACGCACTTCAAACGTTCCCGGCCACTTGCCCTCTAGCCTGCCATGTAGTCGTCCCTTGGTGCAGTAAGCCCAAGTGTGCCTGTCCTCAAAAGAGAACTCTCGTCGCTTGTTCCAGCTTCCTAGGGCCCAGGGTTGTATGTGCAGGCGCAGTGATTCAGGCCGCCCGCCTCGATCTAGACTTGGGCGCCCACCAGGCGCTGGTTCTACACACAGCAAGGCCGTCCGCTGCTCCTCACCTTTTGTTTAGAGGCTCCTTTCCCCAGGCGTAGCGTCTCAAGAAAGACGTGTTTGTCATGTAGCAGGCCTCGTCAGCTGCTCGGCGCATGCAGTCACATCACAAAGTATCACCAGCACCCTCAGTGGTGCACTGCATCGCCCGCTAAAGCGGACCCGACACTGCAGACGATCTCTGATCTGCCAATAGTCTGCACTTTTCCGCGTGACCAGGAGCCCCAACTCAGCTCCACGGGGCGGTAATATTGGCCCCGTGCACTCCCCGCTGCTCAGGCACCCAGAAGCAGCGGCAGCTCCTGGGCGTTCCCGGTCCCAGTGGTCGTTCTGAAAGGAAGGCCCACTGTTCTCGTAAGTCTCTCCCACCAAGGTCGGCCTGCAAGCGCACTCTCAGCTCTCCGCCGAACGCGACTCCACCTTCAACTCCACCCGAGCGCAGGACTTTCAGGCCCGTCTCTGGCACTCATATCTACGGGCAGACAAATCGAAAGTGAGCCAGAGTTTGCTCCCCTGCCTGCGGTCATATTCCGACGGTCAATTCTCGGTTGTAGAGGATTTACATGGCGTTTTTACTGAGCTAAGGGCTCAATCGGCCATCTTGGTCGCAAGTAAGCTCCTCCCCTCACAGGTGGCTCCTTGTCCTTGTCTTCTGATGGAAAAGATAATATAATAAGATGAATTTCAGGGTAAAAACATTCCCATATAAATGTACACTAACTAGTTGGAATAATAATATTGTTTTTCAAAAAAGGGTCATCTAGCTTCCTTAGTGTACAAAGGCGGTCAGTAGAGCAGTTGCTTGCATTCTTGATTTGGGCAGTCAAGCAGCCTTTTTTTGCTCTTGATTACGACCTACTTGTAATGACTGCACGTTCTGCTCCAAACTTGTTTTCATTCGCTTAAACTCGCTCACATTTCCTAATAAAAGTTTATAGATTCTTTATCTCCAGAGTGAACCACTGGTTGGAATTGTTTGCTCTTTTCATTTCTGAATTGGCAGTGCACCTGTACTGAGACCTATTATTTCCAGGTCTTTGGCTCTGCCCCACAGGAGTATTACCCCATCATATCATGTTATTGGCTATTTGATATATCAATCTGCCTCCTATGGAGGTGGCTGTTGTTGTTGCTTATGCTGTCCCCTCAATTACCATCACACAAGAGTCAGTCTCATGCTCCCCTGGCTGCCATCAGATCCCAGACGGGGTCCATGGGATAGTATCCAGAATGTTTTTGCCTAGCTCATACCCTTCACCCTTTCTCCTCAGGAGCGAGTTATTACACATCATTTTAAATTGTTATCTTGGAACGTTTCGGGCCTTCGATCCAAGTTAGCCGACCCAAATTGGCTTGAGTTTGTGGACAATTACCATCTGATAATGTTCCAGGAAACATGGTTGATGGAACCTGCTCACAGTATCAGCTTTACTACTCGTTTTATTAGTACCCACCCCTCCGCAGCTGGGCAAGCCTCTAGAGCAGAGATAACATGAGTTAAGATATTACTGATTTGTAATATTAAGGGCCTTATTACCAGGACCACTTCCGCCCCACCTGCAACCCACGACGCTGGCGGTCCAAAGACTGCTGTATTACGAGTAGACCATGGGGCCGGTGGTGTGGAATTTGGGATCTTGCAGCAGTGGTGAGTGTGTCACACAAATATATTGAAGCTTTTGTGTGCGTTTCAATTGCACATGTGTCAAATGACTCCATTCAGCTAGAGTCGATCCAACCCTGCGATGGGTCAGACCATCACATCATCACCTTCACCATTAAGGAAACTGTGAAACTGAACTCAGCTCAATCCACAAGACCAAAAGTGTGGAAAAGAGACCTGAAAAAACTCAACCTCAACACCTTGCCATCCTCCTGTTACAACCTACAAAGTACACGATCTCACCAATCATTACCTCTCGGCCATGACATCGATAATAAATGAGGTCGCACCTATTCAACTAAAAAGAGTCTCTATAAAAGATTCTAAACCTTGGTACAACGGAATACTCAACGAGGACAGGTGTTCGCTCAGAACTTCGGAACGTGCCTGGAGATCAATACCATCCGCCAATCACCTCAAGATTTTTAGGACAAAAAGAAACACATATTACCAAAAGATCAAGCGCACCAAAGCCGACTTTTTCAGCCTACAACTTGACCAGGCAAGAAATCGTTCCCCAAAACTTTTTGAACTGATCAAAACCCAATCTAAGGAGGCACCTCAACGTCCACAAGACATAGAATGCCGGTAGCCAAACTGTGAAGAATTCTCCACCTTCTTCACCTTGAAGACCGATACCATCAAGAACGACCTCTTAAATGATCTAACCTTATACGCGAGACCGCATACACAAACCACCCTCCAGCACTCCCAACCATGCCATGCCAACTCACATCAAAGCCCAACCTAAAAAACGATGCAGCTTGGTCATCATTTAGCATCTACTCCGAAGATTCCATAGGCAAAATACTCAGTGCCCTGAACCCCGCCAATCACTTCTCTGACCCGCTTCTGGCAAACGAAGTCAAAGACCTAACTCCACTGCTTCTACCTCTCTGGTCCAAGATCATAAACAGTTCATTTCAACAAGATTGCATCCCAGATACCCTCAAAGTAGGTCAGGCATCACCCATTCTAAAGAAGCCCACAACAGACCCTACGGACCTAAACAACTATAGCCCTATCTTCAATATCCCTACCTTGGCCAAGCTTCTGGAAAAATGTGTGCATCTACAACTAACGAAGCATATTGATCACTTTGACCTCCTTAACAAACGCCAATGAGGTTTCCGTGCAAGCCATAGCACTGAATCAGCCATGACACACATAATTGACGAAGTGCTGCAAATCCTTGAAGCATGAGAACCTGTTAGACCTCCTGAAACATAGAATGGGTATATGTGGGGCAGTGCTAAGTTGGTTTTCTTCATTTCTCCAAAACCGGACACAACAATTCAAAGTCAATAACACCCTGTCCAAGCCCGTCCCAGTAACTTTGGGAGTCCTGCAAGGGTCCTCACTATCCCCAACATTGTTTAATCCCTACCTGGAACCTCTCACCGAAATTTTACAAACCTCTAATGTACAATATCACATGTATGCAGACAACACACAACTATACTTCTCGATCCATACCCTAGATGACGTCAAACTACTTAATACAGCGCTTAGGAATACCCAAACCTGGCTGGCAGAAAATCATCTCAAACTGTATGCCCTAAAGACTGAATTCCTTCTAATAGCTCCACCGGCCCAAATCCCCAAAATGCAAGAATGGATCAAACATATTACGGCACTCAACGTTCAACCTACCATCGTGGACTCAGCGAAGTCACTAGGAATAACCTTAGACATTAACCTTAACGTGCAAAAACATATCAGCAGTGCTATAAAGGGAGTAAACTTCCTGATAAACACACTGAGGAAACTGAAACCCTTCCTACCACACAATGACTTCAAGCAAGCAGTGCAGGCTCTGGTTATACCCGGAGTGGAATACGGATGTGTCTCTCTCTGCGGCCTACCCAAAGCATCAACTGCACCATTAAGAGCCTCAATCAATGCAGCAGCAAGACTCATAACTGGGTCTAAACGTAGTTCCCACATCTCCCCGGACCTACAATCCCTGAACTGGTTACCCCTGGAGGCGAGAATTCATCTGAAAATAGCATGCATGACGCACAGAGCCATGCATCACAAGGCACCCAGCAACTTGGCACAGAAACTGACAATCTCGGGTGGGATCAGACCTTCAAGAAATGCAGAAAAACTACTACTGAAACCACAAAAATTCAATCAGAAAAAAACTTATAACCGAACCTTCTCTGGGATGGCACCCAGAATTTGGAATGTCTTACCCCCAGAAACCAGACTTAACCCTTCTACTACCTCTTTTAAAAAGGAAGTAAAATCCATCCTCATGGCCAAATTCACATGAGTGTGGTCTATTGAAACCTTGAGACGAGATGCACACGTGCTCCCAACCACAAGACAGACTTGATGTTGCATCTCACTATGCTGATTTTACAATATGCTTTGTACATATGTTTGGATTCTCTATTATTTACTGTATAAGTAACATTTATTGATTGTATAGCACTCTGATATCCGCCAGGATCTTGTTCGCACTCTATAAAACTTTCAAAATAAAAATAAATAAATAAATCAATGTTGAAAAATACCATACACCCATTCCCAGCGTTCAGCCCATATGTGGGCAGTCCTGGCAACGGGTATATGGTACGAAAAAGACTCACCTGTGTACCACCAACCACAGGTTTGTAAACCTCGGGGTGAAGATCCTGCTGTGAAGGTAGGACCTGGAGAAAGGGATCCATGGCAAAATCTGCCTGGAAGAAGAAGAAAGGCGTGAGTACCATCCCCAAATCTTTCCTCACAGCCACCTTGAAGAAGACAATTGGTCAGCAGTGGTCCGTTCGTGGATCAGGCAACTCGTAATACAGACGGCAGTGCAGCTCCCCTGTACTGCCCTATGGAGGCTCCCTTTCCCAGGCACGAACCTGGCAGTCTGCAGTCTGCTGGCGGTCTTGCTGGTTCAGCGGCGGTCTTCGCAAAGCCGATCTGCACAACTCGTAATACTGGGATCAGACCGCTGAGCTCACAGCGCTCAGACCACCACTGCCGATTCGGCGGTCCATTGGAACGCCAAACTCGTTATAAAGCTCTACGTCTCTCCATATAGATTCCTCAGATATTTTTGGCATGAATTTATTTGGACATAGTGGTCTGAAGGCAAATATTTGTCCAGTTTATAATCAACCCGTATCACGTAATAAGGTGTCTCTTACTATTGCCATCTTGAACTCTCCTCTGTCTAACATTAGATCAAAGTCACTTCCTTGATCAGTGGAAATGTTAATGTTACTTTTGAGCCCTCAAAAGCATGCATTTGATAACAGAAGAAGAAGATTCTATCTCTAGACTGTCCCTTTACACCTGCTACCATAGGTCCATTCAGCGTACTCAACTTACATTGTCTTACAGCATGCACGGATGTGACGGGTGGTCAAAATCTGATGTAGACAACAACATTTTATCAGAGGGAAGTTTAAAAGTAGGATTTACTGTTTTCTGCTGGACATATCTTTATGGAGTAAGATGATTAATATTCTAGTAATTCCTAGTACTGATAGTGACATGGCATTCCTACCCTTATCTCCAACTATTCTGGGAAAAGTGGACCAAATCAAATAGAGCCCCTAATAAGTAGCAACCGAAGAACAATTGAATGGCTGATGGTGCTAGCTAATCTGGAAGTTCAAACTAAGATGTATGATTTCTTTTATATGGCATTCACTCCTTATGCTGACCCACCAAGGTAAGAAATTACCATTACTGAGTTTCAACGACAATTATTTGGTCAGCTAAAATAACTTTTCCAACAGCCCATTTGCACTCCATCTGCTGCACTTTCTGTATACATTTTAAAAAAAAACTTTATTTAGCATTTTCTTTGCGAAAAATGCGATGCACTGAGACCATTTTCATAGTGACATTTGCACAATTACATGGTTAAATTTACATGGTTGACTCACCGACACAGACAAGGATTCAAGTTCAAAAGTACATTGATGCAGTAGGTTTTGCACGGCCCAACTCAAGTGGCGAAGCTTTTACCACAATTGACCACTCATCCCTAACAAGCTCATCAACCCCTCAATCCACCCCGGTTTAGCTGGCCAACCAGGAGTCTGTTAAGCATAGTTGGTGCATCAATCGGTGTGTTTCTTCTATGTCCGCCTATCCCACTCCTGTCGGGGCAATGCCTTGCTCTTGTGGTAAGAAGGGATCTGTCCGCGGAGCGGCTAGGTAGGCTCTGAAGGGACCCCAGATGTCTTTAGGTCTCGAGGAAAGAGGGACGGTGTTGGCATAGAGCTCACTCTTCGTAGAGCAGGATGCCAGACTATGGATTCAACTCTTAACCCGGGGAGACTACCTACTCCCCCAGTGTAAAGCGATTTCTCTTTTAGCCAACAATAGGCAGATAGCAACAAACCTACGGATTTTACTAGGAAATTGGACTGCATATCCCAATAAGGCAATCTCTGTTAAAGGTACTATTGGCATCTTAATCATACTGCTGAGCTTCTCATGCATGCTTTTCCAGAAAGGCTGTATGTCTGGGCATGTCCATGCGAGGTGGGCAAAGTCAGCATGTGGGGAGTTACATCTCTGACAACTATGTGATCTAGTGGGGTCTATCCTGTGCATTTTGGCAGGGGTGATGTACATTCTTCGTAGGAACTTGAAATGGATCAGCTTGTGGCGGTTGTTAAGGGCAACATTGTTTGTAACTGCACAACAGGCTGCCCACTGGTCGTCAGTTATAGGGTTGCTCAGGTCCGACTCCCAGACGCTGCGTATCTTGTCGTCATTAACTGGAATAATGTCAGCACACACCTTGTAGAGTTGGGATATGATGTGGATCCCTCTACTGCTGTCTATCACTATCGTGAGCGGAGGGAAGGATGCAGGTTCAAGTGGATATTCCGGAAGTGTAGCCTTAATGCGGAGCGCAGCCTCAGTAGGACAAACCTGTCCAGAAATGTAGTGTTTGGAAATGTGGACTGATCGTCTGGGTCAAAGATGTGGCCCCCTGGATATAAATCACCAATTTTAGCAATATGAAGTGTCTGAGTGTTTGTGATGCGACTCAGTTTAACCTAGGCCCAACTGATGGTCGAGACTCATCCTTGAGCCCGCTCCTGTTTAATGTTTACTTCACCCCTCTGGCTAAATTGATTGCCAAACTGGGATTAAAACCACCTCCTACGCTGATGACATTCAGCTACTCTTCATCTTTGACGAACCCTCTGCTTCTGCCTTTGATCCTTTGAAATCCTGTCTAAGGGATATCTCCAAATGGATGGATTCTAATTCTCTCAGACTCAAAGCAGGAAAGACGGAGATCCTGTTTTTTAATTCACTGTCCCCTCTGGATTCCAGCCTGTGGTGACCTGAGGACCTGAGCCAAGCCCCCACGGCCAAAGACTCTGTGAGGAATCTGGGAGTTCGTTGGGATAACCATCTTAGTTTTAATGCCCAGGTCCAAGCAGTAGCAGCATCCTGCTTTGCGAAGATCAAGACAATAAACAGGCTTATTAACTATCTGCCGGTTGACTGCCGTAAGACTGTGGTCCAAGCATTGACAACATCCCACCTTGACTATGCCAATGCGCTATACCTTGGTATCACAGCAGGTTTATGTCATAAACTCCAGACTGTCCAAAATGCCGCCGCTCGGCTGGTGGAGAGAATTCCTGCCAGACATCACATTTCCCCACATCTCCGCAAACTGCATTGGTTACCCATTGCTAAGAGATGCGTATTCAAGGCCATGACTATGGCTTTTAGAGCTTCAAAGGGTAAAGGATCGGCACATTTGAAAAGCACTCTGCGGCCGTACCACAATGCCAGGACATTGCGCTCCAATTCCCTACTTCTTCTTGCCACTCCCAGATTCAAAAGAACTCGTTCAGGAGGGAAAACTTTTGAAGTTTGCACCACTCAGTGTTGGAACAAGCTCCCGATTGCTCCCCGTGCCTGCCAGACAGAATCGGTATTTCGAAAGTCTCTTAAGACCCATCTTTTTTGCCTATAACGTTTCTTTTTTTCTCCTTTTCTGCGCCCCCTGTTTTCAGATCTATCAGCGCTGGGACGCCCCGTTGGGGCAGCTGTGCGCTTTATAAAATACACAAATAAATAAATAAATAATGTCTTTGGGGTCTCTAGGTATCCCTGTGGGCAGGACGGTAGCCAGTGTGTCTGGGAGAACAAAGTCTGCTTCCGGCCGCAGGAAGGGGATCCTGGAGTCCGGGTGGTACCATGTTTGTGCAAAGCTACATTGTGCGGCCAGATAATACAGCTGCATATCTGGGACTCCGTACCCCCCTCTGTTGCAGGGAAGTGTCATCACCTGCCAGCGCACCCTGGGCTTTCTGTTTCCCCACACTAGTTTGAGTAAATGGGAGCGAAGCGTGTTAAAAAACCTGTTTGGCAGTGGAATTGGTATGTTCTGGAATAAATAAAAACATTTCGGAAGGACGTGATGGGAAAAATCACCGACTTTTGCCAGTTAATACCCAGCCCGGAAAATGTACAGAATCTGAGAATTTCCCTAATGAGGGGGTTTAGGTTTACCTGTGGCTCACAAACATATAAAATGGTGTCATCCGCATACAATGAAACCAATAGGGGTCCTGTGGTGAACTGTAACCCTCGATGGAGGTGTTTTTCTTGAAAGTTCCTGATCAGGGGGTCCATAGCCAGAATAAACAGCAGCGGTGATAATGGGCAGCCTTGCCATGTGTCGAGCGATAGAGAAAAGGGCGCTGAGAGGGTACCATTTAGCCGGAGCCTGGCAGTCGGTTGACTGTACAATAGGGCCGTGGTAGCGATAAACCCATTGGGCAGCCCCATGCGCTGCATTATAGACAAAAAAAAAGGCCATTCTAAGGAATCAAAAGCCTTCTCCGTGTCCAGAAGGATCGCCGCAGCCGGGGTATCTGGGTTGATTCTGTAAATAAAGTACGTAAGTTGAGGGAGGTAGAACAGTGGGGCACAAATCCAGATTGTGCAGGAGATATTATAGATTCTATTAATAAGGAGAGACGACAAGCGAGTGCCTTAGACAATATCTTGTAATCGAGATTTAACCGTGACAAAGGTCTGTATGAGCCGCACAGCAGGGGATCCTTTCAGGGTTTAGGAAGCAGTATTATGACCGCTTCATGGAGAGTGGGGGGAGGACCGGTCTTTCCAGTGCTTCCGCATAGACCTCTAATAAACGAGGGATCAGTAGATCCTTGTACGCCTTATAAAACTCGCCCGTAAAACTGTCAAGCCCATGGGCAGTAGAGGGGTTAATGGCGGAGATAGCCTTATCAATGCTGTCCTCTGATATGGGTACCACTAAGAAGTCTTGCATGAACTTTTCAAGGTACACCAGTGCAATTTCTGACAGGTAAGACTCCTGGTCTGTGCGATCCTGTCCAAGTCTAGAGGTATACAATGTTTTGAATTAGGAAAGTAATTTGCTCTGAATTTCTAGAGGGTACGAGGTTTGCAGACCGTCTCTCGATTGTAGCTTGGTGATGTATGCCTTTGCATACTGGGGAATAATCATTTGGGCTAGTACCCGACCCGGGCAGTCTCCTTCCCTGTAGACCTTGGCATTATGGTATTTCCCCATAAAGAGGATCTCCCTTTCTGCGACTTCCCTGTATTCTAGGAGTAGAGACGCCCTTTGCTTGTCTAAGTCGGGGTTTGTGGCCTGTACCAGTCTCTCGTCGAGAGCCCCAATCTCCTTCTCCAGGTGGGCTAGGGACCCACGCAGGTCCCTCAGGACTCCGGCGTTCTTGGAGATGCACACACCTCGCATGTAGGCTTTAGACCCCTCCCACAGCACCGCCTGGGAATCCACTAAACCTGTGTTTATGGTAAAGTAGTCTTCTATTGCTTCCCATATTTCCTGCCTGAAAACCTCATCTTCTAACACACGATTGGGGAAGCGCCACTGCCTTTCGAACCCTTCCGGGCGGGGAACCATTAGGGATAGTAGGACAGGGGAGTGGTCAGAGTGAGTTCTGGGGAGTGTCCGAAAACCGTAAAACCAGCTGGAAATTTCAGGGGTGGTGAGCCAGTAGTCATTGCCCGTTTGTGGTGAGGGCTAGTGTAGTGGGTGTAAACCGTGTGACCCGGGTCGAGAGCTCGACCCAAGTCCGATAAGGACAGCTGATCACACATGGATTTCAAGGCCTTGCGCGCTCGGGGCTTAGGATAGGACGCAGTCGCAGTACTGTCTAACATTAAATTAAGAGTGATGTTAAAATCGCCCCCTATCAGCAAAGGCATAGGACCAAGCCGCATCAGTTGAGAGAGCAACGAGTAATAGAAATCTGGGGAGTCTTTATTGGGGCCATAGACACAAATTAATGCCATCCTATGGCTCATTAGTGTACCCACCACTATCACGAATCTGCTTTCGGGATCACATGTCTGAGAATGGAGGTAGAAGGGGATGCGCTTGTGAATAAGAATGGCGGGGCCCCTGGCATAGTTACTTAAATTTGCAAAAAATCTATGGGGCCCCCAGTTTGCAGCAAAGCAGGCAGGGTCACCAGGGGAAAGGTGGGTCTCTTGAAGAAAAACCACGTCAACCCTGTGTCTAAGTAAATAGTGGGTGACTTGTCGTCTTTTGCGATTATCGTTCAGACCCCGAACATTCCATGTAGCGAGCGCAATACTCGAGGGGCCCGAGTTATGCCCTATCTGTGCGTGAGTCCCTTGCTCACTTTGCCACTGGATTCAAGCAAGCCGGGCTGAAGACGGCTGAAATGACAGAAACCGGTCCTCTGAAGCTTGTTTCCGGTCCCGGGAAGGCATGGCTTGGCAGTTCGGGCTGGACTGTTCCCATGAGGCACAGGGTCAGACTGATTTGCATATCTGAACTGGGGAGGCAGAGTGGGCTAAAGAACGGTGTTGGATTAAACACAGATCTGTTGACTGGGTGTGAGTGTTTGATTGGTTCAGATGCTCCGTCCATCACCAGCCCCTTTTGTACCACTTTGTTCGCCATAAGTTCGCAGGGTATGCTCAGACGTGAGTTCCTTGCTCACTTTGCCACTTGATTCAAGCAAGCCGGGCTGAAGACGGCTGAAATGCCAGAAACCGGTCCTCGGAAGCTTGTTTCCGGTCCAGGGAAGGCATGGCTTGGCAGTTCGGGCTGGACTGTTCCCATGAGGCACAGGGTCAGACTGATTTGCATATGGCCATGTCTGAACTGGGGTGGCAGAGTGGGCTAAAGAACGGTGATGGATTAAACCCAGATCTGTTGACTGGGTGTGAGTGTTTGATTGGTTCAGATGCTCCGTCCATCACCACCCCCTTTTGTACCACTTTGTTCGCTATAAGTTGGCAGGGTATGCTCAGACGTGAGTCCCTTGCTCACTTTGCCACTGGATTCAAGCAAGCCGGGCTGAAGACGGCTGAAATGCCAGAAACCGGTCCTCGGAAGCTTGTTTCCGGTCCAGGGAAGGCATGGCTTGGCTGTTCGGGCTGGACTGTTCCCATGAGGCACAGGGTCAGACTGATTTGCATATGGCCATGTCTGAACTGGGGTGGCAGAGTGGGCTAAAGAACGGCGATGGATTAAACCCAGATCTGTTTTTGGGTGTGAGTGTTTGATTGGTTCAGATGCTCCGTCCATCACCACCCCCTTTTGTACCACTTTGTTCGCCATAAGTTGGCAGGGTATGCTCAGACGGGAGTCCCTTGCTCACTTTGCCACTTGATTCAAGCAAGCCGGGCTGAAGACGGCTGAAATGCCAGAAACCGGTCCTCGGAAGCTTGTTTCCGGTCCAGGGAAGGCATGGCTTGGCAGTTCGGGCTGGACTGTTCCCATGAGGCACAGGGTCAGACTGATTTGCATATGGCCATGTCTGAACTGGGGTGGCAGAGTGGGCTAAAGAACGGTGATGGATTTAACCCAGATCTGTTGACTGGGTGTGAGTGTTTGATTGGTTCAGATGCTCCGTCCATCACCACCCCCTTTTGTTCCACTTTGTTCGCCATAAGTTGGCAGGGTATGCTCAGACGTGAGTCCCTTGCTCACTTTGCCACTGGATTCAAGCAAGCCGGCTGAAGACGGCTGAAATGCCAGAAACCGTTCCACGGAAGCTTGTTTCCGGTCCAGGGAAGGCATGGCTTGGCAGTTCGGGCTGGACTGTTCCCATGAGGCACAGGGTCAGACTGATTTGCATATGGCCATGTCTGAACTGGGGAGGCAGAGTGGGCTAAAGAACGGTGATGGATTAAACCCAGATCTGTTGACTGGGTGTGAGTGTTTGATTGGTTCAGATGCTCCGTGCATCACCACCCCCTTTTGTACCACTTTGTTCGCCATAAGTTGGCAGAGTTTGCTCAGACGTGAGTCCCTTGCTCACTTTGCCACTGGATTCAAGCAAGCCGGGCTGAAGACGGCTGAAATGCCAGAAACCGGTCCTCGGAATCTTGTTTCCGGTCCAGGGAAGGCATGGCTTGGCAGCTCGGGCTGGACTGTTCCCATGAGGCACAGGGTCAGACTGATTTGCATATGGCCATGTCTGAACTGGGGTGGCAGAGTGGGCTAAAGAACGGTGATGGATTAAACCCAGATCTGTTGACTGGGTGTGAGTGTTTGATTGGTTCAGATGCTCCGTCCATCACCACCCCCTTTTGTACCACTTTGTTCGCTATAAGTTGGCAGGGTATGCTCAGACGTGAGTTCCTTGCTCACTTTGCCACTGGATTCAAGCAAGCCGGGCTGAAGACGGCTGAAATGCCAGAAACCGGTCCTCAGAAGCTTGTTTCCGGTCCAGGGAAGGCATGACTTGGCAGTTCGGGCTGGACTGTTCCCATGAGGCACAGGGTCAGACTGATTTGCATATGGCCATGTCTGAACTGGGGTGGCAGAGTGGGCTAAAGAACGGTGATGGATTAGACCCAGATCTGTTGACTGGGTGTGAGTGTTTGATTGGTTCAGATGCTCCGTCCATCACCACCCTCTTTTGTACCACTTTGTTCGCCATAAGTTGGCAGGGTATGCTCAGACGTGAGTCCCTTGCTCACTTTGCCACTGGATTCAAGCAAGCCGGGCTTGAAGACGGCTGAAATGCCAGAAACCGGTCCTCGGAAGCTTGTTTCCGGTCCAGGGAAGGCATGGCTTGGCAGTTCGGGCTGGACTGTTCCCATGAGGCACAGGGTCAGACTGATTTGCATATGGCCATGTCTGAACTGGGGTGGCAGAGTGGGCTAAAGAACGGTGATGGATTAAACCCAGATCTGATGACTGGGTGTGAGTGTTTGATTGGTTCAGATGCCCCGTCCATCACCACCCCCTTTTGTACCACTTTGTTTGCCATAAGTTGGCAGGGTATGCTCAGACGTGAGTCCCATGCTCACTTTGCCACTAAATTCAAGCAAGCCGGGCTGAAGACGGCTGAAATGCCAGAAACCGGTCCTCGGAAGCTTGTTTCCGGTCCAGGGAAGGCATGGCTTGGCAGTTCGGGCTGGACTGTTCCCATGAGGCACAGGGTCAGACTGATTTGCATATGGCCATGTCTCAACTGGGGTGGCAGAGTGGGCTAAAGAACGGTGATGGATTAAACCCAGATCTGTTGACTGGGTGTGAGTGTTTGATTGGTTCAGATGCTCCGTGCATCACCACCCCCTTTTGTACCACTTTGTTCGCCATAAGTTGGCAGGGTATGCTCAGACGTGAGTCCCTTGCTCACTTTGCCACTGGATTCAAGCAAGCCGGGCTGAAGACGGCCTAAATGCCAGAAACCGGTCCTCGGAAGCTTGTTTCCGGTCCAGGGAAGGCATGGCTTGGCAGTTCGGGCTGGACTGTTCCCATGAGGCACAGGGTCTGACTGATTTGCATATGGCCATGTCTGAACTGGGGTGGCAGAGTGGGCTAAAGAACGGTGATGGATTAAACCCAGATCTGTTGACTGGGTGTGAGTGTTTGATTGGTTCAGATGCTCCGTCCATCACCACCCCCTTTTGTACCACTTTGTTCGCCATAAGTTGGCAGGGTATGCTCAGACGTGAGTCCCTTGCTCACTTTGCCACTGGATTCAAGCAAGCCGGGCTGAAGACGGCTGAAATGCCAGAAACCGGTCCTCGGAAGCTTGTTTCCGGTCCAGGGAAGGCATGGCTTGGCAGTTCGGGCTGGACTGTTCCCATGAGGCACAGGGTCAGACTGATTTGCATATGGCCATGTCTGAACTGGGGTGGCAGAGTGGGCTAAAGAACGGTGATGGATTAAACCCAGATCTGTTGACTGGGTGTGAGTGTTTGATTGGTTCAGATGCTCCGTCCATCACCACCCCCTTTTGTACCACTTTGTTTGCCATAAGTTGGCAGGGTATGCTCAGACGTGAGTCCCATGCTCACTTTGCCACTAAATTCAAGCAAGCCGGGCTGAAGACGGCTGAAATGCCAGAAACCGGTCCTCGGAAGCTGGTTTCCGGTCCAGGGAAGGCATGGCTTGGCAGTTCGGGCTGGACTGTTCCCATGAGGCACAGGGTCAGACTGATTTGCATATGGCCATGTCTCAACTGGGGTGGCAGAGTGGGCTAAAGAACGGTGATGGATTAAACCCAGATCTGTTGACTGGGTGTGAGTGTTTGATTGGTTCAGATGCTCCGTGCATCACCACCCCCTTTTGTACCACTTTGTTCGCCATAAGTTGGCAGGGTATGCTCAGACGTGAGTCCCTTGCTCACTTTGCCACTGGATTCAAGCAAGCTGGGCTGAAGACGGCCTAACTGCCAGAAACCGGTCCTCGGAAGCTTGTTTCCGGTCCAGGGAAGGCATGGCTTGGCAGTTCGGGCTGGACTGTTCCCATGAGGCACAGGGTCTGACTGATTTGCATATGGCCATGTCTGAACTGGGGTGGCAGAGTGGGCTAAAGAACGGTGATGGATTAAACCCAGATCTGTTGACTGGGTGTGAGTGTTTGATTGGTTCAGATGCTCCGTCCATCACCACCCCCTTTTGTACCACTTTGTTCGCCATAAGTTGGCAGGGTATGCTCAGACGTGAGTCCCTTGCTCACTTTGCCACTGGATTCAAGCAAGCCGGGCTGAAGACGGCTGAAATGCCAGAAACCGGTCCTCGGAAGCTTGTTTCCGGTCCAGGGAAGGCATGGCTTGGCAGTTCGGGCTGGACTGTTCCCATGAGGCACAGGGTCAGACTGATTTGCATATGGCCATGTCTGAACTGGGGTGGCAGAGTGGGCTAAAGAACGGTGATGGATTAAACCCAGATCTGTTGACTGGGTGTGAGTGTTTGATTGGTTCAGATGCTCCGTCCATCACCACCCCCTTTTGTACCACTTTGTTTGCCATAAGTTGGCAGGGTATGCTCAGACGTGAGTCCCTTGCTCACTTTGCCACTAAATTCAAGCAAGCCGGGCTGAAGACGGCTGAAATGCCAGAAACCGGTCCTCGGAAGCTTGTTTCCGGTCCAGGGAAGGCATAGCTTGGCAGTTCGGGCTGGACTGTTCCCATGAGGCACAGGGTCAGACTGATTTGCATATGGCCATGTCTGAACTGGGAAGGCAGAGTGGGATAAAGAACGGTGATGGATTAAACCCAGATCCGTTGACTGGGTGTGAGTGTTTGATTGGTTCAGATGCTCCGTCCATCACCACCCCCTTTTGTACCACTATCTGTGCCATGGCGGAAGACTAAGATGAAACCTGATGAATAGCAGGTGAACATGTTTGCAAGGTGTAACCATGTGCATATCTGTTTTAATCTCAGTGTAAAGCCATAAACAAAAACAATCCCCTCCCACCACCCCCCACCCAGCCTGCCCGCCTAACCGGAGAGGCAATACCAATTTTAATCAACCATCACATTGTACCATGAATAAACTCAGAAAGGTGGGGAACCAATAAGTGGGGTACACCCTGTTAACTCCAAAAGTGATATAAGGCGAACACCAAAAGGGGGGGCGATCTCGCTCCAATGGCCTAGTGACATAGTAAATATACATTATACTTTGAATCAATTTCCCAAGTTAAACAATGAACAATCTGTGGCGCGGTCCAAATTTCCAAAAAACAAAGCAAGACAATCATTTAACACCCGAGCCAGAAAACAGGTCCATGCTTGCGTCTGATCCACTGTGCAGGGGGGAGGGCCCGCCTTTTTCTGAGGATTGTTTGTAGCTGTGTTTATAGGTCCAACAAAACTCCTGCACTTCAGTGGGATTCTCGAAGATCCGCGCCCGACCATTTATCTCCACTCGCAGCCTGGCCGGATATAGCATGCCGTATTTCAGCCCCAGGTTTCTAAGAGTTGCCTTCACACCTGCTGGCTTCCTGGACCATAACTGTAAAGTCGGGGTACAGAGACAGTTTTGAGCACTGTCATGTGTCGCCGCGTTCACGTGCTAGCCGCAGCGCGGTGTCCCTGAAGTTCATCACTCGAGCGATAATGGGCCTAGGCGGGCAACCAGGATTGGGTCTAGGGCCCAACGATCTGGGGGCGCCTTCTATCACAAATCCCGGGATGAAGGCGTAGCTTCCGTCATATCAATCAGGTTTGTCTCTACTAGGGTGCCAAGCGGCCCGCAGCTTTAGATTCCGGCACTCCCAAAATGCGGACATTGTTGCGGTGACTGAGTGCCTCTAAATCCTCGTTCTTTATAGCGACCTCCTTGAGAATACGGTCCATGCGGTTGAGTCTCTTTAGGGATTGCGCCATTCCGTCCTCTAGGTCCGAAGTGCGGGATTCCACCACATCGAGGTGTCGGTCGTGTACTGTGATCCTTGAGCAGAGGTCCGCAACGTGTTTGTCCAGCGAGTCAAAGCACACATCTAGTGCCTTGAAGCCTGCCCTCATTTCCTGCAGTAGCAGTCCCAGCTGAACGGGGGCGCCCTTAGGGATAGTGGAGGGTTGCCCGCCTTCCGCCATGTCGCCGGGGGGGGGGGGTCTGTGTTGGTCTCTGAGACTTTCTCAAATGGGAGCAGTCACTGCTTAGGGTCTCTGCGGCCCATGCAGCTGCAGCGCAGAGGAACAGCTGGAGGGCAGCAGGGGGGCCACTGGGTTCAGGTCTGGGAAGGAGCTGATATCAGGGCACTGATGAGCCCAGAGAAATAGTGATTGAGCTGGCCAGTCCCTGCCTAGGCGACCGCGTGGCAGAGGGATCAGGCCGCACCAGATGAAGTTAGCGAGGCACCGTGATCTCAGGCAGGGATATTAATGGGCCCAATAAGCAATGTGGGAGCGTGCCTAGCTCGAACCTGGCGTCCGCTCGAGAATATAGACAGCCAGTGTCTAGTGAGGGTTGCAAGGAGGGATGGATACAGGCACTGGCCCGAGAGCATCTGTGGGGGGGCAGGCTGCTAATAGTAGGCCCTCAAGTCTTTGCCTGGAGTGGGAGAGGCCGGGCGTGGCAGCAGTGTTCAAGTTGTGGACAGGCTGCGACAATGTTGGGTCCCTGCAGCGTCTATGCGTTAGAGGGAGGGGCTTGTGGGCAATCTTCACTCTGCAGAGGAGGGGGGGCAGCGTGGGTCAGCCTCGGGAGCCAGCACATGATATGTGGAGCGCCATCACAAGCACCAGCTCATTGGGGTTTGCAGGGGCCAGGGCGAGGTCCGCACTGGGGAACGCGAGCAGGCCCTGTCCCTGCCCGCGTTAACACGGATCCCTGCCAGTGCTTGCCCGACAGCACCTCACGGTCGGCCAAACGGGCCTCTCGCACGGGGGGCACCTACTGAGCAATTGTGCGGCTCCGCGGTGAATCGGGGCCAAACCCGCGACTTACCGCACCTCCACGGGACGAGGGACGCTCCTCCCTATCACTCCGCCTCCGCACCACCTCCTTACCGCCACCGACTCACTGCAACCTTGAGCCCTGCTCAGGCTCTCTGTTGCTGGATTTGCTCAAACCGCCGCACACCGGGTCTTTAGGCAGCAGCTGGTCACGCCGGGGGGTTGCAGACACCCACCTCCATCAGCGGTATGTTTTTTGACCGAAATAGGGGTTGGGAAAAGGGCAAAATGTCACTTTGGCTTGGAGAGAGTCAGCGCAGTGCAACTATTGCGGTCCACGGCTTGGCCACGCTCCCCACTTTCTGTATAAATTAAGAGCAACCTGTTGTATAATGCTGAGGGCCGATTATGATGTTGGTAGTAAAGCATCCGACCGACATCGTCAGTTTTCATTTCCGGCCGGCTGATAACAATACTGCCGGTCAGAATGGAAACCGGTCGGTCATTCCGGCTGGATTCTGACAGGCTCAAGGAGCCTGTCGGCCAGTCAAGAGCCACCCCGTAATCCATATGGACGACATTTTACACCATCTGGATTACGATGCATTGTTTCCGACAGGCTTTCCATGCCAGGCTTTATGACATGGAAAGCCTGTCGGAAAGCGTGTTTGGGGACCCCTAACAGGGCCCTCTTCTGTTTGTAGCCTCCGGTTGGGGGCCGAGGGCTTGTTGATTCCTGCACCTTGTGGTTGGCCCCTTGAGATGCCTGCCACGGGGTACAGTAATTAACACACTCTCCCATTTCTCCATGGTTAGCTTGTGTTACGGACGGTTAGCCCCCCGAAAGCCACCTCATATGGTGTGAGGCCAGATTGTGTATGCGGTATCGATCTAATGGAGAGCAAAGCTAGGGGCAGTGCATCAGGCCATTTGAGAGATGTGGAAGCTAGGATTTTGGCAAGTTTCAATTTCAATGTGGTTTTGTAACGCTCCACCAAGCCTGCTGACTGTGGTTGAAAAGCTGCATGAAATTACTGCTTAATCCCCAATCCTTTCAAGACATACTAAACAACTTGCCCAATGAAATGGGGTCAGTTGTCACTCCACAAATTTCGACAAACGCCGAATCTGGGGAAAAACTCATGTAGGAGCACCTTTGCTGTAGTAAGAGCTGTATTATCTTTCATAGCGTATGCGTCTATTCACTTACTAAAGGCACAGACCACAACTAAGACGTACTTTAGATTATTCCAGGGTTCTAGCTGGATGTAATCCATTTGCAGAACCTCAAAACGTGCAGTTGGTATGGCCAACTCCCTTGTTGGATTTCGTGTTCACTTTCCAGGATTATACTGAAGACAAATTAGACAAGACTGGACTATCTTTTTAGCTGTGCCAGCAATATCTGGATGGTCCCAAACTTGCATAAGTAGGTTTGCTATTGAGGATGCTCCAACATGTGCCGGCCCATGTGCCATGTGAATCATGGGATGTAAGTAAGTAGGCTGTGGGCAATCTCCACTTGGTCATATCTTTATTCCTCCAATAGCCCTCATCATCCAATGTTCCCTTCTTAGACCATTGGTCTAATTCATCAGCAGAGGCAGATTGTTGCATGTCCAGTACCTCTTGTCTGGCATCATGCCAACTTTCAGCTTATGACTTAACCACGTACATAGATTTAGTGCTTCGATGCATTGAAGTCTCATGAGCTGTATGATCCACAAAAGCATTGCCCTGTCCTATTTTATCAGTCACTTTCTGGTGTGCGCTACACTTGACAATCACTACTTTCTTAGGATATGTCAAGGCAGTAAGGAGATTATGTACTAATTCCCCATGCACTATTTGTGTCCCATGTGATGTAAGGAAGCCTCTGTACTTCCAAAGCTGCTCACAATCGTGAGCCACTCTGAAAGCATATCAGCTGTCGGTGTAGATGTTAACAAACAGATCAGTACTAAACTCACATGCTCTTGTTAGCGCTATCAACTCAGCTGCCTGAGCTGACTTCTATGGGATGCGAGCTGTCTCAACTACTGTCTGAATTGTTATTGCATAGGCAGCAGATGTCGTGTCATCGGGCAATTTCAAGCAGGACCTGTCAACCCACAGTTCCCCGTCAACACTAGAAAGGGGCGTATCTTGTAGGTCTTGTAGGTCATCACGACCCTTCGTTTGCTCTTCAGTAAGGGATATACAGTCAAGGGTCTCTTGTGATTGAGGCTGAGTATCTGGAAATGGCAATAGTGTCACAGGATTTAGGGTCGAACATCTTTTTAATGTGATATGAGGGGCCAAAAGTGTCAATTCATAAACTGTCAAACGAGCACTGGTCAAATGTTGTGTTTTCGTTTGGTTCAAAAGGGCGTCAACTGAAAGGGGCACTAACACAAGCGATCTGTGTAACAAGATTATTCCCTCATACGTATGGACACAGCTGTCGCCGCTACTGCTCGAAAACACCCAGGCAACGCACGAGCGACTGGATCAAGGACAGCTGAGAAATATGCACAAGGACGCTGCTTATCACCGTGTGTCTGGGTTAAAACCGAGAGAGCACAACCTTCCCTCTCGTGTACATAGAGTGTGAAGGCCTTAGTGTAGTCTGGAGTTCCTAATACTGGTGCATAGTAAAGAGCTTGACGTAACTGCTGAAAAGCATTCTGGCATTCAGTAGTCCATGGGAGAGGCATCGGAGTGTCTTTAGTCAAAAGGGCTAAACAATGTAGGAAAAGCCAGGGATCCACTGCCTACAGAAAGAAATATGGCCACGAACATCCTTCTGAGTACAGGGTACAGGTGTGTCTAAAATAGTTTGAATACGATCTGGTGTGAGTGCACGTCCCTCCTTAGACAGGAGGTGACCAAAGTAGGCAACCTGCTGTCTACAGTACTGCAATTTCTTCAGAGAGACTTTGTGATGAGAGGCAAGAAATGATAACAACAACAGTGTTCCTTCTTCACACTGTTCAGGGGTATCAGCTGCCAACAAGATGTCATCGTCATATTGAATAAGAGCCACCCCTTTCGGTACAGGGAAAGAATCAAGTTGTCTTTTCAATGCCTGGCTATAAATGCTAGGACTCTTGGTATACCCTTGTGGAGCTCTACAGAATCTGAAGGATCAATTATTCAAAGTGAAGCTGAAAAAGTAACAGCTGTCAGAATGAATAGGTATCGAGAAGAAAGCATTCTTCAAATCGATCACACTGAATGTAGTTGCAGTAGGAGGAACCATAGTAAGAAGTGTTGTGATGTCAGAGACTACCAGATATTGAGGTCCTACTATCTTGTTGACCTCTCATAGGTCAATGATTAATCTATAAACCTTAGTATCAGTGTCCTTTTTCAAAATGGGAAGAATAGAGCTATTACAGGTATTGTAGGGGACTTCTTCCATAACCCCCACTCCAATCAAATCCTGCACAATGTGTATCAATGCTTCTTCACCTTCTCGAGAGATGTTATATTGGGGCAATCGAGGCAATGAACCTCCTTCCTTCACTTGAATATGTACTGGTGGGATAACCATTTGTCCCATATCAGTATCTGATGTAGCCCACAAAGTGCTAGGTAACGATACTAGAGCAGCATCCTCTTTAATGAGACAAGGCCTCTCAACTATCGAATAATTGTCACTTAAAATAAAACGCACACCTTCTGGGAAACAACGTATTTTAGCACAAAAATATTTGAGCATATCGATACCCACAATATTATCCGGTGTGTTCGGGGAAAGCAGAAATGGACATGCAAAAGTGAATTTATTAAGACTAAATGCAAGTGGCTGTGACAGTCGGCTAAGGGAAGGTGTCCCATCGAATCCTATCGATGTTATAATTGCGCCAGACGGGGGAGCCCTAGGAACCAGTTTTTTTGACAGAGCACTACGAGTAGCTCCTGTATCAACCAGAAAGCAATCAGTAGAACCCAAGACATTTGCATCGCCATAGGGACCCCTCTTATCTACTGGAACCTGGGTTCTGTGATTGCTGAAGAATGGCCTAAGGTAAGATGAAGAACTCCTTCCAACAATCTTCTTCGTGGTGACGTCTCGGTAAGAAGAAGAACTCCTTCCAACAATCTTATTTGTGGTAACGTCTCGGTGAAGGGGAGGCCGTTTGCACTATTTGTATCCAGCCAACCAGCCACTTGTCACTTACACGTGGTAAAGGACCAGAGGATCGGAGGACCGGGAGCCGGGAGACTATAAGCCCCATCAGCCTGCGTGGCGCGCACGCCGCTTTCATCATCGGCAGCGCCAGGAGGCGCTTAAAAGGCGGCCAGGCCTCCCACAGCACGAGACGCGCGCTGGCGAGGCCAAGGGCAGACCCGTCTGCACCCGTCCGTGACACGACGTGGCAGGGCTGGGCCACCCCCCTGACATCTTGGCGCCAAGGTAATCACGGAGTTGGACTCAATGTGGACAAACAAGGTACTGTTTGTGGTACTTCCGTGCTTAAGTGTAAACTGTGCGCAGAATGAGTAAGCGCAAGGCCACAGGCTCTCTGGTAGGTGGTGGGGTTACGGGGACTCTGGACGCTTTTTAGATCAGAGCAGAATCACTGTTGGTTCATCAGATTTGGCTTACGGAAAAAAGACTTTCCTTGGACACACTTGTGGCCCAAAAACGCTTATCTATGGGCGGTCAGGCCGATGATTAAATCTCCTAATGACGCGGACTATTCATGTCCTGCCACACTTGATAACAACAACTTCGTCTCGCCACCCCCGTCACCACCTCCTTTGCAAGAACCTGCAGAGGCACAGACTGTTTGTAGTAGCCTTCTGCAAACCATTGTAGGGGATATTGATTCGGGCTCTCCGTCAGGACAGGAGACTGGGGGTACAACGCTGATCCCGCCTACCACAAGTAATGCAACCATATCAAGCTTAGGCGGGGGGGAGGTTATTACCCGTTCGAAAAGGGCCCCCAAACTTTACAGTGTTAGCACCACAAACCCCTTAAATAGCGATGAGCCGCCAGCAAAGTGAACCAGGGGTGGGGCGTCTTTTGAATCTACACAAAAACAGAAACAAAATCCCAGACCAGAGACCCAAGTAACTAGCCCCCTGATATAGGAGGTTTAGCAGCCAATCAAATGTCCTACAGTGGTGAAGGTGTTAGTGAGGAGCGGGGGTTGATCTTGAGCATTGGAAAAGAGTGGAAACGCTGATAACTGTTCTTTTGGGGGCCCTACTAGACAAATTAAGGTCAATAGAGGAAACATTGTTGTTACTCTTGCCCCAGATTAGTGCACCTGTCAATGAGGCTAGCCGGTGTGTATCTAGCCCTCGAGGGGAATTGAAAGTTCCCAAATCCCCAGTCGTACCCGCTGTAGCAGCGGGCGAGGGGAGGAAAACAGGGCCAAAGAACAGTCCACAGGCACACAGGATGTGGGTAGTAGAGTGTCATACCCTTCGCCCCGGTAGGAAACAGAAATAGCACATGTATTACTACTAGGGGACATAGGGACTTGAGGGCTTGGCCCGCAAGCAATACCTCAGTACAACAAACAGCCCCTACTAATATAGTGGGTAGAGCCACTACACATCGACACTCTAGGGAATTGCCAACTCAGAGTTCCTGGGGTACTACTGATCTGCCGGTTTTAGATTTACCCCCCCCCCACCTCACGCCCATACACTGTGGTTTTGACGGGCGCTCCAGCCTCTTCGAGTGATAGAGAAGAATCCACCTCAAAGTTGATTAATAAGGGAGCACACTGGATGTGTAGGAACGCAGGGTTCAATATTACAGACCATAGGCACATCCTGATGGCCAGAAGGGTGTCTTGGATTGGCAGTACTAGGAAAGTTTTCCCAGGGGACTGCTTGATTGTGACTTTAAGGTACCCCAAGCTTGTGCGCAAGTTGCTAACTCAGAGTAAGGGGCTCCATCAAGATGAGGGGGGCTTAAGCATTAAAATGCTTCCACTGGGCTTCTTTTATAGACACATGTTGAACCCGAATAACCAGCATGAACACAGGGGCATTTGGTGGGAGTGCCTGGGGGAGGCTTTATAGTCCCGACATACAACTCTTACGCCCCCTCAGTAATGCTAGAGATTTAAACGATATCGATTGACTGGGCTTTCCTGGGGCAGTCTAGGGTGTCCAAGCCCATGTAAGCAAAGTCATCGTTATAGATTAGGGAGGGACAGAAGTGGCAAGCACAATTGGGGGAGTAGCAAGTCCAACTAGTTCAGATTATCAAGCAGCTCGAACGCAAGAGCTTAATGACACAAATATGGAAGACCACGGGCCCCAAACCCACCTGATATTGCTTAGCTCAGATAGGCAAAATGAGAGAAAATCTAAAATAGTTTCCTGGAACATAGCAGGCTTATCCACCAAATTCAATAATGATAATTTGGTATTTTATATAAGGACATTTCAAATTATCTGTTTACAGGAAACATGGGAAGTAGAGAATAGCACCTTCCATTTAGAGGGTTATAAAACCTACTTTGTACCGGCTCGCAAGGCATTATCAGGGACAGCAAGGGGAGGGCTGGTCATATACGTTGATCTCAGGCTACAGGGCAGATGGATTGCCTTGGATTGGGACTCAGACATTATGCAGGGGCTTAGGTTTCATAACAATGGTCACAAGTTAATTTTCATAAATTTTTATAACGCAACGCCACCGGGTCAGGGCACTGTAAGCTAACATGATCTGGATAGTAGGCTCCCTCACATACAGGGGCGAGGGGCGTTGGCGCCCCACTTGGTTTTAGCTGGCAACTTTAATTGCCACCTGTGTCCAAATTTGAGAGTTAATTGTAGGGATTGGTCATCGTGTACATTGGAAGAGAGTCCGCATATGGAACACACTAAGGAGGGAGGGGTACTCTGTAAGCTATTAAATACGCACAACCTCACATATACAATGGATCTGGTTGAAGTTGGAAAGGACAAAACGATCCACCCCACATTCAAAGTAAGAGATGTGTTTCATTTATTGATTTCATCTTTGACTCCGTAGCACTAAAAAACTGAGTGTCGGGTTTTAGAATTTGTTTGAGTATTTTTAGTGACCATAATCCTCTTGTGCTGTCCCTTGTTGAGTTAAACCTTTGTAAGAAACCACCTAGTGGGGGGGTGTTATGTGCCACAGATCAAGGCAAGAGGCTGAGATGGTCACAGGCCAATGGTGACGCTTTTTACAGAGCACTATTGAAAGATGGTGAACAGGTCATTTCGAGCTGTTTAGACCCGGATGTGGAGGGTGTTGAACTAGTCAGGGCCTTTGAGGGTGTCGCTCAATTAATTGACGGTCTGCTCAGAACTACATCACATAGAGCTAGATTGGACGACCCATGGTGGTTTGACCAACAATGTTCTTGTGCTTTGAGAGAGCTGAAAGTCGCTCTAAAATCTTCCCCAAGAGATAAGGGTAGGGTGACCCTTTGCAGGATAAACTATAAGTAAGCCATTAAAGGTCGCAAAACAAAATTACAACAGCAAGCCTGGGAGGATCTGAGGGAGTCGATGGAGTTAAAGGACACAACTGCCTTTTGGAAAGTTATAAACAATCCTTGTTTCCAAGAGGCAAATAAACCCAGGTTAGCTAAAAATATCTTGCCAGGGCAATGGCATGAGTATTTTTATGGGCTTTACAATCACTGCACACATAAGGCTCAGTCGGAGGATAATAGGGGGGAATGGAATATTACCCCAATAAGATTCTTTTTGGGTGAGATAAAGGTAGGGATTGAAGATTTGACCCGAAATAAGGCCCTGGGTCTCGATGGGATTCCACCTGACCTTTTTTTTGAGTAAGGTAGATCTCTGGGCGCCCATTCTGACTAGAGTTATTAATGCAGCAGTTGACACAGTAATGCCGCCATCCTGGTCCACAGCCATGATTGTTCGCATTTTTTAAAAAGGTAACCAGGATAGCCCACTTTGTTATCAACCAATTTCCCTAATTGAAGTGTCAGCAAATGTGTTAGGGCGGGTTATCCTCAGCCGGCTAATGGACTGGGCTGAGGATCAGCACATTATAACTGACACTCAATTCAGCTTTAGGCCAGGGAAGTCAACCACTGATCAATGTCTCAATTTATATCTACTCGCAGCCAAGTACACTATTGCCAGCCAAGGGACTGTGTACCTGGCATTTATGGACTTGACGGCGGCTTTTGACCGAGTCAACCGAGGGAAATTATGGGCAACCATGGGTGACCTTGGTATGGACCAGGAACTCATTAATATTCTAAAATCTTTGCACTTATACCACCGCCGCGGTCAGATCGGAGGGAAGCACCACAGAACCTTTCTTATGTTCTAGTGGAGTCAGACAGGGCTGCATTCTGGCCCCATTTTTGTTTACATTGTATATAAATAGACTTTATCAGGCACTTAGCACTTTAAAGGTTGACACACCCAGGATTGGCTGTCGAGGGATCCCCGTCCTGCTTTATGCGGACAACACGGTCCTCCTTGCCTGCACCTCCAAAGAGCTGCAGATCTTGATAGATGGCTTTGTTTCTTTTATGGAGAATTTAGATTTGTCCCCCAATCTGTCAAAATCATACGTTATGGAAGTGGGCAAAAAACTAAGTAAATCGTACAATTATACCATTGGTTTACATCACCTGGGAAAGGTGCACTCTTTTTCGTATCTGGGGATTTTATTTGATGGCTGTCTACTTTTTAAAAATTTACTAGAGGAGAAATGTCGTACTCTAACTAGTTGCTCTGGGTCGATCATGAATTCTGCACAAAGGTTAGGTCGATGGTCACCTGAGCAAATTTTGAGATTATATAGCTCCATGTGTTGCACCAAAGTGCTGTATGGAAGTGAGGTATGGGGTTTTATTGATGTGAAGCAACTACAAATTGAGGAAAATAAGTATTTTCGGCCTCAGAGCATGCCATCCCATATTGTCCATGAAGAACTTGGCATTTGCTACATTAGGGACAAGTTTGGAGTTAAACCCCTAGTCTGCTGGATTAAAATTTGGGCAAACGCGGAGGCGACATTAGGTAGGCAGGTCATAGCAGACTGCCTCGCCCGTGATCGGGGGCTTAATATCCCATGGCTAATGTATGTGAAGGAGACCCTTGAGGGAATAGGATGTGCAGATCTTTTTACTAACCCTTCTAAAATATCTATGCAGGATAAGGCCTTGGTTAAGGGACGTTTTTTAAGCATGTTACAAAACTCAGGGAAGATAGGGAGCTGATTAAGCCGTCAGAGAGAGAACATCTTTTAACTAAAACATCCATGGGCATCGAATCTTATCTGTCTTATTTTCATAATGCCCATGATAGATTTCTAATGACACGGTTCAGGCTAAATCTTCTGCACCACGTACTAGCTGACCCGCAGGATATACATCGTCTATAGAGATGAAGGGACCATGTGGCCGCGACCAACGGTCTCCACAGGATACCCTTCTCTTTGTTTTACTATGTCCCTTTTATTCACAATCTAGCAGCCTTTTTTTAAAGAAAGCTAGATTTAAATACGCAAGGGTGGCCTTGTTATTTTTAAAACTGTCCTCAGATGCTTGGACTCTGTTTTGTACTGTAAATTTTTTAAGGGCAGCGGTCAGGCTTAGAGCAACAAGGGGCATTGGAAGAACATAGGTTGCTCGTGACGTCACTCTTTTTATGGCCTTATGAAGGAATTGGCTGAGGGGAGGGATACCTAATCACTGATGTATTGAATATGTATTATGGAGAATTTTAGATTGTTGAATTGGTTTTTAACTTTGACGCATTTTACTTGTACTTTTATGTTTTTTTACACCAAATAAAGTAATATGATTGATTGATTGATTGATTGATTGATTACTGGGACCTCAACCGGTTCCTTACCCCATCCCAGGCATTCCTATGGATAATCAGAATCCTTAGGGCCATCAGCCAAGTATTCCGACATTTGGTATTGGTTTCGTCTGTCAAAGGTATTAAAAGAAGTTGGGTTGGTTTCAACTGCCTCAAATCTGGTACGATTATCCATGCCTCCCCTATTTCCTGTGTTCCCTGGGTGGCCTCTCATACTACCTCTACCCCGCTAATATTTCTGACCTCGCAAAAGGGGGCACTCAGAACGCCAATGTCCAATCTCCTTACAATACGCACATTGATCAGAAGACAAAGTTGTTTGAAGGAAAGGAGGTATACAAGGGTGATATATCGCATGTCCACCTCTCGCACTACCTCTAAGTGACAGACCATAGACTTGAGCCAACATGACTTTCGTTTTTAAATCCTTAACCTTTTTATCCTCCTTGCCTTTTGCTTCCAATTCCTGACACTTGTATCGCTTTGTATCACTCATAATACTGGGCCACAGTCAAAAGGGAGATGGGGGAAGACGTAGTCCATGAACTCTCGCTGGCCTTTAGGTGACTAGCTATTTCTGGCAAAATGTTAGCGACAAATTTGTCAACGAACAGATGCTTACCCATGTCAATTGTCAATGACTGCCCACTAAAGTCATGGAATGTCTCTTCGGATTGTGTAAAGAAATCAGAAACTGACTCATCCGCTTTCTGTTTAGAAGATGCTAATGTTGTCCAATCTATTTTCTTAGAGGGTATAAGAGTTTTCAACTTACAATAGCGTTGGGAAGATCTAATATCACCTGTTGAGGTTTCTGCGCGGGCTCTCTATCAGTATCTATTTCCTCTAAATGCACCCAAGTATCACCATAGGCTACATTATAATCTACCTTCTGAATTGATCTCCACATATCAGGGGGTAAAATAAGTCAAAGAACATGTCAATATCAGGCAATGTCATAGTGCAAGAACTAATAGCTCCTTCTACTTCTTCATAAAAAGCGGCTGGATTTTTGTGCGGATCAGGCAAAGCAACTTTAAGAGCCATAACGGCTGCTCTACTCCAAGAGGTATAGACCCAATTATACATAAAATATCCCTTTGCATTATCTGAATTTTATCGAAACTTGTTCCCGCTCCCTTTGGAGGAACATACAAAGGCGCAGCTTCACACATCAGCTTCACAGTAACTACAATATCACCAGTGTCTTTATTTGTTCCTGCAGCTCCTTCTCGTTGCGCCGGAGGCTGAACTGTTTGTTCAGCTGTAGCTTTATCAGCTGCCTTTTCCTCTTCCCGTAAACTGAATGCCTCAAAGCGCAATTTCATCATTTGCCTAATTAGATTGGACACCTGTGAAGTGCCATCACTTAACTGTTTATAATTAGAATTTATATCAGAGGGCTACAGAGCACCAGAATGTTTTCTAAAACTGAGTATTACCTCCCAAGTAAATGTTTCTAAAAAATATAAGTGCTCTAAATCTGACCATTGCTGAATCATTGCTATGAGGTCTGGGGCGGAGGCACTCCCACGAGCAGCTTTACGAGCAGCAGATCTAAGGGTGGCCTTATTCTCTGTGGTTAAAGTAGAGCGAGTTGTCTGCCCAATGTGCTTATCGTCATCTTTTTCATCTGAAGAAAAATGCTCATCATCAGAAACTTCATTCTCAGGCGCACTAGGGAATTTATACGGGGCGGAGGTGTATCTAACCAAATAGAATCATCTTGAAGTCTATTAAGTATGGAATAAATGGGCGCCTAATAGGGTACTGGCAAGTTACCTCTAAATGACAGGCAGACAGATATCACTCGGTCAACAAAGCTGCTTACATCAGTTGGAATAGCCTGACACTTACATACTAAAACAGGTGCATTCTAGCAGCTACAGGCCTTTCTGAGCTCACACATTGCTCTGGGGAAGTCAACCACCGATCAATGTCTCAATTTATATCTACTCGCAGCAAAGTACACTATTGCCAGCCAAGGGACTGTGTACCTCGCATTAAGGGACTTGGCGGCGGCCTTTGATCGAGTCAACCTAGGGAAATTATGGGCCATCATGGGTGATCTTGGTGTGGACCTGGGACTCATTAATATTCTAAAATCTTTCCACTTGAATACCACCGCCGCGGTCAGCTACAATCAGGAGGGAAGCACCACAGAACCCTTCTTAGAATAGAAGGAGTTAACTTAAGCTGATGACTCAAGCAGAATAGAAAGACAGGCAACAGTGAAGACGGCAGAATCACATGGCTTAACAAAATGGATGCCACAACTAAAATGGCTTCAGCTTATGCTAACCGCAATTTCTGCGATTTCCACACTGTAGTCAAGCTTGCTGCTGACAAGTGACTGGGTGACCATTCTCCTGGACTTGTTGGGGATCCTCTTGAAAATCTTCCAAAGCAGACAGAGTGGGTGAAAGCAGGAGGATGAGACAGCAGTGATTTGGCATTTGCCCGGGAGCAAGGAGTCGAAGATGTTGCCACGGTTGTATGCATGGTGAGTGGGTGTGAAGAGGTTCCGAGCACTGTGGGCTACCAGGAATCGCCCCAGGTGGAGGGAGTGGTGCCCCGGATGAGGACTTCTGTTTTGTCGGAGTTGAGTTTGAGGGAATTACTGACAGAATAACGACGTCAAAAATATTGACGTCAAAAATATCGGAGGCAGAATATCGATGTCAAGAATATCGAAATCTTATCTACATCATGGTAAGTACAAAAATATCAAGAAGAAAAGTACAGTCAAAAATATCGTTGTTAAAAATATTGTTTTTTAAAGTTTAAAAATAATGTAAAATAAAACATATATTTAAAATAAACATAGGTAAAAATATGTTTAAAATTATAAGTAATACATATAATGTAAAAAAATAACATATGCATATGAAATATAATATATATACTTACAATTCATTATTATAATAACTTATACATTGTTAAAAAAATTATACATTATAAATACATACATACACATACAACAATAATATAAATTAAAATATCAAAACTATATATAACAAATTAAAAAAAAGTTTTTAAATAAATTATACACTACATTAACTAAAACAGTAAATATTGGATAGCATAGGGGTAAAAATTATTATTACCACTCCAGAGAGAGTAAAAGTAAGGAAAATGTTGGATAGCGTAGGGGTAAAAATTACTATTGCAACTCCAGAGAGCGCAACAGTAGGGAAAGTGTTGGATAGCGTAGTGGAAAAAATTACTATTCCAACTCCAGAGGGTGCAACAATAGGGAAAGTGTTGGATAGCGTAGGGGTTAAAATTACTATTCCAACTCCAGAGGGTGCAACTGTAGGGAAAGTGTTGGATAGCGTAGGGGTTAAAATTACTATTCCAGGGGGCGTGGCTACGCGAGCGGCAATGGCGGTCGCAGCTTCCTAGAGCTCCCGCTGGCCCGCGATTCATCCGGCTGATTATCCTGGCCCACGAGCCTACACACCGCAGCTCGAGCGAGGCGATTGTGGCTGAGGGTGTCTAGAGCCCTCCGGTGTGGTCCGTGGAGCTCCCGCTTCGCTGACTGCGGCTGGGCAGCGGAGAGAAGAGTGTGGCCTAGCGCACGGCGAGAAGCAGGGACCTTGATTTTGGCGTCTCCCTGCCGGGAGATACCCGCGCAGTTCGGCTGACCTGCCGGTTGTCCGGCGCCTGGACTGCCCTAAGAGACAAGGGCCAACCAACACTGTCCTCTGAAGGCCTGGCTGGAGGCTTGGAGATCCGGGAGGTCGTGGCCCGTCCGGCTGGACATAGCGGCCTTGTGGATCCGGCGCAGCCGGGGTCTTGAGTTTCGCGACCCCGCCCGAGGCTCACTGCGGGCCGTGGCCACATCTGGGCCTTGACGGTGCCTCGGCGCTGCGCCTCGTGGAAGGCCTCCCCGCCGCTCCTCTGTAGGGGGCGGACCGGAGTGTGGCTGGATAGTGGCCTTTGCGCCGGCCTGGGTCTGGCATTGCCCGTGACGGACAACACGCTGCGAGTGCCTCCACCTGGGCCCCTGGATATTTGTGGAAGTAGCAGACGGGCCTGCTGCACGAGGAAGTTGGACGTGGGCCGGCCAGTGGAGTACAGGACGTACTGACCGCCGAGGCCCGCCTTATCCTGCCCAAGCGGCTGCGCCGAGTCTGAGGTACGGAGGTCCGAGCCCAGTGGCAGAGGGAGACCGGCTGTGTGAGTTCCCATTGGGCTGGATAGACGGAATAGAGGATCCTGTGCTGCCGTGACTACATTAACTGTTAGTAGCCCACAAGTGGTCTGCAATCATGACCAGGGGAGGAGGTGGCGGCCTCACCAAGCAGCCGACCATAGATAAATTTACAGGACCCAATGGGGGCCCAGGACCGTCGGGAGGAGGACAACCACCACAACAACAACAACAAGGGGGGGGGCGGACAACGCCGCGCTTATGGCAGCCATCACCCAATCCAGGGATATGTTAGATGCCAAAATAGGTGCAGTTGGTGCAGATGTTACCTTGCTCCGCCAGGACTTGCGGAATGCAGTAGCGCGGATTACGGAAGCAAAATCCAGAATTTCGGTGGTAGAGGACGACGTGGGCTCCCTGAAGAAGAGAATGGCGGTCATGGAATCAGCGCAAAAGAACCTGGCACTAAGGGCGGAGGATGCGGAGGGTCGCGCACGTCGTAACAACCTCCGCTTCATCGGTTTTCCGGAACGATGTGAGAAGGGGAACATGGAACAGTTTCTTGCTCAGTGGCTGTTGAGCTGGCTGCCCCCTGGGGCTCTATCCAACTGCTTCGTCGTCGAACGCGCACATCGTGCCTTCACCCAGAGGCCGCCGGAGGGTGAACGGCCCAGAGCAGTGATAGCAAGAATATTGAATTATCACGATCGAGATGTCATTCTGAAAGAGGCTAGAACCAGGGATGTGATCCTATATGAGAACCGAAAGATTATGATTTTTCCGGACTATACTAAGCTCGTCCAGCAACAACGTCAATCCTTCATGAACGCAAAGGCGAAGCTGCGAGGCTTGAATCTTCAATACTCTCTGCTGTACCCGGCCCGTCTGAGGGTGATTTTCCAGTCCAAAACGCTGTTTTTTGATTCTCCAGAGGAACTATTTAAGTGGACTGACGAAACGGTGGCGCTCAGGCCGCATGCCCAGCCGGGACTGAACCCGGGCTCTTCAAGGGGGTCATCGTTGGAACGTGGAGACCGACCGACCAAGAGTAGGAGAAATCGGGGGCCCAAATCACGGAAGCGGTCGGCCTCCGTCTCCGGTACACAAGATAGCGGCAGAACTAAAGACTCGGACCAATCTGGGAGGGACCACTGAAGGTCTAAGGTACTCTGTGCTCCCTGTGTAGTGCTGTTGCTCCTGATGGCCGGAGATGGTGCGGTTGAGGCCTGGCGAATCAGATACATTTTGGTGCCTTAGTGTCAATTCGAGACTGAGTTATTAAACTTGAGGGGTGTGGTGGAGTGTGGCTCGGGGACGATCGATTGAGGGCTGCCACTCTCCTACTAAGGTGGGAGTTGTTAGGGGAGGGGGGTAGTGACAACTGGGTTTCGGGGAGTTGGGATCCATTGGCATGGTTAGCCTTAGGTCCTCTGTTCTGGGCTTGGGGTCGCCCATGCCGAGACAGGTACTTCATAGTTTTGTGAGGTATAGGGGGGGGGAGTTGGAGGTGTGGGGGGTGGGGAAGGTGATAGTTGAGAAGGGGGGGTTTGGGGGAAGTTGGAGAAAACAGATGTTGCATTTCTTGTGGTGTTTGGGTCTTGGGGTAGGAGGGGGGACTGCACGTGTTCTTTACTATGATGCTGAAGTTGGTGCGTGGTGGGTGGTGTTGGCGCAAAAGGCCTACTCGGTGGGTCTCATTTGACTATGGCTAATGTGTTACATGGACTCCCGGAGGAGTCCCTGCGAGTGATAACATGGAATGTTAGGGGGATGCTGGACAAAGTTAAACGTGGGGCAATATTGCGCTGGGGAAAGAGAGAAGTTGCTGATGTGCTCTTGCTCCAAGAAACCCACATGATGGGCTCAAAGGTGCTCAGTCTGCAGCGGTTTGGTTATCACTAGGTCTTCCATGCTGGATTTGCCAGGGGATCCAGAGGGGTGGCCATTTTAATTCATCGTAGGGTGGCCTACGTACATGAGAAGCAGTGGGTAGACCCACAGGGTCGATATCTCTTTGTCAAGGGCATGGTGGGTGTTGAGCCTGTGGTCTTTGGGAGCGTTTATGCCCCCCCCCTCTACAGTGGGCCTTGGCCGAGAGGCTGTTCACGGTGTGGGAGGACATTCCAGAGTCCCTGGCGGTGGTGGGGGGAGACTGGAATGAGGTGATGAACGTATGTATGGACCGTCAGAGGCGTCGGGAGATGCCTGGGCCAGCACCGACCCCCCCCTACTAGGCTGCATGCTATGTGTGAAGGAATGGGCTGGATGGATACGTGGCGACATATGCACCCTACAGCGCGCGAGTACACGTTTGTATCTGCTGTACATGGTTCCTTTTCACGGTTGGATTATGTGTTTGTGCCCAAGGTATGCATGTGCAGGGTGCGAGCAGCAGAGATTTTACCGAGAGGACTGTCTGATCATTCCCCAGTGTCGGTTAGGGTAGACATCCTTAGAAAACGTCAACCCTTCAGATGGAGGATGTCCTCGTGGCATCTCCAGCAGCCTAGCTATGTCAAACATCTTAGGGAAGCTATAGACCACTACTGGCGGGAAAACCTGGTGGACGATGTGGACGCAGTAGTGGTGTGGGAGGCCTTGAAGCCCACTATGCGAGGGGTGGACATTGCATGGTGCACTGCGGCCCGACGTGGGCGTCGAGAGGCAATCACGGCCGCGGCCGCGCTGGTGGAAACTTTAGAGCGGCGGAGTCGAGGAGGGGGGATGAAGTCGGAATACGGCTGCTTCTCCAAGCACAGCAATCCTATGCGTCGGTCTTAATGGACGAGGCCAAACAGGCGTGGCTGGCCACACGGAGTAGAATATACCAGTGGGGAGACAAATCATGCACACTGCTCCATAGACTTTGTCAACGCAGCCTTCAACCCGTCACGTTGCCAGGCCTTACTGCGGATGATGGGGTGGTTATTACTGACCCGAACGAATTAGCGGCGAGCTTTGCTAGCTACTTCATGACACAATATGCCCCGAACGACCGCTTATCTGTGGACGAAGTGGCTAAATTCATAGATGACTTGCCGCCGAAAGCAGTGTCTGATGAGACCAGGAAGGCCCTGGATGCTCCTCTCACGGCGGAGGAACTGGGGGAGGCTCTAGGTCAGCTCAATGTGGGTAAGGCCCCGGGCCGAATGGCTACCCATGTGAATTTTATAAGAAGTTTCATGTACAACTAGGATCCCACTATCGACGTGCTCTTGAGACGGCACGCACACGGGGCAAGTTGCCCCCGGATTGGCGCCATGCCGAGGTAGTGGTCTTTCCGAAACCAGGTAGGCCCCCAGATAAACATGACTCCTATCGCCCCATTTCATTACTTAACGTAGAAGCCAAGATACTGGCCAAGGCCCTGGCGAATCGGTTGCTCCCTTATATAACGGACCTAGTTCACCGGGACCAAGCGGGTTTCATGCCTCTCAGAGCAACGCGTCATAACATTCGGCGTGCATGGGCCGCGATAGATGCCATTGGGGCCACAGGGGAGCAGGCGGCTTTGCTACTAGCCGATATTAATAAAGCCTTTGACTCGGTGAGCTGGACATACTTATTTGTGCTACTGCCCCGCCTCACTCTAGGCCCGGTTTTCTGTCGTATGTCAAGCTACTCTATACTGATATCACGGCGGCGGTACGAGTCGCAGGGGCGGTGTCGGAGACCTTTTGCATAGGACGGGGAATCCGGCAGGGGTGCCCCCTATCCCCGTACTTATTCGCCCTCGCCATGGAGCCTCTGGCTGCCTGGGTGCGCATAGATGCACAGATGCAAGGTTTTGTGTGGACCGGGGGCCTCTCTGATAGAATTGCGTTGTACGCAGATGATGTCCTCTTCCTTCTGACTGACCTGCAACGCTCAGGGCCGAGGGTGTTGGACATAATGCGGGTCTTTGGGGAGGTCTCGGGCCTTTACCTAAACCTGCGTAAATCTACCTTGTGGGTCCTTGGAGGCGGTGCAGTGACGGACCCCTGGACGTCGGAATTGCAGATAGCAGCCGGCGGTTTGAAATACTTAGGGGTTTTCCTGTCGGAATCGGTGAGCCTTACATGGGAACGCACCATACTGCCTGTTTGGGAGCGGGTTCAGGCAGATGTGAAAACGTGGTCTCGGATGCCCCTCAATATCTTTGGGCGGTCCTCGATTTTTAAGATGGTTGCGCTTCCACGCCTTCTATACCAGCTACAGAATTATCCTCACCCCATCACACCTCAATGGTTTAGGCAGGTAAACTCTGTCTTGGGACGCTTCCTGTGGGCTGGAGGGGCAGCCAGGGTGGCGCTGCGTACGTGCTTCTTATCTACGTATTGTGGAGGACTTGCCACCTCGGACCTTCTGTCCTACTACCAAGCTTCCCATTTGCTTATCCTAAATGACTGGTGGTACAGCGACAGTAGTGATCCGGCCTACGCTCTGGAGCGCGCATTGATGGGCGATCATACGCTCCACACGCTCCTCTACTCAGTACGCCTGCGGCAGACATTGCCTAGAGTTACGAACACTGTCTTCATAGTGTGGCGACAAGCATTACGCCGCATGGGTTGGTGGGTTAGACTAACTGCGGAAACACCGCTGTGGCATAACGGACAACTCCCAGAACTAGCATCACTGTCAGGATTCGACGGCTGGGACATGATTGGGATCTCGCTGCTGGGACATGTGATGTCTGGGGTCACGCTCAAATCATTCCAGGAACTTAGTGCAGATTTCCTCATGCCTCAGACCCAGTTCTTTCGATATCTGCAGCTTAGACATGCCCTGGCGCCCAGCATTGCCAATCTAGACTCACTTCCCGAATTTAGCCCGATTGATGCGAAAGTATTCATGGGCGACCTCAGTGACAAAAAGGTGTCCCGCATCTACCAGACGATGGTCACCCACTGTTCCTCTACCCTCCTTCCCCTACGGACGGCCTGGGAGACTGACATTGGCCCTATGGATGAAGATGACTGGCGAGAGGCCCTGGAGTCCCCGCGAGGAACTGCCATAGCAATGCGGCTCAGATTAATCCAATTCAAAATCCTTCACAGGGCGTATTATACCCGTGAACGGTTGTGGAGAGCATGGCTGATTGAGTCGCCGAAATGTTTGCGTTGTGGGGCGGAAGTGGGTTCACTGCTCCACACTGTATGGTCGTGCCCAAGAATAGCTGGTTTCTGGAGCGGTGTGTGGAGCTGCCTGTCTGAAGTGCTGGATTGGGAACTTCCGCGCACTCATCGTCTGGGGCTACTTCACATCCTTGAAGGGGTTGGGGGGAATGTATATAAACGCCACTTATTGCTTCTGGGACTCGTACTGGCCAAAAGAGATCTGGCGCGTGCTTGGAAAGATGAGAGGGCCCCTTCCCTGTGTGCATGGAGAGCTGGATTGGACTTTTGTATGGGTCTGGAACGACCAATATTTGAGGCACGAGGGTGCCCCCGCAAGCACTTCAAAATATGGAAGAGGTGGGCTGACTACAGGGAGTTGACGCTTGATCCCCCGGTGGAACCTGAAGAAGATCCCTAGACACACACCTTCAAGTGGGCCTGTGAAATGCGTCATATCTACCACACCAAGATCTAACACTGCTGCTCCTTCTACACACGTGCACAGGGTTAGGGAGGGATAACCGGGAGGGACGGGGAAATGGGTGGTGGGAGTTGCGGGGGTAGGGGTGGGGGGGGGAAGTTTCTATTGTTCATGTTTTACTATAATTCTTGATTGGACTTAGGTCCTGTGATGTGACTGTATCAAGATGCCTAGTGGTCTCTCCTGACTGTGGGGTGCCACATTGATTGCTCTGCCTAACTCAAACAATAACATTTTGTTGTGAAAAAAAAAATTACTATTCCAACTCCAGAGGGTGCAACAGTAGGGAAAGTGTTGGATAGCGTAGGGGTAAAAATTACTATTCTAACTCCAGAGGGTGCAACAGTAGGGAATGTGTTGGATAGCATAGGGGTTACAATGAGTTATTAATAATTAAAATATGTTTTTAAATCAATAATAATTTTATTATTAAATATCAATAAATTAATTAACAATACTAATAAATAATTACTTGGAAATAATTACCAATTAAACAATTAACAATTAAATTAATGATAAAAACAATTAAATAATTATTAAAAATTATTTACCAAATAATAATTTTAAAAAACTAATTAATTTTCACAACCAAAAATAATAATATAAATAAAAATATTTAGCAATTAATATTTCATTAACAATAAATTATTGATAAATACCAATAAATGATTATTAATCAAATATAAATACCAATTATTAATTAATTAACAATACATTAATTTCCCCAAAAATATTCATTATTAAAAAGTTATTACCAATTAATTAACAATACAATAATTATCAATACTCAACAATAAAATACATTTTAAAAATTAGCCAAACGCCTTAGCACAATTATAGGGAAGGTGATCTCGCCCCATCAGCATGGCTTTATCCCCGGTAGGGGTACTGCTGAACATATCAGGAGAGTCTGCACCCTGTTTGATGGCACCTCAGTCACACGAGACCCTATGGCGCTTATACTGCTTGATGTGGAGAAAGCGTTCGATAGGGTCTCGTGGGGCTTCCTCTGGTCTGTACTGGAGAATGTAAATATTGGTAAAGGGTGCATAAGCGATATACAGGCGTTGTATAGGAATCCTAAGATCTGACTCCGGGTGATGGGAGGACAGAGCGATCCAATAGATATCAAGCGTGGAACTAGGCAGGGGTGCCTGTGCTCTCCCCTCCTTTTTGCCTTTTATATTGATCCCTTTATTAGGAGAATAGAGTTGAACAGAGGTATTCTCCCAATCCTGCTTAATGGATTTGAAACAAAGACCTTGGGTTATGCAGACGACCTGGCACTTACAGCCGCTAACCCCTCTGTAGCTCTAGATGAAATAGAATATGAGGCAGAATGCTTTGGGGCAGTTTCTGGTTATAGATTCAACCGTGGGAAGACGCAAATAAATTGTTGTTAATGAGAAAGCCAACTTGGTAGATCCAAGAGTGACCGATTCTGCCACTTATTTAGGTGTTGGTATTACATCGGACTTAACCAAGATCGTTGAAAAGAACCTTGCACCAGTGATCCAGACATCAAGGAGGGATTTTGATACGTTGAATAATTTACATTTTTCGATTGTGGGAAGAAATAATATTATTAAAATGATATTCCTCCCCAAAGTCTTATATTTGTTCAGAATGATACCCCTGAAGTTTGATAATCTTTGGTTTAAAGAAATGGAAAGAATGTTAAATAGGTTCATCTGGGCACAGGGGAAGACGAGAAGGGCACTTAAATTTATGTTCCTCCCCAGGGAGAAAGGGGGTTGGGCTGTACCTGACTTAAAAGCATATTATTGGGCCTCATTAATACAATATATGCGTGGGCTACTGGGAGGCAAGATTACTGACATGTGAAGAGATGATGATGCTATACCAGATGTACATGAGCTACTTTTAAATGGTGAAGCTCGTAACTGGCTTCTGAGGTATAGCGAGGCCAGCTATCATAAAAAAGTTACATTTAAGACTCTGGAAGCAGCAATATCGGTTTGGTCCTCTGTTAGGAAAAAGCTGGGACTGGGCAGAATGAACCGTTATACTCCTTTATTTAGGAATCCATCCTTATCCGTGGTTTTTCAAGACAGTGTAATGAGGCACTGGGAGGGTTTGGGTGTTAAAATAATCGGTGATATTATAGATTGCAATGGTATAATTACATTTGAAAGAGCCCAAATCCAGTTTAGTTTGGAGTGTAGGGAATTTTTATAATTTTTACAGATCCGGTCGGCCTTGTAAGGAAAACTGGGGGAGTTAGAGCATTCGATAGAGACACAGTTATGGAAAGGGTGCAAAATCCTGAAGGGTGTTCCATCACCAAGATTTATAGTGAGGTAAATCAATATCAAAACGATGATTTGGAAAATTATTCCGAGAAATGGCGGGGGAAGTTGGCCATTGAAGGGAGTGAGTTTATAGCCTCACTCAAGTTAGGATGTACAGTATTGAAGGTAGCTAACCTACAAGCTCAACATTTTAAAACTATTTTTTTTTTTATTTCAAATCATTTTTATTGAGATAAGAAAAACAAAAATAAATAAGAACGAAACGAAAAGAAGAAGAAAAGCAAAGCATACAGGTTCATTGAGCCATAAAATGAGTGACATACATAATTCCAGCAAAATCATACCAAATAAAAGCAGGGTAAAACCTAATTACATAAACTGCATAAACTACATAATAACGCATATCAAAAATCCAAATGTGACAATCAAATCATCAAATGTTGCGCAGACATATATGATTGCAATACAATGAACATACCTAGAGCCTTGGTTCTACAGTATCTGTATATGTTCCACATTTTCGAGAGTCAGTTGAGAGTAGTATCGTTTAAGGGGATGAGTTGCCCTTGGACCCCAAACAAATCTATGGGAAGTTGACACGAAGTATACAGTGACGGGTGAACTATACCTCACAATCAAGCGTTTACTATTTTTTAACTTTATTACACCCCTGCAAGAATACCCCAATGAGGTGGGACTATGGGCTTTTGTTGCCCAAGCTGTCATAGAACGGAGGCTGACACAGTTCATAGGTTCACCTCTTGCCCTATGTTGGACACTTTGAAAAGGGCAACAGAGCACTTTATGGGACACATTTTGAGGATCCAAATAAAATTAACTAATGAACTAGTGTGTATTTTTTTTTTTTATTAGCACAGTTAATTAAAACCAATGCAATACAAAAAGCGGAATATAAAACAAAGATATAAAATGACATGTATTTTTTTTTTAAAACATAGCATAAACATTGCTGTTCTGTTCATACTGGTAATAAGGTGTATTGTCCTTCCATTTTTCACGTAAGGGATACTTTGGCAGTGGCGATAGTTTTTATTTTAAAAGCAGTTAAAAGTCAGTTCTGGCCATTTTTTTTCCCACTGCCTTTAAGAATTTTACCAGGCTGTAGCTCAGCTGCGGGTCCTGAGATGAAAAACAGGTGAGAGCTGCATTCCTTCGTGTGCATATCCCGTATCGGGTAAAATGGCGCTTCAGCAAGAGTTTCCGCTCGTCTAGCATTTTCTCGCACGAACATAGCAAGTGTAGCATATCCTCTTGTGTAGCTCCGCATAGCCTGCATAGCGTGCCTGCTTTCTCTTTTAACCAATATGGTAAATGCTGAATGCATGGTAACAGACCTAACCAGTACCTTAGGAAGCACATTTTGGTAGTTTTGGCGTAACCCTAGCCTAGATAGTTCTGAGGAACTATTGCTGTATACGAGCTTAGAGTCAGCCAGGTGTGCGTTCTTTTTGAGAAGTCAGCTTTGTCTTGAACCCATGACAGGTGTTTGATAGACTTCTTTACTAATTTTTTGAGCGTTGTATGATTTGTGGGGGTAGTCCAGAGCTGTTTCAACCCAGTATTTGCAAGACTGTTTGCCAAGTACTTGGCTGCTGGTGAGGTTGGATACTGCTCTAGCTCCCTCCACAGATAGTTGTTCAGTGTTCCTTGTGCAGATTTCCTCACTTTGTCCCATGCGCAAATATAGGCCCCTTGTCTTGCCAGGACCTGACGTTGGATGCCAAACTCCAGCCTAATCTGCGACGGAGAGGTTCGCTTGGGGAGACTGAAGATGATTCTATGTGCAGCTGTAATCGTACTACCAAGTGTTGTTGCGTCTCTGCCTCGCTGCACCTCGCTCCCGTAGGTGATAGTTGGCAGCAATTTGGCATGAATAACTTGTGTCAGAGGTTTTAGGGAAGGGCCAGATAGTTTATTGTTGAGTGCTTTTAAGGAAATTGCCAGTGCCAGTCCTTTTCCTCCTATGCTTGATCTTTGCACACTGAATCATCCACCATCATCAATCTTTACGCCTAATGAACTAGTGGTTTTAGGTGTGGGCAGGGATGGAGCCCAAGTAGTTCACCGCTAATTTGTATTTCTTGCTATGGCGGTCGTTAGGATATGCGTGGCAGCCGCATGGAAGGACCCCAATCCTACCACCTTTCAGCAATGGGTATCACAGCTTTTAGCCATATATAGTCTGGAAAAGGGCCTTTACGAGAAGAAAGAGTGGAAAGCTATGAAAGTAGGGAAACTTATCTGGGCCCCAGTATCGGATTGGAAGTCTAGATTGGAGCGACCCCAGCCATAATTCTTGGTTACGAATATCGTAAAAATAGCATCTGTATTGGCACAGGAGACTATGTTGAGTCCATGGTGTCTGACGATGGCTGCCAGTGGGGCCATGTAGATGTTGAAGAGAGTGGGTCTAGAGAGAAGCCCTGTGGAGCTCCGCATCTGATCTCTATAGGTTCTGAAGAAAAAGGTAGGAGCTTGACTCTCTGGGTTTGCTGCGGATGCCAGCATTGTGGAATCTTGTGCAGAGGCTGTGGTGGGAGACAGTGGTGAAGGCAGCAGAGAGGTCCAGGAGGATGAGGGCTGCGGTTTCGTCTCAGTTGAGGAGAGTGTGGATGTTGTCTGTTGTGGTGTGGAGTGCAATCTTGTGCTGTGGTTATTTCTGAAGCCCGATTGGGAGGGGTTCAGGGTGTGGTGTGTCAATGAATTTGGTGAGTTGTGTGTTGATGGCCTTCTCGATAACTTTGGCTGGGAAGGGAAGCAGAGAGATGGATCTGTAATTCTTGAGGTCTGTCAGGTCAGCAGAGTGTTATTTCTGCAGGGGTTGGATCTCTGCGTATTTTCAGGGAAGGTGGCGGACTTGATGGAGCAGTTGATGGTGTGGCAGAATTTGGAGACGATGGTAGCGCCGTCTCGGTTCAATATGTGGTGGGGGCAGCGGTCCGACGTGGCTCTAAATGCATTTTTTAGTTTCTATTTATCCCTTCCAGCCCTGGAATAAGTTATACCAACAGTTAACTATAGAAAAATCCAAACCCTTCCAGCTGGAAAGGGGAATGATAAAAGTTTGTGAATGCCGATAAACATAGCAGTTTGTGGGTGTTCACAAATCTCCAAGGGAAACCATGCGTTGAAACAACCATATCTTCAGGGCATTATGACTGCAGAGAGCTCCGTGCTTGTGGCGTGAACCTTCGCCCCCGTTAATGGGCTTATGTTGGCCAAGAATGCCTTTGTGAATTTCCGCCAAGTGTGAGTGAGGTTAATTAACTCTCAAACTTACAAAGTACTTTATCTTTGTGAAAAGGCCATGGTCAACATCAATAAATGAAGGGGAACAGAACTACTGTTGTTTTTTTTTATCTCTTGTTTGCCTCTCCCTGTGATCTATCAATGCAGTTCCCATTGAGGGATACGCTAATAGAACCATTAAATTATGAGTTTGCAGTATAAATAATTTAGTTTCCCTGTGTTGTTCTGTCCATTGTGGCTTTGCATCCTTCTCTTCATACGACACGTTATTTTTCAAATAAGATCAAAAGAAAGAGGTTACACTAGGATACTTTTTTTTTAAAAACATTTTTATTGCTGACTGCAACAAAATTTCATGGCATTGTGAGCATTACAGCAGTTCCCAGTCTTTTCCTATTTTCTTAACATGTACTGTCTGTGACTTAGCAGGTATGTCTAGTCAATTAACTTCATGTGTTTCCAGATATCAGTCTTATTACAATACGAAGTGATTGCTTTCACACTGCAATATCCTCTTTCAATAAATTTACATCCCTCATTCACATTACAGTATCAACTTATAGTAAACCCACATCCCACCCGCGTCTATTCCACCCTCCCGTCTCCTAGCTTACCCATCATATACACGCTGTTTATCTAGGTCCCTGGATCATAACTGGTTTAGAGAAATATCGACCATTAGCTGGCTAACCCGTGCCTGTGGCGTTGACATCCGCAATCCCCACTTCTGTGTTTCGCCCCTTTTCTGGTATGGTCATGGGGCGTTTCCCTGAGAGGACTCTATGTTTACACTCTCTAACTCCATCAGCATTCGCTCCCAATCTTGCACTACAGGGTGTTTGCGGGCCCCCTTCTCCTCCTCCCCTCGCAGGGTCACGCCCTCTGCTTTGCCCCATTTTAACAAATCAGAACACCAGACTTCAGCACTCGGTGGTCTGGCTGATTTCCATCTCATAGTGATAACCCTGAGGGCCAACAGGAGTGCCAGATCTAAAAATTTCAGTTGCGCCCTGTGGGTCTTGGGCCTCTTCCTATTCCCTATCAAACAGGGTAGTGCCCCTTCCGGGATCTGCAGGGCTGTAATATCGTGCAGTGTGCATCTGACCTTCCCCCAGTAATTGCGTAGTCTCTGGCATGTCCACAGCATATGCAGGATATCCGCTTCATCTTGCTGACATCTGGGGCAGTTGTGGGAGGAAGAAGGGTATATCTTATGGAGCTTATGGGGAGTGAGATACGCTCTGTGCAGTATCATAGCCTGTATAAATTTAAATTTAACATTTCTGGATACTCTCCGGTGATGCTCTAGGACAATCTTCCATTCCCCATCCGTCATGGCTTCTCCTGTGTCTTCAACCCAAATGTCTCTGAGTGTAGTAAGGGGTATTGCAGCATGTTCCCTAATGCCCCCATAGAGCCATCACACTAGGTGTCCTCCCGTCCCCATATAGTGTAGGAGGTGTACCAGTTCATGTTGCGTCGGTTTGTTGCGTTGTGGAGCCCATGTACGACGGACATATTGACTCACTGAGGCATGCAGCAGGTACAAACGTACTGGGGCGCCCGTGGCCTGTGCAAAGGAGGCGTGATCCATCAGCGTGTCGCCCCGAATAGGTCTCCCACTCTATCCACTCCCGCCTCCATCCAGGGCCGTAACCTACGCTGTGTCAAATTTCCTTGCGGTGTAGGGAGTCCCAACAGGGGGATGTTATCCGCATATGGGGCGGTCCCGGCCGTGTACGTCAGTGCCTTTCGCCAGCAGTGCAAAGCCGTGCGCAGCAGGGGGTGGCAATCCCGCGGAATCTTGGCTGCAGGTAGCAAAAGGGAGTGTAGTTCCCCGCATGTCAGTCGGTCTTGTGTAAACGCAATTTCATGTAGGTCCCTACCCGCCACCCATCTTGTCAGCCACTGTAGTTGGCTTGCGTAGTAATAACCTCGCAGGTCCGGTACCCCCAGGCCACCCTGCCTGGTGCTCAGCTGTAGTTTTTTAAGGCTTATTCGGCGTCTCCCCGCGCCCCATATTAGTGTGATCAGCAAGGTATTCAGTGTGGCAAATACTTGTTGTGGAAGAAGGACTGGTAGATTTACGAAATAGTACAATATCCGGGGGAGTAGGACCATCTTCGAAATAGCCACTCTGCCCATGACAGAGAGAGGTAGGGATATCCAAAAGTTCACACTGCCCCGAAGACCATTAATTGCCCTTCGTACATTGCCCTCAATCTGGTCCTCCTGACTCCTATAGACGTTAATGCCCAGGTATTTAAATGTGGTCGGTGCTATTTGGATCCAGCAGTTACCAAATTGTATACGGGATGGTCGTTGTCCGTCCTGGAAGTAGAATCCCAGGGACTTCGACGGATTTATGGCCAAGCCAGATATGGTCTCAAAACGGTCAAAGATGGTCGCCAGGTGTGAATGGTCCCCGTCCAAATCCCGGAGATATATCAAAATATCATCGGCTACACTAGGATACTTAATTGAGGTTAAAGTGAGTGGAACGTCGCATCCACTCACGGTCTGCTTTAGTGCTTGCTTGTGGCACCCAGTGCTACAATGCTTCTAAGCGCCCCCCCAATGACCTCCTTCTCCACGGGTTCCCTCACTACTACCCTTTACGCCCCTCAAGTCTCCATAAAGATGCGCCGGCTGGTTATGGATGCAGCATCATAGTGCTGCATGCAGAAATGCATGTGAGAGCCACATGCATTTCTGCATGCAGCACTTTGATGACAGACAATAACTCACTGTTGTATATTAGGATTTTAACTTATAACTGCAAGTAACAAAAGGCTCTCTTTGACAAAAAACAGTAACCCACTGAACTATGTACGTTATATGCACGTTGTGATCTGCAGGGTATATGCTTTGCAGCATAAACCTTCTAATTTACCTTTTAATAAGTCAAGACGCCCACCAGCCAAAACTCCATCTCTCACCAACAGCTGCATTAATCTCCAGAGTCATCTTGACTTTTTTGTAATGCTGCCGGAATATTGCTGGAGGCAAAGTAGCTGCAGCAAGTGCTGTTAATTCCATAGCATATTTGAGGAAACGGCGCCCCCCGAAGTTAGCTCCATGGCACGAATCGCGCCGCCCTAGAGCCGGCCCAGCTCCCACTACCAGACGTCCTTTCACTAAAATGCCACTGGACCAGTGGCATTTTGGTGAAAGGACGTGTGAAACGAGGTCCAATGAGGCAACGTGGGAATGCAACCTTCGTGGTGGAAAGTGCATATAGCTGAGGGAGGGATGTGATCCCATAAATGTTCATCTGTCAGCACTGACGCCAGCAGCAGTGCCCCCAGAATGGAACACTTCGGCGAATAATTAATTTCGGTAGTGCTCTGTGGGAGATTTGCACAATTAGCGTTTTCATAATGGAGTGAAGGAACGCTAAGAACTTTACTACAGGGTCAGACGAAGCCTGGGCAATAGACCCCGCCGTCTCCCATCTCGTTTCTCTTGCTGCTGTGGGCCTGTATAAACACTGCCTTGCGACAGCAAAGGGTCACTAGTTTGCCGTGGGTAGCACAGTCTCGCGGCAGGCCTATTGTCAGTGGGCGACAATTGGAATATGCAAACGGAAAGAGTTTTCTGATTTCTCCTTTCTTGCGGCCCGTGAATGTCTGGAATCGAGCTCAATTAATTATGGTCAAGCAGCAGCCCCCCGCAGGCGTCTGAAACCACCTGTAAGGCGTTCATTTTAAAGGGGTCAGCACTTGTGTCTGTAAGTCAAGTTAACAGCGCTAATACTGCCAAATATAATTAAATGGGTTATGCCTTTAACGCCTTTAACCCATCGCGAAGAGCGCCCGCAGAGCACTTTTTATGGCTGCTGCAAACTTAACTCAAGCCACTTACAATCATGGATTTTTTTTTTTTATACAACCGCAGGATGGAAAAGTCCATTTCGGGCTGCGGGGGAGCGCCATGAGCTGCAAACTCTTCGTCTTGTTTAAAGGCTGTAACCGCCGCTCTGGTAGAGGTGGGCGCAGGCCCGGCTCCAGGAATTTTTATTTGGGTGGGCCAAGGGTGCATTTGGGTGGGCCACTGCGGGCTCGATTTGTCGCATATATGTCTGGGCAGGCCTGCTTCAGAGCCCGCCTTTATCACTTCTTAGTCTTACAAGGCCCAGTAAGACGCACTCTTTTCCAAACCTCTTTCTATATATGATCACTCTCAAAAAATTTTTTTTAAATGTAATGTTCCTTTGAAAGGAAGAGGAGGTTTCTGAGGTGGGAGTATCAGGCAAGTGCACTTCTCAGGCTCCCTCTGTGCGAGCCTTCATGGAGAATCCCTCTTCATTACTACCTCGACCTGACCCCGGACTCTGCCACGCACTTCCTTACAGGTTTGATTATCCACTACTCCTCTCCAGTGCACCTTATCTCACAGCTAACCTTGGGCCCCAGCCCCATATCAGGCACCATTGGGCTCCACTTTCATTTTTCCGGGTAAAAACACTAGTAAAATCACCTTCCAACTTAAAATATTGAATGTATCAGTAAATATAATTAGTACGCACTTTAAAGTATGTTCCACAGTAGCCCTTATGACCCGGCTGCTAAATAAATAAACAACAGAAAGGCCATGACAGGGCTGGCTTTAGTGCTGATGCAAAAGTCTTTTTTGGTGCCACACCATTTACCTCTTTCTCCGTAAATACCTTTACAACCACCTTCCAACAGTGCCCCTCATCTCTCCGTAGCCCCCTCATTGACCACCTTCTCAAACTCCCTCACTGCCACCCTCCAACAAAGCCCCTCATCTCTCTGTAGCCCCTCCCCCTCATGACCTCCTCCTCAGACTCCTTCACTACCACCCTCCTCCAGTGCCCCTCATCTCTCTGTAGGCCCTCCCCCTCATGACCTCCTCCTCTGATTCCCTAACTGCCACCCTCCTCCAGCGCCACTCATCTCTCCGTAGCCCTTCCCTCAAATGCATTTCATTTGTTGTATAGCGCTACTCATATCAGTGTAGGGTGTCACAGTACTTTACATCACGCACGCATTATACAGAGACAATGAATCATGCAGGTATGTAAATCAGTCTGCAGGGAATGTCACATAAGCCATTGAGGATTACAAGGTGCAGGAATCACGTCATCCATACTGGTGGGCAGTATATTTTAAGAGGGTTTGTTCTGGGAAAAGACAACCGTAGGATTTAAAGAGTATTTCATGAGGGTCAGCTTTACTGATAATAAAACTGTATATCTTCCCAAAAATACTCATTTTGGCAACATTAGAATAATGAAAGACTGAGGAAGTTCTAACTATATCACAAAATAAAAAAAGCAAAGTTATAACTACCGTTCATGTTTATATGCAGCTCTTTGGTGACAGTTCATTGGTCACTGTTTTATGTTAGGGTTGTAACTTCTGAACTGCAAGAAACACAAGGATCTCTGTGAAAAAGGCAGTAACCCACTGAGCTTCCACATAAAATACAGTTCATCTGCATTTAAAAACGACTAACAGACAAATGATTGTTCTCCAGCGGGATCATTAACCACCAGGGTTATCTGGGCATTTTCTATTGTCTTATTGTTGTCCTGCGTCAGCCATGATAATGATAAAAATTGTTCAAATTAAGCAAACACTGACTTTATTTATTAACTGTACAATGAATTAAAATAATTAAAGTAAAAAAACATAAAAGCAAACAGCTAAAAAATAACCACTGTAAAAAATATGAAGTCATCTAATAAAGTGTAGTTTCAGTGCCACGAAGTATGTGTCCTGCTGGGCCTGTGCAGATTTAAAAAAGAAAAATAAATAGTAACACATTCTCTGCCCTACTCCATAAAACAAACTTTGTGTCACAGCCTGATCTGATATGCAGCTGCAGGGGTCACGAAAGGTGAATAGGATTAAAGAAACTTTTCTCCTGCACCGCATAGAAAATAAAATATCTACACTGCCGAACAGTAGGCAAAGGTGACTGTTGTCGCCTTTCGCCAGTGGAGATGAATGGGTGAAAAAAATAAACAGAGCCTTGTTAACATATCAATGGTCTTTTAACGACCTGTAAAGTACACGGGTGCGGCTGCGATAATCTCAAAACTGTCTGTGTGTGTGCGCGCCAGGGAAGCTGTCTCAGCCCAGGCGCACACACACACAGACACCATTTGAGGCCAATGCCATTGCGTGCCTACCTTCAAGCCCTCACTGCGAGGGCCAAGGCTCCTGTTTGGGTGGGCCAAGGCTCATGTTTGGGTGGGCCCGGCCCACCCGGCCCACCCTCTAGAACCGGGCCTGGGTGGGCGGGACACAGGGCTAGAGCCACGCACGATCCAGACGCTTAGCTTTGTCACATCTCACGAGCTTCCAGGACCCTCGCGCCCAAAATGAACCCAGCTTGCATGTGCCACCCAGTCCTTAACCTCATGCACCAAGAATACAAAATAAACCATTAACCATTGATGTCTAACTAGAGAAAGAGGTATGTTGTAGAGACGATGTACAACAAGTAGATTTAAAGCAAGTTAAGCTTTATTTAGCTTCAAGGTCGAACGTGACTCCAAGATACCTAGTGGATGAATTGCAAAAATGTGACACCTCAAAAACTGGGATCAATCTGTGCTTCCCTACTTGACCAAACTGTGTGATCCTAGGGAAATATTTTATTTCACAGTGCCTCAATTTTCTTCATATTTGCATAAAAGAACACTTTAAAATAAGCAATATGATTTGTGAAACCTCTATTGTTTGATTGAACAGGCGTGTGTATGACAACTGACTTGTTTCTTAGGTCACTAATGGCAGTTAATGTTTCTAAGTTCATGCTTAAAAATGATCGTTTTTAGTAAATGCTTCTCAGTGCTGTGATATAATCTGATGTACTAAAGTGAACCGCTTCCCGTGATAAAGAAATACACTTTTTTGATTTTGAAGAAACAATATCATATTTTTACATGCGTGGCCCAGCTCATGCACATGCTCTGAGAGCCAAGCCAGACCATTGGCTCAGCTCTGAGTTACCCTCCTGTGTTAGTTTGTTGGTGTGTACACCTCTAAGCTCTGGCTTTGTGTGAAAAGAGCCAGACAAGCAGCTGCAGGGAAATCCATGAAGCCAAACAAGGGCAACACTTATTATCTTCTCTGCAGCTCCCAACTGAAGAATACTTGAGCTTCTTCAGGAATGAAATATCGAGTTTAGATATTGTTGTGATGAAGACGCAGAGAAGCAGTAAGTTGAAATACGCTTTATTCATTAAGCTCAAATACAATTGGTAACCAGTATGACAGGGCCTCAGCTCAAGTTAAAGGGAAAGTTACCCAAAATTATCTCCCACGGTGCTACTAAGGGTGAAGAGTATGGTTACCAATCATACTCACTCAGAGCCACTCACGTGGAACTGAAACAAAAGTAAAAATGGTTCTCCCTGAGCACTCAAGCCAAATTATTAAACAATTTAACGTCCAAAGGCATCAAATTCTTCAAATGCAGGAAGACAAATATATTCCAGTCCTTGTTTTGATACAATCAATACAGCCCTTGTATTCCAGTTAGATTGTATTCATCCACTGTAATCTTCAAAACACAGCCAACATGTGTTTTGTCGTGCTTATATACTCTTAAGTGCATTATAATCCTCGCGGTTAATGCTAACTTTGCTTTGGCTTTATCAAAACATGTCGTGTAAGGTGTCAAACACTTTGGAATACTAACCGCCCGCCAGTTCTGGTGGTGGGGGTAGCATTCCACCCTTCTAGAGGGAGAAAGACATGTAGTTACTGCTTTACCCGGTTAAAGTTAAACAGTGCCTCAGCATCACAAAATGGATGCTGCTGCCACAGACACGAGTCTGACCTCCTGCTGCTTTGTGAAACTCCTGCTATTGTAACAACAAGGGAACCCTCTAGGTAATTAAGGACCTAGGGTATCAATATTTTAAGAAAACATTGGTCCTTAATGTATCAAAATAGAAAACACCAAATGAATTATAGTCAACAATGTGTACTATAAGCAACAAAAAAAGTGTCTAGCCGGACACGATATTTAATCAATTTTGAGAGATAAACAATATTGTGAGCATATTTATATAGAGGGATACAATCCTGTATCCAATATAGAAAGAAAAGGAAATACAAGAAGAAAGGAGGGATACTCTCAGGCAAAGAAACAAACAGGACGCAGGTAATTTAGTGAAAATTAAAACAAGGCTGTCCTTATATAGCATACACACGATTGGTAACACATTGGAAAACTTGTGTGTAACTAATTTACTTATCGATGGCGTTTCGATCCCTTAACAACCATATACAGGGGTCATACATCAGGACTAGAAAATTAATTGCCTGAATATTGATTATAAGCCTGTTGAAAAATGGGGGGGAAAAAGGCAGAAGAGCTTAATAGAAATAACATAGATGATACACAGCTAGAGTGGTACATAGTAAGTCTTGCGGGTATACACAAAGTGGAAATTATTACAATTTCACGCGTATTATCAATGCCAAAACGTGGGAGAACATGGAGGATACATAGACAATGCGCTAGTGATTGACTTTGAAATACTCTAAGCCCTTATCCAATGGGGGGTAGGTTATGCTGTAGTGCCTTTGTTGGAGATCATGGAGAAAACATGACAAATGGCACACGTGATTGGTTTCGAAATAATACAGGCAAATATTGAAAAGAGATTTGTGATGTTATAATGCCCGGGTCGGAGTGAAGGATACATTTAAAAACGGCTGTGACCATTGCTTTATCAGATAACTGAATGAACCAATATAGTATCGCGTGCCTGTGATAAAGAACGAACGGTGAACTAAACGTGTCAATAGGTCTAAAGACGGTGCTGATGGGGGTGAAGAGGTTGGTACCCATCTTACCTCCGAGGCTGGATATAGTGGCGGTGTCTTCGGAGAAGCGCCTGGCTAGGATTAAGGTCCAGTTGCATTTGGTGGATCACAACGGGGGGAAAAAACCTCATCCCAGGGGGTCTGGGGGTGGGAAGAGATGCGAGATTAAGGCGGTGGACCGGGGGAGTCCTCGTGGTGGGTACATATGGACTGGGTTAAATAGTTACCTGGATAAGTACAAGAAGGCTCAGGGTCAAGAGCATTCGTCGGGTGATATTTGGAGCGCTTTCCAGTGAATTTGAGACACTGGGAGCCGTTCGGGCCGGCAAGGGGCGATAGGCGGGACCAATCTCCCGATTGTGGGCTCCGTGAGGGTAAATACCTGCAAGAGAGCACAGTGGCATTAGCAGGCTGGTGACCTAAACAACCAAAGTGTTGGCAGGGGCCGGGGAGACAAGTCGGGATTTCTCTTACCTCGGTATCCTACGGGTGAATGCCGGAGGGCTGCCGGGCGGGATAGCTTGGGCAGGAGCAACATATAAGGGGCGCGGAACCGCTATTTAACAGTTGGAGTGGTCGGCGGCCTTCTTGAGTGAGGAGAGTGTGAGTGGTGAGTGGAGGGTGTCTATTAGAGGCGACTCAATGCGGCAACCATCTTGGGTGAGGGGAAATGTGGATATGTGAAGTGGGAAGCGCAGTAGCGGAGGTATTATGATACAGAAAGTGGCGCGGGGTGAATAATTTAAAAGTGACAAAAATATAATTTACTGTAACCGTTTAGGCAATTTTAAACACTAAAAAGTGAAACTTTTTCATATTATGTATCAAAACCAGACAACCAGTAATTTACAGTAGTGAGGTCCAATCCTCACTTCTATTGAGTCCTGTCCTTATGCTGTCAATTAGGATGATCATTTTCAGTTTCTCCTTGTTCAGTAATTGAGCCATGTCTCCACCGCGCGAAGGTAGTATGAGAGCTTTAAGCACAGTCCATTTAATGTCATTTTCATTGTGCCCCTCTTTCAGGAAATGTTCAACAAGTGGTGCATTGGCAGTTTTACATCGCACCCTACTTCTGTGTTGTCCGATCCGGGTTTTGATTTTCTGTTTGGTGTGGCCGATATATACTTTTTGGCAAGGGCATTGGATTAAATAAATCACATCACATGTGTTACAGTTTGTAAATGAATGACAGTTGACTTGCACATTATTGAGAGTTAAGGATTTGCCTTCCAAAGTACAATCGCAAACATTGCAAGCGCCGCATTTAGCGTGTCCAATCAGTGGAATAGGATTCCAATGTGCATCTAGTGTGTGGCGCTGGACTGGAGTTGGGAGTGCAGCCCTTACTAAGTGGTTTTTCAGATTTGATCTTTTACGAAAAGCACAGATGGGGCGCTCTATGTTAAGAGCTCATACATTGAGCACAGGCCAGTGTGTTAGTATAGATTTTCTCAAGGAGTTAGAGACTGGGGAGAAGGTAGTGACGCATGCAATTTTGGAGTTTTCCTTTTTGGGTTTTGGACTTAGTAAGACCTCTCTGGGGCAGTACCAAGCTCTTTTGAGAGCATTTCGGACTAGTTTTTTGGGGTATCCCCTGACTTTGAGTTTGGAGGATAGTATACTGGCTTCTCTGAAATAGTCTTCTTTGGCAAAGCAATCTCTTCTAATTCTCAAAAATTGAGAATATGGCAATGAATCCCTGAGAGACTCCGGCAGGGGAGGCCTGGACAATAGATTTCCTGCCTTGGGAGGTGCTAGCACCTCCCCAGACAGGCTTTTAGTGTATTGGGGCAGGGAGGGCTGCAAAATGAGACACTGCCTGGGGTACACAAGGTGCTCCATGCATAGCCCGGTTCAAACCAGTTGCTGGGGCACTCCAGCCCCAGCTCTGGCACGAAACTGGACAAAGAGAAAGGGGTGTAACCAACCCCTTCTCAGGGTCCACCCATAGGAGGGACCTAGCAGGTAATCCAGCCCCTTAGTTTGGTATAAAGTTAGGAGCTGTGTCTAGAGACATCATATTACCCTGGAAAGAAACTACGAAACAGAACTCTTGGACTTCGACATTCTATGATAACTAGAAGACTGAAGAAGATCTCCCTTGTGGTCAAGGAGTGACCACCCTGTTCAAACAAGCACCACCAGTAACTTGCCAGTTTGCTTTGTCGACGCTCCCGATGGAACACGACAACTCAGCTACTCAGGACAGGACTTCCAGACTTCTTGGACTCCGACCCACATCCACAGCAAAGCTGAGACCCGTGGCGGACACGAGAGACGGGGGACCAGACTCCCTGGACATCCTGCAAATTACTAACTGCATCGACTCCTGAGGTAACTCGCAGTTGTGCATTGGGTCACGAGAAGCCCCCAACCCGAGCAACATCTGCACCAGAGCTCAGCCCTCCACACTCCAGGAGTGCCGCGTGGGGCCCACTCCTGCATTTCAGCACAACGCGTCTTCCCGGTTGCTAGCTCGTTGGCTAGTGAGCCCCCTGAAGACGATCCTTTGAATTTCTAACACTTGCCTGGTTTCTCTGGGCTTGCTCCAGCTTCCTTCCAAAAGAGAAGCGACTCAGACCTTGCTGGTCTGACTTGAAGTGAATCTTCATTTCCTGCGTGGGTTGCAGTTACCAAGGCTTGTTGGGTCCAATCCGGATACCGACACCGCAGGCAACTAGATCCTTTGTGGGACAGCTTGACTCCAGCTCCTGGTTGTCATCGACACCTCCTGGTCCTCGTGGCTGCAGAGACAAGCTTCACCTCTTCACCTGTTTGCATCGCGACATCACCTGGTTCCATCCTGGTTCCTTCCTGGTCACTGGCTAGTGACCCAGACTCTGTCCCCTCTGCTTTCAGGTTCTTCAGCTCCTTGATCCACCCTTGGATCCACCCAGACACTCTTCCTTCGGCCGCCTGTAGCACTCCTTTTGCAGTCTCCATTGAAAGCATCGACGAAACCCGACACGAAAAGGCACCTATGCACCCGGCTTCCCTGGGTGAGGTAACTCGAGTGCTCCGGTGCTCGCGTGGGTATTGACTATCCAAGTGTCCTAGTTTAAAGAGGTTTCACCGTAGTCCACCCGGAGGTGTCCTTAATCAGTAACTCTGTGACTTCTTCGTTCTCCTATGTAAGTCAATAGTAACTTGCATCTGTGTTCCCACACTGCACGCGTCTCCCGTGGGTCTCCTACTTCCAAACCTTTGGTCCTGTAGTGTAGTCCCAGAGATTCCCTAGGCCCTAGGCCTATTCACCTTTCCTGAAGTGGCTCTTATACCACTTACTTAGTATATGGTTCGTGAGGCCCCTAGGGCAGAATTGTATTTGTGCAACTTATAGTATGCTTAATGAGTAACTTGTAACATATCTCAAACTCTGACCTCATAAAGAGTGCAGAGGGGTTGTGTTAGTAATAAATACATATATATTTGATATATACCTTGTGTGGTGTCCTTTCATTAGGTATTCAAGGGCTCTTGGGCCCGATGTAGGTAATCCCAGATTACCGATTCTTAAATACCGAATCATACCGATTCGGTATTTAAGAACTGGCAATCGGGATGTAGGTAATTTTACCGAATTAATTACCGAATCGGTATGATTCGTTAATTAATGAATCGGTATTTACCGATTCTGTAATTGGCATTGATTCCTATGGGCCTTGATGCCCATAGGAATCAATGTCAATTACAGAATCGGTAAATACCGATTCGGTAAAAATACTGAATTTGCCAGGTGGACAGGGTGTCACTTTGACACCCTGTTGCACCCCTGGTTCTGGCTTGCGTGCCATGTGGCCACATACATGCCCTAAGGGCATGTATGTGTGCCACATGGCACAGGTGTACATGCACAGATGTGCATGTACACAGGAATTTGTTATTTACCATGACATAGTATGTCATGGTAAATAACGATTTCTTAAGGGCCGGTGGCACTGTTTTCAGTGCCACCTACATCACAAATGTGAGATTCGGTATATTTACCGATTCGGTAATTTACAGAATCTGTAAATTTACCGATTCTGTAAATATACCGATTCGGTAAATTTAAGGCCCCCTACATCTCAATCACCAAATACCGGTCGGTAGCGGCCGAAATCGGCCGTTACTGACCGGTATTTGGTGACCTACATCTGGTTTTATATATGGTAAATCAACTGGCTTCACATGCTCTCGAAAGTTTAGCCTAAGACTGCTTGTCCATGCTACCACTAGGATAGCTGGTCTATAAGGTTGACTCTACAACCATCACCATAAGGGTCGTTTAGACTGGTGCAAGGTGCCCACTAGAATAGTGGACAACATATGCCAGGCTAACTTCTCACAAACATCTAATATTTGCTGTGCGTGAAATGCTACATAAAAAGGCATGTTACCATAGGTATATTAAATTTGTTTGGAAGTACAATTGTCAATCTGGATATATTTGGAGCTTAAAGTATCAGACCAACACTCCTTTTCTTTAGCCTTGGAGAGACTGTTTGGCGTTGCTAATATTTGTTTAAAATGTATTTTATTTACATATTAAGGATACCTTTATGGTAGCTTTTTTGCTTCAAATCTAGTAGTGCTCCACGAGAACAATTTAGAAAAACAATTTGTATGACTTGTTCTTTCATAGTATCAGGTGCTGCTTAGGTTGTTGTGATTGTGTCAGGCACAAGACAAGAAAAACGTCAGAAGTTTGTGTTTTTTTCGTAATTTAAATTACATTAGTCGATATCCGGTGTAGGAGAGTAGGGTCTGCTATCCTATGGTCACCCCAAATTTTTGCTTTTTGCTTCACTGGTTTATGACTTAATGTGGCTGTGGGCCTGCTAATCAGACCCACAGCCTGCTGTTCTCTCTCTAAATTGTTACCCATGTACTTTAGGTGCATAACGACAATGGAACTGGTTCACCTTATTGGCCCCTGTAACAGTGTACCTAGGTACCCAGGGCATAGGTGCTTCCAAGGCCTACCAGGGGCTGCAGCATGTATTGTGCCACCCCTGGCCTGGCCTCCATATTTGACACAACTGGCTGATCACTCAGCTGGTGTAAGTCGGTGTAATCACCCCTTACTTAGGTGTAGTATGCCTATACCTAACCTAAAATGGACACATATGTTCCTATCAGTCACTCCTATGGAAGGCCTCATCAATCCTGGAGGCAGAGTGCTTGGAAATATGTGAGATGGTGCTCTGGCATGAGCTGAGCCTGTCTGCAGCTTTCAGAACCATGTCCTTTAGCTGTTTCATGATACTGCCATACCATATACTCTTAAGTGCATTATGAACCTCGCGGTTAAATGCTATCTTAGGTTTGGCTTTATCAAAACATGTCGAGTAAGGTGTCATACGAATTGGAATACTACCCCCTCGCCAGTTCTGGCGACGGGGGTAGCATTCCACCCTTCTAGAGGGACACGACATGTACCTAGCCTGAACCCCGGTTAAAGTTAAACAGAGCCTCAGCATCACAAAATGGATGCTGCCACCACAGACACAAGTCTGACCTCCTGCTGCTGGGAGTCCTTCCAGCGAGGGCAGCTTGGACAAAGGGTTTCCTGCCTGGGGAGGTGCTAGCACCACCCCAGACAGGATTTTGTGTATTGGGTAGGACAGGGCTGAATAGAATCAGACATGCCTGGGGCACACAAGGTGTCCCTGTGCATAGGCCAGTTCAAACCGGTGCTGGGGCTTTCCAGCCCCAGTCCTGGCGCGAAACTGGACAAAGGAAAGGGGGTGTAACCACCCCCCTTCCTGGTTCCACCCAGAGGAGGGACCTAGTAGGTGATCCGGCCCCCCAGATTCGAATAAGAGTGGGAGCTGTGTCCTGAGACTTCAGATCATCCTGAATCAACTTGAAAAACATAAGAAGACTGGACTTCGACATTCTGCTGCACAGAAGACGGAAGAGAATCTCCCTTGTGGCCAAGGAGTGACCACCCTGTGAACACAGGCACCATCCAGCAACTCGACGTCTGCTTTGCCGCCGCCTCCCGCCGGAGCCCGAGCCCAGAGCCTGACAAGACCCAGACTCCCAGACTTCTCACAGCCCGATCCACAGTCCCTGCAAAGAAGGGACCCGTGGAGGCACCGAGAGACGTGGGACCGGACCTCTTGAAAGACCCCCGAGAAGCTGACTGCGCAGCACCTGAGGCACCCTCGACGCTGTGCTTTGGGGTTTGAGAAGCCCCAACCTCGAGCAGCCCTTGCACCGAAGATCAGCCCCCCAGCATCTCCACGATCTGCGTGGGGCCCTTTTGCACTGTGCCACTTGACGCGCCATCCCGTCCACTTGCCATGTGGCTAGCGGCCATCTTGGCGACGAAACCTTCAACTTACACTGCGGGTCTGGTTGCTCCAGACTTGCCCTCGCTCCTGTAAAAAGGAGCACCTGCTCTGACCTTGCTGGTCCGAGTAACAAGCCTTTTTTGATTCCTGCGTGGCTTGCATTAGCCAAGGCCTGTTTGCTCCAATCAAGTTGCCGACACCGCCAACAGCGAGAAGCCTGCGTGGGACAGCTTGTGACCGACTCCTGGACGTCTTCGACCCCTCGTGTCCACGTGGCTGCAGAGAGAAGCTACACCTCGATGCCTGTTTGCACCCGACATCGCCTGGTTCCAATCTGGTTCCACGGTAGTCACTGGCTAGTGACTTTGAACATTGTCCCCTCTGCTTTCAGGTCTTCACCTCTTCAGATCCACCCTTGGATCCACCGGAACTCTTCACATCGAGCCGCCTGCAGCATCTTCAGCTCCAAGCACCATCGACCTGCGTGACGAAACCCGACACTACTTCGACCCTGTGCACCCGCTTCCTGTGGGTGAGGTAACTCAGCAACGCCAGTGTTCCCACACTGGTACACACCTCTAGTGTCTGTGTCTAAAGTTTCATCCTTCTAGGTCACTCGGAAGGTTCCTTAATAACTAACTTTGTAACTTTTACGCACCATTGACATTGCATTGGTAAAGCGTGCACTTTCCGCACTGCACCCGAGTCCCGCGGGCCTTTCCCGACTTCTTCGCTGCTAGTCCCGAACAGCTCCAGCGATTCCCCAGGCCCCAGGCCTCTTCACTTTCCCCATAGTGGTTCTTATACCACTATTTTAGTATATGGTTTAGGTGGCCCCTAGGGCTCATCCATAATTGTGCAACTTTTGTGTATTTAAACTGTGTTTTGTTTTAACGCATTTGCTTCTGTGCTCATAAAGAGTATCAGGGTTATTTGTAGAAATAAATCTATATATATTTTCAATATATATCTGTGTGGTGTCCTTTCATTTGGTATTCAAGGGATTGTGTATGGTAAAACAGCTTGCTTTACATGCCTTTACAGAGTTTAGCCTAAGACTGCTTAGTCCATGCTACCCCTAGGATAGCTTGTCTATAAGGTTGACTTTACAACCTGCACCATAAGGGTTGCTTGGCATGGTACAAGGTGATCACTAGAACTAGTGAGCATCATATACCAGGCCAACTTCTCACATCCGGCACTTGGGGGAAATTAAGTGATCTGCCAGAATCACAGGGTGTTGAGCCCACCCCGAAACTCGAACTCAGATCCCCAGCCGGCAGCTCTGACAGCTGTGCCACATCCTCTCCCACTGGGGATCCATCTTCGAGTCTCCCTTTCTGCATCTCCCTATGCCATCTCTCCCACGCTGTCACCCCCCACACAAAATTGCTTGCCCGCCCCACCACCCTCCGTGATCGCTGCTTGTCATTCTTATGTCATCTTTCCTCATATGGTATGGACATCTTCTGAGAATGAACTGTCACCTAAGTTGAAGCGACACTGGTGATGACTCCGTAGAGAAATAAATAAATGTTTTTTTCTCAGAGGTAAACACAACAGGGGCATTATTTGCAGAGCAGTTATTTTTTTCAGAAGCCTGTTGTTATGAACAACGATCAGAACGATTCGTATGCCATAATTCTGAAATTTACAACATGTCCATCAGAATATATGCTCTGTAAGTGCATATTTGGCAAAAACAGACAAGTGTGCAGCGAATCATGCCGGGGGCACAGCAAAGAGTTATATTTCCAAGTTTCTTTCTGCACACATCTGCTAGCAGTAGACACGTTTGTTTCAAACAGAAATCAGAACATGACAGATCAATAATTAAATGTAATTGTATGTTTCTTTGCTTTGGAAGGACTGAATTTAGTGATCCAACTGGGCATGTTCTCAAACTTTGTGTTCTGATGTTGAAGTCTTTCAGAGTCTAGAACGGTTGATGTATTTCTTACGTTTCTTAGCACCGAGGATAATGTGCTGCATAGCTAAAAACTTATAAAGTCCCAAAGGCAAGACCGATTGCATTGCAAATGCTAGTTATTCCTTGTAGTAATTGATTTCTACGATAGCACGTTGCAGAATCAATAATTGGCCATGTGAGAAGCTTGCTTACTTCATTACTTGGCTGGAGTAAATTCGATTCTTTCTTGTTACTAGTACTAGTGCAATGCATGAGGAGTAACTTTTGAGAACAGGAATTGTCTTACTGTTATTGTGATTTTGTTTTAGTATGTGCATGTACATCCCTAAACGCCTCTTTATATTTTCCTTAACCCCAATCTTTTAGTAATAGATATTCCCCATTTTCCAAGCACTCGTACTTGTCTCTCCCACTTTCACCACTAAGACATATATTTCCGTGTGCAGCTATTTCCTCGCTTGTAGCAGAGGACTCATCGGATAAGACAAACAAGCATTAAAAATACAATAGGTCTCACCTTTCAGTAAGTTAAAGCCATTTGCTTTGCTATACAATACCATTAGCAAAGCAAATGGTGTTAACTTAATCAAAGGCGAGACCTGTTGCATTTTCATTGTTGTTATTTTATTTTAGCAGCTATATATGGAGTGAACTTTGCCCAACAGGCAAGAGAGCACTTTACAAGAGAAGAAGAAAAAGAACATGGATCACAACATAAATATTAAGACACTAGAAAACCCTTAGACCCTCTGCATTAAGAGAGCGTGTGAGCTGGGTGTTGTTAATTCAATTGTTCATGCACGTTGCTGTTTACCCAGTTTTGAAGCACAAAAGTGCTGCATATTTGCAGTTCTTTAGAAGATAGAAGGGTTAATGATTACAAGTTCTGTTATTTCTTGGAGAAGAGATTCAAGCTTAACCCCACTGGGCTTCTCTCACACTTAAAGGCGATGCTACCAGTGGAAATGTGGTCGAGGAGACTTGAAAACTCCCTAACATGCTCACAGCGTTTCTAAATGCAAGCAGACATTTTGAATGAATATGCTATTTAGCTGATCACTATTTTTCCTAGGACTTGTTCATTGAGCTAAGTGGTCACCTGCCCAGGGCCCCCACCTCCCAAGCGACCCCAGGGAAACTGAACTTTCACTCTGGTAGCCTGCTGCCTATCCGATTTCCCCTATTAACCTCTCCCCCCTCTCTGCCTACATAATACCCTTGACTCTCTACTCTTTGTCATCTTAAGGATGTTTGTGGTCCAGGGCATATTTTAACTTTTATTCTGGTGCGTTCCTCTACTGTGGCCCTTGGCCCTTTTTCCTTGGTTGCCAGTGACTTCCAGAGAGAGTGATTCATCTCGTGGTGAGCGACAGGCCTGTTTTGTAAGGCCCATTTGATTCCTCGCACGGGTGAATAGAGCGGTGACAAATGGCGGACAAGGGGTGAGCCATGAAGAGGAGTGACGGGCGCAGGGGGCAGCCCCCAGCAGGCAGCAGGGGAGGGAGTGCCCCTCACTACCCACCGCCGGCTCTGTGCCCGGAGACAATGGCCGGCTGTGCTAGGCTGGGAGCTCGCCAGCGCCTGTGGCCTGGACCCATCGCCCCCTCGACCTCAGCCCAACCCGCTTCCCTTTCAGGAGGAAACAGAGCATCGCAGATCACAACCTCGGAGCGGCGGTAATGCCTGAGTTATTGTTTCTGCTGCTTTCTCTTAGTGACACGCAATTATTAAACACCCCCCCACCCGCGAGCCAAGCAAGTCCGCAGGAAAAATAAACAAGCGCGACCCAGGCGGCCCGCTCTCACAATGGACGATGTTTATAACAGCTTCATCAATGTGCATGCGGGGACTGTCAGCCGACTCCAAGACAAACAAGACCAACCCAGGCAGCCTGCGCTCACAATGCATGATGTTTATAACCGCTTCATCAATGTGCACACGGGGACTGTCAGCCGACTCCAAGACAAACCAGCGCGACCCAGGCGGCCCGCGCTCAAAATGACCGATGTTTATAACCGCTTCATCATCGCGGGGACTGGATGCTTTACTGATGGCAAAAAAATACGTTCCCAGAGTGTCACACCGTGTCCGGTCCCTGCATGCACATCTTCTGTCTCTTCTGTTCCTTCGTGTGCACGCTTTGGAATCCGTATCGATTCCAAAAGCCCTCGCATGGCGAGTGCAGCGCATGCGCTGCTAACACCAGGCGAGACCTAAAAAACAGGCATAGGCAGCATTGGCAGCTGCTCTAAACTGGAAGCGGTGAGGAAACGCAAATAGGGGGTGGGAGAGAAAGTTAATTAAACAACTTACCTTCACCTGTGGCGGCCGCCTCGGTGCTCCTCTCCCGACGCTGGTCACGCTGCACACGCTCTGAGGGGGCAATCACAGTGCTGCTTTCATGCCGGTAATAATTTTTACGAGCATGAAAGCAGTGCTGTGATTGGCCTGACCGGGCTGACTTGAGACTCGCTCAGGCACAGAGAGCCTGCAGTTTTTTTCTGACCCGTCTAAGATGGTCTGCCAAACTGACATTCACACTTTTAAGTGCCCACCACTCCTCCCTACTGTGACGCTCGTCACGGTGGCTCCACCCCTGCCCTAAACTCGGCTGGCAAGGGTAGGATTTGGAAATAAAAATAAAAGGTAAATGCAATGGTTTTATGATCATTTTATTTTTCAGTGAGGCGAAGCTCCTTCGCCATAATGGAGGAGCCGCCCCTGGGACCCGCATCTCCAGTTGGAGATTTGTAAACAGCATTTGTGGAGAGATGTGAATAGTGTTTGTGGCTACGTAAAGTAGTACTACTGGAATACTACTCCCTTACTACAACATGCTTTTGTGAACAGGACCTAGGGACAGTGAAAATCTGAGGGATTAATGAAAAGCAAGAACGTGCATGCAAATGGGTGCTGAAGGTGGGTGGTTGTGTGTTTTTGTGCGTCTGCGATTCCGCAATTGTGTTTTGGCGTCTGCCTTTGTATCAATTTGTGTGTGTCAACATATGAATGTGGTTTTATATTCGTTTGTGCCCTTGGAGTTAAGGGCTTGAAGTTAAGTTTTATGCATATTGTATCTTTCATTCAAAATAACCAGATGCATTAAAAACGCAATCTGCCTCCCTTTGGCTCGGCATGGTCTGCGGCCTGTGCCCGGACGATGATAGGTTAATAGCCAAAAGACGTCTAACCCTTCGGAGATGAATAGACGCGCGGTGCTGTCCCTAAACAGCAGTATTACGGGATTAGCAGCACACACCTGTGAGCATTTTGCCGAGGTAAGAGCAGGATTGCGTAAATATTCCAGCATGGTTGGCTCTGTCTGCAGCTGGGGACGGGGCGGCCCAGCCCGGGCTGGGAGTGCAGGGCTTGTCCCTTTCCCACAAGTTTCCAAATGTAATGTGTGGCTAATATAAATATGAAAATTGTAGCCACTTCATTATAATAGGCGTTGGTGTCTGCCTCCTGCTGCAAATGAATGTCAACCCCGTCCTCAAATGGAGTCTGACAGCCCCGCTCGAGTTTCCAGCTGCCCTCCCTCTAATGGCTGCAATAACATTTTAGTCAGACAGCAGACAGCGCCGATTACCGCGAGACTTGATCATCTCTCGGGCTGTCATCGAACCACGTGACGTGTCCACCTCCCGGGGCCGCACGAAGGAGGATCAGAAGCATGCATCTGACTTACCTGACTAAAGGGCTCTACAACCACTATATATATATATATATATATATATATATATATATATATATATATATATATATATATATATATATATATATATATATATATACATACATACATACATATATATATATATATGTATACACATATATTATTTCTAATGCAGAAATAAAATAACGTTTCAATATCAATTGTTTTAGTTCTTAGGGTACGTACGTAGAGTAAGGCCATGTAATGGTATGATGTTATATTCTGAAATAAAGTACGTGTGTTTGGCATTGAGAATCAAAACACACACACAAGTGTGTGTGCACACATCCACACACACATATATCATGCTATGGCAATGAAAATGATATGGCCCAATAGCATGTTATTTGGGTCAATTGTACTAATAAACGGGCATGCGTTACTACAGTTCAATGGTCAAATCCCATGTTCTTCCCACATTGCAGTGAACTTGATATGAGAAACATTGTTTACAGGCACACATTGCATGTCCGAACTTTACACAGAGACTCCACTCTCTTAATAGCCTGGAGGCCTCTTTAATGTCATATTCCTTATGGCACAATTATAACCCATAGCGTCTTGTTTTTTGGTCAAATGTCTTGTTTTACAATAAATACACTTGAAACAATGCCATGGCACAAACCATATATGTAATATGTGTTTTTTTACTAATGTTCAGGGAATCATACTCTATACTCAACAATGGTGATATATAACCTAATACTCAATCAATCAATCAATCAGGTCATTTGTAGAGCGCACTACTCACCCGTAGGGTCTCAAGGCGCTGGGAGGGGGGGGGGGTGCCGCTACTGCTCGAACAGCCAGGTCTTGAGCTTCTTCCTGAAGGAGAGGTGGTCTTGGGTCAGGCGCAGATTGGTCGGGAGTGAGTTCCAGGTCTTGGCGGCCAGGTAGGAGAAGGATCTTCCTCCTGTTGTCGCTCTTCGGATGCGGGGGACGGCGGCGAGGGCGTGGTTGGTTGATCTGAGGAGGCGCTTGGGAGTGTAGAAGTTGATCCGGTTGTTGAGGTAGCTCGGGCCTTGGTCGTGTAGGGCTTTGTGCGCGTGGGTGAGGAGCCGGAAGGTGATTCTCTTGTTGACCGGGAGCCAGTGCAGATCTCTCAGGTGTCCGGAGATGTGGCTGCGTCGGGGGATGTCGAGGATGAGTCTCGCCGAGGCGTTCTGGATCCGCTGGAGTCTCTTCTGGAGTCTCTAAGGATCTGCATATATATGTCAACCCATGCTCGGTTTCATGTCTAAACATTGAGCCAAAACCAGAGTTAAAGGTGCAGGGAGATAAAATCTCATTAAAAAGGCCTTGAGGTAAAGCATAAGCTCATTCCTTCTGGGAAGATGTTTATGTAGCCTGTCCTACAGTTATAGCATTCAGTTTGAACTCAGTGCTGTGGCAATAATGTTTCGTTTTACTTTACAATTTGTAGAGAAAATTAAATGTATGAAAAATATATTGCATATTTATACGGAAAATTAAAACATTCACTTTGTAGGGTCGATATTAGTTATGTTTTCGAAGAAAACAAACTTTTAAATGGGACGTGTCAACACAATATTCACATATCCATACAGTGATTAATTTGTGCTGGCGGTTGCAGGTGGGACCCAACTGCCACTCATTTTTGGGGACTGATAATTATTTTTAGTCAACAGACTTTGACCCAGAACAAGAGAGAGAAAAGCACACAAGGGGAGAGAAGGAGAAAGATGAGAAATAAATGACAAATGCAGAAATCATTAGTGAAACAGAACCTTCAGCAGCCAGAAAGAGAGGCAGGGAGTGTCCGATGGTGGATTAAAAGGCTAGAGGTGGAATCAAAAATAAGCAGCCTCTGTATCTGGCATCCCGGCCTTCGATAGCGCCAGCTGCGGGCTTCTGAACAAAGTTTGGGGATCCAACACCTATTCTTTTACAAATTAAGCACTACATACATGCATAGTACAATTTAGGCCTAACTATTAGCTGGAGAAAAGTATGTGAGAGAGATGTAAATAAGCGATAGTTTATTAGGACTTACCTTGGGCATTACCAGAGAGGAAATTGTAGTGACCTGGTTGAGAGTCCCAGCTGAGTGCAGAGTAAGCATTTAGCTGAAAGCCAGTAAACTAACAGAAAGATACAGTTCAAGTGAAGTTTAGGAGTTGGAAGTATAGGCTGTGGTAACTGGAGTTAGAGGCAGAACAGTGACTCGATTACAGGATAATAATTTAATGGTAGGATAGGATTTTATTTTAATTCCTCTCTTAAATGTGATGTATAAAGTGTCCTTCCTCACTACTCGGAGAATGCTGTTCCACATCTTGGGGGCATCCCTTGGGGGTCACTCTCTAATTTGGGGGTTTCAAGCACCAGTATTTAGTATATTCACTTTTTATTTTCAATGTGATGGACATCTGTCTTTATCAGTGCACCTAATATTTCATTGGTCCCTTATTTATTTTCACTGGTGTAACATGACGTGTGTGGGTGTGTAACATAGTTGACTACACTTCACTTTCAAAAGTCCACTGCACACCTCGCATTCATTGCTAAATAAATACCAAATCCAACACATAAAAAACGCATTGCAGGGATGTGTTTATACCAGCTAGAGAGGCTGCAAAAAACTTGACATGTTGTGGGGCAATGACTGACCTCTCTGACTGGCTTCCTGGGTCTGTGTCTTTAAACGCCTTGCACCCTCAAAAATGGACTTCGAAATCTTCCTTTTTACAAATGCTTGCGATTCTTTAATGTCGATGTGCAAGTTGTACACACTGAACATTATCATGATCAACTCGAATGGGGGCGGGGGCGTTTGTCTAAGGAAACCCTTCCCTTTTGTGACTACAGCTAGTGAGCATGTGATGAAAACTCTATCTGTAATGTAGACTGCTCCCTTTTCTCACGCATACGTAACATTAGTGAATGCATGAATCGCTGTATATGCACTTTTACAGAATAAAGTATCTTCCTATTGGAACATTCGGTTAATATGTCCGAGTCTCTCTGTCTGTCTTCTCAAAATGTGTGTTAGTCTGTGAGCGCGTGTGTGATATTAAGTGGTGGTGCGCGAGAAAGGATGCGCGCTATCCTTTCTATGTGTCTGAGGGAGGACGGTATATATATGCGTGAGAGGTTGTGTGTGAGCTAGTGTGTGCAATACAGGGAGCCTGTGTAGAGGTGCTTGCGTTTCCGTGCGCACGCGCATAAACACACTTATTTAAAGAAAGGTCATTTGGTTTAGCGCTGATTTAAGGGCATGTTGAATGATGCGGGATAACTTTGCTTTGATTAATAGGCGCGCATTGGTAAAATGTCATTAAACCGCAGCCTAACACACTTATTTCTCTGCAACATATGGTCTGTGGATTTAGGTGTCAAGAACCGGAGAATTAGAAATGGTAATTTTCCGTCATTAAAGGTGAAATGCGATCTATCACAACAACTGGAACATGTCTCTGAGCTAGCAAAATAATTCTAATGATTAGGCGCCATTAAGCATGTCAAGCCTACTCCATTAAAGTGTATAAAGGAATTATCCTTGACGTGCGGAATCAAACTGCAAATATACAAGCCTGGCATTCACTCCGCTGCACTGGCAGCTACCGGGGTGGAAAGTCAAAGTGGGTCTATTTTAATAACAGTGAAATGGAAAAACACAACAGGGCTGGCGTTTGCTCCTGGGACCCCGGAAGAAGCAGCGTGGACCGGCGCAAATGACCAATCCACTGCCGTGTCTGACGGGTGAGACCCGCGTGGCCAAACAATTCAGCTTCCGGTCGCCGTCGATGGCACGGGAAGTCAGCAACCACTAAACATAAGCAGAAGATTAGTACAACAAACTGGCAACCACTAAACACAAGTGCAGTTTATTACTGGCAACCACTAAACACTCGTGAACTGCTTTACAACAACACAGCAGCCAATAAACACAAATGGAATTGTATTGTATCAACCCAGCAGCCATTAAACACAAACAGAATTGTATTACAACCATCCAGCAACCACTAAACACTAAGACAATCGTATTACAACAAACTAGCAACCCCCAAACACGTGGTATTTCAGTACAATATTACAAAAACCACCAGACACGAGTCAAATTACAGTACAATATTTGAACAACACCGCAACTACCAAATAAAGTGGACTTTCGATACAATATTGCAATAATAACTAAACTCAAGGAGAATGTTTGATAACACACAGCATTTAAGTTAATGTGCTCATCGTGTATTCTTGTATAGGCTGTGTGTCTTTTTGGGGAAGAAGAAATGTGTGTTGAGCCAAAGCAGGGGCATCTAGAGATAAGCCAGAGTGGACACGGCATCAAACACACTCTCAGGGTTGCCCACAGTGTTGGCTCCAGTAAAAGATGATGAATTCATTCCGATCTCTTCCTTGCGGCACTGTCGGTTTCATGTTGTGTGTGCGTGAATGTGCAGTGCATGTTATTTTCTCCTATCGCCCCATGCTGCATTAGGTTACTGTGGAGGACTGGCTGACTGGAGGAGACAAGTCCCCTGTGATGACAGATGCACTGGTGTTTCCGGCCACGAAGACAGACTCCAGGATCACAAGTGACACAAGATCTAGTGTGACCAACGGGGTAATCTTTACACTCGTTTAAAGGCTTTGGGAAGAGGAAGCCAGGCAGCCCGCAGCTCTGGTGGGATCTTGTCCTGAGGAGGGTCCATTTGTGCCTCGCGTCCCCTGCTGACCCCTGACCCCTCTGACCCCATCTGGCCAAGGCTACTTGACTTCTACTTCGCTTCCGTGCACGTGACAATGTAATCTGCCTCTCTCCTCTTGTGAGATTTCCCTAGATGTACCTCAGTGCCACAGTGTTTTCTCACTAAATGTACTCTCATACACACTGCAGAATGGCCTCTCAATGTGGACACTCCCAAGGCCTCCACAGAAAGTACACATCTTGGCCTGTGCTTTAAAAGTGATCCCTCCTCCACGCCTCCATTATCAAAGTCACCACAAGTGCTTTCAACCATCCCTCCAGTAATGTTGAGTCCTTCCTCGATTACAGTGTAAACACATGCCCTTTAATACTCACTGCAGTAACCTATTGAGTGGACAATTGTAAGGCTCTGAACACTGGTCAACAAATCATTTCACAAATGGTGAGAATAATTAGGGTATTAATATTAGTAATAACTGTACCTTATTTTCATGATTTCATACCACACTTGCCCCTGTTAAGGAAAAATGTCAGATTAAAACTCAGGAAAACCCATAATCGTGCTGGCCTGCTAGAATAGAGGCCCAACCAAAAAAAATATCATACTAGTCCTGAAAGCTTTACACTAAATTGCAACTGAAGAGAGCAGAATACAAAAATAGTTCATTCTCCACAAGAAGCATGACTACCCTCCTGCATACCTGTTTTTACTATACTCTCGAGGCAGGGATCACAACACAACATCCTAGAAATTAGATGCCACCAACACATCTAGATGAAAAATATATGACTGATGGCCCTTGCACTGCAGAGTCTTCGCCCTCTGGAAAGCCCTTATTGCACATCTCAGAACCAGTAGCAGCCGGTGGTGGGAGGGGGGTAGTAAACTATGGATTACAGCCAATTAGAGATAAGTAAACATATAAATAAATAAAACAAATGTTGTGACCTTGCGCAGGAGGCCGGCCTGCCCATCAGATTCCTTTCTGTGGGCACCCCCTACGCCCTCCAATACTACCTCCGAGGGACTGATGTTATGCCACGTTGGCACCCATGCACCTGCGCGGGGTTGGCCCAAAACGCCTACCAGATGAGGCACTTGCTACCCCCGCACCCTTCAGCCTATTGGCCGTCAGCGGCCCCCAGAGTGTGAGATCAGAGGGACCCCTGTCCCCCCCTGGTGTCCCCATTAAACAATGGGATGCCTACTAAGAGATGTAAAATTGACCTATCAATCATGACCTTACCACAGACCAAGATAATGAGACATAAAATACGACAAGCAAAAAGTTACAACATCCTGCAGAGCAAAACATAACGATATAACATCGATTGACTGAAAAGAACATTACAAACTTCAACCTGTAAAGCAAAGCGTTAAAAACACTCGCCTCTACGTCAATACTTCCTAAACCTCGCTGCCTATGGGGTTGGTGGGTGGAGAAAAAGTAACTGGGGCATCCTGGAGTCCTCCTGCTTGAGGGGCTGGCGAGGTGCTGTCTTCTAGAGTGGAGCGGCGAGGAAAAGACCTCACCCCCGCTCCGCGGCTCTTTTTATGGAGAACTAGACAGAACCAGTGTTGCCTTTTTTTTAGACCGGCCCAAGCCCAAAGCCGCTCAAATATAAGCCCAAAATAAGCCCAATCAGACCAGTTCCAGCCCAGAAACCAGCCCAAATTAGCAAGTCTGAAATTATGCACAAATTATCATCAGAAATAATTTTAAGGACAAATATACATTGTATTCAATATACAGATTGTGGGAGGGCGTTAACTGGGCACCTGCCTTAATGCTACTCAATTTTAAGACCAGTCCTTAATGTGACTCCTCCCAGGCCTTCAAAACGGACCTCAAAGTTCTCCTCCTCCAAAGACACCTCCAAAAGTAATTCACGCCCTCTCTATTATCTGAAGGAAGACCTCCCATTACTAGTGTGTTCTTGTGGTTGGAGTGTTTGCCATTTATTGCAGGATTATCCTTGTCCGTGTGTTTGGTACTCTTTTGTAACATGCACACGCCACTTTTCTCTTGTAACACACTGGTTGCTACCCCTCACATTTTGTTTGCTTTTGATACTTGCACAAGTGCCACCATTGCCTACTTAACATTTGTTCTTGTGCCTGAGTGTCTAGCATATATTGCAGTATTATACCTCTAATTGTACTTTGTTTTCTCTTGTAACCTGCATACTTGTCACTTTTTCTCCTATAATGCACTGCTTGCTACCTCATGTATTTTGTTTGCTCACAATTGTCACTTTTACTTCATGTAACTTAACGTCTGCTTTTGTAATTTGTTCACTTGTAATTTTCTCCTCATGTAACATTACTGTTCCTATTGTGAAGCGCTCTGACACCTTCGGGTAAAGTCCGCGCTATATAAAAACGCATAAATAAAATAAAATAAATAAGTATGGGCCTGCTGGGGGCTGGGCCTGGCGTGGCCTGGGGCCGAGGCTGGTGTCGGCTTCAGTTCGCCTACCTTTGCTGAGTCAGTGCGTCACAGTGTCTTGTGCTCTTCAAGGGCTGTGGCTGGGCCTGGGCCTGGGCGCTGCCGCAAGTTGACTGTGGTGTGTGGCCTGGGTGGGTGGCAGTGGCTGGCAGCAGCAGTGTGACACACGACGAGTGTCACGACGAGTGTCACGACTCACAAGTCCTCCTCCCGACCTCCGCTCCTCTCCAGCAAGCAGCCCGGGCCATCTCCACAGCTGCTACCACCACTACTAATATCAAGCACTAGCAAAGCCAAAAGGGCTGACTTTAATGCACTATGACATGGAAACTGCATTTCTAAATGTGTGTTTTAGCATTAATTGTCACATTAAACTCATCCGACCTATTAGCTCTGCTCCTGAATCAAAACACGAGTCACCCTGAGACCTGAATGCTGCTTGTGAGTCTATTTTCTCCACTTTGACACCACATTTTGTTATAGTGAAACCGCACTTCGAGACTGAACTCTCTGCCAACGAAATACTAGTCACAAAACCAAGCCCTCAATCCAAACACCATTCTTAACATGCAGAAATAAATCTAAAAAAATAATCTCTCAAATTCTTCCAGAATTAAAATCTTTGATTCTGAGACCAAGCACCCCGCCTAACATCATTGCCCAGACTAGCAACAATGCGCCCTAAAGTCAGAAACCCATACTGTGCGAGTCGAGTCCATACTGAGATCCCAACCCCAAACAAAAATACCAGACAACACGAGGGGCAGGACCACGAACCATGAGATCATTTCCCCTCTATTACGGGGGCCTTAGAGCACAATTGAAAACTTATCACCGCCTACACCCCAGCTTGGACTCTGACACCATAAGACCAAGCTCTGCAGCCTACGAAGCAATGAGGACCTCTGCTCCTCTCCAGCAAGCAGCCCGGGCCGTCAGTCACAGTCCGCCGTGCCTAAAGACAGCGTTCTCACGTCAGCCCCCCCGCATATATGGGAAGCGCGCGGGGCTGACCAACAACTGCTGCCCAGGGCCGTCATTGGTAGCGTTTTCGCACGCTACACGAATGACGGCCCTAGGGGACCCCCACATTGGCAGGCCACAATCATTGATGGATGCCAGACCTCTATGGCTGCCTTCCGCTCTAGGGGTGGGCAGGGTCATCATGTGCCTGCGCAGTGCACAGAGGCAGGGCCATCAATCATCGGACCTCCAGGCTCATGAGTTAGTAACTGTGCGCTAAGCGCTCAGATTTGAGAGGTGTGTGTGATTGTGGGCGCCCGCCCAAGCCAGTTTTTTGCGCACAAGAACCTAAATGTAGCCCAAAAACTAGCCCCCCGCCAGGCATGGGTTTTTCCCGCATAACTGGGAAAAAGTGCGGGAAATAGCCCAATCTGGCAACCTTGGAACAGGTCCCGGCAAGATCTGGGACCCGTTTTGCCTGCGTTTGCCCCAGAAGTGCTTGAACTGCTTTCGGGGCATGTACAGGCAACCAATGGGTGCGAGCAGGACGAGGGAGCCGAGCGCGTCATCCAGCGCTGGGCCCGCCCCCTACCGAGGGAGCTTCCCAGGGACCGGCACAACCGCCATATTGGCGGCATTACCGAGTTCCCGGTTTGCGCCTTGGGACACAGCTTGCTTAGTAGTCTGTGATCCTTTGGATCTCCACTCACTTGGTGGATACCTGATACTCACTCACTTCATCAGTCTCCTGTTCATATTAAGTTTGTCCAAGCATCAGGCAGAAAGATTCTTAGTGGGCCTCTAACTACCAAAGTTTTACCATCTCTTATCACTGCAAGGCACTGGCATTAACCATGAATTTGATACACCACACTTCTTGTCTACTGCACACATATTTAAGCATATAAATAGAATAGCGGTTGGAGGTATCACAGAGATCCATTCAATCTTGTTTTATTCAGTCTTTCAAAGAAAGTTTTTTTTGGATTAAAAGTGAAAAGAAGTATAGCCAACATTTGTTTCTCAGCTTTAAGTTGCTTCTTCAGGGCTGCTGTTAATATAAAATAACATAGAAAATTACCATCAATATAATAAAAAGAATAAATTATTAAATAATATCAAAGCCACACAAAGTTGCTCCTCATTTACTCTTTGATTATCATAGCTGATTACATAATATATCGGAAAAATATTGTCCAAATGTGTAGCTAATGCTTGTAATGGTCATTCATAAATAATTTTACTGCAGTATTTATTGTTACCGCTTAAATATCTAAGTGGTATTTATCCTCATAGTTGTGTTCCATACTTAAATAAAGTATTATCAGATTGATACTAATCACTCAATAGATCCTCAATTTCAATTAGTATTTATTATGATTTAGAATTCCGAAGAATTCCACATAAAGTACATATAAAAAACATCATTCATTACATACAGAAATGCGAAGTAAATGTACAATTTTATACTACAATCCCAATACTTAAAGGAGAGGCCCTTTCCTACAGTGGACTAAACTATACACTGGGCTACGTCATATCAATACAAAAGATCTTTTTCCAGTTAGAAACACAATATGGGCAATACGGAGAACCTAAAAAAGAAGTACACAGAGGAGTTAATAAGAAATACCTGAATTTAAAAATGCACACACGAAACAATACCAGATGTAATCCGAGTTTAGCGAAAGGGGAAAAACAATCCATTGACATAGAAAAGTGCAAATGCTCTGTGCAAAATTTGGCAGAGATATTACCAACGCTCCCCTAGCAGCTATACAGACATTTCAACCCCAAAACATTAAACAAACAACTATTTACATGTCGTACAAAAAAGTGCAAGTGCTTAGTGCAATTTCATTTAACAGATATAGCAGCAAATGAAGATAAATTACCTTGAAGGTATTTCAAACTTTCAATTCACTTAAAAATATTACAATCCTAATAGACATTTAAAAATTCTTTAAAAAACCGAAATTTTTTAAAACACATCAGTTCAGATGGAGGGGACATAAGACAATTACGGGCCTGTTCAGCTGTATAAATATTATACTTTAAAAAAGCAATCCTTAAGTATCTTCGTCGTATTGCGTGAAGTGCGGGGCACACAATCAAAACATGATTCAGATCTTGTATTCCAAAATTACACAGATGACAAAATCTTTCATTTTTGGGAATACCCTCCCAGGCACCTGTTACAACTCTCAGGGGTAATAAATTCAATCTTAGCAACAGAATAACTCTATGAACACCATGTTCCAGGTTCAACAGAACATATGGCTGGGGATTTTTGAAAATAGAACTCCCCGCAATACAGTCCATCCTACCATTCAATGAACATAGTATCATATCTCTTTCACGAGAGACCACAAAAATTGACTTCTTAATTATCTGCTTTAACACGGTTTTACATAAAACTGCTGCCCCTTCCTTATCTATACCGAACATACTTAAAGCCTTTATGTAGTTTCTAAAAATTACGCTTTTCCCCTTCATATTTACGAATATTTCTCTGTGCAATGCTGCCCTCAATAGGTTATCGGGGTGTTACAGGTGCGGGATGAATAGGCAACAAATGTATTCTAGTTTTCTTATCTTTTATTTTATGGAACAACAAGTCCAAGCTTTTCTTTCCCTTAAGTGTAGTCCCACGTGGCGAACGGCTTCTGGCTGTTCTTCTGTGGCTTGGCTCTGGGGTTTCACCTCGACGGCCTCTTTCGGGTGTCCGTCGATACAGGGATTTGTCTGGATCCGTCTTGTGGCTCAAGGCAAACAAAAAGGAGAATACAGCGTATGAGTTGGATGTTCTCTTCTTATACTATGATTTAAAGGGAAGGGAGTGAGGACCTAATAACCCGTGCCACACATCTAGCGAAACTGACGGCGTGAGGGGTAAGTGCTCAGGGCGGGGACCAAATGCCAAGGATGTGGGAATGCGCAGGTTATACAGCGGGCTTCCCCTTATCACGGACCCAGCCCCTGATCTTGTTGCGTACCTGTGCTAGCCATACACCTCCCGCGGGTGTATGGCTGGGCGAGTCGCGGGGTCGTTGGCCTCCTGGCGTCTCCCGTTTCTCGTCTTCTTCTCGGCTTCTTCTCTCCCTCTTGCTGAACTCCTCCGAACTCGTCTCCGCGTTGTCGGCTCCTTCCTCTCCGCTCCGGCCTCCTACTCGCTCCCTCCGGGTGAATAAACACACCGTTGATTCGTCTCTCTCCGTATAAGACGTGTCCTCGTCCTGACGTGACTCCTCCCACTCGCTATTTCAGTCAAAGTTAAAGGGCCATTGACCCGTCTCCTCTTCTTGTCGTTCCAGCTCGTCCTCGACGTTCTGTGGGGAGTACAAGTGATGAGCTATGGTATCAGAGTTCTGTTTAGTTTCTCTTTGTATATTCCCTTGTTTTAGGGACAGTCCCGGCCCGTTACACGGGGCTATTATTCAAAGCATTGCACCATCTTAAACAGGCAGCCATTGATAACGCATATGTTGACAGTAGACCAAATTCGAGCCTAAGTGCCGCTATTGGCGCAGCATAATTCAGATTACTTATTTGGCGCTAAATCTTTTCTTCCACTTTCTCAAATTTGGCCCATTCACACTCATCTACTATTTCACTTGCATAATTCAATGTCGGCGATATTTTTTTTTTTGTACACCGCAATGATGTGGGAAAAATGTCTTTTCCCACATTGCATGTACAGGCGATTAATTGCAGATGCTTGTGAAATAGCTCTCCCTTTACAATGGTCCATATGTCTGCTAGCAGAGCACCTGTTTGAGAATATTTTTCCTAAATATGGATAAAATTTCACAACTTCAAGTTTTTCCCTTTCCAAAAACCAACTCAGGTTTTTTCTCACTTTACACCCTTGATTACTAAAAATCATGACTTTGCTCTTTAAAATATTTATTTTTAAAAAAATGCTCCTCTGTGTACTTAACCAGCTCCCTCAATCTTCTTTGTAGCCCAATTGGTGTTAGATCCATTAATATTGCATCATCTGCATACAACAAACAACTTAATTTAAGAGGACCTAATTGGGGGGGGTCACCTTTACTCCGTCCCACACTACTCGGCAGATCATTAATATGAATAGAAAAAAGTAAAGGTGCCAAAAGGCACCCCTGCTTCAGCCCGTTGTGGGTACATATTTTCCTTGATAGGCTTTGGAATCCCCCCAATAATACTTGTGTCCACATAGAGGAATGAAGTGCAATTATTAATCTTAAAAGGTTCCCTGGGATCCCCATTGTCACCAATTTCCTCCACAGCGTCCCCCTATCAACCCTATCGAACGCTGTGGAGAAGTCTATAAAAGCGGTGTACAACGGGACCCCTCGGCCCATAGGATATTTTTCAATTAAAGTTTGTAAAACAGAAATGTTGTCCAGAGTGCCACTATTCTTGCGAAATCCTGTTTGTTCCAGAGGTATATGGTTGTTTCCAAAAGCCCACTCTTGCAAGTGGCCAAGAATACTCTTCGCTTGTGGGGGACACGTCTGATCTGCAGCGGAGAGTCCAAAAGCTGGAAGATGACAACCTCGTGCTCAGGGCGAAGCTGGACGACCAAGAAGGCCGCTCGAGACGCAATAATATCCGCCTGATTGGTGTGCCAGAATCTATACGCGGACCGGTCCTGGACCTCTACGTGGAGGACCTCATCTATAAACAGTTGCAACCCAAAGGTCTGTCGAACAATTTTTCAGTAGAACGCGCTCATCGCGTTCCTGGGGGCCAGCCAAAACCCGGGGCCTCACCTCGCCCCATACTAGCTCGCATCTTCAATTTTAGAGACCGCGACGCGATTTTACAAGCAGCTCGCACGAAACCACCGATCAAAATTGAGAATACAGAGATCCACCTCTATCCCGACTACACGGCGGCTGTAGCCCAACAAAGACGCGGCTTTACAGAGGTGAAGAAAGAACTACGCGCCCGAGACCTCAAGTACTCGATGATCTTTCCTGCGAAACTGCGTGTAGAGGCTGAAGATAAAGTATGGTTTTTTGACACGCCGCAGGCAACCCAGGACTGGCTGGAGGGATGGAGACCGGCGAGGGGACCTAAGCACCGTGAAAGACAGCGACATCGCGAGTACGGAAGCCCACGGATGCAGGATGAAGCAGAACATGGACAAGATGATGAACTATAGACACTGCGGTTGGACACATCTCTTGAAACCGCTGCTTCTCAACATTTGCCCACTCCTCCCGACTGAAGATAAGACTTCCTAGACAAGCGAGGGGGAGATGGGACAGCGTGACAGCAACTGCGGCTGGCGGTTGATGGTAAGAGGCTGGTCGCAAGCGGTTGACTCCATGCAGGTAGGACATCTAGTTAAGCAAGGCACTGCATGTTCGCTCCTAGAGGGGGGGCTTGACAACGGACACAGAAGTCTCACCCCCAGGAACAATGTTCAACAGTTGGGACTATAAGCACTCTGCTCAGTTGGGGAGGTGGAAGGTTCAATGTCCACCGGGCAGGGAGGCAGGGTGGGGGGCCGGGGTTCACAACGTTCTCAATTCCCTTTGTTTTAGTTTTAGTTCTTTGTTACTGCAAGGTTTAGCTTTTCCTGAGCACACACCATATCCACTAGGGTTCCATGACACACACACGGACATACGCCCGGGACGGAGGCTACTGCACAGGTGCGAATGTCCATGGTGGGGTCGTTCTGGATCATATCAGGTCTTTCCGTCGCGATAGCCGATGACCTGGTCTCGGACCCGGTCATTGCCCAGTCGGAGCAGATATCCCCTTTTTATGGAGAGTATGGCTGATCCGGACTCTTTGTCAACAGACCCACAATTACAAACATTAATATCCCCCCCACTGACGGTTATCTCGTGGAATGTAAACGGACTGGGGAATAAAATCAAAAGGGGATTGGTTTTACAATATTTGAAGAGGAAGGCGCCGACTCTGGCTCTACTGCAGGAAACGCACTTAGTAAGGACTGCCTGCAAAGCACTTAATCGTTGGGGCTTCAAAATGGTCGCCCATGCAGAATTCTCCTCCGGCTCCCGCGGAGTGGGCATTCTGGTTCAAAAAAGCGCCCCTTTTCTCATTAAACACACTTGGACTGATGACAGGGGACGCTTCACAGCAGTTAATGGTCAGTGGGAGGGCAAACCCTACAATATTCTGTCGATATATATCCCCCCAGCACTACACCAGGACACTCTCCAGGACCTGGGGAAACTATTGCTCGAACTTCCTGAAGGGGAACTAATCATGGGGGGCGATTTCAATACAGTCTTAGACACTGCGGTTGACCGACACCCTCCGCGTGAGCCCACTAGACCCCATCATCTATTTAAGGATTTCCTAGAGGCCCTGGGACTGGTGGACATGTGGAGACTGAAACATCCCTATGATCGCCAATATACCTTCCACTCGGGAGCACACAATGGTCTCTCTAGGATTGACTACATGCTGACTCAGACAGTCCCCCCGGAGAGGGTGTCTGTCATAGAACACCTCCCCCGAGGGATCTCAGACCATTCCCCCATACAGTTCAGTTACACAGGGCAGCCCCCTAGACGGCAGAGAATATTCCCGATCTATCCGGGATATTTAAAAAATAGACCGATTCTGAAGACCATTACGACCTCCACCACTCACTACTTTGACGAAAACACTGACTCAGTGGACTCCCCATCCACCCTCTGGGAGGCATACAAATCGGTGATTAGAGGGCAGGCCATCTCCTCGATCACTAACCACAAGAGAGAACAGAGGGCAACCATAGAGTTCTTAGAAACAGCATTATACGCTGCTGAACGGGCACACGCCTTAGACACCACAGACGACACAACCCACACCCTAGAGCTTGCGAAGCACGAATACAGGGCGTACGCAGAAGTTATGACCAAAATGAGACTGACCGACACATTGCACAGAGTATACGAACTGGGGGATAAAACTGGGAGAATGCTCGCTTGGCTTGAACGAAAGGACAGGGCGAATCGGTGGATTGCAATGATGGAACTCCCGGACGGCACGCACATGACCTCTCCCGCAAATGTAGTGGAAGTACTAGACACCCCCCTAAAAATGTATACACCGCGCATAGTGAGGTAACAGAGGAGGATGGCGTGGCATTCCTCCAAGACATTCCCATGACTACATTTGCTCCAGAGGACACACAGGCACTAGAGAAGGACTTCACAGGGGAGGAATTGGGGAAGGCCCTAGCAGCACTGCACACCGGAAAGGCCCTAGGTCCAAACGGGCTACCAGTTGAACTTTATAAAGCACTGTCTCAGCAGCTCACTCCACACATGCTTGCCATGTATAATGAATGTATGGTAAAGGGTACACTCACACCGGACCAGAGACTAGCTACCATCATCTCAGTGCACAAACCGGGCAAACCTCCTGACCGACCATCCTCCTATAGACCAATCTCCCTGATGAATGTTGATACGAAAGTCCTTGCAAAGATCCTAGCCCTCCGCCTACAGCCCCACCTCACGAATTTAGTTCACCCGGATCAATCCGGCTTCATGCCTGGAAGAAACACATCCCTTAACCTGAGGCGTATTCACGGGGTCATGCACCGTATACCTCTACTGCGGGAGGATGCAGCCGTTCTCTCCCTGGACGCTACAATGGCATTTGACCTTGTAGAGTGGCCATTCCTCTTTGCTGTATTAAGGAAACTGGGGTTTGGTCCAAGGTTCTGTGGATGGGTCAGACTCCTCTACACTGCCCCCCAGGCACAGGTGGTTGCAAACGGCCATACGTCGCGTATAATAACATTGGGGCGTGGAACAAGACAGGGATGCCCGCTCTCCCCACTCCTATTTGTGTTACTCTTGGAACCACTAGCGGTGAAAATCCGGCTAGACACTCAAATCAGGGGGATAGCCTGGGAGGCGGATTGGGAGGACCGCATCTCCTTGTATGCGGACGACGTTTTAATCTACTTGACATCCCCTTCCGCATCCCTGGCCGTCCTGCTGTACATACTCAGCGCATATGGTGAGGTGTCGGGCTACACCATTAATTGGACAAAATCATTGCTATATGTCCTACTGGGTGACCCACCCGTACTGCCCCCAGATTGCGCAATACAAACGGTCACCAGAGGATTCAAATACCTAGGAATCTACATAACGCCTCAAGAATCGGTTTTTATGGAAGAAAATCTGCAGAAACCTCTACTGAGGCTGAAAGCTGATGTTTCCCATTGGCGATCTCTACCGCTGACACTACTGGGGAGGGCCGCGCTCTTTAAGATGTTGGCACTCCCCAGATTCCTATACATTCTACAGAACACGCCATTCCAGGTCCCACTGCAATATTTCAAATCAATAGACGCAGAGGTCTCTACGCTCCTATGGAACGGAAAACCCCCTCGCATATCGCACGCCAAACTGTCCCGTTCTTGGTACGATGGGGGTATCGCCCTGCCCCACACAAAACTATACTACTGGGCAGCACAGTTGATGATAGTAAACCGGTGGATACATGCCCCACAACAGGACCCAGCCTTCCGTCTTGATAGAGAGGTACTGCCCCCAGATCAACTAATGAAGGCACTATATTCCAACAAACGTCGTCACACACTGACAGGGCCAACTGCCCACACGGTCAAAATATGGCATGCAGCGCAAAGGGCACTAGGATGGGACGGAGTGCTCCCACTAGCCACACCCCTTTGGGACACACGCCATCTCGGCACCCTAGCGAACACTAAGGGCTTCCGCCAATGAGACCTTATTGGCATTTCTAAGATAGGTGATCTGTGGAAAAGGGGGGCGGTTATCACTTTCCCCGCCCTGCAAGAGCAATACGGAATGGCAGACACAGAGAAATATAGATATATGCAAATCACGCACGCACTACAGAGCGCCATACCGACAGGTTCGACACTTGCAGAATCATCCCCACTAGAAGACAGACTCCTTACGGACCAAATAGATAAGAAAGCAATATCGCTTACATACCAGAAACTGATCAACAATCTCCCGGATCCTACAGTAGGGGTTCGTAGCAAATGGGAGGTGGAACTAGGAGAAATCGAGGACGAAGACTGGTTACATGCCCTAGCATCAGCCAGGGAGGCCTCCATACCGTCATGGCTCAAACTGATACAACTGAAAATAGTACACAGAGTTTACTATTCCCGTACACTTCTACATAAACTGGGCCGAACCCTAGACCCAAATTGCATGCGCGGATGTGGCTACCCTGGCACATTCTATCATATATTGTGGGACTGTCCAAAGATAGAGAGATACTGGGACCACATACTAGCAGAAATATCCGAGGCATCCGGGGTGGAACTGCAGAGGGAACCCAGATGTTGTCTGTTAAATATGTGGTCGCCAACTGATATGAACCGGGGATTGCAAACGTGGGCTGCACTAGGTCTCGCATTGGCGAAACGCAATATCGCTAGAAAATGGGGCTCTGGAGTGGTAACATCACAGGCGCAATGGGAAAAGGACATGGACACAGCTATGGTTGCTGAAAGGGCTGTTTATGTACATAGGGGCTGCCCCAAGAAATGGTCCAAGAACTGGGGGAAGTGGAACGAACACCGAGGACAGATATGTGATCCCCCACCGGAACTGTCGGATCCAGAAACTAGTCCGTAAGGGGGTGGAGGTAGAAGCAGCATTTTACGAAGGTGTAGGATTTATGTTGTTCTAGAGGGGAGGGAGGGGATGTACTCCCGCACTGATAGGGTCTAAAACTGAGAAATGTATAACGTAAGAACTGATGGGAGGGTAGGAACAGCCATGAAAGAATGACCACATCCCGTAAAGAAATCACGAGGTCCCAAACAATATACGTATATATGATATTAGTCATGATTATTGTAACTACACTGTATTGAAAAGTTCAGAACCCGTATGTCTGATCAACCGATTCTAAATGTATTTGGTGCTGTGTAATTTGATGAAAAGCTAAATAAACGGTTAAAAAAAAAAAAATAGCACATTATGCAGACTTTGTAAAAAGGAAGAGGAGAACATTGTCCACCTCTTATGTATTTGTCCTGGACTCGAAAAAGAAAGAAGATCCTTACTTAAAATACCTCTACGGGGAATAAGGACATGTAGGCATGCATTGAAATGTTGTCTTGAATCTAATTATATAGGTATGAACGCTACCTTTGTGAGGTTCCTACTAACAGCGAAAACAAAATCAGGAGATTAAGTTTTAAAATGAAGTAGTTTACTGAAATGTAACGAATTTTATGCTGCAATGGATTTTATTAGTTTTATATATTACAGTAAATGTTATGTGTTTACAATATTGTAAGATTTTAAATAATCAAACAATAAAGGATTTGAACCTTTTGAACTAAAAAAAAAAATAAAATAAATAAAAGGCATTGTTAGACCTGGCAAAAAAAAAAAAAGAATACGCTTCGCAAACAGTTTCCCCGTTGCGTCTAAGAGGGAAATTTGTCTGAAATTTGACGGGGAATTTCTTGGACCCTTCTTATATAAAGGAACTATATAGTTCCTTTCCAGGAATGCGGGATGTTTCCAGTGTCATAACAATAAGCAAACAATGGATGTAAAAATTTTGCCCAATCTTCACTATCCTGTTTTATTATGGCTACTGGAACATCATCTGGTCCCATTGCCCCAGAGTATCTGGATCCCTTAATATCCTCTACAATTTCCAATTCTGTTGGTTCCCCTACGTCAACCCCCAATTCTGAGTTCTTAAGAACTCCCTCACACTGGTCTGCTAATTGATTAGGGGCATACAGATGGGAAGTATACGTAGACCATTCAGATACGGAGATTAAAATGGGTTGGGATTTTTTTCTACCATCACAAAACTTCTTTATCAATGCCCAATACTTTCTGGTGTCCCCGGATAAGGACACTTCACGAAGAGTTACCCATTTTTCATCTTCTATCTTCTACTTTCCTCCGATCTGATACTTTTTTTCTATTCCGTACCTGTTTAAGTCTACGAATCTCTCTCTGATTTTTTAGGATAGGGGCTTTGAATTGGAGTCTAATCAACTCGTTAATCTCCTTATTCAGTTTTTTAATTTCCCATGAGACTAATACTGAAGGGGAGGTTCTCATCTCTTTTTTGTTTCTTCCCAATATTCTGATTGCTGCCAAAATTCTCTCATACCTCACAATCGGAGTCTCTGATTCCAGCGTTCGGGCTTCTCGGTATTTATAACCATCTGTACTAATAAAATGTTATGGTCACTCATCGTAGAGGGGAGCACCTTAAACTGTGTACACGCACTAAACAGTTGAATGGAAACTGCCATGTAATCAATAAGGGTCTGACTATAGGTCCCATTGAAAGTATAAGATGCAGGTGAGTCCTCTGGAAATCTACCATTCAAAAATATTAAATCAAGATTCCTAAGGTTTTGTAAAAGGGAAAGGCCCGTTTATCAGATTTTAACTGAGCCGGAAATACAGGCTCTGGAAAATCCCACACCTCCTCCAAATCCGTATTAGAGTAGACTATAGCAGCACTATTTTTTATTTTAGCGTTAAAATCCCCTACCATCAATATACACGCATTTTCTTCCGTATTACACAAATTATGCGCGAAACTGCAAATAGAGTCAACCAATGAATTGAATGCCCTCCCCGGGGGGATGTACACATTTACCAGAAACAAAAACTTTACATACCCTAACTTATCATTTCCTAATTTCAGTTTTGCACAAATGCAACAATTTGAGGGGTGTTTGTATATCACGGGGTCCCAAGCTATATTACTACTGAGTAAAATAGCTAGGCCTCCGCCTGCATGCCCTTTTGTGGATTTTTTTGCTAAACTGCAAAACACATAATATTTCTTTAGCTGGAACTCTTCCATGGCCCATGTCTCTTGGAGACAGATGATCATGGGATTTATCTCAACCAATGATTTGAGCTTATGACAAGATTTTCCTAGCCCCGCCACGTTCCATGAAATAAATTTCCCCACTTGGCTACCCTCGTTCTATGGGATTTATACTCGATGTTTTTACCCCATTCAAGGTACCAGCAACCCAACTCCATTTTGACAACTCATCATCCCCATCAGCTTTGGGTGCCTCCTCTACCTTGAATGTTGGAAGCTTGATTTCTCTTACTCCTGTTTTACTTCCTGCCGTTATTTCCATGGCGTCAAACTTTACGTGTGCATTTTCATCCTTGTACTCAGTACAACTCCTCCCTTGCTCCCGATGACATACTCCAGAATTTTTAATCAGAGTTCTATCCGGGACAACACTTGGTAAGATGTCTATTCCTCTTTTCCTGAAACTATCAATATTTGTTAGAACAAGAGCTGACACTATACTTGAAGAAAAAGTGGCTATAGTACTAGGGGGGGAGCTCCTCCAATCTAAGTATACTAGTTTGATATCTTTAGTGGTGATTAACCCCAGATCCTCTATCTCAGAGAGAAGTCTAAGGAGGGCGCTACTGTTCAGTAACATTGGTTCGTCATCAAAAAGAGAACTAAAAATTAAAACCTTGTTCGCTTGCCTCGCACTTATATCAATGTTCCTGGTTATGTTCATGACTAATTGGTCCGTAAGTGAGTTACATTTTGGCTCACCCCCCCTATTGTTATCAACCAACATTGTTCTTAGACCCACATCCAAATCCTGACCAGATACTGCACTCGTTAAGGGTAAAACGGGCCCACTGGGGTGTTGGAATACCCCTCCAGAGGCTCCAATAGGGTCTATTACGAGGCTGTTTGAATTACCCAACTTTCTCCCTAAACCAAGGTCACTCAATAAGCCAATAGTTTGAGGACTAACTTCCTTATCCTCTTGAGACAAGGGGGAATTCGGTTCTATGGTTGAACTATTACATTGAGGTTCATTTTCCTGCCCATATCTTTGACTCTCTTCCAATATAGGATGTGCCACGGACCTTTTTATTTTTGTTCCAAGGGAGAGGGATATGTCACTAGTTCCAATTTCATTTTCGGGATGGAACCGCAGTTTTTTCTGTTTCCGCTTCGGTAACCGACGGTTCTTCATCTTCCTTTTCTTTCCCCTACGGCCATTTTTAGTATTTCCTTTACTTGCGAGAGAGGCCTCCCCCACAGGTGGACACGCTAGGGAATCGCATAAATTGTCAGATGGATGTGGACTTAGATCTTTTGAATTGATTTTATTAAAGATTGGGAAAAGACGTACTGGTTTTAAAGCTGAGGAAACCTCTATCTTTATCTTTTCCCCAGAACTAGGAACCTTGTCACATACATTAAGATTAGAATTAGGTAAATCGGAACTTAGGTTCCTTTGCAAGGGAACCTCTTTCAGAGCTATCGATAGGCTCTTTTAGACCCCCCACCACTAAGTTTGTACTCATGTTATGTATCCCACTATATAATTGATCAACTTGAATGGATACTGGAGGGGCCTTTTCCGGGATTAGTGGGGCTTGTTTATACTGCGTAAGATCTTGAACCCCTATCAATATAGGTGAAAGAACTTCCAGTATATGATCAGAATTTAAAGTACTTTTCTCCAACAGGGACAAAATTGCGGACATAATCTTCTCCAATCTCAAAAAGAACTCCAAGATCCCCCCAGACCAAACATTTTCACTCATATTCAGAGAGTTCAAAGAGTTCACTACACATTTGTCCTCAGCCTCTGAAACTCCCAATATCTTTTCCACTGAAAGATCTAACAAATCCCCAGCCAAAGATAAGTTAGTCGGTGTACTACTGTACATGGCTGGCATATGTGTTTGAGCTCCTGTGGGTGGCGGGCTCACTTGAGTATCCGGGGACAATACTAAATCCGTCTCTGAAATTCCCGGCTTTTTCAACTGCTTCAATCATTCTACGTTCTTTTCTATTTGAACAGCAATTTTGAATTTGAATTTTGAGTTGTTTATAAAGCGCACGTTCACTGGCAGTTTCTTGGCGCTATAGGATTTCGATCTGAGGGAAGGGAGAAGTTTTATGAATTGAACGCTTGCTGAAAGAGCAAAGTCTTGAGGTTTTTACGGAATTCGGTGTAAGAAGACAAAGATCTGAGAGAAAGGGGAAGAGAGTTCCAAAAGGTAGGGGCCAGTACCGCGAATTTCTGGCCGCCAGAGCAGCTCTTCTTGAACCGAGGGATGACTAGCAGAGATTTGGCGGAAGAGCGCAAATCTCTGGCGGGAATGTAGTTGTTTATAGCCGCATTAATGAAAGAGGGGGCAGTGCCGGCCCGAGCTTGAAAAGCAAGGCAGCCAAGTTTAAAAAGGATACAGAAAAGGGGGTGGTGATGAACAGAGTGTCTGAATTAAGCAGACCACTCTTACCCAGTCCAAAGATCAGGGCTTGATCCATCACCGTTATTTATCTCACTGCCCCATCCCAGCTCAGAACCTGGCTATATGCAAATTAGTCTGTCCCTGGCCCAGTGCATCATGGGAACAGGGCAGACCAAACTACCAAGCCAATTCTTCACCAGAAAGGAGACAAGCTACCGGGGACCGGTTTCTGGCATTTCAGCCTCTTCGGCCCGGCTTGCTTGAATCCTGATGGAGCAGTGAGAAAGGGACTCATGTCTGAGTATACCCTGCCACACCTATAGTGGCCAAAAACGATACAGAAAAGGGGGTGGTGATGAACAGAGTGTCTGAATTAAGCAGACCACTCTTACCCAGTCCAAAGATCAGGGCTTGATCCATCACCGTTATTTATCTCACTGCCCCATCCCAGCTCAGAACCTGGCTATATGCAAATTAGTCTGTCCCTGGCCCAGTGCATCATGGGAACAGGGCAGACCAAACTACCAAGCCAATTCTTCACCAGAAAGGAGACAAGCTACCGGGGACCGGTTTCTGGCATTTCAGCCTCTTCGGCCCGGCTTGCTTGAATCCTGATGGAGCAGTGAGAAAGGGACTCATGTCTGAGTATACCCTGCCACACCTATAGTGGCCAAAAACGATACAGAAAAGGGGGTGGTGATGAACAGAGTGTCTGAATTAAGCAGACCACTCTTACCCAGTCCAAAGATCAGGGCTTGATCCATCACCGTTATTTATCTCACTGCCCCATCCCAGCTCAGAACCTGGCTATATGCAAATTAGTCTGTCCCTGGCCCAGTGCATCATGGGAACAGGGCAGACCAAACTACCAAGCCAATTCTTCACCAGAAAGGAGACAAGCTACCGGGGACCGGTTTCTGGCATTTCAGCCTCTTCGGCCCGGCTTGCTTGAATCCTGATGGAGCAGTGAGAAAGGGACTCATGTCTGAGTATACCCTGCCACACCTATAGTGGCCAAAAACGATACAGAAAAGGGGGTGGTGATGAACACAGTGTCTGAATTAAGCAGACCACTCTTACCCAGTCCAAAGATCAGGGCTTGATCCATCACCGTTATTTATCTCACTGCCCCATCCCAGCTCAGAACCTGGCTATATGCAAATTAGTCTGTCCCTGGCCCAGTGCATCATGGGAACAGGGCAGACCAAACTACCAAGCCAATTCTTCACCAGAAAGGAGACAAGCTACCGGGGACCGGTTTCTGGCATTTCAGCCTCTTCGGCCCGGCTTGCTTGAATCCTGATGGAGCAGTGAGAAAGGTACTCATGTCTGAGTATACCCTGCCACACCTATAGTGGCCAAAAACGATACAGAAAAGGGGGTGGTGATGAACAGAGTGTCTGAATTAAGCAGACCACTCTTACCCAGTCCAAAGATCAGGGCTTGATCCATCACCGTTATTTATCTCACTGCCCCATCCCAGCTCAGAACCTGGCTATATGCAAATTAGTCTGTCCCTGGCCCAGTGCATCATGGGAACAGGGCAGACCAAACTACCAAGCCAATTCTTCACCAGAAAGGAGACAAGCTACCGGGGACCGGTTTCTGGCATTTCAGCCTCTTCGGCCCGGCTTGCTTGAATCCTGATGGAGCAGTGAGAAAGGGACTCATGTCTGAGTATACCCTGCCACACCTATAGTGGCCAAAAACGATACAGAAAAGGGGGTGGTGATGAACAGAGTGTCTGAATTAAGCAGACCACTCTTACCCAGTCCAAAGATCAGGGCTTGATCCATCACCGTTATTTATCTCACTGCCCCATCCCAGCTCAGAACCTGGCTATATGCAAATTAGTCTGTCCCTGGCCCAGTGCATCATGGGAACAGGGCAGACCAAACTACCAAGCCAATTCTTCACCAGAAAGGAGACAAGCTACCGGGGACCGGTTTCTGGCATTTCAGCCTCTTCGGCCCGGCTTGCTTGAATCCTGATGGAGCAGTGAGAAAGGGACTCATGTCTGAGTATACCCTGCCACACCTATAGTGGCCAAAAACGATACAGAAAAGGGGGTGGTGATGAACAGAGTGTCTGAATTAAGCAGACCACTCTTACCCAGTCCAAAGATCAGGGCTTGATCCATCACCGTTATTTATCTCACTGCCCCATCCCAGCTCAGAACCTGGCTATATGCAAATTAGTCTGTCCCTGGCCCAGTGCATCATGGGAACAGGGCAGACCAAACTACCAAGCCAATTCTTCACCAGAAAGGAGACAAGCTACCGGGGACCGGTTTCTGGCATTTCAGCCTCTTCGGCCCGGCTTGCTTGAATCCTGATGGAGCAGTGAGAAAGGGACTCATGTCTGAGTATACCCTGCCACACCTATAGTGGCCAAAAACGATACAGAAAAGGGGGTGGTGATGAACAGAGTGTCTGAATTAAGCAGACCACTCTTACCCAGTCCAAAGATCAGGGCTTGATCCATCACCGTTATTTATCTCACTGCCCCATCCCAGCTCAGAACCTGGCTATATGCAAATTAGTCTGTCCCTGGCCCAGTGCATCATGGGAACAGGGCAGACCAAACTACCAAGCCAATTCTTCACCAGAAAGGAGACAAGCTACCGGGGACCGGTTTCTGGCATTTCAGCCTCTTCGGCCCGGCTTGCTTGAATCCTGATGGAGCAGTGAGAAAGGGACTCATGTCTGAGTATACCCTGCCACACCTATAGTGGCCAAAAACGATACAGAAAAGGGGGTGGTGATGAACACAGTGTCTGAATTAAGCAGACCACTCTTACCCAGTCCAAAGATCAGGGCTTGATCCATCACCGTTATTTATCTCACTGCCCCATCCCAGCTCAGAACCTGGCTATATGCAAATTAGTCTGTCCCTGGCCCAGTGCATCATGGGAACAGGGCAGACCAAACTACCAAGCCAATTCTTCACCAGAAAGGAGACAAGCTACCGGGGACCGGTTTCTGGCATTTCAGCCTCTTCGGCCCGGCTTGCTTGAATCCTGATGGAGCAGTGAGAAAGGTACTCATGTCTGAGTATACCCTGCCACACCTATAGTGGCCAAAAACGATACAGAAAAGGGGGTGGTGATGAACAGAGTGTCTGAATTAAGCAGACCACTCTTACCCAGTCCAAAGATCAGGGCTTGATCCATCACCGTTATTTATCTCACTGCCCCATCCCAGCTCAGAACCTGGCTATATGCAAATTAGTCTGTCCCTGGCCCAGTGCATCATGGGAACAGGGCAGACCAAACTACCAAGCCAATTCTTCACCAGAAAGGAGACAAGCTACCGGGGACCGGTTTCTGGCATTTCAGCCTCTTCGGCCCGGCTTGCTTGAATCCTGATGGAGCAGTGAGAAAGGGACTCATGTCTGAGTATACCCTGCCACACCTATAGTGGCCAAAAACGATACAGAAAAGGGGGTGGTGATGAACAGAGTGTCTGAATTAAGCAGACCACTCTTACCCAGTCCAAAGATCAGGGCTTGATCCATCACCGTTATTTATCTCACTGCCCCATCCCAGCTCAGAACCTGGCTATATGCAAATTAGTCTGTCCCTGGCCCAGTGCATCATGGGAACAGGGCAGACCAAACTACCAAGCCAATTCTTCACCAGAAAGGAGACAAGCTACCGGGGACCGGTTTCTGGCATTTCAGCCTCTTCGGCCCGGCTTGCTTGAATCCTGATGGAGCAGTGAGAAAGGGACTCATGTCTGAGTATACCCTGCCACACCTATAGTGGCCAAAAACGATACAGAAAAGGGGGTGGTGATGAACAGAGTGTCTGAATTAAGCAGACCACTCTTACCCAGTCCAAAGATCAGGGCTTGATCCATCACCGTTATTTATCTCACTGCCCCATCCCAGCTCAGAACCTGGCTATATGCAAATTAGTCTGTCCCTGGCCCAGTGCATCATGGGAACAGGGCAGACCAAACTACCAAGCCAATTCTTCACCAGAAAGGAGACCAGCTACCGGGGACCGGTTTCTGGCATTTCAGCCTCTTCGGCCCGGCTTGCTTGAATCCTGATGGAGCAGTGAGAAAGGGACTCATGTCTGAGTATACCCTGCCACACCTATAGTGGCCAAAAACGATACAGAAAAGGGGGTGGTGATGAACAGAGTGTCTGAATTAAGCAGACCACTCTTACCCAGTCCAAAGATCAGGGCTTGATCCATCACCGTTATTTATCTCACTGCCCCATCCCAGCTCAGAACCTGGCTATATGCAAATTAGTCTGTCCCTGGCCCAGTGCATCATGGGAACAGGGCAGACCAAACTACCAAGCCAATTCTTCACCAGAAAGGAGACAAGCTACCGGGGACCGGTTTCTGGCATTTCAGCCTCTTCGGCCCGGCTTGCTTGAATCCTGATGGAGCAGTGAGAAAGGTACTCATGTCTGAGTATACCCTGCCACACCTATAGTGGCCAAAAACGATACAGAAAAGGGGGTGGTGATGAACAGAGTGTCTGAATTAAGCAGACCACTCTTACCCAGTCCAAAGATCAGGGCTTGATCCATCACCGTTATTTATCTCACTGCCCCATCCCAGCTCAGAACCTGGCTATATGCAAATTAGTCTGTCCCTGGCCCAGTGCATCATGGGAACAGGGCAGACCAAACTACCAAGCCAATTCTTCACCAGAAAGGAGACAAGCTACCGGGGACCGGTTTCTGGCATTTCAGCCTCTTCGGCCCGGCTTGCTTGAATCCTGATGGAGCAGTGAGAAAGGGACTCATGTCTGAGTATACCCTGCCACACCTATAGTGGCCAAAAACGATACAGAAAAGGGGGTGGTGATGAACAGAGTGTCTGAATTAAGCAGACCACTCTTACCCAGTCCAAAGATCAGGGCTTGATCCATCACCGTTATTTATCTCACTGCCCCATCCCAGCTCAGAACCTGGCTATATGCAAATTAGTCTGTCCCTGGCCCAGTGCATCATGGGAACAGGGCAGACCAAACTACCAAGCCAATTCTTCACCAGAAAGGAGACAAGCTACCGGGGACCGGTTTCTGGCATTTCAGCCTCTTCGGCCCGGCTTGCTTGAATCCTGATGGAGCAGTGAGAAAGGGACTCATGTCTGAGTATACCCTGCCACACCTATAGTGGCCAAAAACGATACAGAAAAGGGGGTGGTGATGAACAGAGTGTCTGAATTAAGCAGACCACTCTTACCCAGTCCAAAGATCAGGGCTTGATCCATCACCGTTATTTATCTCACTGCCCCATCCCAGCTCAGAACCTGGCTATATGCAAATTAGTCTGTCCCTGGCCCAGTGCATCATGGGAACAGGGCAGACCAAACTACCAAGCCAATTCTTCACCAGAAAGGAGACAAGCTACCGGGGACCGGTTTCTGGCATTTCAGCCTCTTCGGCCCGGCTTGCTTGAATCCTGATGGAGCAGTGAGAAAGGGACTCATGTCTGAGTATACCCTGCCACACCTATAGTGGCCAAAAACGATACAGAAAAGGGGGTGGTGATGAACAGAGTGTCTGAATTAAGCAGACCACTCTTACCCAGTCCAAAGATCAGGGCTTGATCCATCACCGTTATTTATCTCACTGCCCCATCCCAGCTCAGAACCTGGCTATATGCAAATTAGTCTGTCCCTGGCCCAGTGCATCATGGGAACAGGGCAGACCAAACTACCAAGCCAATTCTTCACCAGAAAGGAGACAAGCTACCGGGGACCGGTTTCTGGCATTTCAGCCTCTTCGGCCCGGCTTGCTTGAATCCTGATGGAGCAGTGAGAAAGGGACTCATGTCTGAGTATACCCTGCCACACCTATAGTGGCCAAAAACGATACAGAAAAGGGGGTGGTGATGAACAGAGTGTCTGAATTAAGCAGACCACTCTTACCCAGTCCAAAGATCAGGGCTTGCATACAGCCAGGTTCTGAAACTGGGATGGTGCAATGAGCTAAAAAATGGTGTTGGATCTAGCCCTGATCTCTTGACTGGGTGAGAGTACTCTGCTTAATTCAGAGACTCTGTCCATCACCACCCCTTGTTGTAAATAATTTTGTCCACCCTAAGCGTGGAAGGGTATACTCAGATGTGAGTCCCTTGCTCATTGCACCATCAGGATTCAAGCAAGCCGAGCCGAAGACGGCTGTAATGCCAGAAACCGGTCCCCGGAAGCTTGTTTACTTCCCAGTGTAAGAATTGGCTTTTGTAGTCTGGTCTGCCCTGTTCCCATGATGCACTGGGCCAGGGACAGACTGATTTGCATACAGCCAGGTTCTGAAACTGGGATGGTGCAATGAGCTAAAAAACGGTGTTGGATCTAGCCCTGATCTCTTGACTGGGTGAGAGTACTCTGCTTAATTCAGAGACTCTGTCCATCACCACCCCTTGTTGTAAATGATTTTGTCCACCCTAAGCGTGGAAGGGTATACTCAGATGTGAGTCCCTTGCTCATTGCACCATCAGGATTCAAGAAAGCCGGGCCGAAGACGGCTGTAATGCCAGAAACTGGTCCCCGGAAGCTTGTTTCCTTCCCAGTGTAAGAATTGGCTTTTGTAGTCTGGTCTGCCCTGTTCCCATGATGCACTGGGCCAGGGACAGACTAATTTGCATACAGCCAGGTTCTGAAACTGGGATGGTGCAATGAGCTAAAAAACGGTGTTGGATCTAGCCCTGATCTCTTGACTGGGTGAGAGTACTCTGCTTAATTCAGAGACTCTGTCCATCACCACCCCTTGTTGTAAATAATTTTGTCCACCCTAAGCGTGGAAGGGTATACTCAGATGTGAGTCCCTTGCTCATTGCACCATCAGGATTCAAGCAAGCCGGGCCGAAGACGGCTGTAATGCCAGAAACCAGTCCCCGGAAGCTTGTTTCCTTCCCAGTGTAAGAATTGGCTTTTGTAGTCTGGTCTGCCCTGTTCCCATGATGCACTGGGCCAGGGACAGACTAATTTGCATACAGCCAGGTTCTGAAACTGGGATGGTGCAATGAGCTAAAAAACGGTGTTGGATCTAGCCCTGATCTCTTGACTGGGTGAGAGTACTCTGCTTAATTCAGAGACTCTGTCCATCACCACCCCTTGTTGTAAATAATTTTGTCCACCCTAAGCGTGGAAGGGTATACTCAGATGTGAGTCCCTTGCTCATTGCACCATCAGGATTCAAGCAAGCCGGGCCGAAGACGGCTGTAATGCCAGAAACCGGTCCCCGGAAGCTTGTTTCCTTCCCAGTGTAAGAATTGGCTTTTGTAGTCTGGTCTGCCCTGTTCCCATGATGCACTGGGCCAGGGACAGACTAATTTGCATACAGCCAGGTTCTGAAACTGGGATGGTGCAATGAGCTAAAAAACGGTGTTGGATCTAGCCCTGATCTCTTGACTGGGTGAGAGTACTCTGCTTAATTCAGAGACTCTGTCCATCACCACCCCTTGTTGTAAATAATTTTGTCCACCCTAAGCGTGGAAGGGTATACTCAGATGTGAGTCCCTTGCTCATTGCACCATCAGGATTCAAGCAAGCCGGGCCGAAGACGGCTGTAATGCCAGAAACCGGTCCCCGGAAGCTTGTTTCCTTCCCAGTGTAAGAATTGGCTTTTGTAGTCTGGTCTGCCCTGTTCCCATGATGCACTGGGCCAGGGACAGACTAATTTGCATACAGCCAGGTTCTGAAACTGGGATGGTGCAATGAGCTAAAAAACGGTGTTGGATCTAGCCCTGATCTCTTGACTGGGTGAGAGTACTCTGCTTAATTCAGAGACTCTGTCCATCACCACCCCTTGTTGTAAATAATTTTGTCCACCCTAAGCGTGGAAGGGTATACTCAGATGTGAGTCCCTTGCTCATTGCACCATCAGGATTCAAGCAAGCCGGGCCGAAGACGGCTGTAATACCAGAAACCGGTCCCCGGAAGCTTGTTTCCTTCCCAGTGTAAGAATTGGCTTTTGTAGTCTGGTCTGCCCTGTTCCCATGATGCACTGGGCCAGTGACAGACTAATTTGCATACAGCCAGGTTCTGAAACTGGGATGGTGCAATGAGCTAAAAAACGGTGTTGGATCTAGCCCTGATCTCTTGACTGGGTGAGAGTACTCTGCTTAATTCAGAGACTCTGTCCATCACCACCCCTTGTTGTAAATAATTTTGTCCACCCTAAGCGTGGAAGGGTATACTCAGATGTGAGTCCCTTGCTCATTGCACCATCAGGATTCAAGCAAGCCGGGCCGAAGACGGCTGTAATGCCAGAAACCGGTCCCCGGAAGCTTGTTTCCTTCCCAGTGTAAGAATTGGCTTTTGTAGTCTGGTCTGCCCTGTTCCCATGATGCACTGGGCCAGGGACAGACTAATTTGCATACAGCCAGGTTCTGAAACTGGGATGGTGCAATGAGCTAAAAAACGGTGTTGGATCTAGCCCTGATCTCTTGACTGGGTGAGAGTACTCTGCTTAATTCAGAGACTCTGTCCATCACCACCCCTTGTTGTAAATAATTTTGTCCACCCTAAGCGTGGAAGGGTATACTCAGATGTGAGTCCCTTGCTCATTGCACCATCAGGATTCAAGCAAGCCGGGCCGAAGACGGCTGTAATGCCAGAAACCGGTCCCCGGAAGCTTGTTTCCTTCCCAGTGTAAGAATTGGCTTTTGTAGTCTGGTCTGCCCTGTTCCCATGATGCACTGGGCCAGGGACAGACTAATTTGCATACAGCCAGGTTCTGAAACTGGGATGGTGCAATGAGCTAAAAAACGGTGTTGGATCTAGCCCTGATCTCTTGACTGGGTGAGAGTACTCTGCTTAATTCAGAGACTCTGTCCATCACCACCCCTTGTTGTAAATAATTTTGTCCACCCTAAGCGTGGAAGGGTATACTCAGATGTGAGTCCCTTGCTCATTGCACCATCAGGATTTAAGCAAGCCGGGCCGAAGACGGCTGTAATGCCAGAAACCGGTCCCCGGAAGCTTGTTTCCTTCCCAGTGTAAGAATTGGCTTTTGTAGTCTGGTCTGCCCTGTTCCCATGATGCACTGGGCCAGGGACAGACTAATTTGCATACAGCCAGGTTCTGAAACTGGGTTGGTGCAATGAGCTAAAAAACGGTGTTGGATCTAGCCCTGATCTCTTGACTGGGTGAGAGTACTCTGCTTAATTCAGAGACTCTGTCCATCACCACCCCTTGTTGTAAATAATTTTGTCCACCCTAAGCGTGGAAGGGTATACTCAGATGTGAGTCCCTTGCTCATTGCACCATCAGGATTCAAGCAAGCCGGGCCGAAGACGGCTGTAATGCCAGAAACCGGTCCCCGGAAGCTTGTTTCCTTCCCAGTGTAAGAATTGGCTTTTGTAGTCTGGTCTGCCCTGTTCCCATGATGCACTGGGCCAGGGACAGACTAATTTGCATACAGCCAGGTTCTGAAACTGGGATGGTGCAATGAGCTAAAAAACGGTGTTGGATCTAGCCCTGATCTCTTGACTGGGTGAGAGTACTCTGCTTAATTCAGAGACTCTGTCCATCACCACCCCTTGTTGTAAATAATTTTGTCCACCCTAAGCGTGGAAGGGTATACTCAGATGTGAGTCCCTTGCTCATTGCACCATCAGGATTCATGCAAGCCGGGCCGAAGACGGCTGTAATGCCAGAAACCGGTCCCCGGAAGCTTGTTTCCTTCCCAGTGTAAGAATTGGCTTTTGTAGTCTGGTCTGCCCTGTTCCCATGATGCACTGGGCCAGGGACAGACTAATTTGCATACAGCCAGGTTCTGAAACTGGGATGGTGCAATGAGCTAAAAAACGGTGTTGGATCTAGCCCTGATCTCTTGACTGGGTGAGAGTACTCTGCTTAATTCAGAGACTCTGTCCATCACCACCCCTTGTTGTAAATAATTTTGTCCACCCTAAGCGTGGAAGGGTATACTCAGATGTGAGTCCCTTGCTCATTGCACCATCAGGATTCAAGCAAGCCGGGCCGAAGACGGCTGTAATGCCAGAAACCGGTCCCCGGAAGCTTGTTTCCTTCCCAGTGTAAGAATTGGCTTTTGTAGTCTGGTCTGCCCTGTTCCCATGATGCACTGGGCCAGGGACAGACTAATTTGCATACAGCCAGGTTCTGAAACTGGGATGGTGCAATGAGCTAAAAAATGGTGTTGGATCTAGCCCTGATCTCTTGACTGGGCGAGAGTACTCTGCTTAATTCAGAGACTCTGTCCATCACCACCCCTTGTTGTAAATAATTTTGTCCACCCTAAGCGTGGAAGGGTATACTCAGATGTGAGTCCCTTGCTCATTGCACCATCAGGATTCAAGCAAGCCGGGCCGAAGACGGCTGTAATGCCAGAAACCGGTCCCCGGAAGCTTGTTTCCTTCCCAGTGTAAGAATTGGCTTTTGTAGTCTGGTCTGCCCTGTTCCCATGATGCACTGGGCCAGGGACAGACTAATTTGCATACAGCCAGGTTCTGAAACTGGGATGGTGCAATGAGCTAAAAAACGGTGTTGGATCTAGCCCTGATCTCTTGACTGGGTGAGAGTACTCTGCTTAATTCAGAGACTCTGTCCATCACCACCCCTTGTTGTAAATAATTTTGTCCACCCTAAGCGTGGAAGGGTATACTCAGATGTGAGTCCCTTGCTCATTGCACCATCAGGATTTAAGCAAGCCGGGCCGAAGACGGCTGTAATGCCAGAAACCGGTCCCCGGAAGCTTGTTTCCTTCCCAGTGTAAGAATTGGCTTTTGTAGTCTGGTCTGCCCTGTTCCCATGATGCACTGGGCCAGGGACAGACTAATTTGCATACAGCCAGGTTCTGAAACTGGGATGGTGCAATGAGCTAAAAAACGGTGTTGGATCTAGCCCTGATCTCTTGACTGGGTGAGAGTACTCTGCTTAATTCAGAGACTCTGTCCATCACCACCCCTTGTTGTAAATAATTTTGTCCACCCTAAGCGTGGAAGGGTATACTCAGATGTGAGTCCCTTGCTCATTGCACCATCAGGATTCAAGCAAGCCGGGCCGAAGACGGCTGTAATGCCAGAAACCGGTCCCCGGAAGCTTGTTTCCTTCCCAGTGTAAGAATTGGCTTTTGTAGTCTGGTCTGCCCTGTTCCCATGATGCACTGGGCCAGGGACAGACTAATTTGCATACAGCCAGGTTCTGAAACTGGGATGGTGCAATGAGCTAAAAAACGGTGTTGGATCTAGCCCTGATCTCTTGACTGGGTGAGAGTACTCTGCTTAATTCAGAGACTCTGTCCATCACCACCCCTTGTTGTAAATAATTTTGTCCACCCTAAGCGTGGAAGGGTATACTCAGATGTGAGTCCCTTGCTCATTGCACCATCAGGATTCAAGCAAGCCGGGCCGAAGACGGCTGTAATGCCAGAAACCGGTCCCCGGAAGCTTGTTTCCTTCCCAGTGTAAGAATTGGCTTTTGTAGTCTGGTCTGCCCTGTTCCCATGATGCACTGGGCCAGGGACAGACTAATTTGCATACAGCCAGGTTCTGAAACTGGGATGGTGCAATGAGCTAAAAAACGGTGTTGGATCTAGCCCTGATCTCTTGACTGGGTGAGAGTACTCTGCTTAATTCAGAGACTCTGTCCATCACCACCCCTTGTTGTAAATAATTTTGTCCACCCTAAGCGTGGAAGGGTATACTCAGATGTGAGTCCCTTGCTCATTGCACCATCAGGATTCAAGCAAGCCGGGCCGAAGACGGCTGTAATGCCAGAAACCGGTCCCCGGAAGCTTGTTTCCTTCCCAGTGTAAGAATTGGCTTTTGTAGTCTGGTCTGCCCTGTTCCCATGATGCACTGGGCCAGGGACAGACTAATTTGCATACAGCCAGGTTCTGAAACTGGGATGGTGCAATGAGCTAAAAAACGGTGTTGGATCTGGCCCTGATCTCTTGACTGGGTGAGAGTACTCTGCTTAATTCAGAGACTCTGTCCATCACCACCCCTTGTTGTAAATAATTTTGTCCACCCTAAGCGTGGAAGGGTATACTCAGATGTGAGTCCCTTGCTCATTGCACCATCAGGATTCAAGCAAGCCGGGCCGAAGACGGCTGTAATGCCAGAAACCGGTCCCCGGAAGCTTGTTTCCTTCCCAGTGTAAGAATTGGCTTTTGTAGTCTGGTCTGCCCTGTTCCCATGATGCACTGGGCCAGGGACAGACTAATTTGCATACAGCCAGGTTCTGAAACTGGGATGGTGCAATGAGCTAAAAAATGGTGTTGGATCTAGCCCTGATCTCTTGACTGGGCGAGAGTACTCTGCTTAATTCAGAGACTCTGTCCATCACCACCCCTTGTTGTAAATAATTTTGTCCACCCTAAGCGTGGAAGGGTATACTCAGATGTGAGTCCCTTGCTCATTGCACCATCAGGATTCAAGCAAGCCGGCCGAAGACGGCTGTAATGCCAGAAACCGGTCCCCGGAAGCTTGTTTCCTTCCCAGTGTAAGAATTGGCTTTTGTAGTCTGGTCTGCCCTGTTCCCATGATGCACTGGGCCAGGGACAGACTAATTTGCATACAGCCAGGTTCTGAAACTGGGATAGTGCAATGAGCTAAAAAACGGTGTTGGATCTAGCCCTGATCTCTTGACTGGGTGAGAGTACTCTGCTTAATTCAGAGACTCTGTCCATCACCACCCCTTGTTGTAAATAATTTTGTCCACCCTAAGCGTGGAAGGGTATACTCAGATGTGAGTCCCTTGCTCATTGCACCATCAGGATTCAAGCAAGCCGGGCCGAAGACGGCTGTAATGCCAGAAACCGGTCCCCGGAAGCTTGTTTCCTTCCCAGTGTAAGAATTGGCTTTTGTAGTCTGGTCTGCCCTGTTCCCATGATGCACTGGGCCAGGGACAGACTAATTTGCATACAGCCAGGTTCTGAAACTGGGATGGTGCAATGAGCTAAAAAACGGTGTTGGATCTAGCCCTGATCTCTTGACTGGGTGAGAGTACTCTGCTTAATTCAGAGACTCTGTCCATCACCACCCCTTGTTGTAAATGATTTTGTCCACCCTAAGCGTGGAAGGGTATACTCAGATGTGAGTCCCTTGCTCATTGCACCATCAGGATTCAAGAAAGCCGGGCCGAAGACGGCTGTAATGCCAGAAACTGGTCCCCGGAAGCTTGTTTCCTTCCCAGTGTAAGAATTGGCTTTTGTAGTCTGGTCTGCCCTGTTCCCATGATGCACTGGGCCAGGGACAGACTAATTTGCATACAGCCAGGTTCTGAAACTGGGATGGTGCAATGAGCTAAAAAACGGTGTTGGATCTAGCCCTGATCTCTTGACTGGGTGAGAGTACTCTGCTTAATTCAGAGACTCTGTCCATCACCACCCCTTGTTGTAAATAATTTTGTCCACCCTAAGCGTGGAAGGGTATACTCAGATGTGAGTCCCTTGCTCATTGCAACATCAGGATTCAAGCAAGCCGGGCCGAAGACGGCTGTAATGCCAGAAACCGGTCCCCGGAAGCTTGTTTCCTTCCCAGTGTAAGAATTGGCTTTTGTAGTCTGGTCTGCCCTGTTCCCATGATGCACTGGGCCAGGGACAGACTAATTTGCATACAGCCAGGTTCTGAAACTGGGATGGTGCAATGAGCTAAAAAACGGTGTTGGATCTAGCCCTGATCTCTTGACTGGGTGAGAGTACTCTGCTTAATTCAGAGACTCTGTCCATCACCACCCCTTGTTGTAAATAATTTTGTCCACCCTAAGCGTGGAAGGGTATACTCAGATGTGAGTCCATTGCACCATCAGGATTCAAGCAAGCCGGGCCGAAGACGGCTGTAATGCCAGAAACCGGTCCCCGGAAGCTTGTTTCCTTCCCAGTGTAAGAATTGGCTTTTGTAGTCTGGTCTGCCCTGTTCCCATGATGCACTGGGCCAGGGACAGACTAATTTGCATACAGCCAGGTTCTGAAACTGGGATGGTGCAATGAGCTAAAAAACGGTGTTGGATCTAGCCCTGATCTCTTGACTGGGTGAGAGTACTCTGCTTAATTCAGAGACTCTGTCCATCACCACCCCTTGTTGTAAATAATTTTGTCCACCCTAAGCGTGGAAGGGTATACTCAGATGTGAGTCCCTTGCTCATTGCACCATCAGGATTCAAGCAAGCCGGGCCGAAGACGGCTGTAATGCCAGAAACCGGTCCCCGGAAGCTTGTTTCCTTCCCAGTGTAAGAATTGGCTTTTGTAGTCTGGTCTGCCCTGTTCCCATGATGCACTGGGCCAGGGACAGACTAATTTGCATACAGCCAGGTTCTGAAACTGGGATGGTGCAATGAGCTAAAAAACGGTGTTGGATCTAGCCCTGATCTCTTGACTGGGTGAGAGTACTCTGCTTAATTCAGAGACTCTGTCCATCACCACCCCTTGTTGTAAATAATTTTGTCCACCCTAAGCGTGGAAGGGTATACTCAGATGTGAGTCCCTTGCTCATTGCACCATCAGGATTCAAGCAAGCCGGGCCGAAGACGGCTGTAATGCCAGAAACCGGTCCCCGGAAGCTTGTTTCCTTCCCAGTGTAAGAATTGGTTTTTGTAGTCTGGTCTGCCCTGTTCCCATGATGCACTGGGCCAGGGACAGACTAATTTGCATACAGCCAGGTTCTGAAACTGGGATGGTGCAATGAGCTAAAAAACGGTGTTGGATCTAGCCCTGATCTCTTGACTGGGTGAGAGTACTCTGCTTAATTCAGAGACTCTGTCCATCACCACCCCTTGTTGTAAATAATTTTGTCCACCCTAAGCGTGGAAGGGTATACTCAGATGTGAGTCCCTTGCTCATTGCACCATCAGGATTCAAGCAAGCCGGGCCGAAGACGGCTGTAATACCAGAAACCGGTCCCCGGAAGCTTGTTTCCTTCCCAGTGTAAGAATTGGCTTTTGTAGTCTGGTCTGCCCTGTTCCCATGATGCACTGGGCCAGGGACAGACTAATTTGCATACAGCCAGGTTCTGAAACTGGGATGGTGCAATGAGCTAAAAAACGGTGTTGGATCTAGCCCTGATCTCTTGACTGGGTGAGAGTACTCTGCTTAATTCAGAGACTCTGTCCATCACCACCCCTTGTTGTAAATAATTTTGTCCACCCTAAGCGTGGAAGGGTATACTCAGATGTGAGTCCCTTGCTCATTGCACCATCAGGATTCAAGCAAGCCGGGCCGAAGACGGCTGTAATGCCAGAAACCGGTCCCCGGAAGCTTGTTTCCTTCCCAGTGTAAGAATTGGGTTTTGTAGTCTGGTCTGCCCTGTTCCCATGATGCACTGGGCCAGGGACAGACTAATTTGCATACAGCCAGGTTCTGAAACTGGGATGGTGCAATGAGCTAAAAAACGGTGTTGGATCTGGCCCTGATCTCTTGACTGGGTGAGAGTACTCTGCTTAATTCAGAGACTCTGTCCATCACCACCCCTTGTTGTAAATAATTTTGTCCACCCTAAGCGTGGAAGGGTATACTCAGATGTGAGTCCCTTGCTCATTGCACCATCAGGATTCAAGCAAGCCGGGCCGAAGACGGCTGTAATGCCAGAAACCGGTCCCCGGAAGCTTGTTTCCTTCCCAGTGTAAGAATTGGCTTTTGTAGTCTGGTCTGCCCTGTTCCCATGATGCACTGGGCCAGGGACAGACTAATTTGCATACAGCCAGGTTCTGAAACTGGGATGGTGCAATGAGCTAAAAAATGGTGTTGGATCTAGCCCTGATCTCTTGACTGGGCGAGAGTACTCTGCTTAATTCAGAGACTCTGTCCATCACCACCCCTTGTTGTAAATAATTTTGTCCACCCTAAGCGTGGAAGGGTATACTCAGATGTGAGTCCCTTGCTCATTGCACCATCAGGATTCAAGCAAGCCGGCCGAAGACGGCTGTAATGCCAGAAACCGGTCCCCGGAAGCTTGTTTCCTTCCCAGTGTAAGAATTGGCTTTTGTAGTCTGGTCTGCCCTGTTCCCATGATGCACTGGGCCAGGGACAGACTAATTTGCATACAGCCAGGTTCTGAAACTGGGATAGTGCAATGAGCTAAAAAACGGTGTTGGATCTAGCCCTGATCTCTTGACTGGGTGAGAGTACTCTGCTTAATTCAGAGACTCTGTCCATCACCACCCCTTGTTGTAAATAATTTTGTCCACCCTAAGCGTGGAAGGGTATACTCAGATGTGAGTCCCTTGCTCATTGCACCATCAGGATTCAAGCAAGCCGGGCCGAAGACGGCTGTAATGCCAGAAACCGGTCCCCGGAAGCTTGTTTCCTTCCCAGTGTAAGAATTGGCTTTTGTAGTCTGGTCTGCCCTGTTCCCATGATGCACTGGGCCAGGGACAGACTAATTTGCATACAGCCAGGTTCTGAAACTGGGATGGTGCAATGAGCTAAAAAACGGTGTTGGATCTAGCCCTGATCTCTTGACTGGGTGAGAGTACTCTGCTTAATTCAGAGACTCTGTCCATCACCACCCCTTGTTGTAAATGATTTTGTCCACCCTAAGCGTGGAAGGGTATACTCAGATGTGAGTCCCTTGCTCATTGCACCATCAGGATTCAAGAAAGCCGGGCCGAAGACGGCTGTAATGCCAGAAACTGGTCCCCAGAAGCTTGTTTCCTTCCCAGTGTAAGAATTGGCTTTTGTAGTCTGGTCTGCCCTGTTCCCATGATGCACTGGGCCAGGGACAGACTAATTTGCATACAGCCAGGTTCTGAAACTGGGATGGTGCAATGAGCTAAAAAACGGTGTTGGATCTAGCCCTGATCTCTTGACTGGGTGAGAGTACTCTGCTTAATTCAGAGACTCTGTCCATCACCACCCCTTGTTGTAAATAATTTTGTCCACCCTAAGCGTGGAAGGGTATACTCAGATGTGAGTCCCTTGCTCATTGCAACATCAGGATTCAAGCAAGCCGGGCCGAAGACGGCTGTAATGCCAGAAACCGGTCCCCGGAAGCTTGTTTCCTTCCCAGTGTAAGAATTGGCTTTTGTAGTCTGGTCTGCCCCGTTCCCATGATGCACTGGGCCAGGGACAGACTAATTTGCATACAGCCAGGTTCTGAAACTGGGATGGTGCAATGAGCTAAAAAACGGTGTTGGATCTAGCCCTGATCTCTTGACTGGGTGAGAGTACTCTGCTTAATTCAGAGACTCTGTCCATCACCACCCCTTGTTGTAAATAATTTTGTCCACCCTAAGCGTGGAAGGGTATACTCAGATGTGAGTCCATTGCACCATCAGGATTCAAGCAAGCCGGGCCGAAGACGGCTGTAATGCCAGAAACCGGTCCCCGGAAGCTTGTTTCCTTCCCAGTGTAAGAATTGGCTTTTGTAGTCTGGTCTGCCCTGTTCCCATGATGCACTGGGCCAGGGACAGACTAATTTGCATACAGCCAGGTTCTGAAACTGGGATGGTGCAATGAGCTAAAAAACGGTGTTGGATCTAGCCCTGATCTCTTGACTGGGTGAGAGTACTCTGCTTAATTCAGAGACTCTGTCCATCACCACCCCTTGTTGTAAATAATTTTGTCCACCCTAAGCGTGGAAGGGTATACTCAGATGTGAGTCCCTTGCTCATTGCACCATCAGGATTCAAGCAAGCCGGGCCGAAGACGGCTGTAATGCCAGAAACCGGTCCCCGGAAGCTTGTTTCCTTCCCAGTGTAAGAATTGGCTTTTGTAGTCTGGTCTGCCCTGTTCCCATGATGCACTGGGCCAGGGACAGACTAATTTGCATACAGCCAGGTTCTGAAACTGGGATGGTGCAATGAGCTAAAAAACGGTGTTGGATCTAGCCCTGATCTCTTGACTGGGTGAGAGTACTCTGCTTAATTCAGAGACTCTGTCCATCACCACCCCTTGTTGTAAATAATTTTGTCCACCCTAAGCGTGGAAGGGTATACTCAGATGTGAGTCCCTTGCTCATTGCACCATCAGGATTCAAGCAAGCCGGGCCGAAGACGGCTGTAATGCCAGAAACCGGTCCCCGGAAGCTTGTTTCCTTCCCAGTGTAAGAATTGGTTTTTGTAGTCTGGTCTGCCCTGTTCCCATGATGCACTGGGCCAGGGACAGACTAATTTGCATACAGCCAGGTTCTGAAACTGGGATGGTGCAATGAGCTAAAAAACGGTGTTGGATCTAGCCCTGATCTCTTGACTGGGTGAGAGTACTCTGCTTAATTCAGAGACTCTGTCCATCACCACCCCTTGTTGTAAATAATTTTGTCCACCCTAAGCGTGGAAGGGTATACTCAGATGTGAGTCCCTTGCTCATTGCACCATCAGGATTCAAGCAAGCCGGGCCGAAGACGGCTGTAATACCAGAAACCGGTCCCCGGAAGCTTGTTTCCTTCCCAGTGTAAGAATTGGCTTTTGTAGTCTGGTCTGCCCTGTTCCCATGATGCACTGGGCCAGGGACAGACTAATTTGCATACAGCCAGGTTCTGAAACTGGGATGGTGCAATGAGCTAAAAAACGGTGTTGGATCTAGCCCTGATCTCTTGACTGGGTGAGAGTACTCTGCTTAATTCAGAGACTCTGTCCATCACCACCCCTTGTTGTAAATAATTTTGTCCACCCTAAGCGTGGAAGGGTATACTCAGATGTGAGTCCCTTGCTCATTGCACCATCAGGATTCAAGCAAGCCGGGCCGAAGACGGCTGTAATGCCAGAAACCGGTCCCCGGAAGCTTGTTTCCTTCCCAGTGTAAGAATTGGCTTTTGTAGTCTGGTCTGCCCTGTTCCCATGATGCACTGGGCCAGGGACAGACTAATTTGCATACAGCCAGGTTCTGAAACTGGGATGGTGCAATGAGCTAAAAAACGGTGTTGGATCTAGCCCTGATCTCTTGACTGGGTGAGAGTACTCTGCTTAATTCAGAGACTCTGTCCATCACCACCCCTTGTTGTAAATAATTTTGTCCACCCTAAGCGTGGAAGGGTATACTCAGATGTGAGTCCCTTGCTCATTGCACCATCAGGATTCAAGCAAGCCGGGCCGAAGACGGCTGTAATGCCAGAAACCGGTCCCCGGAAGCTTGTTTCCTTCCCAGTGTAAGAATTGGCTTTTGTAGTCTGGTCTGCCCTGTTCCCATGATGCACTGGGCCAGGGACAGACTAATTTGCATACAGCCAGGTTCTGAAACTGGGATGGTGCAATGAGCTAAAAAACGGTGTTGGATCTAGCCCTGATCTCTTGACTGGGTGAGAGTACTCTGCTTAATTCAGAGACTCTGTCCATCACCACCCCTTGTTGTAAATAATTTTGTCCACCCTAAGCGTGGAAGGGTATACTCAGATGTGAGTCCCTTGCTCATTGCACCATCAGGATTCAAGCAAGCCGGGCCGAAGACGGCTGTAATGCCAGAAACCGGTCCCCGGAAGCTTGTTTCCTTCCCAGTGTAAGAATTGGCTTTTGTAGTCTGGTCTGCCCTGTTCCCATGATGCACTGGGCCAGGGACAGACTAATTTGCATACAGCCAGGTTCTGAAACTGGGATGGTGCAATGAGCTAAAAAACGGTGTTGGATCTAGCCCTGATCTCTTGACTGGGTGAGAGTACTCTGCTTAATTCAGAGACTCTGTCCATCACCACCCCTTGTTGTAAATAATTTTGTCCACCCTAAGCGTGGAAGGGTATACTCAGATGTGAGTCCCTTGCTCATTGCACCATCAGGATTCAAGCAAGCCGGGCCGAAGACGGCTGTAATGCCAGAAACCGGTCCCCGGAAGCTTGTTTCCTTCCCAGTGTAAGAATTGGCTTTTGTAGTCTGGTCTGCCCTGTTCCCATGATGCACTGGGCCAGGGACAGACTAATTTGCATACAGCCAGGTTCTGAAACTGGGATGGTGCAATGAGCTAAAAAACGGTGTTGGATCTAGCCCTGATCTCTTGACTGGGTGAGAGTACTCTGCTTAATTCAGAGACTCTGTCCATCACCACCCCTTGTTGTAAATAATTTTGTCCACCCTAAGCGTGGAAGGGTATACTCAGATGTGAGTCCCTTGCTCATTGCACCATCAGGATTCAAGCAAGCCGGGCCGAAGACGGCTGTAATGCCAGAAACCGGTCCCCGGAAGCTTGTTTCCTTCCCAGTGTAAGAATTGGCTTTTGTAGTCTGGTCTGCCCTGTTCCCATGATGCACTGGGCCAGGGACAGACTAATTTGCATACAGCCAGGTTCTGAAACTGGGATGGTGCAATGAGCTAAAAAACGGTGTTGGATCTAGCCCTGATCTCTTGACTGGGTGAGAGTACTCTGCTTAATTCAGAGACTCTGTCCATCACCACCCCTTGTTGTAAATAATTTTGTCCACCCTAAGCGTGGAAGGGTATACTCAGATGTGAGTCCCTTGCTCATTGCACCATCAGGATTCAAGCAAGCCAAGCCGAAGACGGCTGTAATGCCAGAAACCGGTCCCCGGAAGCTTGTTTCCTTCCCAGTGTAAGAATTGGCTTTTGTAGTCTGGTCTGCCCTGTTCCCATGATGCACTGGGCCAGGGACAGACTAATTTGCATACAGCCAGGTTCTGAAACTGGGATGGTGCAATGAGCTAAAAAACGGTGTTGGATCTGGCCCTGATCTCTTGACTGGGTGAGAGTACTCTGCTTAATTCAGAGACTCTGTCCATCACCACCCCTTGTTGTAAATAATTTTGTCCACCCTAAGCGTGGAAGAGTATACTCAGATGTGAGTCCCTTGCTCATTGCACCATCAGGATTCAAGCAAGCCGGGCCGAAGACGGCTGTAATGCCAGAAACCGGTCCCCGGAAGCTTGTTTCCTTCCCAGTGTAAGAATTGGCTTTTGTAGTCTGGTCTGCCCTGTTCCCATGATGCACTGGGCCAGGGACAGACTAATTTGCATACAGCCAGGTTCTGAAACTGGGATGGTGCAATGAGCTAAAAAACGGTGTTGGATCTAGCCCTGATCTCTTGACTGGGCGAGAGTACTCTGCTTAATTCAGAGACTCTGTCCATCACCACCCCTTGTTGTAAATAATTTTGTCCACCCTAAGCGTGGAAGGGTATACTCAGATGTGAGTCCCTTGCTCATTGCACCATCAGGATTCAAGCAAGCCGGCCGAAGACGGCTGTAATGCCAGAAACCGGTCCCCGGAAGCTTGTTTCCTTCCCAGTGTAAGAATTGGCTTTTGTAGTCTGGTCTGCCCTGTTCCCATGATGCACTGGGCCAGGGACAGACTAATTTGCATACAGCCAGGTTCTGAAACTGGGATAGTGCAATGAGCTAAAAAACGGTGTTGGATCTAGCCCTGATCTCTTGACTGGGTGAGAGTACTCTGCTTAATTCAGAGACTCTGTCCATCACCACCCCTTGTTGTAAATAATTTTGTCCACCCTAAGCGTGGAAGGGTATACTCAGATGTGAGTCCCTTGCTCATTGCACCATCAGGATTCAAGCAAGCCGGGCCGAAGACGGCTGTAATGCCAGAAACCGGTCCCCGGAAGCTTGTTTCCTTCCCAGTGTAAGAATTGGCTTTTGTAGTCTGGTCTGCCCTGTTCCCATGATGCACTGGGCCAGGGACAGACTAATTTGCATACAGCCAGGTTCTGAAAGTGGGATGGTGCAATGAGCTAAAAAACGGTGTTGGATCTAGCCCTGATCTCTTGACTGGGTGAGAGTACTCTGCTTAATTCAGAGACTCTGTCCATCACCACCCCTTGTTGTAAATAATTTTGTCCACCCTAAGCGTGGAAGGGTATACTCAGATGTGAGTCCCTTGCTCATTGCACCATCAGGATTCAAGCAAGCCGGGCCGAAGACGGCTGTAATGCCAGAAACCGGTCCCCGGAAGCTTGTTTCCTTCCCAGTGTAAGAATTGGCTTTTGTAGTCTGGTCTGCCCTGTTCCCATGATGCACTGGGCCAGGGACAGACTAATTTGCATACAGCCAGGTTCTGAAACTGGGATGGTGCAATGAGCTAAAAAACGGTGTTGGATCTAGCCCTGATCTCTTGACTGGGTGAGAGTACTCTGCTTAATTCAGAGACTCTGTCCATCACCACCCCTTGTTGTAAATAATTTTGTCCACCCTAAGCGTGGAAGGGTATACTCAGATGTGAGTCCCTTGCTCATTGCACCATCAGGATTCAAGCAAGCCGGGCCGAAGACGGCTGTAATGCCAGAAACCGGTCCCCGGAAGCTTGTTTCCTTCCCAGTGTAAGAATTGGCTTTTGTAGTCTGGTCTGCCCTGTTCCCATGATGCACTGGGCCTGGGACAGACTAATTTGCATACAGCCAGGTTCTGAAACTGGGATGGTGCAATGAGCTAAAAAACGGTGTTGGATCTAGCCCTGATCTCTTGACTGGGTGAGAGTACTCTGCTTAATTCAGAGACTCTGTCCATCACCACCCCTTGTTGTAAATAATTTTGTCCACCCTAAGCGTGGAAGGGTATACTCAGATGTGAGTCCCTTGCTCATTGCACCATCAGGATTCAAGCAAGCCGGGCCGAAGACGGCTGTAATGCCAGAAACCGGTCCCCGGAAGCTTGTTTCCTTCCCAGTGTAAGAATTGGCTTTTGTAGTCTGGTCTGCCCTGTTCCCATGATGCACTGGGCCAGGGACAGACTAATTTGCATACAGCCAGGTTCTGAAACTGGGATGGTGCAATGAGCTAAAAAACGGTGTTGGATCTAGCCCTGATCTCTTGACTGGGTGAGAGTACTCTGCTTAATTCAGAGACTCTGTCCATCACCACCCCTTGTTGTAAATAATTTTGTCCACCCTAAGCGTGGAAGGGTATACTCAGATGTGAGTCCCTTGCTCATTGCACCATCAGGATTCAAGCAAGCCGGGCCGAAGACGGCTGTAATGCCAGAAACCGGTCCCCGGAAGCTTGTTTCCTTCCCAGTGTAAGAATTGGCTTTTGTAGTCTGGTCTGCCCTGTTCCCATGATGCACTGGGCCAGGGACAGACTAATTTGCATACAGCCAGGTTCTGAAACTGGGATGGTGCAATGAGCTAAAAAACGGTGTTGGATCTAGCCCTGATCTCTTGACTGGGTGAGAGTACTCTGCTTAATTCAGAGACTCTGTCCATCACCACCCCTTGTTGTAAATAATTTTGTCCACCCTAAGCGTGGAAGGGTATACTCAGATGTGAGTCCCTTGCTCATTGCACCATCAGGATTCAAGCAAGCCGGGCCGAAGACGGCTGTAATGCCAGAAACCGGTCCCCGGAAGCTTGTTTCCTTCCCAGTGTAAGAATTGGCTTTTGTAGTCTGGTCTGCCCTGTTCCCATGATGCACTGGGCCAGGGACAGACTAATTTGCATACAGCCAGGTTCTGAAACTGGGATGGTGCAATGAGCTAAAAAACGGTGTTGGATCTAGCCCTGATCTCTTGACTGGGTGAGAGTACTCTGCTTAATTCAGAGACTCTGTCCATCACCACCCCTTGTTGTAAATAATTTTGTCCACCCTAAGCGTGGAAGGGTATACTCAGATGTGAGTCCCTTGCTCATTGCACCATCAGGATTCAAGCAAGCCGGGCCGAAGACGGCTGTAATGCCAGAAACCGGTCCCCGGAAGCTTGTTTCCTTCCCAGTGTAAGAATTGGCTTTTGTAGTCTGGTCTGCCCTGTTCCCATGATGCACTGGGCCAGGGACAGACTAATTTGCATACAGCCAGGTTCTGAAACTGGGATGGTGCAATGAGCTAAAAAACGGTGTTGGATCTGGCCCTGATCTCTTGACTGGGTGAGAGTACTCTGCTTAATTCAGAGACTCTGTCCATCACCACCCCTTGTTGTAAATAATTTTGTCCACCCTAAGCGTGGAAGGGTATACTCAGATGTGAGTCCCTTGCTCATTGCACCATCAGGATTCAAGCAAGCCGGGCCGAAGACGGCTGTAATGCCAGAAACCGGTCCCCGGAAGCTTGTTTCCTTCCCAGTGTAAGAATTGGCTTTTGTAGTCTGGTCTGCCCTGTTCCCATGATGCACTGGGCCAGGGACAGACTAATTTGCATACAGCCAGGTTCTGAAACTGGGATGGTGCAATGAGCTAAAAAATGGTGTTGGATCTAGCCCTGATCTCTTGACTGGGCGAGAGTACTCTGCTTAATTCAGGGACTCTGTCCATCACCACCCCTTGTTGTAAATAATTTTGTCCACCCTAAGCGTGGAAGGGTATACTCAGATGTGAGTCCCTTGCTCATTGCACCATCAGGATTCAAGCAAGCCGGCCGAAGACGGCTGTAATGCCAGAAACCGGTCCCCGGAAGCTTGTTTCCTTCCCAGTGTAAGAATTGGCTTTTGTAGTCTGGTCTGCCCTGTTCCCATGATGCACTGGGCCAGGGACAGACTAATTTGCATACAGCCAGGTTCTGAAACTGGGATAGTGCAATGAGCTAAAAAACGGTGTTGGATCTAGCCCTGATCTCTTGACTGGGTGAGAGTACTCTGCTTAATTCAGAGACTCTGTCCATCACCACCCCTTGTTGTAAATAATTTTGTCCACCCTAAGCGTGGAAGGGTATACTCAGATGTGAGTCCCTTGCTCATTGCACCATCAGGATTCAAGCAAGCCGGGCCGAAGACGGCTGTAATGCCAGAAACCGGTCCCCGGAAGCTTGTTTCCTTCCCAGTGTAAGAATTGGCTTTTGTAGTCTGGTCTGCCCTGTTCCCATGATGCACTGGGCCAGGGACAGACTAATTTGCATACAGCCAGGTTCTGAAACTGGGATGGTGCAATGAGCTAAAAAACGGTGTTGGATCTAGCCCTGATCTCTTGACTGGGTGAGAGTACTCTGCTTAATTCAGAGACTCTGTCCATCACCACCCCTTGTTGTAAATAATTTTGTCCACCCTAAGCGTGGAAGGGTATACTCAGATGTGAGTCCATTGCACCATCAGGATTCAAGCAAGCCGGGCCGAAGATGGCTGTAATGCCAGAAACCGGTCCCCGGAAGCTTGTTTCCTTCCCAGTGTAAGAATTGGCTTTTGTAGTCTGGTCTGCCCTGTTCCCATGATGCACTGGGCCAGGGACAGACTAATTTGCATACAGCCAGGTTCTGAAACTGGGATGGTGCAATGAGCTAAAAAACGGTGTTGGATCTAGCCCTGATCTCTTGACTGGGTGAGAGTACTCTGCTTAATTCAGAGACTCTGTCCATCACCACCCCTTGTTGTAAATAATTTTGTCCACCCTAAGCGTGGAAGGGTATACTCAGATGTGAGTCCCTTGCTCATTGCACCATCAGGATTCAAGCAAGCCGGGCCGAAGACGGCTGTAATGCCAGAAACCGGTCCCCGGAAGCTTGTTTCCTTCCCAGTGTAAGAATTGGCTTTTGTAGTCTGGTCTGCCCTGTTCCCATGATGCACTGGGCCAGGGACAGACTAATTTGCATACAGCCAGGTTCTGAAACTGGGATGGTGCAATGAGCTAAAAAACGGTGTTGGATCTAGCCCTGATCTCTTGACTGGGTGAGAGTACTCTGCTTAATTCAGAGACTCTGTCCATCACCACCCCTTGTTGTAAATAATTTTGTCCACCCTAAGCGTGGAAGGGTATACTCAGATGTGAGTCCCTTGCTCATTGCACCATCAGGATTCAAGCAAGCCGGGCCGAAGACGGCTGTAATGCCAGAAACCGGTCCCCGGAAGCTTGTTTCCTTCCCAGTGTAAGAATTGGCTTTTGTAGTCTGGTCTGCCCTGTTCCCATGATGCACCGGGCCAGGGACAGACTAATTTGCATACAGCCAGGTTCTGAAACTGGGATGGTGCAATGAGCTAAAAAACGGTGTTGGATCTAGCCCTGATCTCTTGACTGGGTGAGAGTACTCTGCTTAATTCAGAGACTCTGTCCATCACCACCCCTTGTTGTAAATAATTTTGTCCACCCTAAGCGTGGAAGGGTATACTCAGATGTGAGTCCCTTGCTCATTGCACCATCAGGATTCAAGCAAGCCGGGCCGAAGACGGCTGTAATGCCAGAAACCGGTCCCCGGAAGCTTGTTTCCTTCCCAGTGTAAGAATTGGCTTTTGTAGTCTGGTCTGCCCTGTTCCCATGATGCACTGGGCCAGGGACAGACTAATTTGCATACAGCCAGGTTCTGAAAGTGGGATGGTGCAATGAGCTAAAAAACGGTGTTGGATCTAGCCCTGATCTCTTGACTGGGTGAGAGTACTCTGCTTAATTCAGAGACTCTGTCCATCACCACCCCTTGTTGTAAATAATTTTGTCCACCCTAAGCGTGGAAGGGTATACTCAGATGTGAGTCCCTTGCTCATTGCACCATCAGGATTCAAGCAAGCCGGGCCGAAGACGGCTGTAATGCCAGAAACCGGTCCCCGGAAGCTTGTTTCCTTCCCAGTGTAAGAATTGGCTTTTGTAGTCTGGTCTGCCCTGTTCCCATGATGCACTGGGCCAGGGACAGACTAATTTGCATACAGCCAGGTTCTGAAACTGGGATGGTGCAATGAGCTAAAAAACGGTGTTGGATCTAGCCCTGATCTCTTGACTGGGTGAGAGTACTCTGCTTAATTCAGAGACTCTGTCCATCACCACCCCTTGTTGTAAATAATTTTGTCCACCCTAAGCGTGGAAGGGTATACTCAGATGTGAGTCCCTTGCTCATTGCACCATCAGGATTCAAGCAAGCCGGGCCGAAAACGGCTGTAATGCCAGAAACCGGTCCCCGGAAGCTTGTTTCCTTCCCAGTGTAAGAATTGGCTTTTGTAGTCTGGTCTGCCCTGTTCCCATGATGCACTGGGCCTGGGACAGACTAATTTGCATACAGCCAGGTTCTGAAACTGGGATGGTGCAATGAGCTAAAAAACGGTGTTGGATCTAGCCCTGATCTCTTGACTGGGTGAGAGTACTCTGCTTAATTCAGAGACTCTGTCCATCACCACCCCTTGTTGTAAATAATTTTGTCCACCCTAAGCGTGGAAGGGTATACTCAGATGTGAGTCCCTTGCTCATTGCACCATCAGGATTCAAGCAAGCCGGGCCGAAGACGGCTGTAATGCCAGAAACCGGTCCCCGGAAGCTTGTTTCCTTCCCAGTGTAAGAATTGGCTTTTGTAGTCTGGTCTGCCCTGTTCCCATGATGCACTGGGCCAGGGACAGACTAATTTGCATACAGCCAGGTTCTGAAACTGGGATGGTGCAATGAGCTAAAAAACGGTGTTGGATCTAGCCCTGATCTCTTGACTGGGTGAGAGTACTCTGCTTAATTCAGAGACTCTGTCCATCACCACCCCTTGTTGTAAATAATTTTGTCCACCCTAAGCGTGGAAGGGTATACTCAGATGTGAGTCCCTTGCTCATTGCACCATCAGGATTCAAGCAAGCCGGGCCGAAGACGGCTGTAATGCCAGAAACCGGTCCCCGGAAGCTTGTTTCCTTCCCAGTGTAAGAATTGGCTTTTGTAGTCTGGTCTGCCCTGTTCCCATGATGCACTGGGCCAGGGACAGACTAATTTGCATACAGCCAGGTTCTGAAACTGGGATGGTGCAATGAGCTAAAAAACGGTGTTGGATCTAGCCCTGATCTCTTGACTGGGTGAGAGTACTCTGCTTAATTCAGAGACTCTGTCCATCACCACCCCTTGTTGTAAATAATTTTGTCCACCCTAAGCGTGGAAGGGTATACTCAGATGTGAGTCCCTTGCTCATTGCACCATCAGGATTCAAGCAAGCCGGGCCGAAGACGGCTGTAATGCCAGAAACCGGTCCCCGGAAGCTTGTTTCCTTCCCAGTGTAAGAATTGGCTTTTGTAGTCTGGTCTGCCCTGTTCCCATGATGCACTGGGCCAGGGACAGACTAATTTGCATACAGCCAGGTTCTGAAACTGGGATGGTGCAATGAGCTAAAAAACGGTGTTGGATCTAGCCCTGATCTCTTGACTGGGTGAGAGTACTCTGCTTAATTCAGAGACTCTGTCCATCACCACCCCTTGTTGTAAATAATTTTGTCCACCCTAAGCGTGGAAGGGTATACTCAGATGTGAGTCCCTTGCTCATTGCACCATCAGGATTCAAGCAAGCCGGGCCGAAGACGGCTGTAATGCCAGAAACCGGTCCCCGGAAGCTTGTTTCCTTCCCAGTGTAAGAATTGGCTTTTGTAGTCTGGTCTGCCCTGTTCCCATGATGCACTGGGCCAGGGACAGACTAATTTGCATACAGCCAGGTTCTGAAACTGGGATGGTGCAATGAGCTAAAAAACGGTGTTGGATCTAGCCCTGATCTCTTGACTGGGTGAGAGTACTCTGCTTAATTCAGAGACTCTGTCCATCACCACCCCTTGTTGTAAATAATTTTGTCCACCCTAAGCGTGGAAGGGTATACTCAGATGTGAGTCCCTTGCTCATTGCACCATCAGGATTCAAGCAAGCCGGGCCGAAGACGGCTGTAATGCCAGAAACCGGTCCCCGGAAGCTTGTTTCCTTCCCAGTGTAAGAATTGGCTTTTGTAGTCTGGTCTGCCCTGTTCCCATGATGCACTGGGCCAGGGACAGACTAATTTGCATACAGCCAGGTTCTGAAACTGGGATGGTGCAATGAGCTAAAAAACGGTGTTGGATCTAGCCCTGATCTCTTGACTGGGTGAGAGTACTCTGCTTAATTCAGAGACTCTGTCCATCACCACCCCTTGTTGTAAATAATTTTGTCCACCCTAAGCGTGGAAGGGTATACTCAGATGTGAGTCCCTTGCTCATTGCACCATCAGGATTCAAGCAAGCCGGGCCGAAGACGGCTGTAATGCCAGAAACCGGTCCCCGGAAGCTTGTTTCCTTCCCAGTGTAAGAATTGGCTTTTGTAGTCTGGTCTGCCCTGTTCCCATGATGCACTGGGCCAGGGACAGACTAATTTGCATACAGCCAGGTTCTGAAACTGGGATGGTGCAATGAGCTAAAAAACGGTGTTGGATCTAGCCCTGATCTCTTGACTGGGTGAGAGTACTCTGCTTAATTCAGAGACTCTGTCCATCACCACCCCTTGTTGTAAATAATTTTGTCCACCCTAAGCGTGGAAGGGTATACTCAGATGTGAGTCCCTTGCTCATTGCACCATCAGGATTCAAGCAAGCCGGGCCGAAGACGGCTGTAATGCCAGAAACCGGTCCCCGGAAGCTTGTTTCCTTCCCAGTGTAAGAATTGGCTTTTGTAGTCTGGTCTGCCCTGTTCCCATGATGCACTGGGCCTGGGACAGACTAATTTGCATACAGCCAAGTTCTGAAACTGGGATGGTGCAATGAGCTAAAAAACGGTGTTGGATCTAGCCCTGATCTCTTGACTGGGTGAGAGTACTCTGCTTAATTCAGAGACTCTGTCCATCACCACCCCTTGTTGTAAATAATTTTGTCCACCCTAAGCGTGGAAGGGTATACTCAGATGTGAGTCCCTTGCTCATTGCACCATCAGGATTCAAGCAAGCCGGGCCGAAGACGGCTGTAATGCCAGAAACCGGTCCCCGGAAGCTTGTTTCCTTCCCAGTGTAAGAATTGGCTTTTGTAGTCTGGTCTGCCCTGTTCCCATGATGCACTGGGCCAGGGACAGACTAATTTGCATACAGCCAGGTTCTGAAACTGGGATGGTGCAATGAGCTAAAAAACGGTGTTGGATCTAGCCCTGATCTCTTGACTGGGTGAGAGTACTCTGCTTAATTCAGAGACTCTGTCCATCACCACCCCTTGTTGTAAATAATTTTGTCCACCCTAAGCGTGGAAGGGTATACTCAGATGTGAGTCCCTTGCTCATTGCACCATCAGGATTCAAGCAAGCCGGGCCGAAGACGGCTGTAATGCCAGAAACCGGTCCCCGGAAGCTTGTTTCCTTCCCAGTGTAAGAATTGGCTTTTGTAGTCTGGTCTGCCCTGTTCCCATGATGCACTGGGCCAGGGACAGACTAATTTGCATACAGCCAGGTTCTGAAACTGGGATGGTGCAATGAGCTAAAAAACGGTGTTGGATCTAGCCCTGATCTCTTGACTGGGTGAGAGTACTCTGCTTAATTCAGAGACTCTGTCCATCACCACCCCTTGTTGTAAATAATTTTGTCCACCCTAAGCGTGGAAGGGTATACTCAGATGTGAGTCCCTTGCTCATTGCACCATCAGGATTCAAGCAAGCCGGGCCGAAGACGGCTGTAATGCCAGAAACCGGTCCCCGGAAGCTTGTTTCCTTCCCAGTGTAAGAATTGGCTTTTGTAGTCTGGTCTGCCCTGTTCCCATGATGCACTGGGCCAGGGACAGACTAATTTGCATACAGCCAGGTTCTGAAACTGGGATGGTGCAATGAGCTAAAAAACGGTGTTGGATCTAGCCCTGATCTCTTGACTGGGTGAGAGTACTCTGCTTAATTCAGAGACTCTGTCCATCACCACCCCTTGTTGTAAATAATTTTGTCCACCCTAAGCGTGGAAGGGTATACTCAGATGTGAGTCCCTTGCTCATTGCACCATCAGGATTCAAGCAAGCCGGGCCGAAGACGGCTGTAATGCCAGAAACCGGTCCCCGGAAGCTTGTTTCCTTCCCAGTGTAAGAATTGGCTTTTGTAGTCTGGTCTGCCCTGTTCCCATGATGCACTGGGCCAGGGACAGACTAATTTGCATACAGCCAGGTTCTGAAACTGGGATGGTGCAATGAGCTAAAAAACGGTGTTGGATCTAGCCCTGATCTCTTGACTGGGTGAGAGTACTCTGCTTAATTCAGAGACTCTGTCCATCACCACCCCTTGTTGTAAATAATTTTGTCCACCCTAAGCGTGGAAGGGTATACTCAGATGTGAGTCCCTTGCTCATTGCACCATCAGGATTCAAGCAAGCCGGGCCGAAGACGGCTGTAATGCCAGAAACCGGTCCCCGGAAGCTTGTTTCCTTCCCAGTGTAAGAATTGGCTTTTGTAGTCTGGTCTGCCCTGTTCCCATGATGCACTGGGCCAGGGACAGACTAATTTGCATACAGCCAGGTTCTGAAACTGGGATGGTGCAATGAGCTAAAAAACGGTGTTGGATCTAGCCCTGATCTCTTGACTGGGTGAGAGTACTCTGCTTAATTCAGAGACTCTGTCCATCACCACCCCTTGTTGTAAATAATTTTGTCCACCCTAAGCGTGGAAGGGTATACTCAGATGTGAGTCCCTTGCTCATTGCACCATCAGGATTCAAGCAAGCCGGGCCGAAGACGGCTGTAATGCCAGAAACCGGTCCCCGGAAGCTTGTTTCCTTCCCAGTGTAAGAATTGGCTTTTGTAGTCTGGTCTGCCCTGTTCCCATGATGCACTGGGCCAGGGACAGACTAATTTGCATACAGCCAGGTTCTGAAACTGGGATGGTGCAATGAGCTAAAAAACGGTGTTGGATCTAGCCCTGATCTCTTGACTGGGTGAGAGTACTCTGCTTAATTCAGAGACTCTGTCCATCACCACCCCTTGTTGTAAATAATTTTGTCCACCCTAAGCGTGGAAGGGTATACTCAGATGTGAGTCCCTTGCTCATTGCACCATCAGGATTCAAGCAAGCCGGGCCGAAGACGGCTGTAATGCCATAAACCGGTCCCCGGAAGCTTGTTTCCTTCCCAGTGTAAGAATTGGCTTTTGTAGTCTGGTCTGCCCTGTTCCCATGATGCACTGGGCCTGGGACAGACTAATTTGCATACAGCCAGGTTCTGAAACTGGGATGGTGCAATGAGCTAAAAAACGGTGTTGGATCTAGCCCTGATCTCTTGACTGGGTGAGAGTACTCTGCTTAATTCAGAGACTCTGTCCATCACCACCCCTTGTTGTAAATAAGTTTAAAAAGGGCTCTTTGCTTTATTGGGAGCCAGTGAAGGGCAATAAGAAGGGGAGAGGAGTGGTGGAATTTTGAGAGGCCATGTACCAGGCGAGCTGCCTGGTTCTGCACCAGCTGGAGGCGTTGAAGTGCCTAGGCCGGGGCGCCATTGTAAATGATGTTGCCATAGTCGATTTTGGATAAAACCATGGCCATAACAATCATTTTCAGTGCAGAGGGAGAAAAAAACAGAGATACTTTCCTAATAATACGTAAAGTAAAAAAGGAAGAGGAAACGACAGAACTAATATGGGTGTGAAGTGTCAACTGGTTATTAAGCATAATCCCAAGGGTTTTAACAGAGTAAGAGGGAGTGGGGGGGAGGCCAAAGGAAGCAGGCCAAAAAGTTGGTGTCCAAGGGTTGCCGCTGCCGCCAGTCAGGATCAATTCTGTCTTATCCTGGTTGAGTTTGAGATGGTTTGCATTCATCCAACCTCGGATAAACAGAAGGACCGACTGGAAGTTAGAGGCACCGGGTGAAAAAGAGGAAAAATTAAATATAAGCTGGAGGTCATCAGCGTAATTATAGACTGTGACCTCCATTTGTTGGAGTGCAAAAATAAGAGGGAAGATATCAAGATTAAACAAAAGAGGGGAAAGGGAAGAGCCCTGGGGGACCCCGCAGTTCACCTTACTTGGTGAAGCTGAGAATTTGGCCAAGTGGACCGCCTGAGTGCGTCCCTTCAAGAAAGAGCCTATCCAGGCGAGGGCCTGGCCCCCTATGCCCGCCGCCTTGACACGGGACAGAAGGATGGAATGATCTACCGTGTCAAAGGCGGCGGAGAGGTCCAAAAGGACCAGGGCTTGGGGGATATTGGTGTCTAGGCCCTCCCTAAGTTGGTCCATCACTGAAATAACCACCTTCTCGGTGGAATGCCGGGGGCGAAAGCCCGCCTGGCAGGGTGCAAGGTAGCTACTACTTTCAATAAAGGAGCTAAGCGCCTGGGTGGCATGGGACTCTGCTATTTTACCCAAATAAGGAAGGAGGGATATGGGGCGATAATTTGCGGGGGAAGAGGGATCCGCTCCGGGTTTTTTTAATATTGGGAAAATTATAGCGGTCTTAAGGGAAGCCGGGACATGGCCGGACGTGAAGCAACTGTTCAAGAAGGCCAAGATTGGTAAAGGGCATGCCATGAAAAGCTGGCTGAGGATGCGTGCCGGGGCAATGTCGGCCGGGGAGCCCGACTTAACTCGGTTGAGTAGGAGGAGCAGCGACTCTCTAGCCAGCAAAGGGATGGAGGTAAGGAAGCAGTGATTTTCGGGTGGTTGGGGGGGGATAAAGGTAGGGGAAGGAAGGGGAATATTGGCTTTGATAAGAGTTATCTTATCAATGAAGAAATCATTAAGTGATTCGCATAAGGCCTGGGAAGGGAGGATTCTGGGTGAGGCTCTGTCCGACGAAGCTAGCTCATGTACAGTACAGAAAATCTCACGGGATTGGCATTCTGCCGCTAGAATGCGTCCGGAGAAATACTCAGTCTTAGCTGTGAGTATAGAGATTTTATATTCATTAAGTACAGTAGCAAAGTGTTTCCGGCAGATGGGTGAGTAGGCACGACGCCAGGCTCGTTCAGCCTGTCTGACCTCTAGTTTTTTAGCTTTAAGGTCAGGACTGAACCATTTGTTGGCCTTATGGGAACGGTTGGTGGTTATTCGCTTCAAGGGGGCAACAGGGTCACAGGTAGTGGTAAGCCAATGATCGAGTGTGGCTATCTGGGGATAAGGGTCTGACCCCGTGATATCAGGGCAGGTGGCTGCTAATGAATTGCAGAGGGAGGTGATATCTACTTTGTTCCAATTCCTAGCCCAAATGTTTTTGGGGATGGAAGGGGATGTTTTTGGGTTCAAGTCCATGGAAAAGGCAAGTAAGGAATGATCCGACCAGGGACAAGGCGAAACAGTGGGAGGGAGAGTAGATATGTTAATTGTCCAAATCTGGTCCAAGATATGGCCGCCGATGTGAGTAGGACTTTGAACATGCTGGGTGAAGTTAAAGCTAAGGAGTGATTGAGTGAAATCTTTGGACATAGAATCTTCGGCAGGATCGGTGGGCCAGTAATTAAAATCGCCCAAAACCAAGACAGAGGCGTTATTAATTACCAAGGTGGCCAGAAGGTTCTGAAAGGCGAGGAGGAACTCAGGACACGCTTGAGGGGGCCGATACGTTAGTATGCATGTGAGGGGAGTCTTGAGATAGGTGGAGCGTGTTACAAGGCAGTCTGCGGCTGGTAGCGTGGGCGAGGCCAGAATCTGAAAATGGAACTCCTTACGAGCGATCAGAGCTACGCCGCCTCCTGCTCTGTTTCCAGGTCGATCAGCACGGAGTATAGAATATTCAGGTGGGAGGGCGGCGAGAACGCTGGTTTATACCAGGTTTCTGTAAGGAACAGAAGATCTGGTGATTTTGAATCCAGAATCCAGAAGATCGTAAATTTCAAGCTGGTGCCTAACGGCCGATCTCGTGTTAAGGAGAAGGGCAGTGGTGGTGGTGATAGGGGAGGATGGGGATTGTGTGGTAGTGCCCGGTACTGCAATTCCCAATTTATGGGTGTACAACCTAGTAGCTTGGTTCAGTGGCCAATGGGATTAACCGAGCGCAGTTGGTCTGAGGTATATGAGAGGGATAGCCCAGAGTGTTGTGTCCCGTGGCCCGGCCTGGCGTGGACAGGCGCAGACGGGCTTGCCTTAGGCGCGCCTTCGGCGCGCAATCGGCGCGCCCGCTGCGCTCGTCCGCTGCGCGTACAGGGATTGTACATTTTATAAGGGACAAGGAGTGGTGGTAGGGGGCGTGGCCTCTTGAGCGAGGGGCGTGGCCTAAGTGGGCATCGCTGATGGCAGCGGTTTCCAGGTCCCGCGGCAGCGATAGACTCCGCTGCGCGGTGAATTGAGGGCGTAAATGCGCCCTAGTCAAGTGGGGAGTGGGCGTTTTAAAAACAGCAGTAACAAGTAAGTGACTCTCAAATAATTAAAAAAGCACAACAAAACAGACAGGCCTACTCCCGGCTTTTCGCCTCAGGAGGAACAGCAATATCCGGTAATGTAAGATCCTCCGATTTCAACTGCCCGTGGTTAAGGCTAGATTCTAACCGACACTCCGTCCTAGGCAAAGGATCAAAACCTGTTGTGGGTTGACAGCTCAACGCCGATCTCTGTGTCGTTTTTGTATTGTCCATAAGGGTTACCAAATCAGCTAGTGGAGATAATAATGGAACTTCCTTTTTTTCAGTAATCGTCTCCCGGAAGTGACTGCCTCCTTCCACCCACACTAAAGCTCCTTCAGATTCCATTTCCGTGGTATCACCCTCTCTTTCTGCTAGACATAAATCTACTTCTCCTGGAGGAAATACTGCTCCAGATTCACCCCCATTGTTCTGACATAATTGGCAGGGTAAAGCGCCTCTGATTTTATAGATTTGCATTCAACACTAGACCCGGGTGCTACATTTGTGTCCATTAATTCTTCACCATTCTTCTCTCTATTCTCATCCATTGAGCCTTTACCGAGCTTAGAACTTCTTATCCCTTCTGATGGATAGGATTTAATAAGTGCGGGATGCTCACCGTTTCTCCGACGGCGAATAGTTTTCTGCGGCTTCAAGTTTTTATCTCTCAACTTACTGCCTTCCTGGGTCACCGCTGAATTCCCTTTTAATTGTGAGCGTAGAACCCTGTCTGGCATTACCATTGCATAGGAGACGTCAGGATAACTTATACTTAATGCTTTTTGGATATTAAAGTCTGGGAAATGGAGGATGGAAGATAGTCGGGTAGTGGTATAACAACTGGCCTTCAGCAGCCCCTACCGCCTTCAAAATCCTTCAAAACCCAATCATTCCTGCTGTATTTTTGATGTTGTTGGTCGCTACCACGGTTGAGACACTTTTGAAACTTACAACGGGCACTTGTTTTAAACCACAGCCACGGCCACCACAACACCTCTGGCAAGTCCAGCTGCCCCCGGGCTTTACTCTGGCAGCACTCTCATCCCCTGCTCAGCTATGGACGGCTTGCTTTTCTCGTCACATACGTGCCCTCTCTCCCATACGTCCACAGGGACCAAAAGTTTACTTGCGGCTTGTGAATCGTGACTTAATTGTCCGCCACTCACATTACTCTCGCTATATGTCACAAAATCTCAAATGCTCACAAAATCCGCTAAACAAACCAACAATCCAACACAATCCACCACGGCCGTGGATGGGAAGTTTCTGAGCGCTGTGTTTGCCAATTTTTACCAGTTTTTAGCCTTCTCCTCTACTCCTTCGGCTGCCTCCACCTTCACTTCGTGGAGCAAAACTTCATTCCACTCCACTCCTTTATCCTTCAGCCTGCATCAGCTCCGAAGCAGGACCACAGCTTCACAGCTTGCCTCACAGCTGCCCGATAACTTCACTTCTCCCCCAGAGCGGGGGAATGCTCAGGAATGCACAGGTTCAAGGTTCAGGGCACAGGGCTCCGACTCCCTGCCCAAATCCAATCCGGACCGCCGACTGCCTCGGCTGCCTCGGGCCGCCACGCCCGCGCCCGACTCAACCCCATCTGTCTCGGGCCTCCGACGGCAATTCGGCAGTTCAGCCGAAACCGTAGCCACTCAACACCCTTTTGGACTTGGGGAGGAGGCTGGTGGGAGGCTGAGGGACCGGTCTAGGTTTCCAGGCTTTTCTCCCGCGGTGTTCTTCACACGCGCTGCTGCAGCTGCAGCTGCTGCGACCTTTACTCCGCACCTCCGCAGCACCGCCGCTCGTGTCGTGACTCCTCCTCCGCAATCACTCAATCAGATTGAGCACCTAGCATTAGCCCAATCACTTCACCTCTGGAGAGGGAGGGAGAGGGTCAGTCCGTTGTTTGATGTTATGCAGGTTCGCTGTGTTTGCACCGTTTTGCAGTGTTCTCTGCAGTGCTCTTACTCACTGTTTGTTCACTGCCGCTGCTCAGTCCTCTCACCAGTCCTCGCTCCACTCCACCCCACTTTGCTCACTCTGCTCCGGTCCACTTGGCTCCACTTTGCTCTGCTCCAGGCACAGAGCGCAGAGCACAGAACTCAGAGCGCTGATTCCGTTGCTTTTTCGCAAACTCCACAGCCTCAGCCCCTGCCTCCAATTCGCTCTGCTCCGGGCACAGGGCACTCCACAGCCTCAGCCACTGCCTCCAATTCGCTCTGCTCCGGGTACAGGGCACTGGGCGCAGGGCACAGAACACAGAGCTCTGACACGGCGCTTTTCCGCAACCTCCTCAGCCTCCACTTGTTCTGCTCTGGGCACAGAGCACAGAACACCGAAAACGCCGCCAGCGCCTTTTTTTCTGCTTTTTCCCGGCCTCCCCCACAGCCTTCAGGGCCAGGTGTCGGGGTCGGAAACCCTCGCACCAACGCTCCACAAGGTGAGGCAAGGCAAGGCGGCTTCAGGCGCTTCAGGGTGGCTTCAAAACGTAGTCGCGGTCCTCAGATCCCACCGCCGCTCCCGCTGCTCTGTGTGATCGGTGTGCTCACCGGTCTCGCACAAAACCCGTACTGGATTCTCACACTCTCTCTTTCTGGAGACCATGCAGAAACTCAATAGATCCTCAAAATGGAACCTCCTTGGGATGTATGACATTACAACGCATGCTTTTACATCGCATGCTTTTACAACGCGGTTTTTACAACGCATACCATTACAACGCATAGTGCTTTGGGGCGCAGGATAGTGAATAGTTTAATTTACTATTCCAACTCCAGTCCCCGTGGATAGTAGGGAAGGTGTTGGACAGTAAATGAAACCTATTCCCTATCCTAGAGGCCCCCCCAGTGCAATGCGTTGTAAAGGTTTGCGTTGTAAAAGTTGCGTCGTAAAGGCACTGCATGGTAAAAGTTGTGTTGTAAAGGATGTTTCCCACCTCCTTGTGTTTCTTAGAGTTAAAGTCATCCAATGTCGACACTACCCCTATTTTACAATAATCTTTAGATTATTCACCTGTGGCATTCAAAAAATTCATTTTCAAGTCTTGCTTGAGGCAGTTGCTTGTGAGACATTTTTTTTAGCTTAAAGGAGGCTAAGTGTCTGCCCATTGCTTATTATTGGTTGTCTTCCCGCCACTCACATTTCCTTGCTTCTCTTCGGTCATTCTGTGCTGACTTCACTTCCTCTTCATTTTTGTCCCTCCCCTAGAGCATGGTCAAGTACTGATTCCTTGTCCAGTGAGCATCCTGCTGCTGCTCATGCTTTCGGGCCCAGGCTACATTTTTCTGTTAGCGATAGCACTCCATAAGAGTTCATATGCTTGGAGGCCGTCTCTCTTCCATCCTTCCTCCCACTGTGCGGTAGTCAAAGCATTTGTATGAATTTAAAATGAGGATAAGGGTAGCTATGATCTGATGATTTACAATGTAATAGTAAAAATTCTTCATTAACATACCTTTAAGATGTAGTGCACTGTGTAGTGCCTGGAGTGTAAAGACCCCCAATGTATTGGGGTCGATGCACTGACATGCAACCATTCCTACACAGTTACTCCCTTGATACAAAACTCCCTCCCCACACACCCAATACCTCCCTATACAAAGATATGACCCACACGCCATCTACATACACCACACCTTTCTACAGACTGACTCAAATGAGCCGTCCCTACACACACACCCTTACCTCAAACACACACTCCACACACACACACATACACGTTCTCTCCACATGCACCCTTGTTCATCACACACAGGGAAGACATGGCTTGGCAGTTCGGGCTGGAATGTTCCCATGCTCTCCACACCACTGGAGTCAAGCTATCCTGGCTGAAGACGGCTGATAGCCAGAAACCGGTCCTAGGATGCTTGATTCCGGTCCAGGAAAGACATGGCTTGGCAGTTCGGGCTGGACTGTTCCCATGAGGCACAGGGTCAGACTGATTTGCATATGGCCATGTCCGAACTGGGGTGGCGGATAGAGCTAAAGAATGATGATGGATTAAACCCAGATCAGTTGACTGGGGTGAGTGCTTGAAATCTTCAACACTCCATCTATCATCCCCTTTGGTTTCGTTACACACTCAAAGCCCTATCCTGTAAACCCTTTGCTCAAACATACAATCCACACACACACACTGCCTTCTTCGCACATATATCTCAAACACACAAACGTAGTCCCTGCAGGCCCGGTTCTAGCGGGTGGGCCGGGTGGGCCCGGCCCTCCCAAAGATGAGCCTGGCCCACCCAAACAGGAGCCTTGGCCCTCGCAGTGAGGGCTTGAAGGTAGGCGTGCAACGCGCACAGGTCGTGTGTGTGCGCCCTGGCCGAGACAGCTTCCCGGGCGCACACACACACAGACAGTTTAAGATTATCGCATCCGCACCAAAGTACTTAACAGGTCTTTAAAAGACCATTAACATGTTAACTAGGCTTTGTTTACTTTTTTCACCTCTTCATCTCTGCATGATGAAAGGGGACAAATCCTTTCTTTGACAACGGTAACCTTTGGTAACCTTTGCCTACTGTCCTGCTGCATTATTATTTCTTTTTCTATGCAGCGCAGGGGAAAAGTGGTCTGTTTATTTCTAGTCACCCCCTGACCTCTGCAGCTGCTTATCACATAAGGCTGTGACACAAAGTATGACTAATGGAGTAGGTAAGAGAATGTGTTACAAAAAAAATTATTTTCCAAAATCTGCACAGGCCCAGCAGGACACATACTTCGTATGTGCTTCATTTAAACAGTTTTTATCATTTCATCATAGCCGATGCTGGTCAACAATAAAACAATACAAAATGGCAATGCCCAGATAAAGTTGGTGATTAATGATCCTGCTTTAGAGCAATCGTTTGTCTGTTAGTATTTTTTAAATGCAGACGCACTGTATTTTATGTGGATGGCTCAGTGGGTTACTGCCTTTGTCACAGAGATCCTTGTGTTACTTCAGAAGTTACAATCCTAACAAAAGGCAGTGAACAATGAACTGCCACCAAAGAGCTGCAAACAAACATGAATGGTATAATTAGAACTTCGCTTTTTTGTTTTGTGATATAGTTAGAACTTCCCTAGTCTTTTCATTATTCTAATGTTGCTAAAATGAGTTTGTTTGGGCAAACCCCCATGGCTGACCCCCATGGAATACTCTTTAAATCCTAAGGTTGTGTTTCCCCAGACCAAACCCTCTTAAAATATACTACCCACCAGAATTGATGACCTATGATTCCTACACCTTGTAATCCTCATTGGCTTATGTGACATTCCCTGTAGACTGATTTACATACTTGCATGATGCATTGTCTCTGTAAGTGTGTGCGTGGTGTAAAGTACTGACACACACTACATTGATATGAGCAGCGTTATACAACAAATTAAATGCATATGAGAGAGGGGATACGTAAACATGAGGGGCGCTGGTGCAGGGTGCCAGTCAGGGAATCCGAGGAGAAGGTAGTGGGAGGGGCTATGGAGCGATGAGGGGCACTGTTGGAGCATGACAGTGAGAGAATCCGAGGAAGAGGTCATGGGGTGGAGGGGGAAGCTAGGGAGAGATGAGGGGCACTGGTAGAGGGTGGTAGTGAGGGAGTCTAAGGAGGAGGTCATGAGGGGGATGGGCTACAGAGAGATGAGGGGTGCTGGTGGAGGGTGGCAGTGAGGGAATCCGAAGAGGTCATGGGGTGGAGGGGGAGCTAGGGAGAGATGAGGGGCACCGGTGGATGGTGGTATTGAGGGAGTCTGATGAGGAGGTCATGAGGGGGAGGGGCTACAGAGAGACGAGGGGCACTGGGGGAGGGTGGCAGTGAGGGAATCCGAGGAGGAGGTCATAAAGGGGAGGGGCTATGGGGAGATGAGGGGCACTTGTGGCGTGTGGCAGTGAGGGAATCCGAGGAAGAGGTCAATAGGGGGGGGCATGGATGGATGAGGTACACTGTTGGAAGGTGGTAGTAAAGGTATTTATGGAGAAAGAGGTTTTTGGTGCAGCGCCAAAAAAGACTTTTGCATCAGCACTGAAGCCGGCCCTGTCATGGCCTTTTTGTTTTTGTTTATTTAATTAGCATTCGGGCCATAAGGGCCACTGTGGAACATACTTTAAAGTGTGTGCTAATTATATTTATTGCTCTATTCAATGTTTTAAGTATGAAGGTGATTTTACTAATGTTTTTACCGGAAGATGGTGCCTGACATGGGGCGGGGCCCAAGGTCATCTGTGAGATAAGGTGCACTGGAGAGGAATAGTGGCTAATCAAGCTTGTAAGGGAGTGCGTTGTAGAGTCCGTGGTCAGGTGGAGGTAGTAATGAAGAGGCTCACACAGAGGGAGGCCGAGAAGTGTCACTTGCCTGATACTCCCACCTCAGAAACCTCCTCTTCCCATCAAAGGAACATTACATAGAAAAAACACTTTTTGTGAGTGATAACATTAAAAAGAGATTTGGAAAAGAGTGAGTTTTACTGGGCCTCGTAAGACTAAGAAGAGGTAAAGGAGGGCCCTGAAGCAGGCCTGCCTAGACATATATGCGACAAATCGAGCCCGCAGTGGCCCACCCAAATGCGTCCTTGGCCCACCCAATTAAAAATTCCTGGAGCCGGGCCTGAGTCCCTGTACCCACACATGCTCCTTCTACACAAACACCACAGTCCCTCCTAAACACCCATACCTTAAAGCGGGACAACCAGATAGAGACCTCAGTGCACCCCCAGGCCAGGCCCCATCTACACCCCACCTCCTTATCCCCCATCCATGCCTCCTTCATCGGCTCAGCGCGCCTCTCTCTCCATTTTCGCATCACAACTCATTGCAATCATACGGTGTAATGGCCTGCTGGGGCAAATTATGCAATCAGGAAATACTTTACACCAATTAGGATCTACTCTGTTTATTGACCACTTATGTGCTAAATAGTAACAGACACAGGTACCTCGCAGCCCTTTCTGATGAAGAAGACCAACATGCTATTATATGTACAAGGGTACAAATGTTTATTTCAGACACCAGTGTCTCAAAAAGGCGGAGATTTTAGTTGTAGCGATCTGTTGTTTGGGGAATTGAGCGAAAACTCTGAAAGATGAACTGGACAAAAAAACCACAAATAAAACGAGTGAAAATCAGTGACATTCCAAATTAGAGGTCCCCGTGGAATGAATGACTTGTTATCCACAATGATTCACTGCTCAGTTCACGTGTGCCAACGGAAATTCCTCGTGCAACGACTAACACTGCAGCGAAACAGAAATGCATGTTTTACTTCATTTACGCCCTACCTAAGTACTTAAGCACAAATAGAAAAATGCTGGAGAAATGTCAGTTGTTATATTGTGTGGGATAGATACTGTTCCTTTGAGAGCAATGATTGGTGTTGTAAATGAAGATTACGAAGCAGTAGCTGAACAAATAACCCGACAACAACATGCATCACCACCACCTTGGAGGTTTAAACTTTTGCAAGACAAGCTACTGTGCACACGGGTTTAGACACTTTTAGTCGTATGTAGATGTGGAACATACGTATAGCGCAAATATAGACAAAAGGCAAGTAACTATACCTCATAATTCCGGGTGCTTGAAAACGCTGGAGTTTGAACACGATTTCGACGTAGGAAGCAAAGTCAACACAAGACTCGCTCCTCTTGCCACAAGGACGAACCTCCTTTACACTGTTTGCTCCGTTTAAATGATCAATACAGCACCCGACACGTTTCGGCCGAGTGACACGCATTGTAACAAAAATACTGCTCTTTAAAATGAAAATGACACCCGAAATACCTCGTTTTTGTACTTTTAAATGAGAACATTTTGTATAGCCTTGCAATAGTTTAGTTTTACACTTTCAGTTTCGCGTTCATCAGGATGTAATCTCCACGCCGGCCAATGCTATATTTCATTGATTTGTTTTGTACTCTTTCTTTTCCTGAATGATAATGTTTGGATTATATTACTGTGCTGCTGACGTTGTCTGCCTCCCAACTGCAGCCGGTAGTCCAAGCATACCACAGCAACGGGGGTGCCCCCAAACGTGCACCCTTTCACGGCTCCCGGTACAGCAGACGATATATTACTTGGACTGTTCCTTCATGGCATGGCTTTCAAATGTCTTCAGGCGAAATGTATAGCAGATACATGCCCGCTCCATCAGGGTCTACTCATACCAGGGGTCCGTCCGAGCCTCCTCTGCAGTGCTCTAGAGTTGCCACCTGCCGTTTTTTTATCAGCATGGGCAGTATTATTTTATTTTTTAGGTTCAATCTAGTTCAAAAATTTGGAAAATCATCCAAAGTTTCTATTACACCCGACTATCAGTACATACGTTATATAGTAAGCATAAGAATAAATCACTTTACAACCTTTCCTACAGCTGCCTTAATGATTCCGGACTCCTAATTTAAATGGACAAAGACAGAAGGTGATGTTAAAAATGAATAGAGATGATTTTACATAAAGTTATATTCAACTTTCACATCCATGCCTTTTAAGATTCCTAAAATGGCCGGTATTTATTTTTGGGAATGGTAGCAACCCTCTCTAGGATAGCTGGAGTTGGTTTCCTCTTCTGTAAATAGAGTTTGTTAGAGAACCCCTCTTCCCTCCTCTTTGATAAATGTGCTCCTTGCTGTGTACAGTCTAGGGCCGGGGGCGCACTGCCCGGAAGCTCCCCGTCTGACCTGGGTCAGCAGAAGTGTTCAGAGTGCACTTAAGACACCTGCTACCCTCCCCGCTGTAAACAAGAGGCCCCGTAATAGCAGCGGTTTGGAAGGGACATCGCTTCCGCGCGCCTGTGTTTACATCTGCGGCGTTTGGAAAAGGATAGGAACCGCGTGCACGCCCAGAGGGAAGATGGAGAATGATTGAACCCCCATGCAGAATGTGTGCGGACCCCCGAGACTCCCATAACAAACAGAGAATAGGATTCTGAGCCGCCGGGGCTTCAGGGATTGCCTCACACCCTGTACACGCCCAGAACTGCTATTGGGCTTTAGTTCTATTACCCACATCCTTACACTAGCTGCAGTCATTTGGGAGGGAGGGCGAGGGGTGGGAGAAAAGTAGACCAATGTTTTGAGTGTGAAAAAGGCCGCTTTATTAGGAAACAGGTGCACATTACAAATATAAAACCCTGGCAACGCCTTACAAAACTATACCTCACTAAATAAATAATTAACTACAAACTCCGCCCCCCACCCCTCCCCTAAAATTCTTTGGTCCCTCCCCCACCCAACAATACAGCATTAAAACATTACAATAACATTATAAACATAACATCATCAATAAAACATTACGTCATTAATCACATCATTACATCATCATTTAACCCCTTAGTCATCAAACCCCAATCACATATTAAAAGCCAGGCCCTCTATAACCCGAAACCCTGCCTGACCCTTCACTCCTGCCAATACCCCCCAAAACCTCAACGGTCAAACAATGACCAACTTCCCCTGTACTTGTCAATGAATGAATCAGCCCAATACTCAACAAAATTCTACAATAAACCGCACCGAGACAACAAAAACCCCGCCACCCAGAAAGGTAGGGGGGGAGAGAAAACTACACCACCTTCCTTTCTGCCCCCCCAAATAGAAAAATAGAAGCAGAAGTGAACAAATATCAACGTTGCATAGCTAACGATCGTGCCAAAACTTCACGTAACTCTAACAGATATAGGTCCATCCCCACCCTGGACAGGTGAACACCATCATCTCTGAAAAATTCCACAGTCTCAAATTTAATCTCTCTATGGGAAATCCTGCTGAAACCAAGACCACGGCAACAACGAGAAACCTCAGAGTTTACTTTCTTCCTGGCTCTGTCAACAGCCCTGGGGTTGACCGCTCCTCTCCAGATCCTACGCGGAATCAACTCAGTCCAGAAGACATGGCACCCGGCCCAAAACTCCTTTATAAGGCTCAAATCCTTCTTAATAGCTCGCAGCAATACCACACCTTTAGTAGCACAAAGATCGTTCTCCCCCAGATGAATGACCAGAATATCAGGACATAGCCCGCCCACCATATTGTTGTTAAGACATGGGATTAACTCTTTCCATAGCATACCACCTTTTCCCTTCCAAACCACATTGAACATGCGAGCGTTAAAACCCAGAAGTTCTCCAAAGTAACTCTGCGCCGCCTGGACTCGGGCCCATTTCACGAAGGAATGCCCAACTATCCAGACTGTCACCACAGGAGAACGAGGCCCAGCAACAGATCCTATAAAAGAAAACAGAGTTAGAGCTCATGGGAAGGAAGATGACGCATGCACCTCCTCCGCTTGACTCCTCACGTAGCGCTGAAAGCAGTTTGAAGACCAACGCCCCAGCCTCATAATATCCCTTTGAGTCCAACCTCTGTTAAAAGCTTCAGTTGCAGCCCCAATCCGGAATGAATGTGTCCCATATAGGCTCCCATCCAGACCCAAGTGTTCCAAAGCTTTACGCAAAACCATGCGGAATTGGTATGCTGTAACCAGGGTGCCATCAATATGCTGAAAAACGAGTGCATCATCACCACCCCCACACAAAGAACGCCAGCGCCGCGCCAGCAGTAAAGGGCAAGTAAGCCTTGGGGCACGCGCTTGCAACCACACACCCTTCCCCTTCTTAGTCTGATCAGTTTTGGAGCTGGCTAACCATATATGCACCCCTTCATCAGAACAGAAAACGTCCCGCCAAAACAGGCCACACTTGCATTTCGAACCCAACAACTCCGAAACCCTAAAAGCTCCAAAAAACATGAATGCCATTAACATGGAAAATAAGCATGACTCAAAGTCATCTGAACAAACCTCAGGGAGAACAGTTATCAACCGAGCCAGAATCTGCCAAGATAAAGGAGCCCTGAGTCTACTGGTGTGCCCTTGCTCTCTGGCCCAACCCTCAAGCATCCTCCTGCCAATCTCCCCTGCTGACAGAGGATAACCCCATAACAACTTGCCCATAAATGCTATCCCTGCTAATTTACCTGCGATGGTCACCTTAGTTAGCCCTTTGTCCATGAGATCTAAAATGAAGTTCACGACATCCTCAGAACGACGCCAAACCTCCTCACGCCTACAAGCGCCAGACTCCAGAAATTCCCTCCAGGCCAGAGAATAAGCAGAACGCGTAGACACAGACAAAGAACCTACCACCAGTTGTAAGACCCGACGTTGCCTACGTGCCACAGATGAATCGGCATCGGGGTCGGTGCTCGGTCTGCCTCCCTCGCCAGTCCACGGAATCTCCCCCACTGTGAACGAGACAGAGCATCCGCAATGTCATTGTCCACCCCAGGAATGTGCAAAGCACGAAAGTGAATGTCGTGTTTCAAACAGCCCAGCACAAAAACTCTCATGAGCTTCAAGACCTGTTCATCCCTGGCAGACTGTCGATTAACAATTTCCACCACAGCCATGTTGTCCACACGAAAAAGCACTTTCTTATGTGCCAAGACCTCCCCCCACAGGGTCAAAGCCACCAGCAAAGGAAAAAGCTCCAAAAAGGTAATGCTGTGACCACCATTCAACCACTCATCCGGCCAACATTCCGCACACCATCTTCCATTCCAATACAGACCAAAACCATCACTGCCAGCTGCATCCGAAAACATTTGCACATCCCACTGAAAGTCAACGTCCCTAAACAAAGGAACACCATTAAAAGAAGAGAGAAAAAATTTCCACATTCTCAAATCCTCCTTGACGCCAGCAGACAACCGAACACGATGGTGAGGCAAATGTTGACCTGCAAGAGCCCTGCCTAATCTGCGACAAAAAGTCCTTCCTGCTCTCACGACCCTACAAGCAAAATTGAGATGGCCTAGTAACACCTGAACATCTTTCACCAACACTTTCCGTTTTGCTAACATGGTTTCCAGCAACTCCAGCATCTTCACTTTCTTCTCCTCAGGCAAGCGAGCCCGCATTGCTACAGAATCAAGTTCAATTCCCAAAAAGGACAAGACTGTGTCAGGACCCATAGTTTTCTTGGGAGCCAAAGGAACTCCCAGATCCTCCATGAGCCCTTGGAAAGTGTCCAGAGCAGACTGGCACTCCGTGGAGCCCGGGGACCCGACAAAGAAAAAGTCATCTAGGTAGTGCGTTACCAGTGAGTGACCAGACTGATGAGTAAAGTACCATTGTAGAAAAGTACTTAAACACTCAAAAAGAGCACATGAAATGGAGCAACCCATCGGCAAAGCCTTGTCCACATACCATTTCCCTAAAAAATGGATACCCAGAAGACACCAGTCATCCGGATGGACAGGCAGCAGCCGGAAAGCAGACTTTATATCACACTTGGCCATCTCAGCAGCTGCGCCCGCGGTCACAACAAGTGACATGGCCACGTCAACTGAGGAATAAGAGACTGAAACAGCATCTGGATCAATAAAATCATTGACAGATGACCCTTCCGGCCATGATAAGTGTTGGATAAGCCTGAATTGCCCCGGATCTTTCTTCGGGACCACTCCAATAGGTGATATTATTAAATTAAGGATCGGCCAATCGTGAAAAGGGCCCGCCATCCTCCCTTCATGCACTTCTTTATTCAACTTGTCTTGTACTACTGTGCCATGCTCAGATGCAGATTTTAAATTAGCAGACCATCTTCTTTGTCTAGGACCTGTGTAACCTAACTTGAAACCAAATTCAAAACCATCCAACAATGTTTGTTTCCCAGCTACATTATCATAGTCATGAAGTGCAAGGCGCAGATTCTCCAACTTAACCGGTGTATGAGCCCTTGGGCCCAACACCCTGAGTACCTCTGGATCCCCTACCCCCTGAAAAATGTTGGGATGTCCCTGAACCACCTGCCCCTGACTGTTTCCCCTGTGGACCTCCTGCTGTCTTGTTATCCCAGCATCTAGAGAATGGGTGCCGCCTACCACAACCAGAGCATTCGTGTTTAAACTTACAGTATTCTCTGCCACAGAAACCTTTATTAAACTCCCAGCATGCGCCAGTTCTGGACTGTGTATTTGAGTTACTCCCCACCCCTCCCCGGGTGGGCTTGTCCTGAAAGGGCCGGTAGATTAAAGGAAGGCCGCTGGCTGTAAAAATAGTCTTCCCACCCATTGCAGATCCCATAGTATGCTGCCACAGGTCAGTGTCTAGTTCCCCCCACTTGGCCTCTGGTTCCCATGCCATCCTGGCCCTGAACTCCTCATCATATTGTGACCAAGCAAACCCCCCCCCCAGTAAGCTGTGCCTTGCGTATAACATCCATGTACTTGAAAAGTGACACGCTGCGCTCTGGAAACTTTTCACAATATACACTTGCATAAATAAGGAATGCAGCTGTCCAATTTTCAATGGTTAATGGAACTCTAGGACGTTTGGCCAGCTCAAATTCCTCTTCTTTTGACCCTTCTTTCGACCGGACTTCCCGGTGTAGTAGCTTAAGAATTTCGACATACTCTCCCTTCCAAATACGTTCTTTCGTGGCCAGCATCAAATGGGCACCCAAAGGCTTCGTGACGCCCATATAAGGCAACTTTTTAATCTTCAACTCCTTGCTGGCCAATGGCTCCTTTACCACAGTAAGAGCATCAGTGCTAGTACCACTTTCCACTTTACCTGTGACTTCAACAACGTCGTCAGTGCCCACAGCAGTGTCTTTAACATACCGTCCTTTCAACAACCTCCCTTCGCCTAAGACAATCGGTACTTCCCCCCCTGTGCCCACAGACACCATATTAGGTTTGGCCTGTGTAGCTAATTGCTCACCTGGTAATAAAGAGACCACTCTCGAAGGCTCCGCCCGTGGTGCTGGGACCAATGTATGCTGTCCGCGAGGCGCCCTGACTGACGGGCCGTGCTCTCTTCTCACTTGCACTTGACTTCGCACCGCTGGAGCCTGAAAAATACTACCAGACACATGAGAGGGTTCCCCCCCCTCCACGTCCCGTAATTCTCCTTCTTCGGGACTGTCTTCATCATAATCCAGTACCACTGGGTCAAAACCAATAGGCAATACGTCACTACGGGTCTTACCTAACCCGGTATCAACAATAGTACATTTTAATGCTTGTGAAGAACCTCCAGGGGGGGGAGCAGACTGTACCCGCCTGTAACTCCCCTTGCGTTGACTCTGCGGCTCCATAGCCGCCGGCAAGGTAGGACACCTATACCTGCTACTCGTTGGGGCCAGCGGGGTCACACCGGACCCTCGTGTGCTGACCGCGGCGGGTTCCCTCGGTGGAACAGAGAGGGCCTCGCTAGGCATTCTCCTCGCTTTACCTCGGCGAAATTGGACTGGACCGCGCCCTGCCAAGTCTGGACCACCGCACCTATCCCTATCCTGAAAGGAAAAAGTTTGGACTGGTGTGCTAGGGTCCCTGAATACAACTTCTGATACATAACCTGTTTCCTGCAAATGAGAACCAATACCCCTCCCTTGAAACCTATCCAAAGAACGCTCTCTAATACTGCCCCTCAAAGGCACACCTCTGACCGGAGAGTCGCCTATCACCTCATCATCATCACTCTCATCCAAGTTATCCCCCCCCACCGCTGAAGAAGAAACCAGAAGAGGGGCCCCTGCACCCCGAACTTGACCCTCACCAGCCTTCTGTAAACCACGCTGTGCCAAACCCGCAGCACCAAAATGCTCCCAACCAGGAGAACCATACATGAAAGAGGGGCCTCCCGCACCCCCAGACCAATAAGGAACAGTCTCCCTAAAACCCTGCCCATGTCCACCAGTTACCTGTGTGAAAGCCCTGTCATGTACCGCTTCTCTGTCAGAGAGACCAACACCCCCCACACTCTTTAACACAGGATGACAGTCCCCTATAGAATGACCCACCACTGCCCCTCCAACATTAGCATCGTAAGAAAAAGATCTCTGGCCTACCTGTGACCGACCCCTGCCCACCCACTGACAACGGTCATCAACATCCAACATACCAGAAGACCCTGTATCCCCAGGCCTTGAAACATTTAAATCCAAAGGAGCACCAGAAATGGAACCCCCCACTCCCATTTGGGCCCACTCCCCTTCTCCCCTGGATCCCCCCCCACCGACAATGCAGCCCCCACCGAAGAACCGGGGGTGGAAAAAAGCAAAGGACTCCCCACATTACCCTCTATTTCCTGACCAACCAGATGTATACCATCACCAAATGATACCTGGCACCCTGAACGATCCAGGCCCCCAGAAACCTCCAGACCCACTGACGAAAACCGGCCTGGAGTAGGCCCATGTACAACCTGCAAAGAAGGCCCAGTCTGCCTAGAAGGGCTTAATAAAGCCCCAACCTCAATTCCAGTCAGGCCCTGTGTCTCTGCCACCACATGACCCGTAGGGGGGAACAACTGTTCTACCGGCTCCCTTAATGTCTGCCCTGACCCCCTATATTCAAGAAACTGAAGGGAGCCTCTCCGAGCACTACGCGCTGCTTGCCCCTGCAATGGCTCCGATATCCTCGTTCCCGCTGGGTCAGAGGCTGAGCGCTTCGTATTTGATCTCCGCCCCCCCCTCTTACCGGCCGCCTTCACTGCAGCAGCCGGCGTCGCTGAAACCAGGTCCTGCCCCAGAGGAGCCCCGCCCGCCTGAAACAAAGGCACGCTCCCCGCAGCGCCTCCCGCTTCGAAGCCAAGCCCACCCCGAGCAGCAGACACCGCCGGAGGTCCCTCCAGCACAGCCGACACTCGCGCCTGAAGTGCAGGGGCCGGCCGCACTACCCGCATAAATTCCAAGGGAGCGGCAGATAGCGCCGGAGCTCCCCCCGCCCCCACCGCAACAAGCGCTTTGCCAGAGGGGGCCGGTTTCCTCGTACGGGACCGGCCCCTTTCACTCACCTGGGAAGCCCGTCTCTTCTTTGGCGAGGAGCACGCCAGAACAGCAGCGGACACACCCGCGGAGGCCTGGCGCTGAGGGCGCGCCGGCCCCCCTCTAACCAGCAAGTCCATGCGACCCGCCTCAGAAAGAAGGCGCATCGCCTCAAGGACCCTATGATCTTACATTACCACGACGTAAAAGGGGAACAATAAACTATACTACCACCTAAATGCTCTCTACTGAAGTACCACGACAAAAAACGCTAACTGTCCTCCTAGCCACCAGGTCACCAAACCTAAAATGGTGGCTAGGAGGCGGGGACACAGGGATTTATAATTGGGCTGGCCAGTCCTACTAGGCCAGCCCAAATCCAGAACCTTCTAGCAGCTACTGTAAAGGAAACCCCTCGCAGCCCTCCCAAACCGCCCGGGGAAGGAGACTTCCCTTCGGTCAGCTCCCTCCCCCAAGCCCCCCTTGTGGAGCCATTCAGCTGCCATTTTAATGTTTCTGGCTGCAACACTGGCGTATATTTCCTTCTTAAGATTTCAGTGCACAGTATTTTATAAATATGACAATTTAAGTTATTTAACTTAGCTACATAGGCGTAATTCCCTTCAAGTGTAGGTTTCATTAGTTAAGTAACCAGCTCACATAGTTTAAATTACTTACTGATAATTCCTTACTCTTAGGTTATTCCTCCATGTTGCCACCATTTTGTGACGAGGTGAGTCTGCCTCTTCAGACTGGCACAACATTTTAAACTTCCCCATCACCTTTTGGTGTGCGTCCATAAGACCTCATTATCCAGAAGACATCCTATATTGTCACCAAACCCACTCAGCGAGTGTATTGGAGGATGTTGAAATTTACTGTAACAAGGAACAATGGATTCAAAGTAATGGAATTATCAGTAAGTCATTTAAGCATTATCTCCTCGTCCAAATACTTGTTTCTCTCATTATCTAATAATGAGCAGCGGCGGTTTCATCTCTTGGGTGGGGAAGCGTCACCCCCCTGCCACCACCGCCCGCTGTGAGCCTCAGAAAATAATAAAATCGCAATGTAAAGATTTCATAGCCATTTTATTTTTCCCACGTGGACAATCACCGCGCTGCAGCAGCCCGAGCCAATAGACAAGGGGGCCTGTGACAAGAGCAGTGGCTGGCTGGATGCTCCAAAGTGAACCTGTCACTTTGGCCGGCTTCCTTGCGCCAGCTAAAGTGACATGCGCACTTTGAAGATCTCCAAATAGCTGTCCTTGACTGCTGGGTGGAGACCAAGCACAGGCCTACAGGGCCTGAATGAGCGTCCAGTGAGCCAGCTCCATCCATTCCTGGTGCTGCTCTCATATCATGAGAGCAGTGTCATGATTGGTTAAGGGAGTTGGCTGGCCCATGCTGGAGTGGAGAAGAAGATCAGGAAGAGCGAGGACATGGAAGTCAGGTAAGTGATTTTTTTCTTTTTTCTTTTTTACTTTTCCTCTTGCCCTCTCTTGTATCCCTCCCCCTCTCCACTCAGCTGTTTGCCCGCCCCCTGAGTCACCATAGCTGGCAACTGCCGCTGATGATGAGCACCAAAGACAACTGCTAACACTGACTGCAAAGACATTCACATCCTGGCAGCACTGAATCACAGATTTCAAGCAGAACTCATGTTGAGAATCGGTGACTTGCTGCTTTCCCAAACCAACATTAGGGGCCTGATTTAGATCTTGCGCAAGGGGTTACCTCGTCACAACAGTGACGGATATCCTGTCCACCGAAATACACATCCCATTGGATATCATGGGATTTATATTTCGACCGAGTCACCATTGTGATGGAGTAACCCGTCCTCTGAGATCTAAAACAGGCCCTAAGTCATTGAAACACACCACCGACTGACCTGTAGTCAGGACTGCTGAGTCGTTTATGAGTCTGTGGAAACACATACCATATCTGCATGAGGCTTAAGGTGCTTTTTTTATGACGCCTTAGACTGCTCATAGGAATCTCTTGCAGGCTCCTAATATTTGAGCACGTTTGCGTTGCAGCCTTTCTATAGCACTTCATACTACCAAAGATGCTGTGAAGCACTCCCCTTTTCCTCTGTTGCTGGCACTCTTTTATAGATGTGTGGTTGGAAGGATGTTGCATCTGGAAAAGTCTATAGAGGGTTGTGTTGTTTGAGGTGCAGTTGACATGATTGACATGCTCCATCAAGAAGCAGGCCTGCTGCTCATTCTGTAGTGGCCACCCTGATGCCATATTTTAGAGTCACTCATGGGGGTTATGCAAATCCATATGGTGGTCCACAAGTGACATCTGACTTTTAAGTTACTTGCCTAATTTCTGAACAACTTTAACATAGTGTTATATAAAAGTCCACTCTCACTTTCTTTTTCAGGACTCTTCTTTCTTTCTTTTCCTCTTTCTCTCTTCTTCTTCCCCTCCTCTCTTTCATCCTTTTCTTTTATTTTCTCTTTATCCTTTCTTCACACGTCAAATTTTCCTAAAAATGCACCTATACTTGGTATAGTTTTATTTCATAAGGATACTGTGTAATATTGTTTTTCTTTCTTGCTCCACGTTATCAAACTTCCTTTTTTTGTTTTTTTTATTTATTTTTTTATTGTCAGGCTGACAAAAAAAAAAAAGAAAGAATTCATCAATACATGAGTATACATACATAGGTAATATCATATAGCATTATTCCATGATTTTGCGTACATAAATTATATCGCATAGCATATAATAAAGCAAGTAGACCATTGGGTATGAAAAATAAACAAAACGAAGGGCCAAAAAAAAAAAAAAGGGGGGGGGGAAGGAGTAAAGAGCATTAATGATTCTTTCAATAAAGCATACCAGTTATACTATACAAAAATATACCTGGGTCATTCCATAAAAGATCCCCAATTTTTTTCATGTTTACTTATTGCGCGTATTCCCCTAATATTTGCTAGAGCTAATTCCATTGAGTGTATTTCATTCACCAATGCCCACCAGTTCCAAACCGTTGGTGTTTCTGGGCTGATCCATGCTCTAGCCAAGGTTAGCTTAGCGCATGACATAAGTACCGTCGCTAGAGCGGGCTGTAAGGGAGGAACAGGATATTGGTCTAGCAAAGCAGAAGTAGCCGTAAATATAGGTAACTGAATCTTTTTCATTTTTAAAACATTTTGTATATCGCGCCAAAATTTTTTGAGATTGGGGCAAGAAAACAACATATGTGTCAGATCAGCTGCTTCAGTAGAGCATTTGGGGCATTTTGTACGATCACTATAGATGTTATTAGGTAACCATTTGGAAATTCTTTCCGGAGTATAATATAACAAGCAAGTTGTTCTGAATTGTTGGAGTCTTAGGCTAGATGACCGTACACTTTTATTTATGTTTGTTAAAGAACACTCAATCTGTTTTGGTGTTATGTTTAAACCCAATATTCTGCTCCATTTGCCTGCTAGTTTAATACAATCATTTGTTCTAAAGTAGCTAAGAGTTCTATATGCATCACTTATCGCAGATTTATTTTTTAAAGAGTATAAGCAGGTCCAAATGTCGCATTCAGAAAGCTCTAAGATTTGTTTTTTGTTAATCAAATAGTCATGTAGCTGTAAATGTTTGTATCTCATATTCTCAGGCACATTATAAAGCAATTTAAGAGTATTAAAATCTAAGAATCCTTGTGTGCCATATAAATCCCCTAGAACAGTAATTCCTGACCTAAGCAAGCCAGATGTAGCATTATCATTAAAAATACATGGAAGTCCCGGATTGCCCCATAGAGGAAGCTTTAAGTGAAAGAAGCTGGTTTTACAAAAAGAAAGAATATTGCTCCAAATCCTAATTATATCTTTTGCCGTCTTAAACCTGACCCTTTTGTGATAGTTGGGATCGTTGGTTCTAAATAAAAACATATTAGAATCGGATTTCAGCATGAAAGAATGGAAAAACAAAGCACCTCCCTCATTTAGTAGAGAGCGAAGACGAGTGACAAAAGAAGACCAAAAATATAGTTTAAGATCGGGGAAGTTAAGTCCTCCTTCATTCACACGTTATCAAACTTCCTGTTATTATTAGAATCCGTATTGATGTTTTACGTTATTTTATAATCTCAATAAAGCATTTTAAACAAGTCCAAATATCAGTTGGTTTAGTCACATTTTTTCCATGTTTTAGGAGTCAGCGCTCATGCTCTGGCAGGTGTTTAGCAGTCTCCTAGTGCCCAGAGCCAAAATACGCTAACAAATCTACTAAAAAATATAGTATCACATAAAATGATGCACTTTCCTACAGCAGGATGAACCGGCGAAGGGGATTAGGGAGAGATCCTAGGAAAAGAGACTCCTATTCTTTATTTTTCAGGAAGAGATTTTGTTAACGTATTGACTCAACTAATTAATTGTTGTCACGGAGGTTTTAACTATATTTGTATTGTTTTAGAAATTGCATGGGTACTGAACTATAGTAATCAAATCACAAGAAATGAAATTGTATGCACTTTTATGCATTTTTAATGCAAAATAAAGTTTGAATTGATTTGAGTTGAGTCAACTATTTGTTGGCTTCTAAAGTTAAGACAAGAGAGTAAATAAGAATATATAATGTCTATGAAATGTGTCCGCAAGATATCAATAGACTAAAGCCAGTCTAGAACATTTGAGGTCAGGTCTTAGTGTGTTCTCTACTAATTGTAATTAAAAAGCAAGTTCATTCTGTTCAAGTTTTTATTGTAGTTTTCGAGTTCCAAAAATGAACACTTTTACATTGGGATCTGTGTAAGTACAAACAGAAAGAAAAGGGGACATGCAGACAATCAAAGCAAGACTGTTGTGGAAACAAGTCGTCAAGCTGCCTGGTACGCATTTGGGAGAAGTTCCACAATATGTCTGATATGTCATCAAAATTATTGATACCAAAGTATAATGTGGAACGGGGAATGTATTGTAAATGGAGCAAAAGGAAAACGTTTTAATTTTTTTTTTCCATACTTGTTTAGGTTTTAACATTGAACTTAGGAACCCCTGGCCCGTACACACTCACTTCAAATGTATACAGTCATGTGACTATCTGGTAAGGTGACTGCTCCAAGTACTAATCCTGGCAGTGAGTACACCTGGAAAAGATGACATTTTGTGATCTCTTGCTAGTTTTATTGCCACATCCCTCACGTTACATTTATTATCTTTCGTTGCGCTGTGGCCTCACTCACACTGTAGTTCTTATCACTTGTGGATTTAGAATATCCTGGTAGAGTAGACACCAAAACATCCCTGAACTCCTCCTTCTCCGAGAGGTGGTTGTAGCCCTCAAAAGAACTAGGTTTTTCCTTTGAGAGGAGAATCCCAAATTATGAAGCATGTCACCTCTGGTGAGTGGGGAATTTCGTCCTAAAAAGGGAATTTCCCACAGCTAGGTCTGTGTGTTATAGTCTGTGGCTTTTTAAGCTTTTTGCCCTTCACATAACCCCCCTTTTTCTTGCTTAAAGTAGACCTAAGGATTTTACACTTCTTTTTGTCATATACGACTGCTCCAAGTAACCATGAAGTGAAGTGAAGAAGGATGATGCATAGGGAAGGTCCGGGGGAATCACATCCTGTTAAAGTATTGCCTGTGATTATTGAAGGCCACATTTTTGTACAGAATATTACCAAAAACATTTATTATTGAATATGGCTCTTTTCAAAGACACTCATGCATTCTGAATGTCACTAAAAGCAAAAATTTAGAGATGCACCATAGAAGCCCAGATTGGTTAGCCACTGACAGCAAAATAAAGAGGCATTTCTTCATACCCTAAAACACCTCTTGTAGTGCAACTTTAACCCTGTATCGTTGTCAGGATTTCACAAGGAAGTTCGGAAGGCTGACAGAAACAGCTCCCAAAGAAAAGGGTCACTCAAAGACAACAGAATAGCAGGAAGGTGTGGAAAGCATGGAGGACCAATCTATGGAGGCTGGGGCTGAGTAGGAGGAAGGATCAGGGAAATTAGAATAGCAAGGTGATCAGTTCAACACTTCCAGGGCAACATAAGAAGTGTCAGGACCTGAACAATGTTGCCATGCAACTCTCATGTTGGTATGGTTCTCATTGGTATTAGTTAATTCACCATTCGGTTCCCACACATTTGATGTTTTTCATTCCTGCTGTCTCTCTTGTGAGTTCCCCCCCTTTCTGACCCTTTACCAACAGCTGTGTTATTTGTTTTGCCTAAACTTACTTCATAGGGGTCGATTACGATGCCTTCCTGAAAGGCTCTGAGCGGCATCTGATTTGGTCAAAACCGGTTCAGAAGCCTTGTTTCAGACCGACTCGGACACATTTCCGGACGACCAATCATAATGTCCCGAAAGCATCCGAACTGTCTGACTCGGTTTCGAATGCCATTCGGAGTAACAGTGTTGTTCGGAGCTGACTAGTACATGTCTACGGGCCGCATTTCCTTACGAGCAATTAGGATGTTGGATACGGACAGCCTTCCCAAATCGGATGTTCCAACACAGCTCGGCTGCCAGAATCTAACTTTGGGAGCCCGTAGCAGGCCCCCCTTCACCCAGGGTCCTCCAAATCGGGCACGTGGGGGTTCCCATGGCCCCCCTTTCCCAACATACACAGTGGTAGAAGCTTTTCCCCAACCACCCCTTTTCTCAATGGGAGCTTGCATTCTCGTTCTAGGGACTGGCTCCCATTGAAGTCAATGGGAGTCCGACCGAACGGTGTTCGGACACACCGTAATCGGTCTGTTGGACTCCGCGAACCCAAGTCGTTTGGAAAGCATTCCCAAACCGATTCAGTTGGACTGCTTTCCAGATGACATCATAATCGGGCCATAAGTAGAATTACTTGACTTCTTTCTCCTGGCAGTTCTTTGATGTTGGCGTCCGTGTGAGCCCGCCTGGTTTCCCCAGTATCTCCTTGGCTCGTTATTCACTATTGTAATCAGAGCATCGGGTAATACTTTCTCATGGAAAAGGGGACAGAGGCGTATGTATGATCCATGTCCATACCCACATAGATTTCTTTGTGTATGTCCCATAGTCATATGAGTCTTTATTACTGAAGGATGCAGTCTATTGCAAGAGAACGAGGCCTGTGAGAGAGTACCTGCGTTCAGCTCTTCGTTTTTATACCCTATTCTCTATTTTCTCCTGGAGAGATTATGTTACGGCAGTGGTTCTTACTCTCCACTCTGTTTCTTCACTCTTTTCTGTGGAGAATTGAAGGATTATTGTCGGAGTTTCTGTCCGATTTTTCTCACATTCTCTTCAAGAGCGTGACAATCAGAAGTAGCAATGAGTAGTTCCTGGTGAGCTCTTTAACTTGAAAAGAATGTACTCACCATGAGTGGTCAAAATAGTTTGGTAGTTTGCTCCTAAATCATATTGTCACTCTAAAAAAATATATTTTTATTGGCATTTTGCATAGTAACATTACATTTTCATTCAGGTGTGTCACATCAACTTACACAATCCTTGTCTCCGCTCTGCGGAGATACAAATTTCACTTATCACGCGTTTCTGTTCTCAGAGCCTCCCCTGAGACAATTACAGCACGCATTTTTGCATATACCATTTCAACTATGTGTATAACAATAACTTTTAACTTATCCCCCCTCTCCCCCTCATAGGGTCGTGTTGTGCCATTCCTTTGCTGAGGAAAAAGTCTATCCTATTATTATATACCTCATCTTTCTATGCTATTCTCAAGATCTGGAGAAACTTCAGGCGCCACTACTGCATCTGTCCCTTCCTGTCCTGGCGGCAACAAGTCTACCTCCCCTGCCGTGGGTCTTCTTCCTTAAATATATCTGTTGTCATGAGATACCAGGCCCTCGCATCTTCTTCTAGTTTATCATCTCATCTGACTTTTTTCTTTCGAATTAGTTCTGCTGTGGTCCATTCATGCACATCCCTAGCCCATCTCTCAAATGTGGGGGGATCAGAGCTCAGTCATCTCATTGCTATCCTCTTTTTTGCTAGTAGCAGGCCCAGTTGAATGAATTTCTACTGAGTTTTTTGGCGTGGGGAGAAGTCCCAGCACCACCACTTTTATAGTGGTTGGTATATTCCATCCTGTAGCGGTTTGAAGATTATCTAGTACATTCCCCCAGTAGTGCGCTAGGTCAGGGTAGTCCCACACCATGTGTATAAAGTGAGCGTCCATGTATCTGCATCCAGGACATTGATTTGTGTGCTCCGGATATGTTTTATGTAGTACTTGCGGGGATAAATAGGCCTGATGTATTATATTATATTGTATGAGTTTGAACCTCGTGTTAGAGCTTATCTGTTTGACCCCTTCATGCACTTTCTTCCATTCTGTCACTGTTAGGGGTTCGTCCATTGCATTGTCACATTTTGTGTGGATTGGGAGGGGACCAGTGGGGATATCCTCATCAAGCGCTCTGTATGTATGTGAGACCAGTCTACGCCCTACTGCCTGGCACGTTATCGTCTGCAGGACTGTTGTGATGGGTGTTTCCTGTGGGAATGCCGGCCACAGTTCCCGGGCCACTGCAGACATTTTTGCATATTGCAGGTATTGCCCTCTGCCAAGCTCAAATGTGTTTTCTGCCTCCTCCCTCATTATAAACCGCGCAGCGCTATATAAGTCTCCCATCATGTGGCAGGCTCCCTCTTTCCATTTATTATCATTGTTTGCCCTATCATTTTGAAGGGTTTTACAATCCATATCGGTGTATCTGGGGCATAGGGTGCTCGCTTAACTACCTTCTGTACTGTAGTTTCCCAAACCGAAGCAACATGCCTTTATAATGTATGGGAAGGATTCAGGCACTCCAGAACCCAGCACAAGGAGCTCCGGGAGAGGGCCCCCCCATGTGTACCAGTCAACAGCCATTTCTCCCAATTATCCTATTCGTCTAGGACCCGGACCCCCAGTATGTCCCCGCCCCCGCCCTTCAACTCTGAAACCCACATGCATATCAAAGAGAGAGATTTGTGTGGGTTTAAAACGGCCATGTTTAATCATCATACCACATAAACATGACAAGGAAATTAAATTGCATAACTATCAAAACATAAACACTTTTAATAATTGACATTCCAATTTCCACAACCCCCCATCACTAAGGGGGGGCATCCTGCGCAAGGTGCAACCCACCTGCGCCCTAGAGTGGTGGGCCCCACCTCTGTTCCTTGTCCGCCAATCCGGGGCCCACCCCCGACCACCGGGCTGCCCAGGAGCCCAGGAGGCTCGAAACCTGTCACCCTAGCCTCCCCAGCCGGTGGTCACCTTTCTCCAAGCGGAGAGCTTACCGTCTTCCCCCCCTCAGTACTGGCCTAGGGAGTATGCAGGGCGGACTCCCATCCATCATGTGAGTAAATGTCAGTGTTCGCAGGTCTCTTTGCCGCAACTCCACCCTCAAATCACTAAACACAGGGACGGGTGGGTGGGAGTTTAAAACTTAAGCTAGGGATAGAGGGGGGGGAGGCGCCGATCGCAGGCGAGCACAGCAGTCCGATGGGGAGAAGGGGGACAAAGAGACCGAGGTCACTGACCTGGGCCCCTAAATAGGCCCCAGTCTCCGCCCCCTCTCCCCCACCGGAAATGCATCACGCCGTGACCCGGAAGGACTCGGGCGGCCGGAGCCTCGCGGCGATCTGCCTGCCCAATGACTGATGAGGGAGGGGGCGGGAACCGGGGGGGGCCGGATCCTAGGGGCGCGCTCCTTCAATGTCGTGCTGGGTATAGGACCCGGACCCCCAGTATGTCCCCGCCCCGCCCTTCAACTCTGAAACCCACATGCATATCAAAGACAGAGATTTGTGTGGGTTTAAAACGGCCATGTTTAATCATCATACCACATAAACATGACAAGGAAGTTAAATTGCATAACTATCAAAACATAAACACTTTTAATAATTGACATTCCAATTTTCCACAACCCCCCAGCACTAAGGGGGGGGGCATCCTGCGCAAGGTGCAACCCACCTGCCCCCTAGAGTGGTGGGCCCCACCTCTGTTCCTTGTCCGCCAATCCGGGGCCCACCCCCCGACCACCGGGCTGCCCAGGAACCCAGGGGGCTCGAAACCTGTCACCCTAGCCTCCCCAGCCGGTGGTCACCTTTTTCCAAGCGGAGAGCTTACCGTCTCCCCCCCTCAGTGCTGGCCTAGGGAGTACGCAGGGTGGACTCCCATCCATCATGTAAGTAAATATCAGTGTTCGCAGGTTTCTTTACCACCACAAGGGTGACCCAGGGCCTTAGGTCTGTCATCCTCCCCACCTGTGTTCAGTACAAAAGACCACAATCCATTGATCCAGGCATCAGTGTCCAAGTCCGACAGATGCACGCCATCCTGGTGGTACATTGCTTCTCCAGAAATCATCCTGTGTGGAATCAAACACAAGCGGCCCTTCACTGAGCACAACTTGGCTAACTCCCCGTTGAGTCTCCTAACTGAAGCGTTCAGCAATCTAGGGGCACTCCGGGGCCCCAGGTCCTGCGTGGGATCATGCAAGACCATGCAATTTTTGCCAAAGGAAAGATCCGCCCTAGCCATGCGAACTCGGTTAGCAATGCCTCCTTGACCGCCAGGCGCCCCCGGCCGACCATGTCATTTCCTCCTAGGTGGATGATTACCAAATCCGGGGTCTTCGGCCCCTCCTGCTCTCTTAGCTCCTCCACGAGCCGACGTAGGTGCCGAATTCGCAAGCCCCCAACGCCCTTCCACAGGAATTCCGTCCCGTTTAGGCCCGCCGGCTTCACGACTCGCCTCTGCTGTAACCGCACCGTGGCGCGCCGCACGAACGAGTGCCCCAATACCCACACCACCTTCGCGGGCATCTTACTGGATAGGATGGAAATGGAAAAGTTAAAAACCAGCCTTAACAACACATACACCGTCAGTCACAACAAGTCAGGTCTGATGTACCTTCTGAAACAATTAGACGTCCAGCGCCCCACCCTTTTCACGGTGCCAGTGGGCAAGCCTGCCCCTGCCGCCAAGGTGGCTGCTTCAATCCTGAATGAGTGAGAAGAGTACCCCGCTCCTTCTAGACCAAACTACCCTAAAGCCAGACCCAGGACCGCCCTAAATTGATATTGGGACAGGCAATGGCCCTGTTCATGTATGAACAAGGCTGACCCCCCATGAGTAGGGCGCAACACCAAATATGCCTGCAACTGGGCCACGGGACAAGCTATAACTCCCGGGGCGGGGTTCAACTGGATGGTAGACCCCTTCCCACCCTGGTCAGTTTTGGACCTCCTGAGGATCACTTCTAGGCCCCCCGGGGAAAAGGAGGTGTCCCGGAACTGCAAGCCCCTCCCTTGGTCAGACCTGGAGGACCCTACCAGTTCGCTCAGTCTGAAGGCCCCGTAAAAGGCCAAAGAGAAGGCAGCCCCAAATAGTGCACATTCAAAGTGGGAACTACAGACTTTTGGCAGGGCAGCTATGATGTTAGATAAGGTTGCTACATCCAACGGCGTCCGATAATCCCGCCTCAGTCCCTCCAACCTGGCCCAGCCTCACTACAAAGGAGCCACTATTGTCCCTCTGCCCCGCTAGTCTAGCGAAGAAACCTACAGCTGAAACATGAGCCCTCACATAAGACACCGCCCTGCCCTGATCCTTTAAGAGCTGAAGGAAGCCATATATCGCTTCCTGAGAGAACAAATCCGGTATGCCTGCTCGCAGTACAAACAACCTGTAGGAATTGAAATGTTGCTGATAAGCTCTCCTAGTGCTGTCGCTCAGTGAGGCACCTACCAGCCCCGCTAACGCGGGGCTCCAATCGACCACAGAGATGAAGGGAACGCTGTCATTCGCTCCTCCGCTTGCGGGTGAAATCTCCGGAAGTCGTGCAACTTGGAACGAGACAGAGCGTCAGCAGCGTGATTATCAACCCCAGGTATGTGAGCAGCCTTAAAATTTAAGTTCAATCTCAAACATTCCAACACTAGGTGCTTTAACAGTCTCAAAATGTGCTTGCACGAGGCACCCTGTCTGTTGATGGCTTCTACCACTGCCATGTTGTCTGACCAAAAAAACACGGACTTGTTCCTAAATCGGTCAGCCCATATTGCCACCGCCACCACAATTGGAAAAAGTTCCAGGAAGGCTATGTTTTTAGTCAAACCAATCTCATGCCACTCTGATGGCCACTGCGCCCCTCACCAAGAAGGCCCCAGTATGGCCCCAAATCCACTGCTGCCTGCAGAGTCAGTAAACAAGCCCAGTTCTGCACTAGACACCCGTGGCGCGGGCCACACCACTTTTCCATTGAAGTCCTTCAAAAATTCGCGCCATACCCTGAGATCCTCTCTCACCTCTGCACTCAGGCGCACGAGGTGATGCTTGTGGGACAACCCGCCCATGGCCCTGGCGATTGACCTGGAGAAAGGACGCCCCATGGGAATAATTCTCAGCGCAAAGTTGAGCTGACCTACCAGCACCTGCAACTGATGTAAAGTCACCTTTGGTCCTACCAGCGCTGCCTCAATGGCCCGGGAGAAGGCCTGTACTTTGTCAAGGGGAGCCTGCACTCTCCTGCCACTGTATCGATCTCTATACCCAGGAAGGTCATGCATGTGTCAGGGTCCACTGTTTTACCCGGTGCCAAGGGCACCCCAAACTCTTGGAACAAGGCCACTAGCTTCCCCAGAGCCCCGGCGCAGGCCTCCGAGGCTGCCGGGCCCATGACCATGAAGTCATCCAGGTAGTGTACCACCTCCTCATAACTGATTCTGAATGTAAAAACCCACTGCAGCATGGTGCTGAAAGTCTCAAAGTACTTACAAGAAACGGCACACCCCATTGGCATACACCTATCATAATAGAATTGGTGATTTAGTTGAAAACCCAATAGATGAAAATCCCTTGGGTGCACCAGTAACAGTGGGAAAGCTGATTCGATATCTGTCTTGGCCAGGATGGCCCCAGGCCCCAGGTCCCTCACCTTCTGTAAGGCTGAATCAAAGGAAGAATATGTCACTGAACACAGGGCGGGGTCGATGGCGTCATTTACTGACGCCCCCCCCAGGGGGCTGAGAGGTTGTGAATCATCCTAAAATGTCCCTGCTCCTTTTTAGGCACTACTCCCAGAGGGGAACACACAAACCCCTCCAAAGGGGGGGAGAAGGAAAGGGGCCAGCCACCCGGCCCAAGGCACGCTCCTTCTCTACTTTCTGCGCCACTACCGAGGGGTGCCTGCGCGCTGAAAGCAAATTGTTGCATTGCCTAACTGGAGCCACGCCCTGCGCCGGGATGTGGAAACCTTCTGAAAAACCTACAAAGAGAACTTTGGCTGATGTCCTGTCCGGATACTGATTAAGCCAAAAAAACAGTCTCCCAATGTCCACGGGAGTGGGCAGCTTAAGGCTGCGGGGGTTTGATATCTTTGCCTCCCGCCCCTCCCCGTTCTTTTGATTTCTTGACACATTTAAACTCTAGATGGGAGGGATGGCCACAGAAGGAACAGGCATGCCTAAATCTAGACTGCCCTGTGGGCCAGGTGCACATCTTTTTGTTGAACTCCCAGCATGTTCCCTTTTTCTCCCCCAGGCCTCCCTGAGATGCCCGAAAAGGCTGCTTGGAGTGATGTTCTCTTTTGTTGACACTCTCCAACCACACATTCACTTCCACTTGATCCCACCCTATCCTCGGGTTAGCCGCCTTCGCCCACCTGAAGTCCCTATCGTAATCTAACCAGGCTGTCCCGCCCAGGGAGGCGTGAGCCGTCAGGATCTTATTTGTATAAAATACCAGTGAAATTGCCAACTCCGGCTTCCTCTCCAACATAACTGTTGTAAATACCTGAAAGTCACACAGCCAATTAGTAAAAGACTCTTCAACCCTTGGCTTCCTATCTCGGGAAGACCCTTCCTTTCCTTCTCTCTCTTTGTAATCCACATACCACCGTTTTGGTCGAATTAGCGCGAAAATATCCGCATATTCGCCTTTACAGATTTTTTCCCTCATGTCGCTAGGTACGTGGGTAGCTAAAGCCCCAGGCTGGGACAACACATTGCCCTGAACAACACTCAGACTGCCAACACCCTCCAGAAGTTTGCTTGACTCGCCCCCGTCTTACCTCCTGTGGGTGTCAACGGGCCTGCTACCGCTGGGGGATTAATTTCTGCCGCCAAGGTGGCCTTGCCCCGTGCTTCAACCAGGAGCGCTAACTGTTTCTGAATATTACCCAGCGCGTCCTGCTCTGCCGATCTCGGGGGAACCCAGGGAGCCACTGCCGCATTACCTGGCATAGGATAGGGGGTGGGCGCTGCAAGCTGACTAACCAGGGTGGCTACTGTAGCCAAAATTTCCACTGTGGGATCCGGTGACGCCCCCGGCTGCCCTCCTTCTTGCTGTTGGGCTGAAGGGGGATTGGGTAATGCCATCTTTGGTGGCTGAACCGGAGTCTGGACTGGTGTCAATACCTTCAATGCTTCCCTAATTTCAGCTAGGGCTGACCCCACCGGGTCCACCAGGGTGGCCGCAACTTTATTCAGTGGGTCTGCGCTTGGTATCACTGGAGGAGAGGGCACTGTGCTTATGGGAAGCGGGAGGGCGGGACCTACTGGACTCTCGCCCCCGTCTGCTGGCCTGCCCACATCGCTAGCCGTATCCCTCTTGCGGTTGCCCCCCTTCTTTGCTCTGCCCTGAACCCTAGGTTTCTTAATTAGCGGTGGGAAAGCAGCCCTGGGTGGTACCCCCTCCCTACGCGGGCGCTCTACGCCTGGTGCTGGTTGCTCGAGCACTGATTCCTCTTCGTCACTACTCTCGCTGTTATTATTGCCGAGCTTTGCCAAAATGAATTTTAACATTTGAGCGATTTCGGGCTCGCTATCCTTTCTTTTATGGCTCGCTCTTTTAGGCGGCATCCTCCACTCCCTCACGGACTGGGGGCTGTGTAATTATCACTCGGTGCTGCCCGTGCCCGCCAAGGATCCCGGCCAAACAGTGCGCTGTGTCGCGCCACGCCCGCTGTTCTTCCCCCAGCGCCCAACACAGCCGGCAGGAGAAATCGTGTACTCAAAGGCCCCCGGCCGCAGCCACAAGAGATCGGGGGCCGCTTAACTGCAAGCGCTCGTGACGCCCTGCCACTCCCGCTCCCCTGCAGCCACGAACGAGCCCTCCCAGCCACACGCACCCCCTTACCTGACCTGCCGGATCACCGATGGAAGGACGACACCAGACTTTGCCTCCACGCTCCGCGATCGCCGCCGGCTCGCCTCCACCACCGACCGCGCCTCCTCACACGACCAGGACCCGATGAAAAACGGGGGCTAAACTAGTTTAAAACTTAATCTAGGGATAGAGGGGGGGAGGCGCCGATCGCAGGCGAGCACAGCAGTCCGATTGGGAGAAGGGGGACAAAGAGACCGAGGTCACTGACCTGGGCCCCTAAATAGGACCCAGTCTCCGCCCCCCTCTCCCCCACCGGAAGTGCATCACGCCGTGACCCGGAAGGACTCGGGCGGCCGGAGCCTCGCGGCGATCCGCCCACCCAATGACTGATGAGGGAGGGGGCGGGAACCGGGGGGGGCCGGGTCCTAGGGGCGCGCTCCTTTAATGTCGCGCTGGGAAAAACCAGTGTACCGCATGCTGGAGTGTAGCCATGTAATGCAGTTCTAATCGCGGAACGTCAAGTCCCCCCTGCCCCCACCTCCTCTACAAGGTGCAGGTGGGGGAGGGGGGTAGGGGTGATAATAGCAATATGCAGTGAATTTTATTTTATTTTGAGAGTTTTATATAGCGCTGGCTAGACCCGGATGTATCAGAGCGCTTTACATAAGGTTCCACAGAAATTACAAAATTACATCAGTTACACGTTACATCAGTTACTAGAAAAACATTTCAAGAGAGTAAAAGACGAAATAAATGGAGCATAGAAGGGTAAGGGGTGGTGTAAAGGAGTAGGAGGTAGATAGAATGGAGAGACAAAGGAGAGTCTGCCCAAAGTCCAGCTGGGTAGGTGATCCGAGGGGGAAGTCCACAGCCCATCTCCTCTATGTTACAGCGCTGTTTGCCTGCACTGCAGAATACGGAAGCCAGGCTTTAGCAGGTTAGGATCACTGAAGGAAAGATGAAATGTGAGACGGCTAATGATACGAATTCTGGAATTTCTCCAGAACTGCAGGGGTAGTCTTTCTAACCCATGGGTGCAAGGATTTGGTTCAGCACACCTACGCGGAGTAAGAACATCCTGGTTGACCTCACTATTAACACTAGCCCAAAAAAGCTCTCTTTGCTCAGGCAGTGTTTTCAGGTTACTATATAAAACTCTCAAAATAAAAACAAACAAATTCAGGGATACAGTGGAAATCTAAACAATTCTTTCATCTTGTGAACAACCCACTCAATTGCTGTACTGTGAAACTGAGATATTTATTATTTATTCTGGAAGTCTTCATCTCGTACATAAAATATGAACGCTAACCACACAGAAAGAGAATTAGAGAGCAGTTAATATTGTAAATATGAATGAGAAAAATAGGGACATCTCCAGCATTTTAGCGAGTTGAACACAATCCTACACCCCACTGCTATTGTAGTGTAGTTCCTATTTTCCCAATAGGCTCTGCGCATTGGAATAATATCTTCAATAGTATAGACGTACGACTGCGGTTAACTAGGTCTTCTACTGACGATATTAGACTTAAAGTTATGTGTGCCAGCTAGCTCAGAGTTCACTAGAAACTTTCTCGAATAGGCAAGGAGGAGTTTAACCTCCCTGGATAGACAAGAAGGGATTTAGTTTCTGACAACCATAGAACATGACAACTTTGCTCTCCCCTAATCAAGAGTATATCTCCAGAGTCGTGTGAAAACAAAAGACAACTATTTTACTCAGTCAGTACGTGCATTCTTAGTTTCACCAGTTTGTAGAGAAATAAGAGATGGGCGTGGTTCAATAAAAAGATGTTATTTATTGATCAGTCTCTTTTCTCATACAAGAGAAATGAATCGCTATTATTGCAATACTTATAGTTAAGTAAAGTGCATACAGTAAAAACAGAATTATAAAATAATACTGTAAAAGCATTTATATGGTTTCTTAGCCATATGATACTTAAAATGGATAAAAGTTATACATACATATATACATTGACTAATCGTACTCAACTGGTGCTTCTAACTATGCCTACCCCGGTGTACCTGACCTAAGCCTAATACTTGGGAGGGAGTAAGTAAGTAGCAGTTTAAGTTAAGTTTGTTTTGCCAAGAATCTGACTCAAGAATTCTCTGTAAGGGGTTAGTCAGTTCAGTACCTGGGATTTAGAAGGCTGGAGGGTTGGTATCTCTGTCTCAGGACTCGATATCCCAGTTACCCGCGAGGGCGGCTGGAAACGCCGGAGGCTGGATTTCTCGGCAGGAGAAAAGGCAGCGTCAAAAGGGAGGGGCAGCGTCCGTGGGCTTTTCTGCATCAGCTGGGCTCTCCGGCAAGTAGCGCTGCTCCAAGCTCGTCACCACCGTGTCTTAGCTTAGGGCAGCGTCGGTATATTTATACCTGAAAGGTGCCGTGTTTGACGTAAGGATGGACATAAGACGTCAGCAAGAATGTCATAAGGACTGGTCGTTCTTACATTCTTTGCAGGAGTTCTCGAGCGAAATCAAAACAATGGCTGCGGGGATTTCCCAGGTCTGTTGGAGGTTTGATTTGTTTTGAGAACTCGGTGTGCTTCTCTAGGGGGCTGAAGGGATAGTGCTTGCTTAATGTGACAGCATGCGCTATGACCTAATCTGAAGACGGGTTTCTGTGCCGGTGTATGGACATTAGTGAATTAATAACCGGACAGGGGTCAGAAATAGGAGTATCAATATAGGTACCTAGATAAACACACTACACTATTTCTGAAGCTACACTAAGTTTATCTAATGAGTAGCATCCTTGCCGGTCGAGTTTCTAAGATGGATCGCACCACATACATCTGGTAGTTTTTTTATCGGAGTTGTGCTCAGAGAGGGAAGTAAGCCTGCCTCCATGTAGGACAAGAGTCCCAGCACAGCTCTCAGCTATTGCAGCTAACACTCTGCGATTGAGAGTGGACCTGGATCAGCAATCCATCATGACCTCTGGCGATAATCTCTAGAGCGAGGACCTCCCCCAATCAATGGCCGAATCCCGGGGTTTTTGAGGGTTTTGACCACTGATTTGATCAAAAGTTAAAAAAATAAAAACAGGTTATTTATTTTTATTTTGAGAGTTTTATATAGCGCTGGCTAGACCCGGAGGTATCAGAGCGCTTTACATAATGTTCCAGAGAAATTACAAAATTACATCAGTCACACGTTACATCAGTTACTAGAAAAACATTTCAAGAGAGTAGAAGACGAAATAAATGGAGCTTAGAAGGGTAAGGGAGTAGGAGTTCCAAGCTCAAACCATTTACAGACACCCAGGTCATTCTCACCAGCGACAACGGAGAGATTAAAAATGCACATCAGGCTATGGAGACGCTGTTATCTCTTTAGACTAAACTTTTATGGCCTAAAACACGTAAGCTTTCTCCACACATTTAAATTAAGGAAGGTACCAAATTGTAATGACAGCACACATAGGAAGCAACCTGCTGACATAAACAAAATCAAAGCACCATGTCAGCCCACACTGGAGAGCTTCAGTAACAGGCCTGCCTGCACTTAAGGCTACCATGAATATCAGCATTCTTGCCTGAGATGGAGAACTTCACACTTTCGATTAAAGGAGTTAAAGCTGGGCAAACCTAAAAACTTAGGGGTCATTAGGATGGCGGGCGGACTTAGTCCGCCCACCATCCTATCGGATTATGGGACTGCCCGCCATAAGGGCGGGGGTCCCGTGGGGGGTATTAGGATGCGCCCGCCACAGTGGCGGGCGCATACTGCATTTTTAACATTGTGGCGGGCGGCGCTCTCAGCACCGCCCGCCACAATGCCAAACATGCATGTGATGCATTTGCATACACAAAGCGGCAGGCACCGTGCGGTGCCTGCTGCACTGTGTATGCAAATGCAGGTGGGTACCACAGGTACTCCCCCATGTGCACCCCCCACCTCGCCTTCACCATGGGGGCCTGCAGGGGGCCGCCAAAGTGAAGACCGCCTGCCCGCTGCCACGGAAAGGCATTCTCCAAAGCCCATACTAATATGGCTGGCGGTGTCTGATAGACACCGCCACCGTATTAAACCTTTTCCACCCCGGTCGCAAGGCGACCTGGGCGGAAAAACGGCGGACGGTCTTTCTGTCCACCGCGGGTGGGGGGGAAATGGGTGGCGGGCGGACAAGCATGTCGGGTGGATCGCCACCGCCCGCATGGTGGTGGCGATCCGCCCGACATCCCAATGCGCCCCAAAGTGTTCTAAATGGAAACTAACGCAGTGTTCTCCATACTAAGACCAGTTGTTCAATATCTTGGAAAATAAAGGAAGCGTAGATGCTGGGCAATAGGTACCAGGGTATGAGTAATCGGCAATGGATCTATTCAGATGCAGTAGAACCACTGCAGAGCAGAAGCAAGTTGGGTTGTTTGCATTTATTTCGCACTGCATCTATGCAGCTTCTTGCCGCTCTATGCGCGACACATAACCAACAGATAACAGTAAAATATAGAAATTAGCTCTCCATTGGGTGGGTTGAAGGCATCAGGAATGTTGGCCCTCGTTGGTAAAAAAGATACAACTTGTGCAAATAAAACATCACAAGAAGTAGATCTCAGTTCAAAAGAAAATAATTGAGGAACAATTGAAATGAATCAGTCTCAACTTTACATGAAATACTTGTTTAAGAAGATTCCCTTCCTTTGCTGCAGGCACTGAGAAAACTGCGGGCTGACTCACAAAGGTATTTTCGGCTGTAGACTTACATTTAAAGTGAAAACCTGGATTTACGGATGTCAGGAATTTCCATAGGATTCATAGTTAGTGCGAATGAATTTACTTGTGTGGAATTTCCTCCACAACTGGAGGAATCCACAGTAGTAGATCGCATGTACAGGGTGGGAGGCGCATGTTACAGGAGGTGCTTAGCCTTGTAAGTTTGTGAACGCTCATAACCATGTTCTTCCCTCCCCACTGATGCAATGGTCATAAATTTACTACCACAGCACGGAGGGTCAAATGCTTAAGGAATGTACTTGGTGTGAAGTTTACAGGACAGTGGCAGATCAAGCCTAAGGACAACCAAGGTAAAAGGCCTAAACCACCACTGTTGGGGCCCAGGAAACCTTGCATGCTCTGGGACGGACACAAAGGACTCACACCCTTTGACCTTCTCTAATGCAGCAGTGATAATCATGAACTTTGTAGTGGTAACATCGACTACAAAGATGGGTTTCTCCTACAGAGTGGTGTAGGTCAAACAAAGGGACTTTGGAAGGACAAGGACAAACCCTCTCATCACATGTTATTGTTAATTGATATTTGTTATTGTTAATTGATATTTCTAGAGTGCTAAATCACCGTCGGGTCTCTTAGCGCTAAGGAGGGAGTAGGTAGGCTGCAGGACGACACTAGGGTCGAGCGTGAGATTAAGCTGTGTTTAGTGATTCCCTGAACAGGATAATTTTGAGCTGTTTCCTGAACTGAAGCAGGGAGGGTTCCTTTCGGAGAAGCTCAGGTAACTGGTTCCAGAGCTGGGGAGCTAAGATGGAGAAGGCTCTACCTCCTTTGGATGCAATCTTATACCGAGGGCAGGAGAGCCGACAGGCCTGGGATGACCGTAGTGAGCGGCCAGGCACATAGGCCTCAAGGGGTTCCTTTATGTAAGATGGGGCCTGGCCATAGATTGATTTGTGGGCGATGCAGAGGGCCTTGAACTTCGCTCTTTGCTTAATGGGTAGCCAATGAAGTTTGCGCAACAGAGGGGTGGCGTGAGATCTACTAGGGAGCCTGAAGACCAGCCTTGCTGCATCATTCAAGACCACCTGGAGTCTGTTCTCTAATTTCTGAGGGAGGCCAATATATCAGGCGTTGCCGTAATCTAGCCTTGAAACAACAGTAGCCGAGACTATAATTTGAAGTGAGGTGGTGGATAGGAGGGGGGCAAGTTTCCGCATCTGTCTGATCAGACCGGTGCATGTACCGACCACCAAAGATCCTCCAGTCTCCCCGCATCTGCCTGAAGTGGAACCCCGTGATTCTGATATTGGAGCATCTAGATCGGTTTTCCAAATCCTTCAGACAGTGCACAGCTCCTCCAACAAGGCCTGGGTGACCTAGCGTGCCTTCTGAGCCCTTCACCTCCCCGGGAGACTGACCTTGCTGCTCCAGAGTGGATCACACATTCAACCTGGCCTCCCTGTCCGATTGTCGTGGCACCAATTCTCCAGTGCTCTCCGCATGCCAGGACAGGCCTCCTCGCTTCCGAGGCCCCAAAGCGGCCTCTATGTAGCCCACCAGTCCAGGCTCAGCAATCGCACAACGGGGGCACTGCTGGTCCCAGCAGAAGCCGACCCCCTTCGCTCCCTTTCACCTGCTGCATCGGAGTTACGCATTCCACCCACAGTCCCTCGCGGAGTCAGGCCAGGTTTTGATCCGCCATCTTGCGCCCTCGACTCGGGGTTACAGCCTAATCCCACAGTGATCGTGCTCCCAGCAGGCACCAACGCAAGTCAGCCCACCTCGCTGATTCTGGCAGGGCAGCTGCAGCACCCGGGGGAGCTGGATGCATCGTTGCTAAGCTGCCTCCATCTTGGCCACACCCCCCTCAATGTGGATTTTAAAGAGATGTTCTACATACATTTTCACCAAGGGACGAATGCAATTGCCATGAATCAGAGACTGCTGGTGTTACAGTCTGTGGGCCTGGTGTCCACTGTACATAACAGCAGGTTTGTGAACAATACTTGTCATATCTGCCACAAGATGCACATTTAGTGTAGATTCCCTGATCACACTTCCCCAGAGCACAATTACGGTACAGGTTTATGAATGGCACAATCTGTCACTGCTTCTGGGCTCAAAACTTCCTGGGTAATGGTCTCTACCACCATTAGCCGTCACCTACCCAGCCGGTCCCCGGACCGGCTGGGTAGGTATTTTCTGTGAATATACACTGTATGTATGTCTTATCTCTTATGAACCACTCTCAACAATGAGTTTAGTGAAAATAGTAATATACCATGAACTGTAAATATGTATAGATATGTTCACATGAAATAATTATGAATCTATGGTGTTTATATTTATATTTGTTTATATTTTTTTCTTGTGTATATATATATGAATTGTTTTTGACTCTGGTTTCTCCAACCCTCAAACAATATCGTAAAGACCAATAGAGTATATTTTGTTAATACATGTTGAGAATAACAAAAAAGTAATCAACATGTAATGTTCGTGCTAGCCATATGGAAAAAGATTATGTCCATCATGTATATACTGTTGTATAATATATCTGTTATATTCTTTAACTTGAAGGTGCATATAAGTCCAATGTAAAATAATCAACTTATGTTTCTTTTTTGCTAGATATGCTAAAAGACGGTTTCCTGATGAAGGCAGCAGTGCTGAAACGCGCGTAGTTCCTATTCTGCCACTAGCCATCATCATTAGTATTGGTCTTTTGTTTTATAATCATGAATGTATATATGAGATATAAATAATGAGATAAAATGTATCTGATCAATTGAGAAATAGTTAAAAGAAAAATGAGAATGAACCGAAAAAAAAGAAAGAATTATCAGTAAATAAAATAGAATAAAAAGATATTTTTCTAAAGAATAATTCTGTGGACTACCTATTTTGGCACCTATATAGTTTTATGTGTTTTATTAATGTTTGCTACTGTAAACGTTCCTACTTTGTGCTTTGTCGCTAAGTGTATCAAACCCATTTGTTCCAGGCGGGGTCCCCATTGCTTTCCAAAAACAAGGTGCTCAGCTTTATCCGTTTAGTTTTGGATCCCCACATTAGTTCTACTTTCATGCGATCGAGTTGTAAGAAATACCTGTGAGGGACACTATACTGGGAATTCTGAAGGGCATATAGGCATCGTGGTAGGATGACCATTTTTGTCAGCGCTAATCTGCCCATTAGGTATAGTGGGAGTTCTTTCCAGAAGGTGGATGATCTTTTAATGCCCTCCGCTCTCTTTTCTGTATTACTTTCTAAATAAGCCATGTGTGTCTGTCAGTCTAATCCCTAAGTACCTTACTTCATCTTGTACCCATTTCATCCCCACTCTTGGCAGCTCAGCATCACTTTTCCCTACTAGATTCCCCATGGGGAACAATTTGGATTTCCACGGATTGAGACGTAGGACGGACAACTCCCCGAATCTCTCCAGTTTTATAATAGGCCCTGGAACTGCTTCTTCGTGGTGACGCAGGTACACTAGCGTGTCGTCGGCAGATATGGATACCACATAGTTCATGCCCCAATCGAATTCCCCATCTTTTGTTTCTCAGGGTAACTGCTAAAGGCTCCATCGCAATGGCGAATAGGAGCGGGGATAGGGGGGCACCCCTGTCGGATACCTTTCTGTAATATGAAGCTTTCCGTAACCTGCCGTCAAAGGCGTACCCTCGCTGCCGGCCTGGTGTATAATATTTCCATCCATTTTATAAATTGTCTTCCCATTCCCTTCTTTTCAAGCACTGCCCAGATATAGTTCCATTCTACTGAATCGAAAGCCTGTTGTATGTCCAATAGGCCCAGTGCCCAGCTCACCTTTTTTAAACTTGGCACGTGCCACACATGTGCCAGCAAAGCAGATTGTGTGTGGTATTCCATTTAGGAATAAGCCTATCTTGGTCACACAATTACCTTTCCTAGATCTTATGATTGAAGCCTCCAATGGGACACTCAAGACAAAGGTGTTTCACAAACCCACGGATAAGAATTCCCTATTGGAATTTGGGAGCTTCCACCCCCGCTCCCTGCGGGAGAACTTACCCGTGGGACAATTCTTCCGGATCCGGAGAAATTGTTCAGAAATAGAAGATTTCCAATCTGAATCAGAGATATTGACTAAAAAACTCCAACAGAGAGGATACCCACCCAAAATAATCAAAAAAGCTAAGAAAAGGGCCCTCAACACGAACCGAGAGGTATTACTTGTGAAAACGGTGAAACCAGAAATGAACAAACCAGTTTTCGTATCAACCTTTAATACGGCCTCACATCATATTAAACGCCTGGTAATGCAAAATTGGAAAATCTTGAACACAGGGGGAATGAACATTCCACCACCTCTTTTTTCATTCAGACGGAGCCAGAATCTAAAAGATTTACTGGTACACACCAGACCCAGGGAGCTGGGGGGAGCAAAGGAGACCAACACACTACCAGGTCTACCAAAACTGACTGGCCACACGAGGTGTGGGTCATGTAGCGTTTGCCATCTCACACGTAACTCCAAAACCATAGATCTAGGCCTCCGTACCCCCCGGGAACATCGAACTCATACCAACTGTAATTCCCAGGGGGTAATATACTTGATCACATGCCCTTGTCATTTAATGTATGTAGGGATGACAAGTAGGAAGGTACGTGTGAGAATCACTGAACATCGCAGTACCATCAGGTGCGGGAAGACCAATACCCGCCTTACAGCCCACTTCCAGGAAAAAGGACATGGGATAGATGACCTGGAGTGGACTGTTATAGAAAAAATCCAATTCGGGAGGTACCAAGTAGACGATCAGAATCTATTGCTCCGGAGGGAGCAAAGATGGGTATATCGATTAAAAAGTCACCTGGTAGGACTGAATGATGATATCCCATGGCAAGCGCTGAGTAGGCAATAGCTCCGAATACAGTGATTAAGCTACTGATGCCCCAACATATGAATCTGCCAGTTCCAGCAATAGGGTTGGCTTTAGAACCAGAGGGGCCCAGATATCCTAGAAAAATCCACATAGGGCTCTCTGAATATGTTAAAGCACTCTTTAGAACTGACTGTAGCTTCTGCACTGAGACCAATGTTTAACCATGAAAGACGAAGAGGGTGTTTGATCTGACCAAAGGGTTCTATCATCGTGTGTATTTTCCCTGATTGGAACCTTTATATAGGTTTATCCAGATGTATAAGAGCGGAGGCATGGGTTACCACTAAGGGGGAATTTTTTGATCCCTTTTGTTCATTTCCCTACGTTACTCGCCTTCTTGCATATTCAAGGAGGAATATGGTACATAAAGTGCGCCTAACTAATTGTGCACGCAATAACTATAACCTCTTCCTTGGGGACTCATTTGGTTAATTTTCTGACTTTTCCTGATTTTCTTACAAGTATTTTGTATTTTCTCTAACATCTCATACGCCATTATTTGGGGAATGTTGGTGAACAACATCATATTATCTGAGAATAATCATGCCATATTATTTAGGGTAATATCAGGGAATTTTTCCATACTATCACGTTATTTTAGCAATAAGGTATTTTTTGTTCCCACAGCAGCCTTGAACCCTGGGGACGGTGTGCTATGGGCGCGTTAAACCACACTTCCCAGGATCCTCGGGTCACACACGGGAGACGCGATGACGTCCTTAGACGTGGTCACGTGGGACGCGAGTGCATCCCAGAACAACAAGAAGGCGGGTGCACCACCGCGTATTCCATCTACGCAGTGCCACGGGTTGTACCAGAATTGCGGAGGACAAGCCTTCAGAACGGTATCATGGGGGCCTCACTAGTAGGAAGGGGAGAATCGTTTCAGGCATAAGCGGCTGCTTATTCACTGACGAGGGCAATTCTGAGTGCACGTTTATGAAGGGGTGAACGCTTCTGGCATAAGCGGTTTTCACGGTTTGACGAGGGCAATCTGAGCGCTAATTTGTGAGTGGGGATCGCTCCTGGCATAGGCGATTTCTCCACTCGTTAAGAGAGGACAACTATAGTGGAATAGAACACAAGAGTGTTTTGACATATACGAGGGACATATACTTTTCACCTCATTGTTCCCTCTATATGTTTCTTTGCAGATTGTGTTCTCTGGCGTCCTGTACACCGGACACCAGTGCGAGTGTTTGTAATACATAAACTCGGTAAGTGAAACGACTGTGTGTTACACCTACAGTGGGGACATTACAACAGTTTTGGATACTGTTGGTTGGAATCGGTTTTTGGACTGTATATTGTGTTTCTAAGTACTTGGGACTGCTGTCTGTATCAAGACAGTTAAATGGTTTATTATAAGGGATGCATGCCTAAGATTCTCAGACTACATAGGGACTCTTGAGGTTGTTATTAAAGTAGCAGATGCACGACAATGCATCTGGGGCTTTCTAAAACTTATCAGACACACCACTTAGTGGCTAAAAATCAAACTAAGTATATTTTTGAAAGTTGGAATGGGTGGATATACATAAGGGTTCTTATCCGCCCCCTCTGTTCTTCTTTCTTTGCCACAGTGATTGTTTTCCCGCACTTAGGGGGATACTCTCCATAGATTACACAGGATTGGTAAGGATTTCTTGGACCTACCTCCCTGTAGGGGTAATAACTTTCCCCCAGATCACGGGGGGACCCCGATAGAAACCGAATGCGACGGTCCTGACGAAGACCGGAGTGACCATACAGGCGCATCAAGAGTGGTCGAAACATGTTGACTCTGGCAGTGGTAGGAGGGAAGCTTTGAGGTTCCTAATTATCTCCTGAAGGCATTTTCCCATCCTCTGTTCTTTCATCTTTTTAATCCTGGTAGAGGTGCCAAATAACGTTTAATAAAGTTGGTTTTCTAGTTGACACCTTTAATCAGTCTTAAATCACTCCTCATACTGCACAATTTCTTTGTCGCACTTTTCGGTTTGAAACACATGGTGTTTGCACTATTTTCACCACAGTGGATGTGTTAAGTGTTGTGTCTGTTTAGTTTGTTTGACTATATGTTGTGTTAAGTGGAATTTATTATTTTTCCCCCCTCCCTTATGCTCCGTCCTGTGTGGGGTACACCAGGGCGTATTGTAAGCAGGCCCAATGATGAAGCATGTCACATACCTCGGTGTGTGAGTGAGGGCAGTTTTTCCAAATAGAGTGATTTGCCCTATTGGGGCTGGCTCTATCTTTTACCACATTAGTACATATGGTATTATTATTTACTCTTCCCACCCCTTTCGTGTGTATACTAGTGTTCTCTCGGGGGGTTCGGGGTGGCAGAGTATAAATTGTCCTTAACCCTCGCCCCTTCTTTGTGATTATAGTATGTCCAATAGGCCCAGTGCCCAGCTCACCTTTTTTAAACTTGGCACGTGCCACACATGTGCCAGCAAAGCAGATTGTGTGTGGTATTCCGTTTAGGAATAAGCCTATCTTGGTCCGGATGGATCAGTTGGGGCACATAAGGCAACAATCGGGATGCCAGAATTCCACTCAGTGTTTTGGGATCTATATTTATTTGGGAAATCTACCTATAGGAGCTCGTAAAGAGGGTTATTTTGTCCGGCTTGAGGAGCATAGTCACCACTTCTTCCAACATAGTTTTCTGTAACACTTAATGGACTAGGGCTTCATTAAACACGTCCAACAGGCGATCAGCTAGTAGCGGAGCAAATTTCTGGTAGACATCCGCCGGGAGCCCGTCACCCCCTGGACATTTCTCTGGTGTCAGTTTCTTGATAGATGCGGGAATTTACTCTTTTGAGATTGGTGCCCCTAGGGCTTCTGCATCTGCCTCTTCTAGAGTAGGGAGTACCGTACCATCTAGGAATTCTTGCAACATGTGCGGTTGAACCGGATGGTCCCCCGCATACGTTGTCTCTAAGTGAGTTGCAAATTCCTTCAGGATCGCCCCTTGTGTCTGCAATGTGTCCCCATTGTTATTTTGGAGTTGCAAAATACGTATATATTCCCGATCTGTTCTGATTAATCTCACAAGAAGTGACCTATCTCCCTCCATATGCAGCCTTTGTCTGTATGTAGTGTATGTGAATTTTTCTTACCTGGCCCAGGCTTCAAGTAGCTCTCCAGGGACCCAAGACCATTCGGTCATGTGTGCTGGTGTCATGTGTATTGTGCCCTCTAGTCTCTGCAGTAGGTGCTCCAGTGCTGTGATATCCCTACTCAATTGCTGTTTCATCTCATATGTGATTTTCATGCACACCCCTCTCATAACCACCTTCATGGCTTCCCATTCTGTTGATCTGGTGGCCGTCGACCCCCAGTTTTCATCAAAATAATGTTGTAGGGCCTCTAATACTGTATTCATGTATGGTGGGTCTGTAAGTGCTTCGACCATGAGCTTACAGAGCGGGATGGCCGGGAGGCCCACTCTGCTCTTCAGGGTGAGAAGTAGCGGTTCATGGTCATATGAATAGCGAGGAAGATAGGAAATTGCCTCCGTGGCAGCGGAGAGCCCAGGTGTGAGACAGCAGTGATCAATGCGATTTAATGTATTGGCAGCTGGAGTGTAGCAGGAGAACACTCTTTTTAGTGGGTTCCTAGCCCTCCATTCATCTCTAAGTTGCATACCCTGCATTATCAATTCCAGCCACCTTGACAAGCAGGGCTTGGTGTTATCTCTGGGGGGCTCCCTGTCTATCACCGCATCAAAGACACAGTTAAAGTCCCCCAAGAGGATGATCTCGGCACCTATATATGGTGTGACTGCTTTCAGGATTGATGGGAAGAAATCAGCGCAATCCGTATTAGGAGCATATATATTAATAATACAAAGCTCTTTGCTCTCCCACTTCCCATGCAAGATTACGTACCTCCCGGGTCCAGGACATGTTGCAGATGCTGAAAAGGGATACCAGGTGCCACCCACACAAGGGCCCCACGTGTGAAGACTGAATATGAGGTAGCATACACCTGCCCTCTCCATCTTTTACATATACTAGAGATGGTGTTCCCCCATATATGTGTCTCTTGCAATCCAGCTTCCGCTATTCGGTACCATTTCAGAAATGCGTGCACTCTGTGACGTTTTTCCAGGCCCGCCATACCTCGAATATTCCAATTAAGTATTTTCAGAGCTTGTGCAGCCATGGTTATCTTCCTCCCCATTCTCCTCCCTTATTTTTATTTCCCCCCCTTGAGTCTCTTCCTTCCAGCCAGGTTTTAGATAAGCACATTTACCCCAGAACCTTGTAACTTCCCCCGTAACTGGTGCAACATGCGTAACTAAACTATCCCTTGTACCCCCTCCACCCCTTGGGCAGTCATGTGAGTGCCACTGCTAGTGATACAACCAATACGAAGTTCAGCACATACCCCCCCATTCCACCCTCCACCCGAACCTTATGTAACTTTTTAGTCCATAACATAAATGTTCGAGGTCCGGGCACTGCTCCGGCCTCCGGCCTCACATTAATCTCTATTTAAATGTACTTTGTCAAGTGCTGTGCTAGTGAACTGGTCCCACCAAGGTGCGAGACTGTTCTCAATCTTCCCAGGCGGGCCCGAACTCTGGTGGGGGTGTCGCTGCCTCGCGGCTGGCCGTTCCTCTCCTTCTCTGGATGATGTTTATATTATTGTTCTCACTTATACATTGCCCATATCGTCCTTAAATTCATACTTATATAGCTCCACACCAGCATGCGCTTGCGTTTGTAGGCACTTATCTGTTCATCTGCTCTTTGAAATTCTGGTTCCCTTCATTCATATCTATTTCATTCATGTCCACTTACCTGATCTCCGACATCAGTCTCTCGATCATGTGTCATCTCTACTGATTCCGGTACTGTGTCTGATGCTTGCAATGTGCCGTCCTGGAAGACTTTGATCTGGCTCAGGCGCCCCCTGTTCTATCTGTCCGCTGTTGCTGTTTGGACCGCTTATGTTCCTGTGTTGAAGTTGATGCAGCTGGGTTCCCTGTGGAGCCTATGGACGAGGCCAGGCGTCACCCTCCTGCCCCCCTGGTGTCCAGCCATTTACTTACGTCTCCTGCCCAAAAAAAGTATAGGGTGTGACCCTCGTTTTCAACTCACAGCCTTGCAGGAAATATGAGACTGTTTTTCAGGTTCAGATCACATAGTATCCGTTTGACCATGATGAAGGATTTCCTCTGTTCTTGCACTCTTTTGGTGTAGTCTCGATACATCGAGATAGTGTGTCCCTCAAAAAAGAGCTGCTTCTGATTGCGGGACATTTGTAGGAGAAGGTCTCTGTCTCTATAATTAAAAAGTTTTGCAATAATGGCCCAGGGCGGTGTTCCGGCCTGACGTTGGTACCAATGCCCTACGGGCTTTTTCAGTGTTAAAAAACTTGGAGAGTCTCTTGGGAATGATTTCCTTGGTGATCCAATATTCCAGGAATAGCTCTGTTGAGGGGCCTTCCACTTTTTCGGGAAAACCAACAAATCATAAATTGCTCCTTCTCGATCTCCCTGTCAGGCTCCGACTTCCGTCTCTTCGGAGCTGTGCTGAAATACCTATAACTTCCCCTGAAGAACGTCCCCAGAGTCTGAAATATGAACACAGACTATTAAGGTAGTTCAACGAGGGAAGGAAAGGAAGGGGACAGCAGGGAGGGAAATCTGCAACGATAAAGGACAGACTATTAGAATACTCCTCCCGTGATCCCCTGATGTTAACACACCCACTTATCTCACATAAGAAACATGTTAACCATACACCCTCATACCTGTAAAGAAAATACTGTAGACTAATTCAAGGAGAAGAGATACGAGGTGGTACCAGAGATTTTGCCCAACTGTTGAAGGAGACAGAAAGACATGCAATGAAAACCTGTCTAAATGACAACTATGCTATTTCGAACAAAGATCTCCAAACATACCAAATCATGAAAGAGTACACATCAGTAATAAAATCCCTCGGACATGATACCCCTCACTCGTGTCTCCTGCTTGGATGAGAGATAAACAGTGTTGTGGAGAAAATCATAGGTCTTTATTGCAGATAGGGTTCATTCTTCCTTAACGTAGTCTGCTGCTGAATAGCCAGGATCCCCTGGGGGCCTAGACACCTCTAGACCAATATCGAGTGTCAAACAAGCATAATTACGGCTATCGTTATAGCCCCTGGTTAGCACTAATTCGATAGTGCCAAGAAATGTTACTGAAAAACCCCAGAATAGGGTTTAGATTCCCCGGCCAGAGTTGACCAAGGATCGTCTGTTCGCTCCGGCGGGCAACAACTCTCTCAGCCGAGAGAGACTCGGGGATGTTCGTAATACACGCAAGACGCGTGCATAAATGTCTGAATCTCAAATGCGTAAGTCGATAGCCATTCCAAGGAACCAGGATATCATAAAGGGCAAGAAACCAAATCGTTTACCGCACATACAGATTACCGACTCAAACAGAAGACTGTCACGAATTATCGGCACTGCCGACATCTCCGGCGAGATCTTTATTTCCGGGAATAGGCGTGCTATGCGTCACGTACGTGTCGTGCCTCTCGGCATGCCGGGAAGTGTAGGCTTGTTTCCCTTGGGAGCCTCTGTGAGCGTGTTGGTTTGGTCAGCGCATATGAACCCTAGTGGCGGACTCTGACACTCCCTTCGGAGTCCTCCGCCCTCTCATCTAGTTTCATTACCTGCTTTTTTTAGCTCAACCACTGTGGCACTAAGGCTTTTCATTTCCTTCCGTAGTGTGTCCACATCCTTTTCGGTGGTGGACACAATGTCCGTGACCTTCCTTAGGTCACATCACAGCAGGTTGACGTCTATGGCTGCTGCGTCAATTCTGTGTACCATATCATCTCTGGTCGTTTGAATGGCTTGCATCACGTCCATCAGCATGGGGGGACCCTCAGTGCCCCGCTCGGTGGGAGCCTTCCCGCCATTGATGTCATCTTCCCTACATTCCAAAACATGTAGCAGGGACAGGGCATAGTTTGAGATTTTGTTCGTCTGTACTTCTGACGCCTTGTCTTTCCCTAAATGACTGCCATTTCTCTGTCCAATCTCCACTTATCGTAGATCTCGCCCGCTCTGTAGGCCCTAAATGAAAGAAGTCTTCTCGTGATTTCCCGCGATGGGTCTGCGAGACAGGCCACCGACTTTCCTTCTCAATATTTCTGGCCAGGCACTGGTTCTCCTCTCCTTATGTTCCCGCTTATAAGTCTAATATTGCCCGTTTCTTATGTACAGGCCAGGCTGCGTCACACGCCGACTAGCTCCACACCTCAGTTACTGCTTTGTCAATTTATCCGCTCCTATGGTGTGGCTCGGTCCAGGACACGCTGGTCCCACTTGTGAACCCCCTCTCAAACAGGATATGGATTAACCCCAGCGTTGTAGCTCTGTCCGCTCCCGCAGGGTCTTTGCAGTGGAATGGCCCAGCATAAGGCCCACGGGGCAGCTGTAGATCCGCAATGCAGACAGGGGTAAGGTCTATGGTGGACCTTCGATATCCAGACACAGTTGCCCAAGGTTTCTGTACCGTCACTCCACGGATTCCCTAGTGGTTCCCCCAGGTGCCATAGGTCAGAGTTCGGAGGCCCCTTTCCTGCCTCCCGCAGGGCAAGTGATCGGCTTCTCACAGTTCTCTGGTCCTCTGCGATTCAGGCCCTCGTCTCCCTCTGGATTACGTCTCAGGGTTTCCTCTTAGACCTTCGCCACTTCGCGAGCTCGGTTGGCTCTGTTGCCTCTGTTGCCTCGTGGGTTAGCAAATGGGAGCACGAGTCCCTCCCGGCAAGACCCGTTAATCCACCGGGGGCGTGGTCACTGTCTCCCGCTCCCACACAGCTCCCAACTCTCCTCAACAGTGTTTGTCGACCTCTGGGTCATCGTCTTTCCCGCTGTTGTTTCTCCGGGTGGACCGCAGAACTCTCTGGCTCCCCTGTTAGAGGCCTCTCTACCGCAATCCCCTGCCTCACCAGGGGTGCAGTCTCCACCTCCTGTACACACTCAGCTAGTAAGCCTCCTCACCAGAGTATTTAATTTGCCGCCTTCCCTATTGGCTAGAGGGGTATACCGCAGGATCTGCTGGCTCCTCGTCTCGCCGGTGAGTTACTGCCTCGGTCCTTTCCAACCCAAAATGGCATTGGTGCTCTTCTGGGACTTTGGCTTCGTCTCAGCGGTTTCTCGAGTTTACAATCCCCTGTATCTGGCTAGGTGTGATTCAATACTGTACCGGAGCTCAATTAGGGCTTACTTTAGGGGCAGGGTGATTCAGGATTCTTCCAGTGCTTAGGCCGTTGCGAGGAGCTCGGGGAAAACACGTCTAAGCGGCCATGACCATAAGCCACGCCCCCATCATATTGTCACTTTTATAACTCTTGATAGCCTTTGAAATGGCTGAGTGGAAAGAACAGACTGGGGCTTCACTGACCCACCCGTGGGTTATTGCAGAGGATGGGTTGGCATGGTACTTGAATACTGAATTATAAATATGGTGTAAGAATATTATGGTCAAAATATTGTGATGGTAAAAATATCACAAGTCACAATGTCAACAGTATTTATTTGATTTTGTTGTTGGTCAATTATTTTGTGATGTAAAATATAGGATTGAAAAATAGTAAAGTATCTAATATAGTTTTTACTGATATTGTGATATGTATGTATATTGTCATCATTTGGAATTTAAATATTTTCTTTTTTTCTTTTATGGTTTTCGTGTTTTTTATTTTATGTGTTCTACTGAGGTGTTGGATGTGTAGTGTTTTAAATGTAACTTTTTCTGGGGTTGTTTAAAGTATGTGTTTTTCATTATTTTAAAAAATGAGTGTTGATTCTAACAGGGTGTTTATATGTTTTCTATTTTATGTGTTTTTCCATTTTTTGGGGTTAATGGGGGTTGGGTGGGTTGTACTTCAAGGAAATGATATTTTTACAGTTAAAATCTGGCTGCGTGTGTTATTAAGGAGGCTCTGTATTATAGTTCGAAGGATATATATATATTTAATTTAAATTTTAGGGTATATGTTTTGGGGGTATATATATTTTGGGTGTATGTTATATTTAATATTGTTTTCAACCAGTTATTGAATTTTTCAGGGGAACTGGTGCAAAGTGTTTGAGGGTGATTATATATGCTATTTATTTTTTTGGTGTGCAAGTGTTAATGTAATTCAGCACTGTATCTGAGTCTTTGGGGGTGATTACAATGGTGGGCGGACTTGAGTCTGCCCGCCATCGTAGCGGTGCCTGAAACGGCCTGCCTGTAAGGTGTTAAGAAGGAACACAGGAACACTTCCGATGGAAAATGAAGTATTTATTCCGGAGTGAGTAACTTGGCATCCAACACCCTCGACGATCTAGCAGGAACTGCCAGATGTCGAGTGTTGAGTGCCTGACATTCTTAAGAACCTAACAAGGTGACAATTCTACAATGAGGTAAGGTGAACAGAGACAGAAGAGACAAGGTAAGTGAAACCCACTAAGTTACATCATAACATATCCCCTCTCTTAATAAAAGGGAAACAAAATTAAAACAATGCACCACACGAAGTGACATGGTCATGCAAATACGAAGGTGGTCTGCGAACCCTCCCAACACTAGTACCCGAATTACAGTCTTTGTTGGAAGAAAAAGAAGAAGCATCAGCAACTCCAAGAGCAGGACAATCCTAGGACACTGCAGGAGGAAAAGAGCAATCCTTGGACATTGCAGGTGGAAAAGAAACAGAATCACCACTCACCCCCCCTTTCAGTAACCAAACACTTGTCAGGAACAAACATTGCACCTGAACATTCATCATCAGAAAAGCACTTATTGATCACATCACCCTTTCTCTGATACAAAGCAACTCTCCTCAGATTCCATTTGTGACCTCCCTCAACTTCCACCTAATGTTTGGCAACTCTAATAATGCGACATGGAGATGAAAATTTATTCAAGCCAGCTTTAATTCTACCCGACTTGATTTTAATCCAATCACCCACTTGGAACTTGGAAGCAAAAAAATCTCCGGAGAATTCCCATCCGAAATTACCCAATCTTGTAACCACGAAGGAACTAATCTAGACCCAGGCACACGTCCCCTCATGCTCAAAAAAGGAGAAACACGGGTGACACTATGTTCAGTAGAACGATAGGCCCAAAGCATTTCATCAACCAAACGAATAGGAGATTGTCTATTGGCAACAGCTAACTGTAAAGTTCCCTTCACCAATCTATTTGCCCTTTCAACAATGCCATTACCCATGGGATTATACAAAGAGGTGCATGAATGCTTAACCCCACAACGTTTTAGGAAACAACGCATTTCTCCCGACTTCAACTGCGTGCCATTGTCCGTCAACAAAGAATGAGGAACACCCTCGTCAAGAAACAACTTTTCAAGCACTTCAATAGTAGATCGAGTGGTTATATCCCTGACAAATTTAACAATTAACCAACGAGAATGTACGACCATAATGACTACAGCAAAACGAAAGTCCAACACAAGTTCAGAAATAGGACCAATGAAATCCAAACAAATTGTGTGCCACAGCTTACCAGGATCAGAAATATGACCCACCGCTTTTTGAGTTCCAATTCTAAGCCTCTTCTCACTCTCCTTACATAACACACAATTTTCAACCCAACCACGAATTTGGTCATCCATACCAGGCCACCAAAACTCGTGCTTAATCCTCTTGATAGTCATGCCCTGCCCAAGATGCCCTTCATGAGCAATATCAAAGATATGAGAGCGCACACCAGCAGGAGGTACAAATCTATCACCACGCATTATGACCTCATGACCACAAATAGACAATTCATCCAATAACTTCCAAAAAGGCCTTAACACAACAGGAACAGCACTTTCACGAGCCGCACCATTTCTAATCGTGACAGCCACTTGTTTCAAAAGTTTATCAGATTGCATTTCCCTGAACCATTCTTCCTTAGAAACTGCTCCCAAACTACAATCACTAACTTCATCCACAATAGCTACAGCCTCTTCAGAAGCTAATTTATTCACCATCTCCTTATCAACAACCTCCCAATCCAAGGACAACCTGGATAAACAATCAGCTTGTGAATTCCTCCAGCCATGAATAAATACCACTTCATACGAAAATTCTTGCAATCTAGCTGCAAAGCGTGCCAGTCTAGCAGACCCTTTACCAGCACCACCAGCCGATAAAATCCTCATAAGAGGTTTATGATTAGTTTTTAAACAAAACCTTGAACCCCACAAAACACTCTATAATGTTCTGCTCCCCACGCCGCAGCCGATGCCTCCTTCTCAATAACAGAGTAATTCCCTTCAGCTTGTGTCAAAGTGCGGGAGGCAAAAGCGATGGTTTTCTCAACACCCTTTTGAACTTGCGAAAGGACCGCACACAGACCCGTGAGACTAGCATCCACAGTCAAGATGGTTTTACAATAAGGAGTGAAAGGAGCCAAAATTCCCGCACCAGAAATGTTGTCTTTAACATCAGTAAAAGCAGCATGTTGTGCATCCGCCCAACAAAACGTAGCACCTTTCCGCAAAAGAAACCTCAAAGGTTCAACAACATCAGCAAAGGATTTCACAAACTTGGAATAATATTCCACAAGACCTAAGAAAGACCGCAATTGGTCTTTATCCCTGGGAGGAGGTGCATCTCTTATGGCCAATAACAAATCATGCTTGGGAGTGAAACCACCCCCAGAAACAGTGTACCCCAAGTACTCGATCTCTTCAGTTAGGAACTTGCATTTGTCTTTGTTAACCATTAAACCAATATGCTCTAAGTTCCATAATACTTGCTTTAACGCAGAGTTGTGCTCCTCAATCGTTTTACCAGAAATCAGCACGTCATCTTGAAAAAAGATGACACCTCTTAGATCTTTGAAAAGACCAGACATCATCCTCTGAAAGACACTCGCCGCCGACGCCAGGCCGAACGGCATACGTGTGAATTGAAAAGTGCCTTTAGAGGTGATGAACGCTGTGAGTGCCTTGGAATCTGGGTGGAGTTTAATCTGATGATAGGCACTCCTCAAGTCAATTTTTGAAAAGTACCTGGCACCACCTAAAGACTGCAGCAATTCATTAATATTAGGTAACGGAAAGGTATCCATAACAATGTCTTGATTGAGTAACCTTAAATCAATGCAAAATCTTAGGCGGCCATCCGCCTTAAGAGTTAAAACAACTGGTGAAATCCAGGGTGAAGCCTCAAATGGTTCAATTACACCCAATTTTAGTAAGTCATCCAACAAATCCTTGAGCTTACCTCTTACAGAAAGAGGCACTCTCCTAAGTTTATGTTGAATTGGACATGCATTTGATTTAAGGACAATTTTATGCACATAATCCTTTACACAACCCAATCTTTCGTCAAAGACTCTGTGTGCATTTAGCAGAGTCTGATCAATTTGAACATCTTCATCCACCACCATGATTTGATTTGGCGCTCTAGGGTTGATAATTATGCACAAATCAAACTGGTGCATCCACCCCAGAATTGGAGGACCATCTTTGGACACATAAACCTTCCCTTCTATACACCTACTTCCAAATTTGATAATACCTTTCATGAAACCAGGGATATCGATAGGTTCTCCTTGGTAACTGATAGGATTGATGTCCTTTTTAGACAAGGACACACCCCCCAAAGTGAATGAAAAATGGATTCTGGTACGATAGTAAACATGGGTCCAGAATCAACCATCAGAGAAACATCTCGACCACACACATTGAAAATAGCAGAAGGTCTAACTAATCTGCGGGAATCAATTTCACTAACTAAACTAAGATCAAGTTCCTCTCCAAGAACTAAAACCCTGCTCCTACCAATCTGCTGTTCAACAACATCCTGTACAACATTCAATTTAAACTTGGAGTCCGAAGACTTATACATGTGTGAATAAAGCCCCTTACGACCACACTTGTTGCAATTTTGATCTATTGCAAAACATTTCTTAAAATCAGACAAATGAAATTGGCTTCCACACCGTGAACATTCTCTGTTTTTGAACTTAGCGACATTACCAAACACATTCGCACTCTTCTTTTTATAAACAGCATTCACCTCCACATCCACATCACGACTGGTACTCAAAGAAAAATGGAACAGTCAAGCGTCTTGGAAGGAGAACAAAAGACGATCCACAAAACCAGTCCTAAAATTGAAAATGCGGGGGCGTGGCCAAGACGGCGATCATGGCGGACGCAGCTTGAGTGAGCTCCGTCCCGCCGATTCTTTATCCTCCCTAAATCCTGCGTCGCCCTGACCAACCTGCACCCTGAATCGAGTGGCGGAGAGCAGCTCCGGAGGGGACCCCTCGACAACGATTTCGTCATCCTGGCGGTCCGGGATCGGTGAATTACGGCGGCTGGGAGCCTGACCGGCGACGAGGCCTGCACCACACGCCGCAGCCGGGACCTCAATTGCTGTGTGGTCCGCCCGGAAGTAGCGGAGAGCCGGGGAGCGCCGGCCGGAAGTGCCGCTTCGGCCACAAAACACTGCGGAGCGGCCGGGAAGCGGCTGGGCTGCCCTGCGGGCACTCGAACACCCGGAGCAGAGGCGGACACAGCGGCTGGAGAGGAGAGCAGTTCGGAGCCCGAACGGAGGTCGAGGTGGGGTAAGGAGCAGCAGCGCAGCCAAACGGGGGAGGGGACGTGTCTGGCCCCTCTCGGCGGCGGACTCGAGCCGCGGGGCACAGTAGTGCTGGAACAGTGGGAGGGCGGCCGCTATACCGGCTCTCCTACCTGTTTCCCCCCCCCTCATTTGAAGCGTGACCCCACTGGGCCTCCCCCGGGCACCGGACACTTGGAGTGCACCCACTCGGCGGTTGCTTCGGACCGCGGCGAGGGGAGAGGGCTGAGAGGAATACCCCACCTCCCCCAGACTATTACAGGTCACCAGACCGGCAGGCAGCCCCCGGGGGCCACTCAATCTTGATGCCGGAGAGCGTGGCGCAGGCTCTGGGGTGTCCCTGGTGGACCATACTGTGGGGCGGGCGACCCCCCATTGACCGCGTGGTCTGACGGCGCGGTGCAGCACCTTCCCCGACCACTGGCAGTGTGGTGGACGGCGGTCGCTTCATCGACGGGTGCACCGCGCCCGGTTGCCGCCGAGGCCACGATATACCTGGGCTACCTCGGGGACGCTCGCCGCCAGAGTCCACCCATCCAGCCGGGGGTGCCCCTGGACCGTCGGTCCCCCACGATTGGGGTCAACACTCCGCCAGCGCCATGACGAGAGGGGGCAACAATGGGAATGCTCCCAAACAGGTCCCGATGGACAAGTTTGCGGGGCCCAGTGGGGGTGCTGGGGCATCCGGAGGTCCCCAGAGCGCCGGGCCGGACAACGCGGCGTTGATGGCGGCGATCACACAATCGAGGGACATGCTGGACGCGAAAATTGGAGCGGTTGGAGCCGACGTGACCTTGCTCAGACAGGATCTGCGCAATGCGGTGGCGCGTATCACCGAAACAGAATCCCGAATCACTGAAGTCGAGGACGACGTGGTGAATCTCAAAAAGAGAGTTGCTACCATGGAAGGGATCCAGAAGGGACTGGCGCTGCGGGTGGAGGATGCGGAAGGGAGGGCCAGAAGAAACAACCTGCGCTTTGTAGGCTTCCCGGAGGACTGCGAGAAAGGACATATGGAGGCCTTCCTGACCCAATGGCTGGAGGGATGGCTCCCCCCGGACTCCCTGTCGCGCTGTTTTGTGGTTGAGAGGGCACACCGGGCACTTCTTCCCAAACCGCCCACTGGGGCTCGCCCTCGCTCGGTGATTGCCAAACTGCTCAACTACCACGATAGGGACGTTATCTTACGGCAGGCCCGCGCCCAGGACCCACTAATGTTTGAGAACCATAAGATCCTTGTGTTCCCGGATTACACGAAACTGGTTCAACAGCAGAGACAGTCGTTCACCGCGGCAAAAGCACGGCTGCGTGAGCTCAAGATTCCTTATGCTCTACTATTCCCGGCTCGCCTGCGTGTGGTCTTCCAATCTCGCACTCAGTTTTTCAACTCCCCGGAGGAAGTGTTTGAGTGGACAGACGAGACAGTGCGAGTCAAGGTGAACACCCCCCCTCGGAGGGGCTCGGACTCGTCAACCAACGGAAGACCCCCGAAAACGCCCAGACGATCACGCAGCAAGAGTAACTGGAGGTCGCGCTCTCAGAAGCGCCCACCCCCTGAGGATGGAACGGCGGAAACACCGGAGGAAACAGATCCTTCTCCCTCGAAATCGTGAGACCCACACGCTCGCACTGGTTCTAGCCATGGAACTGAAGGGTTGGTGAAACGCCTTGATGGCGGGAGCAGGTCTGGCGCTGCTCTTGGACATGCCACGTGCTGATTGACTCCATGTTTCCTTATTCATGGGTGGACGGTTGGTCGGGAGGCGCGCGTACGAGAGCGGGCCTACTCCCGGAGTTCATTCCCGCGTGTTGGGTGGGAAGTAGTTAGACACTTTGTGGGTAGTTGGGCGGGATCCATTGGTGCAGTGGGTCTTGGGCCTCCCGTTGGAGGGCTGAGATTGCCTGCACCGCGACAGGTACTTCAATGTTGCTGAGGTATGGGGTGGGGGGTTGGAGGGGGGGTTGTTGGTATAGTTCATGGCCGGGGAAGGTTTGCAAGGGAGGGGGCGGGGGTTTGGGGGATCCGGGGATGGTGGGGAGGGAAGTTGGGGCTGGCTTTAGCACGGTGTACACGGGAACCTGGAGGCAACTGAGCATGTGTGTGTGGCCTCAGTGGCCTGATGATTTCGGAATCTGGAAGATTGATGGCGGCTGAAGAACTGGGGGCGAGCCCCCCGCTAGCCTCGATGCGAATATTGAGCTGGAATGTGCGAGGGATGCTCGACAAAATTAAACGAAGTGCGGTTCTACGTCTGGGGAAGACTGAAAGAGCGGATGTATTGTTCCTCCAGGAGACGCACCTCTTGGGCACCAAGGTCCTTAGTTTACGTAGGTACGGGTATGATCAGGTGTTCCATGCGGGGTTTGCAAGAGGGTCCAGGGGAGTTGCAATTCTGATACACCGTAGGGTCTCGTACACACATGATACACAATGGCTGGATGTGCATGGTCGATATGTCTTCATTAAGGGGAGACTGGGGAGTGAGCCAGTGGTTTTCGGTAGTGTGTATGCTCCACCCCCACTCCAAGACGCCCTGATTGAACGACTGTTTGAGGTATGGACGGATGTCCCGCATGTGCTGACAGTAGTGGGTGGCGATTGGAACGATGTGATGGATGGGAGACTCGACCGCTGTAGGCCTGGGGGTGGTCAATTGTCGGATGCCACTACGAGGTTGAGTAGGATGGCGCGGGAGATGGGATGGATTGACACTTGGCGACACCAACATGCTTGCGATCATGAATATACATTTGTTTCTGCGGTCCACAAATCCTTTTCACGCCTGGATTACCTATTCGTCCCACAACCCTGGATAGGCAGGGTTGACTCCACCTCCATACTGCCGAGGGGCCTGTCAGATCACTCCCCGATCGCACTGACGTTGAGCCTCGGTGTGAGGCGACAACCGTTTCGCTGGCGCCTTTCGGTGTGGCACTTACAGCGCAACGACTATCAATCGCGCATGAGGGAGGCTATAGCGCATTACTGGACGGAGAATGAGGACCCGAGTATGGATGCCATGACCATGTGGGAGGCCCTCAAACCGGTCCTTCGGGGCGTGGATATTGCGTGGTGCGCCGCGAATCGTAGGGCCCGCAGGCTAGAAGTAGAGGTGGCGGCCGCTCAGGTACGGAACCAGGAGGCGAGATGCCTGAGGGGGGAGAGTGGAGATGCCGTGGACCAGCTACTGCACCTTCAGCGGTCGTACACCTCGTTATTGTTAGACGAAGCCCGACAGGCTTGGCTCGCTACGCAGAGCAGAATCTATCAGTGGGGGGACAAATCTGGCACAATGCTATATAGGTTATGTCAAGATACTTATCAAGCCCAGCCCCTGCCGGGTCTCCGGGATGTCGCGGGCGGCCCTATTTCGGCCCCTGAAGTCCTGGCCCAGATGTTTGCCCAATATTACGAGACTCAGTATGCCCCCCGGGAATCCCTCCCAGCGGAGGAAATTGACAGATTTCTCGCAGACCTTCCACCCCGGGCGCTCTCGGATGAGGCACGGACCCGACTAGACCTCCCGCTGTCGGCGGAGGAGCTTGGAGAAGCTTTGGGCGGACTGAACACAGGCAAGGCCCCGGGGCCCAACGGGTTCCCCTGCGAATTCATGAAGTTGTTTCATCTCCAATTGGGGATGCGCTATAAGAAGGCACTGGAGGCGGCTCGGGATCATGGCAGACTACCAGCGGACTGGCGACACGCCGAGATCGTGGTTTTTTGCAAACCGGGGAGGCCCCGAGACAGTCCGGAATCTTATCGTCCGATCTCATTGCTGAACTTTGAAGCGAAAATACTGGCGAAGGCATTGGTGAACCGTCTTCTCCCTTACATCACAGACCTGATCCATGCCGACCAGGCGGGCTTCATGCCTCACAGGCCAACGAGACACAATATACGACGCGCTCACCTAGTGGTGGAGGCGGTACGAGCGGCGGGCATTCCCGCGGCCCTCCTGCTGGCGGACATGGACCGGGCCTTCGACTCCTTGAGTTGGTCATACCTCCGAGCCCTCCTCCTTCGGCTCAATTTGGGCCCTCATTTTCTGTCATACATTCATTTGTTATATACGGATCTGACGGCAGCGGTCAGAATAGCGGGGGCCGCCTCCAGTTCGTTCACCATCGGTCGAGGCACCCGGCAGGGATGCCCTCTTTCACCTTACCTGTTTGCCCTGGCCATGGAGCCACTTGCGGCCTGGGTGAGGATGGATGCCCAATTGCGCGGTGTAGAGTGGGTAGGGGGCCCGTCTGACAGAATCGCACTCTATGCAGACGACGTCCTATTCTTTCTCACGGACCTCAATAAATCGGGGCCGAAGGTCCTTGAAATAATGCGCATTTTCGGTGAGGTATCGGGTCTTCGGCTTAATACACAGAAGTCGAAATTGTGGGTCCTGGGCGACAGGGGGACTTTGGGTCCCTGGGCCTCGGTCCTCCAGGAGGCAGCGGGAGGCCTCAAATACCTTGGGGTCTTTCTGACTGATGTGCAGGGCGTGTTGTGGTCCCGTAACATAGTACCTGTTTGGGACAGGATCCGCTCGGATATGCTGATGTGGTCCAGGATGCCCCTGAATGTCTATGGCCGCTCGGCCATTTTTAAGATGGTGGCCCTACCCCGTATTCTATATCAATTGCAGAATCACCCCTACCCAGTTCCGCAGCAGTGGTTTCGACAGGTGAACTCAGCCTTGGGTCGATTCCTATGGACCGGGGGAGCGATAAGAGTGGCGCTCCGCACCTGCTTCCTGTCGACCTACTGTGGAGGGCTGGCCACGTCTGATGTCCAGTCCTACTATCAGGCATCGCACTTACTTGTCCTCAACGAATGGTGGTACGGGGATCGCAGTGACCCGACCTATGCCCTGGAGAGGTATATGATGGACCCGCACACGCTCCATACTATTTTATACTCAGCGACTATCCGGAAGAGACTCCCGAGGGTCACCCAAGTAATCTTCAAAGTGTGGCGCGATGCGCTCCGCCGCATGGGATGGTGGAACAGGCTCACGGGCGAAACTCCATTGTGGCATAATGGGAGGCTGCCCGGATTGGCTGCACTCCGGGGCTTCGAGGGCTGGGATGCTATCGGCATTTCGTCGCTGGGCCACGTCCTGAAGGGCACAGTCCTCAAATCGTTTCAGGCGTTGCAGGATGAATACAATATGCCCCGGTCCCAATTCTTCAGGTACTTACAGCTCCGACACGCCCTGGCCCCCGCAATAGCGGGCATGCCGTCCTTGCCGGAGTTTAGTCCCCTAGAAGCAAAAGTCTTCATGATGGAGTTGGAATCGAAGAAAATCTCAACCATATATCAAACATTAGTTACACACTATTCCCCTTCTCTTGATAAGTTGCGGGCGGTCTGGGAGAGTGATCTGGGAAACTTGGAGGAGGAGGACTGGAGAGAAGCCCTGGAGGCCCCTAGGGGAGCAGCGATAACAGTGCGCCTGCGCTTTATCCAATTTAAGTACCTTCACAGGGCATATTACACGAGGGAACGATTGTGGAAGGCGGGGCTGATAGCCTCCCCGGATTGTTTGAGGTGTGGCAGTGCGGTAGGCTCCTTCTTGCATACAGTATGGGGATGTATACAGCTGCAGAGGTTTTGGACCGGTGTGTGGGACTGTTTGGAGGAAGTGTTGGCATGGGAACTCCCTCGCACGCCGCAGCTGGGCCTTCTTCACGTTATGGAACAAGTGGGGGGTAATCTGTATAAACGACACTTGCTCCTACTGGGACTTACGGTAGCCAAACGGGATATAGCCCAAGCCTGGAAGGCCCCCAAGGCCCCGTTGGTGGGGGTGTGGAAGCGGGGCATAGACTTTAGTATGGGATTGGAACGCCCGATCTTTGAGGTCAGGGGCTGCCCCAGGAAACATTATAGAATTTGGAAGAAATGGGCAGACTATAGGGGCCTGCTGCTGGACCCCCCGGCGCCATGAACCACTGATATAGACCACGTCTGAACTCCCCCAAGTGAACTGACCACACGCTGCTATCATGATGCTTAGGCTCCTGTTCCTGGACAACGTGAACACCGTGCAGGGTGGGGGGTGGGATCCGTGTGGGAATGTGGAGAGGGGGGAGTTGGGCAATGTTGATTGTATTTCTTGACCACTATTGCTCTTATATGCTCACTGTCTTTCTGCCACTATGGAAGCAGTGTTTCTTTTCTATTTCTATCAACTGCTACAAAACTAACAAAATTTGTTGTGAAAAAAAAAATTTGAAAATGCACTCACCAACAGTCAGAGTACAGTAACGTGAAGAAATCCCCACAGAAATGTCAGTCGGTAGCTCCGAAAATGACCGCACGCAATGTAACGTGTGACGAAGCACACCATGTGACGTGTGACGAAGCACGCGTAAACAGCTTTGTGCGTTTCACACAAAGTCACAAATGCGTCCTAGCACTCAAGTGACGTAACCACTGACCGTTGTTTCACGCTCGAGCGCACTGCATGAAAGGATCCCTCGGCTAATTCCCAAAGAGTAAAACGGGAACCTGTACCTTCAGGGAAACACCAAGCAGGCTCCAACGACGACTCGACAACAAGCGGAACACCAGAGAATAAAATGAAAAACAGCCGAATCGGGGAACGAAACAGCAAGAGAGCGCACAAGACCAGGATCACCAAGCCCTCTCTGAAGATCGTCGAGGAAGCAAAAACGTCGCCAAAAATGTTAAGAAGGAACACAGGAGCACTTCCGATGGAAAATTAAGTATTTATTCCGGAGAGAGTAACTTGGCATCCAACACCCTCGACGATCTAGCAGGAACTGCCAGATGTTGAGTGTTGAGTGCCTGACAGAAGAGACAAGGTAAGTGAAACCCACTAAGTTACATCATAACATAAGGCGGTGTCCCTCACCCCCCATCTGGATGCGACCGCCACCATGGCAGTTGCATCCAGGCACTTTAACATTGCAGCGAGTGCTGCTGGCAGTAGCACCCGCTGCAATGTGAAATTGCCTGCCATGCATTTCCCGGCACTACGTGCCAATCACCACCTGGTGCTTGCCACTTAGTGCAGGGAAATACAGAGGGTACCATGGGCACCCCCCCAGTGAACCACCACCCCCCAACATAAGGGGGGCCGGCAATGGTTCCCCAAAACAATCCCTGCCAGGCTTTCCATGGCGGTTCTACTGCCATGGAAAGGCTGGCTGAGGCCAGCATTGTAATTTAGCAGACGGTGCCTGCTAGGCACCGCCACCATTTTACAGCTGTAGACTGCTCCGCCAGGCAATTGGAACAATTGCCTGCGGCGCATCTGTGGCGGGTAGTCTTTGCACCCGCCACGGTCGTGGTCTGATTCCCCCGCCATCTAAATTTGGCAGGGGGAACATTTCTGTCCGATGGCGGAAGGCCCGCCACCGCACTGCTGCTGGTGGCAGACCCTCCGCCACCGTAATCACCCCCTTAGTTTGGTATTTGCCAGCTGTGTTTAATGTTCTTGTTTGGGTATATTATTGTTGTGGCTCAATGTGTGCATGGTATTCATTTTGAGTTAATTAGGGGTATGTTACCCCAAATATGATTTGTCTAATTTGACATTGTATTTATTAGTAAATATTTTTAAAAAGTGTCATTTTTTTGGCTTATATTTTATCTTCTTTACAAATAAAGGATTGACATATTTTAGGGTTCTCTGTTTTTTTTAACTTTAACATAATGTATAAAGTTTTAGGTGTTTATTTGGGATTTTGGAGGCTAATTATACAAATTAATATTGCTGCTTTATCATATTTAGTTGGGTTTGACATTTGTTGTATTGATGATGACTGGCAAATACTATTATTTGGTTGTTGATAGCAAATATTTGGTTAGATAATCCTTTTGGGGTACATTCGTTCTATTTTTAAGTACCCATTTAATTTGTAATTTCCACAATGTTTGTAGGACTGGAGGTAAAATAGTAAATCTGACCACTGCCCTTTCCCTAATGTTTTTTGGAACTGGAGTTAGATTTGTAAATCTGATTCTGCCGATGTGTGCCCTTCTTTTGCCAATGTTTGTTGGCTTGGGTTATAAATAAGGGTTTCTGTTTTCCGTTTTTTACAGATTTTTACAGATAAATACTGACAGAAAACCTTTAATTTTCTTATCTGTATTTATTTTTAGTGTTATAATTTTTTATTAGCATTTCATAAATACAATACAAGAAATATATGATAAAATAGCATATTCGAAAATATATTGTAATAGAGATAATGATGAATATATTTATAAATCTAATAGTTAATACATCAAAACCCATAGAATAACAGAAAAAGAGGTAATTAGGGGCAAAGCATATTACAACAGATAAAGGTAATATAGACATTACTCATTTTTACAGATGAATACAGACAGAATACTACTTATTTTCCTCTCTGTATTTATTTTTAAATGTGGATAAAACGGCAATTGGGTGTTTTTTGAGTGATTCTAAATAAACTTTGCCATGAGTGCCAGGCCAATAACTGTGTTGATTGGTAAGTAAGAGGGTTAAAAAAGAAAGGAATTTTAGTAAAGAGGGTTAAATAGCAGTATATATGCATATGGCGGATAGTGAAATGTACATATTTACATGTAAGTGCATTGGTTTATCTTTTACAGGTGTTCATATCACAGAAACCTGGTAAGTATTCAAGCATGAGTTCATATTCATTGGTTCAATAAATGTGGAAATATACCCGTTTCAGCTTTATTTTTTCGCAACACCCATTATAAATATGCATACAGACAAAGTTGACAAAAAATAAATATCTATAAATACTGATGGAAATGTAAAAAAAAAAAAATACCATAAAACCGGGAGCCCTAGTTATAGTAGTAAAAATACATACTCCCTCATGTATTTTAGGAGATGTTTGCAGGACTGAAGTTAGAATATTACATTTGTACAACTCCATTCATGCACTTTCCACAGTGTTTGTGGGACTGGAATTAGAATAGTAAAACGGAACCCTTTATTTTAAGCACTTTCCCCAATTTTTGTGGGACTGAAGGTAGAATAATAAAACTGCTACTCCATGTATGCACTTTTCCCAATGTTTGTTGGATTGGAGTTGGAATAGTAAATCTGACTGCTTACATTTATGCCTTTTATCCAGTATTTGGGGTTTTATTCTTAGAGAAACAAATCAGATCCCATAAATATTTGCATTTTCCCCAATTTCTGTGGTACTAGACTTAGAATAGTACATTTTAACCACTTCTCTTATGGACTTCCTCCAATGTTTGTGGGATTGGAGTTAGTGTACTAAATATAACCACTGAATATGAGCCTTTGATAAGTTCCAGTTAGTATATAATAATAATGCAAGCAATAAAGTACTAATCACTACATATTCTTAAAGAAAGAAGTACAAGGTTTTATTTGTTTAATATTTATTGAATTTGTTTCCGAATGTAGACATCAACGTATAGTTTAAACATGAGAATTAATTATATCCCTAAAAATTCAAATACAAGTTTATTCATACTTAAATGTGTAAAGGAAATTTACAGTCAGTTGAAATATGTGTATGTATACAGAGACCATTTGTTTATATAGTGTATAGTGTATGGGGAAAATAAATGTAAGTAAAATACATACATTTTTATAGTGTTTAAATGAATTAAAATAGTTTTTTGGAAACCATCACATAAATATAGAAAGTTCTTGCACATTTGATTTGTACAGTAAACATTCAATGTAAGTATTTTATTCAGAGGACATAAATGCAACAATTGTAAAAAAAAATTTCATTTAATAAATGCTTTTTGATAATATTTAGAATATGTGCAAATCATTTTTAGTTTTGTACATTATTCAACATTTTTAGGGTATTTTAACATTATGCAAAGTTACAGTTTAAAAAAAATAATGGAAATAAAAAAAATGTTATTTTTCCATGTACTTCCATTGTTTTGTGGTATTTTTGGCTTTATTAAGGTGCCATTTTTTTCCTTTCAGTTCACAGCATAGGCTGTGTGTGACATGATTTCATAGCAATCTTTCCAGTTCAGATTGCAGGTTCCCTGTTCCCATTTATTCAGTCAAGTTTCTTGAGGTGAAGTTGGGACCTTAGGACAAAATCTGTCCGTACAGAGAACTCAGCCAGCATTGCCCCTTATCAAACGATCTAGGCCTGCAAATATTTATATTATAATTCTATTTTAGTATTTATAAAGTATGAAATAATTAATGAAAAATATTTATTTTACACTATATTAACTTTAATTTTCAATATTTTAAACGTAGTAATTTAGCATATGAATTAATATACGTATATATATATATACATATATATAATATATATGTTACCTACTGGCGGTCGCCAGTAGGTAGTTATAGTTAAGGATTTTTTGATTTGGTAATAACTTTGGCGTTGTTTGATGAATCTTCCTGAAATTTTCCCCCAAAAAGTCTATCCAGGTCAGCTCCTATCCTAAACGTTTGGCAGTGATTCATCAAGCGGGGGCTGAGAAAATAGGCTGGTCCCATACTGCGTTTTCTCCATGTAAATTTCCGTATGAAATTTTGCGACGAGCTACAGCCCGAACTGCCAAACGGAATGACCCCAAATTTGTCAAAAAGGTAGAGCTTGGTTCAGAAAGCAACCTTTTTTTTAAATTGTGTAAATTTGTTCAGTATTTTTTTAAAAATTAAAAAAATAAGAGTAAAAAAATCAATTTCCCATAGGAAACTTTGTGCAAGGCTACAGCCGAAACAATTGAACAGAATTACCCCAAATTTGGCAGAAAGGTAGTGCTTGGATCAGAAAGCGACTTCTTTTTTAAATGGTGTAAATTAAATCCGTTCAGTGTTTGCTGAGAAATTTGAAAAATAAAAGTTTTGATATCTGGCGGAGCCTAAATCCCGAGCACGAGCTTCACTGTGATTGGCTGCCAACACTCCAAACCAGGAAGTGTTGGCAGCCATCTTGTGACTCAGTATAAGCGAGTCACCAGAAAACTGAGAAACAAAGATACAAAACAAGAGAAGGGGGCAGGGTAGAAACACCTGCTTAGGGGGTCCAAGAAGGAACCCCTGCGGCAGAAAAAGCATTAAAAAAAAATCTGCGCAATTCACGCTGGGGTCATGGTTTCCCGCGTTTTCTTTTAATGAGGCTGCTTGGTCGGGTAGATCCCGGGGGTATTTCTGGAAAAAATAAAAGCGGGCGCTCGCTGGGGCCCCCGCAGTTCCAGGGCTTCACTTATGTTGGGAGGGAGGTTCAGTAGGCTGTGGAAATTATATCGGGAAAACAACATGCGCCGTATTGTGGCCTTCCTTTAATATAATGCGGAACAATATTTACTATGCAGTGTTCACTGTTATCACGGATGGAGTCACTTTGTTACAGGAAATCTATTAATATGTGGTAGGGAGTGTTCTCTATCCCGGGGCATTTCTTAAAAAATAATAGCGGGGCCCGCTGGGGCCCCCTCAGCCCCGGGGCTTCACTTATGTTGGGAGGGGGTGCAGTAGGCTGTGGAAATTATATAGAGAAAATAACAATGCGCTGTATTGCAGCCTTCCTTTAATATAATGCAGAATAATGTTTAATTGTTATGCAGTGTTCACTTTTATCAAGGATAGAGTCACTTTGTTACAGGAAATTTATTAATATGTGAGAGGGTGTGTTCTGTATCTGTGCACAGAACAAAATTAATGTTTAATTGGCTGAGGTGTTACAACAACAAGTTTAATGTTCATTGGCTGCGAACCATCAAAAGTAGAAGTGTTTCCTGCCATTCACTTTCCCTCCGCAGAGTAGCAAGGACATCTAATTGGGTCACATGTTGTAATGAGGACCTTCCAGAGCTTAATGTTGATTGGTTGCAAACTATTGAAAGTAGAAGTGTTGCCAGCCATACACTTCCCCTCCGCGGAGTGGGAGGTACATCTGATTGGCTGACGTGTTCCAAGGAGGACTTTCCCAATTTTAATGTTGATTGGCTGTAAACCATTGAAAGTAGAAGTGTTGTCAGCGATTCCTTCCCCCTCCGTGGAGTATTAGTCACATCTCATTTGGTAACGTGTTCCAAGCAGGACCTTCCCAAGCTTAATGTTCATTGGCTGTGAAGCATTAAAAGTAGAAGTGTTGGCAGCCATTCCCTCCTCATCTGCGGAACAACATGGGCATTTTATTGGCTAAAGTGTTCCGAGTACAAGTTTTCTCCTTATTGGGTGGAAACAGTTCACTGTTGTCAGCCATTTTGTGACGCAGTTCCAAAGGAGTATGGGAAAACAAAGTAGTAGAGGGGAGGGTAGGAACACTATTAACTCTGCACAGTTGTCACAAGTTGGTGGAGAGGGATTGTGAAGGTAAAATTAGTTTTTTGTATATTTCAAGGACCATTTATATAATTGCCGTGGGGTGTGCAAATCATGGCAAAAAAATACAGAGTGTCTTGCCGTCTTCTTTTTATCAAGTTTGCGGGTCGGATACTTTCCAGGAGCGCTATTTACTTATAATGTGGTGTTTACTTTTCTGACGAGGAGGTGTGGTTGCGCAGCAAAAATTCCAGTCTATGTTTCAAACAGTTTTTATTTAGCAATTACAAATGAACTTTCTTTGGAAACTGACGCTGTATATATCAAAGGGGTGACAAATTAAAAGGGATTTTCATAAAATATCACTTAAGCGTAGCCACATCCTCCTTTTTACTGCTATAGTTTGTAAAAGTGTGCCCCATATTCTTGATAATATAAGAGGGCATTAGTTACTTTTAGTTAAAGTAGAAAAGGAGTGCTACAACAAACACTCCCGCACTACATTATCTGAGGTCAGAAGAACATGTAAAAAACTGTTAAACACAATGGACTTCATATTACATAGAAATGTATGCATTATCATTTTTCAAATTTGCAGACTCTAGGATTCAGGAACATTCTGTTGTAGTGCTTAGAGGTCGCACACTGTTCCGCTAACAAATCACATACTCATTTAAGAATATGTAGGATAGAACTATTATAATATACAGTACTGGTCTTATATATTCTATAGGGAGAAGGTGCTTAGGAACCGCAACTGAGAAAAATTGAAATTAGAAAATAACATTCAGAAATGTAGGTTTTATCAAATGTTTAAAGTAAGAAAGTATGTATGAAAGCTATATTTTTTAGACTGCAATTTCGTAAAACATGCTCGCTGAAAAAATGTCTGATCAAGTACGTTATAAAGCTTAGTAAGTTGTATTTCAGATGGCGCCGACAAATCTCCAATTCCTCTTCTGTAACAATAGGACAGTCTATTACAATATAACGAGTGACACCATTGTTACAGTAAAAAGAAAAGGAAAATAAAGTTATGAATACAATAGAAGATCAATAACAAAATACTTTTGAGTGGTGAATATTTTCAGAGCTTCTTTTCTCCGGGACTTCGAAATGTTGGATCTTTGTGGCGACGGGTCATAAACTCCTCTGAGATCATTATGATTGCGAAAATTATAATAAACTTATTCACAGTATATTATCAAAAGGGGGAACAGACTAAAAACCAGAAGCTGGTGACGTTGCTTATATATCTTTACTCTTTGCGCTGACGGGTCATAAACTCCACTGAGATCACCATGACTGTTCATTATAATATACATATTGACAGTATATGATCCCCAGGGGAAAACAGACTAACAACAGGAAGCAGGTGAAGTCAATTATAAATCTTTAGGGTTTGCGCCGATGGGTCACAAACGCCTCTGAAGTGAAGAACAGTGTCAATATTATAATATTGAAAGTCACAATATATAAGCTCAAAGGAGCCAGACAAGGAGCAATGTTTGCTGTAATATGTCTGTTTCTGAAAAACAGCTGCTGACGTTACAGAAAAAAGGCAAAAACATGCAATAACACTTTTTTCTAGATATAAATGTTGAAATATTGACAAATAGCTACATATTATAAAAGTCTACTATGCCATAATCAAACAACTTACAACTTCGGAATATGTTTTGTTGCCGCAAAACAAAAATCTGATGCTAGTAAAGGGAACCTGCATCATAGAATAGACACGAATAAATAACTCGCGAAAATGAAACTAATCGAACAACGGGTGTGTTTTATATACTTTTTGGTTATTGAGTAGTCTATGGAAGGAAGATGCGGCTCCGCCCATTTAGATGTCATGTGTTATAGTTTACACATGCTCACGTTTTAACTGTTTAACTTGTGCACGTGTTGGGAAAAGATTCAAAATGTGAAGCTGTAAAGGTTTCGATTTCCATCGTAACACGTATAAGGTCCTTAATATGTACATACGTTGGAGAGTTTAAAAACTGTTACCCAGCAAACTGTGTCATTTGCATTCTCATGATTAAAATCATCTAAATAGAAGACATGCAAAAAATATTATTCACTATGTTGTTAAATTAAAAACATGTCAGCATTTGTAAAGTGTACAGCTGCCCCCGGAAAGGTGTGCTGGAGCTCAGGGGCGTTGGGAAGATTAAGCAAGGTGTTGCCCACAGTGAGATAGTTGTGGGCTAACATGCTGCTGGAGCCGGGAATCGAACTGTGAACACTGTTGTCCGAAGTCAGGTATTATAGGTGCTTTACCTACTCTTATATGTTAAAAACTGCTAATTAAGTTGTAACCATTGTTAAATTATAAGTAGGGCTCCCTGTTTTCTGTTTTTACAGATTTTTACAGATAAGTAGTTTTCAGTATAAAAAGTGTACACGTGTTTTTAAAATGTACTTAAAAAACATTATAGGTTATAGGGACATTGTAGTTAGAAATTAGCATTTAAAAAAGCTTTGAAATTCACTGAAAAAACCATAGGTTTTACAGAAGTTATAGTTAGAAATTTGCATTTAAAAAACCTTAGAAATTCACTGAAAAAACCATAGGTTTCAGGGGCGTTATAGTTAGCTGGACATTTCACTCGAACAAAACCATAAAAATTCCACCGATATAGTTAGTTCAGCTAACTATAACTCGCGCCTTGGCAATGCACTGCTTATGACGTCACATATTACATCATTCATGGCATGGTCAGTGACATCACTGATGACATCTCAATTAAAACACATACAATTAAAACACAGGTCATCACCCTCCAGGGGCAAATCCATAGTAACATTACAGATTTTTCTGAAAAAGTCCTGAACATGTTGGTCCAAATGTGGCCAAATATAGAAGTCACAACAGGCCTGCTCCTTCATACAGTGGTGCTGCCTTAATGGCTGGACCGGCCATTTTAATCCACAAGAAATGATATATGTGTGTGTGTGTGTGTGTGTGTGTGTGTGTGTGTGTGTGTATATTTCATTAAAAAAGTAAATTTACATATATCAGCTTCCCTAACCACCATACAAATAACAAAAGTATGAAGTCATTATTATTTATTTAATTTCAATAAAAAATCAAATACAATTTAAATAACAAATATCCCTGCACAAACAAAAATTTCACAAGCACCATTTAGTACATTAAAAAAATATATTAAATTATGCATACTTATTTACCAATTATTAAATGACATATAAATATCAATTAATATAAACAATATTAAATATTTATTTTCTTTCCCAATTACTTTTCTTAAAAACCTCAGCATTAAAAAATACATATGTAATAAACATATAAAAACTAAAATACAACTAAGAAATAAAACTGTACAAAAAATGCACAATAATTCATTATGTAATTTGCAACCTAATCAACTAATATTTGATTAACAAAAACAATTAACAATAAATGAAAGCACATTTAATTTTATTTACGCCTGACCCTCTTCCCTTGAAAAGCCAGCAACCCGCAACTAAAATATAATTTTAATAAAACACTGTTAAACTATTTACATAAATAACAATCAATTACAAAATTATTCTCAACTAAACGCTAATCAACAATACTTTTAAATTATTTATAATGCAATTAACTTCCCATCCTATACCTCGAAAAACCCAATACCCGCTATAAAAATATAATGTACTTTTACTAATAATAATACTAAAATAGAAATTAAAATGACAATTTACATAAGTAATATCAATAACATTTTTAACAATAAAAAAGATGTTACCATTAAATTAAAAATATTTCTAATTTTAATAACATCTCACCCTATCCCCCTACATACCCAACAACTGGCTACAACACTATAGGCCTTATTTTGAGTTTGGTGGTCCAATGGACAGCCAATACCACTGTTGCGGTTGACCCCCTCCATAACAATCAGACTGTCCCGGGACGGCTGTTGCCACGAGGGAGCCGCGATCCCTGGTGATCTTGCAGGGTTCTGAGGCCAAATATGTGTCTTGTGCCGCTGTGGCATGGCCAAGCATATTAGGAGTTTCCTCACTTCCACAGTTTTCATGGCGGTGAGCCTGCCATGAAAAGTGTAGTGGTGAGGAAACAAAGGGGGCCCTACCCTGGTGCCTCTGGACCAGGGGATACATGGAAGGGGGAACATGGTGTGCTGTCACACTGCCTAAGTCATATAAAAGGTCCCATAGATTAATAATAACATTTAAAAAAATACAAAATCGCCTAAAAGGACAACCCATGTTTTATAAAATCAATACCAAATATACAGACAATACTAATACATAAAATTAACCTATGAACTAAAACATATTAAATACATTTAAAAAAATATATTATTACAACTATATTACTGAAAACGAGTTTACAAAGAAAAATATTTTTGAAAATGACAATATTTACCCAAAAATGATATTCTTGGCAATTATATTCTATACCATGATATTTTTGAATCACAATATTTGCTTCCTGATATTTATGTTCTCCAATATTTTAAACTCAATATTTTTGTCAAAACACCTCATTCAGATGTTCAATAAGTAGCTATTTTTAGGTCTATATTATAAGTGCATTTCGGGTTGTATTAGGGTTTAAGTGGTACATTCAAGGCGATCTATGCTTTACATTTTTTTAAATAGTAGGACTTTCTCAGTTCCTATAATGTGGAATTGATTTGTTTGTTATGAGTTTTAAGGAAGGAAAGTTTGTGCTAGGCATTTTTTCATTCTTTGTTCCTTGTACTTCTGATAGTTTCCTAATATATCACTAAAATGATAGTGGTGGTATCTGTCCAGGGTTCCTTGGAATGAACTATGCCACCCTTCTGTTTCATTAGTTTTCACCTAGTCGTTTTAGTGCTTTCTAGGATATTCCACCATGCTCTTTGCACTTGGCTCCCAGTCTGTGTCCTAACCGCTGTTTGTGGCCCACCCAGGTGTCCTAAAAATGAGGTTGCTTAATTTTTTTGGTAACAATTTGAGTTGGAGGTCATTGTGTTTTGAGACTTCAAATACAAGTTTGCTGTTGGAGAATATAGTGTTGCTTTTTGCATTTTCCTTAAAATTATCTGGTTACAATGCCGCAACCTTGGATTGGTCCCTGTGTGTAAATTATATTGCTTGTCTGTATAAGTAGTTATTCAAAGTCCATAATTAGTTTACAGGAGAGAAATTATTGTTTTCTCATGGATTACTCAGATAAATACATTATATATGGAAGATTGTTTCTTGAGTCAGGGGAATAAAGCTGTAGAGTTGTAGACCTTGACTTTTATATTTGGTAAATTGGGCTGGGCATGACTTTATAATCCCATCTATTAGCCAAATCAGAGACAGGGTGAGGATTTAGAACGCAGAATGAAAATAATGATTCTTCTTTCATTGTTTTGGTTGTCATATAAAATTAAGTCTTCTCTGCTGTGTGTTATATTAAGGGGGTATCTATTTCTTCATATGTATTTGATACTGGTGTGGCATATTTTTTATTTCTTCTTTTAATGTTGATTGACCTTTTTAAGTTTTGTAAAGGTGGCATTGGTTGACAAATTTGGGAAGATAGTCTTAGAGTGACCGCTCTTTTTATTCTTTGACAGCTCACTCATGATCACTTGCTATCTTTTCAGCGCCAGGATGCCCGCAGGGTTGCAGAGCGCTTTATAAATGTCAAAAATAAATAAATAAATAAATTAGAGGATTGCCCCTCTAAGTGCTATAGGGATTGAAGCAACTGCTTTTAAATGATGTACAACACCGCTCACTCCTACTCAGCCATTGGTGTGGTCTCATGCACACATCCTATGGATTCATTCATTGTTGTTGCTTGTCTATAACACGGTGATTTGCATAGTAATTAGTGTGTTTCCAGTGTGTTTTCTCATTCATTGTATTTTGTTTACTGTATATGTATCACACATATTGATAATGGGTTCCCCTTTTGAAATGCTGTATAGCTTGGTTCATTTGCTGAAATTTGCTGACATTTTGATGTCTGAAAATTATATAATTTAAAATAGGAATGACTTAAGAGGTATAATTTTAAATAATTGTAAAACAATTGGGTTATTAGTTGAGAGTTGTGAGGTCAAAGATTAAACACAATACTTGTCAGGGTGAACCACAAAAGCTACTAAATAAACCTGTCCATAACTCTTTAGTAGCTTACCACAAAAGGAGTTAGGCTTAACTTAGAGGTAATGTGTAAATTATGTATGCAGCATTCAAAGAGTACTAAAATGAAAACACAACACAAGGAAAACCTCAAACCAATTTAGAAAGATAGAGTATGTTTTAAAAAATACAGCGATACCAAAAGCACTACAATCCAATTAGTAGAACTGGAGTTAATATGCTTTAAAGGTTCAGGTGAAAATAGCGCCAAAAAGCACATAGAGCCACTCGCTGTTCCCTGGTCACACTGGATGGGTGAAAGTCACAAGTTCAGGCCGACCTCAATGGAGCATGGGTCGGACACAGGACCCAGGTACATCCTAGTGAAGAGTGTACTTTCACAAAGTCGAAGTGAGGAACATCAGTCAGAGCTCTGAGTAGGTGGGAGCAGCGAGGAGATCGTTATTAGCGCGAAGGTCAAGTCACCGCTGTAGCTTCATGCTGGCAGGAGATGCAGGTGATCGCTGTTGGTGCAAAGAGCAGGTCACTGTCGGAACTTGTTGGTGGGAGACATGTCAGTCATTCCAGAAGGGAAGAACCCAAAACATCTGGATTTTCACCAGTAATTCAGTCTTTGCAGCATTGGAGGAGTACACTCTGATGCCAGCCAAGGGTCCAGGACCTGGTGGTGGACCTCTTGAGCATTAGAACTCACTCCAGCAGAGTTCAGTAACAGGGCTCACACAACTATAAAAGAATGGACTAATTTGATCACAGTACTTATCTGCACCCTGAACATTGTGAAATCAACCAAATCACTAGGAATTACACTAGATCAGAGCCTGAACATGCCATCCCACATCAACTCGTTGGCTAGGAATGCACGATTTCACTTAAATTATATCAGAAAACTGAAACCATTCATTGAAACAGCAGACCACAAAATTGTAGTCCAGGCATTAATAATCTTGGGGATTGAATATGGATGCACAGCACTTTCAGGCCTTCCCAAGATCGCAACAGCTCCTCTAAATGCCCGGCTCAACACAGCAAAAGGTTTATAACAGGTACAAAACAAATTCAATCTCATCTCTCCTCACCTGAAAGCGATGAATTGGCTACCTTACGAAGCCAGAATTCAACTCAAAATGGCATGAATCACACACAAAGCATTACACCTCAATACATCAAGGTACGTAGCTCATCATACTCCACCTATGCGAGAGGGGTTGCTATTCTTGTTGCCCGCAGTGTACCGTTTCAGAGATTTGGAGAATTGGTGGATAAAGAGGGGCGCTTTGCGTTGTTGTGGGGTAGACTGGGTCGTGACACATACACCTTTGTTGTGACGTATGCACCAAATGTAGATACACCTGCATTCTTCACTACCTGTGGGGCAAGATCATGTCTGTTGGGTCACGACACGTTGTTTGGGGAGGGGATTTCAACCTGGTGCTGGCACCTCAGCTGGATAGGGCAGATGGCATCTGCTCCTATAAGCCTAGAGCACAAGAGGCGCTGGAAGGCGTGATAATGGAGAGTGGACTGCTGGACGCCTGGAGACACTCGCACCCTCATGGGAGGGAGGGAACGCACTTCACCTCGTACACGGGAACATGGGCACGCTTAGATTATTTTTTGATCACCAGGGGCATAGCTGCTGAATTGGTGGGAGTGTCTGACCTGCCACGAACATATTCTGATCACAGTCCCGTTTTGCTACACTTCCATGCACCTGGGTGGGACAGCCCGAGGCCACACTGGAGACTCCGCCCTGATATACTGCTGGACAACCTATTTCGCACTGAACTAGGGGAGGAGATAGCAGCCTTCTTTCCCAGCAAAAAGGGGTCGGTGGACTCTGTCGAACACATATGGGAGGCGTTTAAGGTGGCTATTAGGTGATATTGCATCTCCAAGAGCCATGGTGTCCTGCGCGATATACTTCATTCGATCAACACGCTGGAGAAGGAGCTACGAGCTCTGGAACTCCGCATGGTGTCTGAGTCTGGACCCGAACCACATGCTGCCTTTAGAGAGGCGCTGTCGAGGTACGAGGAGGAAGCTGCCAGGGAAGCCAAGTTCCGCGGTAAACACTGGCAAGCCCGCAAATACTGCGAGGGAGATAGGCCCGGGAAAGTGCTCGCGACGCTCACACAATCTCCAAGAGCACATAATGTTATACTCGAACTCACGGACACTACCGGTACTGCCATCAGAGACTCGGATGAGATTCTCAATACTTTCACGGCACATTACCTCTCGCTCTACACTTCCACCACAGGGTCCGGCACGTCCTATGCTGAATACCTCAACGACGTGGCGCTGTGCTGGCTCAGCGATGGAGACAGGGAGTTCCTGGTGGCGCCTTTTGAACTGGACGAGGTCCGCGAGGCCATTATGTCCCTCAAGAACGGCAAGGCCCCGGGACTCGATGGCATACCAGCCGAGTTTTATAAAGCATACATCGACATCATGGCCCCTGTTCTCCGCCAGGTGTATTCGGAGTCGCTCTGTGACGGTGCGCTTCCCGGTTCTATGCGCGAGCTGGTGATCACCTCTCTCTTAAAGCCAGACAAAGATCCCAAATCTTGCGATTCCTACCGCCCACTCTCCCTCTTAAATTGCGATGTTAAAATACTCGCTAAAATACTGGCCACTTGTCTGTCGCTACTGATGACTAGACTCGTGCTGCCCGATCAATCTGGCTTTGTGGTGGGCAGGTCCACTTCCCACAACCTTCGTACTCTTTTCTCCCTGCTTCGCACAATTCATCCTGATGTACCTGTTGCGGCCGTTTTCCTTGATGCCACCAAGGCTTTCGACTCAGTCGAGTGGCTTTACCTATTTTCGGTTCTGGCCAGCATGGGGTTCCCGATATTGTTTATATTATGGGTTCGCCTGCTCTACACTAGCCCCACGGCAAGGGTACTGATTAACGGTCGCCTATCGCAGCCTATTGCAATCACTAGAGGCACGCGTCAGGGATGCCCACTCTCCCCCCTGGTATTTGCCATAGCGGTTGAGCCTCTTGCCTGTCGCTTGCGTCAACTACACCGAGACGGAGCGGTGCAATGCTTACAGCGTCAAATAGATGTGTCTTTGTATGCAGATGACATCACACTATATGTTAAGCCCCCTGAGACACACCTCAATCCCTTACTCAGGGAATTTGTTATGTTCGGAGGGATGTCAGGTGTACATATCAACTGGTCCAAGTCACAATTCTTCCCTTTAACGGAAGCGGTGACTGATTTTCCTCTTGACTATCCACTGGAGTGGTGTCGGTCTGATCTCCGGTACCAGGGGATCTGCGTTTCTCGGGACAGAGATGAGACATTGCGGTCCAATTACGGAGTGGCAATAACCAAGCTAACCACTTCTGTGGATGGCTGGATCACCCTGCCGCTCTCCATGGCCGGAAGGGCATCCCTCATAAAAATGGTGATTCTTCCCCGTTTTCTCTATCTTTTTCTTAACATTCCCTACTTCCCCGGTGCTTTCTTCTTTAAAACCCTGCAGATGGAGTTGCGCAGGCTTTTTTGGGGAGGCAGGAGCCCCCGGCTCAAATGGTCCACGCTGACCCTCCCGTACGACAAGGGAGGTTTTGATGTCCCTGATTTTGAGGCATACTACCAGTGCGCACAGGCACACTTCGCCTACCACTGGATGGCTCCCACCCCTTTCATGCCGCACATAGCGGTGGAGGACTGGATAGTACATCCGCTCCCGCTCAATGGGTTGCTACACTGCCCTGAATCATCCATAACCACGCCGAACACTTCGGTCTCGTGTACTCTGGACGCATGGCGTCGTATGGTCAAGAGTTTGTCCTGTCGCCTACTTTACTCGCCCAGGCTGCCGCTTACTTTTCATCCGAATCTTACCCTTTTGGGGGAACAAGGTTTCCGCAACCTTTGTGCTAAAGTTCACATTACCTGCTGGGGTGACCTGTTCTCCGATGGTCGTTTTAAATCGGCAGACCTCTTCTTTGCGACATATAGCCACACCCCTCTCGAGCTTTTTTATTATATACGACTTCGAGCAGGGATGAGAGACATCCTGCCCGATTTTCCCGACGAACCCGAGGTCCTGCCTCCACTACATTTCCTGTTGAGCTCGCAGGACGGAGCTCACTTGGTCTCCGGCCTTTACCGTCAGCTCAGGGGCGCGGCTCCGATGCCAGAATCTAGTGCTCGGATGCGCTGAGCTACCGAGCTCGCCATTGACATTACTGACGAGCAATGGCACCATTGCTGTGCGCTCACCTCCCGCATCTCTGCTAGTAGCAGATTAAAAATCATCCACTATAAATTCCTACAACGGGTGTACTACACGCCGGCGAGGAAACGGAGATTTGGTCTGGCTGATGATGATCGCTGCAAGCGCTGTCGCGCCGAACATGCCGACTTTCTACACTTGGCATGGGAGTGCCCCCAGGTGGCATGCTACTGGCAGCAGGTGACAGATGCCCTCGCGGAGATGGCGGGGGAGGCGATACCTAGGGATCCCTTGGTGACACTTCTTGGATACACTTTGCAGTTCCCTAGGGCCTGCCGGAAATTCGTTGATACCGCATTACTCTTGGCCAAAAGGCGGATGGCGTGCCGCTGGGGACGTGGCAGGGTGCCCAAATTTAAGGACTGGCTGGCGGACTTGACCTACTGTCAAGAACAACATACAACATTCGCTGAATTGTTACCCATCGCGAGTCGGCCCAGAGACATCTGGGAACCCCTGGTGAACTATCTACTCACACGCTCCGGGGATGTAGACCCGCCGGAGGACCGCCCCGTTGCAGTTTAGCATCCTGGCTTGAACCCTGGACCGGCCCATGGCACTCGCCCACGGGTACACATTCCATTTCCGGACGGTCCTCGCGGGGCCCTCTCGTCCCCTGACTGTAGTGATTTTATCTACTCTCCGTACCCCACGGGGTGCCTGACATCGTGGACCTTCCTCCTCAGATTGCCTATCACTTCCCCTCTAACACACAGGGAATTCCTACGCCATACCTGACGCATACTAGTGCACCTTCTGTTAGGTAACACGCCGTGACACCACACACATCACTATTTTTGGTGTACTGATGGGTTGCATGTTGGGTCAGTCGTGCTGCGGCTATAGTACTATGCCCACCACCGCCCGCCTGCACTACCACACCAGCTCACTCACTCTTATCCTACTGTTTCGAATATGAATTGCCTCTTAGCTACTTTACTGTTGGAGTGTTTCGTTAGCTGTTTTGAGCATGGATAAAACTTATAAAAACACTGTTCTGCTGCTGCTCATCCTTACCTGCCCTGCAACGCCGGTTGTGTCACTATCCTCCCTCACATAAATGCTGTGCCGCCGGGCCTCAGGGATGCCGGCCACAAGGCTGTGTTATGGTTACCTTATTATGCTGCCGGCCTCCGGGTTGTAGGCGGGAAAAGCTGTGTATTATGTTCTACCTTGCACAATAAAGCAGATTTGAACTCCAAAAAAAGGAACGTAGCTCCGAAATTGGAGATTTCCAGTGGAAACAGACTTTCCAGGAGCGATTGAGATCCAATGCAGAGGCCACCGATTTTCCAGAAGAAAAAAACATACGACTGAGCGTTCTCGTGAGCTGCACTGAGAATCTGGAACTCACTACCTCCAAGCATCAGAAGATTACCAAATGCCGCAAGATTCAAGAAAGAAGCCAAGATCTTTCTAATGAGCACATTCCTACCGTAACCTTTACTGAAAATCTCGTAAGACTACCTAAAACTCTTGCTTAACTATTCACAAGCATATCTTGCCAAGGCCCCATTTCACCTGTTATGTACAGGTTCTCACATTCCTTGTGCTAACGAATTAATATGCAATATGGTTCCTCTAGACTTACATTCTGTGCATGTGCATTAGTATATGTTGCTGAGTGAAATTACTGTTACAGTTTTAATTGGTTATAATTTGTTAAATGCTTTCAAGGAAACTTACTATAGAAATAAGTATTTACGCCTTTACTGTGAAGCACTCTGATCCCCTACGGGGTCTAGTTCGCGCTATATAAAACACTGAATAAATAAATAAATCCAGTTGGTGCTGGTCAGCTGGATTATTGAAGGGAAAGCCTCTATGTCATTATAGCTCAAGCAAGAGGTCAGCTAACTGATCATTGATGTCTCTTCTGGGGATTCATGGTTCAAGGTAAGTAGGTCTAGTCATCCTTCTATAGACAGCAGGTCAGTACTACTTCTTCTGAATCTTCCACAGGTGCAGGTGTTTTTCAATTCAATTCAATTCAATTCAAGGATCTTTATTCGGAATAAATCATCCATAAAAGTGCATAACAAATACAATGACAATGACAATGAGTACAAAAATAAACAAACAACGAGGTTTAGTCTATCCGGCTCTACAACAATGCAAATACATATTAAAAACAGTATATGTGATTTATAAAAATCCGATCATTTAAAAATAGCGACAATGTTATTAATTTTTGATACAAAAACAAAAACTAAAATCAAGACAAATATATACACAAATAACAACGTGCAAATTGTTTAGCAATATAAAGTGCAAAGGTGCAATGTGCAAATTTTATCGATCAATGTGCAAAGTAGCTCGTGAGCGAACAGCAACTTTGAGGAAACAGCTCACTCTTAATATTATTTCTTCTGATCCTAACATTAATAAATTCCTCAGTGCTATCTTAAAATCCGAGCAGTCATGTTTCTGACAATATGGCATTAAGTAATGAGCAGTAAACATTTTATAAAAACCACAAAAAAACATAAAATGCATTAGACTTTGTTTCATAGTCGGGTTACATGGACAACTTCATTTTTCCAGTTGTCTATTATAACCCAAGGGAAAATTTAACAAATTTACGATGCTCCCGTCCCGAAAACGGAACAGTAAACTTCTGTTCCATCTACCAAGATTTAAACAAAGGTATTTCTGGGGCGGGGCAGGGTAACAAGCAGAATGCTCCAAATAGCCCATATACTTTACAACTGTGCATTTTTTAGCTTCATTCCTTTCTCACTCTTCTCTATAGATGTTATACAGAGCCCTTTGAATCAGGATCTTATGTGGGCGATCTATAAGATTAGGAGATGTAAACAAGTGTCCATGCCCTACACTTATTAAACATTCATTCACAGCTTTCAACCATGGTATACAGTGTGCCCTGTCCCACTTTAAACAATCTAAAATTATGTCACGTGTCAGTGAGGCTGCAGGGTTCTGCCATATCTTTAGCCAAAAAAGGGCCGGTCTTGATCTAACAAAGTCCTCTATAAAAGGGATATTTAATTCACTATGGCATATGTAGTTTGGGGCACCAATGACTCCACCCAGCACCTTCCGACAGAATCTATTTTCTTCTGTCTGGATATGGAGACAATTTGTATATCCCCATACCTCTGCGCCATAGGTCCCTGTCGGGATGCATTGGGTTTGATAAATCTTAAGTAAAGGCGAGATCACATCAGCGTGATTCGGTTGGCGCATAGAAATTATTGAGTTGATCGCTTTACCCAATTTATTCCTCGCATAGGAGACATGTGGTTGCCAAGAGCCAGTGTTAGAGAACAACAACCCCAAGTATGGGAAAGTGCAAGTGCTTTTTAAAACATTTTCCCCTGACATGATCTCAATAATTTTATACTTTTTTGGACCACAGGACATAAAAAGTGATTTTTTAAAATTTGTGGTTAAACCTAAATCAATCATAAAAATAACAAAACCTGAGATTAAAATACGCAGTGCCTTCGGGGTGCGGCCCATTAGGACCGCATCGTCCGCGTAAAGGAGAGTAGGTATAGGAATGCCGTTTACAGATGGTACATCTTTTGTTAAGGTGCTCAAAGTGCTGCTCAACTCATTAATGTATAAAATAAAAAGCAGAGGGGCCAGAACACAGCCCTGTCTGACCCCCCTGCCAATTAAGATATCACTAGAAACTTCGCCCGTGTGATTTATACGCACGCGGGCTCTTAGGTCACTATGAAGGTAGGATAAAAAATAAACTAAATAATCATCTAAACCATAATTAAGTAAAACAGACCATAAACGGGAGCGATTTACAAAATCAAAAGCAGAACTCAAGTCCATGAAACCAAAATATAAGGGGGACTTTTTTGCAATAGTATATTTGGCCATTATTAAATTCAAGTTCAAACATTGTTCTACTGTGCCCACGTTGCTTCGGAAACCAAGCTGGCTTGGGTGTAAAATAGAACTTTCCTCCGCCCAATTTCTGATTCTTTTAAAAATAACCCTACCTAAAACTTTCAATGTATTATCAATTAATGATATTGGGCGGTAACACCCAGGGTCCTGCCTATCGCCTTTTTTTAAAATAGGTACGATAGTGCTGCAGGACCATGTTTCAGGAATAGATTCAAGGGTTAGGTTATTGAAAACATTACACAGCAACGGGGCCCAAAAGTCAATTTCACTTTTTAGTTGGTCAATAGAAAGGCCGTCAGGGCCAGGGGCTTTATTACCGGCACTTTCTATGATAGCATCCTCTACCTCCAACAATGTAATATTCAAGGGTTTTGGGGGGGGAACAGTTTCTGTGGGGTTGCCAGATTCAGCATAGATCTTCGAAAAATGAGCAACCCACACAGGCCCTGTGATGTTGCAGTTAATCGGTGTTATGTTTGAACCAAAAGATCTAAGGTTCTTGACCTCCCTCCAAAAACCTGGGGTATCCTTTAGGGCAGCCGTTCGGGCAAGGGTTTCCCAATGATCTTTAACTAATTCATTGGATCTAGTGCGTAGGTTAAATTTGTACCTTGCTCTCAATAACCTCACCCGGGAGGTATCCCGCGGTTTGGCCACGAGAGCAGCCCTTAAATCCCGATTAGCTCTTGAACAAGCGGTGTCAAACCATCTTGGAGTTTCCTCTATATTCCTGGATACAGGTTTAGAGATCTCACTTTTTATTGCGGAGCAAAGTTCACAAAATGATTTAATCATATTGCCCCCGCAGCTGTCAATAGCAAGACAGTCCGAGATCAGTGCTGGATGTTTCTTAATCACACTGGCCAATACACCCTTGTTATCTACCCCCCTCCAGACAACCCTTAATCTGTCCGTCGAGGCTTCCAAATTAGTTGCCCCGATTTCACTATGTGGTGGTATATTACCCCCTAATGATTTCAAGTAAATCACAATTGGGTAGTGATCACTGTGTACGTTATACACTACCTCTGCCTTTAATAAAACATCCGCAAGGGAGGGAGACACAAATATATAATCGATTGTTGTTGCGCTCCCATGGCCGATGTAAGTGGGGACCGGGGCAGAACTTGTACAGGTACCGGCAAACTCCATGGTGTTCACGAGTTCTCTGGTTGCAAGGAGGTTGGATAGTTCTACACCTCTCTTACAGGGGGGATTTCTAGAATGAATATGTGCGTTGAAATCCCCTCCTATGCAAATACCATCATACTTCCCGTATTTCCGTCCCTCCACTATTTCGTCAATAAAATTAAACAGACTTAAAAAATTACTATTAGGATAGGAAATAAAATCATTGTTGTAGAAGTTGATTAGACACAGTTTTACCTTTCTTGTATATGACAATGCCATAAAAGTTGGATCGTTAGTTTGTATTACTTCTGTTTGTACATCTGCAGTTATCTTTACCCAGATCGATAATCCCCCACTAGGGCGGCCAAGAGAAGGGGCCAATACAATCATATTATGACAATTATACCCTTCAAGTAACAGATGGGTTGTGCACCAAGTTTCCTGAAACATCAAGACATCATAATGGTTTATCCAATCTTTTCAGGCTTTGGTTACCATTTTAGCCTTCAGCCCAGCGATGTTCCAACTTGTAATAGACAAGTCCTCGGCAGGTATTGGATGAACATCCTGGACGGAGGCCTGGGCAATAGCTGTTAATTTGGCTCACATTGTACATTGGATAACAGGGGAACGTCAGATGGTATCAAAAACCCCACAGACTCTGCTCTCTGCGAAAGTTCAGAGTCGGACGCCACTACAGCTGGGTCTTCCTTAGGGTCTGACAGTCAATCCAAGGTACCCTGGTCAGATAGTGCCGAGAATCTATTATATAAAGGAAACAAGGGTGGTGGTTGCAACATTCTATGTGGGGGTCTGTAAAAGTAACTCAAAGGTATGGGGGTCACCACAGTGGTTGGGCCATGCTGGTTATGATTCTTATTTAGTAAAAATTTTACTATGCCCGGGTTCCTGAAGTTAATTGTAATACAGTCTCCGTTGATGTTTTTAAACAGGGGACCGACCCAGGTTACCCGGCGTGCGGAAAGGATTTCATTAGATATATCATAGCCGACCCCCTTATGTTTAGTTAACCAGTCAATGCATTTGTTGTGCAACTGAACCCAGGATTCTCCCTGACCCTCCCTAAGCGGTGGTATGCCAGCCAGAACCAAGACGTAGGGGCAAGCCTCGGGAGGAAGATGTAAAGCAGGACCTTGATGTTTTATCGGTCTGTTGTCCTCCGGTTGTCCCCTGTCCCGGCCGAGGTTGGAAGATACCTTCTGCTTCGTTGTGCCTCTGGGAGGGTTACTCTTCTGGGTATTACTGATGGGATTTGTAGTACAGGATAGACCGGAAAGTAGCAATGGGGTAGATGGCGAAGTTGAAGCAGAGTTGTTTTGCCTTTTATTTGCTTCCTTCGATAGTGGAGTAGGTATAAGAGGGGTACTGATGTTAGATGCCCCTTTGGCTAAAGCTGTATTACAGTTTGTGATGGAGCCTGCACTAGATAGGTACTGGTAATACTCTCTAAATCTTTTAACAGGCGTTCGCCGTTAATTTGGTCTAGGCAAGCCGTGCCTTTTCTCTTTGCTTCTTCGTTTTTCACAATGGTTTCCAGTCTATCAAGTCTCTTAAAGATAAAATTGAATTGTTTGATCATTCGATCTTCCAATTGTTTAAAAATTGCATCAGCAATGGTCTCTATGAGGTTTCCATTTGGTTTAGATCGGAGGGTATTTTCATTAGGGAGATCAGTCTGTGTACAAATTGAATTTTTATCCTCATTTGGTTTAACAATACCTGAGTTTTCCCCAGAATCAGAACATACTGTTTGAACCCCTGACTGTTGTTTCTTCCCCCTAGTCCACATACTTTGTGGAGTTGGCTGGTTGTTACTCCTTGGGGGCTGCTTCCTTTTGTTTATTGTTGTTTTTGCTGGTCCCCTTTTGCGTTTTGCATCAGCGGTCTTGGTGCTCCTGGTTGTGGGTGGTGACACGGAGTCTGGATGAATGTCAGTAGGTATGTCGGGAGTGCTTCCCTCTTGTGGTGGGTCAGATGAACTGATCGTGATGGTAGGTTTCACCACAATGACTTCTGGGAGCAGAGGCATAATATGTTTGGGGCTGACTATAGTAACGGAATGGTTTGTGTTAAAAGAGCCCATTGACAGCCTCCTCTCTGTCTCTGCGATCTCATTAAATGCATTGTCCAGCAGGCTCTCGAAGGAGAGTTCGGAAGATGCAAGATCCGCGGAGGCCTGAGTATGTGTGCTGGTGGCAGTACTGTTATTACGTTTCCCCATATTTAGAATAACAGTCTCACCTTTAGATGGACGTTAGATGGGTGGCCCGCCCGACCACTGTTGACCTCTGAGGGCCTCAGAGGGCCCGCCCTTTGCCAGGGCTTAGCCCGGCACTGCCCGCGCGCGTCCCGCGACGCGGGAGATGTTCTGCGGTGTTATAGCGCCTGCGGGCGCAGCAGGAGCGTCACGGGAGCGCCGGGATGCCGGGGCTGCTGGGGGATGTAGTCCCTCCGACGCGGCTGGTCTCGCTATAGCCGTTCCCCTCACGGCAAGATGTCCGCGTTGCTGGCTGTTCCCCTCGCGGCTGAGATGTCTCTGAAGTCGGCCGTTCCCCTCACGGCAGGTAAGGCTTTCAAGAAGTGCAGGTGTTTTGTGATGTGTGGTTCTGAGGGTGCCACCTTTATACCAGGTGTCAGCCTTTGTGTGTGGGCAACCCTGGCCTACTCTCAAATTAGTTTGGAACAGTTGTCCTATATTCCCTTTGTTTGGCTTTAGTCTATCTAGGGGGACAAAAGTAAGGCAAGACCAGGTGTCACGCACCTTTGTGGGTGCTGTAGACAGGTTCCTTTGAAGTGTAATCAGGGTAGGGCACAACTCACTCTTTCGACAGCCAGGCCCATTATGTCCCCATGTCTGGAAGGAATAGCCATCACCCCACAGGAAAGCCATTACAGTCATGTGACCCTAGACACTGGCAGAAAGGCACATTTGGTTTAGACAGAAAAATGTCCAATTTCTAAAAGTACTAAATATTGGTTGTGATGCACTCGCTTTATACTTTTTGAACCAAAAATAACGTAAACAATTTTTTGTGCTTGTAAATCTTAGTGTGCACTTGATGAGGGGGTTCCATCCCAACCCCTATGGTACTGATTGAAAATATCTAGAACCCCTGGTCTAGACACCATGTGCACTACTGAGTCCCCTTTGAGTGTTTCTCACGCAGTGTAACTCAATTAATCATTATCAACAGTAGTGAAAAACAGTAGCAACAAAGTGTACAACTATAGAACATTTCCAAGATGTACAGAACAAAATGAAATATAGTCCAATAAATAATGCTGCGAAGACAAAGTAGCTGTTGATAATCCGTCCAATTAAATGGTGCTTCTTTTTTATTTTCATGGTGATTGACAAATCATTTTATACCCAATGCATTTCAGGCCATTACAAAGCCCTTCATCAGCAGTATCTATGAACAAAAATAATTTTAGCCATGAATCTATTAAAGACAACTAGTACTTTAAAGAGTTATAACCTCATATTGTGAAAGTGATAGTTTATTCAAAAAGCCAATATTGTTATGAGCCATAAGCTTGGAATCAAAGTGGTGGAAAATAGAGTGAAGGGAATAAGTTATGGTGCTTGCCCCATCTCAAACTCCTATTCATAGCAACTGCAGGTGAAACCTGTGCTACCAAAAAGATCCATGAATCTGTCAGACTGTGCATAGTGGGTAACTAGGAAAGCAAGGGATACTCTTGATGGTGCAAAGAAACGCTTGAACATCAAATCGTGTAGACAAGTGATTCTTTTGTGACCAGTGAAGAACATGCTAAAAAAACAACAACCCAAACTCTAACCTTTAAACCAGGGTTTTCCAAACCGGTCCTGGAAGGCCGGATCCATGCCAGATTTTTAAAATAACTACATGCATCTAAATGGGAATATGCAAAAAATCTGGCATGGATCCGGCCCTCCAGGACCGTTTTGGAGAACCATGCTTAAACAATCATGGGACTGCAGATATAATAAGCATGAAGCTGTAGCCCAAAAGCGTCTGGATTTCTTATTGAACGAAAAGTGATGCATAATCCAGTCAGAAAAACAGGGGGAACATCCTTTACAACGCGGTAATGACACCGCAGTGCTATTACAATGCGGGTTTCACAACGCAAGTCGTTACCACGACTTGCGCTGGAGGGCACTCTAGGCTAAGGAATAGTAGATTTACTATTCCAGCACCTTCCCTACTGTACGTAGGCTGGTGTTGGAATAGTAAATCTTACTATTCCTAAGTCCAGCACCCTACAGCGCAAGTCGTGGTAACGACTTGCGTTCTAAAACCTGCGTTGTGATGGTCTGCTGTGTTTTATACCGCATTGTACCGTCATACATCCGAAAAACAGATTAAAAGCTGTGTTCTTGAAATACCCCTTTCGTAACCTGTCTGAATGTACTGACCTCGTTGTTCCCAACACCAGGAACTTACACGAACATGTGCAGCGCAGGTGCCTCAATAAACTGAATGTGAGAACGCCATGAAATAAAGGTTGCCTGAGATCTTGCTAGGTAAAGTATGTGCCCCGACGTAAGTGAGTGTAAGAAAGGAACGACAGACTTTCCGAAAACAATGTGCACTTGAAGTGTCAATAAAGTTTCAAAAAGTTCTGCAAACAAATAGATACATATTCTCAATTGGAAGGGTCTATTAAAATTAATTATATTGCAACATATAGTTGAAATTCTCACATGGAACGTCTGTCCAAAAATAGATTACATGAAAGGCAAAGAGCTGTTTACAATCCAAATACAAAGACTTCTGATCCTTGAACTTTAATTGCCATGCAAAATTGCTTAAATAACAGCCCATCAACTGTGGTATGACTCTTTCCACTAGATTCTGCTTAACTATTCATGGCATGTTATGAAATGTCATCCTACCAATATTGCACTTAACATCTTGATCACACTATTGGCAACAGCTCTGTATTAACAGTGATTTTGGTAACCTCAATCGAAATAGATTTTGCTGGTAATAAAACAAGTGAAATAGTGAAGGGTGAAACTTCTTGAGATAGTTGTTGTGATGACATATTAAACATCTTATTATAAATCAACCTTAAAAGCAACCATAAACAAAAATAATAAAAATAATAACAACGTGATATAAAGTCACCGTAAAATGTGTGATTTCTAGTATACCAATCAAACTATTCTGGATATGTATCTATTTGGTTGCAGAACTTTTTGAAACTTTGACACTTAAAAGTGAAAATTGTTTTCAGAAAGTCTGTCTTTCCTTTCTTTCACTCTCTTATGTCGGGCACATACTGCACCTAGCAAGATCTCAGGCAACCTTTATTTCATGGCGTTCTCGCATTCGGTTGATTGAGGCACCCGCACTACACACGTTCGTGTAAGCTGCTCGTGTTGGGAACAATAAGGTCAGTACATTCAGACAGGTTACGAACAGGATATTTCAAGAGCACGGTTTTTGATCTGTTTTTCTGACTATATTATGCATCACTTTTCTTTCTGTTTGTTTTTTTATTAATAAGGGATCCAGACGCTTTTGGACTACAGCTTTATGCTTATTATATCTGCCGTTCCATGATTGTTTAAAGGTTAGAGTTTGGTTTCTTGTTTTTAGCATGTTTTTAGCATGCTCTTCACTGGTCACAAAAGAATCTCTTGTCTACACGATTTGATGTTCACACATTTCTTTGCATGCTCAAGAGTATCCCTTGCTTTCCTAGCTATGCACTATGCATAGTATGACAGGTTCATGCCTCTTTTTGGTGGCACGGGTTTCCCCCTCAGTTGATATAAATAGTAGTTTGAGATGGAGCAAGCAACATAACTTATTCGCTGTTCTCTATTTTCCATCACTTTGATTACAAGCGTATGGCTCATAACCATATTGGCTTTTTGAATAGACTATGACTTTCAGGATATGAGGTTATAGTTTTTTAAAATATTAGTCATCTTTAATAGTTTCATGGCTAAAATGATGTATTTTTGTTCATATATACCCCTTTTGAAGGGCCTTGTAGTGTCTCCAAATGCACTGGGTCTGGAATGATTTGTCAATCATCATGAAAATAAAAAGAAGCACCATTTAATTGGATGGATTATCAGCAACTATGTTGTCATTGCAGCATTATTTATTGGACTATTTTTCATTTAGTTCTGTACCTCTTGGAAAAGTTCTATAGTTGTACGCTTTGTCATTACTGTATTTCACTACTGTTGAGAATGATTAATTGAGCTACACTGCGTAAGAAACCCTTGAGGGGGACTCAGTAGTGCACATGGTGTCTAGACCAGAGGTTCTAGATATTTTCAATTTCTTAAAGTTGTATTTTAGGGGTACATGCCTCAAGCATTTTTGCCTTCGAAAATGGGCCAATTCGTAAAACGCAAATAATCCTTTTCAGATGCAGCAAACCCTTTTTTGCGATTCGGTAACCTGTTACCGAATCGTAAAATGGGTTTGCGATTCACTATTAGAAAGGACTATATTTATGGTGTCCCTTCCTAATACCGAATCGCATTGGTATGTAGGAATGTTTTGTGACCGAAGTACTTTAAGTAGGTGCTAACCCATTTAGAAATGGGAAGAGGTCCCAAAGGGACTCCTTCCCCTTTGTGAATGTTTGCTACAGCGGACCACTGCCTACTCTTAAAAACTTAAAAGAAAACTCTTTATTTTACTTTTTGTAAAGAATCTCGTTTTCCTTTAAGGAAAACTGGCTGCTTTAGAAAACAAGCATTGGAAATGCAATGGGTCTCGCTTTAGAAAAGTTGGAGCTATTGGTCTTGTAAATGACATTTTATTTATGTGTTGGTTTTTAAAATAGCTAAATTGATAGCTTTGTCATTTACAATGCCAATAGTTATAACTTTCGCGAATGTGACACCTATAGCATTTGTAATGCAACATGTATTGTATGTACGTGACTTAGATGGCAGCTCTGGTCGTTAGGCCACATCTCTAGAGAGATGTACGAAGTACTGAGGAAGACAAGATAAACTGCACTTCAATAATGATGTCGAAATTAAGTTAGTACCTCTTTGATCGTTTTACTGCAAAATTGTGAAAATTATGAGACTCTAAATCAGAACAGTTCGAATTTAGCTGTAGGACAAGGCAACCCAAGAAGTGCCAGTTGTTGTGGTGGCGAGTGATGCAGTGGCGTTCAGTGATGCTGTGGTAGCGCATAGTGATGTTGTGGGTGGGTGTGTGTGGGGGTATGGGGGTGGGGGGTGTGGGTGTGTGGGGGGTGTGGGGGTGGTGTGGGTATGTGGGGGGTGAGTGGGGTTGTGTGTGTGGGGGTGTGTGTGTGGGGTTGTGTATGTGAGGTGTGTGTGGGGGGTTGTGTGTGGGGGGTGTGTGTGTGTGGGGGTTGTGTGTGTGTGGGGGGTTGTGTGTGTGGGGTTGTGTGTGTGTGGGATTGTGTGTGTGGGGGGTTGTGTGTGTGGGGGGTTGTGTGTGTGTGTGTGTGGGTGTGTGTGGGGGGTTGTGTGTGTGTGTGTGGGGGATGGGTGTGTGGGTTGTGTGTGGGGGTTGTGTGTGGGGTGCTGTGGGTGTGTGTGGGTTTGTGGGGGGGTTGTGTGTTTGGGGGTGTGTGTGGGGTGTGTGTGGGGTGTGTGTGTGTGGGTGTCTGTGTGTGGGGTTGTGTGTGGGTGGTGTGTGTGGCTCAGTGAGACCTAAAAAAACTGTAATCTCAAGAGTTCAAGACATGCGGGAGACTAAACAGTCAAAATTAGTCTCCATTCCGATATCATTACGGATTCTAAAAATTATATATTAAAATGTACTGTGCAATTTTCCACCAAAACCAAAGTAGAATGATATAAGGAAGAGGCACGAATTTCATAAGTAGAATGATAAAAGAAAGAGGCACGAATCTCATGCACAGCTTTGTATAAATCTATTGTGTCAGTTTTGCTCTTACTGGCATCTGGAAATATTTGTATACGCCAGAAAGTGCTATATACTTCCATCACCGGAATTTGCTGCTCAAAATCTGACAAAAAGCTACCGAGGCGTTTTGAGAAAAATATCCTGTAGGCCGATCGGTTAAAGCTTTGCCTGCATTTACATTATGAAGCTTGACAACCAAGTACAGCGGTCTGTGTTATTGCGTGCATTCGCGCATAAAATGCAGGCACCGAACACGTTCAATTATGTACCTCTGCTGCAGGACGAGCCATGTACTTCAAGTTTGGACCCCTCAAAAGGCGGATGAGAACCGGTTTTCCTGCTCTGTGCTGGGGAGGGGGAGGGCCATTAAAGAAAGGAGGCAGAGAGGAGCCTGTGAGAACTCGCTGCAGAGATCAAAGGAAGGGTGGGAGAGACACTGGTGAGCAAGCATATGGGGGGTCAGGGAGTGTGCAGACTGGTGAGCTGAATGCTTGTGTTAGTAGAGTTGGGCGCGCGCACGAAGTGTCTGGTGTCAAAGGAAAGCTGTGCACAATGCGCATGGTTGCAGAATGCCCCTATAAAAATTGTTTTGAAAGCTTCCCCTCATTTGAAGTTGACACAAGTCCCAAAGTAAGTTATGAACATTGTTCAACTCTACAGGCAGTTGTTTTTGGGGAGCGGCTTGAGAACCTTTCACTGTTTGCTAATAGTTAGATTAAAATGTAACAAACACAGGCACAGAATGGACGGATGAAGGAGTGGGTGGGGGGAAAGGCATGAACGGAGGTGGATTTAAAGTGTGTGCTGAAAGCTGTTTTAAATCACCGCGTGAGGCACATCAAAAACTGCAGATGGCTGATTGTGTAGTGACCAGAAGCAACCTGTAATTGAGGGAGGAGGGGTCCGACAGGGGAAGGTAAAAAGCAAGGGGCAAACGGTTATGTGACGTAGTTCGTATGGTTTATCTCCAGCCAGCACACGCGGAGGAAAACACAATCTTTTAAACGCCAATGGCAGTCACTGGCGATGCTGAGAAGAGCTAACAAATTGCCCTACAAATTTACCCTATCTGTAAATAACGAATTCCTTGAGCAAGCAGGATACCAAAGCAACGCAGCATGTTCGGGGACCTCTCTGCAAATAGGGAAATGCTGCGTTTATGTGGAAGGGCGCATCAAAGGGCTATAATTAATCAAATAAAACCCCACTGCTTCAGGGGCTGTGTGTGCTCGGATGGTAGGTGGAGGGCTTATAATGAAGCAGAAGGGGAATCAAAACGGCCAGTGATGGGCGAAAATCATAAACATACTGGCATCATGGTGCGAGGCACTCACACGGGAGAAACATGTAGCGGAAGTCATTATTCAAAATAGAGCAGGATACAAGCGATGCAGAATGCAGCGACCTCTCGGCAAACAGAAAAATGCTGTGTTTTTGTGGAAGGGCACATTGACGGGCTAAAATATACAAGTAAATTAAGCATTAAAGCACTAACCTCTACCATTGCTCACTGGAGTACCGTGCAGAAGATATATCCAGGGCAAGCCAATTTAAGCGCCTGGAATGAATTAAAATAATACACGGATAGAGCGGAGGAGGCGGGGAGGAGAGATTAAGAAGAGGTTGCTTTCGCTAGGGAGGGAGAGGTGTGAGGTAGCTGCGAGTTATCTCTAAATCTGTGGGAAAGAACTGCGTGCCTAGAGGGAGAGCAGTGGAGGAGGGGTGGCAGCTGCTCGTGCACTGCAAACCTGGGGTGGAATATTGCCCCACACACAACAAGGAAGAGGGAAAGAAAGGATGGAGACTGACGGGCCAAAAGAAGGAAAGGAAAGAATGAAGGAAGAAAGGGAGCAGGGTGAACAACAGAAGGAAGGACATTGAGGAGAAACGTAGCCGCAGACTCTTTGGACATTAGGAAAAGGCATGCTGAAGGGCGAGGGAGGGAGGAGAAATGCGAGAAACGTGTGAAGCAGGGGGCGGGTGTAGCGGATACCTTTGAAGTGAAGCTAAGCTTCACTTCAAAGGCTTGTTGGCACAGCGCACGCTGGGGGATGACTGTGGGAGGGAGGCTGGTGTCTGTGCACGCGCTTTTTATGGCAATGCACATGCGCATTGAGCGAGCTTTTCACAGGCACTGCATGGAATCGCCCGATCTCGGTAAGCTCTGTTTAAGCCCCTTTATATCTCGCTCCGCTCAATGCGCATGCGCATTGATAGGTAACCAGACCTAAAAAGATTGCTTTATTTCAAAGCAATCATGGACATGGTGGTCTGCTGAGCTCAGCAGGCACCATCCCGTGATTTTTACGATTAATAGTGGTATGCAAATTGGGATCTATCCCATTAATATTAATGAGGTAGAGCAATTTGCAAACCCCTAGGAATTGCTTTCTGAACCTGCTTGAGTTATTCATACATTATAAATAGTGATTACCTAATTGCGATTTTCAGGAATTCGCAATTAGGTATTCGTAATTTACCATTTTGATGCATGTAGCCCTTAAAATCTTTATAACTTATCATAAAAGAGGATTTTAAAATACAATTCAAATGAGTCAAAGAAGTATTTCTCTAGCTTCTCCAAAACTGACATTATCACTAATTAAGTGGAATAAGATAGCCCAGTACTGGTACTAGTCTATGGGAGAAATAGCCTTACAACAGTGAAAAACGACTTTAGGAGTTTTTCCCTGTCAGGACATGTATAACTTAAGTGCACACATCCTACTTTGTAAATATCATGCACTCTGCCCTACTTTAGGGGTGAGTTATCAGTATTAAAAAGGAAGGTTTAGGCCTGGCAGAAGGTTTATTTTGTCAGGTCGAAATGATAGTTTAAAACCGCACTACAGGCTGCAGTGGCAGGCGTGAGACATACTTTGCAGTGCTACTTTTATTTGTGGCACAATGAGTGCTACAGCCCATTAGTAGAATTTAGTTTACAGGCCCTGGGTACATGTTGTAACATACACTAGGGATTTACAAAAAAATTAGATGGTACAATCAAGTGTATACCAGTTTTACCATGTTTAGAAAGGAGAGCACAAGCCCCTTACCACTTTTTACCTAAAGTTAATATATGCAGAGAGCTAAAAGCCAACAAAAACAGGTGCAGCAAAGGGATGCACAAATGTGGGGTGATCTGAGAAAAGACCCAGTCCAACCATAATGAATAATGAAATACAGTTTGTTTACTTTTTAAATAGAATAAGAAAATGCTTGTCAGCATACTATTTTGAAATTGTTTTCTGTGAACAATCTGTGATGTTCTTTACTAGCTTGTATGTTTCCTTTTTCTATTATTGGAAAGTATTTGTCAGTGCTGTTAAAGTATAATAAACTTGTGTTTATGGGGATATTAATATTTCAAACAGTTTAGTTTGTTAGGAGTTTTATTGTTATGAGATTGTTTTAAAGTTAAAAAATCATTATTAACTTACTTTAGTTTACTTTTTAAGTGTTTCTCAGGTGCAGAGAATGGTCTCCTTTCAGCTTTGGTCGGTGTGGTTGGAGCAACTAGTGTTCGTGATGTGCTCTACTTTTCTTTTAAGAAGCTAATGAAGTATTTTGGGAATAAACGTTGAAAGTTTTGAATGTGATTTGTTAGGGGATTTGTTTTAATTTCTTTTGTCTGTCTAAATAAATTTTACTTCCATTTGAATGTGAAAGGTAGGTATTTTATTAGACTTTTTTGCCTGTGTCATTATGTGAGACTTTGTTTTAAAGAAATGTTTGTTTGAAATGTGGTATTATTAAATGTTATATTGAAATGTTTCGTTTTTGGTTTTATAAATGTAATGAAGTATTTTATGTATATATTACTTTGGTCTTCAATGTTTTGGTAATTTGTAATGTTAATGTGGGAATGCAACAGTTTTGTTGTCTATATTTTTGTCCATGATATTACTATGTGTACGATCTTTTTTAGTAGCTGATGTTTGTGCTGTTCATGTCTGCTTTTTACATGTATTGTATGTCAACATTTTTGTGCACTGTATTAAAGCAATGACATTTTTAACCCCACAAAAAATTTGCTCACGATATTGTAACATAAATGTGAAGGGTCATGAAGACTGCAAAGACCTTTCAGAAACCCTTGAACGGTTATTTTATGAAAGCCCTCCCACTATGGTTCGGATCAATCAAGGAAAACAATTAAATTGTGTCTAAAGTTTTTTATTGACTACTCTAGTGTAGCAAAAATGGTAAGCAATTTTTGCAAGGATAATAAAAGGATTAGAGCAGGCAAACAATAATTATTCAAATTCAAAGAAATTGCTTAGCATTTTACAAAAATGGTGTAATAGAATCAGTATTTTTCTGCCATGTTGTAAAAAATGTACCAAGTCCCACAACCTTTTCCTGTGCTGTTCTCTGTAAATGTATCCCTCGTCTGTTTCCTAAGTTCATGTCCATGGGAAGAGAAATTATACCTAGTAGCACTCCTCCTTCTTTCTCCATCCTGCCCTTTAACTACCAGCTAAAGTGTAAGCTTTTTATACAGTGTTAGGCTAAGTAAAAACATGAACAGACTGTAGAGGGAACAAACATGTGAGCAGACAATACTTGTTTCAAGAGATTTTTGTGAGAATAAGGCATGAAAAATCTATAACTCTATAGGACAAATCTACCAATAAAAGATGTTTCCCTAAGAGCCTGTACATACTTCTGTTAAGCAAACAGAATCAATAAAATACACACACACACATATATGTTTATATCCAAACAACACGTCCCACCATACAAGTGAACGCACAAACCCAGGAGCAATGATACCTGGGATATTTATGTGCACACAAATCTCTGAATTCATGCAAAGAAACAAAATTAGGAATCCAGAGAAAAAAGCAGCAATTAGTTACTTAATGAGCAATCTAGGAACTCGCTATATTTACTCCAGTAGATGTACTACTAATTCTTCTGTCATATTTAATCATATTTAAGCCTCCTGGTTCCGCTGTCTCTAGGTTTAATAATGTACCCAGACTCCACCTCCTAAGGGTTCTCTGCTGGTCTCCTCCCATTTGGTCCGCTTCCACCCCGTCCGTGCCATAATACACCTAGTTTACTTGTTCAGTAATTAATTGCTGATTTTATTTTCCCTCTAGCTTCTTTCTTTTGTTTCTTTCAATGAATCCAAAGATTTGTATGATTATATCCATATTAGTTTTAAATTCGCAGCACACCGATGTTAAAATATGGAGATACAGTATATAAGAACTACTTAAGGCATGAAGATACAGTATGTGGAAATCACTGCACTTTGTTTTGCATTGAGAATTGGGTGCTTCAAACTATGGGAAATGGCAGCATTTTAAGAAATACAAATAATACCAAGTGGCCGATTATGATGTCAGTCGTAGTTTCCTCTGATTGACACTGTGGCGGAAACAGGACCGACCGACCTCCAGTCGGCTGCCCCGACCGCCTAATAATGATTCTCCCATTTCTCTATGGAAACTTGTGTTATGACCATAAATCAGCCGTACCACAAGCTCCCATAGAGAAATGGGAAATTGTGTTAATCCCTGCACCCAGTGGCGGGCACCTCAAGGTGCCTGCCACAAGGTGCAGGGATTAACAGGGAGCACCATTGATGACTCCTCGGCTCCCAACTGGAGGGCGCAAGAAAACGGGGGCCCTGCTAGAGACCCCCAAACAGACTTTCTGACAGGATTTCCATGTCGGAAAGGCCGGCATGGAGACCCTGCCGGAAACCGTGCAATCTAATCCGGTGTAAACCATCGTCCATATGGATTACGGGCTGGTTCTGACTGGCCGACGGGCTCTCTGAGCCCATTGGAAGCCAGCTGGAATGATCATAATCAGCCGGTCAGAAGTGAAACTGAGGATGTCGGTCGTAAAGCCTCAGACCTAAGGTCAGAGGCTTTACGACTGAAATTGTAATCGGCCCTAACATATTTCTCCACTTGAGCAACAATATATTACACCTATGAGGGATACTGTGCCAACTGGGGTTTAAATATGAGTACTGAATTTTACTCAGAGAAATTAGTATTCATTGTTAGGCTTATGACATATTCAAAATATGAAATGTTTACTTGAAGCAGATGTGATTAATTTTTAAAAATGAATTGAGTCATTTCAGCCAATGTGTGGAGGAAGACAGACAATGAAGTGTAATACAATAGTCTGTTTCCAGTTGATATGCTATCATGGGGGTCCCATTGGGGTTTAAAAAGCAATGAGAAATGGGTAATATGAACCATGAGCAAGCCCACTGCAGCTGAAACATGTTGGTTTTGTTGCCAAAGTTGCAAAAATCACAGGCATCACTACTCTTCAGGTGTATGTTTGTTGCGTGGCGAGACACATTGTATATTTTTGAGATGCCCAGCATATCCCACCCCGCCTGGGCGGAACTGACCGATTGGGCAAATAATGAGGCAAACATATATATAGTAGCCACTGTGCAGCTATAGTTAAGTCATAGTTTTAATGGGACAAGCATTTTTGTTTGGCTAATAACTTTGGTGTTTGACAAATGTTGCCAAAAGTTTCCCCAAAAAGATTATTCATGTGTCGCTTGGCAGAATAAAACATTTCAGTCATATAAGGTTGTGGTTCGTGATAACGTATTTATTGAACGTATTTTTTTATAAAGACTGACCAAAGAATCTCTTTATAAAGGCAGAGATTGATATCTCCTTCTTTTCTCTTCTTGCATCTAGGCTCGTCTTGGGGCGTTTCTGTCCAGTATCCTCAAAAACAAAACCAGAACACAGGTCAGTGCATTGTTTTCCTACTGTCTTTTTTCTCCTTTCTATGTTCTCACTCTTCTGTCTATTCTTTTGGTTTGTTCTTCTTTATATTACCTGTAAATAGCTTTGTCTTTCTATTTGGTTCCCTGTCCTCCCTACCTTCTGTTTTATCCTTCACCTTTCCTTTGTTTATAGTCCTGGGATATTGATAACATTCACAATATTTCCCTGTTATGGAACTCATGAGAGTTGTCTCTTCCCACCCAAAGTAAATGTACCATCAAAGAAAACTCTACCATAAATAATGGAAAACAATCCCTTGAAACGTGCGAGACATTCTGTTAAAGTTTAACCTGGTGGTGGCGATTACTTAACTTTTTTGTGTGAGCCTCAATTAATCCAATTCCCAGTACTTACCCTAAATATTTGACTTTGCTAAAAGCAGCTCTAGATTTCTTTGCATTGATGTATAGGTTAGCTCTGGCTAAGCCAGTTAAGACTACCTCTAGATGAAGCAAATAACCTTCCCGCGTTTTACTAAAAATGACAATATCATCTAACTATGCTGATGTGTACTTTTGATGGAGATGTTGTTCACAGCTCGGAAGTCTATATAGAACCAGATTCTTTGGTCCAGTTTGGGTACCAATACTATCATTTGCTCTATTTTTCTCTGAACAGCTTGTCATCTAGCAACTGGGTTTCGGTATGGCTTTTGCTTCACTATTACTCTCTCCTTAGTGGGACTGGAATGAACTACTAAGTGTGTTCCAATGTGGAATATCAGAGAAAATGTAGGCAAATTGTTCTAAAGTATTTAGTAGTTCTACTTTTTGTTCTGTGGGCAGAGAGTCATTATTGGAAGGTCCTTTAAGGTGTTTTGATTTATTTCAACAACTGTGATTGCATCTATCTGTTTTTGAGCAAGACCTAATAGTTTTTGTAGTAGGTTAATGTGATAGATTTGCTTTCTGGTTTGATCTAACCATAATTTATATGTTACTTTGCCTATTAGTTGTACTATTTGAAAAGGACACTGCCACTCAGCTTTCATCTTTTTTTCAAAGTTGGGAGGCAGAACCAATACCCATTTCCCTACTTGATATTTTCTCAATTTCTCACCTTTGTCATACACATATTTGTGATATTTCTACTTTCTCTCTAGGTTGGTATGGGCAAGGTCTCTACGTTGATCTATTCTGGAATGCAATTGGTTCATATAATCTAACAGACTATCTGCTTCCTCTCCACTGTCTTTTTCACAGACTAATTTTGTGATTTCTAGTAGGTTACGAGGTTTCCACCTGAACAGTAACATAAAGGAAGAGTACCCTAAATTACTATGCACTTGCCCTCTTAGGACAAACAAGGCTAGAGGTAGTAACATATCCCAGTTTTATCCATCTCCTGTTATTATCTTCTTAAGTGTGAGCTTAAGAGGCCCATTGTACCTTTTAACTAACCCATCAGTCTGGGAGTGATAAACTGATGTTTTGAGGTATTTGATATTGAGTTGTTTGCAGACTTCTATCATTAATTTAGAAACGAGTGGAGTACCCTGATCCATTAGGATATCCTTAGGGAATCCCATTTGAGAAAACATGTTGATTAGATGTTGCGGTATGGTGTTAGTATTTGAAGATCTTATAGGTACAGCTTCAGGGTAGTGATAGCATAATCGACATGATATCCTTTTTATTGATATCCTTTTGATGACTTGGGTAAAGGTCTGATTGGATCCATCCCTACCCTTTTAAACGGGGTCTCTATGAGGGGCATTGGTTCCAGAAGAACTGCTGGTGGTCTATATGGTGGTTTTTCTGACATATTTCATAATCTTGACAATATTTTTTTCACTTTGGCCATTATTTCAGGCCAATAGGAATGTTGTAATATAGCCAGGGTGATCTTCTCAAACCCAGTATGCCTTGAAAGTAGATGTGTATGAGCATATTTGTTCCCTAAAGTCTAAAGGGACAACTGCGGAGGGCTGTTTACTTTAGCTATCCTGTATAAAAGACCATTTTGAATTTGGAAAGAAGGATAAACAATAGGAGACTTCACCTCGGTTTGTTTGGCTCTCTGCCAAGCATTTTGTAAAGCGGCATTGTTTAATTGTGCAACCCTAAAGCTGCTGTCTATAGGCCAGGGTTTGGGGGGGGGGGGTTAATGGTCATTCAGTGTTGTTAAAGAAACTTCTTTATGGCTTTTCTGAAAATCTATCACATGCCCATGTCTTCTTTTTGAGTCTAAAAACATCTCTAAGCATTGAAGATTATCAGTTCCTCTGAACCTATCCTCAGGAAGATCTCTAAGAACCCCAACTTGAATAACTATCCCCTAATCCTTGGGATAGTTACCTCAAATTGTGCAACAGGGTAAGTTTGTATGTCTTCATGAACACACCTTATACTCACAAACCTCCCAGGAAGAATTTGAGAAGGGAGTATTAGTCCGCCCTTTATCACTGACTGCCTACAACCTGAGTCTAGGAGGTTTATCTTGAGACTCACATAGTAACAAGGTCTGGATTCCTGGGTATTAAAGATGGGCCCGAGCACAAAGTTCACCTCCATTGGTTCTTCTTCTAGTCTTTTCCTCCAAAATCTTGCTATAAGGCCTCGTTCGCTATTATTAGTGATTGTCTCCATTTTTATGGGCTGGGATTTTGAGGCTTCTATCATGTTTCTGTTGATTTTTTTTAATCATTCTAATTAGGAGGTCCCGGTGGGTTGAGCCTATGCCCTTTTCCATTACTGGGTTGTAAAAATCTTGGTTGGGCTCAGGAAAAAGTTGTGGCCATCTCAAATTGTTGTTCTACTATTAGTACTGAATGTTGATGGAGCCACTTTTGAGTATGTGTAGGGAGGGCTTGTAAGTATTGCTACCGGATACATTTTATTCATAATATCTTCTTTACTATTCTCTTGAGGTCTCAGCCACTTGCCGGCTGCTGTTTTCAACTTGAAGAACAGAATGCTTGGGGGTATCCCCAGGTGCCCCTCTATGCTTCCAAAAGCGGATCCAGTATGCTTTTTCATCCACTCCCAATCTGTTGAAGTAACTTTAAACGTGTGTTCATAGGGTGTATCACCCTTGGCATTGCAGTTTGGTACGCTGATTGAGCCTCCCCCATTAAAAGAAGGGTTAAATAAAATGGCCACCTCTCCACAGGCCAGGCACTTGCACAACCCGCCCTTTCAAAACTCAGTAAAAAAGAGTCTGGATCCTCTCCTGGGAGAAGGTTCTGTAAGAAGATGTTCAGCCCCAAAGGGGGTAGACTCTCTACCCTCGGCTAGTCCTGAGGTTAAAAGCAGTTGATACTCTAATACCTTACTTAATTGTTCAGCTTGAGTCTTTGTAGCATCCCCAAAATACTTTGCGATCAGGTTTCACTCAGGACATGTGGGTATCTAATGCCCATTCCAGCTTTCGCTGTCGTTGCACTAATTGTAGGATTATATTGCCCATCTTGTATCAGTGGACTAGACTGCCCGCATTCTCCACCATGTGTCGCTTGGCAGATTAATACACTTCCGTCATATAAGGTTGTGGTTTGTGATAACCTGTTTGTTAATGTATCTTTTTATAAAGACTGTCCAAAGAGTTTCTTTTTCCAGATGAAAATGTTTATCTTCTTCTTTTCTCTTCCTGCTTCTAGGCTCGTCTTGGGGCATTTCTGTCCAGTGCCCTTGAAACCAAAACCAGAACACTCACTCATTGGTTTGTTTTCTTGTTGTCACTCTTCCATCTATTCTTTTATTTTGTTCTTCTTTTTATTTCCTGTAAAAAGCTTGTTCTTTCTATTTGGTTCCCTGTCCTCTCTTCCTTCTGTTTTATCCTTTCCTTTTCTTTTGTTTTTAGTTGTGGGATATTGGTATCATTCTCAATATTACCCTGGTTATGGAACTCATTACAGTTGTCTCTTTTCTCGCAAAGTAAATGTACCATCAAAGAAAATTGTACGATAAATTATAGAAAACAATCACTTGAAAATTGCAAGAGGTTTTGTTAAAGTTTAACCTTCCCTCCCATCCACCCTTTACTTTCTCCACCTCACTCTCTTCCACCCTCTAAATCATTCCCGTGCCTGTGTAAGCCACGCTTCTCCTGGACTGTGGTGGGATGTTGTGGTTTGCCGGCCGGTCTCTTAGCTTTCCTCCTGCTGGTTAATGGATGCACACAATTCCTCTCCCATCTTGGGCTGCAGCGTCTTTCACATACCTCACCAGGCTCCTTCCTCCTGACGACCGGCGTCCCCTGTCCTCCGATCTCAAAGCTGTGTATGTTGGATTCTTGTGGCTCACATATAAGCATACATAGAAAGAGGAAAAAACTAGGAGAAATAAAGTTATTCCTCCTCATTGCGCCTCACCTGGGGAGGCTAAAGTTTTGGCGCATCTCAAGGTTTACATGGTCTTGTACATCTGGGGATGCGTCAAAATCTATGGGTGTTGCGTGGGAACACCCACCTCAACACACAAGGAATGCCTCCCTAGTGTAGAGTAATGTAACGGAGCGATTTGTGCAATTCACAGCCACACAAATTGGCTTTGTGTGGTCTCATTAATATGATTTGGCGATTTGCACCACCATTGCATCACAAAAAGTGACGCTACATCGGCACAAAGGCCTAATAAATATGCCCCTGAGCTTCAAAATATAGTATTATCTGGATGGTTGGGTCCGCACGAGTATTGCAGTACTGCAGATTAAAAAATAGATCGTTCTGTTTGGCTGAGAGGGCTGTTTTTATCAGACCTTTTGGTCCCATGGAACCATGGGACCTGATTAGCTGGGCGCAACTGAAACAGAAATGTTGTGTTCACCATTTCAGGACTCAGGTACTCAGTCCCTGTGCCCTCTGTTTAAGAAAAAAACATATAAGGGTAGGGGTATCCTGATTAGTGGCCACTGTCAGATGATCCCACAGGGAGCCCCCTGGGCCAAAAACATTTTTAAATGTCATGCCCACGGGTCCCAGTGAGTCCTACAGTGAGTCCTACGGTGAGGACCTGTGGGATTACAGCTGGCCATGCAAGCATTAAAAAAGTGAAGCTGGCACTGTCCTGTAGTAACTTGGATTGCCTCTTGTGCTGCAGCAAAGTGAAAAACAATACAAAGTTGGAAAATGCGGGGTGAGGATACATGAGGGGGTACAGACTGTAGGAAAGTAGCCCTTCTTGACATGGTCACCCCAACTTTTTGCCTGGTATTTGATGCTAACCAGGTCCCCACTGCCAGATCTCCTTCCCCAAACTGCAGCTGAACCCCGATTGTCCATACCTTTGGCACTTCTTATAATTCTCTAGTAAGTGATAATCCTAGTACCTGGGACAAGGAGGACAAAGAGGGTCCTTAAGGGTTGAAGCATGAATTGTGCCACTCTAAAGACCCCTCAACAAACACATATAGGCTGTGTGTCTTGGCGAACAAAAAAAGTAAAAACATGACACGGCACACATCCTTGCGTGCCAATTCCACAGACACTGCATGGAGTATAGGTAAGTCACCCCTACTGCAGGCCGTACAGCCCTAAGGCAGAGTGCACTATACTTTATGTGAGGGCATAACTGCATGAGCAGATATGTCTCTGTGCTCGTCAGCCCTATTGTTGCCAGTACCAGTGAATAGGGAGACCATTTTGTGTACATGTGCTGGACACTGTAGAAAACGAGTTCTCCACCTACATGATGGCTGCACTGGAAATAGGGATATTTGGTATCAAACATCTCGTATTAGTGAACCCACACTGATGCCAGTGTTGGATTTATTCATTCAAGCACACCGAGGGCGCCTTAGAGGTTCCCACTGAAAACCGGCCAGCCAATGGTGTGCTGGCTAACTGGTTTATGCCAGCCTGCCACCAGAGACATGGTTCTGACCCTCAAGGGTGAGGTCCTCTGCTTTCAGGAGGTCAGAAACAAAGCCTGCTTGGGCAGAGGGTGTTCACACCCCCTCCCACTGGATGACCTGCTGATTAGCATTCCAAGGCAGGGGAGCTTCAAAGAAGCCACCGCCTATGATATGCAAGTCTGGCTCCCCTCACAGGAGAGGAAGCCGACCTCTTTATCCAGAATCTTTTTGCACCTGGACAGGCTGGAAAATTAGCTAGTCAGGGAGGCGTGCTACCTGAAGTGGACAAGACTTTTCAGAGTTAACCATTTTGGTGATGGCAAACTTCACAACTCCGGGACTGGGTTATGCCAATTTCCCACTGGAAGTGGTCAAATAGGCTCCTACCCTTCACTACCCTAATGCCCCTAAATTCATTATTTAGGGGAGCCACTGGCACCAGAAAATCAGATCCTGTGAAGAGTTGCAAAGAGTAAGAACAGGATATCTAGCTACTGACTTGGCTCCAACCTATCTGCTGATTTATTGCTGGAAAGACCACTTGTCCTGCAGCTGCTGTTTCTACAAAGCCTGGGAGAACCTCCAGTACTTCGTCTAGGAGTCAAGTAACCCTGTGGGAGAGTGTAACTGTTCCCCTGCATTCTGCAGGTACCAAAGGCTGAGCTGTGAGCCTCAAGATCGCGAAAACCCTACATGGAAAAGCACCACTGCAACCGAGCTGCCTAGCCTGATCTGAAGTCGCCCAACTGTGCCAACGTGGTCCCCAGACCCTCCAGATACGAAGCCCACCTTGGGTTTCCCCACTGTGGACTTGTTGATGATGCTTGCAGCCTCTTTTCCAGGCACCCTCTACCGCGACTGCTCCTGGGGACGAAAACCCAACGCCTAAAGACACCTCTGCACCCGTTGCCCCTGGCCATGGAGAAGAGGACCAAACATTTCCCCACGTCTCTGAGCAATGTGAGGCCTGAGTCCCCCTGTTGGTTCTGCCCGAATGGCCTCCCAGTCAAAACCTGCAGCCACTTTTCATGAAGACCCATCCCCATTGACCTCCATTGGGCACTGGATGCTGTATTGCACCCCCAGCTGCTTCTGGTGGTGTCTGGCTGGTGCAGCCTTGGACATTGCACTACACTTACCTTAAGTACAGGAGATTGGTCTCATAAGTCACTGTACATTACCTGAATGTTGTACTAGTTTTTCCTCCCAAAGAATAACATTGCAGCTTCAGAAAATTGCACTATGTCACAAAAAGGATTTATTTTCAAAAACGTACTTACCTGATAGTATTGATTCTGGTGCCTAAATTTACTTAAAGATACAAATTTTTAAAACAAAACTGTATGGCTCTCCTTATTGAGTCGTGTGCATCATTTATTGAATATTGTGGGTATTTGCAAATGTCTAGCACTCCTCTCTGCACACATAAGCCTGCTCAACCACACTACCCCCTAGAAGAGCCTATTGGGATTGCTAAAACAAACCCCTGTCCACTCATAAGAGAACCCATGGACTCTTTGCACGATATACCTAATTTATTTATTTATTTGCGGTATTTATAGAGCGCTACACTCATCCCATGGGATATCACGGCGCTATATACCAGAAAGGACTACTGATGGCGTATGCTGAGAGGTTATAGTTTGGGGAAGAGGTGTGTTTTCAGTTTTTTTCGAAACTGAAGGTAGTTAGTAGTGTGTCTTAGGTCAGTAGGGAGCTCATTCCACCTCTTTGCTGCAAGGTAAGAAAAGGAGCGACCACCTGTTCTGACTTTGTAGATGCGTTTGGTTTTAGCCAAAGCTGATTGACATGAACGTAGGTTCCTGTTGGGTACATAAAATTCGATCTTCCCTTGGAGAATTGTGGGGCCGGTTTTATGTAAGGCCCTGTGGGCATGGCTGAGCAGTTTGAAGGCAGCCCTCTGGCGCATCGGGAGCCAATGAAGTTTCTTTAAGCACTCCGAGGCCGAGTCTCGTTTGCCTTTATTGCAGATCAGTTTGGCCGCCAGGTTTTGCAAAATCTGTAGGCGGGAGAATAACTGTTCGTTCATCCCATCAAATAATGCGTTGCCATAGTCCAGGCGACCGACCAACAGGGCTTGTGTGACTGAACGTCTGCAGTCCAGGGGTATCCAGGGAAATATCCTGGCGAGAAGTTTTAGTATGGCGAAGCCCTTACCGCAAAGGGATCGGACGTGATCCTTCATGGACAGGGCGTCATCCATGATGATTCCCAAGTTCCTGGCATGTTGTTTAGGAGTGGGGGCCAGTCCCAGTGAAGGTGGCCACCATGTGGCGTCCCACACGCGTTTGGCTCCACTAAACAGAAGAATCTCCGATTTGCCTGCGTTGAATTTTAGGCAGTGATTATGCATCCATTGGGCCATTTCGGAAAGGCAGTCATGTAGCTTAGTTTTGGTTACCTCAGGCCCTTCGTCCATGGCCACCATCAGCTGCGTATCATCCGTGTAGGAGCAGATTTCGATGCCCCACTTCCTTCCAATGTCAGCAAGAGAAGAAATATAGACATTGAAGAGGGTGGCGCTCAGTGAGGCGCCCTGAGGGACCCCGCAGCCGATGGGGTTGGGCCTTGAGTGGAACGGACCCATATGTACTGCCTGGGTGCGATTACTCAGGAAGGAGCGTAGCCAGTTCAATGCTGTAGATTGGACTCCCTTGCTCCGGAGTGTGTTCAGCAGACAGTCGTGGGATACCGTGTCAAACACTGCTGACAGGTCCAGCAGTATCAGCGCCACCGCTCCACCTTGATCGGTGGAGGATCTGATACTGTCCGACACTACCAGCAACGTTGCCTCGGTGCTGTTGTTATTTCTAAAACCAGTCTGGGAGGGATCGAGAGGGAATTGCTTTCTAGGTACCTGGTCAGCTGTACGTTGACCATTTTCTCCAGGGCTTTAGAGAGATAGGGAAGCTGGGAGATAGGTCTGTAGTTCTCTGGGTTGAGAATATCAGATCCCGCTTTCTTCAGAAGGGGGGTCACAGAAGCGTGCTTCCAAGCATCAGGGAAGGTGGCAGTGACTAGCAATTTGTTAAAAAGTTGAGTGAACAAGGGACAGAGCGTGGGTGCAATTTTTGAGAACACGAAATAGGGACAGGGGTCCAAGGGGGATCCAGATTTAACTGTGTTCAGAACTGCTAGGACCTCATCTGCAGAGAGTGGTTCGAAATTGGTTAGGCGGGGTGCGTTACCTGAGTCTGATGGGTCTGTGGGTACTTCTGGTGACATAGCAGTTTTAGGTGGGTTGTCTGAGTTGCTATGGGTGTTTTGGGGGGTGAAGGTAGAGTATATTTTCTTGATCTTTTCGGAAAAGAAAGTGCTGATACGCTCACAAGCCTCGGTCGAGGGAGTGAGAGTTTGTGAAGTGCTGGATGGTTTGCTAAGCTCCTTCACTATTCTGAACAGTTCTTTCGCTGAGTTGCTGTTTCCTTGAATGCGCTGAGTAAAATAATCCTTCTTTGCGTTTTTGATGGCAAGGATATACTGCTTCCGTTTATGGGCATAGTTTCGTCTCGCTTCACTGTCTTTGGACTGTCTCCATAGATGTTCCTTTTTTTGACATTCCTTTTTAAGATTTTTTAGGTGGGGGGTATAACATTTCTCTGTTATAGCTTTTTTTCTAGATTCCCGCATAGGGGCTAGTTTGTTTAATGTTTGCAGTATTCCAGCATCTAGTAAGGCGACGTCATTGCAGACAGGGGAGTCATCCGATAGTTTGACATTAGCCTTTTGAAAGTCTTTCTCAAAATTGGATTCGTTAATTAGCCTCCAAGCCCGTTTGGAGATGTAAGGGGCTATTTTGGGTTTAAGAGGTTTACCGGGAAAGTTAAGTGAGAAAGATATAAGGGAGTTGTCCGACCAGGATAAGGGGTGGACTGCTCTTATGTTGGTGGATTCGATGTTAGTGAATAGTAGGTCTAGGGTGTGACCAGCTGAATGCGTGGGGCCCACTATCCACTGCTCAGTTGGAGAATTCCCATGTCGTATTCCAGCTGGGAGGTTCCTGGGGCATCCATTTTCTCATAGTGAATGTTGAAGTCGCCAACAATCATATAGTTTTTGTATTTTAGGCAGAGTGGCAAGAGTTGATTCAACAATTTGGCGCCAAGGCTGGCTTGTTGTCCAGGGGGATTGTATATAACTGCACCAGCTAGGATGGTAAGGCCCTCGAAGAGTACTTTGAAAGGTAAGGTCTGATGTTCAATGTGGGCAGTTGTTGGTTCAGCAAGGCATGTTAGATGTTCCCGGAATATCACAGCAACCCCCCCATCTCTTTTACCAGGTCTATCTTGCGTAATGATTTTGTAATTGGGGGGGAGGGCGTTTGCTAGATCTGGAGCACTGGTCTCGGATAACCAGGTTTCGGTGACGAAAACTAGGTCCGGGGTCTTAGATATGAGTAGATCCCAGATGTCCAGGGCATGTCTGGGTAAAGATCTCGCAAAATAAAATATAGACAGTTCAGCGCAAGGTGGTTTTTTTCAGGGATTGTGTGGTTGCCTGGTGGGGTTTGACTCATGCTGGACTAGCGACAAGCGAGGCAGGAGATAGGTCCATAGGATAACCCTGGCCCAGTTTGGGTGCATAGATGTGTTTTTATACCCGTGTTGGCTTTATGAAAGACTAGTAACTCGCTGCGCGAGTAGCGAAACGGCGTGGACAGGTTTTGAGTAAGACCAGCAGGGGGTATAGCCCCTAGTCCCGGCGGGTCGCGGGCGGGCGCAGACGGGCTTACCTTTGGCGCACCTTCGGCGCGCTGGCGGTGCGTCCGCTGCGCGCGTCAGGCCCAGGCACATGTTTTGTAGTGGAAGGGAGGGGGCTTGTCCTCAGGGCGGTGGGCGTGGCCTCACAGTCCTCGTAATTGGCATCAACTAATTGGTTACACCCGAAGCAGCGTTCAGATCGGCTGCGCGGCGTGCACGGCGCCTCGAATTCGGGGGGGGGAGTGCTCAGGGACAGCGTGACACACAGGTAAAAGCAGTTATTAGCAACAAAATAAGTTTCCTTTTAAAATGAGCAATGCTCCCGGCTTTCCGCCTCAAGAGCTGTCTTTCGGTAATGGCGCGTATGGTGTTTGACGCGGCTTATATACTGTGTAAAGGGGGCGTGTCCTCAGGGCGGTGGGCGTGGCTTCACAGTCCTCATAATTGGCATCAACTAATTGGTTACACCCGCAGCAGCGTTCAGATCGGCTGCGCGGCGTGCACGGCGCCTCGAATTCGGGGGGGGAGTTCTCAGGGATAGCGTGACACACAGGTAAAAGCAGTTATTAGCAACAAAATAAGTTTCCTTTTAAAATGAGCAATGCTCCCGGCTTTCCGCCTCAAGAGCTGTCTTTCGGTAATGGCGCGTATGGTGTTTGACGCGGCTTATATACCGTGTAAAGGGGGCGTGTCCTCAGGGCGGTGAGCGTGGCCTCACAGTCCTCGTAATTGGCATCAACTAATTGGTTACACCCGCAGCAGCGTTCAGATCGACTGCGCGGCGTGCACGGCGCCTCGAATTCGGGGGGGGAGTGCTCAGGGACAGCGTGACACACAGGTAAAAGCAGTTATTAGCAACAAAATAAGTTTCCTTTTAAAATGAGCAATGCTCCCGGCTTTCCGCCTCAAGAGCTGTCTTTCGGTAATTTTAATATATCATATAAAGAGTCAGCTTCCAAACTGACTGCAGGGGGTTGGCCATGAGAGAGGGTTGGCTGCCCACTTAAAGGGTGGGTACAGGTCCTGGCCACAAGTCAGCCCTGCTGCCAACCCCCCATCGCACAGTCGAAGGTCGTGTGCTCCGGAGATTCACCACCTGTGGTGTGATTTGGTTCAGCCCTGCATCCAACTCCCTGCTGCACACAGTCAAAAGCTATGCTCAGTGAGGGAGTTGATAAATATGATTAAAAACAAACAGTAATTCAATAAAATAAAACAGAGATTAACAAGACATTCTAGTTAGGTATGGTAATAAAATCTTACTTTAAGTTACCGAAACCCTAGAAATTCAAGGAAAAACAAAGAGATGTTATAGTTAAGTCATGTAATAATATAAAAACTAATGTTTAAAAAATAAAAATCCACTGAATTCACCAGTTGTAGTTTACTGAGCTAAGTATAACTTATGCCCCGCCATTCATTGCTTATGACTTCACATATTACAAAATTCATGACAAGGGCCACTGAAATTATGAGGTAGGGAGGGGTGGGTCAAATTATGCAGCAGGGTTGTGTAAATTACGCTGCAAGAAAAGGTAAATTATGTGGCATAGTGTGCAACATTTTGTTATATTATTACTAAGGCTCCCTGTTTTCTGTTTTTACGGATTTCTGCAGTTATATACACTGTTTTCTGTCTGCCTTTATGTTTAGAAGTGGATAAATACAGAAAATGGTGCTTCTTTTAAGCAAATCCCTGTGCTGTCTTTGATTAACTGCAGCCCAACAGCTGAGCAGATGAACAGCATGGGAAATTAAAAAACAGGATGACATTTCTTTAAATAATGGCATATCTCAACATACATTTGTTGTATAATGCTAATATTTTGTGGATGTATTGTTACGTAATATTTGGCAGCTTAAATAGCTAAATCAGGACAGACATCAAAGTATGAGTGTGTGTCTATCAGCTAAATAAATATGGAAATGTACAGTTTTACAACTTCATGTATACCCAAAACACAAAATAAATATGTATAAATACAGATAAAATGGACAAAAAATAAATATGGATAAATACTGATGGAAATGTTAAAAAAATAAATACCATAAAACCGGGAGCCCTAATTATTACTTCATTATTTTGATATTTCTACACTTGTTAACACTGTCTGGGTATTTGTTGCACCTCATTTAATAGCCAAATGTAGCAATAAGCAATAGAAAGATGAACAGTGAACCTTTGCAAAGGGCCTTCTACTGCTTTGCAGCTGCGTTTTAGTAACTTTTGAACCTTTTGAGCTAGAAACAGCGTATTTTTAGCTAAAATATGCATATTATGCAGCAGATGATAGATTATGTAGCAAATGGCGCAAATCTATAACTTTGCGAAAAACACTGTGGCCGCACAATTGCATACTTCCAGTAGCTCTGCTTATGACATATTAAATGACACCATTGATGACGTCACTGATGACATCTCAAATGTCATAACTGATGACATCATCCATTGGCTAAGACAGTTTGCTTTAAGCTTTTCATACTGGAAGGTATTCAACAAGGTACACACAGGCCCAATATTTCATATTATCTATAGAACCTATGGGTGTATCCTTTCAGAACAAACAAATCATAAAGCATAATCACTCACATTAAGTAGATAGTATACTGTTTTTACTGGTATTGAGGTGCGTAAGAAATGTAATAGCTCTGAAGAAATTAATCAAACACACAAAAGGTGACGTGAATCTAACCTCTTAAGCAGATGACACGCAAATTGTGGTGTCTCTGCTTCCAGACCGCGAATCAGAGGAGGGCAAGAGGTTTCATGACTGTATGAAATCAGTCAAGATGTGGATGACACAGAATTGTTTGAAACTAAATTCAAGCAAAACTGAGGTCATCATTTTTGGAAATAATCCCAACTTCTGGACCCCTAGATGGTGGACGGAAGAATTGGGCACCCTTCCGATGCCTACTAGGAAAACAAAAAATCTGGAAATGTTGGTGTTAGACAAGCTTACTTTTGGGGATCAGGTAAACACCATTATATCAGCCACCTTTCACCTTCCAGTTCCTCAGAATGATTAAAAAAATGCCTTTTCTGCCGGAGGACAGCCAAAGTATTGTAATAACATCTCTTATTCTATCAAGGTTGGACTATTGTAATGGCCTTTCTTTGAACATTCAAAAGCAAGACTTAAATAAACTCCAACTACTGCAAAATGCAGAAGCAAGGCTACTTACTGGCCCACCAATATCAGTTACCAAAGAAATTAGAAGGCCGCACAGGCTGCCAGTTAGACAATGGGTGCGATTCAAAATCCCTATGCACCACATTTAAAGCCCTCCATGGAATGAAACCAGTGCATCTCAAACATCGATTTGAATGGTATGTTCCTAATAGAACTCTCCGCCACTTAGGAGCAAAGATGGTGCCCGGGGTAGCGACGGACTAGAGCGTTGCCTCACTCCCTGAGCTGTTGCCAGGAGCGGTAGGTTCCCTCCCGATTTGATACGGGAGTTCAATACCCTTGCCTGTAGTTTCAACACAAAGCATTACACAGGTATATGGTTGTATCGTTCCTCAATTGTTGTTTTTGTATTAATTGTTTACATATCCAGATTGCAGTAGTTACAACTAGGTCCTGAAGAAAGCCATGATCAATGTAGGATCAGGGGTGGCTGAAACATGTAGACTTTCTCACTAGCGCGCTCGCACATTTATTCAGATCGCACCTTTACTGCTTTTTAATCTTTGACACCAAGAGATACTTAATAAACTCTTTTTTCTCCTGGTAGTCAATTTTAACGCACTTAACTCATACGCTGCATCACGCACTCGCACCACACTATTTAATGCTCCATCGATCTTAGGTGATCTAGCCCCGGTTTTCATTAAAACATCCGCGAGCTCCTCCTTTACACTAGCAAGGAGTTGTAGCTCCTTGGCTGCACTAGGTTGCTGCCAAGAGGAGATCCCAAATGATGAAGCATGCCACCTTGGCGGGTGATGGGATTTCGTCCTCTTAAATGAGACTTCCTATTTCTGGGCTTTCCTGTGGGGTTGTACTGTTTACCCGTCTGTATGCATCCATCTCAGAGACCCGCGGATTTTATGTTGTGGTCATATATGGTCAGGGGATTTATCCGCGCAGGTCTATAAACTTCCCTTAGACCCTCTCTCACCTGGTATTATATTGAGCACTCAAAGTCACCAAACTAACATGAGCTCAACCCTCTGGTAGCTATGGCAAAGAGCAGACAGGCTTAACTCACAACAATGTGTAAAGAAGTTATGCAGTACTGAAACAGTAATAGAGTAAAAATACAACACAATAAAAATCCCAAGTCTAGTTAGGAAACATACATTTTAATGAATAAAATGACACCAAAATGACAAATGTCTAACAAGGTGAACCTGAGATATGAATTTTCAAATGTTAAATAAAGATATGGCCAAAAGCGTTAAGCACCAACCGCGGTCAACTGGTCGCAGTAGACCAGAACCTAGGCACGATTTGAGGCAGACCGCAATGGAGCACAAGTCTGCTACAGGAACCAAGTTTGACTGAGCCAGAGTTTTTACCTTGGGACGGAGTCTCAATAATGGAAGTGCAAAATCTTCAGCGGGGCGAGGCAGCAGGTTATAGCCAAGTGGGGCTCTATGAGGTTGGATAGAAGTTGGACAAATTTCCAGTGAAGTTGTTGGTTTTTGTCAAAAAAGCTCAGAGCAGAAGAAATTAAAATATTGCATCCTGAGACGGTCCCACATGGGCCAGATACTTTTGCCGCCAGTTAAGATTTCTTCGTTTGCACTCAGTCACTTTTTTCCCCTCAGAATCCTTCAGCGTGGAATGCCTGCATGCTGTAGCCAAAAAAAGCTCCACAAGGTGGTATACTTTCCTATTAAGTTCCAGCATTACGTGGTGGTTGCCACACTGTATTTGCCGAAAGACGTATGGGTGAAGTAGGTACAGGAAATGTTGAATTTAAATCTGACTTGTGCTGCCTCTGTGGACCATCATTAAAGAGGGTGGATGGAAATCAATTTTTTAGAGTAATATTGGTACACTGGTTTCTTCGGGCATAAAGGATGGACACTTTGAGATGGAAAGACTCAGCTTTGGGCTACTCTGTGCGAAATTTTACTTTTACAGGAAGGTCAGCTGAAGTGAGAACAAATTTGAAAATGTGCATAAGTACTAGAATGCAAGAATCAAGCTAAATTAATTTTAGAATGGGACCCATGTTCTGATGGGCAGGCTGAAATGATGGTGGTGGAGGGTGCTGAAATGTTTCTTAAAGGTTTCAAAATTAAGGAATTATGCACTCACGATTTGGAGCAGGTCCTCGTACCAGCTCCCCCTGCTGCCGCATAAACAGGTATTCATACAGCCTTGCCGCCAACTGCCCTGTAGACTTAGTTTCGCTTCCCTATTGCTTTAGGTGCATCTGTATTTTCCTTATTGATGCTGTTATTTGTATTCTACCTGATTGCTGCTATCTTCTAGTTGTCTGATTGTAGCTGTATTTTCTGTATTATTTTTGCAGTATCTGTATTTTCCTCATTGTTGCTCTTATTTTTATTCCGCCTGACTGTTGCTATCGTCTAGTTGCCTGATTGTAGCTTTATTTTCGCTTTGCTATTGTTTTTCTGCATCTGTATTTTTCCTACTGCTGCTGTTATTTGAATTCGGCCTGATTGTTGCTATATTCGAAATGTTCTCTGTATTGCTTTGTTTTACCCCTGTTGTGCCATTCCCACTTCACTGCTTTCCCGCTGTTCTTTTTCCTGCCATTTTTTTCTCCCACTTTCCCGTCCTCTGCCTTAGCACCTCTCTTTCTTCCCCAGACCTACTTAACGGAGGCTGCAGTGCGGCCGAGTGCATCGGGCGTGCCACTGGCACACGATAGGCAAGCCCATCTGCACCTGTCTGCTCCTGGACAGCGCCCAGTGCCAGGAACCCTGGCTCTCCCGTCCCTCAAAGATACCCTGGACCGCAGACTCCGCAACAACAACTGCTGCCACACGTCGCCTTGACCTTTTACCTGTTGGCACTGTCTCTTCTCCTGCCTCACGAAGCACCCGCATGCCCAATGACTACCACCCCGCCGACCACAACCACTTCTTAACAACTCCACTGTCTCCTGCTTAAAGCAAAATCTCTCTACAAGCATGCCACTGAGATCTGGGATACCATCACCTCCCTCACCCTGATGTCCTCTTCCTCACCGCCGAGACCTGGCTCAACCCCACATCTGCACCCAACATTGCCACAGCCATGCCCGACAGTTATAAGATAGCACACCATGACCGCATCACAAAGCAACCATCCACTGCACCACCAATGCAGGCAACATCACCCTGATTATGGAATCCCTCAACTTCCGGCTGCAAACTGACGGCAAAACCACCATCAGAGGCATCCTCACTTACAGACCTCCAGGACCTCGCCCCAGCTTCTGCGACGCCATCCCCAAATTCATCGCACCACTCACCACTAACTTCAAACACTACATTCTCCTCTGTGACCTCAATTTGCACCTCAGTGCACTTAATGACACCAACCCTACAACCTCCTTGAAAGCACGAAAAACATCAGTTTCACCCAACTTGTCACTCACCCCACACACATTGCAGGACACACACTGGACTCCATCTTCACGGCAAGCAACAGAGTCAAGTACAGCCATGTTACTAACCTCCTATGAACAGACCATGTATCATCCACTTCACCAACTCAGGATCCCCCGACACCACCACCAATCAGCCCAGCACATAACATCACAGCAGGAACAAAGTATGAGAGAACAGTGGACCGACGCTCTCAACACCTCCCTTCCACACACCCCAATCATCATAGAACAGGCTGTCAAGAACTTCTCCACCAGGAACACCCATTGCCACCAATGAGTCACACCCGTAAAGCCCACTAGGCTCAAGAGATCCTCCAAACTGGGCAGTTGATACACCACGGAACTCAGAATCACGAAAAGCAACTGCAAGCAACTTGAAAGGAAAAGCTCACCAGCTGCAAGTCCACAGACCAAGTCACATTCAAGACATCCCTCAACCAATACCACCAACTCCTGAAAGAGATGAAAAGGAGTGCCCTTGCCGACCATATTGAAGACAGTTCCAACCCACAGCAAAGAATTTTTCAACATCGTCAGAGAGTTCTCCTTCATCCCTTCCCAGGACCTCTGGAACACCCTGGCAGACTTCTTCCATGACAACATCTCCTCCATCTACAAAAACTTCAAACCCCAACCCACCACCACTGACATCCTCAGCCCCCTGTCTCCCACAGATGAATGATCTGACCACCTGTTCACCACCTGGGACTAGCTCACCACAGAAAACACCACAGTCATCATGACCTCCATCCATTCAGGTGCACACACGAACCCCTGTCCCCATTACATCTTCAACCTCAGGAGCAAGTTGATCAGCAACAAGCTCAACGCCATCTTCAATGCATCCTTCACCATGGCCGCCTTCCCCATAGAATGGAAACCCCTTCTCAAGAAACCATTCGCCGACCCCAGCGAACTCAAGATCTACCATCCCATCTCTCTGCTCCCCTTTCTCACCAAAGTCCTGAAAAGGAAATGCAAAAAACAATTTGCCAAACTTTATTATGATACGAAAAACCTACAGAGGTTCACATACAGCAGGTAATGAAACAAAGATACAGTAAAAAACATCCAATCAATTGCACCCAGCGTGTGAGAATGACAATAACTATCCTATATAAATTGGCAGCGTGCATAGCACCTTAGAACCTCATATTTCAGTTCACAACAAATTAAAAGCACTTTATGCTCACGTATTCCGAAATACTAGAGAAGTAGATAAGGATTTTAGAACGAATTCAACTACTATTTCAAACATTTTTAAAGTATGACATTCATGGTATGGTGCAATATGCAAAGTGCAAATAATGTAAAAACGGTCTCATAAATACAAACTTATACAATAGGAGCATACAATAATAACTATCCTTTATCAAAGACAATGTGCTAAGCAACATTTATGATTCATGTCACATTAAAAACAATTACTGCTCACTTATTTACAAATACTGGAGGCGAGATAAGACAAAGTGTTAATTCAATAACTTCATATTCAAACCTTTTGTAAAAAACAAAGTGCAAGGTGTAATATGCCAAGTACAGATAATACATAAAACAATCTTATAACTAAAACCTTAAAAAATTACAGCATACACACACAGATTCAAAATCTTGAAAAAGACATCAACCACCTAGTCACGGAACACCTGGACAACACCAATCTTCTGGACACCACTCAATCCAGAGTTCACAACAACCACAGCACCTAAACCACCCTGATCGCTGCCACTGACAACATCAGAACCCTCCTGCACCAAGAAGAAATGGCGTCCCTGCTCCTCCTCGACCTCTCAGCAACGTTCGACACAGTATCCCACCACACCCTTATAAGAGGCTTCACCACATTGGAATTCAAGGAGACGCCCTCAATGGAAGAATTCTGCCTACCACCTTTCATCTCAGAACCCAGGAACATAATCTATGGTGTCCTTCAAGGCTCGTCCTTCAGCCCTACACTGTTCAACATCTACATGACCCCTTTTGCCAACCTCCTCAGAACACAAGGACTAAACATCATATCCTACTTTTATGACACCCAGCTGATCCTCTCCCTATCAGAAGACCCCCACACCACGTTGACCAACTTCAGCAGGTATATGACGAGTGTCACTGACTGTATGAATGACAACTGCCTAAAACTCAAAAGAGACAAAACAGACGTGCAGATTTTCTGGGACAACATCTCCCTGTGGAACGAATCCTGGCGGCCTACTGAACTAAGACATTCACCCACTTTGACAACCATGCCCACAACCCTGGCATCATCTTGGACAGCAAACTCACCATGAAAAGCCAGATCAACGCAGAGTCCTCGGCCTGCTTCCGCACTCTTGGCATGCTCTGTAAGAATTTCAAGTGGTTCCCCGTCAACACTAGACGAACTGTCACTCAAGCCCTAGTCACCAGCCGGCTCGACTACGGCAACCCGCTCTACGTAGGAATCACCTCACACTTCCTGAAGAGACTACTGGCCATACAGAATTCAGATGTCAGAGTCATCCTAGACCTCCCAAAGGGCACCCACATCACCCCTCACCTCAAGAAGCTCCACTGGCTCCCCATTCAGAAGATTTGTCAATTCAAGATACTAATCCACATCTACAAAGTCCTACGCAACCAAGGATCAGCATACATCAGCCACAGAATGAACTTCCACCTACCATCCATACACCTTCGTTCTCCCTCCCTCTCTCTCGTTCACACCCCTCACATCCGACGCAGCAACAGTGCAGGACGCTCTTTCTCTTACCTCACTGCAAAGTCCTGGAACGACATTCCACTTTGTCTCTGGACCTCATCCTCTCTGCTGTAATTTAGGAAAGGACTCAGGACATGGCTGTTGAACTGCAGGGTTCCCCGCATCTGCATACCCTCATGGGCAATTAGCCACGCCATATAAGTCCTTTTTGATGATGTTAATGTCTTAAGCAAGGTGTGAAACCAGTGAATCATAAATAATCACTTGGTATCAATACTGGCCAGTGAGGCTCTTAAGCAAGTGGTAAAGGATATGCACAATAAAAGATTTATTAAAGAAATGTAATCAACTTGATAGATTTCCCCAACTGTTTTAGAATACAAGAGGCATGGTAGTTTGCGCCTATGCATTGGTCTGAGAAATTTCAACCATAATATACTAGTTGATGCATATTTGCTATGCAATATTTATGTGTTGGCAGGTATGCTGTGTGAGGCTCACTGCTAACTCCACTTGCCTCCACCTGGTAGGTGTTCGAGGCCTCTCTTGTCTGCTCCTGTGGTGTGCCTTATTAGCCTGGTTAGTGCCCCCTGCTGTACCTCGACTGCTTGTGCCTGTACTGATTGTGGTTTATTTCATGCTTTAATTGTTGTGCCTTCATTCTTTTTGCCCTGTGCCCATTCTTTAACCTTGTCAGCGCCTCTTGCTGTGCCTTTACTGCGTTGTGCCTTGTGCCTGTACTGCTTGAGCTTAGTCTTCTGTGCCCTGTGCTCTGAGCCTCTTTTGCCTCTTCTGCGCCCCAAGCCTGGCTCTTACCCACCGCTGCCCCTACGGCGCCTCCCCCGGCCGAATCCCGTTTCCGCCTCCCAGCTGCACACCCCTCCCGCTCCCCTACTTAATGGCGGATGCTGTTCTGTCGCACAGCGGATGCTCACAGCGAGCGCACCAAAGGCACGCCTGTCTGCGCCTGACTGCGACCAGCGACAGGGACCCTTTTCCTCCGACCATCCACCTCTACGATGCAGCTTCCCTCCTCGCACTCAACCCCGGAAGAAACAACAACTGTCAACGGTCTACGCCGAACACAACACACGGCCAGTTCTCCTGCCGTCACTGCCGCCAGACCTTCACCACCACCCCCTCCCGCCAACACCGCCGACGCCCTGAGGTGCATCCTCCTCAATGTGCACTCCATGCACAGACACGCCGTGGAGATCTGGAACCTCCTGGACACGCTCGCACTAGACGTCGCCTTCTTTACAGAAACCTGGACCAACGCCTCCTCCTCCCCCGACATCGCCATCTCGGACGGATACCAGATCCAGAGGAAGGACTGCCCCAACCACCTAGGAGGAGGTCTCGCCATCGCACACAAAAGCTCCCTCCACCTCGAACAACGTCTTCCTCGCACCATCGAACTCCTGCACTTCCAAGTCCAGACGAGCCCCAACTCCCTACTCCGCGGTACCCTCACCTACAGACCTCCTGGCCCCCACGCCTTCTTTGCCACCACCATCACAGACCTCACTGCCCCCCAAGCCATTGCCTCCACAGACTACATACTCATCTGAGACCTGAATTTCCACCTCGACAACCCCAGCGACCTCATCTCCACCACCCACCACCCTCCTCAACAACCTCGCCAACATCGGACTGAAACAACTCGTCAGCATGCCTACCCTCAAGGCAGGACACACTCTCAACCCCATCTTTGGGGGAAACAGCATACACTTCAGCCACACCACGCAACCACCATGGATGGACCACCACTGCATACACTTCCTCGTCGACAAACCCAAGCCGCCCAAACACGCTCCGCGCCATCCGCGAAAGAGCTGGAGCAGAGTCACCGAGGAGCAGCTCAACTCCACCCTCAGCTGTGACACCCTGACCGCGACAACAAATGCCAACCTCCCAGCCAGGGAACTCCCCACATGGACAAGCTCGCCCCGCTATGCAACCGTGGCAGACAGCGCTCCAGGAAAGCCTCCTATTTCACCGTCGACCTCCAGGTGCGCCAGGCGCACCTGCAGACGCCTCCAGAAGAACTGGAGAAACAGCAGAATTCTTGAAAACCACACCACCTACAAGAACGCCTTAACAGACTATTAACAATGCATCAGATCCACCAAAAGAACCTTTTTCCACAGCAAAATCCTTGCCATTTCCAGCATCTCCAAGGAACTCTTCAGCGTCATCCAAGAATTCGCCAAGTCCCCTAGCGAAACCACGGACATTACCCCTTCCCTGGAGCTTTGCGACAAGCTCGGATTGTATTTCCATCTGAAAATAAAGAACATCTACGACAACCTCAACGACCTAACACCTGACCCCACTACCACCCTCTCCTCCGGCAATGCCAAGCAGCCCACCATCTCCTCCTGGACACCACTCACGACCAAAGAGAACACCTCGACCATGAAGGGCATCCACTAGGGGGGCCCCCACAGACACCTGCCCACCGCACATCTACCACAAAGCCGCCATTGCACCAGAACTACAACACACCGTCTACACCACCTTCAAGACTGGCACCTTCCCCGACAACTGGAAACGCGCAGAAGTCAGACCCCTGCTTAAGAAGCCCTCAGCAGATCTCAGAGACCTTAAAAACTACTGGCCCATCTCTCTCCTCCTCTTCGCAGCAAAGGTTGCAGAGCAAACTGTCAACACACAGCTAACAATGTTCATCGAAGACAACTCCATCCTCTACCCCTCTCAATCCGAAATCCGCAGCATCCACAGCACCAAGACCGCCCTACTCGCCGCCACAGATGACATCCGTACCCTCCTCGACCAAGGTCACACCGCAGCCCTTATCATACTCGACCTCACAGCGGCATTTGACATCATCTCCCACTGCACACCGCCAGACTACACAACGCCGGCATACAAGGAACCACCCTCGACTGGATCTGCTCGTTCCTCACCGGCAGTAGCCAAAAAAATCAGACTCCCACCCTTCCTATCCAAACCCACGGAAACCAACTGCGGTGTACCCCAGGGATCATCGCTTAGCCCAACCCTCTTCAACATCTACATGGCCCCCTTCGCCGCCATTATCAGACCGCATGGCCTCAACATAGTATCCTACGCCGACGACACCCAGCTCATCCTCTCCCTCACCAAGGACCCCACCACCACCAGACTCAACTTCCAGGAAGGAATGCAGGACGTCGCATCCTGGATGAGCAACAGCTGCCTGAAGCTCAAATCAGAGAAGACAGAAGTCCTCGGAACCACCCCATCAGTATGGAACACCTGGTGGCCTACTGCCCTTGGCAGCTCCCTGACTCCCGCTGATCATACCAGAAACCTTGCCATCATACACGACTCCTCCCTCACCGTGAACCGACAGGTCAACCCCGTCACCTACAGCTGCTTCAACACCCTCTGCATCCTCAATTGGATCCCCCCGAGTCCAGGAAGACAGTCACCCATGCACTCATAACCAGCAGATTGAACTACGTAAACTCCCTCTACACCGGTATCAACAATTCTCTACTCCGCAAGCTCCAGACAATAGAGAACACCGCAGCCAGACTCATCCTCAAAATCCCTCGACATGAGCACATCAGCCAACACCAGCGGAACCTCCACTGGTACCCCGTCGAGAAGGGTGTCACTTTCAAGATACTCACCCACGCCTACAAATGCCTCCACAACACAGGAACCCAATACCTCCAGAGAATCTCCTTACAGGAACCCAAAAGAAACCTCCAATCCACCAACCTCTCCCTCACCGAAACCCCACTCATCCGCAGAGCCAGAACAGGAGGAAGAGCCTTCTCCTATATCACTGCAAAGACCTGGAACGAGCTCCAGACCGACATCAGATGTGCCCCCCTCCCTGAACGCCTTCAGGAAGGCCCTCAAGGCCTAGCTCCTTGACTTAATGGAGTAGCTGACCCAACCCCCACCCCAGCGCCTTAAGACCTTCACAGGTGAGTAGCGCGCTTACAAATCCCTGATTGATTGATTGATTGATTGATAGTTGAATATGGCCATGGTATTCTTCACTCTGGATTTGAGAGCATCATACCATCAGATTGACCTGCATGCAGAGTTGAGACACCTTATAGAATGTATAACTGTGGATAGCTATACTAGTTCAGGACAATAATGTTTGGCCTGACATTGGTCTCTTCTTTATGTCAGTATGCTGTGCACTGTTTTTTCAGTGGCAGTGAAGCGTGCACCTGTTTTTTTCAATGGCAATATCTTAGTTCTGGCATTGATGCCTCAAGGCTGACCGCAAAGAGATGGGATACACCTGGAGGCAGATTGAAAGAAAAGTCCAGGACAAAGATAGCTGGATAGTCCTGGTTGATTGCCTATACCCCAGGAGGATAGTAGGCATAAGTAAGTAGTAAGTAGTCTTAGGGCCTGATTATGAGTCAGGCCGTCTTTGGACTGCCAAACTAGTTGTGAGGAGGTGGTGCCGGTCTTGTGACCGCCACATTACGACTCTAGTAGTCGTGCCACTGTGGGACCGTCAACACCACCAGGGAACTGCCGCTCCCTGGCGGTGGCTCAAAGGTCCAGAAGCATCCATAAGCTTGCCGCCAGGGTTTTTATGGCGGCTCCTCCTCCTTGAATACCCTGGCTGAGAAGAAACAAAAGGGGCCCTTCAGAACCCCCTTGCACTCCCGCCCTGTGGATGCACACAGGGGGCAACTGTGTGCATACACAGAAGTTCCAGCATGGCATGGACTTTTCAGTCCGTGCTGTGCTGAAACTGTTTTTGATATTGCCATTGCGGTGCCTATTTTAATCTCCTGTCAGTGACTAAAAAAGTCATAATGCGGCGGGCGGTTCATACGCAGGCTTCGTAGTGTGGCAGCGGGCGGTCCTGCTGCCGCACCGTCAAACTGGTAATCGGCCCCTTAGTGTTTATCTAAGATGAAAGAATTTGTGTTGGAATTGTGTCACAAGTATTTGAGAGATACTTGAATGTTAATTGCTTGTTGTAGAAACATGAAAATTCAAATTGTTTCACCAACAAGTAGATTACCTTAGTAACAGTATATGGCAAGGATGCATCAATATAAAGAAGTAGTTGATAAAGACCATTGTTGAGATATCACATGCCATGGATAAAGATCAGCTGATGACATTTTGTGTAGTATGTGAATAATATTGGAAATGTGTTGCTCACTTTGCTGATGATTCTGTGAGGATGCTGAAGAATGAAGTGGCGCATGTTTGGGATGTGGGGCAGCAGAAGGCTTTTGATGAAGTAAAATGTGACATTATCAGTGCAACCACTTTTCAATTTTCAGCTATGGTAAGCAGAAATAAAATACAGTAGGAAGTTATAGTATTGCAGCGAATTCCAGTGGTTACAGACTTAGGTCAGAAAGAGTAACAGTAATGTGCGAAATGTGGCATTTGATTCTAATGTAATAACGAAAGCAGAAATGCCTTATTATAATCAATTGTAAGTTGTTGCCAGTTGTATGGGCAGTCCACATTTTCTTAATTGTAAGGCTTGGAATTCAAAATCGTTACTGATCATTAAACTCTTATTGTACATTTTTCTCCTTGGAGAGCTACAAACGACTCTAAGTTACTGGATGACCACAAGAGAGTGGGGGTATTAGTGAGACATTAGATTGTTTGCCACATATTATATTCTGTTGTGTAGTGAACGAAAAACTGATTGTGAATGGGATGAGGATGTGGATGATGTGCAGGGGTGTGTTTTAGGAGTTACAGAAGAGCAGTGGAGACAGCTTAGCTTTAGGCTTTTGCATTGCTAAAGAAGAGCACCAAGGTAGGCTTCTGACCCCTTCTGGGTACGGAACCAGCTCGTATCTCTCTAGTGGAAGAATCCAAAAAGATCATGGATCAGGGAGGAGCAGTAGCCATCATTCTCCTCGATCTAAGTGCCGCATTCAACACTGTTAATTTTGATATTCTTATGAACCGGCTTGGGAATGTAGGACTATCAGGGGAAGCAATAGCATGGATCCAATAGTACCTCAGCGAGAGAACTTTTCAAGTTTTTTTCAGGAGAAGCCACCTCAAGATGCCATCCTCTTAGATATGGAGTGCCTCAGGGATCTTCCCTAAGTCCTACCTTATTTAACATGTAAATGAGGCCGCTGGCGGACGTTGTCCTCCCATTTGGGATAAAAATTATCACCTATGCTGATGACACCTATGATGATGTCTCTTTAAAGCACCTGCACAATGCCCCCTCAGACCTAGAAACATGCCTGGAGAAGGTGGCCATATGGATGCAAAATTCCTCCCTGAAGTTCAACGGCAATACGTAGGGGCAATGGTCCAGGAAAATAACCATACACTGTAAACAAATTCAAAACAGATATTCAAAACAGAACATTGAACACAGGGTATTTTGTTAGACATAGTGTTTAATTCACAGTGACACGGTTCTCTTAATGGAAATATTTACATATTATTATATGCGACAATGTCCCAAGACTCAGTAAATGAAGTACCTCTACTCGAACGGAGGCTTTCATCAAGAACAGAGACATAAAGATGCATCGGAGCCGAGAGACCCATTTCCATTAATCAGATACTTCATTTACCGAGTACCAAGGTGCTTGGTCACTCTCTCCCCACTGGAGCCAGCACACCTGTCTACGCCCCTAGCCTGCGGGCAGAGGCATTATGATCACCCCCTCACTTTTTGTCCTGAAGAAGACCCTGACGTAAGGGATGCAACAACCTGCAGTTCCATAGGGTCGAAAAATCGAAATTTTACTGCACAAGCCAGCAATCAACAGATATTTCATACTGTGCAACTGTTGAAAACATGGCTTTATATTGTTTATATTGAAAGAGCGATTGATTGGCTCAAGTAATGAGTCTCATGTATCGTAAATAACATACTGTTTTTGATTGGCACTTTGGTCCTTCAATCACTTTCCTACCCTCACTGAAGCACCTTTACCCGACCCTCCCTTCTCCCATCCCTCAACATGCTCCCGTCTTGGGACATTGTTGCATATAATAATATGTAAATATTTCCATTGAGAGAACAGTGCTCAGTGTGAATTAAACACTGTGTCTAACAAAATGCTCTGTGTTCTATGTTCTGTTTTGAATTTGTTTACTGTGTATGGTTATTTTCTGGGACCATTGCCCCTATGTATTGTCTTGCACCCAGGTCCCAGAGACTAATTTTGGATATACCCTTCTTAGGTAATTAAGCTCAAAGCGGCAAATCGGAAGTCATGTATTTGGGTAATTTACCTAATATTGACTTCAAACTGCAATGACCCACATGTCGGGGACAAGCACCCACCCCAAAACCCAAGATAAAAAGCTTGGGAGTATGGCTTGACAGCTCTGTAAGATTTGGGCAGCAGGCTGTGGAAGTGACTGGGGCATGTCATGGCATCATCAGAAGGCTGAGGAAAATTCTCCCCATTCTACCCACTGGGGCAAGAAGAACGGTGGTCCAGGCCCTGGTTCTCTCACGCTTTGCCTATGGTAACTCCTTATATCTGGGTGCACCCAAATCCACCATTAGCAAACTCCAAGTGGCCCAGAACTGTGCAGCCAGGGTGCTGCTTGAAGTGCCAAGAACGCAATCGTGAAACCATGTCTGAAAGCCCTACATTGACTACCTACTCTGGAAAGAATTAAATTCAAATCCCTTTGCATAGCCCACAAAATCGTGATGGGGAAAGGCCCCACTATTTTTAAATCCTTCATTACCTTTTACCACCCCAGGAAACTTCTCCGCTCCACGAGCATGAGGCTGGCCTTCATCCCCCAAATTCACAGGACACGTAGTGGGGGTAGCTCATTCTCGTATAGCATAGCTAGGCTATGGAATATTCTACCCCTGAAGCTACCATCTGAGACCCATCTTCTCACCTTTCGAAAGCATCTGAAAACGTGGCTATTTCAGAACCTTAGTCGGTAAACCCACCCACTCTCTCTGCTAAAGCCGCTAGTGCTGGGATACCTATGGGTAGCTATGCACTCTAGAAATGCCAGGTAATAATAATCATAATAAAGAGTGCATGCAAGTTAGTTGGAAGAGCACCAAGGTAGTGGAAGGGTATGTGAGAAGGAGCAGCACAACTTTTCGTGGAAGTAGTTTTGTTTACAAAGGTCAGTTTAGTTTTCACCTTTGGGTATACACAGGGAATTTTGTCATTGGAACGTGTGGACATGGTATGGAATGAAGTGTTTAATGTGGACATTTTATCTCTGGTCTGGATTGAGTGATTAAAATGATAAGATGGCGGAGGTGTGTAATGAGTTGTGGAGCAGATTGTGGTTTGAGAGTGTGTTCGAAGTTCATGACACCGTTGGAAGGCTCATTAAACCCTGGATATGAGTAGCTTTAGACATCGTGGGTCCTTTTAGAAAGATATCAGCTAAGGAGAGAAGTGTCTGAACTTTTGGAGGATGCCATGTTTCAATAGGTAATGGAGGACAAGTGTGATTAAGCAAGATGTATCTGGTGGGGCTTGGATTCCTGAGTGTGAAAGGAAGGAAAGGGCAGGAAAGATCACAGCAGAGGGAGAAGCGCATTGCAGAATTGCGAGATGGATTTAGGACATCATGGAAGTGATGCTGAAAGGAAGTGTGAGCAGTATTTGTGTGAGGGTGATGTGTATGAAGGTCTAGAGAGTTTCTGTGGCGAAGAGGGTGGAATACAAATGTGAGAGTACTTTTGTGTCTTGAGTATTTTGTGTTTTTATTGTTCAATGAGAAATGTGTCATGTGTATGTGTTGTTGGCCGTGCAGTAGTACTATGGCTAACTGTGTAATGAAATGAAAGGTTGGAAAATTAGCTTTATAGGAGTGACAGCCACGAGGCTAGTGAAGAGAATCCCACTTCATTGTTCTTTGACAGAGATACATTTTCTTCCGTCTTAATTAGAGTGTGCGTTGTTCTTACTCAACCTTCGAACCATGTTTTAGTAGGAGCAGGGCTCAGCATCTTCTGTGCACAGACACTGCTGTCAGCAACAGCAGGGCTCAGTGTCTCTACATGCACTGGTGTCAGTAGGAGCAGGGCTCAGCGTCTCCACATGCACTGGTGCCAGTGAGAGCAGGTCTCAGCATCTCTAAATGCACTGGTGTCAGTGGGAGCAGGGCGCAGCATCTCCAGAGCCACAAGCAATGGTGTCAGCAACAGCAGGGCTTGGCGTCTCCTGCACCACGGGCACTGATGTCAGCAACAGCAGGGCTTGGCTTCTCCACATGCACTGGTGTCAGTTGGAGCAGGACTCAGCGTCTTTGAAGCCACAAGCACTGATGTCAGCAGCACCAAGGCTCAGCGTCTCTTGCGCTACGGGCACTGATGTCAGCAGCAGCAGGGATCGGCGTCTCCTGAGCTACGGGCACTGATGTCAGCATCAGCAAGTCTCAGTGTCTCCTGCGCTATGGGCACTGATGTCAGCAAGAGCAGGGCATGGCGTTTCCACATGCACTGGTGTAAGTGCATGGGAGCAGGGCTCAGCATCTCCACATGCACTGGTGTCAGTGGGAGCAGGGCTCCACGTCTCGAAATGCACCGGTGTCAGTGGGAGTAGGGCTCAGCGTCTCCACATGCACTGGTGTCAGTTGGAGCAGGACTCAGCGTCTTTGAAGCCACAAGCACTGATGTCAGCAGCACCAAGGCTCAGCGTCTCTTGCGCTACGGGCACTGATGTCAGCAGCAGCAGGGATCGGCGTCTCCTGAGCTACGGGCACTGATGTCAGCATCAGCAAGTCTCAGTGTCTCCTGCGCTATGGGCACTGATGTCAGCAAGAGCAGGGCATGGCGTTTCCACATGCACTGGTGTAAGTGCATGGGAGCAGGGCTCAGCATCTCCACATGCACTGGTGTCAGTGGGAGCAGGGCTCCACGTCTCGAAATGCACCGGTGTCAGTGGGAGTAGGGCTCAGCGTCTCCACATGCACTGGTGTCAGTGGGAGCAGGGCTCAGCGTCTCTGGAGCCACAAGCACTGATGTCAGCAACAGCAGAGCTCGGTGTCTTCTCCACTAGGAGCACTGATGTCAGCAACAGCAAGGCTCAGCATCTCCTGCACTATGGGCACTGATGTCAGCAACAGCAGGGCTTGGCGTTTCCACATGCATTGGTGTCAGTGGGAGCAGGGCTCAGCATCTCCACATGCACTGGTGTCGGTGGGAGCAAGGCTCAGCGTCTCTACATGCACTGGTGTCAGTGGGACCAGGGCTCAGCCTCTCCACATGCACTGGTGTCAGTGGAAGCAGGGCTCAGCCTTTCCACATGTACTGGTGTCAGTGGGAGCAGGTCTCAGCATCTCCACATGCACTGGTGTCAGTGGGAGCAGGGCTCAGCATCTCCACATGTATTGGTGTCAGTGGAAGCAGGGCTCAGCATCACCACATGCACTGGTGTTAGTGGGAGCACGGCTCAGCGTCTCCGCATGCACTGGTGTCAGCAACAGCAGGGCTCTGCGTTTCCTGCATCACAGGCACTGATGTCAGCAACAGCAAGGCTCAGCGTTTCTTGCGCTACGGGCACTGATGTCAGCAACAGCAGGGCTCAGCATTTCCACATGCACTGGTGCCAGTAGGAGCAGGGCTCAGCATCTCTACATGCACTGGTGTCAGTGGGAGCAGGGCTCAGCATCTCTACGTGCAGTGGTGTCAGTGTGAGCATGGCTTAGTGTCTCCAGAGCCACAAGCACTGGTGTCAGTGGGAGCAGGGCTCAGAGTCTCCTGCACCACGGGCACTGATGGCAGCAACAGCAGGTCTTGGCTTCACCACATGTACTGGTGTCAGTGGGAGCAGAGCTCAGCGTCTCTACATGCACTGGTGTCAGTGGGAGCAGGGCTCAGTGTCTCCACGTGTACTGGTGTCAGTGGGAGCAAGGCTCAGCATCTCTGGAGCCACAAGCACTGATGTCAGCAACAGCAGGGCTTGGCGTCTCCTGCACTATGGACACTGATGTCAGCAAGAGCAGGGCTCGGCGTTTCCACATACATTGGTGTCAGTGGGAGCAGGGCACAGCATCTCTACATGCACTAGTGTCAGTGGGAGCAGGGCTCAGCGTCTTGACATGCACTGGTGTCAGTGGGTTCAGGGCTCAGCCTCTCCGCATGCACTGGTGTCAGTGGAAGCAGGGCTCAGCATCTCCGCATGCACTGGTGTCAGCAACAGCAGGGTTCTGTGTCTCCTGCATCACTGGCACTGATGTCAGCAACAGCAGGGCTCGGCGTCTAATGCGCTATGGGCACTGACGTCAGCAACAGCAATGCTCACCGTTTCCTGCGCTACGGGCACTGGTGTCAGTGGGAGCAGGGCTCAGCATCTCCACATGCACTGGTGTCAGTGGGAGCAGGGCTCAGCGTCTTCGCATGTACTGATATCAGTGGGAGCAGGGCTCTGCGTCTCCTGTGCTACGGGCACTGATTTCAGCAACAGCAGGGCTCGGCATTTCCACATGCACTGGTGCCAGTGGGAGCAGGGCTTAGCATCTCCACATGCACTGGTGTCAGTGGGAGCAGGGTTTAGCGTCTCCTGCGCTATGGGCACTGATGTCAGCAACAGCAGGGCTCGGCGTTTCCACATGCACTGGTGTCAGTGGGAGTATAGCTCAGCATCTCTACATGCACTGGTGTCAGTGGGAGCAGGGCTCAGCGTCTCTGCATGCACTCGTGTCAGTGGGAGCAGGGCTCAGCGTCTCTACATGCACCGGTGTCAGTGGAACCAGGGCTCAGCATCTCCACATGCCGTGGTGTCAGTGGGAGCAGGGCTCAGCCTCTCCACATGCACTGATGTCAGTGGGAGCAGGTCTCAGAGTCTCCTGCGCTACGGGCACTGATTTCAGCAACAGCAGGGCTCGGCATCTCCACATGCACTGGTGCCAGTGGGAGCAGGGCTCAGCGTCTCCACATGCATTGATGCCAGTGGGAGCAGGGCTTAGCATCTCCACATGCACTGGTGTCAGTAGGAGCAGGGTTCAGCGTCTCCTGCGCTATGGGCACTGATGTCAGTAACAGCAGGCTCGGCATTTCCACATGCACTGGTGTCAGTGGGAGTAGGGCTCAGCATCTCTACATGCACTGATGTCAGTGGGAGTAGGGCTCAGCATCTCTACATGCACTGGTGTCAGTGGGACCAGGGCTCAGCGTCTCTACATGCACTGGTTCAGCAGTGCCCCCACATTATCTGTTTTCCATTCATTCGGAGCAGCGATCAGTAGGTGGCAAGAAAAGCTTTCTTATTTTAACTTTCAGGTGGACTCAGAACAAAGGCCTGATTAAAAGGGCCATCAGCCCTTCTTTTGTTGACGTTTCATTCTGGCTGAGAGCCATTTCGAACCTTACACCTAGACAATAATGCAATGGAAGAAAAGAAAAGTACACAGCTTGTAATCACATCACAAGTTCTTAGGAGAAACTATTGGAGGCAGGTTTCACATTTTGTTCAAACCCCACATATGTTATAGCTGATCATGCATTGTAAGAATGTCAGATGTACCTGTGTGTATTTACAGAAAAAATTATTTCAGTGGCTCCTGCTATTTTTCTATTTTCTTATGTTTTATAGCTGTACTCACCCCAGTGTAGGGTGCCAGAGTGGTTTACATCACACAGAGACACATTAAGTCATAAGAGTGTGTAAATTAATGTACAGTAAATGTTACACAAGACATGCAGGAATTGTCTATACTTCTAGATGGTATATGTTAAGAGTAAATGGTTAGGAGAAACTAAAGTCAGGGAATAAAACGTAACATGGTGGTTGCGGTTGTCTGTGCTAACAAGACTATGTCAATTTCCAAAGGAACCCTTCTTTGCAATCTTAGACTAAAATCAGATTGAGAAAAAAATAATAAGGAACTATCTAAACCCATGATTTACAATTTGCATGCAACTCCTTGATTGGTAAGAAATAGATCTGCGTTAACAACTAGAGTTATCTGACCTCTATTATAACCCCCTCAAAAGCCCTGGGCGCATAAACATCTGCAACAGGTGTCTTGTGTTGTTAGATCTGTGCCTGCCCGCCCAGTCCGACCCTCCAGCCAATCACGGGCGCGGAAGGCGGGGCAGAGCCAGGAACATCCGGGGAGGCGAGCGCTTCGCGCTCTAGCTCTCCCAGGCTCAAGGCTATAAAGTAACTCGTCGGCACCAACGCGCAGTGTTGACGCCCAGTGTGGCGCCTTATCCTGCGCCGAAGACGAGCCTAAGACCAGCCCGTCTGCGCCCGTCCGCGACAGGACGGGGCTAGGGGCAGGGGACTATGGCGGTTTCCGTACACGTCCTCGAGCCGCGCCCTCGGCATGGTCCTACCTACACTAGTCAATCCCTAATTGCCTTAAACAGGTACGCTGTCACTTTATGCTCACATAGGGTATCAGGTACTTTGGAGGGACCGTTCTCTTGCATTATTTGCCACACTCAATTCACTAGCGATACTGTAATTACTCCCTGCCACCTACAATCTGCCAACTGTCAGCAAAATTTGCTTGACAGTTCGAATGATTTAACTTTGTCTTGCAAGAACCTACTGTGCAATGTTCGCTCTTTAGCTGCCCACTCTACCCAGGTCTGGGATCTGATAACATCTGAAAAGCCTCATTTATGTTTTTTAACAGAGACGTGGCTTAAGCCTCATTCTGTTCCGGCTATTACTATGGGGGTACCACAAGGATACAAATTAGTACGGATGGACAGACCCATTAAAACTGGTGGGGGATTAGCTATTGTTTTCAAACAAGAATTTGAGGTAGTGGTCACTGAGACCGTATGTAATTCGCAAATGGAGCTCCTCATCTTCACTGTAAACCCTAACTCTAAAAAAACAAGGAAGGGAGCATTAGCCTATCGACCCCCGGGTCCACTTGGGAATTTTTCTCTCCAACTTGTTGAAACACTGGCCCCACACATACAGATAGATTCTGATTTTATCCTGGTAGGGGATTTCAATGTCCACAGTGAACTCTCCTCCTGTGTGGAGGCTCCGACACTCTTGGCAGATCTAACCACCTTAGGACTGCACCAAGTTAATCAGGGTCCCACGCACTCAGCCGGTCACACTTTGGACCTTGTGTTATATAATTCTGCTTCTATAAAGTGTCTACCTCCCTGCCAAGTGGATTGGACTGACCACTCCATTCTTGAGTTCTACACTAGACTCATTCATGTGCCTAAGGGAGTACAGAAAATATTGGCTGATGTTAGAAGACCCTGGAATAAACTAACGCCTGAGAGCTTCAGGGTGAACTTTATTGAACCTAACTGGGCTGTTTATGGCGACAATGTTAATGCGGCACTAACTGCCCTCAATGAAGCAGTAGCTACCTCCATTAATCATGTTGTTCCTCTCAGAACATACAAACCCCGTCCTGCCCCAAGACAAGAAGTCTGGTACACAGAAGATCTTAGACAACTAAAAATTATCGCACGGAAATCGGAAAAACAATGGAGAGCCGCTCACAAGGCTGAGGATAAAGTCACTTATAGGATTGCCCAGAAAAATTACCATAAAGCTATTCGATCTGCTCGCAAACATCATATAGCAGACCAAATAACAGCGGCAGGTAAAAATGTAAAAGTACTTTACCAGATCTTACAGTCCTTTGTCAAGCCTGCAGCCTGTGAGACCGAGGGCATTGAGTCCCAAGTACTTTGTAACAACATCTCGCAGTTTTTTGTGAGGAAAATTGAAGGCATTTACGCAAAGATCTTAGCCTCGAACGCCTCCACTAACATCTTGTGTACTGTGGATAGTATGGCTCCACTTCACCCCTGCACAACAGAAGTCAATGCTAATAAACTTGTTGAATTCCCCCCTATATCTATCGAGGAAATAGGCACTCTAATCAATCAAACTAAGAGTGGCAGCCCGTTAGATATTGTTCCAGCTCGGATCATGTCTCTTTTAAGGGATGATCTAAGAGAAGGGATTCAACAGGTGCTTAATCTATCCTTAGCATTGGGTGATGTTCCCCTTAACTGGAAGCGTGCTCTGGTGAGGCCGCTACGTAAGAACAATTCCATCCCATGGACTGACCTCACGAACCTGAGACCCATCTCTCTTCTCCCTTTTTTAGGGAAGCTTGCCGAGAAGTTTGTCAACCGGCATTTATCCAACTATATTGAGAGTGTAGGGGAACTAGATCCCTCTCAATCGGGTTTCAGGCCTAGGCACAGCACCGAGACCGCCTTGCTGTCCGTCACTGACAATCTTCGCATGCTACAGGATAAGGGGTTTTCCGTTATCCTGGTGCTGTTAGATTTGTCAGCGGCGTTTGACACGGTGTCACACGAGATCATGACCTCCAGACTAGTTAACATCGGTCTGGGTGGCAAGGCTCTGGCTTGGCTGAGGAGTTTTTTCAGCATACGCACTCAGAGAGTAATACTGGGCTCTTACCAGTCAGAGGAGGTGGAGATCTCAAAGTGGGTGCCACAGGGCACCTGCTTGAGCCCTACGTTATTTAATATCTACGTGGCACCCCTAGCTAACATCGTTAGATCCCACGGGTTCATCCCTGTATCGTATGCAGACAACACACAACTCCTCTTTCCCTTTAAAATTTTGACTCCTGAAGTGCGCCACTCCTTTGCCCAAGGGATGAAAGAAGTGGCACACTGGATGGCAGCAAATCTCCTTCAGTGCAACGTCTCCAAGACGGAGGTGATGCTCTTTGGGGAAGCAAAGCGACTGTGGACTCCGGACTGGTGGCCCTCTGATCTCGGCCCAGTCCCAGAGCCAAAAATGGTAGTGAAAGATCTGGGAGTCAAACTGGATCAGGAGCTTACCTTAAAACATCACGCTACTCATGTTGTAGGCTCCTGTTTTCATGTTATTGGTCTTCTCCGTAGGGTGTTCCCCATGCTACCTGACTCCACCAGAAAAACTTTAGTTCAGTCACTCGTGTTGAGTAGACTGGACTACTGCAACGGTCTGCTGCTAGCCGCCAATGAAGGGGTCATCGCTAGACTTCAAGTCGTGCAGAACACGGCTGCCCGCCTTGTTCTTAATGCCCTGGCCAGGACCCCTTCAAAACCACTTCTAAAAAAACTCCACTGGCTCACCATAAAACAGAGAGTGCTGTTTAAAATCTGTTGCACTATCCACAAGTGCCTGTCTGGTAGCGGCCCGGAGGTCTTAACTAAGAAATTCACCCCTTATATTCCCGCAAGAACTCTGAGATCTGGAGACCATGAACTATTATGTGTCCCCAGATTTTGGAAAACACGTCAGGGTGGTAGGGCTCTATCAGTGGCTGGCCCTAAACTTTGGAATGAACTTCCATTGGAAATCAGAGCTTGCAGGGAACATCTTCCTTTCAGGAAAAAGTTAAAAACTTTTTTATTTAACTATTGATACGGTGGTACACTATTAATACATGACAGGGCTATTTGCTTTCTGATGTTGCCAAAGGCGCGGAGATACTCCCCAGGGAGTCGATTCCCAGCGCGGTATAAGCTTGCAAATAAATAAATAACCCTGTAAGATATATGAAAATTCAGCCTTTTTGACACCAATTAAATAATTTAGAACATATTTACTGTTTACTTTGTCCTTCCTGTCAATTTCTTTCCAGGAATAATTTTTTTTAATAAATGCATAGGCTGACAGTGAGATTCTGCTTTTCAAGCCCTGACTCTCGTGACTCCACCCACTCTCCTTTGCCACTCCGCGACCCCCCAATGTAAGGGTTCCAGGATAGGGTGACCAGAATTTTAAAGCCAAAAACTGGGACATTTCACAAAAATAGAAGGAGGACTACAATTTTACTTCAAGCGATGAAGTGCTCCTCAGCAGAGAATTACAGAACAGGCAGTAAGAACATACATAAAATCAGTGGTAGAAGTGGGCGAGAACGGAAGGTCCGTTCCCCTACTTCTTACTTTCAAAAAAGCATCCCGGGACGGCAAGAATAGTCCTACTTAAAAAACGATAACTTTTTTCATTCAGATTCCAGGGGCTGCTCGCACTTCTCTGTGAACTCCAGAGGCTGCAGCAGCCCCTCCCTGAGCTCGCACAGACTGAGGGCAGGCCCATTATCATTCGATTGAGGCAGATTATCCCCTTTGGAATGACAATGCGCCTGCCCTCTGCCTTTAGCATATCAAGTGAGTGAGATCGGAGTTGGTGATTACCAGGGCCGGACTGGGTACAGAAACCGGCCCTGGCAAACTGCTCAGCGGGCCTCCCCTGGGGTGAGGGGGAGTGCAGCCCAGCAGCTTGAGCTTATGTGCTTTCTGTTTTGGGCAATAAATCTGCCTTCTACCAAGTGAACTCACAAATAAGAATTAGTAATCGTATTTCAGAGACCAGTTTCACCCAGACCTATAACAAAAAGCTTCATTGCACTAATGTCGTAATGCTTTGTACCTTCCCGTACTTTACTACTTGCCACCACCCATTGCCACGAGTGTTCAGCGGTCCTTATTGTCAGGAGTTGAGAGACATTTCTTGATTTTCTCATCATCAGTCATTTGCAAATCAATAGGATTACCTCTCTTTTGAAATTAGTCCTTATCACCGTCAACCCCATCCCTGCGTTATATTTGTTTATTTATTTACTATGCATTTATTTTTTATAGTTTTATATAGTGCAAACTTAACATAATAGGTATAAGAGCACTTTACATTAAAACAGTTTCATACATACATTTTTTATTTCTTTTCGGCGAAATTCACAAAGTACCAGTATTAGGTCACAGATAATATTTCCAGTTCCATTTCGGTTTTGGCTGATTTTGTTACAGGGGGGCCGATATTGCCGGCCCCCAGTAACAAAATCAGCCCAAAACCGGCCCCCACCCTAGCAGCCTACCGGGGAAACTCCCGGTGCCCGCTATGACCATTTCGGGCTTGGTGATTACAGAGGAGCTTTCCCCAGACAGAGTACTGTGGGGAACTTGACACCTTGTGTAATTTGTCAATGTTGTACACGGATTGAACTGGGGAGGAACAGTGGGAGCAGTGACCGGACAGAAGAGGTGACAGGAAAGGAGAGGCACTAGCGCAGGAGAGGTGACCGGGCAGAAGAAGTGACAGGTAGGAGAAGTGACGGGCAGGAGAAGAAACGGATAGGAGAAGCGACGGGGCAGGAGAGTTGACGTGTCAGGAGCAGTGACAGGACAGGAGAGGTGACAGGAAAGGAGAAGTGACGGGGCAGGAGAAGTGACTGGGCAGGAGAAGAGATGGGGCAGGAGAAGTGAAGGGGCAGGAGTGGTGATTAGGCATGGGCAGGAGCATTAACCGGCAGGAGCAGTGTATGGATAGGGGCAGTGAATGGATAAGAGCAGTGAACGGGGCAGGAGAAGTGATGAGACAGGAGAAGTGGTGGGACAGAAGAAGTTATGAGGCTGGAGCAGTGATCGGGCAGGAGTGCTGACCGGACAGTAGCAGTAAACGGGCAGGAGCAGTGAACGGGCAGGAGCCGTGACGGGGCAGGAAAAGTGGCGGGGTGGGAAATGTGACGAGGCAGGAAAAGTGAGAGGCCAGGAGCAGTGACGGATCAGGAGAGGCAACAGGAAAGGAGAGGTGACTGGGCAGGAGAGGTAACTGGGCAGGAGAAGTGACGGGGCAGGAGAAGTGACGGGGCAGGAGAAGTGACGGAGCAGGAGAAGTGATGGGGCAGGAGAGATGACGGGGCAGGAGAGGTGATGGGGCAGGGAAGGTGACGGGCAGGAGAGGTGACGGGGCAGGAGACGTGACGGGGCATGAGTGTGAGCAGTGACCGTGCGGAAGCGGTGAAAGGACAGGAGCGGTGAAAGGACAGGAGCGGTGAACAGGGTAGGAGCAGTGAACAGGGCAGGAACAGGGCAGGAGCAGTGAACAGGGCAGGAGCAGTGAACGGGGCAGGAGCAGTGAATGGGGCAGGAGCAGTGAATGGGGCAGGAGCAGTGAACGGGGCAGGAGCAGTGCCGGGGCAGGAGAAGTGATGGGGCAGGAGAGGCGACAGGGCAGGAGAGGTGACGTGGAAGGAGAGGCAACAGTGCAGGAGAGGCAACAGGGCAGGAGAGGTGGCTGGGCACAAGAAGTGACGGGCAGGTGATGAGATGAGCAGGAGAGGTGATGGGCAGGAGAGGTGACAGGGCAGGAGAGGTGACGGGGCAGGAGAAGTGACGGGACAGGAGAAGTGATGGGGAAGGAGAGGCAACCGGGCAGGAGAAGTGACCGGGCAGGAGAAGTGACGGGCAGGAGAATTGACTGGGCAGAAGAAGTGACGGGCAGGTGACGGGCAGGTGACATGACGGGCAGGTGACGTGACAGGGCAGGAGAGGAGTAGTGACCGGGCTGGAGAAGTGACCGGGCCGGAGAAGTGACGGGGCAGGAGAGATGACGGGGCAGGAGAGGTGACGGGGCAGGAGAGGTGACGGGGCAGGAGTGGTGGTGAGCAAAAAACAATGGATTTGATTTTTAAGCCCAGATTTCTGAATGGATAAGAGCAGTGAACGAGGCAGTAGAAGTGATGGGACAGGAGAAGTGGTGGGACAGAAGAAGTTATGGGGCTGGAGCGGTGATCGAGCAGGAAAAGTGACGGGGTGGGAAATGTGACGAGGCAGGAAAAGTGAGAGGCCAGGAGCAGTGACGGGGCAGTAGAGGCAACAGGAAAGGAGAGGTGACTGAGCAGGAGAGGTAACTGGGCAGGAGAAGTGACGGGGCAGGAGAAGTGACGGGGCAGGAGAAGTGATGGAGCAGGAGAAGTGATGGGGCAGGAGAGATGACGGGCAGGAGAGGTGATGGGGCAGGGAAGGTGACGGGCAGGAGAGGTGACGGGGCAGGAGAGGTGACGGGTCATGAGTTAGAGCAGTAACCGTGCGGGAGCGGTGAAAGGACAGGAGCGGTGAACGGGGCAGGAGCAGTGAACAGGACAGGAACAGGGCAGGAGCAGTGAACAGGGCAGGAGCAGTGAACGGGGCAGGAGCAGTGAACGGGGCAGGAGCAGTGAACGGGGCAGGAGCAGTGACGGGCAGGAGCAGTGCCGGGGCAGGAGAAGTGCTGGGGCAGGAGAAGTGATGGGGCAGGAGAGGCGACAGGGCAGGAGAGGTGTCGTGGAAGGAGATGCAACAGGGCAGGAAAGGTGGTCGGGCACAAGAAGTGACGGACAGGTGACATGACAGGCAGGTGATGTGATGGGCAGGAGAGGTGACAGGGCAGGAGAGGTGATGGGACAGGAGAAGTGACGGAACAGGAGAAGTGATGGGGAAGGAGAGGCAACAGGGCAGGAGAAGTGACCGGGCAGGAGAAGTGACGGGCAGGAGAAGTGACCGGGCAGAAGAAGTGACGGGCAGGTGACGGGCAGGTGACATGACGGGCAGGTGACGTGACAGGGCAGGAGAGGAGTAGTTACCGGGCTGGAGAAGTGACCGGGCCGGAGAGGTGACGGGGCAAGAGAGGTGACGGGGCAGGAGTGGTGGTGAGCAAAAAACAATGGATTTTTAAGCCCAGATTTCTGAACTGGAGTGAATGTATGAGATTGTTCTGCATTCTGTCCATCAATTGTTATTTTTGCATTTGTCACCCCGAGTGGGACGGGTATGCCCAGACGTGGGTTCCGTGCTCTCCATGCCACTGGAATAAAGCTATCCTGGCTGATGAGGGCTGAAATCCCAAAACCGGTCCTAGGATGTTTGTTTCCAGTCCAGGGAGGCCCTGGCTTGGCAGTTCAGGCTGGGCTGTTCCCATGAGGCTCAGGGTCAAGAATGATTTGCATATGTCTGGGTCCAAACTGGAATGGCATGGTGAGCAAAGAAACAATGGATTTAGGCCCAGATCTCTGTACTGGGGTGAATGTATGATATTGTTCTGCATTCTGTCCACCAGCTGTTCTTTTTGCTATATTATGATTGAGCAGCTAGCTGGCTGACATGAATATGCAGGAGCCTTTGTGGGTTTCCATGAGTCTAGATTCTCCTGACGAGTCCCTTTCTCTTCTGAGCCCTGCTTAACACATGTGTACAGGAGGAGCCCTGTATTCATGACCTCAATGTTTGAGACAAAAAATAATCATGGATTTCTGAACAATGCATTAAGGTAACATGTTGTTCCTGCTTATATTTCACACGCTTTACATAAACCTGTATTCCCTATGAGTGTTTGCTTTTTCCTGAATTAAACCTCAAATAAACATGTTTATCCATTGTTTGAATTAAATAACGTTATAAGCTGTAACTGGTCAGTGAAATGCTAAACGTACTAAAAATTGGTATGTTTTGCTATTTCTAGCCACACCCCTGACTCTGCCCACTGATTCAATCTTCGGTTATTTCTGCCCCCTGATTCTCCACCCACAGTTCCCCTACTTTTTTTTCCCACTTCGACCACTGCATAAAATGCAATTTTTAAGCCCAGTAGCTTGCCTGTTAATTAAATTGTTTTCTTGAAACAACTGCTAACTATCCCTGCTTTGTAAAACATAAAAAACACCTCCCAAAGTTTTCAGTCGACCCTCTCCAAAAACGGGGACATGAGCTAAATTTCTTGAAATTTGCTGGTACAGTTGGTTAAAAATAGGGACCGTCCTGGCAAAAAGGGGACGCCTGGTCACCCTATTCCAGGATTACATTTTTCCATTTCCAGCATTGCCTACAGACATTGCCTACAGCAAGCACAAATGCACACTATCTTCTGTATCTTCTAAAGCATTTGATTTGCTATTGCGGACCACTTTTTAATATGGTACCAGGCCCGGGCCTATGTTCCATCTCAGTCCGACCCTTTCTTTCCAGTGCCATAGGCTATGGTGTCACGCACCTGCTTAGATTTCAGCGGTTGCGGGGCTCAGAGTCTCCTGTTCCACAGTCTACCCACTCATGAGGTCATCGACCCTGCCGCTGCTGAGTGACGTCAGAGGCCAGGGCGTTTCCTCGCCTCTGACGTCACTTTCAGCAGCAGAGCTCGGTGACTTCTGTGCCCCAGTGGGAGCGACGCTCGTGCTAAAAAAATAAAAAATAACCCTGCGTTGAACTGCGGCCGAGATCAGGGACCGCCAGAGCAGACACGGCAAATTTCTAGCATGACAACAAGCACAGGCGGTCTCAGAATAACATAATAAAACGACTTTCCAAATGTACAGTGGCATCCTTGCAGTTCATAGTTTGCCGAGATGTACAATTTTTAACACTCCTAGTCAATCAAGTTCAGCCTCTGTCAAGGAGCGGAAAATAGTGCTGGACTCAAGGCACATTTTCAGGGTAATCAATCGCCAGCCTTGTAAATGACCTTCATTTATAAAGTATTTAAATGTACCTCGTGTGGGCATGCTGAAAGTCTAGCCTCCCGGATATAAATTGGCAACTTTCCCTGAGTGTTGTAGAAAACGCTGCTAGAACGGCTGTCTTGTTATTTCAGCGTGGACGCGGATATTGCACGTAAAAGTTTATATCTGAACCCAGACTCTCCCATACCAATCTAAGCGTCCCGCAATAGAAAGCAATGAAATGTCTAAAGAGTTAGTTGGTGTTTGGAAGTTGGCCTTGTCGCGAATAAAGTGAACAATTTGTAGTTCATTTAAAGTTAGGTGTTCGTTTTTGCAAGTAACCCTCGACGTTCTGCTGCTATTTGTAAAACGAGGTGGAACAAACTAAATTACGGGGTGTTTGCCTTCAGTGCATGCGCAGACTGTGAGTTAAACTCTGCTCAGTCTTCAGCGTCTGTCCACTGGGATTGCTAAGTGTCGAAATCGGTAAACACAAAATAGGTATTGGTTGACATATGGCACAACTTTTCTTTTTTATTTAAATTTTATTTTGTGCACTTTATTCACCCTACTTCCACCCGAAAGTGTTTTGTTGTCATCTATTTTGAAATGCTTTATGTGGAGGGGAAATAATATCCTGTGGTTTAGTCACTCGTGTGCGACATTTTATCATTAAATGTTTATTTTTTTTTCCAGATTTCTATAGCACGAACTCGACCCGGAGGTATTGGAGCGCTTTGCATGAGCACCAGTTATGTTACACAAGGACGCATTAATTTGTACCGGTGTGAGAAATAATTTGACATAAAGCCATATCTTTAAAATTTGGACAACTATAAAGTTGTGCGCGACTATTTTTATTGTCGTTTTAAGTGAAATATACATTATTCATTGCACTCATTATTTTCCTTGCTCTCTGGAAATAAAGGAGAAGAAAAACTCACCAGTGGCAGTGGCAGTCGACCGAAAAATCTGTGGCGAAATTGGACAAATAAATATAATTGTATGTGGCATTAACGTATTTTCTCAATTGTAATTACTATTTCAAAAAATAATTTCTATTTTGGTGTCAGGCGGGACAATACTATGCGCACATTTCATCAATGCGTCATCTGTTCTTTTATTGCCAATGTTCAACATGTGTATACTGGCAACTGCGTTGCAATAAAAAGTGACATACTTGCATTTTTCTTTTTAAATTAAGTGTATTTTTGAAGTTATTCGAAAATGGAGATGAGGGTAGCTTGGAGGGGGGACAAATCAGGTAGCAGCAAAACTAACGATACGAGCATATTAAATAGTGGCCGCGGTTGCGGATATCGTCCGGTGTGCGCGTGGTATAAATGGGCAACCGACACAATTCATCTCAATACAAAAGAACACTTTGAGGGTTAAAATAAATCAGACACGGGATGAATGAAGCATGGGCGGTTCGACCAGGAACGGAACTGCAGTAATTCCATCATGGATTTGCGGTGCGTTCACACGCTGCCGCGCCCCCGGTGCCGCACAAGGCCCCATGCCGCATAGACCAGCTGTGAGGCGGAGCGGCGTGGGGCAGCGCCCCACCGACGAGAGAAGTGCTGCCACCCCCGCGCCTCACAGACCTGCCCAGGGGGGGCACCCGCGTCTCAGAGAGCTGCTCGTGGGCAGAACCCGTGCCCTGGAGAGCTGGTTTCAGGTGGTGGGCGCCGCCCGCAGTCATTTGTGGGGGCCGTGGTTTAATCATCAGTCTTTGCGCCCGCACTTGAATGTGGTTGTTACAAATGAAGTGCTGGCCATGCTGTGCAGGGGGGCCAAGCCGAGGCCTCGGCCTTCTCCGAGCTGCCCTAATGCACCCCCCTAAAGGCGCAGACTCCGTGCTGGGCAGAGCCCCCAGGAGGCGGAGAGAGGCCCACATGCAGATCCCACAGATCTGCCCCGGACAGACTCCCCTGGCATCACAGAACTGCCCCGTGCAGATCCAAGCAGGTACAGATCTGCCCCGTGCAAAGTCCTCTGGCATCACAGAACTGCCCCGTGCAGATCCAAGCAGGTACAGATCTGCCCCGTGCTAAGTCCCCTGGCATCACAGAACTGCCCCGTGCAGATCCCACAGACCTGCCCTGGACCGAGTCCCCCGGCATCACAGAACTGCCCCGTGCAGATCCAAGCAGGTACAGATCTGCCCCGTGCTAAGTCCCCTGGCATCACAGAACTGCCCCGTGCAGATCCCACAGACCTGCCCTGGACCGAGTCCCCCGGCATCACAGAACTGTCCCGTGCAGATCCAGGCAGGTACAGATCTGCCCTAGGCACAGGCCCCTGGCATCACAGAACTGCCCCGTGCAGATCACTACAGCCACAAATCTCCCCCGGACAGAGTCCCCTGGCATCACAGAACTGCCCCGTGCAGATCCAAGCAGGTACAGATCTGCCCTAGGCACAGTCCCTTGGCATCACAGAACTGCCCCGTGCAGATCACTACAGCCACAAATCTGCCCCGGGCGGAGTCCCCTGGCATCACAGAACTGCCCCGTGCAGATCCAAGCCGGTACAGATCTGCCCCGGACAGAATCCCCTGGCATCACAGAACTGCCCCGTGCAGATGCAAGCAGGTACAGATCTTCCCCAGACAGAGTCTCCTGGCATCACAGAACTGCCCGTGCAGATCCAAGCAGGTACATATCTGCCCCGGGCAAAGTCCCCTGTCATCACAGAACTGCCCCGTGCAGATCCCACAGACCTGTCCTGGACCGAGTCCCCCGACATCACAGAACTGTCCCGTGCAGATCCAAGCAGGTACATATCTCCCCCGTGCAGACCCCTAGAGGCGCAGAGTTACCGCTGGAAGTCTGCACTGCAGATGCTGCATTCACAGCCTGTCCCCGGGCGGCGCCCCGTGACTGGCAGTGCTGCCCCCAGGGCAGGAGGGCTGCGGTGGAAAATCCAGCTCAGTGGCCTCCCGTCAGGCGGACGTCCCTCCCCGGCTGACGCTGGCAGCGCCCGCCAGCCCCTCGCTGGAGCCGGGAAGGAAGGATTAGCGCTCCACGCACACGGACGGAGACCAGCGGGCCCGCGCGGCCCACGCACATTCCAGTGCGGTGAACACGGACTCGAGTCCGCTCGGTTCACGGAAACTCTCCCGGCCGTGCTGTGGAGTGGAGAGGCAAAGTGGACAATTAGAGAGAAAAAACACCTTTAAACATGAATCTGCACGCACGCACCAACCAATGACGCCACGAACATTCATGTTTTCTGGCAATGCTCTCAATGAATGTTTGATAATATTAATATTAAAGACGCATTATATCAAATGCATAATGGGTAACTGGGTCTGTAAAAACATTTTGGGGTTATTTGGTGTAATAACCCAGCAGCCGGACGGTTAGTGGAGTGCAAAATCATCAGGACAGTGAGGTGGCACTATAAAACCATACTACTTTTATCAATATTACACGTCTAGTATTAGTCAAGTGCCTTTGGGAAACAAAACATATCATGAGAAACAGTGACGGGCAATGCGTCAGCTTATAGTAATAATTGTCTAATGTAATTCATAGGAAAAAAAGAGCATAATGCGTGTTTGCTATTAATGCCATGACCTGTGATTTATATGATATTATATACGTCTGTGTGTGTTCTGGTGGCAGAGTATGCCAGCAGGCCGGAGACGGAGTGGTCTGTACATGTCACCAGAGCCCGGCAAGGCAATCTAAGACCATATTATTGCACGTGTTACGAATTGTTCTTTGAAACTAGCAAGTGAAATACAGGGCTGTCCGCTTGGTGGCTGCAGCAAAAAGAAGGGAACCATACTTAGACTCATAGTCAAGTATATAGAGTTTTAGGGAAACAACCTTTGTGTTGCACAACATCACATTTTCTCTGTAGAACGAGGACATTTTTTTTATTTTCAAAGGTTGAATCTGTTCTCTTCAAGGTGCAGCTAAGAATGGGCACTGTTTGGAATTAGAATGTTTGCCTTTCTGAATAGATTGTGAATAAAAAATGGACACTTGTAGGGGAGCGGGATTATGTCACTCACTGGCAGCAGCATTTACCGCATAATTATAGATTTACCACACCATTTGCATATTTTACCTAAAAATGCTATTACTGGCACAATAGATCAAAACAATACTGCCAAAACTAATTTCACAGGGTATTAACGGTATAATATGAAAAATATTTTGTTGGTCAATGTGAAAGGTGGGTTATATCATAATGACAGCTGGATGCTACTCCTTAGACTTTTATTATTGTTAGGGCAACTACGATTATGCATAAAGACTGATCAAATTATGCAGCAAGGTTATTTTAATTAAGCAGCAAAAAGCAAATTAAGTGACTTCTCCGTCAGTATTACTTCCATCCATTTGAACTAGAAACACTTTAGTGAAATATGTAAATTATGCAAATTATGTGAAAAAATGTGTGGGAAAGTTGGTAAACACATAATTAATGTGGCAGACCATGCAACCATGCAAGTACATAACTCCAGTGGCTCTCACCATCGCCCATTGTTTTATGAACAGTGTAGTCATGAAAGGCAAACAAAACCTAAACATTCCAATTCCAGTCTGTTGCTATTGTTAATTGCATGTTGAAGAAAACTCTTTTTCCAAACTAACACCCCTCAAATAAACATTTAATATAAAAATACATGATTGATATCATGCACACAATGGTCCTCTATTACCAGTTCAGGTTTCTGATGACATTTACAAATCACTTGGCCTTTGGCCTTGTGGCTTATTGTGTCACCAAAACCTATCAATGCAACAATATTTGACCAATTTATCCAGGACCACTGGAATTATCCAGCATGAAAGGATCAAATTATGCTCCAGGGTTGACTAAATTATGTGACAAGAAAGGGAACATTGTGCTATATAATGCACCACATATGGTGATAGTATAACTTCCTAATATTGTCATTTTTTCCCATGTTAACACTGTCTGGGCAAAAAGGTTTAACATCATCACTACCAGTTTACCATCAAAAAAAATATTAAAGTAACTGAAAGATGACCAGTCAACCTTTTGCATACGGTCTTTCACTGCCACCAATATGTTTTGCTGTAAATCTAGTAACTTTTGATGCGTTTGAGCGAGAAACAGAGGTTTTGTTAAAAATCTGTAGATTATGCAGCAGATGATGGATTATGTGACAAATGAGGCAAATCCACAATTATGTGGATAGTGCCTTGGCTGTATAATATATATATATATATATATATATATATATATATATATATATATATATATACATATATACACACACACATACACATATATATGTGTGTGTATATATATTTACTCATACACACACACATATATATATATATATATATATATATATATATATATATATATATATATATATATATATTTTTTTTTTGCCCTCGCTATTTTCAACCCCCTGCACATTAAACAGCTGTGTATCCAGTTTGTGGTCCGTCTCCTTATTGCCCGGAGGGTTCCGATGTTTAAGGGAACCAGTAGTGGCTGTTTTTGGAGTTTGCGCAGATATATTTATATATGTGTATATATATTTATATATTTATATATGTGTATATGTGTGTATATATAATATATATATATATATATATATATAATATATATATATATATATATATATATATATATATATGTACACACACACACTCTCTCAGATGTGCAGAGTGCAATTGGGTAATTATTAACATGTCATCATTATTGACATTACGAATGGCCATAGCTCACAGCAGGGAAGTCCACATATTTTGGTCTCCGCATCTGCATATATGGTTTATGCTGCCTGTCATTTTTTAAACGCTTATTTGTTTTAAAACTGTTGTTTAACGAAACTACGATACAATGATTTAAAATTTGTGCAGTAAGGTAAAATTACTTTCAATAGGCCTCCTGACTATTGGGAGAGTTGTTTCCTTCAGTACAGTAACAGGGGAGGGATTAAACAATATTTCCAGATGTTAATATTGCTGCACTGTTTGTGGTACTAAAGTAGAATTTGACTTTCTCAGTGTAGTAATAAATGTTTGAATGTGTGTTTATTAGTGCAGTTGCTCTAAATAACATGTTAATGGCCAACATTTATTGTTACTGCTGTGGTATATATATATATATGTATATATATATATATATATATATATATATATATATATATATATATATATATATATATATATATATATATATACACACACACACACACAAACCTTTTCTACAACGAGAGCTACTTGCATTCAATAATAATCCTCCTGAGCTACCAAGTAATTAGTTTTGTAATAGCGACCAGATCAGACAAATTACATTAGTGTACACCGAATGCAAGGGTACCAGCAGTGACTGCCTCAGGTCATCAGGCATGGTTATGAGCAGTAATGTAAAAAAGGCTTTGTCAATATGGAATGCCTCTACTCGTGTAATACATAACAGCACTAGCTGCAGTACCCCTGATACCAAGGTTATACTGTAAGTAATACATTTCCCCAATGCCACATTATTTAGCACTCAAATATCAGCTTTAAATATATTTTGGAAATGGAACAATTTTTCTAAAAACATCAGCTTATGAGTTCTGAATATGCATGCATTGTCTTCTCGAACACACACTCTCAATTTTGGTATACATGTATTAATTCAACCGAGTAAAAGCTTCTACTTTAATAGGCAAATCACAGAAGAGCTACCCATAGGCTGCTGGAGAGCTAGCAGTAGCTCACGAGCTACTCCTTGTAGACGCCTGAATTATATATATTTCATTAAAAATTAATTATGAGCTTGCAATTACAAAAACCATTTTTGTAATAATGCTAATTCGTCATGTAATTATATATTCTACGCGTCCATAAGAGTGCATATTTATGTATCCTAATGAAAAGACGCTGTATATTAGAAAAAAGAATTGCACTTTATGAACAATTCGACTGTGGGAGCTCTAAATGGACCAAATTTTGTAAACATTTTTAAAACCTAAACGTATACCTGTTTCAATGTAATTGGAATGCTTACAATAATATAACCTTATTCGTGTATTAAATCTATGAATTGCTATTCAAGTTCCCAAGCTAGCCAGTTGTGGGCGTCATTGGTGATCTCAGATTATATTCTGAATTAACATTGTAAATAAGACACATTTCATTAACTCTGTTAAAACTGGAGTTTATAAATAAGCACAGCAAGAAGCTTATAAAGATTCACACTTGTTTGCAGTTCAGGCACCCAACAGGGAAGACAGAAACCAAACAGTTTTTTTTTAAAATATCTGCATGTCATAATCAATAGGTATCAAAAGGCACTGAGCGGTAAAAGCACCATAGGTGAGGGAATGCGAAGGAACACTATTCACATTAAGAAAACATAATGACCTTCTCGTTGCTTCTGGAAAGTGCTAAATAAAATCTGACCCCTCAATAGCTCACAATAAAGTCAGGTTTCATAATCCACAGCGGCCTGTGTTTTTAATGCAAGTGTCATGGCGGCCAAGCTAGAGTGGGACAGGTCAGCGGCTTCCGTACTCGCGCACGCTCCCGGGGCACTCCGGCTGCAGGCAGGTCAGAGGTCACACTATCCTTCCGCAGGAAGAAGGGGGTCAGTTAGAGGGTAGTGCGTGAGAGAGCTGCTGCTTTGCGTCCGTTTACTTTTCTCTGCCGCTATAGATTCATACAAAAATAAAACAATTTAAGGAATAGAGGCAACATGAATGCTAAGAGTTTATGTACAATTCTCGGGTTCTGCACCTTGAGCGATAGTTCATTTCACCCCTCCAACTGTCCTGTGACAGGAGGTTAAGAGAGCTCACATGCCGAGGAGGGGTCTCGAACCCCCAGTGCACGCGCCCTCCAGTCCGTCTGCGCAGTCCGCCTGATACCTGTAGGCCCAGAGTTCCTGCTCAGCAGTTCTGTGGTGAAAAGTACCGGTGCAGCCTTTCTGGGAGTTCAAAGGGCAAGTGAGTCCTACCTTTATTTTCAAGGTTTCACTGGTATAGCCGTTGTGTGAGGGCAAAGCCAGTCAGTGTGGCTCGTAGGAAGGCAAAGCGTTCCAGAAGAGTGTGGACCCCATGCAGCTGCAGTGTCGACCCAAGGACCCTTGTTGAGATTTTGTTGGCCCAATGACGCTGTACAGTCCTCAGGCCTTGGTGCACACGTTTTGTAGAAACCTCTGTAGCTATTTTGTAGGTGACAGTCGTTCTGTAAATGCCAGGCCCAAGTGGAAAGGTTTAGCATATGCCAGGGCTCAGTTAGGCCGCTCTGTGGACACAGGGCCCCTCCTGCAGACATTTTGTAGGTGACAAGCAAGCATCCGTGCAGTCATTCTGTAAAGGCAAGGGGCCCCTGTGCGATGTGTAGCATTAGTGAGGTTACTTTAGGCCCTTCTGTAGACACAAGGCCCCTGGCTGCAGCCATGGTGTGGGTGCCTGGCATCGGTGCAGTCATTCTGTAAATGCCAGGCCCCAGTGGAGCTGTCCTGTAGATGTTGGGTCCGTTACTCCCTGTGCTGATGCCAGACGCCGGTGCAGCCGAGCTGTAGACGCCAGGCCCCGGTCCTGCGGGCCCCGGGGCCCGGTCAGGGCGCGCCCCGGGTGCAGGCGGCGGAGAGCGTCCAGCCCGGCAGGCAGTAGTAGGGGTAGTAGTAGGAGGGCTGCAGGGAGAGCAGCGAGGGCCGCAGCAGCTCGCCCGGCTGGTACTGTCTCTGGTCGTCGCGCACCAGCACCTTGACTGCCACCTTCTTGGCGGCGCCGGCGGCGGCGGGGGCGGCGGCCAGCAGCTCGGCCGCCAGCTGGCGCCGCTTGGTCTTGTAGCGCCGGTTCTGGAACCAGATCTTGACCTGGGTTTCGGTGAGCTTGAGCGAGGCGGCCAGGTCGGCGCGCTCCGGGCCCGAGAGGTAGCGCTGGTGGTTGAAGCGGCGCTCCAGCTCGAAGACCTGCGCGTGCGAGAAGGCGGCCCGGGAGCGCTTCTTCCGCTGCTGGGGGCCGGCCGTCCGCGGCGCCCCCTCGGCCAGGAGCAGCGGCTCCGCGCGGGGGTCCCCGGCCGGGGGGCTGCGCTCTGTGGGGAGGGAAGGAGGGAGACAGAAGGGATCGTGAGAGGCGGGCACGGTGGAATAATCAAAGCATTATCAAAGCAGGCTGATCATAAGAAATGAGTCTCGCCATCCCAACCCCACCACACCTTTCACTACTATCATAATAATAACATATAATTAAAAATGATATAATTATTAATCCCAATAATAGTAATAATACATTCTAGTCGTGAATCAGTCACAGCAGCAGTGTAATTTTATATTTCTGCTCTTATTATTATTATTATATGTATTACTGTTACCAATACTAACAACGTAACGTCCAAATGTAAATACTAATAGTGCTAATAGTAATAAAACAATTTCTACTACTATTGTTTTATTGCAGCTACTGTTCCTACATATTACGCAAATGATGGGTACCAATATTATTATGGCAGTATTATTACTCTTATTACAACAGTGTAACACTCTTAATAAACGCATTGCTCTGGCATACATAAATCCCTGCACAACGTCTACTGTCATTCTTATTGCTGTTCGTTCTACTCCTAATATGGATTATAAAAATGTTAACAATATCCTAAATACCTAGCAGCTCCATAGTAGTAACACCACTGATATTAGCATCAAATCGTATACTGTTTCTAATATTATTAGACGTATTATTACTACTGTTATTTCTACCCCTGCAACTTCTGCTAAAAATGGCGATAAAAAGCATACTGTCGACGGGAATGCTACTGATATTATGAAAGCGCTACTGTTGCTGCCGCTAGTAACGCGGTCAAGTCCACGAAGGCCACGTGCAAGTTCAAACACGTCACAGACATACACGCCTATGGGAAGTGGTGACCTGTGACCTTCAGCCGGGCCTCGCTGGACAAACAGAACCACGGTGCACATAGCATGGCGCTCCGCGGCGCCCCCGCTCCAAATGATCGAGGGACACCTTCTCTTGTGGTGCTGACGGGAGTTACCTCCGCATAGATTGCGTGACCAGTGCGTGGCCCACATTATTTTTGCCAGATGGCACCAGGTTCCGCGCGTCACAAGACGCGCATCAGCCCTGACACAACTACTTATTAAAACCTGCCACTAGATACGCCATGTAACGGTGCTGCCTTTTGTAGAGGGCATATGTTGCCATTGAGGTGGCTTCGTAGCGCTTTCGGCATGCGGGGTCATCACTAACAGAACGCCAACTCGCAGAAAACGTCGAGCAGCGTAGTTTGGGGCTAAAAGTACAGTCTGGGGAAATGCACATGGCGTGGGCTGTTTGTGAGGCCTGAGCCAGGAGGCGCTCGCATTGCGGGGCCTGCCTTGTGTTTGTCAGTCAACCCCTGCCGAGCAGAGCAGCGCCCACACGCATCTCTTGGCGCTGGAGGCCTGCGCCGACAGGCGGAGAGGGGAGTGGGGGGGGGGGGGGCAGGCCGCAGGGAAGCCTCTGACCCGGGTCCCCGTGGCCTCCCACGCTGACAGACAGCTGGATGTGGGCGCTGGCTCTGGCACTCTCCGGGGCCACCCTCGGTTCTAGACTCTGTGCCGACCACGCCCCCTGGGCTGCAGGGTAGCTCTCCGCGCTATAGAAGGAGCAGGAGGGCCGCGGTTCTGGCCCACGGGACTGCAAGACCCTTTCTTCGAAGAAAGCCCGTTCCATTCAGCTCTAGCGCCAACCTTCTGGTTTTAGGCCAAGCTCCTTAACTAGTCTAGGTTTGCTTTCAGGCCTGCAGTTTGGTCATGGCCACTTGCTTGTGTTCTAGATTTCTAGTCTCTGGGGCCTAGGTTCTCTAGTTTAGGTGTCCTGATATAGCAACATCTAGGCACACCCAAATGAGCGTTTTCGGATACATAGAGAGAAATGCTGACCCTCTTACTTACACCCTACTGACGTAGGCTAGAGTAAAACAACGCTAAATATATATTATTTAAGTAAAAACAATGTTTTCCTATAAAGGTGGTGTTGGCATGCATGGCTCCCGTCCATCTGATTTGTACTCACATTTCCATTTCTAGGCCCTGCATTTCTTTCTACGAGCCTGTTCCCAGTTCTACACACATGCACGCTGTTCTAGACTCACCTCATACCTTCGAGGCTATCCGACCGTCAGTTCTAGGGCCCAGGCACACTGTTTTATTACCCACAGGAGGTTCTAGGCCGCCTTCCTCTGCTCTATGTTTGTCTACCATCACTTGTAGGCCTCCTAAGTCCCAACCCTCGTTTCTAGGCCTGCCTCTGGCCATCTTCACCTGCGTTAAAGCACTGTCCTCTGTTCTAAGCTGCCTGCTCTCTGTGTTTTTGTTCCTCGACCTCGGTTCCAGGTCTGTGCTCTCACCTCCTCCTCTAGGCTCTCCTTCACTGGTTCTACGTCACTGGCACGTTGTACGAGGCCCCCACGTTTAGTCAGGGGTCACATCTCTATTCTATGCTGATTGTTCTTGTTCTAAGTTCTATACACTAGTTTCCTTTCCTCACTCCCAGTCACGTAGTTTTGGAGTTAATCGGCTCTGTTTCTCTCTTTGGACTCTTCTTTCTCTGTTTTAAGTTCTAGACTCTAAGTCTCTACCAGGGTTTGGCTCACACGCCTCTCTGCCCTCTCTTTCAGGCCGCCCTCCTCTGTTCTAGGTTCTATGCCTCGTGCACTATGCTCTTCCTAATCAGTCAGTTCTTGATTCCCTCTGCTCTCTCTTCAGACCTGCTTCTCTTGGGTTCTGTGTTCTAGGGCCCCTGCCAGCTTCTGTTCTAAGCTCTGCACACTATGCTCCAGGATACCCCTCCCCCCCTAAACTCTTCCGGTGCCCCCCTGCTGCCCCCAGTACACAGGTGGCCGCCCAGTACCTGAGGCTCCGGTGGACATGTCGCTGTCGCTGTGCCCCGGGGGCTCCTCTTCTTCCTCCTCCTCCCCCTCGGTGGGGTCCGTGCGCGGCGTCCTCCCTGTCCGGCCGCCGGGGGTCTGCGGGCTCCTCCTGTAGGCTTCGCCTTCACTGGCCGCCGAGTCCGAGTCCCATCCGCTCACGTCCTCGGGCCCCGGGGAGGGGGGCTGCGCCCCTGGCCCGGCGCACAGCCGCCTCCAGCCCCCGCAGGCCGGGCCCGGGGCGCAGCGCTCCAGCCGCTCGTCCTCCTTCTTGTTCAGAATGGCCTGGATGGAGAAGGGGGTCAGGGCGCAGCCGCCCCCTCCGCGCAGCGCAGCCATGGGCCTGGGATCCGGGGAGAAGCGGGAGGCCGAGGCGAGGGCCCCGGCTCTGACGGCGACCAGGGGGAGGGAGCTGCAGGCCGGGCGAGGCTCAGCCGGGGAATACCATCCTCCTCCCGGCACCCTCCCGAGGCCCTCCTACAACTCCGGCTGCACCTTCCGGCTCTGTGCACACGCGGCCAGCGAGCACTGCTGCAGGTCTCAGCCCTGCACTCCTCCGGCTCTGTGCACTCTCCGTGCACACTCAGCCTCAGCGGCAGCTCCGCCCGGATCACTGGGTCCCTGCAGCAACACCCCTGTATCTGAGCACCAAGCGGGAGCTATCAGTCCTTGCACCCCTCTAGATCTGTGCACACAGGAAGGCTGGATCACTGGGCCCCTGCAACAAGTCTCTCAGAGCTGTGGCAGCTTTTTCAGTACTCAATCTTGCACCCCTACCCTGCACGCCTAGGTGCGCGCACACTGAGCTATCAGTTCCTTCACCCACTGTCGGGCACCCCTCCAGATCTGTGCACACTGGAACCGTGGACGACTGAGCTACTGCGCCAACACCCCAGATCTGTGGTCACTGCTGCAGCACTCACCCTTGCACCCTAGACCCGTGCACACTGTTGGAGCTAACTGTCCCTGCACCCCTTCTAGTGCGTGCACTCGGAGGCACGCAGACTCTGGATCTGTGCACAGCGCTGCCCCCAGATCTGTGTGCACCTCTCCGGATGAGTGCACTCTGCAGCCCGGCAGCGCTCTGGCCCCGCTCCCGCCCGTCCCGTGCACACCGCGGCACTGATCCCCCGCTCTCCCTGGGCTCTCTGCTGCAGGCTCCTTCCCTTCGCGCTCTCCCCCACACCTCCCTCCTCACCTGTGACTGACAGCGCCGGCCCCCACCCCTCCCATTGGACGGCCCCGGCTGGGAGAGTGTTGACTCTGAAGCCGGGACCTGCACGTTCAGTGACAGGAGGACAGGGGGAGGGGGGGAGCGGGCGGGGGGCTATTAACCCCCTGGGCGCTGCTACTTCTCGCTGGCCAGCTAATAACTCTCTCTGGCCCGGTGTGAGCCACCTCCGTACCCAGATAATGCCAGCTGGCCATGGAAAGGCCCTTGAGCCCGTGCAGGGTCAGCGCCCTGCGGTGCCCTCTGGTGCCCGGCTAGCTCCATGGCACGGCCGCGCCCTGCAAGCCTCACCCTTGAACTGTCACAAGCATTTAACACGTTTGCTGACGGCCAGAAGGCGAGCCATGAAATAATGTTTTGCTTCTTCGCCTCCGGTAAGGCGGCCGAAGAGCGTCGGAAAAGCGCGGCGTTAAAGAGTTTACAGGGAAGCGCGTAAGTGGAAATAAAAATAACTTTCCAGGTGGAAACCTCGCAGGTTACACAAGATAGGAAATGCTTCTGTATTTGTTGGTGGCTTCATGTTTTACCACTGAGCGGAGCCAGGAAACGACTGCAGACGTGTAACTGACATTTGGGGGAGTTTCAGGGAGGGCGGGGGGCAGCTTTTGCATCTGTATTTATGGATTCATTTAGCTTTTATTATATTTTATTAAAACTAGGCCCGATGAGCACCACAGCGGGAAAACAAGTGGTTGTAAGGAATACAATATATGGGAAGGCGTGGAGTCTAGACAATGAATTGCCTTAACATAGAAATCCTTGCATTGTAGAGAAACACAAAAAGTATTTCTTTCAATGGTGTTTGGCATTAGTATTTTATAGCGCATAGCGCGGCTGGTGTGGCATCACAGCGCTAATGTTTAATACTGGGCTTTTGGATGTTTTGAAACCATTAACTGACTTGGATCATGAACCCACCCGTGATAGCTCGTCCCATACCTTCCAAGGATGACTGGTGTGCATCGATTGTGCGTCCACGGTGGAACCGTTTTTTGTGTTTCGAAAGGATTCACCGTGGGCAGTATAACGTTTGATGATATATATATATATATTCATAATCAATTGCTCCTGTCTGGTTCTTTTCCGAGATTATAAATAAAACACTCGGTCGAGTGGCCGGTGGGCCGGGTGCCGGGGTTGGCACCGTGACGTGTCATCGGAGTGACCGCTGTAATTATTTAGCCCCCCAAAATAGCGTCTGTGGAAGGGCACGCAGTGTATTGGCCGGTGTTGTCCATTTCTCATAATTTGTTTCCACCGCGGCACGCGCAGCCTCCGGGCAGTCATTAATGTCCGCACCTCGAGGCGCACACAGTGTAGTGTGTGTTCATGCGCAGACACTTTCCTATTTTGGATAACAGGGTGGAAACTTTTTTTTGCAATTGGGGAATTTATAGCCCACCAGGCTCCGAGTTTACAAGTCCTTGGGCCAAACTTTTATAAATTCCTCCTGAGTAGCTACAATGCTCGATTTATTTTTTGCTAATTTACCAAGACTGCTCCCCGGCGCCCCTCGAGCGTCCACAGCAGTGGCACCCACAGACCTGCGCGTGCGCACACGCAGACTCTCGAGACATTGCACACACATTCATGGGCCCACAGGCACTATTCACGCACAATCCCTGACACATACACTATACTGCAATGTTTAGAGACAGAGAGACGCAGATAAACGAAAAACAAACACACAGGTGGCCCCCACAAAAACAACACTTTGACACACTCGCCGGAACCGGAGACCGCTGACGCAAACGCACGTAAGGAACATGCTAGCACTGTAGCACACACACACACATAGAAACGTTCACATTCCGACCGACAGACCACAGACACACACAACACAGCTATATGCATACACAGAAACGACACACTGAAATACACACAGTTACATACACAAACACAAAGAAACGTCTTCACATGGATGGATTTAACACACACACCCCAAACAGAAACAACACACTGGCATTCACATATATGAACATGCAAATACACCGAACTTATGCCTTCAGACAGAGACAGACACCAAGATTAGTTCATACATATATACTCAGAAAGGATACACACACATATATAAGTAGACGCAAAACACTCACATGTTCGCACAGACAGGTAGACACATAACATACACACAGAGCACGAACAGACATGCATATGTGATTATACATAAACCGGCAAACAGAAAGATACGCACGTGCACACCTTTAACATAAACTGTGCCGCTCTTCTTGGATAGATCGCTCCTATGTCAGGCTTCAAGCCGCCTAGGTTGGCAGAGGGCTATATCGGGCACCAGGAAACAGTTCACTCCAAACAGAGATATAGGGGCACCGTTGGGCCCAGGGAGGCAGGGGCAGGGCCAGCTGTGTCTCTGTGCTATCGTCCATGCCGCATGGACTGAGGGTACAGGCCCGTGAAGCGAGAACCGTATTTTCTGGTAATTCCCTCTAAGCCATTACCCAATCCCGACTATAAGGCCTGGACAGTCCAGCTCTCAGCCATCATGGGGGAGATCGCCAGAGCCTCGTGTACTCCTGGACACTCCAGCTCTCATCCACCGTGGCGGAGATCTCCAGAGCACCGTGTACTCCTGGGCACTCCATGATGGAGTTTGCCAGAGCCTCGGGTACTCCTGGACACACCAGCTCTACGGTGCCGTGGTGGAGATCCCCAGAGCACCGTGTACTCTCTGTGGCGGAGATCGCCAGAGCACAGTGTACTCTGTGGCGGAGATCGCTAGAGCACCTGTACTCTTGGGCACTCCGTGGCGGAGATCGCCAGAGCACCGTGTACTCTTGGGCACTCTGTGGCGGAGATCGCCGTGTACTCTTGGGCACTCTGTGGCGGAGATCGCCAGAGCACCGTGTACTCCTGGACACACCAGCTCTATGGTGCCGTGGCGGAGATCCCCAGAGCACCGTGTTCTCTGTGGCGGAGATCGCCAGGGCACCGTGTACTTTTGGGCAGGCGGAGATCGCCAGAATACCGTGTACTCCTGGGCACTCTGTGGCGGGGATCGTCAGAGCCCCATGTACTACTAGACACACCAGCTCTAATGCTCAGTGGCATAGATCGCCAGAGCACGGTGTACTCTTGGGCATTCTGTGTCGGAAATTTCCAGAGCACCGTGTAAACTTGGGAATTCTGTGGCGGAGATTGCCAGAGTACCGTGCACGTATAGGCAGTCCGTGACGGAGATCGCCAGAGCCCCATGTACTACTAGACACACCAGCTCTAATACACAGTGGCATAGATCGCCGGAGCACCGTGTACTCCTGGGAACTCTGTGGCGGAGATTGCCAGAGCCCCGTACACTCCTAGGCAGTCCTAGGCAGTCTGTGACGGAGATTGCCAGAGCCCCGTGTACTGAGTGGGCCGCGGCTGACGGAGAGCGCAGAGCGCTCAGGCCCCCACCCCTCCCGTCCCCAGCCCCCCATCCTGAGCTCTAGAGACGGGTCCCCGGCCGCCCAAGAGCCACCGGTGACAGGTCTGAATGTTCTCTTGTCCGGCCCAGGATTGCATGAGCGGACGAGAGAAACAAACCACGTCCAAGGTCACCGTCAGACTAGAACAGCCACCGCGAGACGATTGTCATGAACCAACTCTGTCACGACACGATCGACACCGCTTTCTGTTACATACACATGTATGCACGCACACATGCACCCCCACACGTGTATCACGGATCCCTGCGTTTCTTGGTCACACACTGACACCGAAGGGTAGTGGTGCGTCATGGTGTCCCAGAAATGTCCTTTCAGGAGCACAGTGCAAGATTTACCATTCATTATTTAAATACAAGTTTTGAGTAATTTCATTCCCATGTTTTGTTTTAAACACGAACATAGTGAAAACAGTGACTTTATTTGACTTTTCATTGCACTCAGAATAGTAAAAGGTCAATTTCCATTAGCAGGCGGTGTTTAAGTGCGGTGTTTTAGTTTTACGGTGCTGTATAAACATGCTGTTTCATGTTCGTCTGGATGACTTTTGCAGTTGCCTTTTCGACTTCAGACTAACCAGGCGACTGTTTGTATGTAGTTGCCGTAAATTGCACAGTATTTGTGATGTTTGCATATTTAGAAGCACTTTCATGCTTAGGTAATACTTTATTAACGAGAATATCTGGACAATTATTTGAGTATACACTTTTATTCATGTGAACTAAGGGTTTTGAAAATCTTTTCAATGTGCACTTTGCAGTGATAACAGTTCTTGACTATTTGCATTCTCTTGTCATAAATGCTCACACACACACAGTGTGTAACCCCCATCCCCTCCCCACCCCTTCGTGGTTGCCAGCGTGCACCCAGAACACCAGATGTGCCGCTGTTTTTCACAGCCGAAACGCATAGATGTCTTCAACTTTTAATGTCAAGTAAATTAACCTCGAGCCGCTGCCCGGGTGCCCCTCGGTAACGGTTGTCTGTGTCTATGTACCTCCAGAAAGGGAGGGCTTGGGAGATATTATAAACCATACCACAGTGTCAAAGGCTCCTACACAAATTACCTGTAATGTAGGTTTTATAGCACCATTTTATAATTTTATTTTGGAAAAGGTGAGCATGTGTTGTTCTTAAAACATTGAACAGTTTTAAAAAAAATGTAAGAGAACTACCAAATTATATTGTTCTGTTTGCTTTAGAAGATAATGCACTTCTTGATTATGTAATTAACAATGTAGAATTTTAGAAAACCCTTTCTTTGCTTTGTTAAAAACACATTGAGTCTGTAGGAAGGTCAGATTGTTGGTGTTGTTCTCTTCGACGTGCAGCCAATGGTCACTAATTGTAATTTAAATTGCCCGACTTTTATTTAGCTTTCATTTCCCGAATGCAGCTGTTTTATTCATGGGCAATTGTAAAAGCAGTGTAGTAAGGTTTGGGCTGTGCTGACGACGAAACCCATATTTCACGGAGGCGGGAGTAGTTGAATATTTCCATATTTCATAGACACCTGTGAAATATTTTTCATATTTTATTGGTCCTATAAAAATTAGTTATATACTACTGCACATTGTGTAATAACAACATGACAGCGTGTTTGTTTATATGTGTGCGGACGTGCAAGCTCACCCACAGATATTTAAATATAGTTTTAAAATATTTCCCTTTAATGTAAAATTAATTTTCATTGTATAGAACAATTCTTGAGTGCAGAATTGGACCGACAGAAGATACTACAATTCAAAACCATGAATTATATTCTGTAATTCACAAAAAATATATTCTTAGAAAGTACTACTAAAAGAAATCCCAAACACTAAAATCCCTGTTGTATTACATGACCCGATCCCCGACATCCGAATATTTCGCTGGTTTTGTTTCGCTTTCCCCTCACTGTATGTACTTCTTTAAATTCCCTCCTATCACTTATTTTTAAACAGGCTTACATCAGACAGAGCTCAGCTAACCCCCCTCCGTCCTTTTGATATGTGCAGCGGGGGTTATCCCTTCACGAACCGCGGCCATTGCTGCTCGAGTCGTGCCTTCAAATGCAACTTTTCCGCCAAAGCCCTCCTGTCCGCGAGCGCCGTCCGCGCGCCGCAGTCACACCTCGCGCGGTCAGAGTGCGCGAGCCGCAGTCACACCTCGCGTTGTCAGAGTGCGCGAGCCGCGGTCACTCCTCGTGCCCGCAGAGTCCGAGAGCCACCACCGCAGCCCACCAATCGCAGTCCGTGGAGGAATCGAACTCCGTAAAGGGGCTGGAAGGAGGGCCCGGGGTCAGTCCGTCGACACCAAAGGCCGCTATGAAGCAACCAGTGGCAGTCGAGGCGCTGTGCTTCAGCAATTGAGAATACCAGCTTTTCTATAATGACTGCGGGTCTTGTATGCTCAACGACAACCCCTAAACATACCCTCTTGTCCGAATGATTCGTTTAGCAATTCGCAATAGTAAATTAATTGTGGACGGCGGACCTCACTTTTGTGGTAATAGGAATCACGATGTGTAGCAGACTCGTGGGAAAAGATGGACGCCCTAAATTAAAAGTCAGCGCTTGGCCTCTGCCCCAGGGTTGTCCCCCTCTAGAAAACCGAGATTTCATTATACCTTGGCCGGGGCCCGTGTCCTCGTGCAAGGCTGTGAAATAAACACGGTATTCCTGGCCCGTCTCAGAGCGCCAGTACCCCAAACCAGCCGATAACACTGTCCGCTCGGATATCCGTTCATATCAACAACACTGTCCGCTGGAATACCCCTACTAACAGAGACCAACACAACCCCACACGACTGTCCATGAGAGAGTCACACTCACAGACAACACCCTGAGCTGGGTGGGACACCCCCAGTCAACACTGTCCACCAGCACACTTACAGACAACACCGTGCGATGGGACACTCACAGTCAACACTGTCCACCAGCACACCCACAGACAACACCGTGCGATGGGACACTCACAGTCAACACTGTCCACCAGCACCCCCACAGACAACACCGTGAGCTGGGTGGGACACTCACAGTCAACACTGTCCACCAGCACACCCACAGACAACACTGTGCGATGGGACACTCACAGTCAACACTGTCCACCAGCACACCCACAGACAACACCGTGCGATGGGACACTCACAGTCAACACTGTCCACCAGCACACCCACAGACAACACCGTGCGATGGGACACTCACAGTCAACACTGTCCACCAGCACACCCACAGACAACACCGTGCGATGGGACACTCACAGTGAACACTGTCCACTGGCACATCCACAGAAAACACCGTGCGATGGGACACTCACAGTCAACACTGTCCACCAGCACACCCACAGACAATACTGTGAGCTGGGACACCCACAGTCAACACTGTCCACCAGCACACCCACAGACAATACTGTGAGCTGGGACACCCGCAGTCAACACTGCCCGCCAGCACACCCACAGACAATACTGTGAGCTGGGACACCCGCAGTCAACACTGCCCGCCAGCACACCGCAGACAACACCGTGACCTTGGACATCCACACCAACACCGTGAGACTGGACATCCGCAGTCAACACTGTCCACCAGCACACCCACAGACAACACCGTGAGCTGGGACAACCGCAGTCAAAACTATCCACCAGTACACCGCAGACAACACCTTGACCTTGGACACCAACACTGTGAGACTGGACATCCGCAGTCAACACTGTCCACCAGCACACCCAAAGACAATAATACCGTGAGCTGGGACACCCACAGTCAAAACTGTCCCCCGGGGATACCCACTGACAAAACAGTACGGGGAACAGCCAAAAGCAACAATGTGAGGTGGACACACACAGACATCATTGCCCGTAGCAACTTCCAAACCCACAGACAGCACTGTCCCCTGAGACACCCACATTTACAGACAACACTGACCATTTATCAAACATGGATAGGTGTAGACCGTGTGAACTAGGGGTTAAATAATACAATATCTTATGCTGGTTGGTAATTTTGTAGAAGAAATCACACGGCGGAGGCGAACTGTGAGCACAGTATAAGAATGGGAGAAATGCGTGACTCCGAGGGGGTTCTTTAGGGGTCTGGGCTGTGCCAATGCCGTCCAAGGGTTATTTACAGATTCTGTAGTTCTACTCCATGGACCCCAGCCAGCACGCGTTCCGCCCTATGCATTTTAGGGTTTCTCAGGGCTTGGAGTCCGAGGCAAGGGTCTCGGCTGTGCGTGGGTGGGCGGCTTGGATCCTGACATCAGTACAGAGGCGGGCAGTGTCAGTGGGTCTGAATAGCGGGGTCTCATCCTGTGTGCGCGTCACGCTTCTTTATCCTAGTCTACACACCTAGAAACAACACTGCCCGCTGGGATATACAGACAACGCTGTCTGCTGAAACCACCACACCTACAGACAACACTACCCGCCGGGACACCCACATACACAAGCTCCAGTGTCCGCTGGGACATCACACCTACAGACAACACTACACAGGGCCACTCGGACAACGCCGCCACTGGGCCACCTGCAGCGACAGATGGCACTGTCTGCTGGGACACCCACCTACAGACAACACTACCTTCCAGGACACCCAACCACACAACGGCCCCTCGCGGCGGGATGCCTGACTTTCACCTTGTGGATACCCTGCTATCTCACAGGGGAATACCAGGAAGGGTTCCCTAAGCAAGCGCCGGGACACCCACTGCGGGTAGCTGTGCGCTATATAAGCTCAACTACATTTACATTTACATTTACAGACAACTCTGTCCGCTGGGACACACAGACAACGCTGTCTGCTGAAACAACCACACCTACAGACAACATTACCCGCCGGGACACCCAAACACACAGACGTCACTTCCCACTGAGACAACCACACCTACAGACAACATTACCCCTAGGACACCCAAACACACAGACATCACTGACCGCTGAGACACCCGCACTTAGACATTACCCCTAGGACACCCAAACACACAGACATCACTGACCGCTGAGACACCCGCACTTAGACATTACCCCTAGGACACCCAAACACACAGACACCACTGACCGCTGGGACACCCACACCTACAGACAACACTACCCGCCGGGACACCCAAACACACAGACGTCACTTCCCACTGAGACAACCACACCTACAGACAACATTACCCCTAGGACACCCAAACACACAGACGTCACTTCCCACTGAGACAACCACACCTACAGACAACATCACCCCTAGGACACCCAAACACACAGACATCACTGACCGCTGAGACACCCACACTTAGACATTACCCCCAGGACACCCAAACACATCACATAGACACCACTGACCGCTGGGACACCCACACCTACAGACAACACTACCCGCCGGGACACCCTCACACACAGGCCCCAGTGTCCGCTGGGACATCATACAGACAACACTACACAGGGCCACTCGGACAACGCCGCCACTGGCCCACCTGCAGCGACAGATGGCACTGTCTGCTGGGACACACACCCACAGACAACACTACCTTCCAGGACACCCAACCACACAGACACCACTGTCCGCTGGGACACCCACACTTACAGACATTACCCCCACGACACCCAAACACACAGACATCACTGACCGCTGGGACACCCACACTTACAGACATTACCCCCAGGACACCCAAACACACAGACATCACTGACCGCTGGGACACCCACACTTACAGACATTACCCCCAGGACACCCAACCACACAGACATCACTGACCGCTGGGACACCCACACTTATAGACATTACCCCCAGGACACCCAACCACACAGACATCACTGACCGCTGGAACATCACACCTACAGACAACACTACCCGCCGGGACACCCACACACACAAGCTCCAGTGTCCGCTGGGACATCATACAGACAACACTCCACAGGGCCACGCGGACAACGCTGCCACTGGGCCACCCGCAGCCACAGATGGCACTGCCTGCTGGGACACACACCCACAGACAACACTACCCTCCAAGACACCCCCCCCGCCAGGCACCACTGTCCGCTGGGACACACAGACACCACTGACCGCTGAGACACCTACACCTACAGACATTACCCCCAGGACGCCCAAACACACAGACACCACTGACCGCTGAGATACCCGCACCTACAGACAACACTACCCGCCGGGACACCCACACACACAGGCCCCAGTGTCCGCTGGGATATCACACCTACAGACAACACTACAGGGCCACTCGGACAACGCCGCCACTGGGCCACCTGCAGCGACAGATGGCACTGTCTGCTGGGACACCCACCCACCCACAGACAACACTACCTTCCAGGACACCCAACCACACAGACAACACTGTCCGCTGGGACAACAAACACCGACAGACAACACTCCTCAGGGCCACGCGGTCAACACTGTCCTCTCGGGGACACACACAGACATACCGCACTGTCTGCCGGGTAACACACATCAACTCTCTGACAATACCATCCGCTGGGACACCCAAACACACAGACATCACTATCGCTGGAACGCACAGACACCACTGCCCACAGAGGGACACCCACAGCGACAGACACCAGTACCCACCACACAACACTACCCGCCGAGACACACGACCACACACTCTCCGCTGGGACACACACACACCAACAGATAACACTCCCTGCTGGGATACCCAACCACACAGACCCCACTGTCCACTGGGGCACACGCCCACACCAACAGTAACACTACCCGGCGGGACGACCAAACACACAAGAAACCCTGCCATGCCCACACGGTGTCCCGTGTGTAGTAAGACCCAAAAGTCCCTGCAGTTTTCCCAGCAACGAATTCCCCAACAAAGAATGGCATACATTGCTGTCGCAGAAAGGTTGCACGACCCTCTCAAACTTTGAGTCATACCCACAGGCAACAAACACCCCCTACATACCATGCCACCTTCACGTACTGGACAGAGGCTAAGTTGCAGGACTTTTCCACCAATTGTAGCTATTCTTAGTGCGGCAGGTGCAGTGGCACCCGATCAGCGGTAGATGGAACCCACTGCAGTCAAATTATGGGAGACATTTAGCATCCAGTTGAAGGCCTCCTGGCTTATTCCTTGTTTAGTTTATGGTTCCCTGTTGCTATAAAAAACAAATAAACTGCAGACTTTGGTCTGCACCTCAGTGCAGCGCCAAGAGAAGAAACCTGGGGAAATCTATTCTGTTAAATAAAAAACTCTCGCTATGCCAGCCGTCCCAAACTGCATCAACCACACATGCACAGACTCTCCTGGCCAGGAGAGGTGTGCCCCATTCTTTTAACAATCCTTTGTACCAACTACCACCCCCTCGGTTAGGGCCCACGCCTCGATGTATCACTGACTTCAGTGTCTCAAGACACCTTGCTTCCAGTCCAGGGCATTTCTGTTAACAGTCATTGTCAGCTGATGTGTCACTTCAGCTGGGGCATCGAAGCAACTCGTGACTACAGCTCCCAGAACACACTGCTTAGAAATGAAACTCGACAGCATGAAATGTGATTTCTTGATGACGTAAGCCAAGATAACACCCCTACCCCAACCTCCTGCAAGCAACATGCCACCACACAGTAACTCGCGGTGAGCTCAGCTCAGTGGACAGCCATATATGAATGCTCTGTCGAATACGGTCCAGTAAACTAAATGAATAAAGTAAAATATATAATTCATCGTTTGCAAGCTACAAACGTTCCCAGTTAGAGATGGTTGGGCAATGTGTCGTAATATCGATTAAGTTATGACACCGTAAATAGGATTATCAACATTTAACACGATTTTTCATTCTCTCCGACCTTTCCTAAATGAGAAACAGGGCAGGAAAAGAAAATAGTCACTGGTCCAGTGATAGCTAAGGCGCGCCATCTAGTGGTAGAACGTCAACACACTACAGTATGGCCTCTCCACATACTGGAAAAGTAGCCTGTTCATGGCACTCTGAGGTTGACTGTCCCTGTGATGAAGACATTTAAAAGAGGGAGGGGAGTTGATAGTTTTATCATGTCCGGAAAGCTCGCAGGGATTCAGATTAGCATCGGTTCTGCAAATCGTATGGCTAGGGTATGCGCTCGAATATTTCACACATAAGACCTCTATGGAATCCTGCTGAAAGTTTACAGGGACCTACTGCCCGACCAGAAGCGGCTTGAATCTGGGAGACATATTTCACGAAGTCGTTTCTTACTCTTATTATTTAGAGGAAGCTTTGCAGAACGCGGCGCGTTACGAGAAATGAGTGCGTGGTGGGCGAGAAAACAATTCTGGATTGCGGGTCCAAGTAACCGCCAGTGGCTCACATTTACGCAGGCAAGCCGCTCATTTTGAGTTTTCCTCCGCAGACCACCCTTGCAGCGGCGTAGCTACCTGTAGTGCAACGTGTGCAGTGGCACCGGCGACCTCGCGCCTGAGTGGCTCTCTTCACCCGAAGCTTGGCTGTATTTCAACACTTACTTGTGACAAGAGGGCCCGTGTTCCTCGCTCGTACGAGGGGCCCGGGCGCCCCTGCAACGCCAGTGCATGGTTTTGTGTCTAATTCTTACGCAAACACAGGTATCTTCGGGCTTTTACATTTTCTCTTTATGCAACATGTGCTTCAGCTATCCATGATATGGAAGATTAGACACCCAGCAGGGCCCTTGCATTCGAGTGCTTTGTGTTGCCAAGTCTGGAGAAAGTTGAAACTGTAATGCCAAGTTAGGCAGTATGCGAGTGACATCACGACGTGTGACCTCACAGCGTTTGTTATCCCACGTGGCCTCACAGGAAGTGGCATCACAAGAAGTGACATCAGATCCTAAGACCTCACACATATGTTTAGAAATTCCACCATGAGTGCATTTTAGTGTGTTTAAATATTTTAAAAATTAGATTTTGCATTAGGATTGTGCCAAAGCAAGTCCGATGCAACGTCTGGGCCTCATCTTATATATTTATTTTTCAAAACGCCTCTGCAAAGAATTTGGTAACAAGGAGAAGCATGTCAGTAAATATGTGCTATTTAATTGGTTGCACACTCTGCATTTAAAAATACCTTATGTGGTTAAGGCACCTTGTAAGCCTTACGTAACACATCCTTTAAGTTGTTTTACACAGGTATATGATTTATTGTCAATGTAACATGCATTCATGTAATGCAAAGTGCCCTGACATCCTGCTTTGTGAGGGAGGAGATACACACAGGCGCTCCCTTCTGGGGATTGGCACCTATTGTTTCTCATCAGTCCTTCACCCACAGCAAGAGAGAGAAAAACGCAAAAAGGAGAAAGGAAAAGGAAGAGAAAGACGAAAAACAGTGATAATGGGACAAGCAGGCGTCAAAAACTACCTGCAAGAGTGAGGTAAGGGGGCCAAAAACAACCTGCAAAAGTGAGGTAAGCGGCCGGGAGAATCTGGTGAAGCATAAAAGACACATCGCCCAGATACCGCTGGGGGAGACAGTGTGGATGCTGTTTGAGTGATCGAAAAAGGCTTGAGTTAGAGTGAGTATTAAGAAGCCTTGGTATTCGGCAACCACGACCTTCGGGTACGCTAGGCGCAGGCTTCTGAGCAAAGCCAAGGCCCCCTACACTTATTCGTTTACAAATCACAGTAAATCATTTTACTGAGCTGGAAGCATGAACGGTAGGGCCAGTCCGCCGAGGAAAGATTCGAACCCTCGACCTGCTACATCGTTATGGGGAGCACGTTCCACGGAACGACCGCCTCAGACCCCGCGTGATACCGCCACAGCAAGGGCTTTCTATGCACGCCGGAAGTGACTGGCACAACATGGCACCCACACAACTGCACGTTTATAAGGCGCGCAATCGCTTTTCTGATGTGATTTTACTACAGCTATGCTCTGTCGTGTTTGGAACGCCGGGTTTTGTAAAAGAATCACGCGGCCTTTGTTTAGGGGGATTTGCATTTTATTTAATACGGTGTTTCAAGAAACTACTGTATTTCAAGCGCGCCGTCTGAAGCAGTAACGTTTGCATGAAATGGGGCCTAGCGAGGCCCCCTCCCTGGGGCTGACGCTGACACCGACACCATTGCAAAGATGACGCTGCAGAGCCTGTCCAGTGACACTGCAGGCACTGCAAACGCGCTCCCTGCAGGCATCGCACGGCTATCTATAGTGGCACTGCAGACGCTGTCCAGTGACACTGCAGGCACCGCTATAGTACCCGTAGACGCTGTCCAGTGACACTGCAGGCACCGCTATAGTACCCGTAGACGCTGTCCAGTGACACTGCAGGCACCGCAAGGGCACCTGCCGACGCTGCCCAGTGACACTGCAGGCACCGCAAGGGCACCTGTAGACGCTGTCTGGTGACACTGCAGGGACAGTTAATGTGACACTACAGAAACTGCAAGTGTGGCACTGCAGAGACTCCACGGACAGCACTGTCGGTGCTGTCCGGTGACACCGCAGGCACTGCTTGCGTACTACAGGTTACACGGGTGACACTGCAAGCACTGCACAGGGGACACTTCCAACTCTATATATGAGGTGTAACTGTATCATCATGCACTGCACGGATGCCGCTGCTGACGCTGGCCATTGACACTGTCCAGCTGGTGGCAACGCCCCACACACTGCAATTGTTGCCCCCTAGACACACCGTGTTCACCACCATGGCGTTTTAACCTGTCGTAGCTGTTATTGTTAACCCTTTCTTCTTAGATGTGTCCATTTAATGACCATCATCTGACATGTATGCAGCCTCAGTGTGGAATGAGATGTGTTTCTTACCCACACTGCAGGCACTGCCCGGGGACAGAGAATCACCCAGCAGCACATATTAAAACCGTACTCCGCAGTGCAAGCAACTGTTTGCATTGCAAGCTGTTTTCAAACATTCTTGTAGTGGTATTCTAATGTGTAATGCCCTATTCCACACCCAGTGCCATGGCTTGCATTAGTTCGCCGACCAGGACATAACCAGCATATATTAAATACATTTCAAACAATGTCAGGCTAGAAAGTGCCGAGGGCGACCCACTCGGGTGGGTGAAAGGAGAGCTTGCCCCGCGGTAGGAATCTTAGTTAGAATCTGCAAGTAAAGTTTGGAAGCTCTAGGGGAATCCATGTGATAAATGTTCGGACTTGTTATTTTATTGTTATTTTTATCTGCGCTGCATTTTATTTCTGGCGGGATGCATCCCCCAATTGATGGTACACTGCCTCCGATTGCTTTAAATTGCCTTGTAGTTTACATTTTATTATGCATTATCTAAATATGGCTGTAGGAACTGCTCGGTTTTTACTCTCTGTTAAACAGAGTTTTAATGATAAACTAAAGGGGGTTGGGTAGTTAGGATGGAACGTTTTTTATTATCTTAATTGTCATTTGTGTTTTAGAATGTTTCATTGACAACTGTCTAAATAAAATAAACGTACTGTAATGTTTATGGTTTTTAGTAATTGTAGTACATTTTTACTTACTGTATCAATAATAATTTGAGATTAAGTGAGTCGCATAATGTGGCCCGCACAGCAGCCACCTCCATCGCCCCAACAGGGCGTCATGAAGTAAAAAAATATCATGGCCCAATCTTTCCACACAGCGGCCGAAGCTTTACCGCCTTTGCAAACACTGAGCAGAAGCCTTTCAGGAGGGTTTAGCTGAGAAGTTGCGCGCCATTTGTACACTTTCCACCTTTTCTTAATTTGAATTCTTGAGTGAATATGTAACTTGTTAATCAGTAACTCTCAACACGGGTATCTTGTGTACACACAAGTAGTGATACCTACTACCATGTTACTCTCTTTCCTTATGTAATGTACTCCGCACAATTGAAAAGCGCTCTGACACCTCGGGGAAAAGTGAGCGCTATATAGAAATAGTGTACGCATTCGACTGTATTAGAACATTATAGCGCATTACATACCACTGCGGAGATCTCGAAGCGCTTCCGTGGTTTGGACATTTATCGACCTGCTCTTTCAGAATATTCCGTTTGTATCGATGTCTTTCGACTTTAGTCAGGACTTGTTATTCAAATGATCAGCCTTCACCTCCCCTTTTTTTTCTGGACACGCAGAACCCCGCTGCCATGGACTCATTCTGTCTTTACTCACTGTGTAGTTAACATTTGTTGGGGCCCTTTAAAGTCGCGCGCGGCTGGAGTTCGATTAGAATGGGTCCCGAACTGCACGGTCCATAGGTACAGAACGGGTCGCGGGCACTAGGGCTTTAGGTTGTGACGTCAGCGCAGCTTTAAGAGAACTACCGGGAAAATACTCGGGTTTAGGACGATTCACCGTTAACCCTTTTTTCCTCGGCGCGCTCTTTCGGGAAATTAAATTATACTTTGCTTTAAGCCAGTGACATTTTTCAAACCCTCGAAGTTGCTCACCGAGAAACAAAAAAACAAATATTTCGTAGGCAGTGAGCAAGGGGGGCGCGGGGAGGACGCACGGTTTTCTGTCAGGAATATATTCACTTGTGCTACTAACAGGGTGCAACGCGCTGGCACGACTGCGCTTCGTAAAAAAAACACATTTTAAGTATCTCTCTCTCCGTGGACAATTAATTAAAGCTACTAGAAAACGAAAAGACGCACAGAAGTTGACAGTGGAAAAAGGAAATGTGTTTCAGCATAAATAATTATGTAAATGACTCCGTGTCACGTTTTAAAAAGTGACATAAACAGAATAAAAACACGAATATTGAAAATAGGAAGGTACGGGAAACTAGATAAAAATATACACACGATTTGAATGTTAAATATAGGATTTGATTGCATTACATAAAAAAGTTGTTATAATTTCACTGCGCATTTTCTTTTGCAGAGTTTTATATAGCGCGAACTAGAACCGAACCGAATCAGTTATCAGAGCGCTTTACTTAGCACCAGTTACGTTACATGAGGACACACTTTCATTTTAGACACGGGGAGAGTAAGTGATTTCCCAGTACCGAGACTCGAACCCAGAGCCCCAGGTCCGAGGTCGAGCGCCTTAGCCGTTAGGCCAACCCCTCTACCTATCATTGTTCCTGTTTGCCCCGGGATTTTTGAAGGTGACTGGAGTGGGAATTCGTTTTATGAGACGACCTTCTCGGAGCTCCGGACACTTGACCAACTGTGTTGTAAAACACCAGGCTCTTGAAACTGCATTTTATATTTTTGGATCCCTTTATCCTGTAACAATTACGAGTTAGGCCTTTGTGATGGCACCCAGTGCTCCAACGAACCCTGCCCGGGGGACAGACTGCCCGCGGGACAGAGCAGCTGGCCATCACAGGGACAGAGCAGTCTGCCTTCACGGGGACAGAGCAGCCTGCCTTCACGGGGACAGAGAAGTCTGCCTTCACGGGGACAGAGCAGTCTGCCTTCACGGAGACAGAGCAGACTGCACGGGGACAGAGAAGTCTGCCTTCAGGAGGACAGAGCAGTCTGCCTTCACGAGGACAGAGCAGTCTGTCCTTACGGGGACAGAGCAGTCTGCCTTCACGGGGGACAGAGCAGTCAGCCTTCATGGGGACAGAGCAGTCTTCCTTCACGAGGTCTGAGTAGTCTGCCTTCACGAGGACAGAGCAGCCTGCATTTACGGGGACAGAGCAGCCTGCCTTTATGGGGACAGAGCAGTCTGCCTTCACGGGGACAGAGCAGCCTGCCGTCACAGGGACAGAGCAGTAGTCTGCCTTCATGAGGACAGAGCAGCCTGCCTTCAATGGGACAGAGCAGCCTGGCTTCACGGGGACAGAGCAGTCTGCCTTCATGGGGACAGAGCAGCCTGCCTTCACAGGACAGAGCAGTCTGCCTCCACGAGGACAGAGCAGTCTGCCTTCATGGGGACAGAGCAGTCTGTTTTCACCGGGACAGAGCCTTCAGGAGGACAGAGCATTCTGCATTCAAGGGGACAGACCAGTCTGCATTCACGGGGATAGAGCAGCCTGCCTTCAGGGGACAGAGCAGTCTGCCTTCAGGGGACAGAGCAGTCTGCCTTCAGGCGGACAGAGCAGTCTGCCTTCAGGCGGACAGAGCAGCCTACCTTCACGGGTGACAGAGCAGCCTGCCATCACAGGGACAGAGAAGCTTGCCATCACGGGGACAGTGCAGCCTGCCATCACGGGGACAGAGCAGTCTGCCTTCACGAGGACATAGCAGTCTGCCTTCATGAGGACAGAGCAGCCTGCCTTCAGGGGGACAGAGCAGTCTGCCTTCACGAGGACAGAGCAGCCTGCTTTCATGGAACAGAGCAGTAATCCATGTCAGGGTAAGGCACAAGCCAACCCTAAATTAACCTGTGCTAAATCACCTGTTTGTTTGGCATTGAGAAATCAGGCTTAACTTAGAGGCAACGTCTAAAGTATTTGTGAAAGACTTCAAACAGTAATGAAGTGAAAACATCACACAAAAAAGGATCTTACACCAAGTTGGAAACATTGAGCTCCTTTTGATAAAACAAACAATACCAAAATGACAAATATCCTGACGGAGAGATGCAGTTTAACATTTTTGGTGAAAATAGTGCCAAAAAGCACAAAGTGCCAATTGTGTATATTCTGGTTGCATCGGACGGGGACAAAGTCACAAGTTCACGCCGATTGTAAGAGTGTGGTCTGGCTACCGGGACCCTGTCAGGCTCGCCGAACAGAGTAACTTAAATCTTGGTTTGTGGTGCATTGCGAAGATCCGTGTCGAAAATGCATCGCACAGCCAAAGTGATGCAGCGGTTCTGAGATGCGGTGAGGCTGTAACGCGAGGGCCTGTCTCATCATCGAGAAACCCGTTGACTGGGCTTGCTATGAGAAGTCCAGCATTGTGAATGCATCACACAGTCAGAGTGATGCGTCAGTTCAGAGGAGATAATATTCTGCAATGCGGAGTCCTGCATCATTGACGTGGCTGTGAGGACCTGCACCGAGGATACGTTGCTCAGTGGCAGTTCTGATGGACTGCAGGGCGATGCGAGTCTTTGTGATGGGTCCAATCCACGCAGCAGCGGCACTGCATCGGTTTTGCTCGTGTTTGCGCCATGCAGCATGGGCGATGCATTGGTTCCGCTGGATCCATGGAGGGTGGTAGAGCACCATAGGCCCAATTCCAGGACTGGCGGGCACCACCTGGCAAGGTAGACTCACAGATAGCAAAGTCCAGGTGCAGGTGCATGGTTGTTAGAAACCTGTTATGTTCCGAAGGCTTCAGATTAGGACGATAGCAAACTAGGCCTTGGAGTACTTTGGGTTCTGGGTTCAAGAGATGCAGGCCCAGTCCTTCTCACCCAGGAAAGAGGGCAGCAGGTCAGCATTCCTTCAGAGCAGGAGTCCAGCAGAGTGGCAGTCCTTTCAGCAAAACAGTAGTCATCTTCCTAGCAGAGTAGCCACAGGTCCAGAAGTGTACCTCAAATGGTGGTGTCTGAGGTCCAGTATACATACACTGAGTTGTAATTTTGAAGTGGGGAGAAGCTTCTAGAGGCATGCATTTGAAGTTCACAGGTGCAATGCCTTCCTGGCTCCAGAATACCTACAGGGGTGATGCAGTACTTTGTGTGGAGACAGGACACAGCCTATTCAAGAGTAAGTGGGTATTAGAAATGGGGGTCTCCATTTGGCAGAGGTAGGTACATTTGTCCAAGTAGGGACCCTTCTTCCTAGTCAGGGTAAGGAAGGTACACTCTTAAAATAACCCAGCTCACCCCTTGTGACCTTGGCATGAGCAGTAAGGCTTATCTCAGAGGCAGCTTGTAAAGCATTTGCACCTAACCAACATTTTTTTTTTCAAATTTTATTTTTTATCACCAAGCAGCAGTACAGGGTATACACACTACAGTACATATGTATTCATTCGAAGCATAATATCCATGTCCACAAACAGTTATCAGACACAGAATGTGTAATAAATGCAGAAATGTATAACAAATTTCAACATCTGGTATTATTCTGATAGAGGCGTGATACAATCAATGAGGATTATGCGTAAAAGACGCATCTTCGCATCATAAAGCATGAAGTGTAGTCATAGCTAATGTTATACGTCCATGGGGCCCTCTGGGGTGGCAGTCTCCTTCATATAGCACTGAATCGCAATATACTAACTGTTAGACCCGGCTTCCTGGGCACCAGGGCACTCAGGGGTAACTGCGCTCCAATCGCATCAACTGGAGTGTTCCCTCACTGATGTCCTGGGGCCTCAGTACTAAAGGACCCAAAACTGGATAACCAAGTACTCCTCTCCAGCACTTGACTCTCTCAGGGTAGCGAGACAGAGCAGTCCAAGGCTTACTCAAGGAGGTGAGGTGGGGTTAGACATTCAGAATACAGTGTAAACCGTACCACCAGCTGATAAACTCAATGTCCAGTCAGTGCTTTACTTTTTTATAAAAGAAAAGTACTTTAATACACATAAGATAATTATTCTACACATAAAACTAGGATAAACAGTGAAAACCCGAAGTCTCTACAACCCTCTGGGGCAGAGTTCTGACCCCGAACAGTATTATAGCGCCTAGACGCCAAGCACTATAAAAACACAGTTAACATGAAAACACACAGTAAGCATTGCATATTACAGATCATGTTACACAGGGCTGTTCTCATTCACTAGAGCCTTGATACCAAACTTTGTATTGAAAGGATATAGTTTCAGCATATGATGCAAAGTCAAATGGTCGTGATCAGCCCCATAACCCCCCACCCAAAGCAACAGAAGTGCCCTCCCATTGTGAGTGAGGACACTGCTCTAGAGGTGTCAGGGATCTGATCAGAGGTGCCGGATGTCTTGGCACAGTTTACTGGAGTCCCACTAGTCCAGTAGCCACTGGCTAGCTGAAGAAGGGTAGTGGCTGGGCAGAGTGCCAGTTCACCCTGATACCCTCATAGTTCACAAAAAGAAAGGTGGGGTCTGCTTCACTGGCCTCTCTTCCCAGTTACTGCTTGTACAGGCTCCCACAGCGCAAGGGAGGAGCCTAGAGGGGATTTGATCTCACCTTCAAGGACTAGAAGCAAGCATCCTCCTCTCTGGCTCTCGTCATGTGCTGCAAGCTTCTTTCCACCAGCCTCTGTGATGTGCTGTAAGCTTCCTCTCCACACTGGGTGATGTGCCGCAAGCTTCCTTCCCACACCTTGGGCAGCTGTCTGTAATTTCCTTGGTCCAAAGCAAATGCTCATCCAAGCCTCACAAACAGCTGGTCCTTAATGACCTTCCTTCCAGACCGCAGTGAACAGAGTCTTATCATCTGTCTTCACACCAGCGGGGTCCGTGCCTGGCTATCTTCTCTGTCATAGCCCAGTCTTTGAACAACAGCTGACCACTCAGGCGAGACTTTTATCAACTCTGATTGATAGGCTCATCCAATCAGAGGGTCTGCTACTTTTTACACCTCCAATCACAGACCATTCACCGCGTGTTCAATGCATGGGTAAAGCATGTAGCAGGTCGTGTTCTGGTATCAGGCTGCGCAACCCTCTAGAGAGGAATTTTAATTAACTCCAGCCCAGGAGGCCCTGACAAGTGAGGGAGGGTCCTTTCAAAACAGTTAGTGCAGCTAAACCCAGATAAGAGCTCAGGGTCTCCCCCACCCCACCAGGCCTTTCCAAGGAAATAGGGAGGGGGATGGGGGAGCTGGGATGTCCAGCAGGACAGCTCGCATTCCTCACACTGGCTCAAATCACCATTCTTCCCCTGTACACCCACGGGCTCTCAAACACACATCAGCCAGACAACGGCAACAGGCCCACAGGCATGGCAAACTGCACAGACTTGGTCAGGAGGGTGCCTAGGGACTCACCCCTCCTGACTATAGATTTATTGCTGCCACCACTGTCAGTCTACCACAGCCATAATAGAGAGGGCAGTAGCCACTCTCTGAAAAATAGGGGTGCACTAGGCATGCCCCCTCGACCTCAGAGCCCAGCTCTAGGGTCTCAATCCAGGTAAACAGGGAGACCCTCAGTGGACATGTATGATTGTCATGCTCACTGAGGTAGGGATCTAGAAACTATACAGTAGCTTTTTGAGTGACTTGCCTGGAGATTAGCATAAGGCAGGGGAAGCACTCTCTCCAGAGACATGCAGGAGACTTCCTGTCCCAACATATGCCCTCCCCAGATCAGAATGGCCGGTACTTACTTCCCAGTGGGAGAAGACCGATCATCTGATTGGATAAACCGGCGGGAAAGTCCATCGGCATTGCCGTGCTGTAAGCCTGCTTTATGTTCCACTGTAAAATCTAGTCCCTGCAGAGATATGGACCACCTGAGCAACTTTGGATTTTCACCTTTCATTGCCATAAGCCACTTGAGGGGCTTGTGATCTGTTTGAACCACAAACTTTGCACCAAACAAGTAAGGCCTGAATCTTCGAAGGGCCCACACTATGGCAAAGCATTCTTTTTCAACTGCAGACCAGTTCTGCTCCCTGGGGAGTAGTCGGCGGCTGATAAAGGCCACCGGATGCTCCCTTCCCTTTGCATTGAGCTGGGCAAGAACTGCCCCAACTCCCTTGTCTGAAGCATCTGTCTGCACAATGAAGGTCTGACTGTAATCAGGGGCCTTCAACACAGGTGCATTGCATAGTGCAGTCTTCAATTCATCAAATGCCTTCTGACACTCTTCAGTCCAGATCACCTTCCTGGGCTGCTTCTTAGAGGTCAGGGCTGGCAATGGAGCAACAATGGTCCCATAGTTTGCTACAAAGTTCCGATAGTAACCAGTAAGGCCAAGAAAGGCCCTTACCTGGGTCTGAGTAGTGGGAGTCTCCCAGTCCAGCACCGCCTGGACTTTAGCCTCCAGGGTGCGAACCTTCCCATTACCCACCTGATGTCCAAGATAAACAACAGAGGACTGCCCAACTTGACACTTGGTTGCCTTGATGGTCAGCTTGGCCCCGTGCATCCTCACCAACACCTGCTCCAGGTGTCCCATGTGGTCCTCCCAGGAGGAGCTGTAGACAGCAATGTCATCCAGGTACGCCACACAGAACTCTTCCAGGCCTGCCAATACATGATTGACTAGGCGCTGGAAAGTGGCGGGAGCATTCTTCAATCCAAAAGGCATAACTTTAAATTGGTAGAGGCCCCCTGGGGTTGAAAATGCTGTTTTCTCCTTGGCACCAGGTGTTAATGCAATCTGCCAGTAACCGCTGGTTAGATCAAAAGTACTAAGGTACTTTGCGGCACCCAACCTATCCACCAGCTCATCAGCTCGGGGAATAGGATGGGCATCAGTTTTTGTCACAGTATTTAAACCGCGATAGTCCACACAAAAGCGCAGTTCAGCTGACCCCTGCTTAGGCACCAGCACCACTGGACTGGCCCAGGGACTACGGGAGTGTTCAACAACCCCCAGGTGAAGCATCTTGGCCACCTCAGTATTGATGCACTCTTGAACCCGGTCCGACATCCTATATGTCTTGCTCTTAACAGGCAGGGTGTCCCCTGTGTCTATGTCATGCACACAGACAGGTGTCAGTCCAGGAGTAAGTGAAAAGAGATGGGAGAATCTCCCCAGCAGCTCTTTACACTCCACCTGCTGTTCAGGTGTCAGTTCAGAGGCAAGCTTAACTCCCTCAACTGAACCATCCTTCTCATCACCTTGCAATAAGTCAGGGAGGGGCTCACTCTCTTCTTCCACCTCTTCAGCAATTGCAAGCAAAGAAACCGTGTACTCCCTGCGAAGACACGGCTTCAGCCGATTGACATGGAATACCCTTTGGGGCTCCCGTGCAGCACCTGTGTCAACTAGATAATTGACATCAGAAATCTTCCTAACAACTTTGTAGGGGCCACACCACTTGTCCTCCAGAGCCCGGGGACAAATCGGCTTCAGGACCCAAACTTCCTGGTCCTCCTGGTACCCAGTCAGCATAGCCTTCAGGTCATACCACTCCTTCATGAGCTGTTGGCTGGCTTGAAGATTGTTCTTTGCTTTACTCATGAGCTGGGCCATCAGCCTACGGAGGCCCAAGACATAGTCCACCACATCATGGGTAGGGGACTTAGTGTTGCCTTCCAAGCCCTCCTTGACCAATGTCAAGGGACCTCGGACAGGATGCCCAAAAAGTAGTTCAAAGGGTCTGAACCCTACCCCTTTTTGTGGTATCTCCCTGTAAGCAAACAACAGGCATGGCAAGAGGAGATCCCACTTCCTCTTGAGGGGATCAGACAGAGTCCCCATCATGCTCTTTAAGGTCTTATTGAAGCGCTCCACCAAACCGTTGGTTGCGGGATGGTAAGCGGTGGAGAAGTGGTAAGTCACCCCGACCTCTTCCCACATGGCCTTCATATAAGATGAAATGAAGTTGGTTCCCCTATCAGTCACCACCGACTGTGGAAATCCAACCCTGGAAAAGATCCCGAGAAGAGCCCTAGCTACCACCTTAGCAGTAGTGCTCCTCAAAGCCACAGCCTCAGGGTACCTGGTGGCATGATCCACCACAACAAGAATGTATTTGTTGCCCGAGGATGATGGAGGGTCAAACGGACCAACTATATCAATCCCCACCCTTTCAAAGGGCACCCCCACAACAGGTAGGGGCACCAAGGGTGCCTTTGTCTGACCACCAGACTTGCCACTGGCCTGACAGACCAGACAGGTTTGGCAAAATGTCTCCACATCCTGACCAACTCCTGGCCAGTAAAACAGAGGTGCTAACCTGTCCTTTGTCTTTTTGATGCCCAAGTGCCCAGCTAGGGGTACTTCATGGGCTAGCTGCAGCAGGAAATTCCTGTGCGCCTGAGGAAACACCAACCTTTTGCTGGCTCCTGGCTCTGGGTCAGCAGGCTCACTGTAAAGGAGTCCATCTTCCCAAGCCACCTTGTGCTTTCCGACTACTCCAGTAGAGACCTGTTCCTGAGCAGCTTTCCGCAGGCCCACCAGTGTAGGACACTCAGCCTGCGCCTTACAAAACTCCTCACGGGACGGTCCGCCTGCCGCAAGCAGCTCCTGCAGCTCTGGCAGGGACCCAGACTCCAACACCTTATCCGCCTCTGGATGCTCACCCTCCTCTCCCACTGAAGCAGGACGTGCCGACACCAGGACAGGTGCCTTCTCAGAATCTGCCCTTGGTCCTTGTTCGGGCCTGTTCCCCTCTAGTGTCTCTTCCGCTAGGGTTGTCCCCACTTCACTAGGAAGCAGTTTTACCTTCTGTGCCCTAGTGAGCACAGCTGATGAAATCCAGGCCATATAGGCCTCAGGGCCTGGTACTAACCCGGGTTCAACAAGATCATTCCCCAGAAAACACCCAGCACCCTGCTTCTCTCGCACCCCAACATTAACCATGGCCTTCCTGCCATTCACCTCTACCTCCACTCTAGCAAGAGGGTACTCCATGTCATCACCACTAGCTACAAGTCCATACCCCTTGGAACCAGGAATGATCTCTTCGGGTTTGAGATATTTGCGTTCAACCATAGTCCTGTGGGCACCAGTATCCCTCATGGCAGGAACCTTCCTTCCATTGATACGTGCCACACTCATATACCCCGTTGAGTTAGGGTGAATATGCTTAAGGGCTTCTGGGTCAAGTTCCCAGATGTCCCTGGTGACTAAGTTAAACTCACTTGGGCCTCCCTTCACGTCTGCCCCCACTGAAAGCACACTTGCTATCACGGGTGCCACTGGCACCACGTCCTTCACTGGGCAGTCTGGCTTTAAGTGTCCCTCTCGGTGGCACTTATAGCATTTAATCCCCTTCGGAGTGAAAGGACCCTTTCCTCCTTTCCCCTTCTGGTAATGACTAGAGGCCCCGTTCCCCTTAGACTCTTGTCCTGACTGAGAGCCTTGGGAACCGTTCTGGCCCTTCCCCTCTGGTTTAGGGCCAGCCTGCTGGGAGTTCTTCTCCCCCTTGGGTTTGGAAAGGGGTTGCCCCTGCCCCCTGTTCACTCTGTTGGCAAGCCACTTATCTGCCATCACTGCAAGTTTCTCAGGATCCCTCTCAGGAAGGTCAGACAAATACTGTCTGAGTGGGACAGAGCACTCCTCCCGGAGACGCTCTGCAATCATCACCTGATTTAGGGACTGGTAATCATTTGCTTCCATCCCTCTCACCCACTCATTCCAGTCTCTCACTATGTCATGGACCCAATTCTCAAAAGGAACCCCCTCTGCCTTCTTGTTCTCACGGAACCTCTGTAAGTACTGGGCTGGTTTCAACCCAAACCGCCTAATCAAAGCATCCTTCATGCACTCATATGTCAGACTGTCTTTCTCAGGCATTCTTTCAATCACTTCAGTCCCTTCCCGAGGGAGGCGACTCAGTAAAGTCGCTGCTTTGGACTGACCACTAAGACCTTGAGCCTTACATGCTAAATGAAAGGCACGCATCCAACTGAGAATATCAGTGCCAGGGACATACATATGTATCAATTCTTTTGGTACCTTGGTGGTATTTTCCTTTCCCTGGGACTTTGAAGTGGATGCACCATCCACAGAACTAAGCCCTCTATCAGCTGCTAACTTGAGCTTCTCTTTCTCTAGGGCTATCCGCTCTTTCTCCAATTCCCTATCCTTCTCTTTCTCCTGTCTCTCCCTTTCTTTCTCCCGCATCTCCCTTTCCCTCTCCTTCTCTTTCTCCAGCCTCTCCCTTTCCCTCTCCTTCTCCTTCCAAGCCCACTCTTCCTGTGTGACTCTTCGCTGCTCCTCTTCTGCCTGGCGGGCCATCCTTAGCTTCTCCCTTTCAAACTCCCTTGCTTTCTCCTCTGCTAAATCCTTAGCTTCCTGGAGTTTCAGCTGAAGTTTAAGGGTCTCTGCTAGCTCAGTCCCTCCTAAGGAGGCGAATCCTGGGACAGGGGAAAAGGTAGCCCTGGAGATAGGGGGAGGTGAAAGTCTAGGGGCAGGTCTAGGGGAATACCTAGGGGAAAGCATGGGGGAAAGCCTTGGGGAATGCCTTGGGGCTGGTACAGGAGAAGCCTGCACTGACTGACTTGGCAGGCTTGTGGTATCAGTGCTCTCCAACTCTTGCACAACAGTGACTTCTTGCTCAAAGCATTTTCTCATGTGGCTAATCAGGTGTTCTCTGTCCTTAGACCTTGGGACCTTCCACCCCCTTTCAGCACACATTTGCTTTAACTGCTCCACAGTCAAGTTCTGCAATTCCAAATCCTCTCCAATGTTATCTGCCATTTTACATATAGCTTATGGATATCTACTGGAATTATCAACTGGCCTCAGTGTCCACTGAGCCTGAAGTCTAGTGATCCGTCACCGCTTGCCACCAATGTTAGACCCGGCTTCCTGGGCACCAGGGCACTCAGGGGTAACTGCGCTCCAATCGCATTAACTGGAGTGTTCCCTCACTGATGTCCTGGGGCCTCAGTACTAAAGGACCCAAAACTGGATAACCAAGTACTCCTCTCCAGCACTTGACTCTCTCAGGGTAGCGAGACAGAGCAGTCCAAGGCTTACTCAAGGAGGTGAGGTGGGGTTAGACATTCAGAATACAGTGTAAACCGTACCACCAGCTGATAAACTCAATGTCCAGTCAGTGCTTTACTTTTTATAAAAGAAAAGTACTTTAATACACATAAGATAATTATTCTACACATAAAACTAGGATAAACAGTGAAAACCCGAAGTCTCTACAACCCTCTGGGGCAGAGTTCTGACCCCGAACATTATTATAGCGCCTAGACGCCAAGCACTATAAAAACACAGTTAACATGAAAACACACAGTAAGCATTGCATATTACAGATCATGTTACACAGGGCTGTTCTCATTCACTAGAGCCTTGATACCAAACTTTGTATTGAAAGGATATAGTTTCAGCATATGATGCAAAGTCAAATGGTCGTGATCAGCCCCATAACCCCCCACCCAAAGCAACAGAAGTGCCCTCCCATTGTGAGTGAGGACACTACTCTAGAGGTGTCAGGGATCTGATCAGAGGTGCCGGATGTCTTGGCACAGTTTACTGGAGTCCCACTAGTCCAGTAGCCACTGGCTAGCTGAAGAAGGGTAGTGGCTGGGCAGAGTGCCAGTTCACCCTGATACCCTCATAGTTCACAAAAAGAAAGGTGGGGTCTGCTTCACTGGCCTCTCTTCCCAGTTACTGCTTGTACAGGCTCCCACAGCGCAAGGGAGGAGCCTAGAGGGGATTTGATCTCACCTTCAAGGACTAGAATCAAGCATCCTCCTCTCTGGCTCTCGTCATGTGCTGCAAGCTTCTTTCCACCAGCCTCTGTGATGTGCTGTAAGCTTCCTCTCCACACTGGGTGATGTGCCGCAAGCTTCCTTCCCACACCTTAGGCAGCTGTCTGTAATTTCCTTGGTCCAAAGCGAACGCTCATCCAAGCCTCACAAACAGCTGGTCCTTAATGACCTTCCTTCCAGACCGCAGTGAACAGAGTCTTATCATCTGTCTTCACACCAGCGGGGTCCGTGCCTGGCTATCTTCTCTGTCATAGCCCAGTCTTTGAACAACAGCTGACCACTCAGGCCAGACTTTTATCACCTCTGATTGATAGGCTCATCCAATCAGAGGGTCTGCTACTTTTTACACCTCCAATCACAGACCATTCACCGCGTGTTCAATGCATGGGTAAAGCATGTAGCAGGTCGTGTTCTGGTATCAGGCTGCGCAACCCTCTAGAGAGGAATTTTAATTAACTCCAGCCCAGGAGGCCCTGACAAGTGAGGGAGGGTCCTATCCACACAGTTAGTGCAGCTAAACCCAGATAAGAGCTCAGGGTCTCCCCCAGCCCACCAGGCCTTTCCAAGGAAATAGGGAGGGGGACGGGGGAGCTGGGATGTCCAGCAGGACAGCTCGCATTCCTCACACTGGCTCAAATCACCATTCTTCCCCTGTACACCCACGGGCTCTCAAACACACATCAGCCAGACAACGGCAACAGGCCCACAGGCATGGCAAACTGCACAGACTTGGTCAGGAGGGTGCCTAGGGACTCACCCCTCCTGACTATAGATTTATTGCTGCCACCACTGTCAGTCTACCACAGCCATAATAGAGAGGGCAGTAGCCACTCTCTGAAAAATAGGGGTGCACTAGGCATGCCCCCTCGACCTCAGAGCCCAGCTCTTGGGTCTCAATCCAGGTAAACAGGGAGACCCTCAGTGGACATGTATGATTGTCATGCTCACTGAGGTAGGGATCTAGAAACTATACAGTAGCTTTTTGAGTGACTTGCCTGGAGATTAGCATAAGGCAGGGGAAGCACTCTCTCCAGAGACATGCAGGAGACTTCCCGTCCCAACACTAACCAACTACGGGTCAGGGGTGTGCTGCTGTAAATAGTCTACTAGTGGTTGCCAGAAATCTTTAGGTCTGGATGCCTGAGGCAGCTCCTCTGCATAGGCGCTCAGCATTTCCTTACAGTATGTTAAATCAGTCAGCCAATCTTTGAATCTGGGTGGTCGTTTGCTTCCCCATTTAATAGCTACTCGATGTTTTGCAAGTAGCAGTGCCACCGCCAGCAGTTTCCGTCTTTTAGCAAGCCTTAATTTATACATACCCAGTAGGCATACCAGTGGTGCATTCGGAATCTGTTAAGTCAACATGTGCGTGAGCGCAGTTGTCACCTCCTGCCAGTAATTGTGCAGGCCCATGCAGTGTGCAAGAAATCTGCCCCGGGCATAGCACAGCGTCGACAATTGTCGTCCGCTCTGAGACCATACCAATGTAGCTTAGCTTGTGTGTAATATGTTTGGTGTAAAAAAATTTAAAATGGATGATCTTTAAGTTGCAGTTCGATGTAAGTAGGGACAGTTGCGTACAACTATAGTTCCAGTCATCTTCCGAGATGGACACCCCAACAAGCTCCTCCCATCGCTGACGGGATCTGTCTTGTCCTATCGTCTGTTCATTCTGGGAAGTTGTGTTTAAGCGTGTAACTAAGTTTTTCCGTGTGGGGGCAGTCAATAATACCTGTAAGGACTGCAGTTGTTCAGGTGCAGCAGGGAAACAATCATATAGATCCTTAATCGCTGCCCGCAGCCTGAAGTACGCGAACGTCTTTAGTGGAGTTTGATGTGTGCATAATGCCGGATTGCGGAGTAAGATAAAAGTATCGTTTGGTAACAACGCTCCCATAGTCGTGAATCCCATCTCTCCCATGATCGATCTCATGTTTGTTTCCTGCGTTACTGATATTTTGGGATGGTGCGCCAGCGGGAGGGCCGGGGCATAGGGTGGCAGTTTCCGCGCTCTCATCGCCAGAGTGTGCCAGGCTCTGGAGGTGCACTTCACGGGGTGGATGGTGTTAGTCAGGTAATAGCTAGTGGGGTCCGATATGTATTGTAGTAAGTGTTTCGGGTGTACGCTGTCAGTTTCCACCGTTATATTTGGTATGTGGGAGTAGGGTTGTGTCCAGTAGTGTGCATGTTGGGCCTGTGCACAATAAAAATACAACAGTAGATCAGGAGCCGCAAAACCGCCTTGATCGTATGGTTTCGTGAGTGTTTTCCAGCTAACTCTGGGCTGCTTCCCGGCCCACGTTAAGCGCTGCAGCGATGTGCGAAGTTTGACAAAAAAGGCCTGCGTGAGCCATATTGGAATGTTCCAGAATAAGTATAAGAAGCGGGGCAGCACTATCATTTTCTGAAGTGCAATTCTGTCTGCCAGCGATAATGGCAGTTTAATGCATTTCTCAATTTGGTCATCTAGTTTGGTCACGGCCACTCCATAGTTTTCTCGGAGCACTATTTCAGGGTCTCGGTGAATCCAGACACCTAAGTATTTCACGGGGTCAGTTGTCCACTGCAAGGGATAATCTAAGCTAGGTCGCGGAGTCGCAGCGGTCAAGGGAATCACCACTGATTTATCCCAGTTTATGCTTAGTCCGGAATACGTCTCATATTTAATATATTCTCTAATCAAAGGGTTCAAGTGTACCTCTGGGTGTCTGGTGTAGAGCACCATGTCGTCTGCATAGAGTGAGATCCCTATTGGTTGAAGATTAAATTGTAGAGCCGCTTCCGGTTGTCTCTGCCTAATCTTGCACGCTAGGGGCTCTAGAGTGAGCGCGAAAAGGATAGGGGACAAAGGGCACCCTTGTCGCGTACCCCAACTGATCGCCATGGGTTGGGACGTGCTGCTATTTATGCGCACCCTAGCACTCGGTTCTTTATACAGTAAGGCTATCCATTTCAAGAACGGGGGCGGAAATCCCATTCTAGTCAAAACTGTAAACATAAATTCCCACTCTACAGAATCAAAGGCCTTTGCTGCATCCAGAAGAGCTGCCACAGCAGGTAGTTCCGGGTCTAGGCTATGATAAAGAGCAAATATAGTATGTATATTCTGCGTCGTGGACCTTGTGGGTATGAAGCCCGCTTGATCTGGCCGGACTAGAGACCCCAATAATGGCTGTATCCTGTTTGCTATGATCTTGGCCAGGATTTTAGCGTCTACATTGATAAGTGATAAGGGGCGATATGACTCGCATTTCTGGGGGTCCTTGCCCGGTTTAGGAAGGGCTATTAGTAGCGCCTCACGAAGCGTCGATGGGAGTAGACCCTCCTCATACGCTTCCTCATACATCCGGGCCAGGTGAGGTATAAATATATCCCGGAATTCCTTGTAAGATTCGCCCGGCAGGCCATCTAGTCCCGGTGCTTTATTGTTTGGCAAGGAGTTAATGGCTTCCCGAAATTCGTCCTCTGTTATATGATGGCCGAGGTATTCTCTGTGTGTATCGGAGAGCCACGCCAGTCCAACATCATCCAAATACTCGTGGATGGACGAGGAGGATGCCATCGTCCGTGAGGTGTAGAGTGTGGAGTAATAGGACAGAAAGCTGTACAAGATGGAGGGGGTGTCGTAGACCAGTTCTCCCCCGTATGCGATATGTGTATGATATGTGCTGTGGTATGGGTGGGTCTGATGTTGGGGGACAGTGCTCTTCCCGGTCTGCCCCCCTCGCCATATGTCCTGGCCGTATATCTCTTGGAAAGGTATTTAACTTCGGAGTCCGCAAACTCATGATATGTGTCTACTTTACTCCGTATTTCCGCGAGGAGGGATACGTTTAAGGTGTTAGTGTATTCTTCTTCCAATGATTTAATGACTCTTTCAACCCTGACCAATTGCTGTTGAATATCCCTAAGGATCAATAAAACAACAACTCGTAGTGGAGGGTCCGAGGGAATGTTTAGCGACCAAACAGGTAAATACCCCCAGTGCAGCTACATAAAGAACAAAGAGCCTGTAGGTCGAGTAACGCTGAGATACTTAAACTAACACTGGATTATTTGCACATCAGAGATTACATCAATAATCAAAAGTCAAACTGGCTACCAACAATTGCTGTTTGAGTCCTATCAGCCCACCCAAGTGGCGGAGCCTCATCATGTAGGACACCCAAACCTCGGTCTGTGTGCGAATGCCCAGATGTATTTTGGCTTCGCATCACTCGGCCATGGTCTGGTCACCGCAGTTGTTCTTGCAAATGGTGGAGCTGATATGTGCAGTGCAAAAATTAAATCAAGTGAAGTGTATAAAATGGCTGTCAAAGCAAACAAAGACCTTTATTAGTGTTTGCCTAGACGTCAGATTAAAAAATAGTGAAAGGACAGTGTGACAAAATCACTGTCTAAATTGCTTGGTGGAATTCTTAAATAGGGCCGACATGTTTCTGCCGTGTGGTGAGAGTTCACCGGCATTCATCAGGGCCAAGCTCTTATGTATGCTACTGCAATAACACTATCAATCGTGCTTGAAAAAAACAAAAAATTGTTTTGAAAATCTAACAGACCATTAGCAGGAAAAGAAGAGTGGTCATTGAAGACCATCCTACCACATCTTCTCAATTGGCTCAACAGATGCAAGTGGTCTTCCCTGTAATAAATACAAAGAGAGAGAAAAAAACCATGTAGACTATGCATACACGTGGTGCTCATTAGAGAATAAACATAAAATAAGACTTAAGTGCGCACTTGGTGAGAAGTGCTATTCTTGTGCAAAACCAGTGATAGTTCAACTAAACTCAGCCATGCCAATCACACCTTAGTGATGGTCACTTAAGATGGGCGCTATATTATGTTGCCGACAGATAATCTGTGTATTATTTCAAAAACTTAATATAACACTTACCCAACAATGCGTGGGAAGAAAGCCTCACCTCACCCGGCAACTGCTCGGAAGAATAAGGCCCCGCTCTAAACATGTAAGTAAAGACAGTTCCTTGATTAGATACCTGTCACAGGATTTGGCTCTGTTACAGTTTAAAAACCCAACAGTTTTCTGAACTGTCCAACATGGTCACCCCCACGGGAACCAAGATGGAAGTATTCAACGACTACAATTAAAAACCTCCTCTAGCGTGTCCTAGGTTGTAACTGCGTGGTGTTGAATGGCGCAGATCTATTTTACATCCACCAGCTGAGTGGTATTGCTGGTGATGAACGTGAACATTTACCCTCGATGTACTCATACCTATAGGGGAGATGGTTCCTACAAGGGTTGTACCTCTCCTGAACCCCAGTGTTTGTAATAAGGTAATAGCTCAACCCCAGGTCATGAGGTTGATTCTTGCAAACTGAAGGAAAAGGGTCACCCGTATGTGGAACGTTAATACCATTGTGTCCTTGTTATGTCAAGTAAAACGTGGCTAAATACAGAAAACGACTGAGATGGAGCAATAGATGTCAACGGGTCTTAGTTTAGCATTAACTGCAATAAGCTGCACTCAAAGTTGTGAAGGACATCAAGACTACCCCTGCCTATAGGTTGTGGAGTGATTCTGCATAGACCGCTGCAGTAAAAGCAGCAAGAGTTAAGCCAGCAGATTAGCCATCACTAATGTTAATTAACCATTCTCCCCTGCACAGAACATAGAACATACCATACACTCCTCTCTTACCTGTCCGTCGGTACCTCACGGCGTGATCTTGAGCCGAAAGGGAGGCACCGACGGTCAGGCGGGGACGCGATTATATACTAGTGATGAGTGCGTAATTGTGCTCAGCTGGTCGTCCCAACAGCGCGTCGACGCATGCGCGCTGGTATAACACTCATTGCTGTGGACAGCGCATGCGCAGATGACGAAGAGTCGTCAGACGCGCATGCGTGTTGGTGTCGCGCTCACCTCCGTGAGCCGAGCACGCGCAACCACCAAACGTAGTTAGTCGCGCATGCGCGAAACACCGCAGCGCAAGGATGTCGCTACATGCGTAAGGTTATCACGGGATCCTTTGTCTAATTAACTGAATACTGGCGGCGAGCGCCCACCGATATCCCAGCTTAGGAGCATCATGACTCTTAGTGGCTTGAGAAAGTTCAGCTCTATGACCTGAACGGGCGAGTGCTGTGTGATTCAAAGAAGGAAGGATTGATGATCTGACCCTCCTAGATCCGAATATCCACCAGTGTCTACATGTCTTAGCATTGTGGATTAAAGACGGTTGGGACCCACAACAGCGAAAACACGGTGCATACAATAGGTACAGAGCTGGGCCCTAAGTATAATAAAACGGGCACTGTGTGACTTCCTGTCATAAGTCAGCTAAATGATATTTCTCATTTACTCAACTTTACAAAGACGCACGCAGTCTCAAGCGCTTAGGTCTATCAGAATACAGGGCAGGAGGAATACCTCGGCCACTTTTCGCATTCAGGAGAGGACCATCCATCAGGGACAGCCTGGTTCACACCAGACCACGGATGGACATGAAGCAAGCCACGAATACCCTCTGGAACACCAACCCAGTACAAGGCCATTACCCCTGTGGCAGCTGCGCGGCTTGTCCACAGACACGGAAGACCCTAACGATAGACATTGGCACCAATAGACCCTGGCGGCTAACAAGGCATACGAATTGTAACTCAGAGAAACTGATCTATTTGATCACTTGTCCCTGTAAGAAGCAGTATGTGGGCCACACAACGAGAATGATCAAGTCTCGCATCAGCGAACATAAAAGCACGATCCGTTGCAAGAAACAATCTACAGGCCTCACAAATCACTTCTTAGAAGCAAAACATAAAGCAGAGGACTTAACATGGGTGGTACTGGAACAGCCATACATCCCGCCACACATTGCTGATGTCTCACATTTTCTCTTTGTCAAGGAGCAACGGTGGATTTTTAAACTGAAGTCTGACATCAACGGGCTCAATGACAACATCCTGTGGGTCTCGATCTGAGTGCAACACTTGCCATCTGGTACTCCATGGAACGGTAACTTGAGCTGATCCAATGCCTTTAATCTGAGGTCTCTACATTGTCTTTTGCAATCAGAGCCCCTTTTTCAATTGACCCACAGGGCCCTTCATAATGACAGATAGACATCATTGAACATCGAGGGGCATAAATACTGACCCCTTTGTGCTTTTATCAGCATCTTTACCATTATGGTAGTCATTTTATATTTTTTCAAAGGATTTTTTTAGTTCTGATAGACCTAAGCGCTTGAGACTGCGTGCGTCTTTGTAAAGTTGAGTAAATGAGAAATATCATTTAGCTGACTTATGACAGGAAGTCACACAAGGCCCGTTTTATTATACTTAGGGCCCAGCTCTGTACCTATTGTATGCACCGTGTTTTCGCTGTTGTGGGCCCCAACCGTCTTTAATCCACAATGCTAAGACATGTAGACACTGGTGGATATTCGGATCTAGGAGGGTCAGATCATCAATCCTTCCTTCTTTGAATCACACAGCACTCGCCCGTTCAGGTCATAGAGCTGAACTTTCTTAAGCCACTAAGAGTCATGATGCTCCTAAGCTGGGATATCGGTGGGCGCTCGCCGCCAGTATTCAGTTAATTAGACAAAGGATCCCGTGATAACCTTACGCATGTAGCGACATCCTTGCGCTGCGGTGTTTCGCGCATGCGCGACTAACTACGCTTGGTGGTTGCGCGTGCTCGGCTCACGGAGGTGAGCGCGACACCAACACGCATGCGCGTCTGACGACTCTTCGTCATTTGCGCATGCGCTGTCCACAGCAATGAGTGTTATACCAGCGCGCATGCGTCGACGCGCTGTTGGGACGACCAGCTGAGCACAATTACGCACTCATCACTAGTATATAATCGCATCCCCGCCTGACCGTCGGTGCCTCCCTTTCGGCTCGAGATCACGCCGTGAGGTACCGACGGACAGGTAAGAGAGGAGTGTATGGTATGTTCTATGTTCTGTGCAGGGGAGAATGGTTAATTAACATTAGTGATGGCTAATCTGCTGGCTTAACTCTTGCTGCTTTTACTGCAGCGGTCTATGCAGAATCACTCCACAACCTATAGGCAGGGGTAGTCTTGATGTCCTTCACAACTTTGAGTGCAGCTTATTGCAGTTAATGCTAAACTAAGACCCGTTGACATCTATTGCTCCATCTCAGTCGTTTTCTGTATTTAGCCACGTTTTACTTGACATAACAAGGACACAATGGTATTAACGTTCCACATACGGGTGACCCCTTTTCCTTCAGTTTGCAAGAATCAACCTCATGACCTGGGGTTGAGCTATTACCTTATTACAAACACTGGGGTTCAGGAGAGGTACAACCCTTGTAGGAACCATCTCCCCTATAGGTATGAGTACATCGAGGGTAAATTTTCACGTTCATCACCAGCAATACCACTCAGCTGGTGGATGTAAAATAGATCTGCGCCATTCAACACCACGCAGTTACAACCTAGGACACGCTAGAGGAGGTTTTTAATTGTAGTCGTTGAATGCTTCCATCTTGGTTCCCGTGGGGGTGACCACGTTGGACAGTTCAGAAAACTGTTGGGTTTTTAAACTGTAACAGAGCCAAATCCTGTGACAGGTATCTAATCAAGGAACTGTCTTTACTTACATGTTTAGAGCGGGGCCTTATTCTTCCGAGCAGTTGCCGGGTGAGGTGAGGCTTTCTTCCCACGCATTGTTGGGTAAGTGTTATATTAAGTTTTTGAAATAATACACAGATTATCTGTCGGCGACATAATATAGCGCCCATCTTAAGTGGCCATCACTAAGGTGTGATTGGCATGGCTGAGTTTAGTTGAACTATCACTGGTTTTGCACAAGAATAGCACTTCTCACCAAGTGCGCACTTAAGTCTTATTTTATGTTTATTCTCTAATGAGCAGCACGTGTATGCATAGTCTACATGTTTTTTTTTTCTCTCTCTTTGTATTTATTACAGGGAAGACCACTTGCATCTGTTGAGCCAATTGAGAAGATGTGGTAGGATGGTCTTCAATGACCACTCTTCTTTTCCTGCTAATGGTCTGTTAGATTTTCAAAACAATTTTAAGTGTTTTTCACGCACGATTGATAGTGTTATTGCAGTAGCATACATAAGAGCTTGGCCCTGATGAATGCCGGTGAACTCTCACCACACGGCAGAAACATGTCGGCCCTATTTAAGAATTCCACCAAGCAATTTAGACAGTGATTTTGTCACACTGTCCTTTCACTATTTTTTAATCTGACGTCTAGGCAAACACTAATAAAGGTCTTTGTTTGCTTTGACAGCCATTTTATACACTTCACTTGATTTAATTTTTGCACTGCACATATCAGCTCCACCATTTGCAAGAACAACTGCGGTGACCAGACCATGGCCGAGTGATGCGAAGCCAAAATACATCTGGGCATTCGCACACAGACCGAGGTTTGGGTGTCCTACATGATGAGGCTCCGCCACTTGGGTGGGCTGATAGGACTCAAACAGCAATTGTTGGTAGCCAGTTTGACTTTTGATTATTGATGTAATCTCTGATGTGCAAATAATCCAGTGTTAGTTTAAGTATCTCAGCGTTACTCGACCTACAGGCTCTTTGTTCTTTATATCCCTAAGGATCCCCACATGTTTGCCTATACAGTGGCCTCTGATGGTTGTCTTAAATGCCTCCCATAAAGTCCCAGCGCTGTCCACGGAGCCCTCATTAAGTTGAAAGAAGTCTATTATTGCCTGCTTCAAGTCGCTGCGGAACACCTGATCTTTTAGCGCAGATGGCTGGAGACGCCACGTGAATTGTCTAGGCGTGTGTGTGGGGACATCCAGTTCCAGCCGTACCGAGGAATGATCCGAAAGTGTTTTTGGCAGATGTTCTATCACCGTGGCCCAGGTACTAACCTCTTTGGTAGTCAGCCAGTAGACAAGTCTCCACCAGGTGTTATGTGTCATTGAGGTACACGTTCCCTCCCGTCGTCTCGGATGTCTCACCCTCCACACATCCACTAAGTGCCAGTCCTTGATGCCCTCCAGTAGTGATTTGGCTGCACGTCTACCATACCTATCGGCGCCCGATGCCCTATCCAGGGCGGGATCTAGGCATGTGTTGAAATCTCCTCCCCATAATATTGTCGTGGGCTGTATGTCTCTGAGTTTGGACCAAATATCTTCAAAGGACTGCTGGTCGTCTACATTACGACCATATACCGATATAATCATAAGGTCCGTACCCGCAAAAGATCCCCGCACAATGGCATATCGTCCCTGATCATCAGTCTGTGCATGTATAAGTGTAAACGGGTTCTGGCGTTTAACCAATATTAACACTCCCCGTGCATAGTTTGAATAGGATGACGCCAACTGGTATTGTGCCCACCTATGGCCCATTCTATATTCGCGGTGTGGTGTCAGGTGCGTTTCTTGGAGACATGCCACATCTACTTTGTGTCTGTCGAGATAGGCAAGTAATTTGCGTACTTTATGTGGATTTTGTAGGCCCCTAACATTCCAGGACATTAAAGTCAATTTTCTCACTTGTCTGACATCCATCACAATATAATATAATTGTGATTCTGTCTACTTGTACATGTGGGCATGTAAACCATAAACATTAGGCATGAGCATGTAGCATGAACCCAACTGTCGCCGCCTGGTGGTTTTTGTGGTGCCCCCCCCTCCCCTCCCCCTCCCACTCCGTCATTCCCGCAACAACGAAGACATTGCCCTGCATCTCAATCAAAATCTCCCCCCTCCCTCCCCTCCAAGAACAAGAACTAATTCCCAAAATATGAAACAAGTGTGGTTTACACGAGTGGGCAGTAGCTGCCAAGCCCTTCACCTTTGCCAAAATGCGCGAAGGGGAAGGTCTTATGGCCTCGTTATTGTGCACCATAACTTCGACAGACTTTCTTACCCCCATTCAGCAACAATATATGCTTATTAAGAACTATGCAGAACATTAATAACAATGTGACATCTTCAGTTAGCATTGTCCTGATTATCATAATAGTTCCCGCAGTGACCACTTAGCTGTTTGGCGTGTCATCTTCTCAGCCTCCTCCGCACGACCAAGTGTACATTTCGTGATGCAACAGCAGGCAGTTCATCCTCATTCCGACAACCTATGAGGCAAGGCCCGCCGAATTGTCAGGTAGGGTCTAAAGAGATTTATCTAAAGCAGTGAGATCAGGTCCTCATCCAACAGGTCAGTGTGCTCGGCTCCGTCAGATGTGTGTCATTCGACATCGGATAGTGGCTCTTGTTCTGCATGTCTGTCTCTAGGTGATCGTCTGTGCTCTCCTTTCGGTCTCCGCTGTTGTATATATTTCATGGCGTCTTTTGGTTCGTTGAAAATTTTTGTGGTCCTGTCGTCCGTGATCTTAAGTCGCGCCGGGTACAGCATAGCGTATGGGATTTGGAGGTCACGAAGTTTTTGTTTCGCTTGGCTATACCTTTTCCGTGCTTCCTGCACTGTTTGCGTAAAGTCCGGATAGACCGCTATGTCCATTCCCTCATGTCGTAAGGCACCTATCACGCGAGCTTTCCGCAATGCCGCATCTCTGTCTCTATAATTTAGCAGTTTAGCTATGATGGGTCTCGGTCTGGCACCCAGTGGAGGTTTGGGAGCAAGGGAGCTGTGCGCCCTTTCAACGAGGAACACCTCTGAGAAGGTGTCCCTTCTCATTAGCGTGATTAGGAGCTGCTCCACGTACTTTTCCATGGGGCCCGTATTTGTGGTTTCCGCAATGCCCATCAGGCGGATATTGCTCCTGCGGGATCTGGCTTCCAAATCCTCAGCTTTGGCAGAAAGTGCAGCCAGTTGTTTGTCCATTCCAGATTGTTTAGTCGTAATTTGGGTGGTTGTGTCCTCCACATCCGAGATTCTGCGTTCAGCCATATCAATCCTCTCTGTATGTCTGTCTAGTCTCTCCGACATACGATCAACTCTGTGTGTGAGAGAGTCTATTTTGCTATCTATGTTGGTCAGTGCAGTTTGGATGGTCTGAAACATTGCTTGTATATTGTCCGTCGATGCCCCTCCGGACGTGTTCGCCGTGGACAGGGTATGGTGTTGGCCTTCTCCAGTCTGTTCCGCCTGCTTTTTGGATTGATCAAATGTGAGCTTGGGTTGGGATTTATCAGGTTTCCCCATCTTGTCACCACAGTATACCCGGTGTTGCGTCGTCTAGCGTGCCACTCCCTCTCAGGACACAATGTGGAGGTATAGAGTCGTAAAGCCACAGGTTTTATGCAAGAGGCCACAGTGGTTGTCCACAACCTCTAATGAGTGGTGGCCCCGGGAGAGATAGCAGTGCGGCAGCTTTTTATATCGTAAATCCTGTGGGCATGAGCCCGTAGACTATGGGTATAGAATCATCCACGGATATGGTTTCCAGCGATGAAGGATACTCGCCACGCTCCACGCTGTCCAGTACACCCCCTATACACCAGTGTAGTTCGCAAATAGTTATTATATGTATGTTTTCTACACAGGGGGGAGGGAATCGCTAGTGTCCCATTAGGTGCTTTCTATTGTGTGCACTTACCGGACCCTGAGGGTGGCTCCAATCTCGGGGTCTTCTCACTTCTCGCCTTTAATCCCGTGATGTCAGCTCTCCCCCCACAGCCGTGCACGTTTACTGCAGGTCTCGTGCCCCCTTTCAGCTGTATATAAGCCCACAGCCTCCTTTTTCAGATGGGACGGGTGTTCACGCTATAGTGCTACTGCTCTTTGCCCCCAGTGTAATGCAGGAGTAAAGTATGTCCGCTGTCAGAGGCCGTGCCCAGTGCTGTACGATGGCCCGCCATGGTGTGCGCTACTCTGAGCGGTAACACGAGTACAGCGTCGGCAGAGTCCTGTGCCTACCGGGTCTTTCCTGTCCTTCCGACGCTGCGGCTGTCTGGAGTATACAGGCACGGGATAGGGATCAGCTCACCTGGTTCCGCTATTGCCGTTGTCAGCGCTGACTTCCTGACCTCATCTAGTGTCCGGCAAGAGGCCCGGGTTTTTGTCTCCCGATCTCCCGGCGGGGCCGGCCGCCGCGATCCGGCGTGCGTGCCGTGCGTCACGGCTTGATTTCGAGCTGTGGGTCGGTGCTTCGGGCCCTTCAACACGCCAGCCTCCGATCGGTGTTCCCTACGTTTCTACACCGCCGAGCGCTCCGAAAGTTACAGCGGAGGTAGGGGGTCTTTCATTCCGGTTATGGTAGCATTGTTCTGGGGTCTGTGGTACGCTATGTGTGCAGGATAGGGATGTTGTTTAAAGCCTCCCGGAGGAGCTCGCTCAAGGCGCCGACATTTCGTAGCTTGGCTAGCTCCGCCCCCCGCACCTAACCAACATTAATACAATATCAGCAACACAAAAGGACACCACACCAGTCTAGAAAAATACCCAATATTTTATATGTTCAAAACAAGACTAAACTGATAAGAATCCAACATAAAGTACTTAAAAATGTATACTATACTTTACTTCCGGGGCTACCTCGATGCAGAAAACAACAGAGTCTAACAGTTTCAGCCGACCGCATCCGTACGTACTAGTGAATGTGTCCGCAGACGCGGTAACAGTACAGTTCTAGTTGTGGCTGGCACGTTTGTGTGAGCCGGTCGTGGCAACCGTCGCGGTTGCGTTGCAAAATGGAAGCAGCGCATGGTGCGGTGCCCTCTTGATGCAGTGCAGGCAGCGGCTCGGTGATGGTCATCAGTTGGTGTTGGTGAGACCAATCTTACGGTGCTAGGTGAGGCGGTGCTCGATGCGGTGCAAGCGACAGAGCCGGTTAGTGGGAGCTGGCGTCGGGTGGCCCAGATTGCTGTGTGGGATGAGGTGGTGCGTTGTGAAACTTACGAGTGGTGCCCCCAGCCACGATGCACTCACAGGTGTCAGAGTCAGCAGCAGTGATGGCGTCGGTGATACCAGGATGGCGAAGTGAAGGGAAGCAGTGCGGTGTGCGTGCCTACAGGTCAAGGTGCAAGCTGGTGTCGGTCGTTGTAGTTGGTGAGACTAGGGTTGCAGTGCAAGATGTGGACGGTGCCTTCTGCGGTGCGTCAGGACACAGAGCCAATGGCGGAGTCGGTTCCGTTTCCCTTCTCTGTGGCAACCATACCAGCAGTTCCAGAAGCGGTACCCAGAGGTCGGTAAAGACTTTGCAGTCCCTGAGACTTCAGAATAGGAGGCAAGCTCTACTTCAAGCCCTTGGAGATACTCAGCACAAGTAAAAGAAAGTTCAGTCCAGTCCTTTCACTGCCTTAGGCAGAAGCAGCAACTGCAGGCCAACCCAACAAAGCAATGACACAGCAAAGGGGCAGTACTCCTCCTGGCAGCTCTTCTAGCTGTTCCTCTTGGCAGGTTCCTTGATTCCAGCAAGTTCTAAAAATCAGGGGTCTCAGCCCCAATATTTATGATCAAAATCCCTTTGTTCTCTCAGGCAGGGAGTGTCTGTGCTTAGTCCAAACCAGTTCGGTCCTCTGTGGCCCAGCTTCCTGGCAGGAGGTGGAGACAGCATGTCGGAAAGCAGACCAGGCCCATTAATGTGAAAGGAAATCTCCCCCCTACTCTAAATGCAGTCCATGTCTATTCAGCCCAGCCTGAACTCACCCAGACTATCTGGAGCAACTGCACACCCCAGCCCCTTTCACTCCAAAGCCAGACAGCCAATCCACAAACCCAGCAGAGGCACACTGGATGGCTAAGAAAGAAAACACCTACTTTCTAAAAGTGGTATTTTCAAACACAGAACATAAAAATCATCTTCACTAAAAGATGCACTTTTACATTCTGAGTCCAGGCACACAAAACTCTATTTCCCTTTCTTGCTCCAATGGGAAGTTATGCTTATAAGATGTTATAAGTCAAACTCCCATTCTTTCCTATGGGGCAGATAGCCTTGCAGTGGTGAAAAACGAAATACACTGTAATTCACCACCAGGACATGTTACACACACCAGTACATGTCCTACCTTTAACATGCACAGCACCCTGCTCACAGGGGTACCTTGGGCCTACCTTAGGGGTGACTTATTTGTAAGAAAAGGGAAGGTTACAGCCTGGCAAGTGGGTGCAATTGCCAGGTCGACATGGCAGTTACAAACTGCGCACAGACTCTGCAGTGGCAGTGCTCAGCTACCTTTTCAGGGCTACTCATCATGTGGGTGGCACAATCAGTGCTGCAGGCCCACTAGTAGCATTTGATTTACAGGCCCTGGCACACACTTAGTGCACTTTACTAAGGGCTTACCAGTAAATCAAATATGCCAATCATGGAAACACCAATCCAATACACCATTTATACAGAGAGCCTATGCACTTTAGCACTGATCAGCAATGGAAAAGTGCCCAGAATCTTAAAACCAACAAAGACGGGTCAGGAAAAAATAGGAGGAGGACGCAAAAAGTTTGGAGATAGACCTGCAAAAAGGGCCATTACCAACAGTGGTGCTGGGCTGAGCTCCTCCTTCCCATTTTGCCAGTGATGGGCCATCCAGTCACAAATAAGCTCCCCAATATATGTGGCTGTCCATGTGGAAGGCACAGAGCCCAAATGTCAATTACACCCAGTCATATGACCCGGGACAGGCTGCAGGCATCACATGGCTAACTGTAAACTGCAATTTAAAATCTGACTTCACCATAAGTTTAGGAATTTAAATTACACTCCCAGAGACACCAAACATGATCTGATTACCTGTTCCCATTTGCAAATGACACTTATAAAATGTAATGAGGTATCTCCAAGGTTATCCTATGGAGAGGTAGGCCTTGCAGTAGTGAAAAACAAATTTAAGAGTTTTCACTACCAGGACATGTAGAACTTACAAATGCATGTCCTACTTTTTAAAAACATTGTACCCTGCCCTCTGGGCTGTCCATGTCCTACCCATGGGGTGACTTATGTGTATTAAAAGAAAGGTTTGGGCCTGGCAAAAGGTTTACTTTGGCAGGTCAAAATGGCAGTTTAAAACTGTACCTATAGAGGCTGTAATGGAAGGAGCGAGAAAATGTTAGAGTGCTGAAGTGGAGGTACAGTCACTGCAGCAGGCCCACTAGAGGCATTTAATTTAGAGATCCAGGGCTCATATAGTGCCACTTTACAAGGGACTTAGAAGTACATTAAATATGCCAATTGGGTATAAGCCAATCCATGTTTTAACACCTTGGCCGCTGCTGGAATTATGCGCCGGTGCTGGACATTCCGATCGGGGGCGTGGTCGTGACGGCTCCCGGCCATCATCAGCACACGCCCACCGGGACTCATGACAGCCGGGAGCCGTCATCAGCACCGAAGGGGTTAAGGAGAGAGTACACGCACTATAGCACTGGTTGGCAGTGGTAAAATGCGCAGAGTCCCAAGGCCAGCCAAAAAGAAGTCAGCAAAAACAGGAGGTCTGAAGACAAAAAAGCAAGTGGGAAAACCACATCAAGAATGCCAGGTCTAACAGCACACCTATCAAATTCAACTGTAATATTAAAATTATTAATAGTTACAGTTGTTCAGAATGAGTTGTTCCCAAGAGAATGTCACAGCACTAAGGTCTTGCTTCCCTTAATCTTACTTGGACCACACAGATGAAAATGCCTGTATCCTTGTGGGGCAGTTTCAACTCTCTGTATGCTTGACGACCTGCCATAGCCCCCCCCTCCACTTACGTGCTGCTACCTGGGTCCCTGGATTAGGAAAACCAGGAGCTACAGCCCCATGGCCTCCATTGGTAAACTGTACACCTATGCCACAAGACAGTGTGATTGTCATTTGCACAATAAGGATTGTTATCCATCCCATTAGGGATTTCCTAAGAAGTAAGTCTTTAACAAGTCTATCTACCCCTGTGATCATTTACTGTTGTCTGTCACTCCTCTGCCACAAGAGTGACCAGTGCAATGAGGTCCTTAGCCCTCCCAACCAAAGAAAAGGGATTGTGTAAAAGCCCAAATGCCCTCCCTCAATAAAGAGGTCGGTTCCAGCATTAGACATATGCACACCATCACGATTACACATATGTTCCGTGTTGATCAACGTGTGGGAGACTTTTCTTAATCACTCTGGTCCCACTTTGCCATCTCAGTGTTAAGGTGCCTGACTAATACCTAAATGGCCCTATCCTTGCCCCAGTTGCAGTGTGCTAGCATGGTTGATTATGCAATGAAGGTGTTTGGGAATGACCAGCCCAGCTAGGAGAATTCTTTCAACACACATTACCTTAATGTTTTTTGCCCCAGAATTACCAGATCATTACCACCCAGATGCATGCTGAAAAGGTCTGGGAACTGTAGTGCTGCTTGACCCTTTGTCTACTCAACAATTTCACTTAACTGTGAGATCTTGAAGCCTCCTTTTCCGCACTATCTGAAGAGTATGCTCTTCAACGCTGCCGGCTTTAGCCAACAGAACTGCTGCAAGAGGTATGATGACCCACATGATTTTTTAATGGCATGACAACCAAAATAAACCAAAGAGAAAAGAGGATGAACATCATGGCAATTGAGCATTAATCACTGTTATTACAAATCTGGTCTGCTGTAGTGTTTGAAACAAGGTGTGGACCAACTTCCAATACCTTTTACTTTGAGAGACCCACTTCGGTTGGTAATGTTGCAGAAACTATTCTAAAGAAGTGAGAAGAGTACCCAGAAGGATCTGCCCCAGTGGATTTGAGAGCTGCATTAAAATTCGCAGAGAACTGGTAGCATGTGAGGGACTAACCATTGGAATGACTAAACAGCGTGTACACACCCAGACCCAGCTGTACTGCTAAGTAGGCCCTCATATGAGCCATCAAGCAAATAGCAGTGCCGGGGCCTTCTGTAGTACAATGCTAGACCCTTTTCCCAACTGGTCTCTCTTTGAATCCCTTAACCAAATGACACATATGCCATGCCCAGTTTGTGTGTCATACCACTGTAAGCAACTGGCATGGTCTTGCTTGGAAGTCTTGACTAATTCATCAAGTCTTAAGGGTCCATTAAAGGCAACCACAGAGGCTGCTGAAAACAGAGTCACTTCATAAAGTGAGCTGCATAACTTATATAGGTTGGCTAACACTATTGCAAGTTTCACATTTCAAGGAGTTTCCTGTGGTCTCTTGTCCCAATGCTCAACCTTGCCCACCAAGTTAGAGTTTCCTTACCAGAAAGTTGATGCCTACACCTCGCTCCCTTCTGATCTCTGCAAAGAAGCTAATGGCTGACACATGTGCTCCAGTGTATGATACATGCCTATTCTGTTCCTGCAAAGCACCCAGAACTATATAGAGAGAGTCTACTGAAAAGGGACTTTCAACATGCCTTTCCTGTAAAAAAGCAAAAGACACACAATTGATGGAAAGAATGCAGAACAAATCAAAACATTCACCCCCCCAGTCAAGAGATCTGGGTTAAATCCATCATTCTTTTGCTCACCATGCCACCCCAGTATAGACCTGGCCATATACAAATCAGTCTTGACCCTGTGCCTCATGGGAATAGTCGAGCCCGAACTGCCAAGCCAGGTTCTCCCTGGATCAGAAACAAGCATCCTAGGACCGGTTTTGGAGTTTCACCCCTCAACAGCCAGGACAGCTTGATTCCAATGGCACAGGGAGCCCAGGACCCACGTCAGGGCATACCTGGCGCACTTAGGGCGAGAAAGCAAAAGACACACAATTGGTGGACTGAATGCAGAACAAATCAAAACTTTCACCCCCAGTGAAGACATCTGGGTGAAATCCATCATTCTTTTGCTCACCATGCCATCCCAGTTTAGACCTGGCCATATGCAAATCAGTCTTGACCCTGGGCCTCATGGGAACAGTCCAGCCTAAATTGCCAAGCAAGGTCCTTCCTGGATGGGAAACAACCATCTTAGGACCGGTTTCGGGGTTTCACCCCTCATCAGCCAGGATAGCTTGATTCCAGTGGCACAGTGAGCCCAGGACCCACATCTGGGCATGCCTGGTGCCCTTAGGGCGAGAAAGCAAAAGACACACAATTGATGAACAGAATGCAGAATAGATCAAAACATTCACCCCCAGTCAAGAGATCTGGGTTAAATCCATCATTCTTTTGCTCACCATGCCACCCCAGTTTAGACCTGGGCATATGTAAATCAGTCTTGACCCAGCGCCTCATGGGAACAGTGCATCCCGAACTGCTAAGCCAGGTCCTCCCTGGACCGGAAACAAGCATCCTAGGACCGGTTTCGGGGTTTCACCCCTCATCAGCCAGGATAGCTCAATTCAAGTGGCACGGTGAGCCCAGGACCCACATCTGGGCATACCTGGCGCACTTAGGGTGAGAAAGCAAAAGACACACAATTGATGGGCGGAATGCTGAACAAATCAAAACATTTACCCCCAGTCAAGAGATCTGGGTTAAATCCATCATTCATTTGCTCACAATGCCACCCAAGTCTTGACCCTGTGCCTCATGGGAACAGTCCAGCCCAAACTGCCGAGCCAGGTCCTCCCTGGTCTGGAAACAAGCATCCTAGGACCGGTTTCAGGGTTTCATCACTCATCAGCCAGGATAGCTTGATTCCAGTGGCACAGTGAGTCCAGGACCCACATCTGGGCATACCTGGTGCCCTTAGGGCGAGAAAGCAAAAGACACACAATTGATGGACAGAATGCAGAATAGATCAAAACATTCACCCCAGTGAGGGGAGATCTGGGTTAAATCCATCATTCTTTTGCTCACCATGCCACCCCAGTTTAGACCTGGGCATATGTAAATCAGTCTTGACCCAGCGCCTCATGGGAACAGTGCAGCCCGAACTGCTAAGCCAGGTCCTCCCTGGACCGGAAACAAGCATCCTAGGACCGGTTTCGGGGTTTCACCCCTCATCAGCCAGGATAGCTCAATTCAAGTGGCACGGTGAGCCCAGGACCCACATCTGGGCATACCTGGTGCACTTAGGGAGAGAAAGCAAAAGACACACAATTGATGGACGGAATGCAGAACAAATCAAAACATTCAAGAGATCTGGGTTAAATCCATCATTCTTTTGCTCACAATGCCACCCCAGTATAGACCTGGCCATATGCAAATCAGTCTTGACCCTGTGCCTCATGGGAACAGTCCAGCCCGAAATGCCAAGCCTGGTCCTCCCTGGACCGGATACAAGCATCCTAGAACCGATTTCGGTTTCGGGGTATCACTCCTCATCAATGCCATTCTGTGCATTGCGTTCTGCATTCTGTCCATCAACTGTTGTTTTTGCATTTGTCACCCGAGTGGACTGGGTATGCTCAGACGTGGGTCCCGTGCTCTCCATGCCACTGGAATCAAGCTGTCCTGGCTGAAGAAGGGTGAAACCCCAAAACCGATCCTAGGTTGCTTGTTTCCAGCCCAACGAGGACCTGGCTTGGCAGTTCGGGCTGAACTGTTCCCTTGAGGCACAGGGTCAAGACTGATTTGCATATGGCTGGGTTAAAACTGGAATGGCATGCTGAGCAAAAAAATGATGAGTTTAGGCCCAGATCTCTGTACTGGGGTGAATGTATGCATTCGGTCCATCAATTGTTGTTTTTGCATTTTCCTGTAAAAAAGAGCAATAGTTCAGGAAGCATTTCTCATAACCAGTGTGCATTTAGCAAGGGAAGTCGCCACTAAGTCAGAAAAAGCGGGGCATCAATCTTCCACTGATCTTTCAGGTATCCCTTGGCTGCATGTGGGTGAAAAGTTCTGAAGTCCTGCAATTTAGAGCGAGACCAAACATCAGCTACATTATTATAGATACCAGACACGTTTGGCACTAAACTACACATAGGTAATTGTTTAAAAGAGTCCTGAAGATGGTCTGATGGACGATTCTGCCACAACAGACCGAAACGTCGACTGTTACATCTATTTCCCCAGCGTTTATTGTTCTTGAGGAACTGTTATCTATTGTTTTAGATTAATTTTCCCTTGATAGACTTATTTGGAATAGATGTATGTACTCATGATTTGTATGTTCTTTTATATTTCCTTCATCATGGCGTTTTATTGTTTCTAAATGTACCCTATTGACTTGTGATTACATTAAATTTGTGTTTGTTTTGAACAAATATATACCATGTTCTTTGAAGCTTTCAGTTGAATATTTGAGTTATGAATAACTTTATTGATGTTTAGATTGACTCTAGGTTGAGCTACCAAGCTGAGTTCAACACTTACATCATTAATTACAATTAAAATCTGAGTAAGATTAGTGAATGAAATCCCTTGTAGGCACTATTACTTATTACTAGTTTCCTTGCCCAAGCCTTCGAGGGTATATTGGGTCTCCCACTGTTTTGTTGCCCGATCTGTTTTCCTGGCACTAAGCAGTTGCCCCCTTGATCGTCTGTGGGTCAAGTGAGTATAATACCAGTGTGACGGCCAGGAAAAAGTGGGGAAAAAGCTAGATCACCAAAGTGGACTAGACACAACACGTACTGCAGGTGCTCTAAAGCTTTCAAGTACACAATATCATTCAAAATATATTGCGAATAATGTAAAAAAGTATTAAAAAGACAAATGTATAAAATTCATTCAAGAGAAACAAAAAAAAATGATTTTCACTTTAACTGAAGAGATTTAATGAGTTGCTTGTAGACTTGGTGTCTTGTTCACAGATGTTACATCACACTTGCAGACGACACGAACAGAGCATCCTTAATACGAAAGCATATTCATTACTGTAACACGTGGCCCAATGCATTTCGTGTGAGAATCACCCTTTATCGAGGGTAATTGTAATTAAAACAATTACTGAATTACTAATAACATATGGGAAATATTGGAAATAATTACACAGGTTCAAACACAGACAACAGACATAAGAAAAAACAGAACTTGCATGAGTATAAAACCAACTGTCAGATCGTTGCATGCTATGTACAATAAATCAAGACTGGCGTGCTAGCATCAAAAATAGAGGAAGCTGATGTATGAGTGATCTGGGCAATTTATAATGCAAAAGTGACCAATATGAACAACGAGGCGTGAGAAAAAAAGACAAAATAGAACAAAGGAAAAAAGAAAAGACTCAAGGAAAACACCACGTTCCAGCATGCACTTGTGATGGCATACCAAACTGTGGTTGACATGCTGTGAGCAGTGAAAAGCACAAACCTAAAAGCATGCAGTCAAAGACTGCGAATATACAATTAGGGATGGGCCAAGCAACCTTACCTATGTTGTACCATGAATAGCGCGCAATGAGCGAATTCATACCTGTCACGCGGCATACAATACATATGACACTAAATGAAATCCCTATGGGTCAAGAAAAGCATACAACATGCTGTGAGGACTACGGTGTCTAAAATACGGTAGTGGAAGGATACCAACACTCTATTGATAAGGCGAAAAACATGTACTTGGGAAAATATGCAAACAGCTGCAGCCTCCAACTTACCACACAGTTATTAACCGGTGGTCCTAGAACTTAAAGAAATAGTGAAAGTGATTAAAGTAGCCATCACGCAATAGTTATGAATGTTTATACATAAAATAGCTGGACATAATAGATAATTCACAGGACTCCAAAGCCACCTGCCCCAATATGACACCTAGATTAGGGCTTACCTGAGGGAGTTCTTAGGTATTACTATTTTTTCAAGCCAATGAATGGGTCCAGTTCGTAAATTAAAAAAACCCTAGGATAAACCACTAAAGTGTTCCTTAATCTGGTGGTATCTTAGGTTAATAAAAAAATTACCGATGCGTAAATGCAGGAGGCATAACAGGGTTTAATGGCCTGTATGCACCACTGTATATTACTAAGTATTTATGCATGAATACGTAGTGGTTTATCCTAAGGTTTTTTTACATTTACGAACTGAACACATTCATTGTCCTGAAAAAATTGTAATATCTAAGAGCTCCCTCAGGTAAGCCCCAATCTGAGGTCCAGTCCGCCCTGGTAGTACCAATTTACCAGGGTGGGATGAGGTGGCAAATGATGAAGCATGTCACATTACGTGAGTGAGCCATCCTCGTCCAATTCTTGGAATTGCCTAGAGATTAGGTAAAGCACAGGTAGCAGCACACAGGGACCTCCGCCAGACCCCTGATAACGACTTTCTTATTAGCCAAGTAGGCAGATAGCAGATCCTTGAGGGTACCACGCCAATTTTTTTGATTATTTATGTAAATAAGGGCAGGCGTGAGCCCTATATCGCCATACAATCACTCTTTTTTTGTGTGATACAGTTTTTAGAGCTCCTAACGGTTACTCAGTCGGGCCCGTGGTAGAGTTTAAAATGTGGCTGCCACCGGGAAAACAGTCTCTGAGTGTGGACAATACTCTGTCAGGCATGGGTGCTGCACAGGAAGCCAGAAGAGAGTATGAGAAATTATTCGGGTGCACCCACTTGACCGCACTAGTTTCGGTCTCGTTGTTGTAATGGGCGCTTGAAAACTCTAATATTGGGGATACAATAGTCTGTCTTCACATGTGGAATATGAATTTGCATTTGTGGTAGATGGGGGCAGAGGTGATGAATAGGCTGACTTCACGTGGGATCAGACTAGCTTATCCTCATTGCGTACAGAGCAGTATGCTGTCACTGGGCTACAATCTTGTCTTCATAGAGGATAAAATAGTCTGTTAATACCCGGTAGAGATACGCTTGCTGTCACAAGGGGACATAATAATCTGTGTATGTGGAGGAGGGAGAAGGGTAGCAGTGATGGATATCCTCACTTCAGGTCGGAATATTAATCAGTGTGGGTGGGGGGGCAGGACTGAGTAATGAATAGCCCGACTTCACATGTAGACAGAATCCCCTACCTATATAGCGTACAGAAAAAGTTGTCTTTATTGAGAATAGGATAGTCTGTCTTCATAGAGGACAAGTTAGTCTATTTCCAAAGAGAATAGAACAGACTGCTTTCACAGGGATTAAACTCCCTCACTTCATAGTGGGGTATAATAATCTCTGTGAGTATGGAGGGGGGCTAATGAATCATCTGACTTCACAGGGGGTCATAATAATCTGTGTGTGTGAGGGGTGTAGAGTTGATGAAAAGCCTGACTTCACATCGTGTCAGAATAGTTTCCTTCATAGTGCACACAAAGGTCTGCCTTCATTGGCAATAGAATAGCCTGCCTTCATAAAAGACAGAGAGTTTACCTTCACTGGGGAAAGTATGATGTGCCTTTGCAGGGGGTATAATTAGGGCTTTAAGTTACCCAGGTCCCTGCAGGTCTCTGACTTGGTAGTAATTAACAATGTAATCACAAAGAATGCCAGGTAGCCACAAATAGATTTTTTATTCAGGATTGTCCTGCAGGAACTCTCAAATATTTTGAAAAACTGTCTCACCCACATTGTTTCATGGCATGCTTCATCATCAGCAATTTTTCACATCACAATAGGTGAATACCACCATGGCTGACTCGGCCATTGCTGGGCATACTTAAATAAGTGATTATTGGATAATTGCAAGGATCCAATACAAAGTTAAAAATATCTTGAGATAGACCCTGGAATTGTATTTTAATAGTGAGTATCCAAGATATGATGAAAATCCGAAAAGAATTCGGGTATAGGATTTAATTTAATGTTTCAACCACCTGTGTAAGTGTTCCAACATGTTTCGGCCGTTCAAAAAGCCCATTCGGGTCTCTGGCCTTCATTAGGGCTATTCTGATCACTTCCTGACTACACATTCAGGCTGTGCAAATATAATGAGGCCTGATGCTCTCACCTTTCTGAACCTCTTATGTGAGAAAAGAACCTGTAGGGTTAGATACAAAATAAGAGAAAAATAAAGAATCATAACAGATTGTCATTCCTTTTAGAATGGGCAGTCACCCAAGATGTAGACACTGCAGTACTGTCCTCACACTCGTGGAATTAACATATAGGACAGGACCCTATCTAAATCATTGTTGAGCTTGATATTGGGGACACATGAGATAGGTACCAATCACAGCACAAAAAATACTGCAACATAACACACCACATGTGGATATGCTTAAATATTGTTCATCACACAACCAAATAGAGTTGTCATTCCAGTCACATACCCTACACTAAGGGTTGTTGGAATTACTTCGGTCAAAATCATGGAGACACACCCCTGTATTCACACATTTAAGCCCTAATTATGAGTCTGGCGGTCCGAGGACCGCCAGACTTGCTTGGTCTAGCCACCTTCTCACTGGCGGTCCAACCACCTCATTACGAGTTGGGTGGTTGGACTGTCCTCGGACCACTACCGCCACCAGGGAACTGCCATTCCCTAGAGGTGGTGTTGCGGTCAGGAGGCTGTAATATGCTTGGCAGGACTGCCGTGGTCCTGCCAAGCATATTACAAGTTTCCTCTCTGCCAGCGGGGTCATGGAGGTTCCCCCTCCATGTGCACTGTGGAGGAGAGGAAACAAAGGGGGAACTACAGGGCCCCCTGTGCCTCCTATGCTTGTGGATGCACACAGAAAGGCATAACATGTGCCCCCCTTTGTGCATGCACAACAGTTCCTGCATAGCATGGATTTTCGAGACCATGCAGGGTAGGAACCTTGCAGGCAGGCAGCGGCGAGTCTTGTGGTACATGGGCACGGCGGTGGCATGCCATTCGCCCCCACACCGACAAAACTCGTAATCATGCCCAAAGCGTACAAGAAAAGGATAATGATTGTTGGTTAACAATTATCTAACACTAATTGTGATAGATTGAATGATTCAGGCATCTATATTGATTTATATTTTTGTATTACGTCAATATTATTCCCATCTTTCAACTCTTACAACAAACAATACAAAAACACACAAGTTAGAGCGTGCAAACTGTGCGCCAAAGGTGCCAATAATTTTTTATGGTGTAATGTTGTATACCATGTTGTTATTATTTTTTAAATGGTTTTGTTGCCGCTGCTGGGAGGGATCAACCTTCCTCTTAAAAATATACATTGAAACAGGTCCCTATGTCCCCACAGTCATGTCCTATAAGTTTACTGGCCAAAACACTGATCAATTTCTGAACAATGAATGTAAAAATCTTTAATATAATTCCCTGTGAGTGATTTAGTTCCTTTTTATATTTCACATGTTTAACACTCTTAAGGAATGCAAGATTAAGTAAGCTATTTCCAGGATGTTGTGTTCCTGCATTTTTTCCTGCAGCATGTTACTCTTGTATAGTACATACTTTGAACTGAGGTGTTTATAATAGACCATGAAAGGGAGGTCTGGGGCATAGGCTGAAGGCAGTTCGAGTTTCTCACAGAGCCTGTTAGTAAGTCAAAAAGGTGTTCAGAGTACTTGGTAATCCAATCCTTGGCCTCTGCAGAGTGCGCAGAGCAATAGTCACTGTTAGACCTGGCATCATTGGCCTGAGTTTCCCCTGTATTTTTTCCCTTTGCCTCCTGTTATTTTGCTATGTGTTGGGCTTTGATTTTGGTGGTCTAGATGCTTTGTGCACTTTGCCACTGCTGTTCAGTTCCACAGTGCAAGTGCTCCCTATAAATTGTTGTTTTGGATTGGTGATTCCATGATTGGCATATTAGATTTACTAGTCAGTCCCTAGTACAGTGCACTGTGTGTGCCCAGGGCCTGTAAATCAGATTCTGCTAGTGGGCCTGCAGCTCTGATTGTGCCACCACATAAGCAGCCTGTAAATGTAACTCAGACCTGCCGCAGCAATGTCTGTGAGCAGTTTGGTACTGCCATGTCTACCTGGCAAGTGCACCCACTTGCCAGGCCCTAACCTTCCCTTTTCCTACCTGTCGCATTGGGACAAGATAGGAAGATAACGTTTAGTATACCTGAACTCGGAATATAAAGATGCATCTTTTGGTGAGGATGGTTTTTTACATTCTGTGTTTAAAAAAACACTTTTAATAAGTAGATATTTTCTTGCTTAGCCATCCTGCGTACCTCTGCTAGGTTGTGTATTGACTGTCTGGCTTTGGAGTGACTGGGGCTGGGGATGTGCATTCTGTTCAGACAGCCACTTGTGGGGGCGTTGAGGTGTGTCCTGCCTTTCCAGGGTGAGTCAGAGCAGGGTTGAATAGATCTGGGCTGTATTCAAAGTAGGGGAAGGAGATTTATTTCACACTCAAATGGGCCTAGTCTGCATTGGATAATGCTGACTCCACCTCCTGCCAGGAAGCTGCACCAGAGAGGACAGAACTGTTTTTTACCTGGGCAAAGAGCTTTTCTGCCACGAGAAAACAAATGATTATGTGCTATAAAATGTGGGGCCCAGACCCAAGACTTCTAGATTACTTCTGGAATTCAAGAGGAACCTTTACCAAGGAGAAGAGCTGGAGAAACGGAAGGAGAAGTACTGCCCCTTTAGTGTATGCTGTCTGGTGTTGGCCTGCAGTTGACCTGTGTGCTGTGTCCCCTGCTTGAGGAAGGTCTCCAAGAGCTTGAAGTAGAGCTTGCCTCCTGTTTTTGAAGTCTCTGGGATACAAAGAATTCGCCCCCAGCTCCCCTGAACTCTCTTGCTGAGAGTTCTGACCTGCCAAGAGGTGCCTGTTGCTGTTCTGGGCCTCTGGAGATTTTTCCGTCTATTGGGAGCTGGAAAAGTAATGCAACGGGGAGAAGGGTGATGCATCTGTACCTGTTTCCGATGCATCACCAAAGAAACTGACGCAGCGCCTGCCCACGGCTCGAGAATACGCTGCACGCTGCATCGAGTCCACGACCTACGAAGGCCGAGATCACTGCACCGATTCCGACGTAGGCCCTGCTGTGTGGCTGCAAGAACCAACGCATCGTGGGACCGCAGCTGAGAGGCGATGCATCCCTGATCCTCACGCATCACATTTGGGCACCAAGTCTACAAGGACACCAGGGCTGCAGTAAGAAACCAACGCATCACCTCCCTGCACAGTAAAAAAACCGACGCATCACCTCCTCTTCAGTAGGGAACCGATGCATCACCTCCCCTGTGCAGAAAGAACCGACGCATCACCTACTTGGACAACGGTGCAAACCATTGCCAACTAGAGACCCCCATTTCTAACAGTCACCTATTCCAGTTGCAATACTGAATCTGTGTAAATGTGTGTGAGGGTGGTACCCAGTTGTCAAAATATTGACAGGGTAAAAGAAAATGCAGTGCTTACAATAAGTAGGTACATTGTGTGTTTGGGTGTGGTGATGAGGAGGTGCGAAGAAATGTGTTCAGGAGAGAGTGAAAAAAGTGTGCTGACAAGAAAAGAGATAAGTTTGAGTGCGTAGATGGAGGAGATGTGGAGAGAAAAAAAACATATATACCTCACATAGAGTGAACATAATGGGAGTGATTGAGACACTCTGAAGACCACTACCTATTCCATAGGCATCTGTGGTGTTTAATTCACACTCACACTCTCAATTTCAATTTCAGAATTTGTCTATATTATTTACAACTAAATAACTGTTACTCATCTTAAACAGCAAACAACCATTGACTAAGTCAAAACTCTGGGTTGGCTTTAGGCGTGTGTCAGTTGTGTGATACGTATCTGGATGCAATAACAGAAAGCTCAGAGAGGAACCAAAATGCCAGTCAGATAACACGCTATGAAAATCACAGAAATTCTGTTTAGTTGTTTAAAGGGGTGATGAATATCCTGGCTTTACGTGGAGTCTGAATAGCTTACCTTCATTGTGTACAGAACAGTCTGCCGTCACTGGAGATAGAAAAGTCTGTCTTTGAAGAGGACAGAATAGCCTCCTTTCAATGGGGATAGTATCGCCTGTTTTCTTAGGGAACAGGTGTGACAAGGGACTCACAGAAAGGAACATGATGAGACTGTAATGTTTTCTCCTGCTAAGAATGAAGTTGGGACAGAGTCATTAGATTACACTCCATTGTTGTTGAGGTCTGTTCTCATGAATTTGTTCCAGGGTCCTCAGCATCCCATCCTCATCGCCAGTGTGATAAGGGACCCACAGGAAGGAACACGATGAGACTATAGTGTTGACGGACACAAGTAGCTTGTTCAAGTAACAAGACGTCCTCCAAAAAGAACAATTGATGGACAGAATGCTGAACAATGTTGTACATTCACCCAAGTACAGAGATCTGGGCCTAAATCCATCATTATTTTGCTCACCATGCCATTCCAGTTTGGAATATGCCATATGCAAATCTTTCTTGACCCTGCACCCAATGGGAACAGTCCAGCCTGGGCTCACTGTGCCGCTGGAATCAAGCAATTCTGGCTGAAGAGGTGTGAAACCACGAAACCGGTACTAGGATGCTTGTTTGCGGTCCAGGGAGGACGTGGCTTAGCAGCTCAGGCTGGACTGTTCCTATAAGGCACAGGGTCAAGACTGATTTGCATATGGCCAGGTGTAAACTTGGGTGGCATGGTGAGCAAAAGATTGATTGATTTAACCCAGATCTCATGACTGGGGGTGAATGTTTTGATTTCTTCTGCATTCCATGGAGAAGTGTGGCTCAAATGGTTAGAGCGGCAGACCCTGATGCAGTGGTCTGGCCCGGGACCAGGGTTCAATACCCGCCTCGGCGGGTCTTGGGCTCAATTTCCTTGGACCCGATAATTCTCGCCTCGGTGCCTATTCTAATCATGGGTCCCACTCTGTGACTCTGGGCAATAGCTTGCTTAATCTCCACAACGGCCCCAAAAGCGCTGGGATGCATGGTTTCACCCTGGGGGTGCCCAGGAGTGGACACTCACAGGGAAAACCAGGAAGGGTTCCTAAGCGGTATACGTACAACGCCGGGACACTACCTTCGGGAAGTAGCTGTGCGCTCTATAAATATCGGTACATTCTGTCCATCAGTTGTGTGTCTTTTGCTTTCTCGCCCTAAGTGCGCCAGGTATGCCCAGACGTGGGTCCTGGGCTCACGGTACCACTGGAATCAAGCTAGCCTGGCTGAAGAAGGATGAAACCCCGAAAACGGTCCCGGGATGCTTGTTTCTGGTCCAGGGAGGACCTGGCATAGCAGTTCAGGTGGAATGTTCCCATGAGGCACAGGGTAAAAACTGATTTGCATATGGCCAGATCTAAACTGGGGTGGCATGGTAAGCAAAAGAATGATGGACTTAACCCAGATCCCTTGACCGGAGGTGAATGTTTTGATTTGTTCTACATTCAGTCCATCAATTGTGTGTCTTTTGCTTTCTCGCCCTAAGTGTGCCAGGTATGCCCAGACAATGGCCCTGGTCTCATTGTGCCACTGGAATCAAGCTATCCTGGCTGAAGAGTGGTGAAAACCCGAAACTGGTCCTCAGATGCTTTTTTCCGGTCCAGGGAGGACCTGGCTTAGCAATTTGGGCTGGACTGTTCCCATGAGGCACAGGGTCTAGACTGATTTGCATAGACGTGGGTCCCGTGCACACTAAGCCACTGGAGTCAAGCTATCCTGGATGAAGATGGCTGATAGCCTGAAACTGGTCCTAGGATGCTTGATTCCGGTCCAGGGAAGACATGGCTTGGCAGTTCGGGCTGGACTGTTCCCATGAGGCACAGGGTCAAGACTGATTTGCATATGGCCATGTCTGAACTGGGGTGGCTTGGTGAGCAAAATAACGATGGGTTAAACCCAGATCTGTGACTGAGGGTGAATGTTTTGCCATTGTGCAACATTCCGTCCATCATCTTGTGTGTTTTGCTGTTCACCCCATCATGGAGACAGACAGCAAAGTGACTGAATGTCCAACAAGGAGGAGTCTTCCAAAGCTTTTTATTGTTGCAATCCACAAGGGAAAAGCTATGCTTCCGCCTTGCCTGCGAGCGGTGGCGGCCCTGTTATGTTATGTTATGTTACGTCTATTTATTGTGCGCACAGATACTCCAGCCAAGGAGCGTCCTGGCGCAGAGACAAGGTAGCCCGTAACACAACGAGAGGCTAAGAACAGAAACTAAGAAGCAGCTAGAACAAGAAGGTTTTTATAGCCTTCCGAAAAGTCAGAAGGTCCTCCAGCAAACGGATTTCAACAGGGAGGGAGTTCCATGCTGACGCAGCCATTACCCTAAACGAGCGGCCTCCCATGCGGCTAAGCCTGAATCTGGGAACCACCGCAAGGGCTAGACCTTGAGAGCGGAGGCAACGGGCAGGGACATAGAAAGACAGACAACTCGACAGGATTTCCGGGCCTGTACCTCTCAAGATTTTAAAAGCAAGGCACAAGACCTTAAAGAGGATGCGCTTCCTAACCGGGAGCCAGTGTAGGGAGCGAAGGACACCTGTCACTGAGCAGAATCTGGGCAAACCAACAATCGCCCTCGCCGCAGCATTCTGAACCCGTTGTAAACGGGTTAGTTCAGCCTGGTTGGCCCCAGCCAGGAGAGAGCTGGCGTAATCCAGGCGAGAGATGATAGTGGCCTGGATCACCAGCTGCCTGGTCGGGGCATCAAAGAACTTGAGAACAGGTCTCAAGCCCCTCAGGAGACCGAAACAGCAGGCCGCAGTTCTTTTAGTATGGCCTATAAAGGAGAGGCCCACATCCAGCCATACCCCCAGATTTTTCACTTCCGATACCGGGATCGGAGTAGGACCCAACTCTGGGGGCCACCAGTGGTCACCCCACAGCTCCACTCCCTTCCCGACGACCATCACCTCTGTTTTAGTGGCGTTTAGCTGAAGGCAATTGCCTGTCAGCCAGCTAGCCACCGCCTTCAGTCCGGACTGAAACCTGGGGGCCTCAATTTCCGCATCCCCGCTGAGAGTAACCGCCAGCTGAGTGTCGTCGGCATATGAGACCATAGTGAGGCCCCACTGCCTAGCGACATCAGCCAGCGGTCTCACGTATAGATTGAACAACGTGGGACTCAGCGAGGACCCTTGCGGAACCCCCATGGCCAGTGGTTGGTAATTGGACTTGAAGGGAGGGATGGCAACACAGAAGGAGCGGTCGTCTAAAAAGGAGCGGAACCATTGCAACACCTGACCGCCAATACCAGTCTCCTCGAGTCGACGCAGGAGGATGCTGTGGTCTACCGTATCAAAGGCGGCGCTAAGATCTAACAAAATAAGCGCCGCCGTTTGACCAGCATCCAACCTTGCCCGAAGATGTTCCACCATCACAAGTAACGCAGTTTCCGTACTGTGCCCAGCACGGAATCCGTTTTGTGTGGGGTCGAGGGCATTGGTCCGAGTCAGATGTTCAGACAGGGCCAAGTTGACGTGGGCTTCAGTAATCTTGGCTGGCCAGGGCAGCAGCGAGATGGGGCGATAGCTTTCAGGCTTAGAGGGGTCCAGGGTGGGCTTTTTAATAATCGGGGACACCACGGCTTGTTTCCACTTAGATGGTACAATTCCCGTTTCCAAGGAGAGATTGACAAGGGAGCATACAGCTGTACGCCCCATAAAAGCTTGGTCTCGGAAGAGAGCAGGCCTTACTGGGTCAGATGGAGACCCAGACTTAACTTGCAGCGCAAGTTTGTCAAAACCATCCAAGGTAAGGGGGGGGAAAACAAGCAGTGTGGTCTGATGGTGAACCCCATTAATACTTTCCGCAGTGGACCCTATGCTAGGGAATGTCCTATATATAACTTGGACCTTCCCCAAAAAGTAAGATGCAAGGGATTCACAATGGGAAAGGGAGCTTACGGTCGTAGTGGTAGTCCGCTTCGCCGTGAGTTCTTTTACGGCCTTGAAAATAGCTTTTGACGGATTCGGGCTGTTCCGGAATTCGGTGGCATAGAAAGCCGCACGAGCTCGGCAGATAGCTCGATGGTAGAGCTTAACGGACCTGGCATATGCAGCTTTTAGATCAGCCCCATAGGTTTTCCTCCAGGCCCTCTCTGCTCGTCTACAGGCACCCTTTAGGGCCCGGAGAGTGCCATCGTACCAGGGGCTCGACTCTCTGGGATTGATTTTAGTAGAGACGATAGGTATCAGAGAGTCCAAGGCCCTAGTTATCCATGAACAGAAGAGGTCATACCCCCTTTCCACATCCGTCAAAAGACCCAGCGGCTCCTCTGATAGAAGACGATGAAAGTCCTCTAACCTAAGCTTTTTCCAAGCCCTCTTCTGAACCCGTCTAGCCGTAGAGGTGGAAGGAGTGGCCGAAACCGGGCAGGAAATGGACACCAAGAAGTGGTCTGTCCATTCCACCGGAGAGACAGACGTAACTAGAATCCCCAACAGATTGGTAAACAGGGGATCCAGAATATGCCCGCCCAGGTGGGTAGGCTGGGAAACCATCTGGAGGAGTTGAAAGGCCTCAAGGTCAGTAGAGATGGAACGCACTGTCAGGCCAGAGAGGGTGTCGAAATGCAGGTTTAGATCACCCATGATAGAAAAGTTGGCACAGTCGGCAACCAAAGGGCCAACAATATCAGGGAAAGCCTTTCTGAACGCCACATCACTGCCGGGTGGGCGATAAACGACCATCCCGGACAGGGTGAACTCAGGGCTGACAGAGACCTTGAACATGGCACTTTCACATCCAGAGATGTTTAAGGCACTCCAGACGCAAGGGTAGATAGTTTTTACCACTAGCGCGATACCCCCACCCCTAGACAGCCTATTCAGAGTGTACATAGAATAGCCGGGTGGGCAGGCTAGATTGGTAATAGCGGTATCAGCGTCCTGTAGCCATGTTTCCGTCATGGCAAATACGTCTGGAGCTTCCTCCTCAATGAGGTCATAAATGTGCTGATAGTGTTTCAGCGCAGACCTGACGTTTAGATTCAGGATCTTCAAAGTGGTAGGGATGTCTGTAATGCGGCGAGTCTCAAAAGGAATAGTCCTTGAGAGGGGACGCGGAGAGTCAAGAGCCCACCCATTACAAGGGCAATGATAGGGGCCACGCAATGGGTGTACCGGTGGAAGGGTACAACAGCGGCTTACCTGACCGATGGAAAACAGACAATCCCGCGAGTACGTCAACATGGTAGAACCAGGATGGAATAATAGTCCTTAGCCAGAGTACCGCACCGTCCAGCGCGTCCTTAGCGCGGACGGGCGCAGACGGGCAGGACTCTGGCACGACTCCGGCCACGCGAGGACACGCCCGCTGCGCGATCCCGCTGCGCTAGGGGATAAGCTTTAAAAAGGTGTTCCAAGTCCGCGCATGCGCAGTAAAGCGCAGGCAGATCGAACTGCCTCAAACCAATGACCCCACTCCAAAATGGCGACCAGGATGGAATAAGGCACCCACCCCAGGACCAGACCCGCCCAAACGGCGGTGGGGGGCACAAATTAAAGTGCAAGTGAGGGGCACATTAAAAACAGGGTCCAAGTGACCAGAATAAAGCCAATACAGTTAAAAATTAGCACTTTTTAACACAGCGCGCTAAGCGCTCGCGCTGCAGTCAGCTACCTTGTCAGGGGGCGAGGTGAGGAAGGACTCGCCTTAAAAAGGTGTTCCAAGTCCGCGCATGCGCAGTAAAGCGCAGGCAGATCGAACTGCCTCAAACCAATGACCCCACTCCAAAATGGCGACCAGGATGGAATAAGGCACCCACCCCAGGACCAGACCCGCCCAAACGGCGGTGGGGGGCACAAATTAAAGTGCAAGTGAGGGGCACATTAAAAACAGGGTCCAAGTGACCAGAATAAAGCCAATACAGTTAAAAATTAGCACTTTTTAACACAGCGCGCTAAGCGCTCGCGCTGCAGTCAGCTACCTTGTCAGGGGGCGAGGTGAGGAAGGACTCGCCTTAAAAAGGTGTTCCAAGTCCGCGCATGCGCAGTAAAGCGCAGGCAGATCGAACTGCCTCAAACCAATGACCCCACTCCAAAATGGCGACCAGGATGGAATAAGGCACCCACCCCAGGACCAGACCCGCCCAAACGGCGGTGGGGGGCACAAATTAAAGTGCAAGTGAGGGGCACATTAAAAACAGGGTCCAAGTGACCAGAATAAAGCCAATACAGTTAAAAATTAGCACTTTTTAACACAGCGCACTAAGCGCTCGCGCTGCAGTCAGCTACCTTGTCAGGTGGATGAACAATCAGAAAACATAGGGCTGGCACACACTTTGATCTCGCATTTCCCAGCCGCGGGCCGTGGAGGGAGTTACGGTGGGGCAGGGAGGCGGGGAGGGAGAGGGCGGGGTGGAGGGTGCTAAAAACAGGCATATGGATCATTGCAGGTAAGTACACAATTTAATTAATAAAAACGAAATTCGTAGCATGCACAGCATTGCTTTTTGCCATGTAGTGCGCACTACGAATTTCGTTTTATTAATTAAATTGTGTACTTACCTGCAATGATCCATATGCCTGTTTTTAGCACCCTCTACCCTGCCCCTCCCCCTCCCCGCCTCCCTGCCCCACCATAACTCCCTCCACGGCCCGCGGCTGGCATTTCCCACATGCAGTGGATACACTTCTAACATCCACTAAGACACAGCACTTGACAAATGCACGCCTTACCAGGTACGAGCTGACACTCCTGGCATCACACATTGTCATCAAAAGTTGTACCACCTTGAACCCAGCTTGCCTTTTGCCCACAGCACATGACTTAGTTGATTTGATCACAGACGATGCCTTTAATGATTTTGCACTGGATATAGTCAGGCATACTAAAGTGCGACTGGACATATGGGACTCACCACTGCCAGACACTGAAGAGATTTTTTTGTGGATGGGTCGTGTCACAGAGATGACAGTTGGACACTGCAGGCATCCTATGCAGTGGGCACAGCTAACAAATTGTTGAAGGGGGAAGGTTGACGGCTGCCAAAAGTGAACAAGCCACTGAACTAGTGGCACTGACAAGGGCATGTACCTCGGCTGAAGGAAAGAGAGTAAACATATGCACCCCAAGCTTCCGTATACAGCACCTTGACGCTCTTGGGCTAAGTCCGCGTTCTACAAATTTTTATATTCATAAAGAACAGTCTGCCTTCACAGGAGATATGATAGCCTGTTGTGACTGGGGACAGATCAAACAGTCTTCACTGAGACAGAATGGCCTGTCTTCACAGGGGGGCACATTAATCTGTGTGTTTGTTAGATAGGGTTTTTTGATGATACGCCTGACCTCATAGGGTATCTGAATAGAATATCTTCTTAAGATGCAGAATACCCAGTGCTCATGGGGAACACAATAGCCTACCTCCACACCAGACAGCATTGTCTGCCTTCATTAGGGAGATATTCAGTTTTCATTTGGGACAGAATAAACTCTCTTCACACTGGACTGAATAGTCTGTCTTCATAAGGGACAGATAGACAGTTTTCACACTGGACAGAATAACATCTTTTCACACAGACAGAATAGTCTGTTTTCCAATGGGAAGGAACACCAGTCTTCCTGGAGGACAGTCCAACTGGGGAACAGAATAGTCTGCTTCTATGGGCAACAAATAGCAAGTATTCACGGGAGGCCGAATAGCCTGACTTCACATCTTTCAGTTCATGTAGGCAGAACAGTCTACTGTAGAAGGGGACAGAATACTTTTCTTTGGCTGGGAACGGTATAGCAGGGGACGAGGGTGAAGATAGGGCGGGTAGAGGAGACATAGTAGCAGGGTACAAGGCCCCAAACAAGAAGTGGGGGGACTAACCAAGTTAGGCAGTATGCAAGTGACATCATGGCATGTGACATTACAGCACAACATCACAGTGCGGCATCACAGGAAGTGACATCACAAAAAGTGACATCAAATCTTAACACGTCACACATAATGTTTTGCAGGTTCTATCATGAGTACATTTGAGTACATTATGAGATTTTGCATCGGGGCTGTGCCAAAAGAGTAACGCAATCCCAATGCAAAGCGTGGGCCTTAACTTACACATTTAGTTTTTAACTCTGCCAGAAAGAAATTGGCAACAAGGAGTAATGTAGTAGTAAATCTATTCTGCTTAATTGGTTGCAAAGTCTGCATTATACAATTTCTTTTGGGGTTAAGGCACCAGCGGCAGAGTACTCTGTGTGCCCACTAAATCACAGGGAACTAAAATATTGGTGAGATAGCTTTCACTTTGGAGGGTAATGCATTTTCAGGAGATATCTGTGTTTTCTCTAGTCCTAGGCTTGAATCAAATTAGCAAAGCGAGTTAATGTTTCTCCTGCAAAGCACAGCACATCATCTAAAATGCAGATGACATATTTTTATTTTATGTAGCAAAGTAAGTGGGTTCCTGCTTTTAACACAGAGATCCATTGTTACTTGCAGGTCATAAATTGTAATCCTTCTAATATAGCACAGAGAGCTATGAAGGACATGTGACCCCTACACCTTGTAACTCTCACTGTCTTATGCAACCCATCCTGTACATTGATTTACACATTTATATGATTTATTGTCAGTATATAATGTGTCAGTGGGATATAAAGCGATCTGGCACCATGCATTGAGAGGAATAGCGCTATAAAAGAAATAAAACAAGTTAGTGGTATTTAAATTATTATTTGTGTAAATACGGGAACAGACCAAAACATCAGACATTCTTACAGTGTATGCATATCTCTTATATACAGGGACTGAACAAAGTAAGAATCATGCCTCCCTTAAGTACCTGTGAAGTGATAACAAGCTGTGTGCCTTTGTTTCCCCTCCTTTGTCTTTGCATTTAGGTGTGAGGCTCAGATAGCTCCCAGTCAGGATAGTAGAACAAAAAGAGGCCTGATGCCCCTTAAATTCTTTCTCTGTTATGGGCCCAGCTGGAGTCAGAAATATGAAAACCCCTCTCTGCCAGCACTTTGTTGCTGCTTGGAACGAAAGTAGACAAAGTGAATGTGTTGTTGAATGTGTCCCGGTGTCTGAAAATTACACTAAGACAAGTTCAGCATATTTCAGTGGGTCCCAGCTTCTTGTCAGGGTAGATGGCGTCCAACTTGTGTAAATAGTGGGTGTACACGGCCTACCCGCTTGTACTTCTGACTTGTGCTCTGCATAATAGGCTGTCTTCAAGAGGATAAAATAACCTTACCAGGGGGGTAAACAAATCTGGGGAGGGGAAGGAGTAGCCTGCCTTCAACCAGGCTCAAGTATAGGCATCTTTCATGGGAGAGGGGCTCAGTAAGTGTGCGGTGGATAGCCTGACTTCCCAGGGGTCATAATAGCCTAGCTGTATGGATCTTCTGTTCCCTGGTCACATTAGGCTCTGCGGCTCTTCAGAATAACTTCTGATCGTGGCTGGGTAGCTTAGCTACAAGCCCCCACACCTGCGCCATCGCAAGTAAATTCTACAAGGCAGCAGGTTACTTGTCACCCCCAGGATATAGTTTCCCACCACTCTGTTTTATGTTCCAATACATTTCAAAAGTGTTGTGTTATGTTGGTGCTCAATTTGCTCCGGTGGTCTCCGGTGCTCTTCCCCGGCACTAAAATTACCGCCACTTATATTATTATGCTACCATCGTGGTGCTGTTTATCTAATTTAAAGATGATTGCAGCTGTTTATTAATTCAGTATACTTAAAAAATGACTAATACCTGCAGCCGAAGCCATTCTTATAACTTTGGGAGCCTTGACAAGTCCGAATTGTCACTGTTAATTGTCATTGAAAGCGCTGGCGGGTGGTGCAAGCTACAGAGGACTCCTGGCGAGGGCCCCGACACGTATGTTTCTACACATTAAGGACTGGAGCACACCCTACAGGCGGACCAGTATGGCGCAGGCTGGTTCTTACACCGAGGACATGCGCTCGCTGCAGCCACGCAGGGCTAATGAGTCTTGAGTCGAGTCAATCCTCCAGGCCCCGCCCCCAGCCCCCTGCTTTGAAGGATGAGGCCCCCACCAGTGACCGAAGAGGGTATTATTTACACACCGGCGAAGCTGAATTACAAAGAAACACGTCTATTAAATACAGGAAACGGTCTAACAACAGCCAGCTTCGAATGTCATAGGAGCCGCATGGCCGTCTTAAAATTTCAATTAGAGTACATTGTTTTCTATTTCATAAAATCATTGTTTTTGTCGATGGCGCCTTTTATGCTATTTGAGTATTTCATTTTATCATCAAATGTATTTAGTTTTGCATCTTCCAGAGCTTTAAATTAGTTACTAAAACGTTAACAAAATAAGAAGAATCTTAAAAAACGAGACATGAAATATAAAGTTTAGAATGTATGTGTGAAACTTCAGTTCTCCACTTCTAGGTCAATGAACTGATTAAAGAAATCGCAAATGAGGTCACATTTAAAATATGTTACGATGACATTTAATATCGAAAAATGACAAAAGGAAGGCGCGTAGGTGATCAATGCAGCAAACGTTAATGTGCCAAGTAGATGTTGCAGCAGAGAAAATATTTTGCAAAAAATGGTTTTTAAATGTGTTGGGTGGTATTTATTGCTAATCATTGTTTTCGTAAAATTGTACTTGCTTATTTTTCGCTTTCTGAATTACTTTGTGGGAGCATGTTCATCTAAAACAACTTTTTTCTTGCACATTTAATTGCGTTTTTTAGTGTTCCATTAGATGTTTTATAGCCTGGCATGGATGGTAGAGAGCAGGTACTGTGAATACAGTACACATCTTCTTGTGACCAGTTCCTGGCTAATGCCGACCTAGTTACTGTGTGTATGTGACTACTGTGAAAATTAAATTCAGGCAGAGGTGTAGCTTCAGGGGGTGTTTGTGGTTGACCACCCAAAAATAAATGCCTTGGTAGTTGTGTCTGGGAGCCCTGAGAGGCATCTCTATCTCTGAGTCAGTTTTTGTCCTTGTGAACTAAGAATGAAAGACCAAAAAGTGACATTTGATGTCAAAGGGTGACAAAGAGAAAACGAGGGAGTGCAATATCCATCTGGTGGCTGAATTTCAAAATATGAAACCAGAGAACATGCCTCCCTGCTTGTCCAATTTGTGTGATCCTAGGCAAATATTTAATTTTACAGAGCCACCTTTTATTTATTATCACTTATGAGCGCAATTTTAAATATTTGAGTTCAGGATGTGTGATGCACATGCACCTCTTATATTTGATTTAATAGACTGTAATGTTACTCCATCTATAATAAAAATGAAGGGTTTACATGACTTCTGACTTGTCTCTTAGTTCACTAATGGCATTAGCAATGCGGGCTCACCATGACAGTTTCTAAAAACTATCACTTTTACTACTTGTCTGTCTGAATTTTGAAGAGATTGTATCATATTTTTACATTAAGTTTGTTGCACGATGTACATGGCAAACATTTTCATGGCTGGCTGACTCTTAGAGTCAAGCCAGACCCATGGTTTGGCACTGGCATGGCTCACCCTATTAATTTGCCTGCGCTCCCTCCTTTATTTGCGACTCAAGCTTAATACACTGAACCAACAGTCACTTGCTAAAATGATTTGTAAAAGGTGAAGACTAGAAATATGGAGCGCTGCCCATTTACACCGATTTGACAACTCTTCAATCAAAGCTTTTCGTGTCAGAGATGAAGAAGAGTGTGCGGAGTAAAAAGACATTAAAAATAAGTGAGTCCAGGACAGGGACTTCATGCCTTTGTGTTGAACTTTACCATAGTCATGAGCTACCAGGGGGAACTTACAGGCCCTGGTGGGAAGGGCAGGGGCGTGGGGACATGGTCTTTTTCACAAACTTAGCATGAGCACGCTACAGCTTGCCTGTTACTAATCATCTTTATTTTTGCAACATTTAAATTCCTTTCACATGGGAACTCATCCCTGTGTTCATCACTCTGCATGTTCCTGGGATTTTGACTGAACATTATGTGGAAGGTCGAACAACAATGCTCCTTGTTATTTTGTTATGGCCAGACCTTATCTCTTAGACAAAACATACCAATGCAGCTGTTGTTTGAGAACATACTTTGCTTCTTAGTGTGGTACACAAATTGGGGTAGAGACACTTGAAGAGGGACCTTTCCAGGAAGAAGAGCGAAACAGCACTTGTGATGTAGATTTACAATCTGTAGGCTAAATGTATGGGGTCTGCTGACAAAGCCCAGAGATCTTCTAATATATTATAATACTGCTTGTAGCAAGGGGAGGGAGTATGGACTCCACTGTCTTTTTATGATATCTCCCTTCATGATTTATGGACTAGCTGCCATGCTGACTATATTTGTATTATGCATTATCCTGCTTGTTGTGCCACGTATACTGTATGTTAGGGCACGTTAGTTAAAATAAATATTTTAAACTATTTCATGACTGTGTCAGATCTTATTGTGGACGAGTACAAGAGTGCGAGCGAAAGGGTGTGTCTTATTACCGCCATTCCGGAAGATCTGGGAGTGTTGTGTTCTGGGGTGTCTAATCTTTGGCTTCTCTGTGAGGGAGTAGGAGAGCAAGTGAGACACTATAGCTAGTTGGTCCTGGGCTCATGGGTACTATGGTGGTGTGGTGACTCAGTCCCCGTACACTCCTGCGCATAGTTCTGTTTTGTGCAGAATCCCTGCAACATGGTGCCACCAATGTTTGGTCTGGTACTTAACTCTTGAGTAGTGTTTGTGCTTGTCCACAATACCCTTTCACCATTTCGGAGACGTCCATGGTGAAGGGGATTAGCCTCCTATATTAATATGTTTATAAGTTTTTCAAGCTTGAATTTTAAACGGTTTTTGTTTCTCTGCTAGAGCCGATTCGGCACTACAGCTGTCACCATTTCTATTATGGTATAAAAGGGGGTGGTGATGGACAGAGCATCTGAACCAATCAAACACTCACACCCAGTCAAAAGATCTGGGTTTGATCCCTCACCGTTCTATAGCCCACTCTGCCACCCCAGTTCAGACATGACTATATGCAAATCATTCTGACCCTGTGCCTCATGGGAACAGTCCAGCCCGAACTGCCAAGCCATGCCTTCCCTGGACCGGAAACAAGCTTCTGAGGACCGGTTTCTGGCATTCTAGCCGTCTTCAGCCCGGCTTGCTTGAATCCAGTGGCAAAGTGAGCAAGGGACTCACGTCTGAGCATACCCTGCCACACTTATGGCGGCCAAAGCGGTATAAAAGGGGGTGGTGATGGACGGAGCATCTGAACCAATTAAACACTCACACCCAGTCAAAAGATCTGGGTTTGATCCATCACCATTCTTTAGCCCACTCTGCCACCCCAGTTCAGACATGGCTATATGCAAATCAGTCTGACCCTGTGCCTCATGGGAACAGTTCAGCCCGAACTGCTAAGCCATGCCTTCCCTGGACCGGAAACAAGCTTCCGAGTACCGGTTTCTGGCATTCCAGCCGTCTTCAGCCTGGCTTGCTTGAATCCAGTGGCAAAGTGAGCAAGGGACTCACGTCTGAGCATACCCCAAGGTCCAACAACAATTTACCTTGTTATTTTGTTCTGGCCAGACCTTAGTCCTTAGACAAAACATACCGATGCAGTTGTTGTCTGGAGAACGCTTCTTAGTGGGTTACATGAATTGGAGAAGAGACACTTGGAGAGGGACCTTATCAGGGAGAAGGGCAAAACAGCACCTGTGATGTAGATCTACCATCTATAGGCTGAGGCTTTGGGGTCTGCTGACAAAGCCCATAGATCTTTGAGTATATAATAATACTGCTTGTAGCAAGGGAAGGGAGGATAGACTCCACTGTCTTTTTATCATGACATCTCCCATCATGAGTTATGGGCTAGCTGCTATGCTGACTATATTTGTATTATGCATTTTCCTGCTTGTTGTGGCAGGTATATTGCATCCCTCAAATACGTTCTTGGATTGGTAGTTGGGTCGGAGGGCCTTGAGCTAGATCTGCTAGGTCTGTGTCAGTTTTTCTCATTGTTCTCATTTTACTATTAGGTTTTAATTTGTTCTTTTTTTGGATCGAGATCTTAACTATATATTGTCCCGGTTTACGAAAAAAAAGTAGTACATCTGCACCCATAGAACTACTCCTTAAATGGGTTCAAATGTACTACTTTCTGGAATTTACAAACAGTCAGTCAGTAGTAGACTTGGACAGCTGTGGCAGGCTCAAGTTTCTAGGCATATTACTTGCACCAAACACCCAAAAGGTGATGGGATGAATGCTTGCAAAAAGTCTAACCAGTGGCAATGGCTCAGAGTAGTATTCCCACCCATTGTTTTGAGCCCATTGTGCCACTCTAGACAAAGGCCCACCTAATGCAAATCAGGTCTGACCCTGTTCCTCATGGAAACGGTCCATCCTGAACCTTTGCCATCTCACCTCTCCACCTTGCGGCCTGCTGCATTTTTTGTTGGGAAATGTGTTAAGCACACCCTAAATTTCACTGACTAAGGTACGTCCCTGAATTGAAGTTGTTTCAAGACTTTATTCACTATTTTTAGGGAAGATAGCAGGGCTTGAGCGGCAGAGATGACAACACGAGACAGAACTGTTTCTTCCAGCATTTAAAACTCCCTTGCAGACTCATTCAATCTGCTACTAAATCATGACAACTCGTTAGGGCATACCTAGTGAGTGAAGCCAAAACATAAGGGTACTTCTAGACTATTTTAAATGATAAAACAGAATCTAACCCTAACGTTGGATTGAGGAGCAGCCCTGACAGCTGTCTTATCATGGCAGTTTAAGATGCAACCTACCTCACCTAATCGCTCATCGGTGCTGGTAAACAATGAATACTTTTTGGCCTCAATTTACAACCATCTCATTGCTAAGGGTGGGTTGCATGAGGTAGCCATGTAACTTGGTCTTAAGATCGATTTTACTTTTCTGCAAGTTTACAAATTCTGCATTTGTTTTCCAATTAAAAAAGTATGAAAACAGAATTGCACAATGTTACACAAACGCTGACATCTCATTCTCTTGAACATACTTGTGTAGAATGAGTTTAGGCCTTAATACGGACACTGTGAACATTTTAATTGTTTTATGCAAAATAGCTTTTTGGCATGGTGAGTGCTACCCATGGTGCAGAGAAGGATATTTTCAGGGCTTTAGAAGTAATTTGGCTAAGGCATAGTGTGTTTGCAAGAATGTCCTTGTTACTTACCTGTAATCTTCATTAATCCAAGTCCAGATCTTCCTCTCCACAGTCCTCAGTTAGTGGGCATCAGCTCCTCACCACAAAAGGTTTCCAAACTCAAATAATGCCAAAATTCCTACCCATAACAAGGCTTCCTTCCTGCATCATATCCCAACAAGCAACAGACAAATGAAGCCAAGCCTGAAGTCGAAAACCACATCTCTGAAGGTGGGTGGGTGAGAGCCTGAGCTGTAGCAGTGAAGACCTGGACTTAGAGTATTGAAGGTTACAGGTAAGTAATCCATCAGTCCATTACCTCCTTGTCAGCCTTCCTTGGCACAGTCCTCAGTTAGTGAGCAGATATCCAAGGAGTCAGCTTCAGCTCACTACAATAAGCCACAAGCAATATCTGCAGTTTACCATGAAGTTTTAAAAATAATTTTCACTTCATTACTGCATTTAGGACTGCCAAACCAAAATATGTTTTTGCACTACCTCCCAACTGCAACCTGTAGTGGTTCATAAATGTGTGTGGTGATGCCCACGTGGTTGCCTTACCAATGTCAGACATTGATGCACTTTTCAATACTGCTCATGCTGCCACCACATTCCTCGTAGATCTCCCTTGTACATCTAGTAATTTATTCTGTTTCTCATGCGAAAAAAAATGACGATTTGCTTCAGCCATCTACTCAGTGTCGAAAGAGAAGGCTTCATCCCTCTTCCTGATGAATCAAATGTAACAAACAAAGAATCCACTTTAGCAAGATAGTTTGTTCACTCCAAATAAATCAATATAGCACTACGTACATCAAGGGTCTGCAACATTTCTTCCTCTTCCAACACTAGGGAAAGCACATAGATTGGTAGCACCAAGTCCGCTGACGTATGAAACACTGACAGAACCTTTGGAGCAAAAGAGAAACTAGGTCTCAGAAACACCTTATCTGCACAAATCATTAAATATGGCTTTGACCTCAGCAAAACCCCTAGTTCCCCAATCCTCCTTCCTGAAAGGATTCCCATCAGTAATAGCACCTTAAAGGACAAGAAACCCAAGCCTACTCAGTCTAATGGATCACAGGGTGCCCTTTGTCAAGCTTGAAGCACTAACAGTAAATCCAGTATGGGGACTGGAGAACGAATAGCTGGTGTCTTAAGGAAAAAACTCCTCATTAAACCTAGAAACCAACAACACAAACCTTTCTAAAGGCAGGCTCTTTAAAGCTTTAATCGCTTCCCACTGGGCTCTCAAAGTGAGCACTACCAGACCTAGATGAAACCCATCTTTCAGAAAGTCTAGTACTAGTGAGTGCTCATCCGCCATTGGATCTACCCCCTTCTCCTGGCACCACTTCTTAAAACGATGCTGGTGCCTAGAGTATGCCTTAAGAGTTTAGGGATGCCTAGATTGCTGGATAAACTCCGCCACTTCAACTGATCAGCCCAACGCTGTCAAGCTCTCCCTTTCAAGTGACAGGAGGAAAGGAAATCATGGACTCCTCTTCCAGCATGGTACCATCAACAGCACTTCCAAACCATCCTCTCACACTGTTTGAAGTACCTTGCCCACTACTGGAATGGGGGGAGGAAGCATGCAGTAGCTCTTTGGGCCTTGGAAAAGACAGCAAATCCACCTTCCACACCTGCTGACATGGAAAATCTCGTGCAGAACTGAGCAAAGAGCATATTCTCCCTGCTTGCAAAGTGGTTCACGTGAGAGCAGCCACATGTCCTGACTATCTCCTAGAAAGTGTTCTCTGATAGGTCCAATTCCAGGGAAGAAGGATCTGCTCAAACAATCCGCAGCCCATTCTCCCTCCTCCGAAGATGGACTGCCCGGAGAGACAGGATGTTCACTTCTGCCCAGGAACAGATCTCCTGTGCTAGTGACAACAGTAAATTCACTTTTGAGCCCCCTTGATAATTCACATAGGCTACCAACACCTTCTTTTCTGTCCTGCCCAGCACATTGTGGCCTTGTATGACAGAGGAAAAATGGAGAAGCACCAGATGCACTGCCTTTTACTCCCTCCAGTTGGAAAATAACCTCCTTTACCCTACAGACCAGGTTTCTTTCACTGACTGGCTATCCAAAATTGCTCCTCAACCGATTCCACTGTCATCTGTGTTGAAGGGTTTGAGAGGGGTTTGAGAGGGGAAGATTCCAGAGGGATCTCTTTGGCTACTTCTCCTGATCTAGCCACCACTGAAATATTTGTACCATTTAACCCACTGGAGTCATGGCTTCATAATTCATTGACTTGGTCTCCCAGTGCAACACTAATGGTTTACCAACGGATACAGTTCTAATCTTGCCCATGGTAACATCAATACTGTTGATGTCATCAGTGCCTGAACTGTCAACCACTCACTTGCAGTTAGGGACTCCTTCCTCAGAGGGGCTGAAATTAACAATATCACATTCCCCAGGTCCGTCCTGAAGTGTGCCCCTATGTAAAGTAGATCTTGGGATGGATTAAGATGGGATTTCTTGTATTTGGCAAAAAACAGTATTCCTGCAGAATCCTACATACTTCCTCCAGCTGCTGCTTTGCTTTAACAAAACATGAAGCAGCAGTCAACCAGGCATCAAGGTAAGGAAAGACCATAATCCCCTTAGCATGATTCAACCCCACCAATAGTGGCAAACACCTTTGGTTGAGATGTCAGCCGAAAGGAAAGGACATAGAGCTGGTAATACTTCTCTCCCTCTGCAAGGCTTAGATAGTTCTGGGGATCACAATTTATCAGGATATGCAGAATGGCTTTGAACAGGTCTAATGACCCCAAAAAATCTCCAGTCTTTATATACGGCAGAACCTTTTGTAAAGATATCATTTTGAATTTGATGTGCACGACAAACTTGTTCACGCTCTTCAGGTACATCATTAGCCTGAATTACCCTGGCGGGCTCCTCTCCAAATAATTGAATAAAACACTTTCTTCTCCTAAGAGATTAGCAACAGTTTTATTGTATTCTTTAACAACAGGTTGTAAGTGCCCTCCAGCAATTCTCTTTGCATTACTGAGTCCTTGGGTAATGACTTCCTCAAAAAATGACCTAGACCTCCAAGGCACGTTACACTGTTCCTGTTTTAATGTATCTTATGTTCTAAAACATTACAACCGCCTCCTCAACTTTATAGTCACGGGGTTGGAGGTACATTTAACACTGTGCCTAACTTAAAATTCGCCCAGTCCCTTATATAAAACAACAGTTGTGAGACAACAACAACACACCCAGATGTCAAGCATAGACGAAGAAAAAATGTGTGTGAGCGAGATGGCACCTCACGGGCGCACCACCAACGGGAACCTGGCAGGTACTCACCAGGATTGCCCTGATCTCATCATCGGCACCATCAAGCTCTAAAGAAAAATGTGTCCAGAAAAAACAAACTAAACGTGTTTGCGAAAATGCAGTGAATATAAATAACAAACAACATCTATAGTGTCACAAAAAACATATATGACACATAAGCAACACAGATATGTAATTTTATTCTGTTTCTTTCGTGTTGGTTGTGTTCTCTAAAAAAAGTGAGTCTGGTTACTACTTATCCAACCATACTCCACTTGCCGACATGTTTCATTGCCACATTAATTTGTAGGCAATTTCTTCAGGGCATCAAGTATTTTGGGCCACTGCATAGGACAATGCAGTCTTCACAACTGTTAAAACATGTAAAACAAACAAACAAACGATGAATACGTCAACCTGCCAACAAAACATTTCTTGAGGTATAGGTTATACCAACTGCACACAGACACACAGTATTTACCCTCAAACGGCCAAGCTGACTCCTACCAGCCGAGAGGGCGGTACCATCATCTGTTTCACAATAACCCCAACTGTGAGTTATTTTCTTTCCCTTCGTTCTTATGTCACTATGAGGAAAAGAACACATACTGGTTGTGTACAAATTAAAATCATTGTCACTGTCGACACGCATGGGTTCTACAGTCTTCTCTCCTACCCAGACCCTATTCCAAACCTTTTTTAATGCTCCTATTTACCCCCACTATCAGGCGGTCGTTATTCATACAAAGCACGGACTCCCCATCCTCTGGGCTTCCTGTGTATTGCAAATTAATCAAACCTCGGCATCTACTTAGCCACGAGGTCTTAACCTCATTAAAAAATCTTAAATTCATTAAAAATCCTTTCCGTTCTTCTGTGGGCAATATCTCTTACTCAAGTGCCCTCGTGTTCGTGCCTCCTAACTCCGGGAACCGGCTTTCGAATCCCGCTATTGCCAAACAGTGACCACAACTAGGCGTCTCTTCACACATGTAATTTCTCGAGTGAGACCCTCCCTCTGTCTGTTTCAAAGATTACGTGCCTCATACTCGATTACAAGTCCCCACTCCTCACCGCTTTTGAGAAGGAATTCCGGCATCAGCTCAACCCGTGTGTCTCTCCCGGTCCCCTCTTTGCTCTATTTACGCTTATCTCAGCATGTTCTCACCGCTGCTTCCAAACCGCGTAGTCTCGCGGGACTTAGTGTCAACCATCTTGGAACGGGGCAAAACAAATCAAAGGACCATGGTTACAGGTCCGTTATTTCAAACCTCGCGGGAACTCGGCAAGAAGCACAACATCGGTATTATTTCAAATCCAATTTTATTCCTCCCTACAGCGGACAACCCATATTAACAGGCATACCACATGGCTATTCAAAGAAGTTTTTTAGATATGCACACCCTGTCCCTGTAGGGATATAAGACATACGTTTCCTATTGATAATAGCTTAGTTATAAGTCGATCTAGGATTCAGTTCATAATCACACCCATGAATTCCAAATTATACTCATCTGCAAACCAACTGGCTCATGATTGTAACATCAATTAATTCGTACGAAAGGACAGTGTAAAATGGGACTGGACCCATCAACAGATCACAGCGGTCCCCCCACTTGCCTTAGCCATTGCGTACCCATGTCTACATAATTGGTTACCATGGAGTAACATATGTACGTGCATCCACCCTCGCCAATGTCAATTAGAACATTCAAGCCCTAATGATCAACAGTTTGAAAATGTTCCAAATGTACTTTATTTAAATGGAGGGTATTTTCAATGTATCTTATTCCACTCTAGAAGCTCGTTCAGTCCCATTTTCTCACTTCTCTCTTGGAAAATCCATCTGGCTTCCTTAGTTGTTAAAAGCCGTTCTACTGTGTGTGAGTCTCCTGTCACTTTTTCCAACACTACCCACTTAAAGGTGTGTTTGTTCATATGGCAATGTTGAACAAGCTTAGTGGTGAGCTTTCCTGATCTTATTGTGCTAAGATGTTCTTGGATGCGTGTTTTTATCTTGCGTGTGGTGAGTCCAATGTATTGTAATCCACATTCATAGTCTAGCCTGTATACCACGTTGGTGGTGTTACAGTTGCTAAACTGCTTCAAAAACCATTCCCTTCCAGATTGCAAAATTACACTTGTTGCCTTGGAAGTTAAAGGGCAAACTGAGCATGTTCCACAAGGAAAATGTCCAATTGGTACGGTACTGTCTTTAGGTTCATTAGAAACTTGTGTTCGTGTATGTACTAATTTGTCTTTTAAATTGCTGGAACATTTAAAAGCGAACTGCGGGGGAGGCATCTTAAAATCTTTGTTGGACAATAGAGACCAATGCTTTCTCATTGACTGTCTTATTTTTGTGGCCAATGGATCGTATGTCATCACCACCGGAAGACAGTCAGCTTTCTCTTTGTGGTTCACCTCCAACAGCACACTCCTTGGTGTGTTAAGTGCCCTTTTCTTCGCCTGTTTTATGACTCTTGCAGGATACTTTCTCTCTTCCAATTTGTCACAGAGAACCTGTGCCTATTCCTTATAGATCTCAGTGGTCGAACAATTTCTCCGATACCGAAGAAACTGACCCACTGGCAGGTTATCTCTAAGCGCCCTCGGATGGTATGAATCACAGGCGAGCAAAGAGTTCCTGTCGGTGGGTTTCTGATGGACCCTAGTCCTTAAGCCTCCCTCAATAGCTACAATATCCAAATCTCGACTATATGACCACGTGAAACGGAGACTCAGATCTTGTACATTAAGCCAGTTTAAGAATTCCAGGAGCCTGGGTTCCTCTCCAGTCCAAATACACAGCACGTCGTCAATATATCTCCTCCAAAGACGCACATGGTCTTTGAAGGAATTGGTGGAAGGAAGGACGACGTGCTCTTCAAACTGGCCTACATAAATGCAAGCCAGACTGGGTGCCATGGTTGCCCCCATTGATGTCCCTGTCGTCTGCAAGAACAACTTGTCCTTGTAGCAAAAAAAGTTTTTAGTAAGGGCTAATTCGATACAATGCAATACAAACGTTTGGGGTGCATCGTAGAACCATTCCTGCGTTCTCAAGGCGCGCGCTGCTGCCACCAGCGCGGCATCCTCGGGGATGCAGGAATAAAGAGATTCAATATCGATGGTAACTAATATCTCTTTGGATGGGCCAAAAATCATTTCATCCATCACATTCAAAATGTCCATCGTATCCTTCACAAAGGATTTCTGTGTAACAACAGACTCTCGCAGAAAATAATTTGCGAACTGGGATAAAGGCTCCAGTACCGATTGTATCCCAGATACAATGGGCCTGCCCGGCGGTGGCCAGGCAGGCTTATGTATTTTGGGAAGAATATAGAACGCGGAGGTCCTGGGGTTGGTATTTACCAGGAACTCCGCTTCTTTGGTGGAAATCCACTTCTTCTCTTTTGTCTCACCTACCATATCTTTTATGGTTTTCAATAATTCCGGTGTGGGATCTTTATTCAGTGGCTGGTAGTTGGCATGGACATTAAGAAGACGGTAAACCTCTATCTCATAGTCACAGGTGTTAAGCACAACTACCGCTCCACCCTTGTGGGCACTTTTAATCGTTAAATCTGAGTTGTTTTGCAGACTCTTCACAGCTTCCCAATCAAGCCTTGACATATTTTTATAGTTGGCATTTCTCTCTTTCATTTCTAGCTGTTCTATGTCTTGCAAGACCTTGGACTCAAACACAGCAACTTCAGGTCCCATCGCCCCACTTGGTGGCACAAATGTGGAGGGTTTTCTAAGGTTGGTATTAAATCCCCCTTTGTCTTCCTGTGGCTGTTTTGCAAAAAACTTTTTTAATTTGATCTTCCGGATCGTGTAAAAAAACTCAACTCTACACTTAAAAGAATCATGGGAGGGTGTGGGGACAAACCCCAACCCCTTATTTAAAACTCGCTCTTCACTGTCAGATAATGTATGATTGGACAAATTTACCACTATGCTGTTCATCCCTGGCCACTCCCCCTTCCCCAAAAGGGCTGACCCATCCTCTGCTGGAAAGCCCTTCCAAATGTTCTTTTTGATGCAAAAACTTTCTACGCGTTTGGGGTATTTACTGGCATCGCTCATTTTTTGTCCTTTCTGTGCCAAAAAACTCTTCTCCTGTAAACGGAAAATGCATTAGCAAATCCTTTTGTGTTGCATCTGTTTTCCAGGACCTCATTCATATCTGGTGCCTGGCTGCATTTGCTGACCTTGTGACCACCGCTGACGTCCCCAAGGTATCAAAGAACATGTCCAAGAGGAAACGGACGTGTTGCTCCATCATCAAGATGATAGAAGATATGTCAAAGCATTAATCCATTAACTCTGCCAGCATCAGGAGGTCTTTTAACAAGGAATGAATAGTATAAGTCCAATATGCAGCTGCTCTGACTCCAAAGTTAGCAGTCCAAGTTCTCTCTTAATCAGAAGCTCAAGTTTCCTCTGAAATGATTGTGCCTTGAGTGGAGAGCCCTTCCATGAGAGAGTCAACCTTTATTTTTACCGGAAATTCCTCTGCAAAACCTTGCAAAAGATATTTTCTAACCAAAAAGCGAGGAAAATTATGCCTGCCTATCTACTTCTATTCGTCAATGAGCTCTTTACGTATTGTAGCATGTAATGGTAAGCTTTCTGATTCCTTCCTTTGCTACTGACACAAGAAATCATCTTCCTCCGCTTTCCCCCTGAGTATCTGGGGATTACAAATGTTCCTGCAAATCATGAAGCACTGCTTTTAATTCTGCCCCCTGAACCAATCTTCCCTTGACCCCTTCTTCCTGCTGGTCCGGGGCTCGCCAAGGCGACACCCTGCGTGGTCTCTTCGAGGATGCTTGGCCTTCCCTGACCCTACATGTAGAGCAGACTGCCTGCCCTAATATCTGCAATGTTTCTTTGTCAGACCTCACATCCATAGTTTGGTTTCCCCTGACTTTTTGCCTTCTGATCTCCTGTTTTACTGACTTCATTTTTGCTGTCACTAGGAATCTGGGCACTTTACCAATGCTAACAAGTGGTAAAGTCCATATGCTCTGTACTCAAAACATGGTAATATTGGCCTATCCCCAATTGGCATATTTAATCTACTTATAAGTCCCTAGTAAAGGGCACTATATGTGCACAGTGCCTGTAAATTGAATGCTACTAGTGGGCCTGCAGCACTGATTGTGCCACCCACTTCAGTAGCCCTTTAAACATGGCTCAGCCTGCCAGTGCAGAGCCTGTGTGTGCAGATGATGCTGCCATTTCAACCTGGCAGGTTAACCTACTTGTCAGGCCCACATCTTCCCTTTGATTACATATGTCACCCCTAGGATGGGCCCTGGGCAGCCCTATGGGCAGGGTGCAGTGTATTTAAAAGGTAGGGCATGCACGTTTGAGTTTTACATGCCCTGGTAGTGAAAAACTGCTTAATACTTTTTCAGTACTGCAAGGTCTATCTCCCTCATAAGTTAACATTGGGATTACCTTAAAATATCTTTTAAGTGTAATTTCAAATTGAGAAAAGATAGAGATGTGGAGTTTGGTGTCTCTGGACTCACAATTTAAAATCTGAACTTTTGGTGAAGTTGTGTTTTAAATTGAAGTCTGAAAATGCCACTTTTTAGAAAGTTGACATTTTCTTACTTTAACCATTTCATGCCTCTGACTGTCTGAATACACGCCTGGGTTGGCTGACAGCTGAACTTTGTGCATACCCTCTAGACAGTCAGACAAAGTGAGCTGAGGTGTGACCTTTGCATCCTGATGGCCCATCACCAGGTTGATGCGCCTTCCTGAGGTAGATTGTGAGGGAGGGGCTGACAGTTGCGCCTGAATAGGGTTATACCTATCCCAATCCGAAAAGCTGCATACCCCACTGTAGTGAGTCTGGAGCCAGGGCAGGAAAGGCAGGGACCTTGTGTTCTTCAAAGGCCTCTTTCCCACTTCAAAGGCACATTTGGGTATAAGTACTGGACCCCTGACACCACTAAATCAGAACTTTGTTGGAACTGGGGACATTCTGCCTGAAAGAAGAGCTGTTGTGCTGTAGGAGGTATTGCCATTCTGCTAACTGCTTTGCTGTGTTGGCCTTCTGCCTGCCGATTGCTGCAGGACAAACTGTCAATTTGCTACCTGCTTTGCTGTGTTGGCCTGCTGCTTCTTGACTGGGACTGGTATGGACGGGCCTGCTCTCTACACCCTTGAACCCAGGTTTCTCCAATGGCTTGCCCCCTAATCTTGAAGTCTCAGGGCCATCACAGAATTCCTTCAACTCTGCTTCAGCTGCTGGACTCTGCCATCTGTGAGTCCTTCCTTGCCTGAGGTACCCCTCCAGTCCTTGGCCTCAGAAGTGGGTTCTGAAGCTGTTTTGCTATAAAATCAATGCATCGTCACCTCTGCTCCAATCTGAACCGATGCAATACCCTTCGATGTTAATGTAGTGCCAATCCGAGGACATCCTTGGTGGCTCGAGGATGACATGGAACCCAACTACAAGGTTCGTTGATGACCCAGCACCGATCCGAACACACCTCTACGAGGTTCGACGATAACACAGTGCCTGCATCGTACAGGGTTCGACGACGACGCTGGACCCGACTGCGAGGCTCGACTTTGACACATCGACCTGACTTCGTGAATCGGAACCGACGCATCGAGTCTTCGACCCCAATGCTTGTTGCATCCGCAGTAATTTTTCAGCGCGCCCTGCGTGGGTCCTGTTGTCAGGCTGCCCTCCATTGTGGTCAGCCTAATATTTTGGATTTACCCCGGTCTAGCGTGAACTCAAGTAACCTTTTAGCGCTATTGACTTCTAAGCAATGTTTTTGGATTTAATCTTTAAAAATTCACATCTTGAGTTCTACTTTTTGGATTTATGTCATTTTGGTCTTGTTTCACTCAGATGGTGTGGAGATGTTTTGTGGTGTTTTCACTGTGTTACTGTAATTTAAGTGTTGCACAAAATACTTTACACATTGCCTCTTACATTAAGCCTTACTGCTCTGTGCCAAGCTGCCCCAGGCTAATTTAAGATGTGTATCTGACTTACCCTAACTAGGATTGTGGTCCCTACTTGGACAGTGTGCACACCTAATCAAACTAGAGACCCAATTTCTAACAATCTTCCATGGTTGGAACCCCAGCCTGCTCCCATTCCTCTAGGTTATCTGGCTCCAAATGGTTCCTTATGTCCACACTCATCCTCTGCTACATTGTTTCAGCAGTTGCAAAACATACCATCTGCATCCATAAACAACGAAACAATGGAGAGATTTTAAAGCATCATCAGGGTGTTCTTGATGATAATTCCTTCCAAAACAAGAGGACTCGCTTAACCCTCCCTGTTCCCCGCCCCAAGCCAGTCGGACCACTTAAAAAATAGTGCACCCTGCTGCAGCAGGTGGTCATACACTTGTACTTTGATTCCTCTGAAACAGGACCTCTCGTTCACAAACACTTAATTATTAAATTAAGCAGAACCGGAAAAACAGGCCCCACTATGTACAATTTAAATTAAACCCAAAAAGCGGTATTAATGACCTTTTTCTGGAGGTGATCTTCTCAGAAAGGAAATGACAGGAAGTAGGGAAGGTTGGTTTTATTTTTCTGCTGCAAGATGGGAGGTATTGCAGGAAGGAAGCCTTCTTGGGGTTGGGAATTTGGGAGTTTTGTTGGCTTTGGAAAACGTCTGTGAGGAAGAGCTGACACTCATTAACTATGGACTGTGCCAAGGAAGACTGATGTGGAGTTAATGGCACACAATCATTTTTAAAGATGCAGTATTAGTGCTTTCAAATCAATGCAAGGGATAATTTGTATTTTAGAGATGATCAAATTCTGCCTGTTTTAACTGGTTATATGGAGAACTCCAATCTAATTTGCACCTGCCCTCAGTATTTTCTATGTGTTTATTAGTTATGTGAATATATTTTTGATTTTAGAAATTGAACACTGTGCCAGCGGCAAGACACCCATGGGTATTGAGCACTTTAGAAACCTTTTTAACATAACATAACATAACATAACTGTTAGACCTGTCAGCTTTAGGAGGGTCTTACCCCAATCTTTTTGCCTTCCCCCCTTCTGTTTGCTAAAATTTGTTTTTATTGGCCTTACAACTCTGTGCACCTTACCACAACTAACCATTGCTAAAGTGCTTGTGCTCAGTCATAAACATGGTAAAATTGGCTTGCACTCAATTGGCACATTTACTTTACTTAAAAGTTCCTAGGAAAGTGGTATAACATGTACCCAGGGCCTGTAAATTAAATGGTACTGGTGGGTCTGCAGCACTTTTTTTTCTACCCACTCAAGTAGCCCTCAAAACACGGCTCAGGCCCACCATTACAGCCTTTAGTGAAGTTTCAAACAGCCAATTCTTCCTGGCAAAATCAACTTTTTGCCAAGCCTAAAACTCCCTTTTTAATACAAATAAGTTACCACTAGGGTAGGCCCCAAACAACTCACAGGGCAGGGTGCATTGTATGTAAAATGTTGGACATGCACCTTTACGTTTTACATTTCCTGATAGTGAAAATCTCATGAATTCATTTTTCACCACTGCGAGGCCTACCTTTTCCATTGGATAACATTGGGGAACCACATTACATTTATTACGTGCTAACATTTGATTGGGAGCAGGCAGAAATGTCCTGTTTGGACTCAAATGAATTGTAATTTACAGTCCTCTTTAATGGTAAACTTTAATTTTAGATTGCAAGTTTGAAAAGGCCACTTTTAGAAAGTTGGCATTTTCCTACCCTAGACTTTGTGAGGCCTTCTAGGAGTTTCCAGCTGCCTGGCCCTGATAATTGCTTCCCGATAAGCAATGCATACTGGGCTCAGATACTGAACAACAGGACCTGGGTGTAACTGGAAGGGAGCCATCCTGCCAGAATGGGAGGGGCTTGGCTGTTTCCCCCCACTTACATTTCAAAGGAGCTTCATCAGCACACTCACAAAGAACTTAACAACAGGTATTTTGTCACCCCAGACATCTTGGGACCTGAGCAGGGAGGCAGGCAATTCCAGAACCATCTGTGGAGGGGAAACTCCAGAAGTTTCTTCCACTTCAAAGCTTGCACCAGGTATAAATACCAGACCATCAGACCCTCTTCAGTACACTCAGGGATCTGTGGAAGACTACAGAAGGACTACCTTGTACTCCAGAGGACTGCCCTGTTGCTTGAGGTCTGCTTTGTTTCTCAGAGGACTGCGCTGCTGCTTGACACCTGTTTTTTTCCCCAGAAGACTGCCTGTGCTACCAGAGCACTGCCATGCTGCTTGAGGCCTGCCTTGTTCTTTAGAGTAGTGCCCTGCTGCTTGGATGAGAGAGGACCGTATCCTTGAACCCAGGACTATCACAGTGACACCAAGGGTCAGTTGACTGTTCTGAGCTGCAGAGACACAGTAATCTCCAGAGGCCTCCCTGCAATAGTCCAGCTGATCTGCTAAAACTGGCCTTGTTTGGACCTGCAACTGGGCATGTCTAAATCTGTAACATGACCTGCCTGAGCCCTGCTGGCTTCTCCTGGAGCAAGTTACTGATCCTGATCCTGAAAAGATACCTTCCCAGGTGATGGATCCTTGGATTGCATCAATTGGCTCCTCCTGTGAAATCCTGAAGTTTTGAACACTGCACATCGGATTTTGTGAAGGTAACTTTTTCTGCGGGGCTCTGCATCCTGACCGCACTCCATCGCGGTCAGCCAGAAGTTGTGACTTTGCTTATTAGTGCTATTTTTACCGAAACATTTTAAATTGCATATCTATGGTTACACTGATTGGATTGTTTACTCTATTTGTCTCAATTGGTTTGGATTTTTTCTTGTGTTGTATTTAAACTTTATTACTGTTTGTATGCTGCATAACTTCTTCACACAGTGCCTCTAAGTTAAGCCTGACTGTTTTTGTGCCAAGCGACCAAAGGATTAATCGCAGGTTAATTTAGTGACTGGTGTGGTTCTCTCTGACAAGCAATGTGGTTTTTGCCTGAGTGGGGCTTCCACCCCCCTCAACTAATAACCCAATTTATCACAGAAGCTATGTGAGCATATTGGTTTCGTGAGTTATATTGTATGGAACCTTCATATGGTATATATTTTTTAAACCAAAAATAATAAATTAAATAAAGAAAAATAATCAATTAAATTTAGACTTAAAAATCACTGAGTCGTGGTCATTTCTTCTTAGAGTCAAACTTTTCTTTTAAGCTAAAACTGTATTTAGGGTCAATGGTGCCTAATGCTGTATTCAAGTGAAAACCGGCTTCTCATTTTACCTTCATGACAGACTCAATTACTTTCTTGTGCAGGAAACCCATGTCACTAGTCTTCTGACAAGTATTCTAGTGATTTTAACTTTCTGTTTATTAATAGAGTGCTAAGCTCTGTTGAATAGGCGGATGCTGCCACTCATGTCGAATCTGCCACACTTATGGTAGCTGGTCATAATAGTGAAGTACATGATTTTTTGCTTGACTACCCTCCAGCCCTCTGTGTTGAAGCTCTTTAATATAACGTGACAGGTACCGCTCATTCCTCCTGATTATATGTGAAGTGTACATTAGAGGGTTGGGAACATGTAAGGTTGGGTACCCTTTTTGGGCCCTCTAAGTGAAGTTCCTTGCTCTCTCCCTTTCACTCCACATACCGCTGAACTGCCCATTAGATTTCCCCCTTCCTTGAGAATTCTTTGTGAAGCCACGTGTAGCTGTCTGGCCACAATCGCCATATTGGGGGAACAAGAAGGAAAAGCCTTTGGTTGTACTGGGCTTGGACCAAATTAGTTCCAGTAGGACAGCTTGTACCTGACCAGTGCAACACATGACAAAAGAAATACACCAAAAGCAAGGCGAAGACGGCACACCTCCCACACCAAAGAGGACATGTGTGACTCATCCATGCATCCTGTCCTTCGTGCTGTTGAGAGAAGATGTTGGAAAGGAAATACAGAATGTGTTTTTCACCTGAAGCTGGTTGCCATGGAGCAATAACACACTGAAAATGATGTTGAGACTACATCTGTACAATGACTGGACAGATGTATTTGGGCCACCTGCTTCAAGATTGGATATAAGCTGACCACTGCAGTATATTCTGCATTAATCTTCTACTTCAAGAAGAGGCAGAAGGGCTGCATATCCAGGAATGAGGAAGAAACTCTGCTGCTGCTGCTGAAAGACCCAGATTGTGGACTTCCCGTGTGTTCTTGATCTGCCCAGTTCAGTTAAAGCCTAAGTTTGGCATGCGCGAGGACCTCTCCTGACACTTATGATCACGTGAGGTCCTGTGTGCCTTTACCCTGCATTTACAACTGCAACCCCTATGCCTGATATATGTGCGAGCCCTTACGAAGCACCCTGCATTCGCCTCTACTTCTTCCATGACTAAGACGTTGTAGAGAGCCATCCGGGCTCTCTCCTACAATGTATCCTTGCACGCACGCACGCACACGCAACCTTGGGGCGGGCTCGCCCCTCGGTATAAATAAACAAGCGGAAGACCGCTCGGGGTCTTTCCGGCTAAGTACATACTGGTGTCTGTGTGCTTACTAATTGTGTGTGCATACACGTGGCAGGCCCCGCCTCACCATTCTACATTGGCGACGAGGCCGGTGTTTCCTGGATCCACGTGTGCCTGGGACCCCGGGTTGCCTGCCCGATGCCTGCCGCCCGCTGCGGTGCATGCCGCTGTGTTGTCCCGGCCTCCCGTGCGCTTGAGACCCGCCCACGCGTCTCCCGTGAGGGAGCGCCTTCAGCTGGCGGGACTCGAGGCGGCGGGAGCCGACGTGCGGCCTGCTGCGGTCCCTGCGGGTGAGTGTTCATCTGCCCCGCTTGCGCGGCCCCTGCCTGCCGCGCTCCGCCTGTCGCCGCAGAGGAGGCGCGCCTGCAGGCTGCAGGCCTGGGGAGAGGCCCGGCGCACATCGCAAGACGGCCCGCTCTGGGTCCGCCCCCGCCCTTCGACGTCGACGCGCATGAGGCGCCAGTGCTGAGCAACGCGCGGAGACACGGCGCCAGGCCCCCTGCTGTGCCCCTGCCCTCACGGCGCTTGCCTGAATCACTGGGGGAGATGTTAAACAAGCATTGGCCAATACAAGAGGGAAGCGCATGAACAGTGGCTCAATTAAGGCCGTGCATCATTGACTCTGCAGTGGCACAATTAAGGCCGTGCATCAGTGACTCTGCCACCACGTTTGGGCCCTGAAGTCCTTATCTTCGCCACTGCTGCCTCTTCCTGCGCCACGCCATACAACGCCTCGACACGCAGCGCGGCCTACGCCCCTGCCCTGCGCCTCACGCGGCCACCACCCCGGAAAGCACCATCAAGGACAGAGTGACGCCACGCCATGAGCCTCGTTGCGCCAGGAGCGGCCCAAGACGGGGCTGGCCAGCCCCCCCAGCAAGCTGCTCAGCAGCAACCGGCTGCGCCCGCCGCCCAACCACAGGCTCATGCCCAAGCTGGTGCGGGTGCCCCAGCAGGACCCCCAGCGCCCGCGCCCCACGCGCATCAGCACGCTGGCGCAGCACCCATACCACCGTTCAGCGAATCAGCTGACCCGGCAACGGCGGCCATCCGCTGGAAGGCATGGGTTGGACGCCTCAATCTGTATTTCAAGGGCACAAGGGAGACCGACGGTGTAGTGAAGAGGTCGCTCCTCATTCTCTATGGGGGTCAGGAGATCTATGACTTATTTGAATCGCTCCCGAACACCGGAGCCGAGGATGACTATGACGCCGCGGTCGCGGCCCTCAACGCGCACTTTGACCCTCAGCTGAACAATGATTTCGAAAAATTCAAATTCAAGCGCGCATGGCAGTTGGACTCCGAGTCAGTCGACATGTACTACACTCGACTCCGACGGCTCGCGAGCACGTGTCCTTTCACCAACCCTCGCGACGAAATCAGGGACCAGATCATCGTCGGCTGCAAATCTAAGCTACTGAGAAAGCTGATTCTCCGACAGCCAGGGATCACCCTAGACGAGATCCTCATCCTGGCGAGGTCGCACGAGTTGTCGGATGCCCGGGCGGAAGAGATGGAGGTCGCACTGCGCACCCCGGTGATCGCCCCGTCTGGGGCAAGGGCCCCGGCCATCAAAGAAGAACGGGTGGATGCGATCCAAAGAAGATTCCCGCCGGCAAGGCCGCGAGGTGGCCCGCCACGGGACAGCCAATGCGGGTACTGTGGTGTGGACCACCCTTCCACGGCCACGTGTGGTGCCAAAGGCAAGACGTGCCTCAAGTGTGGGCGCATGAATCACTTCGCTGCTGTCTGCCGGGGAGGGAAGTTCAGGGCAGCAGGCCCGCGCGCCAGAACTGTGACCCAGCGTGTCCGACAACTGTCTCTCGACCAGGAGAGACCCCCTCCCGACACAGAGGCTCAAGACCGCCGGCCGAGATACGAGGACGACGAAGACGATGAGGTGTATGTCATCTCCTACGTGAGCCGGGCATCCACGAAAAGACGACCGCCTCCAATGTGTTCCGTCTCAGTGGATGGGACGAGTGTCAATGCGCTGATAGACACAGGGGCGTCCGTGAACGTCATGGACTCGGACCAGTATGAGCGCATGTCCCCAAAACCAACGCTGGCACCGTCTGCGGCACGCATCTACACCTATGGCGGAACGGAACCCATGCCCCTTCGTGGAGTCATTCAAACCACCGTGATCAACGGAGAATATTCCACTGTGACCAGGTTCCACATCACTGAGGGCAAAAAGGGCACCCTCCTGAGCTGTCACACAGCAGAGGATTTGGGGCTGGTGTTTTTCGCCAACCAAGTACACCAGGCTCACGCAGACTTCATGTTAAAAGAGTTCCCAGGACTGTTCAAGGGCCTCGGCAAGCTCAAGGGCAAAAGATTTAAGCTACATATCGATGCGACTGTGAAACCTGTCGCTCTCAGACACCGGCGAGTGCCTTTCAACCTCAGGCCTCAAGTCGAGGAAGAGCTTCGCAAACTTGAAGAGTTGGGAGTGATTGAGAAAGTGTCGGGTCCGACACCTTGGGTCTCGCCACTGGTAGTCGCTCCCAAACCGAAGCAGCCGGGGGCCATACGTCTGTGCGTGGACATGAGGCTACCCAACACCGCTGTCAAGCGCGAACGGCACATCACCCCCACAATGGACGATATCATAGCTGACCTCAACGGGGCGAAGTGGTTTTCAAAACTTGACCTCAACTCAGGCTATCACCAGCTGGAGCTAGAGCCGGCCAGCAGGTATATCACTACATTTTCGACGCACGTGGGGCTGCGTCGTTACACTCGGCTCAGCTTTGGGGTCTCGTCGGCAGCCGAGGTCTTTCAGAACGCCATTCGCGAGGTGCTCTCCGGACTAAGAGGGGTGATCAACCTGAGTGATGACATCCTAGTATACTCATCGACCCTCGAGGAGCACCACGCCAACTTGAGGGCGACCCTGCAGAGGCTCGCCGACAGCGGCCTTACTCTCCACCGCGCCAAATGCGCCTTCTATCAGGAATCAGTGGATTTCTTTGGATATATCTTTACGAGGGAAGGCTTGAAAGTCGATCCTAAGAAGGCAGAAGCCATCAAAGCAGCTAGCACTCCACGGAGTCAAACCGAAGTCCGGAGTTTTCTGGGCATGGCCACCTACTGTGGCCGGTTCATCCCGAACCTGGCTGACATAGCGGAGCCCCTCCGTGCCCTCACCCGTGCTGATCAGAAGTGGGACTGGACTGCTGCTGCAAACAAGGCGTTCCAGACCATCAAGGCCAGTCTACTTGACAACACCACCATGGCGTACTTCCAGCCTCGGAGGCGGACTGAGTTGATTGTTGATGCCAGCCCAGTTGGGTTAGGAGCTGTTCTGCTGCAAGAGTACGGGCAGGAAGAGTGGAAGCCCGTTGCCTATGCCAGCAAGGCCCTGTCCGACACGGAGACCAGGTATGCTCAAATTGAAAGGGAAGCGTTGGCTATCAAATGGGCATGCCAGCATTTTCACCTCTACCTCTGCGGGCAGGAATTCACGGTGGTCACAGATCACAAGCCCCTGTTGCCCCTCTTTGCGGGAACATCCCGGCTCGCTCCCCCTCGCATCGAGCGGTGGGCTGTCCAGCTGCAGGGGTATCGGTTCAAGGTGGTGTTCAGGCCGGGAGCACACAATCCCGCTGACTACTTGTCGCGTCATCCAGATGTCACCCCGCCAACGGCCCTGACAGACGACGGGGAGGAGCTGGAAGAGATGGTACATCTGATCACCCAAGCGGCGTGCCCCGAGAATATGTCGCTCCAAGACATTAGCGACGCCACGGCGACGGACGAAACCCTGGTGAAAGTCAAAGACGCACTCGAGGGAAATCGCTGGGCCCATTTTCTCGATGGTGCATCGTGCCTCCGGCCGGAGGTGAGTCACGCCAGACAGCAGCTGTGGCAAATACGGAGTGAGCTTAGTATCGGGGATGAAGGAGTGGTGCTGCGCGGGCACCTCATTGTCATGCCCGAAAGCCTTCAGCAACGGGCCCTGAGCCTGGCCCACGTGGGACACCAAGGTATAGCTAAAACCAAGGCCCGTTTGAGGTGTAAGGTGTGGTTTCCTGCAATGGACAGCCAGGTGGAAGCCATGATACGGTCCTGCCACGCGTGTACGATCACGGGCAATGACCCTGCACCAGCACCCGTGCTCACGGAAGAAGCACCCCAGGCCCCGTGGGCTCAACTCAGTATTGACTTTGGCAGTTTTCCGGACGGTCGGCACATGCTGGTGCTGGTAGACTCGTTCTCAAAATTCCCTGTTGTAGAAGTCATTGCATCCACTGCATTCCCGCAGGTCAAGAAAGTCCTAAACCGAGTGTTTGCTACGATGGGGCTCCCTGAAGAAATCAAGTCCGATAATGGGCCCCCCTTTCAAGGGAGAGAGTTTCAGGCCTACTTGGAGGCTCTCCGGATCAAACATCGGAAAATCACACCCCTGTGGCCCCAAGCCAACGGGGAAGTCGAGAGGCTGATGCGGACATTAAACAGAGCGCTCCGGATTGCGGTTGATAACGGTGAAGACCCGGAGGCCGCCCTGGACGACTTCCTTGGAGCCTATCGGCAGACACCTCACTCAACGACAAAGTGTGCTCCCTCTCATGTTCTGTTCAAGCGAGCTCCAAGGGATGGCATTCCCACTGCCAGCACGTGGGCGCCGGGAGAAAGGGACGCTGAGGCCATACAGGCCCGGCGACAGGCCACCAACATCAAAGCGAGTGCAAATCGGCATGCCAAAGAACCAGCCCTCCGGCAGGGGGACACAGTCGTTGTCAAGGATCGCCATCCTGGGTGGAAGTTTCGGACTCCCTTTGAGCCAGAAGTGTGGACAGTGGAGCGAGTGCAAGGGACTATGGTTACAGCTAAGAGGAATGGCCAAACCGTGACGAGGAATGCCTCGTGTTTCAAGAAGATACTGGACAATGTCGACGTGCGTCAAAGAACTGAGAGAACGGAACATGGAGACCAAGAAAACATGGACTTCGATAACTGTTCTAGTCCAGCACCTACTCCGCCAAGAATGGCCACTCCGCCAAGGCCAGTGTCACCAGGCCCCGAGGTCGGGCGGAGTCAGCCAAGGGTCGAGGATGCGAGAGAGGGTCCGAGGACAGCCCCGGCCGGGGTTGTCGAACTACCTCGGACCCAGGATCGTCGCTACAACTTGCGGCCCAATCCAAGGCCGAGTCAACGGTTGTTGGACTTTGCCTGTTCGTCTCCCTGAGCCAGAGACTACAAACGTGCCTGCTGAAAGAGACTAAAATAAAGGAGGGATGTAGAGAGCCATCCGGGCTCTCTCCTACAATGTATCCTTGCACGCACGCACGCACACGCAACCTTGGGGCGGGCTCGCCCCTCGGTATAAATAAACAAGCGGAAGACCGCTCGGGGTCTTTCCGGCTAAGTACATACTGGTGTCTGTGTGCTTACTAATTGTGTGTGCATACACGTGGCAGGCCCCGCCTCACCATTCTACAGACGTTTGTGAGCCCGTGGACTGCACTATCACAGTTGCTGCTGAAGAACCTGCTCTTGTTTACCCTACACAGCTAGCTACAGCTACCAGGCCTTTGTACTTCCGCCTGAGACTTGCGCCGCAAAAATGCGACAGCTGATGAGCCATGTTACAATGACTGCGCTCAACTGTATATTCAGGACAGTCGAGGAGACGTGCTGCTCTAAGCTTCCTGTGTGCGCAGGGCTTTCAAAGCGATAGCGGTCAGTGGTGTGCGTAGTGTGTGGGTGCCACTTGTTGTGCAGCTTCACTTCAGTGATGCACACAATATACAAAGTGCAAACATGGAGTCTAGACAGAGGCAACACAGAAATCTCACGAGACTTGCAGTGGTCGTAATCATTTTAACTTCCTCGAACTACAGAGCAGTCTTTGCTAGGTAATCAAGATACTTAGGGCCTGATTTAGAGTTTGGCAGACAGGGTACTCTATCATAAACCTAGTGCAGAATAGTGTTGAAATGATACACTGATATTCCAATTAAGTAAAACAGCTTATTGGCCTGGGAGCACAAAAGGACACATCTACCATCTCCACTGTTTTTCCTTCAACTACCACAAAGAACATCTAGTTGAACAGCTAATCAAGCAACACTACACTCCCCCACCCCCTTATCCATCACAATATTGAAATAATACCTAAAGGGAATATAAAAACAATAAGACGTATATATATATAAAAAACAAAGAAAGAAAAAGGAGAAAAACAAAAGAATACATTAATATACAATATACAGATAATCCTAACAGAATGATAACAACTTACACAGAATGCAAAAGCATTGTAAATCTACAAATTGTTCTAAACATAGTCTCTCAGCCAACCAGGAGCATTCCTTTCTCTTACCAATCTTTGCTTAAGGTCCTGGTTAGTTGTTGCATCCAACTCAATAACTGCATCATTAGCAACACTAGAAATACCTGCACTGTCCAGCTCCTTTGACTTACCAGCCATTGTAACACCTTCCTGCATAATAGGGTCATCCATTACATCAGAGTGAGTATCATTCTCCTGCAAGTTTTGCCCACACTCCTCAGAACCCAGATCAGGTTCACCCAAGCTACCATTGTCTATAAGCCATTCAAAATCGCTTCCCTTACCATCTACATCACCACCATCCACTTTCCTCCCCCTGGCAATCCTCTTAAGATTCCAAACCTTACCACTCCTGCGCATTCTGCAATACTACCACAACTTCTTCCGCATCAAAAAATCATCTCCCTTACCAACAAAACCAGGTTTTATAACATGCACCCAGTGCATGTTATAAAACCTGGGTCTCTGCCAGTCTCAACCCATGTTTTACATCATAATATTCTTTGCTCCTACCATGCAACTGTTTGATTCTGTTCTGTACGTTGTACTTGCTGGAAGTATATAGAATTTTGTAGGTTAAGTTTTACATACGCATGCATATTCTTGCCAGCATTGAAGAAGCAATGGCTGAACCTTCTGTAGTCAAATCTTTAATGAATGGTTTATTGTCACATTGCAAGGTACAAACTTTACCCCAAATGAAAGGTTTAGCGTGATCCAAAGCCCATGCACAAGACAGCGCCTCCTTTTCGATGACTGGGTATTTTTCCTCACAAGGAGACAAAGACCTAGAAGCATATGCAATTATATGTTCCTTACCCTTGTCATCCATCTGGGGACAATATGGCCACCAAACCCTTATTACTTGTATCCGTAGTAATAATGCTATCTGCTGCAGGATCAAAGTTGCTTAAAGCAGTAGCCTTAGCAATCGCTGCCTTAAACCTTTCGCTGCTTGACCTTTCCCCCCTGTGCTAAGCCTTTTCTTTTGGCTATTTGGGGTAGTTTGCTCTTAGGCACCTGCGACTTTTTGTCCACACAAGGTATCCACACCAAATTTGCGTCCTTTTCTTCCAACATCATGAGGATTTTAAAGGTATCCAGGGTTTTTGGATTCCCCTGGAGTAGACCCAGAAATTAGACAAAATACTGCAAAAGTATTTTTTTTTAAATGGGGGAAAAATCATGCAGAAGAAAGTGTCTGGCTTTTTCCCTGTAAATTGTATCAACAAAGGGGTTGTGGAACTGAAATCACCATCTTCCAAGCTTTCAGGACAGGCAGACATTTGTTGGCAAACCAACATTTTCTACACAGTTTTGGCGTTTCACTAGGACATAGCCTATTTTCGCATTTTTTGGTGCTTTCAATCTCCTTCCAGTTAGTGGAAGAAACAGATGTGAAAGTAATAATGGATCCCGGAAAGCTATAAATTTCTGTAAAGTAGACACATCTTTGAATTCAGCAAGAGCTCATTTGTGTAGATCCTTCAAGTTTTTTTTTATAGCATCTAACAGTTGAAAATAAAAAATATTGATATTTAGTTGAAAAAACCAGCCACCATTTTCACCTGTAACTTCTTCTAAGTATGACAGATTTTTTAAAGCAATATACAGTTACATCCGCTGCACCCTACTGGTTGTGGCGATATATATATATATATATATATATATATATATATATATATATATTTTTTTTTTTTTTTTTTGACTCACCTGTGCTTCCAACATTTTACCACTTGCCAAAAGTCCATAAGGACCCAAAGAGACCTCCAGGAAGGCCGATTGTTTCGGCAATCGATAGCCTGCTGGAAAATGCCTCAAGATTTATCGATGGCTATCTTGCACCGATTGTCAAAGAACTTCCTTCCTATGTGAGGGATACACAGGATTTCCTTCGATTAATAGACAATATTGCCTGGGAACCAGGTTTTCTATTAATAACTCTGGACATCGTCAACTTATACACCTGCATTGCCCATGAGAACGGCATTGCTGCAGTAAAATGGTTCCTTGATCGGAAACATGGCCAATATCGGGACCATAATGAAATGCTAGTACAATTAACCACTTTCTGTCTTAACAACAACATGTTTTTGTTTGCAGGCCAGCTATATAGACAGGTCAGAGGGACATCCATGGGCTCGTGCTTCTCTCCCAGCTACGCCAATCTCTTTGTCGGCTGGTGGGAGAGGCACGAGGCTTGGGGTGAGGCCAACGACCAGTGGACTGATAACATTCTTCTATGGACAAGATACATAGACGACCTGTTTGTGGTGTGGCGCGGCAGTAGATCCTCGGCTGAGGAATATATTGCCGCACTCAACAACAATATTTGGAACCTAAAATTCACTCATGTAATCAGCAACACCAGTGTATGTTACCTGGACCTTGAGGTTTATGTAGACAATGGGAAGATACAGACCAAACTATATAGAAAACCGACGGCAGGAAACGCTGTTTTACATGCAGCAAGCCAGCATCCCAAATGTCTCATAGGTAGCATACCTTATGGTGAATTCCTTCGCCTGAAAAGAAACTGCTCGGATGAGGAGGAGTACGTTCGGGCAAAGGAAGAAGCCAAAACAAGGTTCCAGATCAGAGGATACTCTCGGAACATATTAACAAGTGCAGAAGAGAAATCCAAAAAGATCCAAAGGGATCAACTCCTGATGACCAAACAGGGGTTGAAAAATGAGAATAATCCCAGAATGATCACCACATTTAATTCTAAATCAGGGAGGGTAATGCACATTTTTCAAAAGAACTGGCATATCCTGAAAACAGATCAAATAATGACCAAAGTCCTTCCAGAAAGACCCACTTTAACATATAAACGGAGTCAATCCCTGGGGGACCATCTTGTCCACAGCCATTTTGTGCCAAATAAAAACAAGCCGGCCCAAATATCAAAATCCAAAGGTTTCTTTCCATGTCGAGCCTGTAAGGCCTGTAAAAACAGTAAGGTAATGAAAACGTACCCAGGCAAAACTGATGAAAATGAACCCGAGAGATATATCAAAAAATTACTCAATTGTAATTCCGAATACACCATATACTGCCTTACCTGTCCCTGTGGGAAACGCTATATAGGCAGCACTATCAAGCCTACAAAAATGCGGATCCTTGAACATCAACGGGCAATAGCAAACAGGGACAAGGCGTACCCTGTAGCAAGACACTTCGCCGAGTTCCACAAAAGCAACAGGGAGCTGTTAAGCTTTTATTGCATCGATCAGGTGGAACGCAGCGAAAGGGGTGGTGATAGAGAAAAAAGACTCCGGACTTTGGAGTCCAAGTACATCATCGGGTTAAAAACAACAATTCCCTGGGGTCTTAATAACAATGAGGAAATGTGGGTACACCTGGAATAACAACTAGATACTGTATAACACCATACTATCTCCACATTTCTGAAACAGGCCTTGTTGTGACGCACTCTCATGCACACTCCCCCATATATATACTCTTCTTTAAGCTCATGCCCATCCAGGGCTAAACCAAATGTTTTGATGCAGTAGGATAGTATTTGCCTATTCAGGGCACAATCTCAACTCAAGTGACTGTTATGGATGTATTAACACGGCTATTTGAATACTATGAGAACATTACTTTACCCATACTGTGATAAAAAGAGTATATGAGTGTTTGACGAAACTCAAAGATGCATGCACTTCAGAAATATTAATGCTTTGCTTACCTATTGTTTGTAATTTGCACGGAGCACTTTATGTATTGATAAACGCCATGAAATGTATATACTGTTGCGTATTTTGCAATTATAAGATGGCCGCCACGATGTGTATTCGAAAAATTATGAACCGTCATTGATTTTCATGACGAGCCGGCTTTAAATGGCGTTTGGTATTTTTAACACTGGTGAACACTGACGAAGCCTTTTGGCGAAACGCTTCTGTTGTGGGGGTAGGGGCTTGAATTAAACCAACTTTGACTGATGGTATGGTGTGCTGGTCTTCTGTTCAGCCAGATTGGAGTGAACTGTCTTTGTGATACGTAAGCGGCTCACCACCGCTAACCAAGCACCCTGGACGAAGAGGAGCGACGGCGGTGAGGACTCTGTGGTACAAATTTTGATGGCCGTCTGCCCCGAAGCGAGGAATATTCAATTGTAACGAGGAGCAGAATCAAGTGCTCAGTCGTGAAGCAAAAACGGAAAGTGACAGCGTACGCCGCGGAACCGCTGGGAAACGGCAAAGGACTTGGATGCATCTGCTGGGATACGGCGGACGAGCCGAGACACCCGCTGTTTACCTAGGTGAGTGAAGCGACGACAAAAAGTACGTCTATTGGTGAATGCGCTTCTGTCCCGATTATACATGCCCATGCGAACATTTCAAAGCCCCGCAAGAGTGTATTTAATTGTCAACACCGCCTCCGAGGAAAGATTGGTGTACAGCGCATGCTGAGAGTACATTTGAAACATAACACACAATGTCAAACACAGGGGATCTGATGCTTGAGAGACAATCTGCGGCAAATATAATGTTTAAAACAAATAAAGAAAAACAAGCCAAAGCTGGGAAGGAAACTACAACTCCAGCACCAATGAGCAATCTTAGAATATTATTTCAAAGACTCGAGAAACTAATGGAACGAGAAGTTAGAAAGTGGTGGGAAGGCACTTCTCTGCAACGCTATGTGGACTGCGATCGCGTTCCAAAGGGCCTCCGCATTTTTACAGTGCCATCTTATGAGAAGGTAAATCCAGCATTGCTAAAAGAATGGGCAGAGTATACAGCAGAAAGCGCCAAAGGAATAGTGAAAATGCTAGCCAAATATGCTTGGATTGATAGAGATGACATTTTAAAAGAGATAGCGGACCTAGAACTAATAATCGCAAATGAAAAAGACACCAAAACAAGTGAAGATCTAAGAGCCACAATGATGAAAAGAGTTAAAGAGTATGAACTAGGAATCAGAAAAAGAAAACAAAGCAAATTTTTAAGGGACGAACAAGACTACTTGTCTGGCAGAATTCTGACTTTTGCACGCAAGTTTGATGCGACTAGAAAACGCTTGGCACAAGGGGGTCCTGTGGCCAATGATGGAGACACTTCGGAATCCGATATCTCGGATGAGGAACGAACAGGGGCCCATGGGAGCAGCATGAGAGCCAGAGAAGCACAAGACGAGAATGCTTTTTTCGACGAGTTTCAAATAATAAAAGAAACCAGACAGAGGCCACAACAACGCAACCACCCTCCAAGTCAAAGAGGAAAACGAGGAGGGGCAAGAGGGGGAAATGCGGCTATCGCCTCACCAAGGGTAACGAGGAGTGCGTCCAGACGCACGAACTGGTAGAAGATAAAACCATCATTAATCTTTCTTCAAGAACACTATCAAGAGATGAGGAAAGGATACTTAAGAAAGGTTTGAACTTCTGCCCTACCAATGATTTCAATCTGGTAGATACCAAAATCGACCTCTTCAAATTTATTAGGAAACTTAAATTTCAGAAAATTTTCGCCTTGCATCCCACAGATTCAAACAATGGAGGTGACCAATTCCGAAATGATGTGGACGACAGTGTCACACTAACTCAATTTGTGGAGATACTTAATGATTCTGCCCCAAGTATTGAGAATGGCCAAAATATGGACACACAAACTTCATCTAATGCAGCAAAACAAATAAGAGATCCAAGCAAAATGAAAAAGAAATCCTGGAAACTTCCTAAAACACAATACGATGCAATTGATGTTTTTAATGATGCAGTGCTTTTGGACCTTGAAAGATTGGCAAAAGAAAAAATGGATGTGAGAAAATCAAATATAACTAGAAAAGAATGGGAAGCAATTAAAGCGTTAAGCAGCGATGAAACTATTGAAATCAAGCCCTCCGACAAGGGTGGTAATATCGTCATTTTTTCTAAAGAAAATTACCAGGAGGAGGCCCTGAAACAACTAAGGGATAAAGACTGCTATACAACAATTAACAGACAGGAATATAACAAAAGCATCTTGGACTTTAACAAATTATTGGCAATTTGGAGGGAGAAAGGGATGCTGAGTATGGATGAACTGTTGTACTTACAATGTGACTCACCTGTGCTTCCAACATTTTACCACTTGCCAAAAGTCCATAAGGACCCAAAGAGACCTCCAGGAAGGCCGATTGTTTCGGCAATCGATAGCCTGCTGGAAAATGCCTCAAGATTTATCGATGGCTATCTTGCACCGATTGTCAAAGAACTTCCTTCCTATGTGAGGGATACACAGGATTTCCTTCGATTAATAGACAATATTGCCTGGGAACCAGGTTTTCTATTAATAACTCTGGACATCGTCAACTTATACACCTGCATTGCCCATGAGAACGGCATTGCTGCAGTAAAATGGTTCCTTGATCGGAAACATGGCCAATATCGGGACCATAATGAAATGCTAGTACAATTAACCACTTTCTGTCTTAACAACAACATGTTTTTGTTTGCAGGCCAGCTATATAGACAGGTCAGAGGGACATCCATGGGCTCGTGCTTCTCTCCCAGCTACGCCAATCTCTTTGTCGGCTGGTGGGAGAGGCACGAGGCTTGGGGTGAGGCCAACGACCAGTGGACTGATAACATTCTTCTATGGACAAGATACATAGACAACCTGTTTGTGGTGTGGCGCGGCAGTAGATCCTCGGCTGAGGAATATATTGCCGCACTCAACAACAATATTTGGAAGCTAAAATTCACTCATGTAATCAGCAACACCAGTGTATGTTACCTGGACCTTGAGGTTTATGTAGACAATGGGAAGATACAGACCAAACTATATAGAAAACCGACGGCAGGAAACGCTGTTTTACATGCAGCAAGCCAGCATCCCAAATGTCTCATAGGTAGCATACCTTATGGTGAATTCCTTCGCCTGAAAAGAAACTGCTCGGATGAGGAGGAGTACGTTCGGGCAAAGGAAGAAGCCAAAACAAGGTTCCAGATCAGAGGATACTCTTGGAACATATTAACAAGTGCAGAAGAGAAATCCAAAAAGATCCAAAGGATCAACTCCTGATGACCAAACAGGGGTTGAAAAATTAGAATAATCCCAGAATGATCACCACATTTAATTCTAAATCAGGGAGGGTAATGCACATTTTTCAAAAGAACTGGCATATCCTGAAAACAGATCAAATAATGACCAAAGTCCTTCCAGAAAGACCCACTTTAACATATAAACGGAGTCAATCCCTGGGGGACCATCTTGTCCACAGCCATTTTGTGCCAAATAAAAGCAAGCCGGCCCAAATATCAAAATCCAAAGGTTTCTTTCCATGTCGAGCCTGTAAGGCCTGTAAAAACAGTAAGGTAATGAAAACTTACCCAGGCAAAACTGATGACAATGAACCCGAGAGATATATCAAAAAATTACTCAATTGTAATTCCGAATACACCATATACTGCCTTACCTGTCCCTGTGGGAAACGCTATATAGGCAGCACTATCAAGCCTACAAAAATGCGGATCCTTGAACATCAACGGGCAATAGCAAACAGGGACAAGGCGTACCCTGTAGCAAGACACCTCGCCGAGTTCCACAAAAGCGACAGGGAGCTGTTAAGCTTTTATTGCATCGATCAGGTGGAACGCAGCGAAAGGGGTGGTGATAGAGAAAAAAGACTCCGGACTTTGGAGTCCAAGTACATCATCGGGTTAAAAACAACAATTCCCTGGGGTCTTAATAACAATGAGGAAATGTGGGTACACCTGGAATAACAACTAGATACTGTATAACACCATACTATCTCCACATTTCTGAAACAGGCCTTGTTGTGACGCACTCTCATGCACACTCCCCCATATATATACTCTTCTTTAAGCTCATGCCCATCCAGGGCTAAACCAAATGTATTGATGCAGTAGGATAGTATTTGCCTATTCAGGGCACAATCTCAACTCAAGTGACTGTTATGGATGTATTAACACGGCTATTTGAACACTATGAGAACATTACTATACCCATACTGTGATAAAAAGAGTATATGAGTGTTTGACGAAACTCAAAGATGCATGCACTTCAGAAATATTAATGCTTTGCTTACCTATTGTTTGTAATTTGCACGGAGCACTTTATGTATTGATAAACGCCATGAAATGTATATACTGTTGCGTATTTTGCACATTATAAGATGGCCGCCACGATGTGTATTCGAAAAATGATGAACCGTCATTGATTTTCATGACGAGCCGGCTTTAAATGGCGTTTGGTATTTTTAACACTGGTGAACACTGACGAAGCCTTTTGGCGAAACGCGTCTGTTGTGGGGGTAGGGGCTTGAATTAAACCAACTTTGACTGATGGTATGGTGTGCTGGTCTTCTGTTCAGCCAGATTGGAGTGAACTGTCTTTGTGATATATATATATATATATATCGGTATATACGATAACGGAAAAGAATAATGAGGTGCATTATGGAACATTAAGTCCCCGCCGCTTCCGTTCTCGCTACCTATAGAGGGAGGTGCCGTTGCAGATGGATTGAAGTCCCACCAATAAGGATGCAGAGAGGATTTAAATATTGGAGGCTGACCAGGGCATTAACAATTGGTTTGGCACTGAGGAAGGTACAATTACCGAAATGCATTTGCCACATTAAACCTTAATTTTGTTAAACAATCCCGTTTGTGCTCCGTGTGTTTGAAGTTGCTGGCGAGGCGAAAAGGAGTCACCTACCTGACGGAGGCATCCGCTGCTGTGTTCGACTGCCGGTGAACTGGTGTTGTGGAATTGAGTTGGCGTGTTTGAACCCCCGCTGGCCAAAGCTTGTTGCCTGAGAAAGACGCGGACTAGTCAAGTCTGAGATGACCTGTTCATAGGAGGGTCGCCTGCAAGCGTCTGTGCCATTACTATCAGCGGGAAGCGAGGGGAGCCTGTTCAGCCTCAAAATGACATAAATGGACATCGCGCTGATAACGACACGAGGCATTACAATGAGAAAGCCTAAACATTTACAAATAACGATAACGGAAAAGAATAATGAGGTGCATTATGGAACATTAAGTCCCCGCCGCTTCCGTTCTCGCTACCTATAGAGGGAGGTGCCGTTGCAGATGGATTTTAGTCCCACCAATAAGGATGCAGAGAGGATTTAAATATTGGAGGCTGACCAGGGCATTAACAATTGGTTTGGTACTGAGGAAGGTACAATTACCGAAATGCATTTGCCACATTAAACCTTAATTTTGTTAAACAATCCCGTTTGTGCTCCGTGTGTTTGAAGTTGCTGGCGAGGCGAAAAGGAGTCACCTACCTGACGGAGGCACCCGCTGCTGTGTTCGACTGCCGGTGAACTGGTGTTGTGGAATTGAGTTGGCGTGTTTGAACCCCCGCTGGCCAAAGCTTGTTGCCTGAGAAAGACGCGGACTAGTCAAGTCTGAGATGACCTGTTCATAGGAGGGTCGCCTGCAAGCGTCTGTGCCATTACTATCAGCGGGAAGCGAGGGGAGCCTGTTCAGCCTCAAAATGACATAAATGGACATCGCGCTGATAACGACACGAGGCATTACAATGAGAAAGCCTAAACATTTACAAATAACGATAACGGAAAAGAATAATGAGGTGCATTATGGAACATTAAGTCCCCGCCGCTTCCGTTCTCGCTACCTATAGAGGGAGGTGCCGTTGCAGATGGATTGAAGTCCCACCAATAAGGATGCAGAGAGGATTTAAATATTGGAGGCTGACCAGGACATTAACAATTGGTTTGGCACTGAGGAAGGTACAATTACCGAAATGCATTTGCCACATTAAACCTTAATTTTGTTAAACAATCCCGTTTGTGCTCCGTGTGTTTGAAGTTGCTGGCGAGGCGAAAAGGAGTCACCTACCTGACGGAGGCACCCACTGCTGTGTTCGACTGCCGGTGAACTGGTGTTGTGGAATTGAGTTGGCGTGTTTGAACCCCCACTGGCCAAAGCTTGTTGCCTGAGAAAGACGCGGACTAGTCAAGTCTGAGATGACCTGTTCATAGGAGGGTCGCCTGCAAGCGTCTGTGCCATTACTATCAGCGGGAAGCGAGGGGAGCCTGTTCAGCCTCAAAATGACATAAATGGACATCGCGCTGATAACGACACGAGGCATTACAATGAGAAAGCCTAAACATTTACAAATAACGATAACGGAAAAGAATAATGAGGTGCATTATGGAACATTAAGTCCCCGCCGCTTCCGTTCTCGCTACCTATAGAGGGAGGTGCCGTTGCAGATGGATTGAAGTCCCACCAATAAGGATGCAGAGAGGATTTAAATATTGGAGGCTGACCAGGGCATTAACAATTGGTTTGGCACTGAGGAAGGTACAATTACCGAAATGCATTTGCCACATTAAACCTTAATTTTGTTAAACAATCCCGTTTGTGCTCCGTGTGTTTGAAGTTGCTGGCGAGGCGAAAAGGAGTCACCTACCTGACGGAGGCACCCGCTGCTGTGTTCGACTGCCGGTGAACTGGTGTTGTGGAATTGAGTTGGCGTGTTTGAACCCCCGCTGGCCAAAGCTTGTTGCCTGAGAAAGACGCGGACTAGTCAAGTCTGAGATGACCTGTTCATAGGAGGGTCGCCTGCAAGCGTCTGTGCCATTACTATCAGCGGGAAGCGAGGGAAGCCTGTTCAGCCTCAAAATGACATAAATGGACATCGCGCTGATAACGACACGAGGCATTACAATGAGAAAGCCTAAACATTTACAAATAACGATAACGGAAAAGAATAATGAGGTGCATTATGGAACATTAAGTCCCCGCCGCTTCCGTTCTCGCTACCTATAGAGGGAGGTGCCGTTGCAGATGGATTGAAGTCCCACCAATAAGGATGCAGAGAGGATTTAAATATTGGAGGCTGACCAGGGCATTAACAATTGGTTTGGCACTGAGGAAGGTACAATTACCGAAATGCATTTGCCACATTAAACCTTAATTTTGTTAAACAATCCCGTTTGTGCTCCGTGTGTTTGAAGTTGCTGGCGAGGCGAAAAGGAGTCACCTACCTGACGGAGGCACCCGCTGCTGTGTTCGACTGCCGGTGAACTGGTGTTGTGGAATATATATATATATATATATATATATATATATATATATATATATATTGAAATCCGAAATTCAATAACGTATGCTATCAGGAAGACAAAGGCAGAACACCAGTATCTAAGTCCAAGTTTAATTTACACAACGCGTTTCGGGCAACAGCCTTGTTCACGTGTAAATGTGCACAATACAAGCAGTCACTGATAACGTTTTTCAACGACCACAAAATCAACAAAATAAACATAGGACTGTGCCCGGAATCAACCAAAAACCTTAGCGGCCATATTAGAGTGGTAAAATACGTATGCAGTAATGGTTCTGTCATGCGATTAAGCAGAAATACTGTATATCACAAAACAAGAGCCACCATGAGAATACACACCTAGTGTGCATGTGCACAATACATACAAATTTCTAAGAATCACAAATGGTATCGAGTGACCGCCCTAGATTGCAGTTATAGCACCAATCCTTCTACATTTAATTACACTGACACCAGAAATGACCTTTTTAAATATGTGAGAAAACGCAAACTAAAAAAGTGGCATAAGCTAAAGAGACTGGGACAAAACCAGACTAGAAGGAATAGTAGTAGTATGATTAACAATAGTCTCATGATTAGTGATATAGACACTCTTATCACCATGGCAGAATTGGAACAGAACAATGAGGTTAGGGATGAACGGATCAACACTACACAGGTTCTTGAGAACATGGAATTAGAACAGGGGGCTGCGGCACGGACTGAGTTCAAGGCCAAATCCACATTTGTAGCCCTACTCCCACATGACAATATCAACACATTCCACGATAGTGCTATTAAGGCACTCGTGGACCTCAGGCTCAAAAGCAAAAAACAACCTAGAGGTATTCACAATAATCTCTGTTTTACCCAAAGACAGGCACTTAAGGCATTAACTGATGATACCAACATTGTTATTCGCCCTGTGGATAAGGGGGGTAATGTTGTTTTCCTTAACAGAGATTACTACACCAATGAGGCCTTATGTCAACTTGATGATACCAAATTTTACATACATGTCACTTATGACACTTACAATCAGAGCATCATTGACATTTGGGACAAAATGGTTACCTGGAGGGATAAGGGCCTCCTAGAGTGGGAAGAATTTTGTTATTTACCACCCACCAGGCACTCACTAAAGTCTACCAATAAAAATGGTACCTCACTTCTAAGGGTAGGCCTAGTGCCAGTGACAGGAAACAGCCCAAAACACAATGAGGACAGATCACATTTTTCCAGTGAAACTGACCCTTTCTTTGCAATGTGCCTAGCTGTGGATTTTGAACCCTAGGTCAGCCATCACCTAGGGAAAGCTAGCAAACATATACATTTTTTGAAACTAGACACCATGGGGAATCCAGGATGGGGTGACTTGTGTGCCTCTCACCAGGTTCTGTTACCCAGAATCCCTGGCAAACCTCAAACTTTGTAAAACAATAACACTTATTCCTCACATTTCTGTGATTGTAAGTTGTGGAATCTGCATGGATCCACAAACTTCCCCCCACCCAGCATTCCAAAAAGTCTACTGACAAAATGGTAACTCACTTGTGTAGGTAGGCATAGTACCCACAAAATGAAATGGCCCAAAACGCAATGTGGACACATCACATTTTCCAGTGAAAACTGACACTTTTTTTGCAATGTGTCTAGCTTTGGATTTGAACTCTTGCTCAGCCGGTATCTAGAGAAACATAGCAAACGTATACATTTTCGAAATCTAGACACCCATGGGAATCCAGAATGGGGCGACTTGTGTGGCTCTCACCAGGTTCTGTTACCCAGAATGACTTGCAAACCATAACATTTGTAAAAAAAAGCGTATTTTCCTGACATTTCTGTGATGGAAAGTTCTGGAATTTGTGTGGATCCACAAACTTCCACTCACCAAGCATTACCCAAAGTCTCCTGACAAAATGGTACCTCGCTGGTGTAGGTAGGCATAGTATCCACAAAAGGAAATGGCCCAAAACGCAACGTGGACAAATCACATTTTTCCAGTGAAAACGGACCCTTTTTTGCAATGTGTCTTGCTGTGGATTTGAACCCTTGCTCAGCCGTTATCTAGGGAAACCTAGCAAACCTATACATTTTTTTAAAGCTAGACACCCAAGGGAATCCAGATTGGGGCGACATGTGTGGCTCACACCAGGTTCTATTAACCAGAATCCCTGGCAAATCATAAACTTTGTAAAAAAAAACATATTTTCCTCACATTTCTGTGATGGAAAGTTCTGGAATTTGTGTGGACCCACAAACTTCTACCCATCCAGCATCCCCCAAAGTCTCCTGACAAAATGGTACCTCACTTGTGTAGGTAGGCATAGTACCCGCAAAAGGAAATGGCCCAAAACGCAATGTGGACACATCACATTTCTTCAGTGAAAACTCACCCTTTTTTCAAAATGTGTCTAGCTGTGGAATTTCATACCTAGCTCAGCCGGCATTCTAAGGAAACTTAGCAAACCTATACATTTTTTAAAACTAGACATCCAGGGAAATCCAGGATAGGGTGACTTGTGTGCCTCTCAGCAGGTCCTGTTACACAGAATCGCTTGTAAAACTCAAACGTTGTCAAAAAAACTATATTTTCCTCACATTTCTATTATGGAAAGTTCTGGAATCTGCAAGGAGCCACACACTTCCACCCTCCAAGCACTCACCAAAGTCTTCCAATAGAATGGTACCTCACTTCTGTGGGTAGGCCTAGTGCCTGTGACAGGAAGTGGCCCAAAACACAACATGGACACATTACATTTTTCCAGTGAACACTGACCCTTTTTTTGCATTGTGTCTAGCTGTGGATTTTGAATCCTAGCTCAGCCGTCACCTAAGGAAACCTAGCAAACCAACATTTTTGAAAACTAGACACCCAGGGAAATCCAGGATGGGGTGACTTGTGGGGCTCTTATCAGGTTCTGTTACCCAGAATGCCTTGCAAACCTCAAACTTTATCAAAGAAACACATTTTCCTCACATTTCTGTGATGGAAAGTTCTGGAATCTGTGTGGATCCACAAACTTCCACCCACCTAGCATTCTCCAAAGTCTCCCAATAAAAATGGCACCTCCCTTCTGTAGATGGGCCTAGTACCCGTGAAAGGAAATGGCCCAAAATGCAACGTGGACACATCACATTTTTTCCAGTGAAAACTGACCCTTTTGTTGCAATGTATCTAGCTGTGGATTTTGAACCCTAGCTCAGTCGGCATCAAGGGAAAGCTAGCAAACCTATACTTGTTTGAAAACTAGACACCCAGGGGAATCCAGAATGGGGTGACTTGTGTGCCTCTCACTAGGTTCTGTTACACAGAATCGCTTCCAACCTCACTCTTTGTAAAAAAAAGAAAAGAATCACAATTTCATCACATTTCTGTGATGGAAAGTTCTGGAATCTGTGTGGATCCACAAAAATTCACCTTCCCAGATTTCCCCAAATCCTCCCGATAAAAAGTGGTGTCTCACTTCTGCGAGTAGACCTCGTGCCTGTGACAGGTAACGGCCCAAAACGCAATGTGGACATGTCACATTTTTCCAGTGAAAACGGACCCTTTTTTGCAATGTGTCTTGCTGTGGATTTGAACCCTTGCTCAGCCGTTATCTAGGGAAACCTAGCAAACCTATACATTTTTTTAAAGCTAGACACCCAAGGGAATCCAGATTGGGGCGACATGTGTGGCTCACACCAGGTTCTATTAACCAGAATCCCTGGCAAATCATAAACGTTGTAAAAAAAAACATATTTTCCTCACATTTCTGTGATGGAAAGTTCTGGAATTTGTGTGGATCCACAAACTTCCACCCACCCAGTATTCCCCAAAGTCTCCTGACAAAATGGTACCTCACTTGTGTAGGTAGGCATAGTACCCGTGAAAGGAAAAGGCCCAAAACGCAACGTGGACACATCACATTTTTCCAGTGAAAACTGACCCTTTTTTTAAATGTGTCTAGCTGTGGATTTTGATACCTAGCTCAGCCGGCATCTAGGAAAACTTAGCAAACCTATACATTTTCTAAAACTAGACATCCAGGGAAATCCAGGATGGGGTGACTTGTGTGCCTCTCAGCAGGTCCTGTTACACAGAATCGCTTGCAAACCTCAAACTTTGTCAAAAAAACTATATTTTCCCCACATTTCTGTTATGGAAAGTTCTGGAATCTGCAAGGAGCCACAAACTTCCACCCACCCAGCACTCACCAAAGTCTCCCAATAAAACGGTACCTCACTTCTGTGGCTAGGCCTAGTGCCTGTGACAGGAAATGGCCCAAAACGCAACATGGACACATCGCATTTTTCCAGTGAACACTGGCCCTTTTTTTGCAATGTGCCTTGCTGTGGATTTTGAATCCTAGCTCAGCCGTCTCCTATGGAAACCTAGCAAACCAACATTTCTGAAAACTAGACACCCAGGGGAATCCAGGATGGGGTGACTTGTGTGCCTCTCACCAGGTTCTGTTACACAGAATCGCTTCCAAACCTCACGCTTTGTAAAAAAAAAAAAACACAATTTCCTCACATTTCTGTGATGGAAAGTTCTGGAATCTGTGTGGATCCACAAACTTCCACCCACCTACCCAGCATTCTCCAAAGTCTCCCAATAAAAATATCAACTCCCCTCTGTAGATAGGCCTAGTACCCGTGAAAGAAAATGGCCCAAAATGCAACGTGGGCACCACATTCTTTCCAGTGAAAACTGACCCTTTTGTTGCAATGTGTCTAGCTGTGGATTTTGAACCGTGGTTCAGCCGGCATCCAGGGAAACCTAGCAAACCTATACATGTTTGAAAACTAAACACCCTGGGGAATCCAGGATGGGGTGACTTGTGTGCCTCTCACCAGGTTCTGTTACACAGAATCGCTACCAAACCTCATGCTTGGTAAAAAAAAAAAAGAAACACAATTTCCTCACATTTTTGTGATGGAAAGTTCTGGAATCTGTGTGGATCCACAAACTTCCACCTACCCAGCATTCCCCAAAGCCTTCCGATAAAAACGGGGTTTCACTTCTGTGAGTAGGCCTAGTGCCTGTGACAGGAAACGGCCCAAAACATAATGTGGACACGTCACATTCTTCCAGTGAAAACTGACCCTTTTTTTGCAATGAGCCTAGCTGTAGATTTTTAACCCTAGCTCAGCCGGCACCTAGGGAAACCTAGCAAATCTGTACATTTTGTGAATCTAAACAGCCAGGGGAATCTAGGACAAGGTGACTTGTGTGGCTTTCATTAGGTTCTGTTACCCAGAATCCCTTGCAAACCTCAAGTTTTGTAAAAAAAACACATTTTCTTCACATTTCTGTGATGGAAAGTTCAGGACTTTGCTTGTATCCACAAACTAACCACCCACCCAGTATTCCCCAAAGTCTCCCAATAAAAATGCCACCTCACTTGTGTGGGTGGGCTAAGTCCCCCGCAGCAGGGAAGGGCCCAAAACATATTGTGGAGACATCAAAATTAGCTATAACAAAACAACCTTTGCCTTTTTACAGAAATGTCTCCCAATTACTCACAGTTATACTTATCATCATAAAATCTTTAGTACAGTTTTTAAAACCCCCCACAAAACAACACATTTATTAGAACTGTATTACAAATAAAAATCAAACAGTTACATTTTGTTTACAGTCCCATTCAAAAACATTTATTAGAACTGTATTACAAATAAAATCAAACAGGTAACTTTTCTTTACAGCCCCATTCAAAAAACAAGCAACATAAAAACACATTGGTTCACCAGATAACATTTGCAGGTATGTTGAGGCCGGCAAAACTTGTGTGAAATTTGAACCTTTTAACGGAGGAATTATGAAATCTTTACGTAATTGCTGATAGAACCCATAGAACATTATAAAATGCAAGGCATTCTGGTGTGAAACAGAGTCACACCCACAAGGACCTAAGAGTGTAGTCTGACTCGAACCTATGGGGACTGAGTAAAAAATGTTACTTATTTCATCCTGAACCTGGTTAATAATAAATAACTATTTGTGACCAAAGTAAGATACGGTTACATTATCAACAAGGTTTTCTATAATACATATGATCCTACAATGGATTTATTCAATTCCTGTGATTCTCTCATATCACATGGGTAGGACAAAAATCTATTGTCATCTGAGTCAGGCCACTTTAATGATCTCTGGCTTTTCAAAACGCTCTGGGCGCCCTGAAGCTGTAAAGGAGGTTTTCATTTAGGTCAACCAAGGAATGCTAAAGGTCCTAATTAGGACAATCCTTTAGTATTACCTGGGTTACCTTGGCTTCTTTCTTCAACCAGACCGAGATCCATCTTAGCAAGGAGCGAAAAGATAACATATCTGTGAATGTGACCGAGATCTTCATGTAATATGTCGGACGACATACACTGAGGTAGGGAAAATCATCCTCTGTGAATTATTTTCGTAATGCCGCAACGGGTCTGTACCCACCTTGAGCATATCCTGCCCCATAGAAAGTAAAGTGTTTTCCAGGTGGTTGAAATAAAGCACGAAAAGGAGCTAAGCTGCAGCCAGTCTAACCCTCCACCTCTTCTCAAAAGTCTGAGTACAACAGCCATCTATATCATATTTTACTGAGGCAGAAATATTCATATGTAAGTCAACATGAAGTAGACAATGTCGGAATCTACGCCTAACGAGAACATGATTTTCCACAGTTTTTCATGGTAGATCCTATCAAATACTGAGGTGAGGTCCACGAAGTCCATATGCATTGACCCCTGCTCAGCTTCTGTATATTTATTGATAAGAAAATCGAGATTTAACATTTTTCAAATGGACATAGGCCAAATCTATCATCATAATGCAAATCAGAAATTATGTGATTATGTTCTGCTCATATGGTTAGACTACTTAATACCACCCGCCCTGTAACTTTCACCACTGTGCTGATTAACTAAATTGATCTATACCAGCGTGGGTCATACTTGTCTCCCTTTTTAAACACATATAACGGTAAAATGGAACCAAAAAGATGGAATACCATTACTGGAATGTCCTGGGCCTTACTATGTAATCTCTTAGTCAAGTCGTCAAAGATTTTCCCTGTTGGTGGAGTTAACCTTTGGTAGCTGAAATGAAGCATTGAAAGGGGTACACATCAACAATACAATTTAACTTGTGAAGCCATGCAACTACACAACGAGGCCCAAGAATCACTAAATATGATTAAAGGGTAATATTTGGATTACCAATCAATCCAGTAAATATGGAAGCCAAAGGCAAATTCAATATGTACATTATTACGATAGGCAAAGTGAAATATCTAATTTGGTTCAGACACAATAGAATAAGATACAGATTTGTTATAGCCACAATTATGCAATCTATACTACTATTATAAAGGAAGAACTTTGAACCTTTGAGGCGGGTAAACTCGGTAACCACAGCGCCAATCCACACACCCGATACATCGTTGTAATCGTCAGGGTGTGCAGATGGACATAGGCTACATAAATGTAATAAATATACGTTATTTAAAAACTTTACCGGAAAAAAAAGTAGTCCCTTGGAAGAAGCGCCGGCCGGGACGTGCGTGCTGAAGTGAGGAGCGCGGGGAGGAGCGGCGTCCAGGAGCGCGAGGAGGAGCGGCGGACATGGCGCGGGGAGGAGCGGTGAGAAGCGGCGGACAGGCGGTGAGGAGCGGCGGACAGACGGTGAGGAGCGGCGGACAGGCGGTGAGGAGCGGAGAACAGGTGGTGAGGAGCGGCGGACAGGCGGGGAGGAGCGGTGAGCGGCGGATGAGGTAGTTTATTTATTTATTTATTTAGGAGTAGTGAGTGCGGAAAAATGAAGCAAAAATGACAATCGGGAGCAAGAGGAAGCAAACGGAGCATTACAAAAGTGAGCCAAACGGTGCATTACAGGAGGAAAAAGTTATGTGTGCAGGTTACAAAAGCGTACATCGTGAGCAAGAGGAAGCAAACGGATCATTACAAAAGTGAGCCAAACGGTGCATTACTGGAGAAAAAAGTTACGTGTGCAGGTTACAAAAGCGTACAAAGTAAACATAGAGGTATAATATGGAGGAAGGCTCCGGGGGACCCACGGACAACGTCGGGGCGGGCGGGGGCCCTGAAGCCTAATTGCTCCCGGACAACGTCGGGACGGGCTGCTAGTAACAAATAAAGGTGAACAGATGTTCCATAAAGAAACGTCCCTTCTCTATTCTAACATGGGTCAAATATAGAACCATCTATCAAAGGTCTCTAATTCGGGAGCATAGAAGAATATGGTGTCAGCATGATTAGGCTCCAGTAGAGGAACAAACCAAAAGGAAAGGTGAGGGCATAGTTGCATGAGCACTATGCCCCTAAAGTGTCTGTGCCATTCAGTGACATTTTAAGTGCAGTGAATCCATATTGAATACATGGGCTGGGAGGTTGTCATTACGAACGCCACAGCTCCATGGTGGCTTTACTGAATGCTAAGGAGTTTGGTATCAAACTCTTCAGCATAATAAACCTACACTGATGCCAGTGTTGGATTTATTAAAAAATGCACTTAGAGGGCATCTTAAAGTTGCCCCTTGAAAAATGACCAACTCCTTTATGTCCAGATGACTGGTCTGCACCAGCCTGCCACACACAGACAAGTTGCTGACACCCTGAGTTGGGAGCCCTTGTGGGTCAGGGACAAAGACTGCTTGGGGGAGGTGCTTCACACCTAGCCTCAAGCAGGAACAGCATTCTGGGCGGTGAGCCTCAAAAGCTTCCCACCATTTGCAATGCTAGCCAGGGCCTCTCCAGTTAGTTGAGATGCCCGCACCCGTGACCAAGCCCTTTGGCGGCACGATTGGCAGGAAAATTAGTAGTCAAAAGAGGTGTAACCTCTCTCTGCCAGGACCACCCCTAAGGTGCCCTGGACTGAGGTGGCCCCCACCATCTTGAATGGAAGAATTCTGCCCAATTAGGTTAGGAGGATGTTCCCTCCCCACAGGGAGGGGACATTCTAAGGGTGTAGTCACCATAAATGCAAGTAGCCCATTGGCGACTCTCTGCCAGTCCCTGTAACACCCCTAAATTCAGTATTTAGGTGTACCCCTGAACCTTGATCTTCAGATTCCTGCAACCTAAGAAGATGGACGAAGAGGACGCCGTGCAGAGAAGCAAAAAGACAGTTGCTGCTTTGGCACCAGCTCTACCAGCCTTTCTCCTGCTACTTGAACCTGTGAAGAAGACGACATCTGTTCCGTGGCCAGCGACTTCCAAGAACCCAAGGAAGACTGCCACTCTTCAATAAAGACCAGATTTCCTGAGGACAGCATCCCTGTCCAGAAAAACTCCATCTTCAAGGAATCCGGAACCAGGTGGATCCGCAACCCCTACACACTTTGCACCGACGTCCTTGCCCGAGTTAGAGTGGCTCACCTATCCTTTGAAGTCTCCCCAGCAATCCTGACCTCATCTCCATTGGTGGCTGACCTCTCCTATACCCCATGCAGTCGCCTGCAGCCTCTATATGAAGGGTCCTCCTTACCGCAACCAGCTCTGACCAAGAAGAATCGACACCAAAAGGTACCCCGGCATCCTCAGCCCTCTGGCCTTGGGAAGCTCAACCGACAGTGCCTTGGTCTCCCCCAGCTCTCCAATTTACCTGCCCAGCCAGTAGTCTAGCCCTGCAGTTTATCCAACCTTCCAGTAAACACATATGAAAATTGAGAAATAAGCCAGGTACAATTCTCAGGATTACTGACCACTATTACCAGCTCCTTGCTACGTGGATTTAAAAGGATACTCCCAAAACGTTAACTCCTTTCACTGCCACATACAACTAAATGTGTGCTACTCTACCCTTAAATATTATATCCACCTCCTTATAGCCTTTTATTTCAATGGCTGACCCATCAAAACTCTGTGCCACAATATGTGATGCCTATGAATCATCAAGAGTTCAGGCACCTCCAAACATTTCCAAAAGATATTGCTCAGTAATTACGGTCCAAGGAGACTCAGAATCTTCGAAAAGTTCCACATCTCTGTTAAGAATCTGAACTTTGCACTTGGGAGGTCTGCTAACTTCCACCTCCATTTCCTGAGCATTCAAAGATAGAACATTTTCCTTTTCCATGTCACTGTCTGCACCACAAACACAGTTGATACTAGCTGCTTCCTTCATACCTGCTGCCCTACTACTCAACAGGGTCACACCTTTTCTCTTTTCGCTCTTGCACACATGTGAAAAATGTCTCATATGTCCACAATTACTGCATTTTTAACCAACATCTGGACAGTGAGGTGACAAGGACAAATGACTGCAGCTACTACCCCTATAACAAGTAAGTGCTTTGTCATACCTCCATCCAGCTGGTACATTTTTGTGTACCGAATTATCCCCAACAACATGCACCTCGCCAGTCGACTTCACATTCTTTACAGCACTAACCTGCACAGATGTCATCCATTACTCTGGCTGTTCAATGGCCTTCCAAGTGGTAATAGCATAATGTAACTTTGGTTCCCCATTGCCCATGACTGTTCTTGTACTTATTGATTTCTAACATTCACTAATATTTGATCTTTTATCATTTCATCAGTAATAGACCCAAAATTACAGAGTGAAGAAAGCTCCTGCAATGCTGTGAGAAAGTCATCAAACAACTCCACATCTCCTTGAGCCCTGATGTAAAATTTGAATCTGTTCAATGCCATGCTAGAGAAATGATTGAACCCTGGCTCCATTTGTGGCAAATCCTCCTCAATCATATTATTCTCTCCCTTTCGTTGTGGAGGGACCTGTGGCAACGTTCTAAATGTCCATTGGCCTTCTGAGCCCAAACAATGGAGCAAAAGTTTGTTCTTCCTCTCTGTACACATCCTATCCCCATCAATTGCTTTCATATAGGTGAGGAACTCCTACTTCCACCTTGCTGATGGTATGGGTGGACCGCCTTTATTTTGTAAAAACTTTGCAGCAGGTTCATACTGCATGTTAAAACAGGAATACAGGTAAACCCACAATAATACTATAAACTCACTTCTAAAAAGAATGTGTTTCAATAAATAGTAAGGAACTTTACCAAAATACTTTGCACATACATCACATAGTCTGAAAATACAAAATGCTCTTCAAATATTATTAAATAATGAATGAATGAAATATAGCTTTATTCGATATAACTGATATCATAAAAGCATTACATATACATTAAAACAGTTAAAAAAGTAGACATAGAGAAAACATAATTCTGTACAGCACATTGCATATTTAGCTCAATAAAACAGTGTAAAATGCGCTCAACCAAGGTAGGATAGTCTATTGAGTCTAATACGCCATGCCCAGCCTAGAAACTTAGCCATTGCAATAGCGAACAGGGGACGAGGGTCCGTTTTTAGAATCCCTAAGGCCTCCCTATGCGACCTAGTCCCAAGGACTCTACAGGGAGGCTTCAGCCATCTACTACGGGGGGCTGCACAGGCCAAGCATTCAAACAGCAGATGGGGAACTGTCTCTAATCTGTGTAAACAACAAGGGCAAAAAGGGGAGGTCTGTGCCGGGACCTTCCAGTTGGCAGTCACAGTACCCACTGGGAGAACACCTACCCTGAATTTGTAATAAAGGGCCCTATCCCAAGGAACTGTGATAGAGTCCAAATATGGCTCCCGAAAATGCACTTCTTTTACCAAAAGAAATTCTGTTGATGACCTACACAAGTTAGCATCATTTTTTCTGCCCTCAGCCACCCAGGACCAGAATAACTTTTTTAATATCAGCTTTGGCGGGGCAGATCTATTATCCCAATCGTCCTCAAGGCCCAAATTAATTAGGAGATGTTTAACTTCCCTTAGCCACTGGATCTTGGCCCAGCCGGGCAATGCAAGAATCTCTTTTAAACCATCTGCATAGCTGGACAATTCAGGGACTCTCCAGATACGGGCCCATAGGAGAAGCGGACGCAACTTCGCTTGATCACTAATCGAACAAATGCCCATATCTAGTAGAAGAGGAAGAGTTGGGGTATTATGAGGAAGGGCCATTAGATCTTTGAGAAATTTATTTTCAGAGCGGGTCCAGCTGGTCCACGTTCTGTACACCCCATAATTCAGTGCCATAGAGAGCTGCACTAACAGCCCGTGCCCTATAGATGTCCAGGGCCGGTGCTATTGGTTTAAAGAAGGAGCCATGATGTTTCTTAAGGAGGGCACCTGTCACTCTCTTATGGGACAGCAACATCTTTTGGAGATGGTTTATCCAACTCATGGAGTCGCAGAGACGGATGCCAAGATAGTCGAACTCCTTGACCCTCTCGAGTGGGACTAGATCAAGTGTAGGTGGTGTAACTGATTTCTTTGGGGGATTTAAGACCAGGAACTTCGTCTTCCCCGTGTTTATGACCAGACCTCTCGAATCACAGAAGGTCTTAAAGCTGTTTAGCAGGCTCTGTAGCCCCGCTGGTGTCTTAGAGATCAGGAGGGTGTCATCTGCAAATAAGAGGGTGGGTATTTTCTTACCCGCCAGGAAAGGGGCATCTGCTGGATGTTGTAGCAGATGTTCCACCACTCCGTTGACCTATAGTGAAAACAGAGTGGGGGCCAAAACAAAACCCTGGCGGACACCTCTATTTACAGGGATACGTGACGTTTTTTGTCCCTGCACTCCCCACCTGATCTGGGCAAAGTTGTCTACATGGAATTTTATCAGAATGTTCAACAGGTAAGGTGGAATGCCCAGTGTGTCGAGAACACTCCAGAGCTGCTCACGTGGGACCAGGTCAAAGGCAGTCCTTAGATCTATAAATGCCAGGTACAGGCTGCCTTTGCCCAGTACAACCACTTTCCAGTAGAGCATCAGCAGCCGGAGTGCTTGCTCGATCGTCCCCGTGCCAGTTCTAAAACCGGCTTGGAAATCTGACAAAATGTTGTTCTCTTCAACCCACTGCGTGATTCTTGCTAAGACAACCTTGCCTGCCACCTTCTGCAAACTATCAAGGAGGCTTATGGGGCGATAATTGTCAGGGTCGTCCCTGTCTCCTTTCTTAAAGACAGGGACGACCTCTGCACCCCTCCAAGAGTCTGGTAGGGCCGCACCAGCCAAACCAGTATTCATGACGGAAGCAATAAGTCTCCCCCACTCGACCAAATTGACACGGAGTAGATCCCCTGGTAGGCCATCCGGGCCTGCCGCCTTATTCGGGCCTGGCACTTAATCGCCCATTCTACTTCTTTGCATGTGAAATGGGAGTCCTCAGTGGGCTCCAATTTACACAAGGCATGCTGACCCACCTCGGTAAGCTCGTGGGCCTCGCTCACTGCATAAAGCTTGGAAAAGTGGTCAAGCCATGCTCCCTCAGTTATATTGCACGTTATGAGCGAGTCCGTGGGTTTGTCCTTATTTCTTATTAATTTCCAAAAGCCTTTGGAATCCTTCCTAAGGCTAGCTGCCAATAGGTCCTGCCAAAACAAGTTCTCATGGTCAGCCTTGGCCTTTGCTAAAATCTTTCTATAGTGACGCCTGGCGAAGCTGATCTGGGCCCCATCCTTGGCTTTTACCGCCCTGATCAGTTCTTTTTTGGCGACACTACAGGCATGCGAGAACCAGCCCGTGCTGCGCATCGGTCTACCGTTTGCGGTGCGCCTCGAGCCTGGGGGGTAAGCCACAAAAAGTTCCCCCAACGCGGTAGATGCTTCAAGAAACAAGTTGGGACCCTCAAGATCATAATCAGTGGGTCCTAATAAGTCTAACCGCGATGCGATGTTAGTCATTATAGATTTGGCCTCCCAGATCTTGGCATCATTTGCCACAAAGGTATTCCATTTTAACCGTCTGGCACAATTAGAGGGAATTACTTCTTGTGTTGTTTTCCAGACGTTAGGGGTTAGGGCTGAGGGAGCACCCGTAATAAGGGAGGACAAGGACAGGGATAGGGGATTGTGATCACTAACAGGAGACTGGATAACTTCCATATCAGTTAAGTGTGCCCAGAGGCTATAGTTCAATAGAATGAAGTCAATTCGCGAGGAATGACCCACTCTATTGTACGTGTGAGCTCCTGACTGGTCTGACTTAGTTCTACCATTGGTGGCCCTAAGGCCATGTTCCAGGCAGAGTGCGTTAAGATCGATAGCATTTTGAGACCAGCTTCTGATAGGGGCCAGTGAGAGGGGTGGAATGCCTCTCCTGGCGTCATCCTCCCAGGTGCCCAAAATGTCTTCACTGGCCAGGGGTTCAAAGGTGCAGTTGAAATCCCCTGCAAGTATCACTAAAGCATCGGGCGCACAAGAACTAAGACCCTCCTCAATACCCGTAGATGGCAGTTTTGATGTTCCCCCCCCGTGCACCCCTAACATAGATGTTAAAAACTTCGAGCCTGCTCCCCCCCTGTGGCCTTCTGACAGAAATTCTCTGTAGATCCGGTGATTTATTAGCAATCTGTCTAATAGAAAGACCCAACGAGATATTTGCCCAAATAAGGAGGCCACCAGAAGGACGGCCTTTCCCTCCCTGTGATTGTGTTGCCGGAACAAAATAGGTGGTGAAACCCACCTTGTGATGTGGTTCCAGACACCAGGTTTCCTGGAATAGGCACAACCCGAAATCTTCGATAAAAGAGTTCCAATCGGGTATGTCTATGTTCCGGGCCAGGCCTGCTATATTCCAACTAAGTACTTTCAGAGCCTCTCCCTCGGATCTCTTGGGACCCTGCGCCTGGTCATTTACGGGGTGAACCAAAACAATACTAGGGGTTATGCTAGGGGTTATGCTAGGAACAGTACTAGGGGACTCAACTGTGGTCAGGACAACAGTCTCAGTTCCAGGCACCACCACCCGAGAGGAAGGTAGCTCTCCCCCCGTGCTTGGCAGCGGTGGTGGAATAAGACTGCTGGGCTGAGATCCCCCACTGCTAACGGCCAGTTCGGATGAGGGAAGTTCTGGGGGAATAAATCCCTCTAGCTGTAGCCTGCCTGTTACAAACAGCACCCCAGGGAGGAGGTTACCCTTAGCATTATCATTTGGTGGAGCTACCAGGCTTAGTTTGTTGTTAAGGGGCTCAGGGATTAAATCAGCTAGCCGAGATTCGGCAAGTCTACCCTCGTTAAGCGTGACCCTATTTTCTGGCGCAATGTATTTTGCGGGGATGCATCGAGATTGCATAGCAGTAGGATGCTGTGGGGAGGGAGGTAAGTCTTCAGAAAAAACTGGACAAGGCACATTGTTAATGAGTCAATCGACATCTTCGAGACAACCAAATCTATTGTAGGTGGGTGCCCCATCCCATCTCCCTTGTGTGCCCTGCCAGCAATCTACTGGATCACCCCATGCATGATTTCTAGACAAAGGCCAGTTCCCCCCATTTTTAGGATGTGAGAGCGGGGGATAAAAATAGGTTAGGGGTCTAGCTACTATGGACGAATTTCCCCCGTGATCGTTCCATGTGCATATGTAGTGTGCTGTATTGGGGTTATCAAAAGAAACAATTATACAGTCACCTGGAATTGATTTGAAGGAGGTGCCTATCCATGGTACCCTTCGCACCATGAGAATTTTACTTCTCAGGTGGGCGGGTAACGGCCTGTTTTCGTTTAGCCAGTGTGTTACCTTGTTTCTCAGTGACCCAAAATTTTCCTGCTGATGGTATGCAATCTCCGGGACACCTGTTAGCACCACTACATAAGGTCTAACATCCGGGGGGAGGTCGATATAGCCCCCACGATGTTTCTCCTTATGTTTCACCCCCTGTGTCTTTGGATAATAAGACTTTTGTTCTTTAGCCCTTGTGGGTACTGTGGCCTTTGTAACTGGTACGGGATATGCAAGCGATTGTTTGGATAAATCCTTTGTGCCATTTATATTATTACTTATGGCAGCCTTAAGACGGGGTTTAGGAATGGGTTTGGTTACAGGGACCACAGGGGTAGGGACTGTAGTTGTTGGTGTGTGGTGGGTTGGGCCGAATGTACTAATCGATTTATGATCAGTTATGCTAAGAGTTGCTAAAGTTAGTATGCTCTTTTCTGTCTCAAGCAGTTGATTTTCTATGCGCGACAGTCTGACTTCCAGGGGGGGTAGAAGTTTCTTTAGTGTTTCCCAGACAATCGTTAAAAATTCCACATCTCTCCCCCCTATCACACACTCAGGGACCCCCTCATTTTCGCCCTCTATTACTAAATCCTGCTCCCCCTCTATACCCACCGACTAGTTTCTGCAAGGATTGAGGTGTTATGGGCCGTAGGTGGTAAGGATTGTGAAGGAAGGTGGGGCGGTATAGTGGACACCCCTCCTGCTATAGGATTAGCACTCATGAGGATCTGGGCCTTTGCTACCTTCGCCTTCTTCCTAGAGTAGGCAGATGTAGTTTGGCGCTTTCGTTTTTGGACGGTACCCTCTTTGGTTGTAGAAGGATTCCTCCCTCCCTCCCCCTTGGGGTTGGATGATGTATCTATTGGGGATCCCTTTTCCAGCTCCATCACACCCATAGAAGGGGTGAGATTGGGAGTTGGTGAAAGTGGTAGCCCCCCCATAGGAGCGGGAAATGGGGAAACCGGTATCTGGTGGACATCTGCATGCGTCATGGTAGGGGCAATACCTACCCGACGTTCAGGAGTTTTGGCTAAGGCAAGATGGCCTAAGGATGACTTCCTCACTAAAGTCAATTCCTGGGAAATTCGTCTAGCTACATCAAGGTCCATAGAGACTCTCTGCTGCATTTTAGTAATTTCCACATCAATGGCAGTGTTGGTTCTAGTTATAAAGTCATCAAGAGTCCCATTCAGCTTCTTCCCTTTAGCTGCCCTGTTTCGGCACTCACGCACAGACATTGTGGCTATACTTAAAGTTCCTCGAGAACTAGTAGGAAACAAAAGCAAGGGTTAGGCAAACAATGATAGAACCAAGGGGAGAGGCCCGGTTCGGTCTCTAACGTTCTCTAACGGCCTCAAACGGCCCGCCCTTTGCCCGGGCTTCGCCCCGGGCGCTCCCGCGCGCTCCCGCGCAGCGTGGTTCTCTGTAACTTATGGCCGAGAGGACGTGAGGACGTAAGAGTGAGGGTGGGGTGGGGCGGTCAGGGAGAGCGGGCCCGATGTCTCGGCCTCAGGGTTGCCGGGACTCCTGGGAAAGCGAGTCCCGGTCCCAACGCTCGTAGCCCTGCAGCCCTGTCCCTCACCCAGCAGGGGCCAAACACCGGTAAAATCAGCTGAGCGATGTGGGACCCGCGAAGCGGGTTCCGCGAGAAGTAGCGTTGGTCCTTATCAATAGCAGCAACTGCAAAGGTCTGTGAAGGCGTCCCACGAAGCAGCAACAAGCAAGGTCTTTTAAAAGAGTGAGGGTGGGGCGGGGCGGTCAGGGAGAGCGGGCCCGGTGTCTCGGCCTCAGGGTTGCCGGGACTCCTGGGAAAGCGAGTCCCGGTCCCAACGCTCGCAGCCCTGCAGCCCTGTCACTCACCCAGCAGGGGCCAAACACCGGTAAAATCAGCTGAGCGATGCGGGACCCGCGAAGCGGGTTCCGCGAGAAGTAGCGTTGGTCCTTATCAATAGCAGCAACAGCAAAGGTCTGTTAAATAATAGGAATACACACAACAAATTCTTGCAAAATACAGTCATGAAAAAGTTGGAATCTGCTGTGCACATCAGCGCTGAAGAAAAACTGTGGTAATCCTTTACTGTGCATGTAAACACCTTAGAAATCCTGTGGTAAACCTTACATTCCCTTGTGCATCGGCATGAATACCGGGGAGCACACACTACCAAATAGCTGCAGTGGGGCACCCAATAAATTAAAAATTGAGCTATGAAAGCTTGTTACCAACGGTGCGCATCGCCACTGAAAGCACACAAGGAGACAAAGCCATGTGTATTGGGTCTGAGCAGCATCGCTTTGCAAGGTTTAGCGCTGTCTAGCATGGGTTTCGTTGAAGCTGCAAGGCTGCAATGAGCTGTGTAGTGAGGCTTTGCGAGGCTTGGTGCAGGTTGTGATGAAGCTGGCAGCGGTGCGGCGGGACTTTGTGGGACTTTGCATCGCTCTGTGTCGATTCCGGTGAGGCTGGCAGCTGTGCGATGACACATTGTGGGGCTTCACGTTGCACAATTTCTGATGAAGCTTACAGCTGTGCAGTGAGGCTTTGAGGGGCTCTGCATTGCTTTACGTTCAAATTGGTGGAACCTTCACTTAGACCCAGAGGAGCTCTCTCTTACACCAGCTAAGGACACAGGTCCTAGGAGAGGGAGAGGCACCACTTGGGGATCAGGAACTACTCTAGCAGAGGCCAGCATGGCTCAGGGAGGTCTAGTTGCAGGTTCAGACAGGTCCAGTGCAGCAGGTCAGTTGGGCAGTTGCAGGGAGGCCTCTGGAGCTTGTTATGTCACTGTAGCTTACACAGTAGGTCAATCAGCTAAGGCTTTGAGTCACTCAGTCTGGGATGAAGGGAGCAGGTCCAGTTTCCTTTCTCAGCAAGCAGGGCAGGCCTCAAGCAACAGAGCACTAGGGTGTCCTTCTTCTATGCTATCCACAGGTCCAGGAGTGTACTGAAGAGTGGGTCTGAGAGTAACCTTTTTATATCTGGTGCCTACTTTAAAGTGAAAGAAGCCTCTGGAGTTACTCCCTTCTGAGGTGTCTAGAATTGCCTGCCTCCCTGCCCTGGTTACAGTGTGTCTGGGGGCACAATAGGCTAGTGTGAAGTCCTTTGTGTGAGCTGGGCCAGTACCTTTGAAGTGCAAATAAAGTAGGTGACAGCTCCTACCCGCACATTAAGCCTGGATGGCCATCTTGACAACACTGAAACCCTTTATTTTGATGCTGCGTGAGAGGAATATACAAAGGCAGGTATCATTCAAAACATCAATGAAGGATATACTTGGTTAAATAATCTTCTGCATCTAATGCTATCACCCTATATTCAAATCTCAGGCCACCTTAATGAAAGTAATAATCTTTATTATCAAGTTCATTCAAAAAGAGATAATTACAAGAAACATTTTGATCATGTTATAAAAAAAACATATGACCAATGTCCCTTGTGAACTTAAAAACCACAAAAATGTACATCCAACAAATAAAATTGCGTTTCATCTAACAAACAACATTGATTCTTTTTAAAAAAAAGAGTCCATTAGCTCTCTCAAGCCTATTTGTTTTTTATGTTTGTTTGTTAAATGCATCGACCACGTTTCAACCTAGAAATTTAACTAGGTCTCATCAGGACGTTGAGGGTGAGATGCGAGGAGCAGGGAGGCAATGCGTCGGTTCCAATACTTATGATTCTTAGGCAATATGTTATCACTGAGCCATGCCCTCAGAGATGCAGTGTCATTGAACAGCCCGGGATTTAGGCAATGCATCGTTGTTGTGCCACACAGCCAGGGGTGCGATGTCCTTGAAGAAGGCGAAACATCAGTGCTGAAGGAGATCCGTCCATTCCTAATGACGCAATGACAACAATGCATGGATTTTGCAGGAACAGCACAGAAAACCCCTCTTCTAATGGCCAGGACTGGATTGACACCACTTGGCAGGACACGATTCATGGTTGGCAGAGTCCAGTGCTGTTGGAGCATTGATTGAAGTCTTTGATGTCCATGAAACTTCAGAACAGGAGGCAATTCAGCAAGCCCTTGGAGTCCCTTTTGTTCTGGAGCCTAGAGATGCAGGTCCAGTTCTCCTCACTCCCAGGAAGGAAGGGCAGCAGGCAGCAGGGCAGGCACAGAAAAGCAGGAGTCCAGCAAAGTCCAGCAGAGACCAGCAGATTGACAGTCCTTTCAGCAGCACAGCAGTCCTTCTTGCAGGCAGAGTATCCTCAGGTCCAGAAGCGTACTGACGTGGTGGTGTCTGAGGTCAAGTGCTCATACCCAGTTGTGCCTTTGAAGTGGAAGAGACTTTAAAGAGAGGGCTTTGAAGTGCACTGGGTCCCTGCCCTTCCTGCATTGGCTCTAGATTCACTACAGGGGGTTAGCAGCCCTTTGTGTGCGGACAGGCACAGCCTATTAGCTGTAAGTGTCAGCTCCTCCCTCCCTTCCTTCCCAGGGTGGCCCATCAGGCACCCCTAAGCTCCCTTTGTGAGGGGCTGTCTGGAGAGAATGCACAAAGCCCTGCTGTCACCCACCCCAGACGTGTAGTCAGAAACATACAGAAGGCACAGAATGATTTAAGAAAGAAAATGCCAACTTTCTAAAAGTAGCATTTTCAGACTGGCAACTTAAAATACAATTTTATCATAAGTTGCGATTTTAAATTGAGACTCCAGAGACACCAAACTTGAAAATTCTATCTCTTCCCAATTGGGAATTACACTAACAAAGTTGAATACGGTAATCCCAATGTTAACCTATGGGGAGAGATAAGCCTTGAAGTAGTAAAAAATGTATTTTAGGAATTTTTCACTACCAGGGCATGTAAAATTAAAAAGTGCATGTCCCACTTTTTAAATACGCAGTACCTTGCTCTAAGGGCTGTCATATATGTACTAACAATGAAGATATGGGCCTGGCAAATGGGTTAACTTGCCAGTTCGACATGGCAGTTTGAAACTGCACACACAGGCTCTAGGCACAATCAGTGCTGCAGGCCCACTAATAGCATTTAATTTATATAGCTTGGGCATATGTAGTGCACTTGCTGCAGGACCACTAGTAGCATTTAATTTATATAGCTTGGGCATATGTAGTGCACTTTGCAAGGGAATTATAAGTAAATTAAATATGCCAATTATAGAAAAGCCAATATTACCATGTTTTAAACAGAGAGCACATGCCCTTAAACACTGGTTAGCAGTGGTAAGGGGCCCAGAGTCCCATGGCCAGCAAAAATGAAGTCAGCAAAACAAGAGGTCAGAAGGCAAAAAGTCTGTGGAACCACACCTGGAATGCCAGGGCTAACAATAACCCATTAAGTTCCTAACTATAAATAAACATAGAATCAGGGGTACTACTTAACTATTGATTCCAGAAAACCCTTTTATCAATCACGCCTTTCTTGACAACATATTTTTTCATTTACTTGTAAGGTTTCTTTACTTAGATACAGTTCCTCTTTGAGAGTGCAAGAGCTTTAGGATATCTCGTCTCTCTTTGAATAATTATATTTTGTTATATTTCAAAAAAATATTACGAAAAAACCTGTGCATGCTCACAAATATCAGTGAGCCAGTGTTGCAAAGCTTTAAAACATAACTCCTGTAGTTCATAAAAAGCTCTACTATAAATGTTTTCCAGATTACCGCCTGTGTTGAGCATGTTTAATGTCCACATCAGATTAAGTGGCACCACCGCTTCTAAACTAGATATACCCAATCATTGACAGGTACACGAGTCATCCACTACATTTTATTAAGAATATTTGCTCTATTCATAATTATGTTCTACATGGCGGATTATATCTTAAATGTGGATTCTGGGTAGGTGTCATCTGTGCATATTTGTGAAAAGGGGTGTCTAGAGATCTAAAAAAATGGAAGTAGTAAAAAATGTATTTTAGGAATTTTTCACTACCAGGGCATGTAAAATTAAAAAGTGCATGTCCCACTTTTTAAATACGCAGTACCTTGCTCTAAAGGCTGTCATATATGTACTAACCATGAAGATATGGGCCTGGCAAATGGGTTAACTTGCCAGTTCGACATGGCAGTTTGAAACTGCACACACAGGCTCTAGGCACAATCAGTGCTGCAGGCCCACTAATAGCATTTAATTTATATAGCTTGGGCATATGTAGTGCACTTTGCAAGGGAATTATAAGTAAATTAAATATGCCAATTATAGAAAAGCCAATATTACCATGTTTTAAACAGAGAGCACATGCCCTTAAACACTGGTTAGCAGTGGTAAGGGGCCCAAAGTCCCATGGCCAGCAAAAATGAAGTCAGCAAAACAAGAGGTCAGAAGGCAAAAAGTCTATGGAAACCACACCTGGAATGCCAGGGCTAACAATAACCCATTAAGTTCCTAACTATAAATAAACATAGAATCAGGGGCACTACTTAACTATTGATTCCAGAAAACCCTTTTATCAATCACGCCTTTCTTGTCACCATATTTCTTCATTTACTTGTAAGGTTTCTTTACTTAGATACAGTTCCTCTTTGAGAGTGCAAGAGCTTTAGGATATCTCGTCTCTCTTTGAATAATTATATTTTGTTATATTTCAAGAAAATATTACGAAAAAACCCGTACATGCTCACAAATATCAGTGAGCCAGTGTTGCAAAGCTTTAAAACATAACTCCTGTAGTTCATAAAAAGCTCTACTATAAATGTTTTCCAGATTACCGCCTGTGTTGAGCATGTTTAATGTCCACATCAGATTAAGTGGCACCGCTTCTAAACTAGATATACCCAATCATTGACATGTACACGAGTCATCCACTACATTTTATTAAGAACATTTGCTCTATTCATAATTATGTTCTACATAGCGGATTATATCTTAAATGTGGATGGATTCTGGGTAGGTGTCATCTGTGCATATTTGTGAAAAGGGGTGTCTAGAGATCTAAAAAAATTCACAAAGCGGTTAAACATAGATTTAATAGGATGACTGGTAAAAAGCAACTTGAAGTACACCATAAGTCACGGGCCCGCGGGCTAACAGCGGCCCGGCAAGCCTTCCCTGGTGGCCCGCGGACCGTTCAAACATCGTACCTGTGTTTTAATATATATATATATTTTTTAAGTGTGTTAGCAAACACCCCTGCGGCAGCGCGACTTAAGAGACTCTGCTGCTCTGTGGAGGCGATTCCTGCCATAGTCAGAGTGGAGCTGCAGGGGCCTAAGAGGTGAACAAAGCCTCATTAACATGTGAATGGTCTTTTAAAGAACTGTGAAGTGCTTGGGTGCGGCTGTGTGTGTGTGCCCGGAAGCTGTATCAGCCAGGGCACATACAGGCAGGGTGAGATGAAGAGGGTGACAGAAGGAGAGGGAGGAGGTAGAGGGGGAGAGAGACAGAGGCAGACAGAGGGAGAGGGAGGGAGGGAGACAAAGGCAGACAGAGGGAGAGCGAGGGAGGGAGACAGAGAGAGGGAGAGCGAGGGAGGGCGAGCGAGGGAGGGAGACGGAGGGAGAGCGAGGGAGAGGCAGACAGAGGGAGAGCGAGGGAGAGCAAGGGAGACAGAGGCAGACAGAGGGAGAGCAAGGGAGAGCGAGGGAGGATGAGGGAGGCAGACAGCGGCAGAGCGAGGGAGAGCAAGGGAGAGTGAGGGAGAGCAAGGGAGAGCAAGGGAGAGTGAGGGAGGCAGACAGAGGCAGAGCGAGGGAGAGTGAGGGAGGCAGACAGCGGCAGAGCTAGGGAGAGCGAGGCAGAGGGAGGGAGAGCGAGGGAGAGAGACAGAGGCAGACAGAGGGAGAGCGAGGGAGGGAGACAGAGGGAGAGCAAGTTAGAGCGAGGGAGACGGAGGGAGACAGAGGAGCGAGGGAGAGGAAGGGAGGGTAGGGAGACAGAGAAGCGAGGGAGAGGGAGGGAGACAGAGGGAGAGCGAGGGAGACAGAGCGAGGGAGGGAGACAGAGCGAGGGAGGGAGACAGAGCGACAGAGGGAGACAGAGTGAGGGAGGGAGACCTCAGAGTGAGAGAGGGGGAAGGAGAGAGAGGGAGACAGAGGGAAGGAGGGAGACGGAAGTAAAGAGAGAGGGAAGTAAAGAGAGAGGGAAGGAGAGAGAGGGAGAGGGAAATAAAGTGAGGGAGAGGGACACAGCGAGGGAGAGGGGAACAGAGAGAGGGAGAGGGTAACTGGGGGAGGGAAACAGAGAGAGAGGGAGACAGAGAGAGAGTGAGACAGTCAGAGTGAGTGAGACAGAGGGAGAGAGGGAGTGAGACAGTCAGAGTGAGTGAGGCAGAGGGAGACAGAAAGACAGAGGGAGAGAGAGGGAGGGAGAGAGGGAGGGAGACAGAGAGAGAGAGACTGAAAAAGAACGAGAGAGAGAGAGATGTGTGTATGCTGTGTCTGGTAGCTCAGTGGATGAAGGCGTCCGCTGCAGGGACCAGTGATCAACCTCATGGTACCAGTTTCTTTTGTTGCTCTAGCCCCGCCCCCTCCCCCACTGACCCCGCCCCCACCGGTGCGGCCCTTGGACACAAACCTCACTGTAAATTTGGCCCCCGAGAGAAAGTTTGTGAGTACCCATGTGCATAAGTGATAGGCTGGTTATATTCAGAAAAAAGATAACCAATTATGACAGACTGAGAATTCATAGAGAGATTAGAGAGGACTCTCTTCAAGACTGCTCCTGATTTCTTGATAACTGTGGCATGAAAGAGGAGACCAGAGATGACGTAACATTTCTCAATATTTGAGGGATTAAGTTTATCTTTTTTTTTAAGGAGAGGTTAACAGGAGCGGCTCGTATTGGGGAAAAGAGGCAGGGGAGGGAGCGGGGGAGGAATGGGGACAACGGAGACAAAGAAATACAAAATAAAATTCACAAAAGAGGCAGGGAGGGGATACGGGGACACTGGAGACGAAAAAATAAACAACAAAATGTACCTGCAGCCCTCCAGCATCGCAACATTCTCTTCCGCTCCTATCCACCGCTGCAGACGGGCACAGGCTCCCAGCCTGCGGCTAATCCTGAAACTGCTATCATATGAGAGCAGCTTCAGGATTGGCCAGAACTCAGTTGATGTGCACTACAGGAAAGAATGGGAGTCTCTGCCCATTCTCTCCAACCCTGGGGTTGGAGCTACACTGCGCATGTGCTTTTTGGCCGCCCTGAGACAGCCGGCCAAAAACCACATGTGCAGTGAAGGTAGAGCCCGCCACTCCCCCTCCAGCCTATCATCACACTGACCCCGCTCAAGTCCCGGCACAAGCAAAATAAAACAATAATAAAACAGATTTTAAACCCGTTTTATAACAATTTTAGTTTTTTTAAATGTAAATTACTGGTGAGGAGGACACTCCTCCGCCACAGTGGAGGAGCCGCCGCTGCAGCTTTTTGATAGTTTGGTACAACACCAGTTCAAAGAGAGGAGTCGTGTGGGCCAGCCAATAAGAGAGAAATACTTGATCAGGGTCTTTGGTAATGAATGGCGAGATCAGGTCACTAGAGTATGAGGAGTGCTTTGCATCTGGACAGTGGAGAGAAAGCGGTCCTCACAGATGCTTTAGGAAATACCCATATAATAGAATTCTGCACTGATTGAAGAAATAGTATTAAAGGCATTAGTTTCCTGTCAAATTTCCTTATTTTGTCTCAGAAGAATGAGGCAAATTTGCTTCCTCTAGCAATATCGGAACTGTAAGGAGATATTTGTTTGAGATTTAAATCTTTGAAGTACTTTCTTATGTCTGTTTTTAGAGGGGTTTGGTTGTGAATTAACCCATGACGCTTACGCTAACCAAATGGAGGACTTACGGCACTTTCTTTGACGTTTCAGCTGAATAAGCATCAGGGGAGCTTTCGTGGCTGTCCACAGTCTCTCAGCTCCTCTGAGTCTGAATCTGACGAGGACCACTGAGGAAAAGTGAAAGAAGGAAAAACAGAAACGGTGAAGAGAGTAGAAGAAAAATGGGAAAATCGGAGGGAAATACATGAGGAGGTAGGGAGGCCAGTGTTGCTTCTCTCTTATCTCCTTTCAGCCACAGAATTAACTGCAACTTACTAGGTCAGTCTTGCGTGTTTGGAGAGTTTAGCTGTTCTGCCCAAGCCAGCCCTGCTTCGGGCTGTTCGTCTCCAGTTTTTTTCAGTCCTGCCAAGGCCATCCCCCAAACTGTTCCATGGAGTTCCATCAGTCCTTCTTAGGCCGGTGCTGTGTCTTCGTGGAGTTTATCAGTCCCATGCCAGGTCTGTTTTTCTCTTCTCACCTTCCCAGAGACGTTATGTGCCTTGCCTAGGCCAGTGTTTGTTCTCTTCTTCTGTGAAAGCAAGAGGGTTCATCAGTTGTTCACAGGTCAATCCAGCTCTTTTCTCCTTCCTTCCTGTCGGAGATTTATTCAGCCCTGCCCGGGCCAGTCGAGATATCTTTCCAGTGTGTTTGCCATTACATTGTGCGAATCGGACATACAGATTGGAGACAACCCTATCTAACATACTTTCTCGAGCACTACCAGGTTTGGTGAACAAAATGGAATGCATACATCCATTGTGCCCTTTAATTAAAGAATGAATAATGTTCAACAACCTTACAGATTTTAAACACTGACAGGGAAAACGCCAACAATTCCTTTCTCTCAGGTATTTATTTAGCATAGCCAGTAAGACGCCTAGACAGTCATAATAAGGTAACTAAAATACACAGTAATATACACAGTGAGTCCTGACATTAATGACAGGCTGCCCCGGGACACCAAAGGGGGCCATCCACGAGGGCGGCCACCCTTAGTGCCACAGGATGGCACAGACCCCAAAGAGCGGTCGCGGGGACGGACCCTCTCCCCCCTTGACTCGGATGAGCGGTGCTGCCCGGATGCTGTTTTTGGAGGTCGTGTTTGCTTCTCGCCTCCTCCTCACTGTCCCCCAGATACCTCTTGAGTCGTTCAGCTCAGCTCGACGGTGAGTGTATCTCAGCTGCCCCTCCCCCCGCCCCGTCCCTGGGCAGCGCCTGGGTGCACATGGGCCATGGCACGTTCGCCATAGGGGGGAGTGCGAGCTCTATTTGGGCACTTTTGCCTTTTAAGAAATTGTGTATGGCACTGGGGGCAGTGCGGTAGTTGGAGTTAACTCGGAGGCAGGGGCTGCTCTTTCAGCGATGTCCTCGAGCCAGCCGCAGCTTCAATCAGCGTCATGGGCAAAGCGGCAGTGCCATCCCTGGCCAAGTTGGTGGAAAGCCACGCTGCCCCCAACCAGAGTCCACGGCCAGCCGTTGCGGGTGGGTTGCTTTCAGGGCAAGCACTTGTGGGTACCATTGACGCGTGCACGGCCTTCGGACCCCCCCACTCACAGGTATATGTTGTGCGAGCCACCTCAGAACATGGACTCAGTGCGGTGTTCTGGCGGGCGAGAGCATTTAGGCCGCTTAGCCCGGGCTTCGCCCCCCGACCCCCCCCTGCCCTCGGAGCTATAACATCTCTGCCCCCCCCAATCAGCGGGGGTGCATTAGGAGGGGGGAGGAGGGAGAAAGTCGAGCCATACTGCTCCGATTCCATCCCTACACAGGGGGCCATGGTCATTCCGGCAGGGTGAGGGCACAGGTCCGGGCCGATGCAGCAGACCGGACAGCGAAAACCTGACGATCCCCGTGGGGGTTGGGGTCGGGTGTGCGCTGCGTAGGCATGGCCGCCTTTGCCCCTACTGTAAGGAGGAGCTGCTGTGGCCACGGGGGCCGTGAAGAAACTCGTTGCAGGCGGCAGATTTTGTTCGGGTGCGGGTAACCCTGTAGGGATAGCAACCAGTGGCTCCTGAGTTCTGCAGCAGCCGTTCAAGGATAAACTATCATTATTACATGCTGACAAAAAGTGGAAATAAAGCGTACTTTGCGCCCGTGCCTGATTGGTAGGCAACTGGTGCTCGTGTTAAGCGCGCTAAGACCTTCGGGTCGAGTTTGCGCAGTATATAAGAAACAAACGACAAACATTGGAATGCAAATATAAGTGCCCGAATTAGCCCAGTTCGGAGAGCATGCATTGTTCACACCCAGGTGGGAGGGGGTTCGTCATGACCGCCCGTCGCTTCCCATAAATTAGGTGATGCGCTGTGGTAGCATGGGCTTTCCCGCCAGGTACCTAACCCCTTCGCTGCTAGGCCTTTTCCCCTCCTGTGCTAAGGCTTTTTTTGGCGTTTTGGGGTAGTGCGCGCTTAGGCCCTTGTAACTTTTTGACCACATAAGGTATCCATGCCAAATTTGCGTCCTTTTCTTCCAACATCATGTGAATTCTAAAGGCGCCCAGGGTTTGTGGATTCCCTTGGAGGGGTCCCAGAAATTAACCAAAATATAGTGATTATTTAGTTTTTTTCAGAAAAATGGGAAAAACGGGCTGCAAATGAAAGCCTCTGGGTTCTTCCCTGAAAATGTTATCAAAAAAGGATTTGTGGGGCTGAAATCTCCATTTTCTCAGCTTTTAGGGAATGACAGTCTTTTGTCAGTGAACCGAAATTTTTCATACAGTTTTGGCATTTTTCTGGGACATAGCCTATTTTTGCTATTTTTAGAGCTTTCCATCTCCTTCCAGTTAATGGTAGAAATGAGTTTGAAAGCAATAATGGATCCTGGAAAGCTTTACATGTTTGAAAAGTAGACAAGATTCTGAATTCAGAAAGGGGTCATTTGTCTAAATCCATGAAGGTTTCGTACTAGAAACTAACAGTTAAATATTGGAATAATTGAACATTTGTTGAAAAAAACAGCCTTTTGTCTCAACGTTTTCACCTATAACTTTTTCTAATTTTGACAGCTCTTGGAAAGCAATATACCGTTACATTTGTTAGACCTTCCTGGTTGTGGGGATATATAAAAAAAACTAGCTCCCCTACTTAACCCCCATCTTAATCTCATTTAGAATGACTCCCTCAGAGCAGGATGTTTCCCTTCCAAATGGAAACATGCCTCCTTGGTCCCCATTTTGAAGAAACCCAGCCTTGACCCTGACCTTCCCAGCAACTACAGGCCTATTTCCCTTCTGCCTGCCCCGGCCAAGGTCTTGGAAAAGCTGGTCCACTCTCAACTAGCGACTTTCATCGAGTCCAATGGGCTTCTCCATGATTCCTAGCACGGCTTTAGGTCGGGCCACAGCACGGAGTCGGCCCTTATCGAAATGGCCGACTCTGTGAGGTGGACGCTTGACCGAGGGTCGAGGGCGGTGTTAGTGCTGCTGGATCTTTCAGCAGCATTTGACACCGTCTCTCACAAGATCTTGCTGAGAAGGCTGGAGGACTTAGGAATGGGGGGCACTGTCCTGAGGTGGTTGGCTTCCTATCTGTCCGACCGTACACAGCAAGTTTTCACCCCTCCCTTCACTTCCACTGCCAGACCGCTCAGATGGGGAGTCCCACAGGGTTCCTCCATTAGTCCGCTTTTGTTTAATGTTTATTTTACCCCCTTGGCTAAGCTGATTGCTCAGACTGGGATTAAGTCCATATCCTATGCTGATGACATTCAGCTACTTTTCACGTTTGATACCCCTTCTGCCTCTGCCTTCGAGCCATTGAAATCCTGCCTTAGAGACATTTCTAACTGGATGGACGCCAATTCCCTCCGTCTCAACGCAGGCAAAACGGAGATCCTGTTTTTTAAATCTCCTTCTCCCCTTGACTCCAGTCTGTGGTGGCCCCTAGACCTGTGCCAAGCCCCCACGCCCAAAGACTCTGTGAGAAATCTAGGAGTACGCTGGGATAATAATCTCAGCTTCAACACCCAGGTACAGACCGTAGCAGCCTCTTGCTTCGCTAAAATTCGAACAATCAAACGGCTTATAAACTATCTGCCGGAGGACTGCCGTAAGACTGTGATCCAGGCACTAATCATTTCCCATCTTGATTATGCCAATGCCCTTTACCTTGGTATCACAGCTGGCCTGTGTTACAAACTACAGACGGTCCAAAATGCCGCTGCTCGGCTGGTGGAGAGAATCCCCACCAGACACCACATCTCTCCACATCTCCGTAAACTTCACTGGCTACCTATTGTGAAAAGGTGTGTCTTCAAGGCAATGACGCTGGCCTTTCGTGCATCTAAAGGCACTGGGTCAGCTCATCTGAAGACCACCCGGCGCCCTTACGTCAAATCCAGGCTACTACGCTCCAACGCCCTATTATTGCTGGAAACCCCCCGATTTAAACGTTCCCGTGCAGGTGGAAAAACCTTTGCGGTTTGCGCCTCTCAGCACTGGAACCAGCTTCCCCTAGCTCTTCGCTCCTCCCAAACAGAACCCGTATTTCGTAAATCCCTGAAAACCCTTCTCTTTTCTTCCTAGTTTGGTTTCCCTCCTGATTCCTCATGTTGTCAGAGCCTTTTTTTAGCGCCGGGACGCCCCGTTGGGGTCGCTATGCGCTTTATAAAATACACAAATAAATAAATAAATATAGGACTTGTACTTTCACCAAGAACCCGACGAACCCAGATCCAAAAACTGAGCAGCAACTTGCAATGGTATTTTTTCATTTACTGGGTATAGAGCACTTTGTCTTGGAAAATGTATACATGAAATAATCTGTATGAAAGACACCTATGTATTTCTGAATTGGGTACAAATTATAGAGTTCAGAAACAGTATATAATTGCACATTTTCAAAATTGGGAATACTCATACTAGCATGAGAATTATTGGTCATTTTTCAAAAAGATTTTTTTTTACACAATGTCTTTCATTGAAAGGGAGAAATGCATGAAAGCTCAATTGGTAATAACAGTTGATTTACAAATCTGAATTACCCCAAGTGTCCCGATAAAAACGGTACCTCACTTGTGTGAGTCGGCCTTGTGCCTGCGACAGGAAACGGCGCAAAATGCAACGTGGTCACACCTAAATTTTGCAGTTACAAATTGACCCTTTTTTGGCAAAGTGCTTACCTGTAGTTTTTGCACCCTAGCTCTGCCGGCACCTAGGGAAACCTAGCAAACCTATACATTTTTGAAAAGTAGACACCCAGGGGAATTCAGGATGGGGTGACTCGACTGCCTATCACCAGGTTTTGTTACCCAGAATCCCTTGCAAACTAAGATTTTGACAAAAAAAACACATTTTCCTCACATTTCTGTGGTGGAAAGTTCTGGAATCTGCGTGGATCAACAAATTGCCACCCACCCAGCGTTCCCCCAGGTCTCCCGATAAAAACGGTACCTCACTTGTGTGGGTCGGGCTTGTGCCGGCGACAGGAAACGGCGCAAAATGCAACGTGGTCGCACCTCAATTTCCCAGTGAAGTCTTGCGCTCTTTGGACAAAGAGACTACCTTTTGTTTTTGAGCCCTAGCTCTGCCAGCACCTAGGGAAACCTAGCAAACCTATACATTTTTGAAAACTAGACACCCAGGGAAATTCAGGATGGGGTGACTCGTCTGCCTACCCCCAGGTTTTGTTACCCAGAATCCCTTGCAAACCTAAAAATTTGACAAAAAAAACACATTTTCCTCACATTTCTGTGGTGGAAAGTTCTGGAATCTGCGTGGTTCAACAAATTTCCACCCACCCAGCGTTCCCCCAGGTCTCCCGAAAAAAATGGTACCTCACTTGCGTGGGTAGGCATAGTGGCTGCGACATGAAACAGCGCAAAACGCAACATGGTCGCACCTCAATTTCCCAGTGAAATCTAGCACGTTTTGGACAAAAAGACTACCTTTTGTTTTTGCACCGTAGCTCTGCCAGCACCTAGGGAAACCTAGCAAACCTATTCATTTTTGAAAACTAGACACCCAGGGGAATTCAGGATGGGGTGACTCGTCTGCCTACCCCCAGGTTTTGTTACCCAGAATCCCTTGCAAACCTAAACATTTGACAAAAAAAACACATTTTCTTCACATTTCTGTGGAGGAAAGTTCTGGAATCTGTGTGGATCAACAAATTTCCACCCACCCAGCGTTCCTCCAGGTCTCCCGAAAAAAAGTGGTACCTCACTTGCGTGGGTAGGCATAGTGGCTGCAACATGAAACCGCGCAAAACGCAACATGGCTGCACCTCAATTTCCCAGTGAAATCTAGCACGTTTTGGCCAAAAAGACTACCTTTTGTTTTTGCGCCGTAGCTCTGCCAGCACCTAGGGAAACCTAGCAAACCTATACATTTTTGAAAACTAGACACCCAGGGGAATTCAGAATGGGGTGACTCGTCTGCCTACCCCCAGGTTTTGTTACCCAGAATTCCTTGCAACCCTATAAATTTGACAAAAAAAACACATTTTCTTCACATTTCTGTGGTGGAAAGTTCTGGAATCTGTGTGGATCAACAAATTTCCACCCACCCAGCGTTCCCCCAGGTCTCCCAAAACAAATGGTACCTCACTTGCGTGGGTAGGCATAGTGGCTGCGACATGAAACAGCGCAAAACGCAACATGGCCGCACCTCAATTTCCCAGTAAAATCTAGCACGTTTTGGCCAAAAAGACTACCTTTTGTTTTTGCGCCGTAGCTCTGCCAGCACCTAGGGAAACCTAGCAAACCTATACATTTTTTAAAACTAGACACCCAGGGAAATTCAGGATGGGGTGACTCGTCTGCCTACCCCCAGGTTTTATTACCCAGAATCCCTTGCAAACCTAAAGATATGACAAAAAAAACACATTTTCCTCACATTTCTGTGGTGGAAAGTTTTGGAATCTGCGTGGATCAACACATTTCCACCCACCCAGCGTTCCCCCAGGTCTCCCGAAAAAAAATATGGTTCCTCACTTGCGTGGGTAGGCATAGTGGCTGCGACATGAAACAGCGCAAAACGCAACATGGTCGCACCTCAATTTCCCAGTGTAATCTAGCACGTTTTGGACAAAAAGACTACCTTTGGTTGTTGCGCCGTAGCTCTGCCAGCACCTAGGGGAACCTAGCAAACCTATACATTTTTGAAAACTAGACACCCAGGGGAATTCAGGATGGGGTGACTCGTCTGCCTACCCCCAGGTTTTGTTACCCAGAATTCCTTGCAACCCTATAAATTTGACAAAAAAAACACATTTTCTTCACATTTCTGTGGTGGAAAGTTCTGGAATCTGTGTGGATCAACAAATTTCCACCCACCCAGCGTTCCCCCAGGTCTCCCAAAACAAATGGTACCTCACTTGCGTGGGTAGGCATAGTGGCTGCGACATGAAACAGCGCAAAACGCAACATGGCCGCACCTCAATTTCCCAGTAAAATCTAGCACGTTTTGGCCAAAAAGACTACCTTTTGTTTTTGCGCCGTAGCTCTGCCAGCACCTAGGGAAACCTAGCAAACCTATACATTTTTTAAAACTAGACACCCAGGGAAATTCAGGATGGGGTGACTCGTCTGCCTACCCCCAGGTTTTATTACCCAGAATCCCTTGCAAACCTAAAGATATGACAAAAAAAACACATTTTCCTCACATTTCTGTGGTGGAAAGTTTTGGAATCTGCGTGGATCAACACATTTCCACCCACCCAGCGTTCCCCCAGGTCTCCCGAAAAAAAAATGGTTCCTCACTTGCGTGGGTAGGCATAGTGGCTGCGACATGAAACAGCGCAAAACGCAACATGGTCGCACCTCAATTTCCCAGTGTAATCTAGCACGTTTTGGACAAAAAGACTACCTTTGGTTGTTGCGCCGTAGCTCTGCCAGCACCTAGGGGAACCTAGCAAACCTATACATTTTTGAAAACTAGACACCCAGGGGAATTCAGGATGGGTTGACTCGTCTGCCTACCCCCAGGTTTCGTTACCCAGAGTCCCTTGCAAACCTAAAAATGTGACAAAAAAACACATTTTCCTCACATTTCTGTGGTGGAAAGTTTTGGAATCTGCGTGGATCAACAAATTTCCACCCACCCAGCGTTCCCCCAGGTCTCCCGAAAAAAATGGTACCTCACTTGCATGGGTAGGCATAGTGGCTGCGACATGAAACAGCGCAAAACGCAACATGGTCACACCTCAATTTCCCAGTGAAATCTAGCACGTTTTGGACAAAAGACTACCTTTTGTTTTTGCGCCGTAGTTCTGCCAGCACCTAGGGAAACCTAGCAAACTTATACATTTTTGAAAACTAGACACCCAGGGAAATTTAGGATGGGGTGACTCGTCTGCCTACCCCCAGGTTTTGTTACCCAGAATCCCTTGCAAACCTAAACATTTGACAAAAAAAACACATTTTCTTCACATTTCTGTGGTAGAAAGTTCTGGAATCTGTGTGGATCAACAAATTTCTACCCACCCAGCGTTCCCCCAGGTCTCCCGAAAAAAATGGTACCTCACTTGCGTGGGTAGGCATAGTGGCTGCGACATGAAACCGCGCAAACGCAACATGGCTGCACCTCAATTTCCCAGTGAAATCTAGCAAGTTTTGGCCAAAAAGACTACCTTTTGTTTTTGCGCCGTAGCTCTGCAAGCACCTAGGGAAACCTAGCAAACCTATACATTTTTGAAAACTAGACACCCAGGGAAATTCAGGATGGGGTGACTCGTCTGCCTACCCCCAGGTTTTGTTACCCAGAATCCCTTGCAAACCTAAAGATATGACAAAAAAAACAAATTTTCCTCACATTTCTGTGGTGGAAAGTTTTGGAATCTGTGTGGATCAACAAATTTCCACCCACTCAGCGTTCCCCCAGGTCTCCCGAAAAAAATGGTACCTCACTTGCATGGGTAGGGATAGTGGCTGCGACATGAAACAGCGCAAAACGCATTATGGTCGCACCTCAATTTCCCAGTGAAATCTAGCACGTTTTGGACAAAAAGACTTACCTTTTGTTTTTGCGCCGTAGCTCTGCCAGCACCTAGGGGAACCTAGCAAACCTATACATTTTTGAAAACTAGACACCCAGGGGAATTCAGGATGGGTTGACTCGTCTGCCTACCCCCAGGTTTTGTTACCCAGAGTCCCTTGCAAACCTAAAAATGTGACAAAAAAAAACATTTTCCTCACATTTCTGTGGTGGAAAGTTCTGGAATCTGCGTGGATCAACAAATTTCCACCCACCCAGCGTTCCCCCAGGTCTCCCGAAAAAAATGGTACCTCACTTGCGTGGGTAGGCATAGTGGCTGCGACATGAAACAGCGCAAAACGCAACATGGTCGCACCTCAATTTCCCAGTGAAATCTAGCACGTTTTGGAAAAAAAGACTACCTTTAGTTTTTGCGCCGTAGTTCTGCCAGCACCTAGGGAAACCTAGCCAACCTATACATTTTTGAAAACTAGACACCCAGGGAAATTTAGGATGGGGTGACTCGTCTGCCTACCCCCAGGTTTTGTTACCCAGAATCCCTTGCAAACCTAAAAATGTGACCAAAAAAACAAATTTTCCTCACATTTCTATGGTGAAAGTTCTGGCATCTGCGTGAATCAACAAATTTCCACCCACCCAGCGTTCCCCCAGTTCTCCCGAAAAAAATGGTACCTCACTTGCGTGGGTAGGCATAGTGGCTGCGACATGAAACAGCGCAAAACGCAACATGGCCGCACCTCAATTTCCCAGTGTAATCTAGCACATTTTGGACAAAAAGATTACCTTTTGTTTTTGCGCCGTAGCTCTGCCAGCACCTAGGGAAACCTAGCAAACCTATACATTTTTGAAAACTAGACACCCAGGGGAATTCAGGATGGGGTGACTCGTCTGCCTACCCCCAGGTTTTGTTACCCAGAGTCCCTTGCAAACCTAAAAATTTGACAAACAAACACATTTTCCTCACATTTCTGTGGTGGAAAGTTCTGGAATCTGCGTGGTTCAACAAATTTCCACCCACCCAGAGTTCCCCCAGGTCTCCCGAAAAAAATGGTACCTCACTTGCGTGGGTAGGCATAGTGGCTGCGACATGAAACAGCGCAAAACACAACATGGTCGCACCTCAATTTCCCAGTGAAATCTAGCAAGTTTTGGGCAAAAAGACTACCTTTTGTTTTTGCACCGTAGCTCTGCCAGCACCTAGGGAAACCTAGCAAACCTATTCATTTTTGAAAACTAGACACCCAGGGAAATTCAGGATGGGGTGACTCGTCTGCCTACCCCCAGGTTTTGTTACCCAGAATCCCTTGCAAACCTAAACATTTGACAAAAAAAACACATTTTCTTCACATTTCTGTGGTGGAAAGTTCTGGAATCTGTGTGGATCAACAAATTTCCACCCACCCAGCGTTCCCCCAGGTCTCCCGAAAAAAATGGTACCTCACTTGCGTGGGTAGGCATAGTGGCTGCGACATGAAACCGCGCAAAACGCAACATGGCTGCACCTCAATTTCCCAGTGAAATCTAGCACGTTTTGGCCAAAAAGACTACCTTTTGTTTTTGCGCCGTAGCTCTGCCAGCACCTAGGGAAACCTAGCAAACCTATAAATTTTTGAAAACTAGACACCCAGGGGAATTCAGGATGGGGTGACTCGTCTGCCTACCCCCAGGTTTTGTTACCCAGAATTCCTTGCAAACCTAAACATTTGACCAAAAAAACACATTTTCTTCACATTTCTGTGGTGGAAAGTTCTGGAATCTGTGTGGATCAACAAATTTCCACCCACCCAGCGATCCCCCAGGTCTCCCAAAAAAAATGGTACCTCACTTGCGTGGGTAGGCATAGTGGCTGCGACATGAAACAGCGCAAAAAGCAACATGGCCGCACCTCAATTTCCCAGTGAAATCTAGCACATTTTGTCCAAAAAGACTACCTTTTGTTTTTGCGCCGTAGCTCTGCCAGCACCTAGGGAAAACTAGCAAACCTATACATTTTTGAAAACTAGACACCCAGGGAAATTCAGGATGGGGTGACTCGTCTGCCTACCCCCAGGTTTTGTTACCCAGAATCCCTTGCAAACCTAAAGATTTGACAAAAAAACACATTTTCCTCACATTTCTATGGATGAAAGTTTTGGAATCTGCGTGGATCAACAAATTTCCACCCACCCAGCGTTCCCCCAGGTCTCCCGAAAAAAATGGTACCTCACTTGCCTGGGTAGGCATAGTGGCTGCGACATGAAACAGCGCAAAACGCAACATGGTCGCACCTCAATTTCCCAGTGAAATCTAGCACGTTTTGGACAAAAAGACTACCTTTTGTTTTGGCGCCGTAGCTCTGCCAGCACCTAGGGGAACCTAGCAAACCTATACATTTTTGAAAACTAGACACCCAGGGGAATTCAGGATGGGTTGACTCGTCTGCCTACCCCCAGGTTTTGTTACCCAGAGTCCCTTGCAAACCTAAAAATGTGACAAAAAAAACACATTTTCCTCACATTTCTGTGGTGGAAAGTTCTGGAATCTGCGTGGATCAACAAATTTCCACCCAACCAGCGTTCCCCCGGTCTCCCGAAAAAAATGGTACCTCACTTGCGTGGGTAGGCATAGTGGCTGCGACATGAAACAGCGCAAAACGCAACATGGTCGCACCTCAATTTCCCAGTGAAATCTAGCACGTTTTGGACAAAAAGACTACCTTTTGTTTTGGCGCCGTAGCTCTGCCAGCACCTAGGGGAACCTAGCAAACCTATACATTTTTGAAAACTAGACACCCAGGGAAATTCAGGATGGGGTGACTCGTCTTCCTACCCCCAGGTTTTGTTACCCAGAGTCCCTTGCAAACCTAAAAATTTGACCAAAAAAACACATTTTCCTCACATTTCTGTGGTGGAAAGTTCTGGAATCTGCGTGGATCAACAAATTTCCACCCACCCAGCATTCCCCCAGGTCTCCCGAAAAAAATGGTACCTCACTTGCGTGGGTAGGCATAGTGGCTGCGACATGAAACCGCGCAAAACGCAACATGGCTGCACCTCAATTTCCCAGTGAAATCTAGCACGTTTTGGCCAAAAAGACTACCTTTTGTTTTTGCGCCGTAGCTCTGCCAGCACCTAGGGAAACCTAGCAAACATATACATTTTTGAAAACTAGACACCCAGGGGAATTCAGGATGGGGTGACTCGTCTGCCTACCCCCAGGTTTTGTTACCCAGAATTCCTTGCAAACCTAAAAATTCGACCAAAAAAACACATTTTCTTCACATTTCTGTGGTGGAAAGTTCTGGAATCTGCGTGGATCAACAAATTTCCACCCACCCAGCGTTCCCCTAGGTCTCCTGAAAAAAATGGTACCTCACTTGCGTGGATAGACATAGTGGCTGCAACAGGAAATGGTTCGAATCGTACGGTGGTGAATTTACAATACCCTATTGCAAAACTACCTCGATTTTGGGGGGGGGCACCTGAGTTTTTGGCTCGGGGCTCGGTGGTATTCTTTGGAAAGTACCAAACCCAAACAGTTCTGAAAACTAGACACCCGGAGGAGTCCAGGGAGGTATGGCATGCGTGGGTCCCCCAATGTTTTCCTACCAAGAACTCCTTGCAAACCTTAAAATTAAGTAAAAATAGCACTTTTCCAAACTTTTTGGCGTGGGATCGCTGTGCCGGCAAAAATGTCCTACCACCCAGCGTTCCCCTTGTTCTCCCGAGTAAAAGGATACCTCACTTGTGTGGGTGCCCAAACGCCAAAAATAAATTTTGAAAAAAGTAGTATTTAAGTTTTACAAATTAAGCCCCCCTGCCTTAGTCACATGCCTTTGGCCCACCCACACAAGTGAGGTATCATTTTACTCGGGAGAACAAGGGAAACGCTGGGTGGTAGGACATTTGTGCCGGCAGCGAGATCCCACCAAAAAAGTATGGTAAAGTGGGTTTTTTGACCAAAATGTAAGGTTGTCTCGCACGGGGCCAAAAACCCAGGTAACCCCTCTTGCAAAAGCTGATGGACATTGTCACCATTGTCAAATTCACCAGCTTTTGCAAGAGGGGTTACCTGGGTTTCTGGCCCCGTGCTAGACGGCCATCTAGGGAAACCTACCAAACCCACACATTTATGAAAAGTAGACACCCGGGGGCTTCCAAGGAGGTATGGCTTGCGTGGATCCTCCAACGTTCCTTTACCCAGAATCCCTTGCAACCCTCAATTTTAGCAGAAAAAAATCATTTTTTTCACTCGTTTTAGTGTGGGAAAGCGTGGCATCACTGGGCTCACACAAATTACCTCCCACCCAGCGTTCCCCCAGGTCTCCCGATAAAAACGGTACCTCACTTGTGTGGGTAGGCATAGTGGCTGCAACAGGAAAAGGTCCAAATCGTACGGTGGTGAATTTAAAGTACCCTGAAGCAATATAACTTTGATTTTTGGGGGGGAGGTCCTGAGTTTTTGGCCCGGGGCTCGGTGGTATTCTTTGGAAAGTAGCAAACCCAAACAGTTCTGAAAACTAGACACCCGGGGGAGTCCAGGGAGGTATGGCATGCGTGGGTCCCCCAATGTTTTCCTACCCAGAACTCCTTGCAAACTTTAAAATTAGGTAAAAATAGCACTTTTCCAAACTTTTTTGCGTGGGATCGCCGTGCCGGCAAAAATGTCCTACCACCCAGCGTTCCCCTTGTTCTCCCGAGTAAAAGGATACCTCACTTGTGTGGGTGCCCAAACGCCAAAAATAAATTTTGAAAAAAGTAGTATTTAAGTTTTACAAATTAAGCCCCCCTGCCTTAGTCACATGCCTTTGGCCCACCCACACAAGTGAGGTATCATTTTACTCGGGAGACCAAGGGAAACGCTGGGTGGTAGGACATTTGTGCCGGCAGCGAGATCCCACCCAAAAAAGTACGGAAAAGTGGGTTTTTTGACCACAATTTAAGGTTTGCAGGGGTTTCTGGGTAGGAAAACATTGGGGGACCCACGCATGCCATACCTCCCTGGACTCCCCCGGGTGTCTAGTTCTCAGAACTGTTTGGGTTTGGTAGTTTCCAAAGATGCCCGCCAAGCCCCGGGCCAAAAGCTCAGGTGACCCCCTCAAAAAATAAGATTGTTTGGCTAAAGGTAATTTTTTGGTCTCCACAGTAAGAATTGAGCCTTTTCCTATAGCAGCCACTATGCCTACCCACGCAAGTGAGGTACCATATTTATCGGGAGACCTTGGGGAACGCTGGGTGGGAGGTAATTTGTGTGAGCCCAGCGATGCCACGCTTTCCCACACTAAAACGTTTGAAAAAACTGATTTTTTCCTGCTAAAATTGAGGTTTGCAAGGGATTCTGGGTAAAGGAACGTTGGAGGATCCACCCAAGCCATACCTCCTTGGAAGCCCCCAGGTGTCTACTTTTCAGAAATGTGTGGGTTTTGTAGGTTTCCCTAGATGGCTGTCTCGCACGGGGCCAAAAACCCAGGTAACCCCTCTTGCAAAAGCTGATGGACTTGACATTGTCACCATTGTCAAATTACCAGTGTACACCCTGAAATTGTAGACATATCCAGTCTCACTGTCACACAGCATATACAGTTTGATTCCATAGCGTGCCCTCTTACTAGGAATGTATTGTCTTAAAAACAAGCGGCCCTTGAACAACACCAAAGACTCATCCACTGCAATTTCTTTACCAGGGACAAAAATCTCAGAAAAACGATCAACAAAGTGATCAAGGACAGGCCGAATTTTAAACAAACGGTCACAACAGGGACTAGTGGACCAATATGAAGTCATTGATGACTTCCTTAGCAAGCCCATCAAAAAAGTTAATCCCAGAAACTTCTTCATCTCTTCAACATTTGTGGGAGTCCACCGGATTGCTCTAGAATAGGGCTTAAGTCTGGCACTGTTGGCCCTCAAAAATTGTTTTGCATACAAATTGGTTTGCTCAACAATCTCTTGCAAAAACACATCGTCAAAAAACAACTGAAAAAAATTAATTGGCAGAAAATTCTCAGTATTCACTCTACACCCAGGAACACCAGTGAACTCTGGCAATGCCGGTTGCACCAAGCCAGGGGGAACCCAGAGGCCATCCCTATCAACGGGGGGAGCAGCCACCCCAGCCTGCAGCACCGAAACATCTTGCTGCTGTTCTCCAACGGGAAGCCTAACAGCCACAGATACTTCTGGCTGCACAACACCAACAGAAGACATAGCATCCCCAGAGGGCTCTTCCTGCACTACACCAACGGGAAGCCCAGCAGCCTGAGATGCTTCCTGCTGAACTACACCACCGGGAAACCAAGCAGGCCCAGATGCCTCTTGCCCCTCTACACCAATGGGAAACCTACCAGCCACAGATACTTCTGGCTGCACAACACCAACAGAAGACATAGCATCCCCAGAGGGCTCTTCCTGCACTACACCAACAGGAAGCCCAACAGCCTGAGATGCCTCTTGCCGCTCTACACCAATGGGAAGCCTAAAAGCCCCAGATGCCTCTTGCTGCACTACACCAGCAGGAAGATGAAAAGCACCAGATGCCTCTTTGCGCACCACAGCAATGTGAAGCCTTTTGGGTGCAGGCTCCAGCCCACATGCCTCTTGCCGACGTAAAAAGAAAGGAAACCTTGCGGCCCTAGGCAGCAGCACAGGTGCCTCTTGGCCCACTACCGGCAACACAATGTCCTCCTCTACCATAGGCCCTTCATCAGCACTAGAAGAAGAGTCATCATCCGATGATGATGATTCCATGCCAAGAGAAAACTCACTGCCTGAATCTTCTGCCACTTCCTGGGAGTCCGAATCGGACTCAGACTCTGAACCATGGTCAGAAGAAGACTCAAAAAGCAAACCAAGAACCTGCTGAGCAGTAATTCCAGCGACTAGCCATTATCCTTACAAAGCAAGAAGACTGCACACACAAGTGAACAACAACCTACACTGTGCAAAGTAAGAAGTAAACAAGGTAAGGCTTTCACTAAAAGATAAATACAATCCAAAACAATTTCACTCTTACAAAATATAGCTACACTCACCAGCACCTACTCTGTTGAGACACAGCGAAAAGAAATGATATCCCACTAGAAAGAAAAAAAGAAATGACAGATTAGAAAACAAAGTGCACATCAAACACTAATGCTGAAAAAAAAACGGAAAAAAAACACAGAGCCACACAAACTGCTAGAAGTACAACCTTTTTCAAAAACACAAACATCAAGGGGAAGTAGTACAAAATACATTCACTTACCAAGCACAAGCAACTACACAAGCTGCAAACAGACACACAACCTACAACAATCCAAACAGCAAAAGCCTGGAACAAGACAAAAATATAGAAGAAAAAAAATTACTACCACATTTCACAAACAATATAACAATTAAAACAACAACACACAAATTTGCCCCCCAAATTAAAATTCGGCCAGATGACCCATCAAATAGGGCTTAGACCAATTGAGATTAGATGAGGTTTAACATCAAGACACTGGATAATTTTTTTAACTGCCTGACCACTTTGGTGCCAGTTAGTCTTTTGTTCCTACCAGTACCCCCATCACACAGGGGCAGTAAGGACATTCATACACCTTTTGTACGTGTGACACATACAAAACATTCACACCGCCAGCCGCCAGCGCCATTCAAGGGCCCATCACTTTCACACGCCCACATATCTGACACAGCAACTACAGAAAATGATGGACTGCGTAGAGTGTCACTCAACTAGCAGTGTGTGTAGTGACCAACAGAAAGTAACTACTCACACACCGCCAGCAGAGTGCCAGTCCACCCACACCACCATCCAAGCACCAGATAATGCACACCGCCAGCCAAACACCACTCAGCGCACACCGACAGCCAAGAACCACTCCACGCACACCATCCAGCCAAGCGCCACTCCACACACACCACCAGCCAAGTACCACTCCACGCACACCACCAGCCAAGCGCCACTCCACACACCGCCAGCCAAGCACCACTCCGTGCACAGACAGCAAAGTAGCACTCCACGCACACCACCAGCCAAGCGCCACTCCACACACACCGCCAGCCAAGCAGCACTCCGTGCACAGACAGCAAAGTAGCACTCCACGCACACCACCAGCCAAGCGCCACTCCACACACACCGCCAGCAAAGCACCACTCCGTGCACAGACAGCAAAGTAGCACTCCACGCACACCACCAGCCAAGCGCCACTCCACAAGCACCACCAGCCAAGCACCACTCCGTGCACAGCCAGCCAAGTACCACTCCACACACACCACCAGCCAAGCGCCACTCCACACACACCGCCAGCCAAGCACCACTCCGTGCATAGATAGCCAAGTACCCCTCCACACACACCGCCAGCCAAACACCACTCAGCGCACACCGACAGCCAAGTACCACTCCACACACACCGCCAGCCAAGCACCACTCCACGCACACCGCAAGCCAAGCGCCACTCACCGCCAGCCAAGCACCGCTCCAAGCACACCATCCAGCCAAGTACCACTCCCCACACACCGCCAGCCAAACACCACTCCACACACACCACCACACACACCACCAGCCAAACACCACTCCGTGCATAGACAACCAAGTAGCACTCCACGCACACCACCAGCCAAGCGCCACTCCACACACACCGCCAGCCAAGCGCCACTCCACACACACCGCCAGCCAAGTACCACTCCACGCACACCACCAGCCAAGCGCCACTCCACACACACCGCCAGCCAAGCACCACTCCGTGCACAGATAGCATAGTAGCACTCCACGCACACCACCAGCCAAGCGCCACTCCACACACACCGCCAGCCAAGCAGCACTCCGTGCACAGACAGCAAAGTAGCACTCCACGCACACCACCAGCCAAGCGCCACTCCACACACACCGCCAGCCAAGCACCACTCCGTGCACAGACAGCAAAGTAGCACTCCACGCACACCACCAGCCAAGCGCCACTCCACAAGCACCACCAGCCAAGCACCACTCCGTGCACAGCCAGCCAAGTACCACTCCACACACACCACCAGCCAAGCGCCACTCCACACACACCGCCAGCCAAGCACCACTCAGTGCATAGATAGACAAGTACCCCTCCACGCACACCGCCAGCCAAACACCACTCAGCGCACACCGACAGCCAAGTACCACTCCACACACACCGCCAGCCAAGCATCACTCCACGCACACCGCAAGCCAAGCGCCACTCACCGCCAGCCAAGCACCGCTCCACGCACACCATCCAGCCAAGTACCACTCCCCACACACCGCCAGCCAAACACCACTCCACACACACCACCAGCAAACACCACTCCGTGCACAGACAACCAAGTATCACTCCACGCACACCACCAGCCAAGCGCCACTCCACACACACCGCCAGCCAAGCAGCACTCCGTGCACAGACAGCAAAGTAGCACTCCACGCACACCACCAGCCAAGCGCCACTCCACACACACCGCCAGCCAAGCACTACTCCTTGCCCAAGGGGTCGCATCCTAAAAACTAAATATTCCCCGGTGCTAGTGGGCATTTTCTGCCCCCCCTGGGGGCAAAACGGGAAAAAAAACTGGCCGATTTGCCCCCAGGGTGGACAGAAAAACAAAAACACAATAATTTGAGGCCACCTGGAAGCGACCCTTGCCCAAGGGGTCGCTTCCTAATAGCTAAAAACAAAATCCCTGGTGCTAGTGGGCATTTTCTGTCCCCCCTGGGGGCAAAACGGCAAAAAAAAACGGCCGATTTGCCCCCAGGGGGGACAGAAAAACGTAAACAAAAACCATGGCCGCCATCTTGGCTATGGCTATAAAAAATGACCCTGGTATTAGTGGGGAATTTCTGCCCCCCCTGGGGGCAAAACGGCCAAAAAAACGGGCCGATTTCCCCCCAGGGGGGGCAGAAAAACGAAAACATATTTGTTGCCCGCCTGGAAGCGACCCTTGCCCAAGGGGTCGCTTCCTAAAAACTAAAATGAAATCCCTGGTGTCTAGTGGGGGCATTTCCGCTGCACGATCGCGACGCTGTGCGCGATCGTGAGGCAGAAATGCCCTGCAAAGAGACATCAGGGGAGGGGAAAATCTCTTTCCTCTCCCCTGATGCCTCTTCGCTCCCCCAAACCCCCGCCAGCCAAGGAAAACCTACCTTGCACTCCAGCGCTCAGGAAGCAAATGGCTTCCCGAGCGCTGGGAATCCCTGATGATGTCAGCGCGCGCTGTGCGCGCTGACGTCATCAGGGATGCCCATGGGGGGGGCGGGGCGGCAGCGGAAGCTCTTCCGCTGCCGCCCCCAGCGAAAAGACAAAGATCAGAGACCCTCGGGGGGAGCGCCAGCGCTTCCCCCGAGGGTGGGGCTGATGACGAGCTGGCCTTGTCATCAGCGCACCACAGGTAAGCGCAATGACGAGCCCAGCTCGTCATTAGCCCCGAAGGGGTAAGTGACCCACTGTACATCCCGCCCCTCCCTCCCCGGCTTATGCTGGGTTTTCGCGCTGCGCTTGCTGTAAGGGCGCTTTCCGCAGCAGCGGGGAACAATTACGACAGTACTGGGGCTCTTAAAGCGCCTATTATGACATGTGGTACACAAGTAGTTCCATTTTGAAGGCAAAGATAAACCCTGCAGCTGCGCATTATCTTGGTTTTTAACAATGTTGCTTGGCATTTACAAAATCTGTTGGTGAAGTCCCATGACTTCGAAGGCGTATACCCCTCACGTGTTAGTTACTGAATGGTGCGTAGTTTATATAGCGCAGACTTTACCCGGTGGGGTCTGAGCGCTTATCAATAGGAACGGTAGTGATTCATGAGGAACACTTACTGGTCGGCATGTTACACATGCAACGCTGCGTTTTGTACGGCAATAGGACAATTGTGCTTTTATTAGGAGCAAGCAAATTAAATCCCGAAAATATAAAAAAACAATAAACTAATCACCTTAGCCCCATCGGGAACTAGAAAGTGTTCCTGGTGTTACACATGTGGGCAGTGCAGCAGTCTCGTGGCTTCTTGTAATGTCCCCTAGCTGATGCACGCGCAGCCGTTTACAGGCCACGTCGCCCCCCTTCTGAGATTCTTTGGTTGGAACATGCTCATAAATTTGTATTCACTGCAGTATTTTGGACGGTCATTCATTAAATGTTTCGGTCATAATTATTATGTTTCCTTTTCGCTAATATGTACTGCTTTGAAGTTTTCTGTTTAATGTTTGTGCGAAGGTGCTAAAAAGTTGCAGTTATAGTTATACCTTTAACTAGGAATAATCGAGGGGAGACGTATGTCTCTCTAAGGGGCATGACCGGTGTGTTGGGGGCGTGGCTTGAAGTAATTGGTGCTTAGCATAGTGTGTAGCCCAGCTGGTATTTTCTGTTTAGGTCACGGCACCCAGATATACAATCAGCAAGTAAGATTACACATCGAGTAGCCGGACTATAAGCTTTCTCTATGGTCATTGGCAGTGAGTAATGCTTGTGAATGGCAGTGCAGTGCATGCCATTACAGCGCCTGGGGACTTCAGGTGCTTAGACATTCTAAGTACAAGACATTATTTACTGTTATCCAACACATTGCCAAGTTGATCTTTCATTTCAGTGTGGAGAGCCTCTGTCTTTTTCTCTCACATTCTACTCTTTCTCTAAAACACTTGCATAACAGTTCCCACATTGGTCATCAGTGTTTCCGGACAACTCCTTATCTCCCACGCCTTTAGTCATTTTAAGCTTAAGTGGTTATGCAGGGCGAGTGTACCCGGGTCAGGGAGGTACACGTTTTCTCAAGGGTCTGCTAGACAGCTGTGGAAACAGGGTGTTACAAGAGGAAAGTGACGTCTGCATGTTACAAAAGAGTACCAAGCACAAGTAGAGAATAATACTGCAATAATTGCAGACTCTCTAACCACAAGAACACACTGTCATGGAGAATAGATTTTCTATAATAAAAGGTATTCCTTCAGGTAATAGAGAGGGCATGAATTAAATTTGGTAGTGTCTTTGAAGGTTAAGAACTTTGAGGTCGGTGGCCACCTGAACTATAAACAGGTATAAGGGTCATAGAACACTAGGGGCAGTGTGCTAGGGTCTGGGACACCCAGGTTCTCCCCAGGTGTCATTACTGTCCCTGTTGTGGGGCGCCCAGGTTACACCCCTTGGAAGTAATACATTGGTAGTTAACTGGTGAGTCTGTGCATAGTAGATAGCCCATGTGCAATAACTGAGTCTGGGCAATTTGTTGTTTATCTGGGCAATAATTGGGGTGTTCTGTCGGTAGTCAAGTCAAAGATAGCTTTATTCAATTTTTGATATAAAAAAACATAAAAACACATTTTAAATATAATTTAAAAAGCATTTCCTTACATTTGTGCATTATACATACATTTAAGATTAAAATATATAATTCAATAATCCAGACAATAATATACATGATATATAATAAATTAAAATATTCAAACCATCGAGGCTCTACATTTTACTACGTACTTCAGGAACTTGGATACTGCTACCACAGTGACTTCATCTTGTAGCATATACAATTTGATCAGTGCTGGTCTGCATTGTCTCAGTCCCCACATTTTTAACAATGGAACCAGATGTCTCTTTCTTCCCCATTCAAAATATTTACAGAATAGAATAGAGTGAATATTTGACTGTTTTGAGATGTCGTCACAGGGGCAATTAATTAATTTAGCAGACCAATCATTTACAGTAGGAAAAGTTATCAACCTGAGAAAGCAGTCAGTTCTCATCCTGGTTAATAGTAATCTCGTGTAACTAGTATGTAGTGGGGAAAGGTATGGATGTAAACCTAGTCCATGCAACAATAGGCGATGATGGGAAATACTTAGCTTATTTCCCTCTAGGTAAGATCGCCTATCTTCCAACAAACCTAAGCAACATACCATCAAGGCTTTTTTTGAGATTAAAGAGCAGGATGTAGAATTGTCAAACAATTCTGGGTGACCTATAGAAGTTAAAAATTTACCAACATAGGAAAGCCACGTGATATTTCTAGCGGCTGCCTGATTCATGCAGTCTCTAATAACGTCCCTATTGAACATTGTTTCATTTGAGGTCCATATCTTGTGCCAAAGCATTATTGGACTTATCTTAATTACATCAGTGATATGGACCCGAGCAAGTTCCTTGTGGCATATGGTGGTGGAAATGGATCTAGGCACTGCTAATAGATATCTAAGGAAAGCATTCTCGTTTATTTGAATCTCTCGGCAATCTGCCATTCCCCAGATTCCTGCACCATAGGTCGCAGTAGAAACGCATTTAGCTGCATAGATGTTAAGCAAAATTTGAACCGGCTTTCCGGACAGTTTCTTCGCAAATTTCTTTACCGCACCTATTTCTCGAGAGAAAGCCAGGTTGCGTGTGTTAATGGCTGTGCTCCATGTTCCCCTACTATTTAAAATAATGCCCAAATAGGCAAAGGTCTTTGTCAAGCTTATCTTTGTTTGGTTTAAAAAAGTATTACAAACTACTTTGTTTTTCGGCGTGCAGCACATAGTAAAGGTTTTTCCCACATTTATCCGAAGTCCTCTTGAACCCATGAACGTGGAAAAACCAGTTAGAGCTTTCTGCAGACCTAGCTGGGTTCTTGACATTATGACAGCATCGTCTGCATAAAGTAGGAGGGGTACTGGCATACCACTAATTTTGGGAAAATCTACATCCAGTTTAATCAAATAGTCTCCCACTCCATTTATGTATAAATTAAAAAAGAAATGGTGCAAGGATGCATCCTTGGCGGACACCTTTTTTTTTGGGAATTTCTTAGTACATTTTCCATTTTTCCCATGGCGTACCATTGCCCCCGCCCCTCTATATAATTCTTTTATAAAGTCAAGTATGTTTGGGTCAATTCCCAATTCAATCAGGGTACTCCATAGCACGTTGTGGCTTAGGCAATCGAATGCTGAGCTTAAGTCAACAAAAGTCATGTATAAATTGCCTTTTTTTGCCACCGTGTATTTACTTGTAATCAAAGCCAAGTTAAGACATTGTTCTACTGTGCCTAGCCCCGCTATAAATCCATATTCGCATTTGGAGAGGATCCCCTTTTCTTTTGCCCAGGTTTGTAGTTTGTTCAACAAAACTCTTCCAACTACCTTCATCATAGAATCGAGTAAGGAGATTGGCCTGTAACATTTTGGGTCTGTTCTGGGCCGCGAGTCGTATTTCAGTCACCAGGTAGGCGGGGGGAGGGGCGAGAAGAGGCACCAGGTGCGCGCGATGTCATGAGCGCAGAGAACCCTGGTCCTCGCAGTCCCGCTTCCCCGCAATCAGCAGCAGTTCAGGAATGGCGACTCAGGGACCCGCTCTCCAGTTCAGCAGTACTCCCCAGTAAGCAAAGCAGGAAAGGATCTGTGGATTACAGGAACCCGGCAGAAGATTTTATGCCCAAGCGACTTCGAGCGGCTCCCGCAGAGCGGGGGCCGCGAGTCGTATTTCAGTCACCAGGTAGGCGGGGGGGAGGGGCGGGAAGAGGCACCAGGTGCGCGCGATGTCAGGAGTGCAGAGAACCCTGGTCCTCGCAGTCCCGCTTCCCCGCAATCAGCAGCAGTTCAGGAATGGCGACACTGGGACCCGCTCTCCAGTTCAGCAGTACTCCCCAGTAAGCAAAGCAGGAAAGGATCTGTGGATTACAGGAACCCGGCAGAAGATTTTATGCCCAAGCGACTTCGAGCGGCACCGTTCTGTCGGTAAGCAGTGGCAGAGTGTGAGCAAATCAGGCATCCCCTGTGACAACATTGAAATGTGTTTTCTTTTAAACAACTGGTGTATCTGGGCATGTCATGCATCCCATGTGCTTTAAGGGTATGTGTTATTTGTACTGCAACTGGTGCGCAAGTAAGGGGCTCTGAGCCTGGTGATCGAGTTATCAATAGGCGTACCTGTCAATGCGGGTTATGGGCTGTTTTCATAGATTTGTTCTCTCTTCCAGGAACACAGGGGTTTCGGTCTATATTGGTCAACCCACGCCTAGCAGGCTGGCATGACAGGGCTCAGAGCAGGTACAGGGGAAGAACACACTGGGGCCAGTGTGTGGGGTTCTGGATCAGCACGTCCAGGATTGGAGTGTAACCTGTTTTATAATTTCAGGACAATCGGATTAAGTACACAGGCACCACTCTGAGAAGGTTGGGTGAGAACGGAAGCAGGAATGGCCAGGGGTGCGCCGGGCTCGGAGCCTGATTGCTCTTCCCGGTTAAGTGCCCTTGGGGGGCAAGGTGACAACCCGGTTCTGACTTCTTGTAGGGGAGATTAGAAGCAGTGTTAAGTGTAGCGGTTGTGCTATTACCATGACCTCCTTACACATCAGCCCCAGTTGTGCTCAAGTACCTTAGGCAAATACTGGCCTCAGCTCTTAGGTCACAGGAGGGGTAACCACAAGGGTAGATGGGCAGAAGACTGGTATGGTATCTTTAGGAGGGTGCCCAAGTGTCTTTTACAGAAGTTATCTGAAGGTCAGTACTTGTGACACACTAGGGTTTGCACACAGCAGGGGAGAGGGGACGTATGCTCCGTGGGGTGGAGCTCCTTAGAGTAAGGCGGGTGCAGCATGGACCTGGGGTAGCCAGCTCAGGCTCGCTCCTGGGTTTGTAAAGTTGATGTGATGTGTCAAGGGGGCTGCATCCTGTGTAAGTGATATAGTACAGCACCGAATTTACCAGTTCGGTACAGGAACATCCTTAGCAACAGCAGCTGCGTATGTTTGCAGTATAACCTCTTTTGAGTCCGCCCAGAGTGGGAGCGGGCAAGGTCAGCAGCTTGGCAGCCGGAAACGGATTAGAGAATAATCATATCCGGTACAGAGCAATGTGCACCCTGCAGTCAAGCAAACTGTGTCAACAAAACCCTGATACACTGTCTGGTATAAATGCAAGCTTGTGGGCTACACATAGATAAGCCTTGCTTTGTGCAGGGGGTGCGAGTGAGCCATTCCCAGGATGGTGCGACTGGCCTTGACAGTGCTGAAATGGAGAGGATGGAGCATAATAGGGACATCTCCATAGCACAGTTTGCAGTGATGATTGAGAGGTTCAGGGACATTACTGATACAGTTCACAGTCCTGTGGAGTGGCAGAACTGAAAGGGGATTTTGGTTGCTGGGCAGCACAGCTGTCCAGAGGAGGAAAGGACATGTCCTTTCTTGAGCTTAGGGAGGCCTTTGAAGGAACAGGCTGTAGCTCACTGGGTCTAGAGGGCCACTCACGCCGCTTTTGAGGCAGCTCTCTTTTCAGCAACTTTTGCGCTGGCCTTTTGTGGTTCATTGAGAATGGGGAGCTAGTGGCGAGTTACAAACAGGACACACCAGGAGTAGCCTTGTGCAGACGGGTGCTGTCCTGAAGGTTGAGGAGATCTAAAACGGACCAGGAAAGGGCAAGAAAAGTTATATTGTTAAACAGGTTGGAAGTGCCAAGTACTGCCCAGTGCGCCTAGTTGCGAGATATCTGGCGCTGCGCCTCCCCCCTGGCGAGGGGTCTCCGGATGCATGCTGATGGGACCCTTTGACCAAATACCAAGTACAGCGCATAATGGAAGTGTTTAGTATTCGCAGGCAACAAGGTCCAGTGCAAGCGCTTTTGCAGCCACTCCTTTGGAACAGGGACAGCAATCACGGCTTTCCAGGCAGGCTTGCCAGTGGAACAAATAAAACAAGCGGGGCGTTGAGTCAAGTTGCTACAAGAATTACATACGTCCTTAAGAGGCAGGTTTAGGCACTGACTGCGAATTTTGATGTGCCGTTGTTGTGCGACCTGGAGTCTGTGTAATCATGTTTGCAGTGTTTGAAGAATTTGGTTGGTGTACATAATGAACAATGTGTAAAACACCTGCCTGGGGCGCAGGGGCCTGCTGCACATGATGAGGAGCACTTTGTGAGATTTGAGCAACTTGCTGGGGACCTGTGAGTTATGGTGGTCCGAAATTACCCCGAGGCTTTATTGGTGGGGCGCAAGGACAGGGGAGGCGCTGGAGACCTCACGCAGGCGGGTCAACCACGCTATGCGCAAATTCACTGAGCAACGTGGATTTGGTTTCATTAGACAGGGGTTGCTACATGCAAAATGCAAAGGGTGCTTTGACGAAGATGGTATACACCTATCAGAAATGGGGATGGCCCTCTTCCTGCTAGATTTAGCGGAAGCACTAGAAGCAGCAAGGTAATTAAAAGATCACTAGAAGGTGGGGAGGCTCTGGGGCGGCCGCGGCCACACCCAGAGCCATGGCGGAGTTACTGGGCGATCCAACGCTGGAAGGAACAGAGGGGTACCCTCTACAGGAGCACAGTAAGTGTGCGAGAGCCAATTATCCCCAGGGAGATCCTCGGTGGGATCCTGGAGGAGTGACGGTGCCCCGTTAGTCCTTCGGGCGGTTGTGGACCTGAGCAACCGGGGGTTGCCTGCAACACTCCCCCCCTGAGGGGGAGGGGCGCGAGTAAGGGGTGGACTGGAGGTCTGCCGGGGGGAGGGGGTTAGACCTTCCCCCCAATATTGACAACGCCCCCGCGGTTAACACCACAGGGGGGTTTATGGCTCATCAGGTGGGCAGGTCGCGAGGGGCGGCCTGACCCTGGATCGCCCGTAAGATAACCCAACATGTTGGCATAATGTTTATGCAGATAAAGCTGCAACAACTTTCTCCAACAAAAACATTGTGTGGTGTCTGTTATTTGGTAAATTGTTGTGAGCGGTTTGGGGTATGGGCCGATATTGGCACTATGACAGGCTGCCCCGGGACACCGAAGGGGGCCACCTACGAGGGCGGCCACCCTTAGTTCCACAGGATGGCACAGACCCCAAAGAGCGGTCTAGTGTTCGGGACTCGGAGGGTCCCCAGTGATATCACTTCCGGCGGGGGGGTCTGGGCCGAAGGTATATGGCCCGGGGTCGCGGGCCTGGTGCCCTCTTTGACCCCTGACCGGCCACGGGGACGGACCCTCTCCCCCCTTGAGTCGGATGAGCGGTGCTGCCCGGATGCTGTTTTCCCTCCCTACCGCTAACCCGGCTATCGGGCAGCAAGGGGGGGGTAGTTATTTAATACTATTTTGCTTTGTGTTGCAGGCGGAGTTACTGGGCGATCCAACGCTGGAAGGTACAGAGGGGTACCCTCTACAGGAGCACAGTAAGGGTGCGAGAGCCAATTATCCCCAGGGAGATCCTCGGTGGGATCCTGGAGGAGTGACGGCACCCCGTTAGTCCTTCAGGCAGTTGTGGACCTGAGCAACAGGGGATTGCCTGCAACGCTCCGCCCCCGAGGGGGAGGGGCACGAGTAAGGGGTGGACTGGAGGTCCGCCGGGGGAGGGGGTTAGACCTTCCCCCCAATATTGACAACGCCCCCGCGGTTAACACCACAGGGGGGTTTATGGCTCAACAGGTGGGCAGGTCGCGAGGGGCGGCCTGACCCTGGATCGCCCGTAAGATAACACAACATGTTGGCATAATGTTTATGCAAATAAAGCTGCAACAACTTTCTCCAACAAAAACATTGTGTGGTGTCTGTTATTTGGGAAATTGTTGTGAGCGGTTTGGGGTATGGGCCGATATTGGCACTATGGTTCCCAGTGCAATACAAGGCATAGAACACTTTGTAATATTTTAAATTCCTTCTGTCTGAGGACAGGGAGCATCATTAAGTGAATTGCCAGTCACCATCAATCAGTGTTCATCTGTGCGGGAGCATGGGATGGCAGAGAGGCTTTGCTTATAGCGACTAGACTGTCTGGCCTAATTTTTGGGCCGATAGAAGCCAGTAGGTTTGGATTCTGCCTTCCACGGCCACCCCAGGAAAGTGGTCACGGGTGTGCCCGAAAACTTGGCCTTGAGTCTAACACTTTTTCACATATACCTTACACCTGTAGCTCTTCTTGCAGTAAAACTGGGAGCAAAGGTGTTGTGTTATGCAGACAACACTCAACTCAGACTCAACCAAAGGCTGCCAAATGAAGAGCTGCCTCACTGCAATTTTCTACTGGCTAGGCTAGCCAAAGCTCAACTTAAATGCAATGAAGAGAAGACAGAAATTAGCTTTTTTGGGTCTTTTCCACCTGACTTTGTGTCAACTATGTGGCCTGATGATGTCTTCCGGCCCGCCCTTCTAAGGAATCAGTTAAAAATTTGGGGATAACCTTCGACAATAATCTATCCTTCTGTCCGCAGGTTAAAAAGCTTGTGGGTATATGTTTCGGAATCTTGAGGTCACCAAATAAGTTTCTGCCTCTTCTCTCCTTCTCAGCCAGGAAAATGGTTATACACGCTCTGATTACGTCCAGATTGGACAACGGCAACGTCCTTTATTTGGACATGCGGAAATATCTAATGGACAAATTACAGGTGATCCAGAATGCAGCAGCGCGTCTTTTGCTGAATATCCCAAAAAGACAACATATTAGTGGTCATTTGCGGGTACTTCACTGGCTGCCCATCAGGGAGAGGAATACATTTAAGGCTCTGACTCTGGTACATGATGCTCTGTTTCAAACAGGCCCTGATTACCTCAGAGCCAGATTTAGCTTCTACAACCCAGCCAGACCTTGATGCTCCACCAATAATCATCAAGCAGTGGTCCAAAAATACCTGGGACAAAGGTCGGGAGGCAGATATTTAGCTTTTCTGGGCACCTCTGCATGGAACTAGCTCCCGATGGAGCTCCCCTCGATAGATAACTCACTGCTGTTCAGGAAGAAACTAAAAACTTGGCTCTTTGTGTAATGCTAACCTCCACTCGCCCGACCTCTTCATGATTGCGCCGGGACACTCTTGGGAGTACTTGTGTGCACTATAAATTACCTATCATATCCCTAGCATATCCATGGGCCTTGTGTTTTGTGTCAGAAGATCAGTCATAGCCTTTGAGTCAAGACACTTTACATTCTGGGACCTGTATTGAACCTTTGCCATAGGAGAACTGGCCACTGATCTTAGAGGACTGGAGCTGGCTGCAGTAAATGGCCTTGGACCCAGCAGGTCACTTACTATGTTGCTGCTGCTTCACAGCATGTGATCTCTTTGCTCTTTAGAAGCAAACATGGTTCTGAAGCTGTGCATTACATAATCTTCGCTGCCACTCTTGTCTACCCTCTCTGTGTTCATGGTTTGCAGAACTAAACATGCAGCTCCCTGCACTCCTGGCGTTTAGGATTGTAGGATAAAAAAGTATTGTCTTTCTGGTTTATTGTTTATTTTAGTAGCATTATTATTTCAGGATAATATTTTTAGAAAAGGGAATTAGGTGATTGAACTTGCAGAACTCCTTCAGGTGTGTAGCAGGTGTTTTAAGGTTGTCTCCAGAACATGTTGTTGTGTAAAGGAGGGTGATTTGTAAAATAGATTTCATTCCATGGACATTACTGCTTCGATATATCTGAATCTTAATTGTCATGCAAAGTTTCGATTCACAAGAATTGAAATGTCACACGTAAATACACTGAAGGCATGGAAATGTCACATCAGCAAACTGAAAACTTGGCAGCTATGTACATCTAATTTTAAACCACAGTGCATCGCTGTTGCAACCACAGTGCATCGCTGTTGAAGAGCAAGATTAGAGGCCCTTGCTGTGGTTTGAACATATTTTGCAGGACAGGAAACGTAATTTGTTTCTCACGCCTACTGTCTCAATTTTTATCCGTCACATTAATTCTCTCGATGGTAAACTGTCGATTATTCACATTCAAGCAGTTTGCAGGCTGAGAAGAGAGGGACAAGACGAACACTGAAGAGGTCAAACGGTGATTACCGTGAATATTGATAGATTTCAGTCAGTCATACACTGAGTGCCAATTGGTCGATCACTGATACTTTAATCCATTGCTGATCAAGGAGCCACCGAGGGGCAATGAAAGAACCTTCGTCATGTCTTTAAAGAAAGCCATGCTCGTGCAGCTGCATCTACTGACCTTTGTTGCAGGTAAATTTGACATATTTTCCTGTTTTGCTGCGTGTGTAACCTTTGTTTAACAATAACTGCGAAGTTGTATATTTCTGCTAATATTCTGACAAATATTGTTTTGTATTAGTGTTGGATGAGATGGCAAACATTGCTTGTTTTTTGTGCTAATTTTAACTTCAGATATAGGATCACCATGAGAAGTCGATACCGTGTGAGAGAGCAGTTCAGCTAACGTTCATGAGAGTTTGGGTAACGTCTAAATATCTCTAAATATGGGAGTGGAGGAAGGAAAGAGCTCTTTGAAGATGGGAACATTCTTTTTTGCGATCTTCACAGAAGTCCATAGAAATCTTTGCAACTTTACTAAGTTACAGCAATTTCCCCTCCCTTTTCCAATCGCCATCTTCGCAAATTCTTATTCAATGCAACACTGTCCCTTCTTAAGATATGCTCCACAGAAACAGAGTACTTCTGCGCATTTTAAAAATGTTCCAGGAAAGGTAAACGTGCAGAGAAAGATCCGGCATACATTGTCCTGCTTGGCTGTGCATGATTAGAGTGAAGAAGCATTGCTACCCGGTGTATATTACCTCCTTATGTGGAGAGAAGCTTTGCATTTGGCAAGCTTAGTGTCAAACTTTGCGAATAGAATTATCGAGGATCTTCATAAAAGTTGGTCAAACCTTAGCACACCGTTTTTAAGGCGGCAGCGATGCTATTCGTTTGGGGCTATTAATCCACTTCATAATCTGTAACCCATTACTGGTGCAGACCGTTTTGTTGGGGATTTTAGTTTCCGGACTGCTAATGAAAGTAGAATGGCCATTGGAGGCAGAAGCCAAAGCTTGTGGGCACATTTCGTTGTAACATACCCCAAAGGCATGTAATACATATGCGGTAGCCCACTGAATGCAATCACTGGATGCTTGTAAGGCCGTGTTAAAATAATAAATATTCCTTAAAAATTTACCAGCAGGAAAAAGGTGGCAGTGAATTATAGTAGGTAACTGGAAGTAGGTACATTAGTTTACAGTTGAACAATCTTAGATGATTGTAAATGATTGTAAATAATCATGAAACTGTTTCGGAATATAGTCTATGAGCGGATAAATATGAAATGAGCACGAGCCTGATTTGTACGTCGGGCACTGAGACAGCTTTAGCTGCCTCACCAGACTACTGTTTTCCCAAAAAAGTCATTCATAATATACATATGTAGAGGGGCCGGTGGTCAGAGGGTTTCATCCATCCACTGGTCTATTAAATTGTCATTTACATTTTCCTTCAGTCCATCACAGGATACTGTATGGGGCAATGAGTCAGCAACATTCACCCCTTTATCCCCTTCACTTTAAGTGACTGCCCAAAGCCTGGACATACTGTTTACATCTGCTAAAAGTAGTTCCTTTCTCATTTGTGACAAAGCTGGCTTAAACTGCGTTTACATTTTTTTTAATTAACTTAAATATCAGCTGCTTATTTGTCTGCACGCTGCACTTTGGGTGTCTAGTTATATAGTGATTTTTATTGTCTCCTTTTTAAAGTTAGGAAGTGTTTAAGAAACATTGTAGCTGCCTGAGATTTGAGTGCTTGGTTACATGGTTGTTAATTCTTTTCTTCTTCACAAATAACACTAATATTAACAATAAATTGTATAGCATCAACGACAGGCTTGTATTTAAAAAAAATCTCTAGCGAAATGATTACATCAGTGAATGATATTTAAATGTGACATTTTTAATGCAAGCATGTTGCAGCCACATTTACGTTTTTCTATTTTTTTTAATTTTTTTGTGGCAGAAGCATTCAATAAAAAAGCAACAGAATTTTCACATCATAACTTGCCAAAGCCACGCCTACTGGCGTTGCCAATGCTTATTGAATTATGTGGTAATAGAAAATCCATTGATTTCAAAAATAAGTTCTACAGTTAGAGTATACACCATAGGTGGAATTAAATTCCATCACCGGGTAGGAGGATTGTTTGCCACTCAACGCAAAGTGTGGTCCTCAGGCATTAATACTTTAGTATGTGTCATCATCAAGGAACACTGATGTGAACAGAACAGCGAAAGACGATGTCTACACTACATTCTCAATAATATTTACCTATAAAGTTGAATCTGTGCTGCAGGAAGAACAAGGAGAGTGCACCGAAGTTTGCCGCCTTAGGAAAAGTAACATTTTGCCACCCACTTACTTATTAAAGTTTGATTTTCTTTTTTTTTTTTGGAGTGACTGCTGTCTATATTTTTCTAGCCGCAGGTGGAACAACTCAATGTAGTCGGAGGAATATAGCCACAGCATCACACAATGAACATATAGAGGTCTTTAATATAATGCAATTAATCCATGGCAACTCAAAAACAGGCTAAATAAAACCCTGGCCAGAATAAGAAAGATTAATACCGAAAGACTCTGTGTTGTAGGCAGAAAGAATGCCCCTGACTAACCCAGCATGCGACAGAGTACAAAAACAGCTTATGTAAAAACAAAAAGCCTGATTCATCAAAGGGTTTTACCCGTTCTGTGTCCATGGTAAAACATGTTGATACCAAACACACCAAAACTCCCAAATCTATACTCCCAAATTATTGACCTTGCTTTATTATCTCCCTAAAAATGCTTGATCTCCACATATTCGAATTATCAAGCACTTGAGCCCAATAATGCTAAGCCCAGAGATAGAATATAGGACTAGCTCAGTCTTAAATATGGAGGAACTGAATTTGGCTTGCTTTGCTCATTAAACTCAGAATAACATTTTTAGGTCTGTCAGGCTCACCTTTTGTTATTAATTCTTTAAAACCTACATAAAGTGGCTATTGGCTCCACCGATAGGAGAATTTCTCCCTCACCTCGTGCTAGTGGCTGTTTGGTGTATCATTGGATGTATGACATTACAACGCATGCTTTTACATCGCATGCTTTTACAACGCTGTTTTTACAACGCATACCATTACAACGCATAGTGCTTTTAGGCGCTGGATAGTGAATTGTTTAATTTACTATTCCAACTCCAGTCCCCGTGGATAGTAGGGAAGGTGTTGGATAGTACATTAAACACATTCCCTATTCTAGAGCGCCCCCCAGCACAATGCGTTGTAATGGTTTGCGTTGTAAAAGTTGCGTCGTAAAGGCACTGCGTGGTAAAAGTTGCGTTGTAAAGGATGTTTCCCGTATCTTTCAACCACCTGCTTTGAAATCCGCGAGGGACTTTAATATATCTCCAAAGTACATGAGTCATAACACACGAAATTATTCATCTCATAAACGCATTGCAAAGATCTTTTCACTAAAGAAGCCTTTTTTAAATGTTTTAGTCAGGGTTTAAATTGCAAACGACATATTGATTATGCGAATGCCTGTTGTAGATGGTGATCATGATCTGGGCCGGACTGGCTACCGGGCAGTTTAGAAAGCTGCCGAGCTGGGGGGTGATTTCGTTTGTGTGCTAAACGAAATTCGTTTTGCATTAATTGTTTCGAAGCACACGCAGGTCTCCATGAACGAAATCAGCCCCCACCGCAGTGAAATCAGCCAGCAGCTCGGCAGCTTTCTAAACTGCCCGGTAGCCAGTCCGGCCCTGATCATGATGAAGCCATGTTCCTCGATAACAAGTTTCCATTAGTTCCTGCCATTTATTTTCTCCCACTAATTGATTAATCCAGTGGGTTCAGCAGCTCCCCCAACAATAAAGTTTTACAAAAGCAATGACGAAACAAAACAAGAAATGGCAAACCCAAAAGGATGTTGCCAAAGCCAGAACTATTGACTTTGCCAATGCCTGTTATTCTTTGGAGTTCTCAACAGAATATGATAACGGCTCAACAAAATATGATAACGGCATATGTTCTTATCCTCAGTCGTAATTCCTAGGGTCTCAGGTTCATTAGCACAGTTGTAATTCCATGCATTGAGTCATTTGATCCAAAGACTACCATGATTATGGTACTATTTACAACTCATATCCTAGAACCGACCTCACGGACCTTGTCAGCGTGCATTGCTTCTGCCACCGTGCAGCTCCACCTAGTAGTGGCCTGCCCTCTGAGTCCTAGGTTCTGAGTTTGAGGCCCTCCTCCACCTGCAGGCTCCCGCCTGCACCTCATCCCTGGTGGCCCAGTGGTGAGCCTGTCTCTTGTTCTGTTCTGCTGTTGCTTTCTCTTATAGCCCTATTCTGTCTTTAATTTTTCTGCTTTTTCCTGACGAGTTTTTTACCTTCATTGCCTGTTCTGCCCTTATTTTTGCTTATTAGTTCACATATTTATTTCCCTTTCCCCTCCTCGGTGTACCCCTTTCCGCCCTCACTGTGGCTTGTTCCACACAGTTCTGCCCACCTGCCAGCACAGTTTCTGGCCTCCCAGCAGACCAGCCTTCCTCCTTCCCCAATACTACCTAATGGCATGGAGATCTGGGATCTGCTCGACTCCACTCTCCCAACATCGCTTTCTATGCGGAATCCTGGATGAACCCCACCTCAGCCCTGAACATCACAACTGCCATCCCTGATGGCTACAAACTCATCTACTAGGACCGCACCAACCGGTTGGGGGAGGCATCACCATCGTACACAAAAACCCCCTTCACCTCACAACCAGCTATGAAGACCACTCACCCAACATGGAACACCTCCATTTTTAAATCCAGACCAACCCAAAGGCCACCCTCCACGGCAACCTTGTCTACAGACCACCCAGACCTCATCCCCCCTTCAGCAAAGCCATAGACGACTTCAGCCCTCACCACACTCTTGCCTCAAAGGACTACCTACCTCAATTTTCCACGTGGACAACCTCGTTGACCACAACACATCGTCCCTACTAGAGAACCTCACCACCATCGGACTGAAACTACTGCTCTCCTCCCCAACACACTCAGCAGGACACACGCTCGACACCATCTTCTCCGTAGGCAACAGCATCTCCATCAGTCACTCCTGCAGACTACATTGGACAGACCACCACTGCGTCCACTACTCCTTCACCAAACCCACGAACACCACTGTGTTCAGGGCAAAAGCTGGAACAAGATCTCCAAAGACCAACTTGCCACTTTCCTCAGCAAAGCCCCAACGCCGACCACCATAGTTGCCAGCACCTCAGCACGCAACCTCCACTGATGGATCTCCAACTGCGCCAACACATTGGCCCCCCTTAGGACAACCACTGGCAACCAAGAGTCCAGGCGCACCTGCAGATGGCTCAAAAGAAGAAGGAGGAGCAGCAAGACCTTGGCGGATCACGCAGCCTTTAACGACCGCAGTCACCAAAAAAACACTATATCAGATCCACCAGGAAAACTGCCATTCAGGAATGCATCAACGCCAATGCACACAACAGCAAAACCTTTTCACCGAAGAATTCAACAAACCCTACACGAACACAACAGACATCCCCCCTCCCAAGATCACTGCGACAACCTCGCCACCCTCTTCTACTGCACGATTTTCGACATCTACGGCAGTTTCAAAAGTCAGGGCCCACCCACCACAACCGTAAACACTGAATCGAAATGCTCCAGATTCCAGCCAACACTGCTCAACTGGACCACCCTCACCACTGACGACACCCTAAGAATCATGAACACTATCCATTCTGGGCCCCCTTTGGTCCCCTGCCCCACCAATTTTTAACTGAACAGGCGCTGCCATTGCCCCTGAACTCAGCCACATCATCAACTGCTCCATCGACTGTTCCACCTTCCCTGAAGACCGGAAATACGCAGAGATCAACCCCCTGTGGAAGAAACCCTCTGCCTCAAGAACGACAGATCCATCTCTCTACTTCCCTTACCAGCCAAAAGTCATCAAGAAGGCCATCCACGCTCAACTCACAGAATTCATTCAGACAAACCACACCCTGGGCCCCTCCCAATCAGGCATCAGAAGCAACCGCAGCACCACGACTGCACTGCTCGCCGCAACTGACGACATCCACACTCTCCTCGACCAAGGCGAAACCGCAGCTGTCATCCTCCTGGATCTCTCTGCTGCCTTCAACACGTCTCCCACCACAACCTCTGCACAAGACTCCACAATGCCGGCATCCGCAGCAAAGGGATAGAGTGGATCCCCTTCTTCCTCACCAGCCAAACCCAGAGAGTCAGGCTCCCACAGTTCTCCTCAAATCATACAGAGATCACCTTTAGAGTCCCCCACGGCTCCTCCCTAAGCTCTACCCTCTTCAACATTTACGTGGCCCAGCTCACAGCCATCGTCGAAAACCACAGACTCAACATCATCTCCTACGCCAACGACACACAACTGATCCTCTCCCTCACCGATAAACTTACAGTTGCTAAGAGCAACTTCCATGACGGGATGAAGGCTGTAGCCGCCTGGATGAAGGAGAGCTGCCTAAAACTCAACTCGGACAAAACCAAAGTCCTTACCCTGAGCTCCACTCCCTCTGCTTCGGACAACTCCTGGTGGCCAGCAGCACTCGGAACCCCCCACACCCAACGACCACTCACCAATGTCATCCACGAATCCTCGCTCTCTATGAACCGCCAAATAAATGCCGTATTGTCCTCCTGCTTCCACACACTCTGCCTGCTCCAAAAGATCTTCAAATGGATCCCCACAGAGTCCAGTAGAATGGTCACCCTGGCGCTCATCAGCAGCAAGCTCGACTACGACAATGCACTCAACGACAGCATGACCCAAAATCTCTAAAGGAAATTGCAGCACCTCCAGAACGCCTCTGCCAGACTTATCCTGGACATCTCCCACCCAAACCACATCTCTGGTCACCTAAAAGACCTCCACTGGCTCCTATCAACAAAAGAATCCACTTCAAACTCCTCATGCATGCCTACAAAGCCCTGCACAACACCGGACCCGAATATTCCAACCACTAACTCTCCTTCTACACACCAACCAGACACCTACACTCCATCCATCCGGCCCTGGCCACTACCCCACTGATCTGAAAACATCGGCTGGCTGTAGATCCTTCTCCTTCCTTTCTGCAAAGATCTGGAACTCCCTACCACTGCACCTCAGGCAATGTCCGCCACTACATCAATTCAGGAAGGACCTCAAGACCTGGCTCATCAACTGAACAACTGAAAACCCCGTGAGACACTTACTGGTGAGTTGTCGCGCTTAATAAGAACACTAATCAAAAAATGACCCAGTCCTCAAGGCAACGCAGAAATAAGTCAGGCTGTAAACAGTTCTAGATCGTCCAGAGAGCACTCTAGTTATATCTCTATTCATAGAGATTATACCACCGTTTCAGGCTGTTGCCAACGTTAAAAATTGAGCCCATCTCTGATAAACAGAAAACCATCCAACACAATACAGACATTCACTCAAAGGGACAACATTTAGGAAAAGGTGTGAATAGCTAGATGACACCTCACGGGCGCACCACCAATGGGGCCCATGGTTGGTACTCACCAGGTTAGCCCTGTTCTCATCATCGGTGTCAAATAGCTTAACGAAAACGTGTCCAAGACCCAAAGTAAGAAAAATAACAGTGAATGGTGCAGTGTACAAACAACATATATGTGACACAAGACTAACAGCGTTCAACATATAACACACACTAAACTGCGCAGCAAGATATTACTCGTACTTTATTGATATCTTTTTGTTGCATTGCAGTTCAACATGTAATATAAAAGGGTGAGATATGAATACTACCTATCGCCTCATACTCAACCCGCAGCCGACATGTTTCATTGCCTTAGGTATAATATCAGGCAATTTCTTCAGGGCCAACGTATATTTACGATGTCACTGCCAGCGGTACTGTGCTTCTAAATGCTAGATAAGACATTTGCTTTCATACCGTTACCGCTCTGGCTCTGTGCAAAAATCTCAGACCCCCTTCCGATCGGTAAGTAGGGTCCCGCCTCCCTTCCTGAGGTGCTCGCGGAGGTCCTGCAAACGGCGTTTCCTCAACACCGGAGCCAAGGAAACGCCGTTTGCAGGACCTCCGCGAGCACCTCAGGAAGGGAGGCGGGACCCTACTTACCGATCGGAAGGGGGTCTGAGATTTTTGCACAGAGCCAGAGCGGTAACGGTATGAAAGCAAATGTCTTATCTAGCATTTAGAAGCACAGTACCGCTGGCAGTGACATCGTAAATATACGTTGGCCCTGAAGAAATTGCCTGATATTATACCTAAGGCAATGAAACATGTCGGCTGCGGGTTGAGTATGAGGCGATAGGTAGTATTCATATCTCACCCTTTTATATTACATGTTGAACTGCAATGCAACAAAAAGATATCAATAAAGTACGAGTAATATCTTGCTGCGCAGTTTAGTGTGTGTTATATGTTGAACGCTGTTAGTCTTGTGTCACATATATGTTGTTTGTACACTGCACCATTCACTGTTATTTTTCTTACTTTGGGTCTTGGACACGTTTTCGTTAAGCTATTTGACACCGATGATGAGAACAGGGCTAACCTGGTGAGTACCAACCATGGGCCCCATTGGTGGTGCGCCCGTGAGGTGTCATCTAGCTATTCACACCTTTTCCTAAATGTTGTCCCTTTGAGTGAATGTCTGTATTGTGTTGGATGGTTTTCTGTTTATCAGAGATGGGCTCAATTTTTAACGTTGGCAACAGCCTGAAACGGTGGTATAATCTCTATGAATAGAGATATAACTAGAGTGCTCTCTGGACGATCTAGAACTGTTTACAGCCTGACTTATTTCTGCGTTGCCTTGAGGACTGGGTCATTTTTTGATTAGTGTTTGATTGAGTGGAGGGCGATCCAGTCTTTTCTACCCCTCTTGACTCCTAGTAGTTGAATATAGCGCTTAATAAGAAACCTGATTGATTGATTGAGAAACAAAACAACATTCATATCTGTCCCCTGGCTATCTCCCTAAACATAAGAAAGATGGAATATATCATGGAGAATTTCAGCACCTAATGAGCTATTGCCATATACTGATGTCCTCAACTGTAATTCCTGGGGTCTCAAGTTCACTACCATAGTTGTAATCCTTCCTAACTATTGCCGTTCATTAAAAATCTTAATAAATATCTTGGATAATTCTTCATGCCATATGTAGCATCATTACTGCACTGTATAAATGTACAGCTCATGCAGTAAGAAAATGAGAAGGTTTACCAGCAGTAGATTGTTGGTTACTGGCAATTCTTCTTGGTTTGTCATTTTATACATCTACCCAAAATAAAGACAAATTACTCTTGAATGGAATTATTTTCTCATTAATGCAATACACTTCTTAAAAATCACGTAAAACGACATGAGTGCTACATTTGCCAATGCTAGTTAGGTCTTGCGTTAGCCAAGACATTTGATTTTACTTCAAATATATATATAATGTATTTACTTACAGTAGCTTTCAGTCATCATTCTTCATCCACTGGTCTGTTGTTGTGTTGTTCACATTTTTCATCTGCCCTCTACAGCACACATCATGGGGTACTTGGCCAACCAATTTCAGGCATTGCTAACTTCATCTTTTCAAGGAGCCCTTCTGCACACAAAGTAGTTCCCTTACAACTAGCGGTTACTATGGCAATGTGTGCTTATGAGATGAAATTATATTTTTGCATTTAGGCATTTTTTATATAGACGAGGGTCCATCAACACCCCCAAAAGTAAACGCAATGATGAAAGAAAACAATCATTGGCAAAGCCAAAAATATGGCAGCCAAACCCAGACATATCACCATATGTCGATATCCTCAATCGTAGTTCCTTAGGTCTCAGGTTCACTAGCACATCTGTACTCCCACACATCGAGTACTTGGATCCAAATATTACACATTCGTGATAGTACTATTTGAGGAATAGAATAATCTTGCAAGCTAGTGCAATACACTTGGAAACTAAGAAGCTTCAAAGCTCAGGTGGAAAAGAAGCAAGGGGCAAACACCTCCTAATGGTGCTCCCACTCCGCCCAGCCTGGGCTTGCGCTTCTTGCTCTGTCATTGGCATATTTCTATTTTAATTAATAGTTCAAAATCAAAGTCCAATCTGTGTTACTAATGGAATTGGCACACTGCCCCAGCCTCCCTTCCTGGGGTGAGAAAAATAATATATATGTTGGAAATGGAAAACAATTTATGTTTCAGGTGTTGGGGGTTAGTGGCCCCTGAGAGTGCGGCTGGACCAGTGGTGTATGCTCACGTGACACTAAATGCTACATGAAATAAACAATCGCACTAGATAGATTATGGCACACTTACATCTACCTTGCCCTGCTGATGTCCCCAGTCTGTTGTCATCACCACTGAACCCACGTAGATATATTGACCTTTGGCCTAGGTGGCCTCAAACACTTGTGTGCCAGCCTGAAGCACCATTTACACATTAAAGGGTCAGCAAGGCCAGCCTTGGCCTGGATTTGAATATCAGGCTAAAAACATACAGCTACTAGAGCAACTGCTGAGGCACGAACATGTGTGCTGTTATAAAATGTACCAGGGCATGAAGATGTTCTCTGTATTTCATTTTGCCTGGTACATAGACTTCTTTCTGTAATGGCAACCCTTGTCGTTTTCTGCATGGAATTATTGAACATGGAAATTTTCAATAAAAAGCAGAGCTTTCAACCAGAGTTGTAAGGCACTACTAAGCGCCTCTACTCTCACAAGACAAAAGGTTTCACTTGTCCTTCGAGTTGTTTTTCTAATCGAACTCCTGTGTCACGTGAACAGCCGCAGCCGCTGCAGGTAAGAGCAGTGGGGCTGCGGGCCTGGTGGGGAGGCATTTCGAGAGAAGATCACGAGTGAAAATTAAATAAATGATTAATTTCCCCTCATGGTCGTCTCTTGAAATCCCCCCAGCTGGCCTCACCGCCCTTACCTGCAGCGGCCGCGGCTGCACGTGAGTCATCAAGAACATATTTCTAAGGGTTATTTTCCTAACCTAACCATCATGCTTAAAGGATAAAGCACCACGAAGTTCAGGGGGCTAGAAAAAAGTGCTTCATAAGCTGTGGTCCTGTCGGCCTTCTTGAACGAAGTGCGGTTAGCTAAATGGCAGCCTCCGCCTCCACGCGCTTGCTACCTTTAATTTATTCCGTGAAGTGGAGACGGGCTCATCCTACCATTTCATTTCTGAGCCACTCCTGACCTGAGATGGAAAAGACAGCAGTTGGAGAAAATGCCAGAGAAACACGGTTAAACAAGCATTGGCTGCATAGGAGCTGGGATGACAAGTGACAGCTGAGCATTAGTAAGACACTACTGGATTCGGCTCTGAGAGGGGAGGGGTAAGAAGTTAAGGCCAGCCATTTGCAAAAGGTATAAAAAAAAATAAAGGAATGCCTGCAAGAATTTAGCGCAATAGCAAAAAAAGCACTCTCCTTGTGTCCTCATTAGAGAGAGGATATGGCTTAATATACAGAGCTGCCGACTTAGGAACTAGGGAACAGTCCTGCCCGGCTCTCGCTGTTTACTATTAAAAAAGGAGTAAGAAAAGGCAGCAGTAACACAACTGTGGCATTAAGAGGAGGTGGGAGGAAAAATGCTATATTTCAATGTAAGCAGCTAGGGAGCTGAAGCTAAACACAGACAAACAGTAACAGAGCAGGAAACCAAGAAAAAAATAAACAGATAAAGAACAACAGCGGAATGAGACAGTACTAAGTTCCTGCTTTTTGAAAGGAACAGAAGAGAGAAAGGAGGGACAAAGACCACTAGCAAGCAAGGATTTTTAATGGACATTGACATAGACAAATGAAAATCAATGGCAAGTAAGTGGATGGACTTGAAGCCCACATGCTGATTCTAGCAAGTCTCGAAGATACAGCGCATGCGCGGCCTAGCTCTACCTAAAAAAGACAGACACGCCCATTCATTTGCACCTTGACACACCCATTCATTTGCCTAACTACTATCTTTCATTTCAAAGCAGTGCTGTTTGCTTTAAATGTTTAAATGTGACTTTGTATGTATGTGTCCATACCTCTAGTTAAATCGACACATTTATAAAGTCGGATTTAAACAGTTTAAACAATTTAACTATAAATATATCAAGGCCGCTTGGATGGCCGAAACGCGTCTTGACTGATGTGGAAGAAATAAAATAACGCTGACACACAAGTTGGTCTGCGCCCGCGATTCCGTGTAAAGCGGGTGGATAGTGCGAGCTGTTGCTGATAATTATATATACTCCTGAGTGTGTGTGTATATATATATATATATATTCACTGAAAAAACCATAGGTTATAGACCATATATAGTTAGGGATTAGCATTTAAAAAACCTTATTTTACTCACACAAAACCATTGAAATTCCATATATAGTTAGTTGCACTAACTATATATCGCGCACCCGCAATCCACTGCTGATGATGTCACATATTACATCATTCATGACATGGTCAGTGACATCACTGATGACATCACTGATGACATCTCAAATGACATCACTGATGACATCACTGATGACATCTCATTTGACATCAATGATCACATCACTGATGATATCATTCATGTGACAATACAATGCATCTCCTCACACTTTAATATAACCTCTGTTACACCCAGTGTTAAATACAGAGTATAATTTTTGAAACCTTTGACACACCAATACTAGTTACTACATACGCACTCACTGATTCCTACGTCTACACACACATTCACTCATTCACCCATACAATCATTCATACATACAATCACTCATCTTTACAACACTATCATATGCACTCATACACCTATACAGACACTCACACTCTGCCACACATCCATGGAGTTACTCACACACCTAGTCAGTCCTGTAAAGAATCAATCACACTTCCATTTTCTCATCTATACAGTTAAACATAGAACACCTTACATTTTCAAACATATACTACACACATACTTACTCTCTTATACAATCACTGATACAAGTACACATTGATCTGCACAGAGTCACAAACCTCCCAGCCAGCCACACACACACTCAGTCTCCCATACAAATACTTGGGCAATCAATCAATAACCCATATAGTTACTCATATAGCTACTGATCAACACATGCAGCAGTTTACAGAACAACAGACATAATGATGCACAAATTAAGACAGTTTAGTCACTAACCTATGCACTCAGCGAGACATATTTAATCACTCACTCATACAGTCAGTCATGCACGTACTAAATCCTTCATCCAGACACTTATACATCCACTCATTCTTCAATATGTAAGACATATTTAAACTTTACAGAAACATAAAATTACTGGATGTTGTTTTCAGTGATGTCATCAGTGATGTCATTTGAGATGTCATCAGTGATGTCATCAGTGATGTCACTGACCATGTCATGAATGATGTAATATGTGACATCATCAGCAGTGGATTGCGGGTGCGCGATATATAGTTAGTGCAACTAACTATATATGGAATTTCAATGGTTTTGTGTGAGTAAAATAAGGTTTTTTAAATGCTAATCCCTAACTATATATGGTCTATAACCTATGGTTTTTTCAGTGAATTTTCAAGGTTTTTTAAATGCTAATTCCTAACTATATATGGTCTCTAACCTATGGTTTTTTCAGTGAATTTCAATGTTTTTTTAATAGCAAATATCATAAGCTGTCGAATGTCAAGTACGTGGTAAGTAAAAACATTTTCGTGTTTATGCACACTGATCTGCTTTGAATGCTGCCCCCCCCCTCCCCCTCATTTCTATTAGGAGTACTCTCTCTTTGCAGATAGTGAAGGGTAGTTAACGCAGGCCTTTGCCCCCGTTGTAATCCGTCGTGCCTGCTTCTCTCTCCATTTGATTGATTGTTATCCAAGCATTTACTGTTTTAGAATTGGTTCTCTTTGGTTCATTCTCTATTTACAAACAAGCACAGAGTCGCAATACTCTGTTTAGTCTTTGCAGATAGTGAAAAATCGTGTAAAAAAACAAAAGGAATCGAGCAAAATCAGTAGGCCACTAATGGGATCTCTTTTTGACCTCGCTAAAATAGAAACATTAGGAACAACCCCTCATGAGAAATACGAAACTAGTGAGATGAAGTGAGCTCCTCACCATGATGGCTGCAAGACAGCTCGGCTCCGCCACCCACCCCGCCCAAAATAACGATAAACTCTATGCAAATATTACAAATATATACAACACACCAGCAAAGTAACAGGGTAAAACATTTTATTAAATAACTATTTACATAACTATTTTATACTTTTTGTTGCCCGATCCGGCTAGCTAAATCGATCGAGCATGAAACTCATGCACTCTGATAGTTCAAAGTTTTGAGGAGTGCTTGTAACACTGTCTGAAGCCTATTTGTACTTGCTACAGCTTCACTATTCTCAATGTAAGTGGGGGCTGTTTGAGGACGTGACTGCATTTGAAAACAATGTGATGCGGTGCCACCCTGAACCGCTTGACGGAGGCCCCCGAGTGACGGTGTCATGGCGCGGACTCGGAGGGGGCGCTTGGCTCCGGCCCCCTCCGCAAGTCGTGTTGCCCTGGTGTGGGCTGAGATCGTCCCCGACATAGGTGGCCGGCTCCCGGGGTCAAGCGGAACTTTTTGCCTTTTGGTGACTCTTCCATTCTTGACCTTGTCCCACAATCCGTTTCACCTAAAGACACGCTGTAGTGGGGCGCCCCTTTACCGTTTCAGTTGCCATTCCGCCCGCTTTTGCTACACTGTGCCTCTTCCGCTATTCAGCTGTTTACCGCCCGCTCTTTCGACTACATCGTCTCCCTCACCATGTACTTGAGTTGCTCCCGCTCTTGCGGTGCAGCGATAGGCGGCTGCCACAGGACTCTCAAAATGGCGGCCGGCTCTTCAGATTTGGGCGTGGTCCACTAAAATGGGCCTGCGACACCTTGGAACTCGGACACTTGTCTGCTAGAGCTTCGGCTCCATTCTCGAAAGCGTCCCCTCAGCCTTGAAGATTCTACAAAAGTCTTGGGGGCCCCCGACTCCCGCAGGCTTCTGGTGGGGAGCGGCTAGCATGATTGCTCGTGGAATGGCCACGACGGAGCTACGAAATGGTGGTGCTCTCATGCTAACGCCAGCTTCAGTCTGAAACATCCAGACACACTTTAGACTACCAATTCGATCAGTTCCGGTAGCGCCCCAACGTGACCCGGTAGAGAAGAACTTGCCCTCCCCTCTTTGACTGATGGTTCTTGTTGCCTGTCCCTTCTGTTGTCATTTAACAGAACTATTTAGCCTGCTGAAAGGGGTTGTGTTCCGACCGCTGGTTGGTGGAGACATTTTGACTATATTCTGGACCTGCGTTGTCGCGTAATGCGTCATATGACGCGCCGCGTTAGCGCATCCGGAAGTGCTCCGGTGCGCGAAGCGCAGCTTCCCGGAAGCGATCTGGGGCGCGGCGCGCAGCGCATAACGTAAGCATAACAGGTCATGTGACTTGTTAATAAAACTTCTCATTGGTTCATTTTACTTTTCTTATTCTAATGATGAAAGGCTTGGTCATATGACCTAAAAATTATGCTTTTTATTACTTTCGAACATTATTTTTTCTTAAACATATGTTATAATGTTCCAGGCTAATGTACTTTCCCGGAAAATTTACAACTGTCCTGCAAGTAAAATATATTCCTTTTTCGAGAAAAAGGACGTTTCTTCGTCCCATGACGGAGCCGTTGAGCAAAAGAGGCTCGGCCTGCTGTCTTAGTCGCCGATACGCCTGAATATCAGATTCTTATCGATCACTTTATGTTGCAGAAGTAGAAACACAACAGCCCTTGACCATTTATCTTTACTGCGTTCCTGCGTATTATACCTTTTACCCTTCATGTAATTGGACTGCTTTATTTCACTTGCCTTTTACTGATTCGAAAACAGTGACTATTATTAAAAACTTTACCAATGTAAATACTACTACCATGTTTTCTTTTAAAAACCTTTATTGTGAAAATGTCAGTATACAAATACGGGCCTATAACCACGTGGGCCGGCCACGGAGCAAACTGTAATCGTATATGATGAGTAGACATTTACACTGTAGAGGAACGTAACGGGCGGGCCATTAGGTTGCAAGAACTAAGGTGTCTAACAGTTGCGGAATCGGTGGACGTACATTTTATAATTAAAATACGACAGAGCCAGTTACAATAAAATTATCTAGATATATATTTGCGGGCAAGTACCATGGGTGACGTTAATTCGAACTTTCAATAGTACAGTAATCAATAACACATCAGAACTTAATATCAATAGGGATGTCGAAATATTCAATCAATTCTCGTCCCCGCCCGCCATGTGCTTCAAAACTGCATACGTATCTCGTGATTTCAAGGTTCAGCAACCAGTACACAACAAGGAGTTACGAGTCCCATTTATTCCGGCGCCATTTTGGGCGAGGACGGGCAGGTCCAGGATATAGTCAAAATGTCTCTACCAACCATCGACTATGATGATGTTCATATGCTGTATTTATTAGAGTAACACTCATCTGTCCACATGAAATTAATTTGCCACAATCTAAACATGTCATTTTAATCTTTCCAAAGTTCTTCTAAATATTTGGGACCGTTTCCCTTGCCTCTGATGCTGTCAGTGCCACTTCTTTGGTGAATGTACTGGCAGGTCGGGGGTTCTCCTCCAAATCTCTCTTTTGTGCAGCACTATAATTAATCGGTGCCACCTCTCCATATGACGATGCATGGTATAGTTACCATAACTATATTATCGGTTCCTCTGGAGAGTACATCGTGGCAGATGAGGCAGGTAACGTACCGGGCATTTACCTTTTTTGCATGTAGAGGAAAGGAAAAAAAATTCGAGCGTCCGAGTTCTAAGGTGTCCCAGGGCCATTTTAGTGGACCAGGCCCAAATCCAAAGAACAGGCCGCCATTTTGAGAGTCCTGTTGCAGCCGCCTGTCGCTGTAGCATCAAGAGCGGCCGAAACTCAGCTGAATGGCAACTGAAACGGTAAAGGGGCGCCCCACTACAGCAGACGAGCCTCCACATGGGAAGGCCCGTTCACGCCGCCTCCCCCCCCCCTTCGGGCACCCCACGCCGTTATTCGGAGCAGGATTGTAGGATGGCCACACCAGTGCGGCAACTTGCTAGACACCACCTCGGTGCCAACCGAATCTCAGCGCCTTGTGGTGTCTTCTATTCAGAAAATATTGTTGTGCTACCTTCGGCCTATTCGCCGCAAGTGCGCACGCAACTCAGCTGCATAGCGAGTGAAACACCAAGGGGCGCCCCACTGCAGCTGAGGAACCTTCATCTTGGGGGCGACGCACAGCATCACATTGCTTTCCAATGCAGTCAGATCCTCAAACAACCCCCACTGACTGACGCGAACTCACAGGCCAACGGAGCGCCCCACGCCGACTTTCGGCGCAGCATTGTAGGATGGCCACACCAGTGCGGCAACTTGCTAGACACCACCTCGTTGCCATCCGGATCTTGGCGCGTTGCGCTGCCTTTGGCCCTATTCGCACATCGGTCCGCTACTGACGCCATCTCACAGGCCAACGGGGCGCCCCACGCCGACTTTCAGCATTGTAGGATGGCCACACCAGTGCGGCAACTTGCTAGACACCACCTCGGTGCCATCCGGATCTTGGCGCGTTGTGCTGCCTTCGGCCTATTCGCACATCGGTCCGCTACTGACGCCATCTCACAGGCCAACGGGGCGCCCCACGCCGACTTTCAGCATTGTAGGATGGCCACACCAGTGCGGCAACTTGCTAGACACCACCTCGGTGCCATCCGGATCTTGGCGCGTTGTGCTGCCTTCGGCCTATTCGCACATCGGTCCGCTACTGACGCGAACTCACAGGCCAACGGGGCGCCCCACGCCGACTTTCAGCATTGTAGGATGGCCACACCAGTGCGGCAACTTGCTAGACACCACCTCGGTGCCATCCGGATCTTGGCGCGTTGTGCTGCCTTCGGCCTATTCGCACATCGGTCCGCTACTGACGCCGCCTCACGTGCCAACGGATTTTCTACGCTTTTTATACCCTATGCCGCATAACAGGTCATGTGACTTGTTTATAAAACTTTTCATTGGTTCATTTTACTTTTGGTTTCCTAATGATGGAAGGCTTGATCATATGACCTAAAAATAACACTTTTCATTGGATGAAAACTTTTTTTTTTCCCCAAACGATGAAAGCCCCACCTTGTTTCTGGATGCTTCAGACTGAAGCTGGCGTCAGCATGAGAGCACCACCATCTCGTGGCTCCGTCGTGGTCATTCCGCGAGCAATCATGGCAGCCGCTCCCCACCGGAAGCCTGCAGGAGTCGGGGGCCCCCAAGACTTTTGTAGAATCCTCAAGGCTGAGGGGACGCTTTCGAGAATGGGGTCCAAGACCTAGTAGACAAGCGTCCGAGTTCCAAAGTGTCCCAGGGCCATTTCAGTGGACCAGGCCCAAAAAGGAAAGAGCCTGCCGCCATTTTGAGAGTCCTGTGGCAGCCGCCTATCGCTGCACCGCAAGAGTGGGCGCAACTCAGCTGAATGGCGGATTTTGGCACAGTGTACCAAAACCGGGCGGAATGGCAACTGAAACGGTAAAGGGGCGCCCCACTACAGCAGACGAGCCTCCACCTGGGGAGGCCCGTTCACGCCGCCTCACCCCCCCCCCCCCGGGGCGCCCCACGCCACTATTCGGAGCAGCATTGTAGGATACCAAAACCAGTGCGGCAACTTACTGGACGACACCTGGGTGCCATCCACATCTCAGCGCGTTCTGCTGCCTTGGGACTATTGGCACAACAGACCGCTACTGATGAGGCCTCCCCCCGCACCCACCAGGACGCCCCACGGAATGGCAACTGAAACGGTAAAGGGGCACCCCACTACAGCAGACGAGCCTCCACCTGGGGAGGCCCGTTCACGCCGCCTCACCCCCCCCCCGGGCGCCCCACGCCGTTATTCGGAGCAGCATTGTGGGATACCAAAACCAGTGCGGCAACTTACTTGACATCACCTGGGTGCCATCCACATCTCAGCGCGTTCTGCTGCCATGGGACTATTCGCACAACAGACCGCTACTGACGAGCCACCCCCCGGGACGCCCCACGCCGTTATTCGGAGCAGCATTGTAGGATACCCAAAACCAGTGCGGCACCCAGGCAACATCACCTGGGTGCCGTCCAGAACTCAGGACGTTGTGCTGCCTTGGGACTATTCGCACAACCGACCGCTACTGACCATTGTTCCTTCTTTTTTCCTAAAAATGTTTAAATGTTTTTACTGTTTTTGTTGCGTTGTTTATATTTATAAGTTATTAAAGTTTTATAATCCTACTACTTTGTTGGAGTGCTATATATTTTTAATGTGACACATAATTGTAAAAACTTTGATGTACAAAGAGGCATCCCTGGAATCTTCCGCTTCAGGCTCGGTCCCCTCCCCAATCACAATACAGGATGGTTTTCAGATAGTAGGAACGCGTGTGGTGTGACGGATCTCATCGGGTGGGGGCCTTGATCTACTGTAACTCCTTTGAAGAGGGGTGATTCTTTACAGCTGGGGCCATAAAGTACATCTGCAGGGCTACCTGATAGCCTGGGACCGGCCTGGACAATCGGACACAGAGGAAGAGGAGTGTCAGAGGGTGCGGTAGTGAATAGGGCGAAAGGGAGGTGTCGGGCGGGCACAGAGTGTGATTCTCAGGGAAGAGCAGCGCAGATGGGGGGAGGTTTATTGCCCATGCATAAGACAGAGAGCGGGGGTGACCAGTGCCTGGGGGAGATGCATGCTAAGGATCGACAGCGTGCAGAGAGTGGGTCTGGTCAAGGCATCTAAAATGGCTGCCGTGCACGACAAAAGTGTGGCATTTGAAAAAAGGCAAGATGGCGCAGACAATGTTTTTCAACACTTCCTGATTTCCTTCGAATCGAACGTTAACAGACGTTATCTCTCCCACACTACCGGTCCCCCTGGGCTTAAACGCCGAGATGGTAGGGACTGCATCCCGTGGAGATAGGCCGAGACGTCACTCGGCAGAAAAAAAAGTAAAAAAAAGTCTATAAACATACAATAAGTTAAAAGTCAATCATTCTTGTTTCCTTGTAGTACGCTCCCCAGTCCGCTTCCCGTTACGCTAACCAGGCGCACCCCACCAAAAAAATCGATTTTTTTTTTTTTTGCCCCGCGGAGCCCTTTTAAAGCCTCCACATCAAACCTATGGGGTCAGGGAGGATCTACTATGCCCCCTTATGGTCATTTGCCCCTTCGCTTTGGCCTCCTCTTGTCTCTCGATCCTACCGAGAGACAAGATGGCGGCCGCTCCGTACTGTTTGGAATGTTTACAGACACCGGAGAGCCAATCAGCTTTGCTTCGCAAAGCTCCGTAACGCGAAAAGTACGCAAAACGGAGCGCTACCCGGGACGCTGTCACAGATATATATCTTTTTTTGAACGTTAATTTCTCAAAATCCACTGCAGCACATATATTGAGACCCAGCAAAGGCACATCGGGCTACCGGTCCCTACAATTTTGCCAAGTTTCATGCAAATCCATTCACCCGTTCGATTTTTTTTTTTTGTATTTTTTTTTGCCCCGCGGGGCCCTTTTAAAACCTCCACATCAAACCTAGGGGGTCAGGGAGGATCTACTATGCCCCCTTATGGTCATTTGCCCCTTCGCTTTGGCCTCCTCTTGTCTCTCGATCCTACCGAGAGACAAGATGGCGGCCGCTCCGGACTGTTTAGAATGTTTACAGACGCCGGAGAACCAATCAGCTTCGCTTCGCAAAGCTCCGTAACGCGAAAAGTACGCGAAGCGGAGCGCTGCCCGGAGCGCTGTCACAGATATATATCTTTTTTTGAACGTTAATTTCTCAAAATCCACTGGAGCACATATATTGAGACCTAGCAAAGGCACATCGGGCTACCAGTCCCTACAATTTTGCCAAGTTTCGTGCAAATCCATTCAGCCGTTCGAGCTAAAAGTGAGTCCAACCGCCCTATGGAAATTAACATAGGAAAAACGCGTTTTGGGACCCCCCTTTTTTCTCGGCCCCCCCTTGACGAACCCCCCCCAAATTTTCAGGGGCTGCTCAGAAACAACATGTTCCATTTTCCTGCAAATTTCAGCCAATTCCGTCCATAAACGCCAAAGTTATTAGACATAGAATTTTCAAAAATCCCATAGAGAAAAAATCCTAACTATATATACCTACTGGCGACCGCCAGTAGGTAATATATATATATATATTTACACACACAAACCGTTTTGCGAAAAATAAAGGCAGCCATCTTATTTTCACCTTAAGTTTCCCTGTGTTCTGCTTTATGCCTTGTAATGTAGGTAAATATTACGATGCGACCGCACATGGTGAAGATGCAAAATTCCATTTCTCTATGGAAGCATGTGTGGTGGGCGGAAACCGCCCGCAGCACAAGCTCCCATTGAGAAATGGGAGTTTGTGTAAATCCTAGCACCCTGAGGCACGGATTTTCAGTGGGCATCATAGGTGCCCCCCAGGGTCACAACCGGAGGGTAGGTGCCCCCAAAGACAATTTCCGACACCAGTTCCATGTCGGAAAGGTCAACATGGAACTACTGTCGAAAAGTGGTATCATAATCCCGAGGGCGGAAACACAGTCTGTTAGGGATAATGAGGTCATTCCGATTGGCCATCAGGCTTTTTGAGCCGTCAGAACCAAGTCAGATTCACGGGCCGGTTTAAACTCCGACCACCGTCATTGTAATACACAGTCAGAGTTTAAACCTACCATGTCAGTTGGAAAACCTCCTACCAGCGGTCGGAGGCTTTCTGACCTACATTGAAATCAGGTCCCAAATATTGTTAACATATTTAAATTTGCAGTAAAAATGGTACAGAGTAGCTTGTTAATTACTAAAAATTACAGCACTTCTTAAAATAAAACGCCATTCCCCTTAGTGTACTACAAAAATATTGAGAAATTTAGAAATAACAATGGTAACCGTACAAAATAATTTGTAGTAACGCAGTAGTACCACAAAGCCTATACATATTTTGCAAAACCTATTACCACTTTATTCAAGGGTTAATAGATAAGGCAAAAATACTAAATTAATTACTTACCGATATCCGAAGGCGGAACGCAGAACACAGGCACATAGTACCTAAAAACAACATGCCTGCCTTGAACATTTGTAGGCAGTCTTTTGCCGATTAGCTAATAATTTGGCATTGCTACGTACTGTAGTAGCCAAGCGAAATACACCCATATTTCGCAAACATACTGTGTCAATAGATCTCACAAAGTAAAAAAAATTAAAACATATACATTTGTTACACTACTTACCTGCACTACCCAAAATAAACATATGCACACCATAATATCTAATACAGCTCAATTTTTGATCAAATCTGAAAGATGAATTTCGCAATAATCACAGTAAAACAAATTATGCAAAATGCATTTATTTTAATAGCCTTTTGGGATCCCCGCAACATTTACATATTATAGTATATATTTTGATGAGAAAACATTTCCCTTTTTGCACACACTTTAACACTACATTTCCTTTAATTTACACATACCACAGCACTCCACTATCTAACTGTTTAGTTTATGTCACTGTACGGAATTTACAGTATGCTACTCCACTTTATGACACTACAGTACATGCCACTACATTGTACACTGATCCACTGTACGTTACTCCACTCTACTCAACCCAACTGGTCTGTACACCATTGCAATGTACACCACTATACTTTACGCTATTATACTGTTTTCCACTATATTCTATTACACTTTCGTGTATGCCAGTTTAATGGCCCCCTTTAAACTGCCCTACTCGCAAATCAACACTTTTCAAATGCACCCTACTCCAGTTTACTTTATTCCACTAAATACTATTCCACTATGGTCGACTTATTGGTACGTCCCTAGAGTGTATGCTATTCCAGTTTCCACTACTACATTCTAAGCCACTCCATTGTATTTAAATGCACGATACCCTCCTGCACTGTACCACAATCAATTTTATGCCATTTTGCTTTACACAGTTCATTCATTGCCATCCACTAAACCACACTTCTCTGTATGTGACAACATTCTTCCCATCTATAATTAAGCTATTGAGTTGTACACCACCATACTGTACATTTCTCCACTATATAGCACTCCACTGTAGGTCTAAACAGTTAACTCCACTAAACTCAACTTTCTTGCACTAAACACTACTAAATTCTATGGTACTCCACTCTATTGCACTATAGTTTATGCTACTCTGGTATACGCTACTGCACTGTACTCTATTAGATTGTACCACACAGTAGTCCACAGTACACTGCTTGGTACGACTGCATTGTACGGTGCTCCAATATACGGCACTCCATTTATACAGTTTAACTTTAGAAGGCTACACTGTAAACCACACAGCTGTACACCACTCCCCTCAATAGCACTCCAGTATACCCCACTCCAGTGTATGCTACTTCAGTTTTCGTCGCTCCACTGTACCACACTCCACTGTACGCAATTTCAGTACACTATGTTCCAATATAGGCCCCTAAACTATACAACCCTCCAGTGTATAGCACAACACTGTACGCCACTATAGTATATACAAATGTACTCTACAATACTTACAGGATGTCAATCAACTTTACCACACTCCACTGTATGCTATCCCACCATATTCAAATGCAGTGTACACCACTATTCTCCATGCCACTCCAAAAAATGCCACTCTATTGTATCCAAGATTACTGTAGGCCACTCCACTCCACTGTATGGGACTCTACTCTACCCCACTCTGCGGTATGCCATTCCACTATACCCTACCCTGCTATACCTCATTCCACTTTACTCAACTTCACTATACCACAATATACTATGCCAGAGTACACTGTACAACAGTATCTGCCACTATAATGCACCACACTCCACTAAACTAAACTGGACAAATATTTCAAATGTTACTAACATTGTCAAAACCACTGAAATTTACGAAAAAACAAATGTTATGCATAAGTTATTGTTAGGAAAATGTTATTTAGGTTTGGTATCCACACCCAAATTATGCTCCACAAACATTAGAAATTCTACAGTTATAGTTATCTCTTAATTTTATGATTTATGCATCACATACACATTTATTTCTGTATTATTTGTGCCAGACACACCTTAAACTACACAACCATAACAAATTAATAACTTACACTTATCTTTTGAAATGATCATTTATGCATGCACTCTGCCGGCCATACGGTAGACCTTATTTTTTCTAACAATCCCTATCTGATAGTGGAGCACCCCTTACCGATTAGCTGGTTGGATCACTTCTTAGTACCTTTCAGCCTGGCACTGAATTCCGGTATTTCCAGACCTTATCAAATCTTAGAAAATAGTAGGCTGTGGTGCAACGTCACTATAAATAACATGACACCAGTACTCGCTACATCTACCCTTCAACTATTAGGCGACCCAGACACAGATTCAGTAATCTTCAACAGTTGGTTATCTTCAGCGCTAGACATTGTTGCCCCTCTTAGACCCGTCTCTTCCTCTAGGCAGACACCTCAGCCCCCTGGTTCTCCCCACAGCTTCGTATTGAGAAAAGCCACTGCAAAAAACTGGAGTGCTCCTAGAGATTATCCTATGACCCTGCGGCTAAGATTGCATATAAAAAAGCCTTGAAAGAGTTTCACAAACTCAAGTGCTCCACTATGAGAGACTATTTCTCCAATAAGACCCGCCTAGCGGGGATTTCAGCAAAAACTCAATTTAAAATTGTTCAAGAGTTCACTAAGCCATCCGCCACTGCCAGTACAGTGCTCCCTACCGCCGCCTTGTGCACTGAACTATCAGACTTTTTTCAGGATAAAATCCACACCATGTACACCACTTTCCCCCCATCAGTCTACCTCGGAGCCTACTGCCCTACCGGTCAAAATGATGCAATGACCACTTTCACACCAATCTCTCTCTTGATTCTTCACTTAAAAAACTTCTTTGTTAAGTTCAGGGATTTTTCCAGCTGTGTAGAAAAAACCAGATGCTGATCCCGCCGCTTTTAACATTTTTAGACCCATTTCCCTGTTACCCGCACCTGCAAAGATTCTCGAACAAATGGTCTAGGAGCAACTCTTCAACCATCTGGAATCTAGATATCATTTTCATGACTATCAATCCGGCTTCAGAGCTGGCTACAGCACCGAGACCACCCTCCTTGAAGTATCTGAGAGTATCCGCGAGAGGATTAATTTGGGCAAAGCAGCTATGCTTGTGCTACTCGATCTGTCTGCTGCCTTCGAAATGGTTCCCCACCCCATTCTTTTGGATAGATTAAGAGACTTGTGTATTCAGGGCACGGCTCTGTCCTGGATTCGGTCCTTTCTGGGGAACGGGTCTCAACAAGTCTTTCTCCGTCCTTTCATCTTGTACGCAGAACCCTTGCTCTGCCGGGTGCCCTGAGTCCTCTCCTCTTCAACGCATACCTTTCACCCCTTGCGGCATTGTTGGAATAGTGTGGGGTGAGGGTGGTCTCCTATGCTGATGACACCCACTGGTGTTCTCCATCTAGGAGAACTCAGAAGCTGCCTTTTCCAACTTTAGGCATTGCCTGAGTAACATCTCAGCTTGGATGTATTGAATTGTCTCAAGCCTAACTCGGACAACACTAAGGTACTTTTTTTTAACCAAAAATCTCTGCACACACCTCCCCCGTGCTCTGGTGGCTACTGGAGATGAATCCTCCTCCTGAGTATGTTGACTTTGTGAGGAATCTCGGTTTTAGATTCAACAACAAACTCTCCTGCAAAACCCAAATCAGGAAAGTCTCCTCCTCATGCTTTGGGAAGCTTTGCACGTTGCGCACATTTCTACACTTCCTTTCCCTGTAAGGCCGTTGCACAGTAGTCCATGCTCTAATCACATCCCACCTGGACTATGCTAACAGTCTCTATCTGGGTGTTCCAGCCTATCTGACTTGGCGTCTGCAGATAATCCAAAACGCTGCTGCCAGATTGATCTGCAACATACCTTTCCGACACTCTATTACCCCCCACCTGAGGATCCTCCACTGGCTACCTGTTATCAAGCGCATTGAATTTAAGGCCCTTACCCTGGCATTCAGAGCATTCCCGGGACTAGGCCCAGCGTATCTGAGAGCTAGACTCCAGCACTACCATCACAAACGGACCCTGCGATCTAACCACCAGTCTTTCCTTGCCATCCCCAGCTTTCGTAAGGCCAGGATGGGTGGCAGAGCCTTTGCGGTTAGAACCTCTAAACTTTGGAATGCCCTGTCACTCTCTATCTGCTTCTCGGAGTCACAACTAACTTTTCGGCGTGCCCTGAAAACCTAGTTTTTCACGAGCACCTACACCTAGTTCCTTTCCTCGTCTACCTTCTTCAGTCTGCCTCAGCGCCAGGACACCCCCGTTGTTAGTCATATTTCTTACTCACATTTATACTACCCACCACCTTTCAATCAATATCACTCGCGCACTTCCGTACACAGTCTTGTCACCTCACTAGTCACACTACAATACCTAAACCCCATCCCCTCTCCATGCACTACCTATACCCTTGGGTATAACCTAAGTTTTAGCATGTGAATTGTTTGCAGTAAATAAAACACTTATCACATCAGAAATGAGATTATTGGCCGCAACACAGTGCATGGTACAGTAGAAGGGTAATGTAGTGTGGCGAGTGAGGTGACAAGACTGTCTACGGATGTGTGCAACTGATATTAATTTAAAGACGGTGTGTAAGTATAAATGTAACCCATAAGAGACACCAATATTGGCAAAAGGTTTCGTATCGTTTCCCTCTTTAATTGCTGAATTGCCTATGTAATTTATATTTTTCAATCTACATGAGGAATCTTGTAAACAGGCAATTCAGAATTGCACAACACTAGCAGCTGTAAAAATAGTGGGAGATAGGTTTTCTATTGCAAGCCACTTCTAAGAATTTCCAATTATGACTACAAAGTCTTAACATTTGCTGGCCCTGTGGCAGTCAGGAAGAATACTCTGTCAATTAGAGTCTGAAAACATACTTCAGCTCTCCATGCTTAAACCAAAAGTCTTCAATATAGACATGGTCCTTCTTTCATTCTCCTTAAAGCGTTACTGATGTCTAAACATCGGATTTGTGCACATTGTGAACAGTTGATTTTTCACCCATATGTTGATGTTTGTAAACTACTCTTGAAGTTTGTAGACTGAATGCATGTATGGTTTTAACAGGTATGATGCAGTTTTACTCCAGTTGCACATGAAATGCCTAGTATCTGACTACTGGTAACATTGTGGGCTGTATCGATAGCTTTAATTAGACACTAAACACATGGAAATGCATTTGTGGTGGCCAGAAGAAGTGCACTGAATGAAAATCTTTTTACATGTATATGCCTCACTAATCTTGGCAGATCTGATTAGCTGGTCCGCACGTAATAAAATCATTCCCATCAACCGGTCTGGCTTCCGAATTGGCTCTGGCACCATTACGGACATACTATCGCTTGGTCTGATGTCAAAAAAGCTTACAAAAGCAAAATAACTTGTTTTTATGCTTCATTGATTTTAAAGCTGCTTTCGATCGAGTCAATAGAGGCATTTTATGGAACAAGATAAAGCAGTGGGCCCTGCCAGATAGAATATTAAAACCGATTATGCATTATACTCGGATACATGGATGCAGGTAATAATAGCTGATGGGACGAGGCTCTCAAGGAAAATCTACATGAAGGTGGGACTCAAGCAAGGGTGCGTCCTTGTGCCTCATTTATTTAATCTATTTATGGGGGATTTCTCACCAAGGCTTGACAAAATCAATTCGCATCTTCCTTGTTTGGAAACAAAGAGCAATAGATGAGCTAGGGAACTTCGCCTGGAAACATTTGCTGGAAATAAACATTGTAAAAACAAAGGCTATGATTATAAGTCAAACTATCCAAAAATTAACGTCATTTAAATTTGGTAATTTAAAGCTTGATGTAGTGAGTAGCTACAAATATCTAGGAATGTATCTGGATAATCGATTAACTTTCCAAATACAAAATGAGGCCATACAAAAAAAAGGGAAATGGACTTACATGTGCATTCTGCTCTATTTCAAAAAGTTTAAAAGGTTCCTCCCTAACTCCATTATTATACATTATGAAGGCAAACTCCTAACAACCCTTGCATAAGGAAGCCAAGTCCAGTTTGGAAAAGATGCTGGGGTTTTGGATAAGCTCTAAAGGCGAGCATACAAAAAAGTATTTCACTTCCGCATAATGCCTAGCTGGCGCATGTTCGATTAGAATTCGGTATACAACAGCAACAGCTTCATACAAGATATATCACAATAAGAGCCTGGTATAAAATTTGGCATAAACAAGAAAATAAAATCAATAATGCACTCTGGAATGCGTTACAAGGTGATCCGCAGTCCGCCTACTCTGTATATCTTCAATCCTCACTACATTTCACTAACATGGTAGATCTTTGGCAAAAGAACCTTCCTTACTCCACTTTCCAGCAAATCTTGAAGAAGGGAACAAAGCAACATTCATTACTTGAGGACAAGGTCACCCTGAGCAGGCGGGCACATGCATGGATGGTTTTGCAATCCTATGTAAAACTGCAACGGGCGACATATTTGGATCAGCTGTTTTCTTACTATCTAAAGTCTAAATTATAGCAATACGCTTTGGTAAATTGCCATCAACTGCAGACCACCAAGTTGGAACTATTAGGGCCCAAAATAATGTTGTCTCTGTGCAGCACCAACTCAGGATGTTATTCACTTAGGAGTCGATTAGGATGGCGGACAGACTTTGTCCGTCCGCCATCCTGTCGTGGCAAGGGACCGTACGCCATAATGGTGGAGGTCTCGTGCGTCGAATTAGGATGCACCCGCCACAGTGGCGGGTGCATCCCGCATTTTTAACATTGCAGCGGGTGGTGCTGAATGCACCGCCCGCCGCAATGCTAAAAATGCATGTTGTGCGTTTCAAAGCACAACATGACAGGCACTGCGCGGTGCCTGCCATGTTGTACTTTGAAACGCAGGGGGGTACCATAGGTACCCCCCGTGTACATCCCCCACCCCCTCCTTCAACCTGGGGGCCCGCAACGGGCCCCCAAAGCAAAGACCGTATACCTTTCCGTGGCGGCAATGGCATTCCCCAAAGCCCATCCTAATATGGCTGGCGGTGTCTGATAGACACCGCCACCATATTAGACCTTTTCCTCCACGGTCGCCTTAAAAGCGGCGGACGGCCTTCCCGTCTGCCGCGGACCCCCCAGCCATCCTAATGTGGCGGGGGGTCATTTGAGTGCGGATGGAGGATGGATTGCCGGGGCCGGTGGTGGCTACCGCCAGCCCGGCGGGGGCAATCCGTCTGCCATCCTAATCGACTCCATAGTCTGTATCTGCCCAGCATTAGGTGAGGATCGATCGTCAGAAATTGTTAAGGAGGTCATTCAATACAAGAGGGGTTGGCTCTTGCAGAACTGCAATCTTAAAATGTCTTGTACCGGAAGATCCACAGCTTAACTGTCGCTTGATCAAATTCCAAATCAAACATGAGGAAATATCAAAATAAGGCTAATGGCATGGCAAAATGGTCATATGATGTAACATTTGAAACTGTGTTTTAAATATTAGCCAATTTTATCAAATGCATTGTTTAAATTATACAGGAAGAAGTGCAAATTTTATGATAAGAAATAGTTTATCCTTTTAGAGAATACAAAAAAAGGAAACATCTTTTTTATGGATATTTGTTTAATGTTGCTATGTATAAATTGTTGTGGTTTTAATTAACTGAACAATAAATGTATTCTGATTCTGTATATGCTTATCATGCTGTTTGATAACTTTAGATGTAAAACATTTGAAGTTGTAAATTGCTTTGTTTTTGCACACATACCTATACCTGTGTGTCCTCTTTCACAATCCATTATTTGTGGTTCTATTATAACTAATACCTTTGATGAACTATTTGTATTTATATACTCACTGTTGAGTGGGAGCGAAGGGAACCAATTCATTTTAGTTAAAAAAAATTGAATTTCAAGATTACGAAGTGGGAATGTATTGCTGTCAGGTGCAGACACAAGTGACTGTGATAAAGTCCACAGACGTGGGTGTAACATTCGTGTGAGGCCATTGCCTGCAACACTGCTTTTATGAATCATTTTAAGGGGCCATAAAATAACAATGGAGATTTTGCATTTCTTGTAACTGTTGGTCTTTGGAGGTTCTTTTCATGACAAGGGAGTGAATTTTGCAACCATTGCTTACATATACTGTAAACTGTCAGCCTCTTTTGGTCACAACATTTTTGTAGAAAGGTATATATGTGGCGTTGCGATTTGGGAAATCTATATCTTAGAATGATAGTGGTAGCACATTATCAAGGACGGTCCTGAAGAGGGCTTGGGGCTTTCATCCTTCTGCGTCTGCAGAGGCAATCGCTTTCACCTGGCTCCCGCACTTTCTATATAGAGAAGAAATGAGTGGCAGGAAGAGGTGGGGCAAGCGTGCTGATTTCATGATGATGGCAGTGGAACTGTATCCAGTATGTGTAAAAGTGGCATGTTTGAGCACCGATAGGGTTCACTATGCCCCTTTCGGACATTATCTCAAAAAAGTGTGAAAGGCGCCAGTATCAGAATTATCGATCATCACAACACCTTTTGATTGAAGAGTCTGTGGGGTTTTCTGGCAACTGGAGGAAAAATGTTAATGCACTCAGAATCTAAGTAACATTAATGTTGTTATCAAATACTTGGAAAAGTCTCAAATATATCTGAAAAAATCCGGCTTAGTATCTGTTAGAAAACAAATATTTAAAATACTAAAAATAACAGCCGTATTTTTCTTTTTAGGTGTTTCTTCTGAAAACAATTCAACCAACTCCAGTGACAGTGTCTACATTTCTCTTTCCTTGACGTGTATAATAATGGCAGTGTGCATAGGAGGAACCTTTACTGCAGCTAAACGAATAAAGAAGAGGCATGCAGGTGGGATGTTTTTGGTGTTCTGCAATGTGTGGTCAAAGTTAAAACACTAACTTTTAAAGACTAAAGTAATCAAGTGGAAGTTGAATGGTCAAAATATTTATTAAAAAATATTGTGTGAGATGAATATTGTGTACAAAAATAATGTCACTACAAAAATATCGACAACAAAATATAGACACTGTGACTATTGTTTTTTGTCTATAACCTCTTCGGTGCTGATGACGAGACCAGCTCGTCATGAATCACAGTGGAGCTGTGCTCATAACGAGCTGGTCTTGTCATAACGGCTCCGCTCTGCCGACGAGCAATTGATTCCCCGCCTGTGTGGGCAAATTAATCAGTGGGCGGGGTCGTGACGAGACCAGCTCGTCATGAGCACAGCTCCACTGTGACTTACGATGAGCTGGTCTCTTCACGAGCACCGCAGCGCTGCGTTCACTCCCCCGCCCCGCCCCCCCGCACCGTGGGGGAATTACCGCCACAGGGAAGGGGATAATATCGCTCAAAAACATATTGTATATACTATTATTTGCTTCAATATAGTTGAATTAAACATTGTTTTTTTAACTCATTTAAAATATTAGTTAATATTTAATTTTTAGGCACTAATAATATTAATGTGAATATTTCAGATTTTTGTTTGCAATTATGTGTAATTTCTTTTTTACATGTAATTATTAATTTATAATTTAGCATTAGGTTGGGTTTGTTGGGGAATAGCATAGTAAATTATTTAAATTGTGTTTTTTTAAATTAATTTCTTATATTAAATGAACCTTTAATTGGTGATTAACTTTGTAAATTAATTCATTCAATGTTATTCTAATTATTTAAGTGCATTTCGAGATTTTTAATTTATATTTTCTTTTTGTTTGGTCAAATTAGTAATTTATATTTTAGTTGTGTGTTCTTGGGTTTGTATAAAAGTAGGATGGGAACTTATTTAAATTATATTTTTAAATATTTGTTATTTTAATCAAATATTTAACTGTTAATTAATTATGATAATTTTTTAGATTGATTATTTGTTATGTACATTTGTATTGTTATTCATTGTTAATTGATTGCTTTTTTAACAATACATTTTCAAAATGTATTTTATATTTATTCTTATTTTTTTCTGTTTTATTTAATTAATGTTTTAATCTTATTATTTTATGGATGATTAATTCTACTTCAGTTTTTTTATATAGTAGAGAGTGAAGAACATTTTAAATTAATATTGTTTATTTTACATTGTTGTTGTTGTATTATTCAATTTTTTACCTTTAATTGTATTGATATAGTATATAAGTTGGTATTTAAATGTTTGAATTAAAATAAAATTGGTTTTGGAGTGCCAAATGTAGCCCCTCCAAAGTACAATACATTTCCTATTGTTGCTTAGATTGGAGTGAGAACAGTAAATCTGACCGCTACGAATTCCAACACTTCCCCTACTGTTATTTAAATTGGAGTGGGAATAGTAAATCTGACCCCTTCAAAGCCCAACACTTTCTCTATTGTTGTTTAGGTTGCAACGGGAATAGTAAATCTAATCCCTCCAAGGCCCAACACTTACCCTACTGTTGTTTAGAATAGAATGGGAAGAGTTATCTAACCCCTCCAAAGCCCAATACTTTCCCTACTGTTGCTTACAATTAGGCTGTTCTGTTTTCAGTGTTTATTTATTGTGGATTTTCCAAACCTTTTGAAATCAGTGCATTTCAGGGTTTATTCAGCTGCCTAACCCCCAAAATAGACAAAAGTGTGTTTTCCGGTGTTTATAAAACATGGTGTTTTTTTAAGTGAATGTTAAAAAGCATATATTTAATTTAAAGGAGAAGTAATGCAGGGCATGTAGTGCCTTCCCATTGGGCTTTGTTAGTCTGTTTTAAGACTAGAAAGTATGTGAATTGCACCTCACGCACTTACCTCTGGCTCACTCTGTCAGGACTCTGTCTAGTTTGGTAACAAGACAAAATATCGAATTCAAAATATAGAATTACCAAAATATCAAAGTCAAAATATAGAATGGACAAAATATCAAATGGACAGAATATAGTGGTCAAAAATATCGAATTGAAGGTAAGTAATATAATATCGATTTTTTAAAATGTAGAAAGTCAAAATATCGAAGTATATAATATAGGTATTAAAATATATCGAATTGTTAATAAAATCGATTTTTTTTAAGTGTTTAGTATGTTAGTAATTTTGTGAAAAGTGTATATTATTTTTGTAATTTATTTTAAATAATGAATTTTATGTTATTTAATTTTTGCGCAATTTAATTCTGTAGCGGGTTGTGGGTTTATAGGGGAATAGGGTGGGAAGTAATTTAATTATATTAAATTAAATATTAATTTTTAGAAATTACTAATTATTTTTAATTTAATTTTGTGTTTTAGTTCTGTAGCGGGTTGTGGGTTTATAGGGGAATAGGGTGGGAAGTAATTTAATTGTAATTAATTAAATATTTTGATTTATTTATTGGTATTCATTTTGAATTAATTGTTAATTATTTTTTAATTGGTAATTAATTTTTATTAATTGATTCATTGATAATTATGTTAATTTTATTAATTTATTTTGATGTTTTTTAACTGGTTCCATAATTTTTTTTATGTATCTTTTAATTTATTGTGAAATATGTTACTCTTAACATGCATTTGTTAATTATAATATTTATGATATTGTTAATATTGTTACTGTAATTTAAAAAAATGCTTAGATATTGTTTTTTTATTTTTGAGAGTAAATGAAGGCATTTATGTATTTATAGAGGTCACTGTATACATTTAAACTATTTCTCACATTTGGAATTAGGTTACGTCTGATTGATTAATGTAATTTTAATTGATGGTTTTTATATTTTTTGTAATGTATACATGTGCATATAATATTTACTACTTAATTGTATTTCTGTTATTATTTTCTTGATTAATATTGCAAATAAATTAGTTATAATACTAAATATATCATTTCAATATTCCTTCCTTTTTTTGTCGATATTCTGTTCCATAATATTTTTGACACAATATTTTTATAATTTTTCCTATGAAATATGTAAACTCAATATTTTTGTAGGCTTCACTTTTGACGCGATATTCATGTGTCATGATATTGCTGATCACTATATTTTTCCATACAACCCAAATAGGAATCAGACTTAATAGCCATAGAGTTCTATGTGTTTATTGTGTGCACATAAAGCACATTCCTACAAATAATATTGGTACGTAGTATCAAGTATGGTGGAAAATGTGGAAGAACAGTACAGGATAATCATACACAATACTTGCACCTGTTTTGCTTCTCAAGCCCTAAGTTAAGTCTTGCCAAAAGGCGACTAGTTGTGAAGGGCTATTATAAACAGTACAAGACAAAAAGTGGGCTTTGAGTTAGCCACTTACTGATGACTAGGTGGCTCTTTTGTCTGTCTCACTTCTCTGCTCCTGATTCAATTGCTTTTTTCCCTATTCTTGTTTTTGTCCCATCAAGAGTATTTTGACAGTCTGCTACTGATGATAGATCTTGAATTGCTGATTTCCCATCTTTCTAATCTTCCCCCTCACCTCTCTCTCTTCACTAAAAACTAGCCAGCCTCAGGCACCCACTTTCCTCTCCAACTTCTGAGCCATACCTGCCACTGTAAAATATTTATTTTACCATTGAAACATGTCTGCTAAGCCTTCCGACACATGGGGGACATCTAGAAGAAAAAGCACTGGCAAAGGTAATAGGTTTCATTGGCAAGACCTAGTGACTTTGCCACAGCTTGTTTGCTTATGCTGTAGGTAAAACTGATTCAAGAACAATTTCTAGTTCTGAGCAGTAAACAAAATCAATGACACTTCAAAGTTCAGGCTACTGGTAGATTGTTGATTATTATGTATGGCCACAACAAGTGACACTGATAATGATTATATATCGTTCACCAGAGACTTTACTACATCTGGGAATTGCAACCTGTGTGGGCTAAGGAGGAGGTAGGCTTACAGTTCTTTGACGTACTGGAGATGACCAAAAACCGTAAAAGCAGTTTGAAGGAAACATTTTAGAGCTAAAAGGTTTCATGTTTTCTTCCAGGTTATCGTGACAATCATTCCAGACAGAATCTGAAGGCTAATGGTAAAGACCTCAAACAGGTAAAACTATAAAAATTGTTACTATGTGCCGTAAATGATTACAAAACGTATTTCCATGAGTCAATAGGTTTGCGTGGAAACCTGATGCTTATTGCCATTAACCATTTCAATTAGACATTGCATCTAAAGAGAGCAGTAATTAAGAGTCAGGTACAGGAGAAAAAACAAGTATTGGCAAAAGCAATAGTACGTGAGCCCTCACAAACGCAAAAATAAGCCTGCTTCATTGCAGAACAAATATAGCTTTGCATAAAGAGGTAAATGTATGATAACTGAGTGTATGTTTCAGGTGTGAAATAATCCTGCATTCATTTAGAGTCAATAATTTTTATTGAGCGGCACGTCAACTCAGAACAAAGCTCAACTGCCTACATCCACTGGCCGGCAGAGCAAATTCCAGAAGCAATACTCACAGCGTTCGGGCCTACACCCCGGAGGGCGACCCCGCGATGGGAATGTTGGACCGTGATAAGCAGCCAGTATAGGTGCAAAGCTACCACTTTTGAGAACAAGAAAAAAGAAGAAACAAAAACAAAGGAAACCCCCGTTCCCCCACCCCCCAAACCTCCCCGCTGCCACCCCCTCCCACCTCCGCATCAGTCTCATATTCCTCATACTCTCTACAGCCTCTAGGCCCCCTCAGCGCCGCTCAGACCACTTTAGCAGCTCCCCTAGGTTCCAAAGGAATAAGTTGAAGAATCTGTAGGTACTTGGGACAAGTGACCTCCCACAAGTCCCTAGACAGGATATACAGTAATGGACCGCACAGTTCCACGTATTCCACCCCCTTTCCATCCATACTCAGCCGTAGCGGCTCCATAGCTAAAAGATTCCACAGTCTTCGAATCCAGTCCCTCAGGTCAGGTGAGCCTGGGGAACCCCACTGCTCAAGGATGACTAGGTGCGCTGCCAGCAAAGTCAAGGCGATCTGTCTACCCCTCAGCGAGCGCAAAGGAAATGATTTGGTATGTGGAAGCCCCAATAGCGCATGCCCAGGTGCTCGAGGGAATGTGATCTGAAAGGCATCGTCCAAGTCATCAATGATCACCTTCCAATACCTCTCTAACTTCAGACAATGCCACAGTAGGTGCCTCAAGGTGTCTGGGGAACCACACCCCCTCTAACAAAGGCCTGAGTTCGTCACATCCCAAGCTTTGATACGAGCTGAGGTATAATACCAATAGGCAATCACCTTATAGGCGGACTCAGTGCCTGCTACGTTGGCAGTGGTGTGGTGTGCATGGTAGAAAACTTGTTCCCACTCCTTACGTGACAGTGGGCGCCCCAGCTCCGTCTCCCAGTGAACCTTCTCCTTTGTACGTAGTAAGTTGGGACGGGCCATAATCATAGCATACAATTCAGATATAAGCTTGCGGTCATCCTTTTTGCAGACTATCCATTTTTAAAAAGTCGACAAAGGACGGGACATAGATGCAATGTAAGGAGGTTGAGTAACCCAATGCGCCACTTGCGAGTAAGGAAAAGCATCGGACTCCGAGAGAGAAAAATAGTCCCGACAAAGCTGGGGAAACAGAATCAGGCCGTCAAGGTCTAAGAGGGAGCCCACCCTCTTACAGCCCTCTTCCCTCCAGTGTTGGAAGATCGGGGATGCACAACCCGGAGGGAAATCCGGATTATCCACAATGGGTGTCATAGGGGATGGGAAAGTAGTCCAACCCCTCCGCTGTGCCAATTGGTCCCAGGCTTTCAGCGTCGGTGACGTCACCGGGGAAGAGTAAAGACCCAATGCTCTGTGCTTCCGAGGAAGCCACAACTCGCGCCAAATATTACACCCCGCTACCCTCTGATCCATGAAATTGCAATGTTTGCTGGACCAAGGCCTGTTCCACTCAATGACAAACCGATGGCATGCCGCCTGAAAATACGCCTTTAGTAAGGGGAAACCCATCCCACCTCTGGACTTAGGAGCCGTAACAAGGGATAAGGCAAGCCGTGGCCTTTTATTGCCCCATAAAAATGTATTAATGAGCCCCAGTAGCTTCTGGAGGGCACCCGGCGGAGGGCTCAATGGGAGCATTTGAAAAAGGTACAGGATACGAGGGAGCACCGTCATTTTGACTGCTGCCAGCCTGCCGTACCAAGCCAGGTCAAGACGGGACCAATCTGACAGCGATTTGGCTGTCTGGTCCACCAACAGCTTGTAATTGAGAGAAGCCGTTTTTGCTATAGATGGGGTAAGATGAATTCCCAGGTACTGAATATTGGAATGTATCCACTGAAAGGCAAAGTCCTGCTGAAGATCCTGTACCTCCACAGCAAGAACGGATACATTGAGTATCTGCGATTTGGAGAAAGTAACTTTAAACCCCGCCACCTTGCCAAACTCGAGAAGTTCTCCTGACAGATGCCGCAAAGAGGAATGGGGCTGCGTGAGCAAGAGGATCACATCATCCGCATATAAGCTAATTTTGTGCGTGTCCGCGCAAAACCGGATCCCCGATATACCCCCATTAGACCAAACCCGCTGGGCAAAAGGCTCCAAATAGAGCGCAAAAAGCAACGGGGATAAGGGACACCCCTGCCGCGTCCCTCTGGTGATGGGAAGGAGGGCGGACCTGCACCAATTTACTTGCACCGCCGCCTTCAGTGCCGCATACAGGCAGCTGATCCATCGCACAAAGTTATCTCCCTGACCGAAGGCCTTCAATACCGCAAACAGATTTTTCCAGTCTACTTGGTCGAAGGCCTTCTCTGCGTCTATAGATAAAAAAAAGGCCTGCGTGCAAAAGCGGTGAACCAGATCCGTGAGGTGCAGAAGCCTCTTAGTGTTATCCCCCCCTGCCGCATTGGAATAAAGCACGCCTGGTCAGGGTCTATGATACTGGCAAAAAGCTTGGCATCAATGTTAAAGAGCGAGATCGGGCGGTACAATCCACAGTCTCCAGGATCCTTCCCGGGCTTGGGAATAACTGGAATGGCCGCCTCCGACATGGATGGGGTCACCTCCCCACATCCAAAAAGGCATTGAAAAGGCGTGTTAAAAAGGGAGCCAGCTCCACACAATAAGTCTTATAAAAGATGGCCGAGAAGTCAACCGGCCCCGGGGACTTGAGCAGTTTCAGGCGTGCAATCGCGGATATGACCTCCTCGATACGAATCGCGGCATCCAGAGCATCAGCCGAAACCTTAAGAAGAGGTGTAACGTCGCAAGATACCACGTAAGCCGCCACCCGCTCAGAGTCCGATGCATCCCCCTGGTATAAGTCCTGATAGAACTGCCGAAAGGATTCCACAATAAGGGAATCAGTGGTATGTTTCACTGCTTCAGAGTCCCTAATGGATTGAATGGCCGACTGCTGCGCTCGCGCTCTCAACCTGTGCGCCAACATCCGTCCCCCCTTGTCCCCGCTAAGGTAGAATTTGTGTCGCAAGCGCAAAAGGGTGTGCTCCGCTCTATCTAGATCTAAGTGCTTTAGCATGCGCCACTTCGTCTCCAGCTTCCTCCTCACTCGTGGGGCCCCTGTCCTCTTATGTATCGCCTTCAGGTCACCCACCTCCTTCTCTAACTCTGCACGCTTCTCCCTATGCACCCGCGCATATGTCGCAGACAGCGCAAGAAACTCCCCCCGAACTACCAGCTGGAGGACCTCCCATACCAACGCGAAGGACATGTCTTCCTGATCATTGTTAGCGAAGTACTGGGTGATAGTATCCCTGATTCGAATGACTGCGGACTCCGAATGAAGGAGAGAGTCTTGGAGACACCAGCCAGACGACGGTGGCAGTTTACCATGACAGGTAAGCAGGACTGAAATAAGAGCATGGTCTGAGAGGTAGCGTGGGGTGATGGTTGCTGCGGACAGGTGAGGCAAAAGAGAGGATGTAGCCAAGAATGATCTAAACGCGCCTAAGTTTTATGTGCAGAGGAGTAATAAGTGTAATCCCGGTCGAGGGGATGTTGGACACGCCACACATCATGGAGCCCACCTTGGGCCCCGGCCTGGTGTGAACGCAACTCAGATCTATCCAGCCCAGAGTCCATTACTATATTCAGGTCCCCCCCACTAGCATAAACACGTCTGGGGATGCAAACACCTCGGAGAGGGCCGCCTTCAGGAAGGGCTTTTGATGTTCGTTTGGAGCATAAAGTGACCCCACCATCAAATGTATGTCCCCCCACTGCACCCGGACAGCCACAAACCGCCCTCTGATGTAAACCACCTGGGATAGGATTTTCCAATGCGCACGTGCACTAATGAGGATTGCTACCCCATGTTTCTTCGCTGGACCCGAGGACCATATTTGCACAGGAAATCGCCTGTCCTTCATCCTCTTAGTATCCCTAGAGAGGAGATGGGTCTCCTGTAACAGGCACACATCGCCGTCTGCATTTTCCAACAAGGAAAGGATGGCTGCTCGCTTGAAAGGGTTATTTAGGCCCCTAACATTCAGGCTTACATTCTTCAGATCTCTACCCATAATCCCTGAAAGGGAGGGAAGCGCCAGCGCAACATCCTAGGACAGTAGCGCTAAAGGAAGCACAGGAAGCGGTCTGCGGGCCCAGCCTACACCTAGCTACCGGGAGAACTGATGCAGAGCCCCAAAAACAACCCCAGTCCCAAAACCATCCCCCAACTCCCCCGAAAAAGTACTGAACCACATAAAAGAAGGAATATATCAAAAGTCTTGTGAGGTGACCAAAGTCCGTCTGATGAAACAAACTGTAGGGGAAACATGGCGCCATCCTAGTACCTTACCTAGGCTGTCCGGAATTCGGTTAACCACATGAGCGCTAGCGAAATTCCCCTCCTGTGCTCATGTTTTAAAAAGCCCATTATTCATGACGAGCTGGGCTCGTCATGAGCGTGCGAGGAGGCTACCTCATGACGAGCCCAGCTCGTCATGAGCGTCGAAGGGGTTAAAACCGACTCTGAATGAAAGTACACTACTGAATGAAAATCAGCTGACCCGGTTTAAACCGAGTGTAACTGATTTTTATTGCTGTTGCACCACTTGGCCACTTGATGGAGCCAAAGCATTGCAGACCAAACTGCAATTTAGGCACCAAGAAGGAAGCAGCCCAGAACGTGTGTCACCACTGCCTGTACCTGAGGGCCCCCCTGGCCCTGTCACTGGCCCCAGGTCAATGCCTTTTTCAATGCACTACCGGCGCCCGCCACGTCTCATCCAGGCACTAGCCCCCCCACCCATTCCCCCTCTTCGACAGTGTTTGCAGCTGCATGTAGCATTTCTTCTCTCTGTGCCTTTCTCTTGTTGCCCCTCCAGGACGCAGTTCAGTGTATGGGGAGAATCTCCACAACAAACACTTATTCTTCTATACCATCTTAATTCAAAACTATATCTAGGATTAAAAAAGATTTTTGAACCCAGCGCATTCTTCTGCAATTTGCATTAAGACCTGCCGTTTGTGAGCAAGGGCCCCCTGCCTGGCTAACGTGGGGTGTGCGCCGGGTAACGAGGCGGCATGCTTGTTTTTTTTAATCAAGATTCTATTGTTTAAATCGGCCTGTGAGCAAGGGCCCCCTGCCTGGCTAACATGGGGTGGGCATCGGTGAAAGAGGCGCAATATTGTTTAATGCGGTGGGGGAGAGGAGCTGTTGAGGTCTGCCGTTTGTTAGCCTGTGGCCACGCCCCATTACTCCACAGGTCTTTAAAAAGACCATTTACATAATGAGGCTTGAAATGCTTGCAAGGCTTGGTTTTTGAATTAAGCTTCTTTGCCTAATGCGGCCCGTGAGCAAGGGCCGCCTGCCTGGCTAACGTGGGGGTGGGCATTCTCTCTGGTGGTCTAGTGATGCAACCATAAAGTGCAGGGTTGCGGCGCAGACACATTTTCTTTTTAAACCATTAGGTCTTTCTCCAACCAGGACTGCTCCACTTGGAACGGACTTCGTAACCCTATCCCATTGCCCCACTCCTCTCCCTACAACAAAACGGAGCAGCTATCCGACCTCTTTTTACATGTATGACTTTGGTTGGTGGGGGGAGGGTACTTTGATTTGCTTCAAGCAGGGCTTTAAGCGGAATGCTTAATGAGGCCCATGCACAAGGGCCCCTGTCTGTCTAATGTGGGGTGGGCACCATGCTTGTTTTTAAATTATTATTCCATTGCTTAAATCGGCCCGTGAGCAAGGGCCCCCCTGCCTGGCTAACGTGTGGTGGGCGCCGGGTAAAGAGGAGGCATGCTTACAATAACTCTCTCGCACTCATCACCACACACAGACGCACTCACAAATACACACACCCTCTCACGTTCATCAACACACACCCAATCACATGGTTTCTGATTGTGCTGGGATTGAACTCGGCCCACAGTCATAACTCGTGCAGAATTTGTTTTTGATACGTCATTGGACGACGCTGTCAATATTTGTGCACTTTAGAGTGTCGAAGCCGCGGTTGAAACTGTCTCTGCCGTCAGCTCGTCGCTTGCTGCAGTATAATCTCTGGTTCTCTGGTACAAGGGGTCACACACAGGCTCGGTTTGTGGACTTGTTGAAATTGGCAATGTATATACACATAAGCGGCGTTCATTTGTGTTCACTGTACCTCTTGTCGTAAGCAGAATGGACATTGCAAAACACTGACTGTGTTATCCCGCCAGCATAGACCCATGCACACATATATACAACAGCCATTTTAGGTACCATGGTCTCTCTGTCTACGATCGATCATCAGCGCCCTTCCCTGACCCTGCAAGCTTCCCCCATGCACCCTGACTGCCCCCCCCGCTCTCACATGCACAAGTCATGAGCCCTCCCCTCCCGCATGACTCTGTCTCTGAGAATCACACCCCGCGCCTGACCAACACCTCCTTTCCTTCCATGAATACCCCTCTTCTGATAAACCCTTTTCTCTACGCTCAATTTTCCCCACTGATCCTTCCTTTCATGAATATCTCTCCTTTGATGACCTCTTCCTCAACCTAATTGTCTACATGGAACGCTGGTCATCCCTTAGCCTGAGGATACAGTTTTTGCCCACTACTGTATCCACTCGCCTCTCTTGAAAGGCGCCACTATTGATCATGACCTCCCCACCCCCTGAGATTCGATCAGGCGCACACATTCTAAAGGAATCAGCAGAACACTCAGCTGCGTGACAGCCCCCTCCTATTGTATGGAGGATAAGGGTCCCTACTGTAGCCACGTGTTGGAATATCTTCATACTTCACAATGTCTTGATTGTAATGAAGGATGTCTGTGTGCCATAAACCTGTGTATAAAAGACGAAGCCTCAGAGAAACTTGTTAGAGCACCTCCTGAAGACACTATGCGAGTGTCCGAAATGACAGGCTCTCCTCATGAGAAATAAAACTCTATTCTTGTCTTCCTGCTTCCAGTGCCCGTCTCTTTATTTGGTAATTATTTACGATGGGAACTAAGAGGCGCCTTGCGCCAGCAGCCTGGGCATCCGGTGCGTTATGGGCTGACTTTTCCTCAATTGGCGTCCCAACGCGGGGTCCATCAGCGACATAAGGTCCGGTAAGAGAGGTCCAGACGATGGGGTGAACATCTAAATGATTGGAGTATACCTGCCTTGAGAGGGCCCTCGTCCGGCTGCCGATTGAATGAACTTCACCGATTCCGAACGGACCTCTCTCAAGTGACCTATTGTCCTGACTGGAATCCCACAGGAATGCTGCGGTAAAAACATGGAGAAAGAGAACGATCGGGCGCTGGAGAAAGGAAGACGAAGAACTGTCCACACGGTCCGGTCCGGGTAAGGTTAAGTAGGACGTCTTTACGTCTAATTGGTAGGATGGCTTTATCCATCTGATTGATTGATTGATTATTGATATTGGAAACGGTATTTAGATACTGGTATTGTTCATTGATTGGTTCATTTAGCCTTGGGTGCTACTTGAAGTATTGGTTCTCTTGGAGACATTCTCTGTTTGCAAACAGCGACAGATAGGAACGTCTCTCTCTCTTTGCAAATAGTGAAGGATAGGTAATGCGGACTTTTGTCCCCCATTGTAATCCGTCATGCCTATTTTTCTCCCCACTGATTGATTGGTTGCTCTGTTGCTCTTTGAGACATTCGCTGTCTACAAACGGGGAAGAATAGGAATATTCTGTCTCCCTTTGCAGATAGTGAAGGATAGGTAATGCAGACTTTTGTCCCCCATTGTAATCCGTCATACCTATTTTTCTCCCCATTGATTGATTGTTTGATCGAGCATTGAATTGTTCGAAGTTGGCTCTCTTAAGGATCTTCTCTGCCTACAAACGGGGAAGAATAGGAATATTCTCTCTCCCTTTGCAGATAGTGAAGGGTAGGTAAAGCAGGCTTTTGCCCCCATTGTAACCCGTCGTGCCTATTTCGTTCCTCATTGATTTGATTGGTTGTCCGAACATTGACTGTTTGGAATTTGTTCTTTTTGGAGGTATTCTCTGTTTGCAAATAACATAGAAAAGAAATACTCTGTCTAGTCTTTGCAAGTAGTGAAGGGTAGGTAATGCAGACCTTTGTCCCCCGTTGTAATCTGTCATGCCTATCTACTCCCCACTGATTGATAAACCAGTTTCACCCGGACCATTTACTAGAGGTAGGTCATCTGGCCCGACCAGAGAGCACCCCTAGTGAAAAGGACATATGCAATAATAACGAAGTGATCACTGTATCCTGTTAACAGAAACTTTAGCACGAAACAAACTAGAAAGAAAGAAATAGAAAAACGAAATCAGTAGGCCACTGATGATTTTTTTAATTAAATAACGAATAAGGAAACGATAACAATACTTAATGATAAAACATATGATTGTCCTAGAAACAAGAAACGTTAGAAATAAGCCCGTAATAAGAAACGTGAAAATGATAAGAGAAGCCAAGCTTGACATTGCGACGGCCACGAGGCAACGAGGCTTCATCGCCCCTCACTGCTCCAAACATGTCTGTCCCACCGCCTGCCACGCCCCAATAGCGGCAACCTGGGAAAGATACAAGTCAGCAGACATCCGCCCCCATTCTGGAAACTCCCAAAGTGCAACAGGTTTGCGGCTACGCCCAGCCGGAAGACGAGATCTTCAACACATGTAGGGCGGGTCCTGCTGCCAGCCGTCGACCGGAGGTCATCGCATGAGGTGGGCCTGAGGGGAAGCCGGGGCCGACGGGATCCGGCCGCGGTGGCGGCTGCGACAACGCTGGAGAGTTGTAGGGGGGAATGTCCATGCCCCCGACCCCCCCCTCTCTCAGACAGTCCGGACCGGCTTCCATAAGAGGCCTGGGGGTGGAGAGGCCACTACACGAATAGCCTGAAAACGGCACCATGCGCCAAGGTCTGTCCCCCGGATGAACCAAGGGACCCGTTCCTGGGGCCGTGGCGAAGAGCGTCCGGCCGCCATCAACCGGAGGCCCGGCCCGAAACGTACTAGGCGCCACTTCTTCTATAATGGCTGCGACAACACTGGGGGGTGGATGTCTTGCACATGCCTCCGACCCCCCCCTCGTCCTCATCACCTGGTCCGGCCATAACAAATGTCAAGCGAGACGCCGTGGGGTGCACTGGGAGGGAGAGGCGGCGCAAACGAGCCTCTCCCACCTCCCCAGGTGAAGGCTCCCCAGCTGCACCCCCAACGCTCCTCGCACCCAGCAAAGGGTTCGTCCACTGTGGCGATGCTGCGACGCCTCGCCCAGCAGGTTGGAGTCCGTCTGCTCATTTGACCCCGCGATTGCCGGTGGCTGCCGAACTCTCAAAATGGCGGTCGACCCTGCAAGAGCGGGCCCAGCATGAAGGAATGGCCCGGTCACTTGTTGACTCCACCATCATAAAAGTTCTCCACGACCTTGAAGATTCTATGGGAGTCGCGGGGGCCTCCGACCCCCGCAGAAACCCCCCGATGGGGAATGACTGCCATGATTGCCCACGGAACGATGAAAATGTAGCCGCAAGACGTCGACGCTCCCATGCTGACGCCAGCCTCGATTTGAATGACTAAAATCCTGCAGACTACAGTTCGGATCAGTTCCGGTGAAAACCCAGTATGACCCGGTAGGAAAATTGTTGCCTCCCTCCCCCCTCTGTCTGATGGTTCAGACCACCGATCCTTTCTTTTGCCCTTTAACGGAACTTTTTGACTGCCGAAAGAGGCTCTGGGCCAACCACGAGTTAGTGGAGATTTAGACTATGCCTGGATCTGCCTGGTTGCACCCAAAATGGCGCCGGTACAAATTAAACTTTCAACTCCTTGTTGTACCCCGATTGCTCAGCCTTGGTGTCATGGGATATGTATGTAGTTTTTAAACATATGGATTGATATAGGATGTGTACTGATTATATGTTCGGACAATGGATTGATATAGGATGTATACTGTCAGTTCGGACAATGAATTGATATGGGATGGGTACTGATTATGTGTTCGGACAATGAAGGACAATGAATTGACATGAGATGGGTACCGATTGAACATTCGGACAATGAATTGTTGTTAAGTTTTGGCGCATCATGATTATTGAAAGTTCGAATTTCAACGCTTATGATACTTGCTCACACTGAAGTTTTGATATGATTTTATTGTACTTGTCGCACTTTTAGTATGAAATCAACAACCACCGACTCCATTAGGCTTTCCACTAATAAGTATTCCCACATGTACGGTTCTGGCCAGCCCCCCTGGGTTGTAGGCCCGTATTTATGCACTGACCTTTTTTATTAAAGATTTTTGAAAAGCTACGTAGTTGTCACGTGTAAATTGGTACGTTTCGAATAAATGACCCCTGTTTCCGATATAACTGAATTACAGGTGGAATGGCTCAGCTCGATTAGTTAAGAGTTAAAAAATATAGTGCTCAGAAATATTGCAAATATGAACGGCCCAGGTTTTTGTTGTATGTGTTTTGCAATTTTTGTACAGCCAAAAGCAACTGCTAAAGATCCTGGTATTTAGCCTATACTTTATATGCTACCTGTATAAGAAAAGTCACACTATCGGTCCACCTGGGTTTGAACGCCCAGTTGGCAGGGACTGCATCCCGTGGAGATAGGCCGAGTATGCAGTAAGTAAAAGCCTTTCTGGGTTTATGCACGCTAATGTGTCTATCAATGTAGCCCCTGCCCCCTTCTTTTTCCCTCTCTCTGCAGGTCACATCGGAATGTCGATTAATGTACGAAAATGGTGATCTAGCGGACGAAGAGACGGGAAAGAGGGTTTGATTATGGTACCTAACCGCGACAAACCCCGAATAATGCAACCAAAAATGACGCACAATAATGAATACATTCCTACGTTTAACTAAATAGGGAAAGTTTAAGGAATATTCCGAGGTAAGGTTTACACAAGTATCTCTCCGCCGGGAGGACTAGGAATATTGCCAATATTTAAAAACCTACTACCTCCTTTTTCGCATCCTCATAGACATGTAACTCCAAGCTGCCCCATTGTTCTCCAACTGACACCAACTGTTGTCGCAGCCTGGAAACACATTTGCTAAAATGACTCGAAAATACCACCGTGAGCATTAGCCCGACCAGGTTAGTTCATGACCAATTGGCAGAGGCGTAAGTGTGTGCAACCCCAACCTCCAGTGAAGGCAGCCGACAATAAAAAAAAAAAAAAAAGTAAAGAGAGCTTAGGATGCTGAGAATGCGCAGCGTACAGGAAGAGATCATTTTGGCCAATAACTGTTCTATGTTTTGTCTTGGATTTTTGTATATAATGCATGCACTGTCTCCCCCGTCGGAGTTTGTGTACGTGATGTATAGATCTACGTCATCCCTCTGCCTGTGTTTTCGTATTGCTTAACCCCCGCTGTTCTGTGTTATGTGCGCACTGAATGAACCATTATTGTGCACGCTTCTCTCTCTCTCTCTCTCTCTCTCTCTCTCTCTCTCTCTCTCTCTCTCTCTCTCTCTCTCTCTCTCTCTCTCTCTCTCCACGTCATACGTGTACCAAATGGTTCGTTTAGAGTGCGGGCGACTCTCTCTCTCTCTGAGGGTCCCCCTGTTCCCTCCTCCCTTGTGGTAACGTTGTGCCCCACCGGCACGAACCTAATTGGGTCTCTTCGAACACAAAGGTGTTCGGCAAAATTGACTGGAACTAAAACGATTGTAACTTGCCATATTACTACCTCTCCTTTCTGCAAAACGATAGAACCCGAGTTGGTAATAAAAGAAAGGACAGGTGAGACGACTGATGTCCCCTAATATGGCCTTCTACAGGGGGACTATAACGTCAATGGTCTTCTGTTTTTCAGTTCGTTAGAAATGCGATCCCCAATGCCCAGATTGTCCCACCCCTCTGCACTTAAGTGCGGATGTCCAAAGTGTCCCCGCTTCTCCCGATTGACCCCAGCTCCCTGTCCAAAGCATCCCCGCTTCCCCCGATTAACCCCAGCTTCATGTCAGCTACCCTCGAAGCATAATTGATGACCTTGATTAACGGTCATTCCCCAAGAAACGCATGTTTTACATCTGCCCCCCCCTCCCCCTTCTTCATGACGATAACGCCCCTGCTTGCAAGAGTTAGCCGACCCCGAAGGGAAATGTAAGATTGTCAGTACCTAGTCCGATTTCCCCCCCACGTACGTCACGAATGAACGCCGAATAGGTTTACCAATTCAGTAGAAATGCCCTCCTACATACTCCATAAGTGATGACTTCTGACTGTGATCGATGAACATATCCCCCCACCTACGCAGGATTGAGGACGGAATTGAGATGAAAAAAAAATGTCTTCTCCTGCCAGTTTTTCTAAAAACTTGTTTTTTACCCATTCAAAGATACAATCACCGGAGGAGAGGAGCTGGACGTGACGCACAGCCTGGCCACAGATCATGAAGCACATGTGACCGCAACCAAAGGTGGAGCCGCAGAGCAACGAGACGCGGGACGAGGCACAACTTTCAAACTCGGCAGATGAAGGAATGAAGGGCTGACTTGAAGCCCTCAACTTGCTGACCCACTCGTGCCTGAAGTCCCCGTCCCCTTTTGAGTCCGACTGATGGGCCTGCCTGCTCGTTGTCCTTTGCTCCCTTGGTCCCTTGGTGTGTTCAAAGATCTGGCCCCACTCCGCCCTCTCTTCCCTTGATTATTCAACAAACTCACCCTTTTCGCATAAACTTTGACTATAGAATTAGGTTTTGCCACGGAAGAAGAAAGACACGCAGGTGCCCAGCATAAGGCACCCCATAGAAGATCAATTAGGAAACAGGACTGTGATCTAACAGCAGAGGACTGATCGCACCCTGCAACGCGTAAGGATGATTCCGAACTGGACTTATAGCTCCACCGCCGGTGCTCAAAAGCGCCAACGAAAAGAAAACGGACTACCAGAGTCTACCAGTGGTGGCTCGTCGTTGAAAAAACATTTTCACTAAGACCCCCCCCTTCCTGAACTTTCTACCCACCCCTTGACTAGTTGCTTACATCGAACTGAATTCCTCCCTCAACTATTTTTATTGCCTTTCAAAAATATTTCATCGGTCACTCAAGTCCAAAAGTCTCATATAGCACTTTTTACTGTATGTTGATGTCATTGAAAAGAAAGTCAGAACCTGAGTCTATAATATGTCGGAACGTTTTTCCTGATTGCCCTCGACTAAAGTGTTATGTCGATCTCTAGACTTGTACGAATAACCCAACAAATGTAAATTCATACGTACCACATTTCGCCAATCATAGCGACTACATATGGTTATATGCAATCTGCTAGCATTGACAAACGCTATTTCATTGGCCACACTTGGCTATACGTACACCCCATCAGTTGGGGTAAACACAAATGTACTAGCGTATGTTAAAAAGCGGCGACTGTTGAAATTGGCAATGTATATACACATAAGCGGCGTTCATTTGTGTTCACTGTACCTCTTGTCGTAAGCAGAATGGACATTGCAAAACACTGACTGTGTTATCCCGCCAGCATAGACCCATGCACACATATATACAACAGCCATTTTAGGTACCATGGTCTCTCTGTCTACGATCGATCATCAGCGCCCTTCCCTGACCCTGCAAGCTTCCCCCATGCACCCTGACTGCCCCCCCGCTCTCACATGCACAAGTCATGAGCCCTCCCCTCCCGCATGACTCTGTCTCTGAGAATCACACCCCGCGCCTGACCAACACCTCCTTTCCTTCCATGAATACCCCTCTTCTGATAAACCCTTTTCTCTACGCTCGATTTTCCCCACTGATCCTTCCTTTAATGAATATCTCTCCTTTGATGACCTCTTCCTCAACCTAATTGTCTACATGGACCGCTGGTCATCCCTTAGCCTGAGGATACAGTTTATTGCCCACTACTGTATGCACTCGCCTCTCTTGAAAGGAGCCACTATTGATCATGACCTCCCCACCCCCTGAGATTCGATCAGGCGCACACATTCTAAAGGAATCAGCAGAACACTCAGCTGCGTGACAGCCCCCTCCTATTGTATGGAGGATAAGGGTCCCTACTGTAGCCACGTGTTGGAATATCTTCATACTTCACAATGTCTTGATTGTAATGAAGGATGTCTGTGTGCCATAAACCTGTGTATAAAAGACGAAGCCTCAGAGAAACTTGTTAGAGCACCTCCTGAAGACACTATGCGAGTGTCCGAAATGACAGGCTCTCCTCATGAGAAATAAAACTCTATTCTTGTCTTCCTGCTTCCAGTGCCCGTCTCTTTATTTGGTAATTATTTACGATGGGAACTAAGAGGCGCCTTGCGCCAGCAGCCTGGGCATCCGGTGCGTTATGGGCTGACTTTTCCTCAGACTGGAATGTGTATGTGTGTTGGGGGGGAGGGTGGTGTATGCTGCCTTCTTAGTTACACTATTCTCCCATCTTGGCCGCAGTCCGTCACAGGTTTGTCTCACAAGCCCACCCACAGATGAGATGGGCAGAGCGACGCCGACAGGTGGGGGCAGGAAGCGGGTAGAGACATTGTGGAATGAAGTGTGTCTGAGAGAGAGAACAAGAAAGATAATGCGAGAGAGAATTAAAAAGTGTTGGGGAGAGAGAACGAGAAGGGAGAACGGCGAGTAGTGATGTGAGAGTGTTAAAGAGAGGGCAAGCTAAAGTGGAGTAATAACCAGAGCTGCTAACTAGGGAACCGAGTTCGAGTCTGGAGGTGGGCTCAACATCCAGAGATTCGGGCAGATCACGTAACCTCCCAGTGGCTATAAAAATGAATGTGCCCCTGTGTAATGTAATTGGTGCTCATGTAAGGCACTCCAATACTTTTGGGTCGAGTTGGCGCTATGTAAAGCTGCAAAATAAAGAGCTAAAGAGAGGGGTTTTGAAAGAGATAAAGAAAGAGTGAAAAAAAAGCGCTAATGTAAAATAGACCTAAAGAGAGCGAATCAGAGACAGGTACAGATACGATTTTGTGTTACAGAAATTCTTATTTCGCAACTTTTTAAACTTGGCTTTTTGGCCTTCCAGGGGCACTTGTATTTCGTCCTCGCCAAAGACAACGGTATAAACCCAGCCCCGCCGCCTTCACGCCTCACATAAAGGAGTGTGCCCCTTAAGCCCTTGGCTAGTTGGAGGGGTCAGCAAGAGAGGGATGTCTGGCCACTGCCTGTACCTGAGGGCCCCCCTGGACATGTCACCGGCCCCAGGTCAATGCCCTTTTCAGCGCACTACCGGCGCCCGCCACGTCTCAACCAGGCACTAGCCCCCCCATCGGGGAAAGAGGCGCAATATTTGTTTAATGCAGTGGGGGAGAGGATCTGTTGAAGTCTGCTGTTTGTCTGCCTAATGGCAGGTCTTTGCTGCAATGGAAGGGCATACACAAAACAGCATGTATTCATGATAAACATATAAGGCATGTGAAAAGTCTTTGGGGCAACAAACCCCCTCTGCCTGTCCCACTTTTATCGATCAGATGCTGAGCTCAGTGGTGGTGTAGTGGCCAAGCACCCCCATTAACTTAGCCGTCGCGTGCGCCGACGGTGCAGTGAACCCCAACTGATTCTCTTCCATCTCAATATATTTATTACCCTGCGCACACACACAGAGGCTTTTGGAAATGTAGTTGGGGCACAGGGCAAATAGAATTAGCTGCCTTCATTTCCACCATGATCTGAAGCAGCAGCTGCTACAAACAGGCTCAGCGATATATATAAATATATTGATATGCAGTTATATCCCCCAGAACTGGTTTCATCTCGATGAGCATCGCGCGCCTGCAATGACTGTGGGTGTCAGATTATTGCAATTAACTTGGCGCAAAAACATTTCAAAGAGGAGTTGGCATGTGTGTTTGTCAATTGAAAAATGATGTTTTATAAAGGTCAAAAATATATAAAGGGCTGATTAAATTTTTTTTTTTAATGAGCTGAATACTAATATTAAGGTACGGATACAACATTCCATGTCCAATTGCCAATATCTTTTTGTTTTATCATTTTATTTGAAAGCAGATAAATAACAATAAAAGACATTATTAAAATATAACCAGGTATACAAATCAGTCTTACAGTAAACGTGACTGTCAGTGAAACACCGTTATTAACATTTTCCAAAATATGCTACACCGATAACCACATTCTATTTAAAGATTTCTATTGTTTTTCTGAATTGCTTGCAGCTGTAAATATAGACATGAGATCTTTTGCAAAAAAAACTTTATTTTAATGTTGGTCAGCCTTTCTCCGCAATCCACTCTAAACAAGCATTTGCATTGCAATAGGTCTCGCATTAATTACGTTTGAGCTATTGGCATTGCTAAACATTGCAACACCAATTGCAACAAAAGTCTATAAATTGTAGGCCAAAAAAAATGTGTATTTATTTTTGTAGCAATGGTGGCATGCTGCGCTTTAGATGAATATTAAAGTAAAGTGCGCCATAGTGCTATTGCTACAATAGTTAATTGTGGACCTGAGCTGAAGTGTTTCCCTGTGAGAGATCCTTGCCACTTGCTTGATGGTATGCTGAAAGCAGCATTACAATCTTCTGAGCTAATGAAGAATGCTATTGATTTTGTAGTCCATTCAGGCGTACTGTTTCGTTATGCGCGGGAACTAAAACGCAAATATTTCTCATTTTGTGTTTTGTGTGGCAGCAAAGAAAGAGTCATACCAACTGTGTCATTTAGTCAGTGGTTCTCAGTCCTAGAGGCCTTGAATGCAATATTATCTGTGTGGCGACCGCTTACTGAATTTTTGCTTAGTGATGATGCAAAAGGCAAGAAATGTGAGGATCTTCAGGTGCATATTGATAGTGATGTCAAAAAAAGTACACTGTACTGCATCCTTACATTTTTACAGGGATACATGACTGCTGTAGTGGACATAATAAAAAAACTAGAGTCAGAAAACACCCTTGTCTACCAAGTGTTCAGTATAATTGGTGTCGATGTCAAACATCTCCTCGAGAGTAGGCTAGACGACACTTTTAGTGACTTTGGCACTGCAACATGTTCCCTGTTAGAATGCTTGCCACTTGGTAAGCAAAGAAGTGTTGAAGAACAATTCAGGAAATTCTATTTTACCATGCATGAGAAATGGCTATCTATGATGCATAGAAATGTCCCTTCCCCAACCATGGCGTTTGAAGTCAATGAAGCCTCACTTTGGTATTCTGCACAAGTGTTAGATCCATTCCGTAAAGAGGCACTGCAACATGTTCCCTGTTAGAATGCTTGCTACTTGGTAAGTAAAGAAGTGTTGAAGAACAATTCAGGAAATTCTACTTTACCATGCATGAGAAATGGCTAGCTATGATGCATAGAAATGTCCCTTCACCAACCATGGCGTTTGAAGTCAATGAAGCCTCACTTTGGTATTCTGCACAAGTGTTAGATCCATTCCGTAAAGAGGAATTTTCTCCGGACTTTGCAAAGTACAGCTTCATTTTTGACCACTTTAATACCTCTGAGGGCATGTGCACCCAGTTCAACGCATATGTTGCAGAACCTGTCCCAGAGAATGTCAACCTTGAGGTGCACCAGTACTGGCATGGAAAGCTACGTCAGTGGCCAGAGTTGGCAAATTGTGTACTGGCTGTTTTGGCGTTGCCAGTCTCAAGTGCCAATGTTGAGAGGGCGTTTTCACAAATAAAAGTGTACAAGGGAAGGAGAGAGCGCGCAAATGACTAAAGAATCACTGAAGAAATATTGTATGGTGTACTACAAAAAATTTGACTTGTATAATGTATTTGGACTTCATATACACGTACGTACACTGTCTATATGCCATGCATCAATGAAGAAAGCCAGCAATATTAAAAGCAAAGCGTTCCATAAACACCAGAAAAACACAGTTTCAGTTGTTTTTTATGGCCCGAAAATTAGTAATCACTGAAAAGCACTGGTTTTTTCAGGTATTGAAATCACTGGAAAACACTGACAAAACACCACCAGAAACTACCAAAAATAGAAACTGAAAACAGGAAAGCCTAACCTTACTCAACCCTAATACAGGGCACCTTCACTCAACAAGAACAAAGAGAAGAACAAAAGAAGCAGTCTCTCCCCCATATGTCCTGCCTCCGGCGCCGCAGAAGGACCCAACCTGTGCCAGGCTAGCAGCCCTCAAGGAACACTCGCGTTGTCAGTCACCAGCGCCACAGAAGAGACAGCCGCTTCCCTCTCTAAAAGGCTCACAGAGAGGTCCGGCTTCGCCGGTGGAGGCGATCTTACAACTCTCTGCCATTCGGTGGAGCGTCTGCGCCGCCGAAAAGGTGATCCAGTAGACTCGGCCCGAGGAGCATACCTCTCCAATCCCAGCGCCTTGAATTTAAAAATTATGCAAAACGGGTGCCCCCAGGAGTAGGGGATGCCCTGTTCCCGCAGATAGGCCGTGACAGGCATGAAGCTTAGGCGTTTGACAAGAGTAGATGCACCAGGTCTTGAAAGAGAGCGGGTTGATGTCCCCGAAACTGCACAGGGTTGAGTTCTCGAGCTCTACGAAGAATCCGTTCTTTAATCTGAAAGTCATGCACACATACCAGGATGTCTGGTGGAGGAGCTTTGTCACCTCTCGGTAAGCCAACGCGATGTACACGATCCAGCTGAATGTCCTGCTCATCCCCTTCATCAAGGATTTGTCGGAACAACGCCCCAAGCTATTACCGCAAACTGTTCCCTTCCCCTTTCCACGGGACCGCTCGAATTCTGATGTTGTTTCTCCATGAGCGGTTCTCCAAGTCCTCGGTGTGTGCCTGAAGATCTAGGTTTTGTTCCGTAAGGCGGAGAACGTCCTGCTGGAGCTGGTGAACCTCATTGGCAGTGCCCAGATCGTGCTCCTCCAGAGTCACCACTCGCTCCCCAATGGCATCTACATCTCGCCGTATCCCCTGCACGTCCGAGTGGAGCTGGGAACAGAGTTCAAAAATGTCTTCTTTGATGGCTGCAAAGAGCACCGACATAAAGGCCTTAGTCGCCGGCGAATCAACGTCCTCAGGCTGCGAAGACTGGGCATCCGACTGCGAGGCAGGCAGTCCCGTCACTTTCTGTAGCATGTCCTTTAGGGGTTCATCCCTCTTGCTCCTGGAAGCCGACATCGTGGCGCAGTAGGGGCCCCAGCGGGGCGCAAAAAGGCTTCAGCAGCACCCACACCTCACCAAGCAGCCCAGGCCCGGGCCACAGCAGGTAAACGCCTCCCGCCGACACACGGGCCGATGGCATGCCCTCCACCGCCCAGCAATCCCCTCACCTCAGTAGCGCCGCTGCAGAGCCACACTAGGAAACCCCAGGACCACCAGCCGTACAGGTCCGCCGGGGCGCAGGGGCTAGTTCAGGCCACCCTCTGCTCACGACTCCTCTGCCCAGTTGTCAGTGCCAACCCTTCACCCAGGGCACTAGCGGGAAACCCCCCACAGCAGGCAGTCAATCAGGGCAGCGGAGCGCTTCACACTAGGCCTCAGACCCCACAAAGGCTACAGCATAGTCAGGCAACCACAAATCCTCTGGCAGGAATATGCCAGACCTTTCCTCCTCCCCATCAACGGGCCTTCTCCCGGGCAACTCCGAGGGCTTCCCCTCACTCTCCCCTCTCTACCGTGCCCAAAACACCAGCAGTGCACCTTCGCAGTCACAGGCCTCAGGGGGCTCCCAAGCAAGCAGGGGAAGGCTAATGTGTAAGGCGCCGCCCGCCGATATACGGGCGGATGTGAAGCCCCACACCAAACCCAAGAACACCGGGCCCTAAGCAGGCATCCTGAGCACATCCACTGGCCCCAGGGAGTACTCCAGCAAGCGGGGGAAAAGGGGCTACTAACGTGCCGCCCGCCGATCTACGGGCCGATATGAGGCACCGCAAGGCTCCCAAATCACCAGGCCCGGCCAGCCAGCAAAGTCCACTGCCACCCAGTCCAGAGCGGGAGAGCAGCCGAGACCGGTGGGGGGGTCACAAGGCACTCCGCCCACGATGCCAGTATCGAGGCCCACTGCCAAAACAACCCGCGTGGGCCTCCCACCATCCGCCGGCTCGCGGACTGAGCTCCGGGCCCCAAGGCAGCCACCCCTCCACTCCTCACCTCGCTCCGTGGCCGCCCGCCGAATGCAGGCAACCCCCGCTCTGCCCGTTGCAGCGCGGGAGCACACACACGCCCAGCGGGGGTCTCGACCACTGCCTCCTCAGCGGGTGCCTGTGCAGCTCCTCAGCGCTCTGGCCCCTCCAGGGCAGGCCGCAGCTCCATATGTGGGCCAGCATGTTTCTGGGCTCGACAGCGGCTGTCCGTCACCTCCGCCGCTCTGAGCACAGCCCCAGGCAAAGCACAGCATCCAAGGAAGCGGTCACCCCCAGCAGCCGGGGTGCCGCGCCGCAGCTCACAGGTCTCCGCTCTCCCTGCCACGAGGTTCGCCGGGCGCGGACAGTGACAGGGCTGCACCGCCCAAAACAGCGAGGCACTCCCTCTCAGCTCAAAAATAGGGTCTCAGCAGGAATCAGGGCAGCAAAAAGACATAGGAGCGCACCGCTGTTGGCATGGATGGGCACCAGGTAGGGTGATATTCAAAGCTAAATGTCAGGCGGCGCCGGAGGGACAGGGAAGCACGTCCTACTCCGCTGCCATCTTGGCCACGCCCCTCCTGCATGCATTTAAATGGGGGAGGAAGAACACAACCAAACCGACAATAAAAACTAACACTACTGTGAAACTAATACTACTACGGGCTGACACAAGATGTGATTGGCAAACCAGTGGCTAAAGATCCCTGAACCTGAGAAGCCACTGGATGAAAAAAGCTGAACCGAAGCCCTTTAGAGAATGTGTAGAATATATTTAGGCTTTCCTGCTTTCAGTTTCTATTTTTGGTATATTCTGGTGGTTTTTCTTCAGTGCTTTGAACTAATTTCAATACCTTAAAAAACGGTGGTTATCAGTGGTTACACATTTTCACACCATTAAAAACAACAAAAACAATGTTTTTTTGGTGTTTATGGAACGTTTTGCTTTTATTATCGCTTGCTTTCTGCACTGATAGTCAGTGGTATATAGACAGTGTACGTACAGTACAGTTTGTTTGCAAATCAAACTTACTGTAGTACACCATACAATACTTTTTCAGTGAGTCTTTGGTCATGTGCGCTCAATTTTTCCTTCCTGTTTTTTCTGTGAAAAGGCCCTCTCAACATAAGCACTTGAGATGGGCAACACAAAATAGCCAGCTCACTACTTGCTAACTATGGCCACTGACATAGGTTTCCATGCCAATAGTGGTGCACTTGAAGATTGTGATTCTCTGGGCAGGTTCTGGAACATTTGTGTTGAATTGGGCGCTTATGCCCTCAGAGTTACTGAAGCGGTCAAAAATTAAGCAACACTTTTGAAACTACAGACAAAACTCCCCACAGTGAGGTGTCATTGACTTCAAATGCCATATTTGGTGAAAGGACACTTCTATACATCATTGTAAGCCATTTCTCATACATTGTAAAATGAAAGTTCTTGAATTGCTTGTCAACATTGCTTTGCTTACCAAGTGGCAAGCTCTCTCACATGGAACATGTTGCAGTGCCAAAGTCACTAATGATGTTGCCCAGCCTACTCTCAAGGAAATGTTTCACATCTACACCAATTATGCTGAACACTTGGCAGACAAGGGTGTTTTCAGACTCTTGTTGTTTTATTATGTCCACTACAGCAGTTGTGTTTTCCTGTAAAAATCTAAGAATGCAGTAGAGTGTACTTTTTTCACATCACTATCCATATGCGACCATAGATCCTCACATTTGTTGCCTTTGGCATCATCAATTCTGTAAACAGTTGCCTCATGGATAATATAGCATTCACAGCCCCTTGTACTGAGAACCATTAGCTAAGTGACACAGTTGGAATGACTCTTCCTTTGATGCACACAAAGCGAGAAAATATTTGCATTTTAGTTCCCGCGCATAACAAAACAGTGCTCCAGAATGGACTAAAAAGTCAATAGCATTCTTCATTAACTGTGAAAATTGTAAAGATGCTTTCAGCATATCATCTAACAAGTGGCAAGGATCCCTTACAGTTAAAGCATTTCAGCTCAGGTATTGATTTTGACAGGTCATCACACAACGTTTTCATATACGTAGCTGAATCACTGCAAAAACACACAATATCACTCAAATCTTTGTTGAACTTGGACATAACTTTTTTTGCAGCAGCATTCCAAATGACATTGGGTTCCATGTTTTCCAAAAGTCTGGTGTCATGTTTTCACCACTATCCCTGATGGTTGGTGATAGCACTCACATATACCTGTCACTATACCCTACATTGAATGTGTAAAGCCTGAGGTGTTGGCAATTCACCTACTATCTATACTGACTCACTAGAAACTGGGGGCTGATGTATCAAGAGTTTTTACCCATTCTCTGTAGGTAAATGTGATGGCACATATTGGGAAAGATTCTTGTGAAATCAGCCATTTCACCTATCAGTGAAAGAATCAAACGCATCCAAAATGTCAAATATGATTTTGATGTTTCCTGAGTCTCGACAGTTTTTAAAATCATTAAATAAGACCTAAAACATGCTTCCAAATCTTGCATCTTTAGACCAAAGCCTACAAAATTTAAAAAAGCAAAAGGAAGAAATAATAGTATTTTAGTGACATCCCTAAACAACAAAACTCAAGCAGAATAATGTTAGCCCAGTCATTCTTGCTGCTAGCTTGTATAACAAAGTTACGTTGTATTGGCCCCTTCAGGAAGTAAAACATGCCTCTTTCACTCTCCTTTTCCTTTCTTTGAATGGCATTTAGTTTGTGAATCTGCAGGTGTTTTTTCAGTGTCTATATGTTTACACTGGTGAGGGCTATTTCCCTTTCGATGGGTTTTATCCGTTATTATATGTTTAAACTTAAAACCAGACAGCCTAAATATAATATAGGGTAGATTTACTCAGATTTAATTCAGCACAGTATAAAAGGGAGAAGACAGCATTGCCTCAAAGGGAGAGAGCAGAGCAGTGCCATATCTACCAAGATATGTCGCTGTTTCTCTCTCTCTCCCTATGCTGGTGCACTTTAGGCAGCTTTGCGCCATACACCATAGTGCAAGAGAGTGTGTGTGATGTCTAGCATAAGTTTTGTACCACACAAGCATTCTTCCAGTAAGCAAAATCCAGTTTGGAAAGATATACATAGCAAAAAACTTTTCTCCGATGTCACGCCTGTCTCGAGAAGGCATACATGTTTGGGGCAAAAATATGAATTGGTAACCAGTACTACAAACAGGCGCTCATGCAAGTCAGAGTAATGTAGTTGATTCGCAATGTCCATAAACGCTGCTCCAGGAAGATTCAGGGTCGGTTACCACAACCCCCACTGCACCCCACTTGTGGAGTATAAAGAGCAAAAAAAAAATGTCCTTCCGAGCACTCAAAGTCAATAATACAATTGTAGATACAAAACGTGTCTCTTCATTCAGTGGTTCTGTAGGTACTGTATCCAAAGTTTATTTCCATATGTTAGTCAACGGACCATTCACAGGCCTCAATCCCACAAACAATGTATGCAGCCATGCAGCCAACACGTGTTACGTCTTGCCTGTTCAAGGCATCAGGGCTGCAACCCAAAACCAAAGACATAAACTAAATAAGTACGCCTAGTATAAGTCAAAAATTTGGTTCAGAAGAGAAGAACAAGAAAAGTACCAAATCACCAAGACAACCCGTGTGTCTAGGATAGAAAGGAAATTGCCAAGTAACCACATAACCAGCACCCAAGTTGTACAGTCGAGCGCACAAGTCCGCGGAACGGTAATGTTTCCGTCGGAGCCTAGGGAACCGGGTGAGTCGGTCGGCTGGTGTGATCCCTGGCGATCACACCAGGGATCACACCAGCCGACCGACTCACCCGGTTCCCTAGGCTCCGACGGAAACATTACCGTTCCGCGGACTTGTGCGCTCGACTGTGAGCGATCACATTCCCACCCTCCGACCTGCTGGCTGCGATTCGGCTTTACCGGCATTTAGAGGCTAAATTAATGTTAAGGCTTTCATTGAAATGTCCTGATGATGGTCCCCGTGATTTACTAGGGGGTCCGAAACGCCGTCGACCTATCTAGCACCTAATACAAAAACGTGATTACTATGTGATGTAATGGTGCTATGTTTACAAAATCTGTACAATCTGTATTCATGACAGAAAACGTTCTTTTGCCTTAAAAGCCCTTCTTCGCTATCTTTGTTCACTTTCTGTACCCGTTCTGTCAGTGCTGGGCACAGGCTTGTGCACCACACTGGTTGAATTGTGGGAGGTATTCCTGGTTTTTAATCTGTGTATTGAGTAAACTTTGAAGACCACTGTCCGGCTGGACATGTCACTCGCAATATAGATTGACTCTGTCTATATTTATTCTTTCTTTATTTTTTGTATGCTTGGGACCATTGTTGTATGTACAAGGTTAACTATTTTAGGCATAAGAGGAGCGAGCCTAGAGGCTAAAATCTTGGCATATATTTTGGCGTCTGTATTGATCAGAGATATGGGTCTGTATGACCCCCTCTCTTCTTTTGGTTTACCCTTTTTAGGAAAGAATATTATTTTGGCTTTGTTCCATGATTTAGGAGCTTGTCCTGTCACCCCAATGGATTGTATAACCTGTAAAAGTATAGGGAGCAGTTCCTCTAAACATATCTTATAGATCTCTAGGGGAATGGTGTCTTCCCCTGCGGCTTTACCTGTATATAAGGCAGCAATAGCTTGACGTAATTCTTGTTCTGTGATATTTTCGGACAGAAGGTCTGTTTCTGAAACATCAAGTGCCATTAGAGGAATATCATCTAAATATTTCTGTATTGCATTTTCATTCGGAAAAAATTCTGGAGTATCTAAAGTCCTATAATATTCCACAAATTGCTTCAATATATCGAGAGGCTGATCATATAATTTATTGTCGGAGCCTCGAATGTTAGTAATCAAAGTAGAAGCTCTGTCTTCTGCCGCTTTATATGCCAATATTTTGCCAATTTTATCCCCACCCTCATATTGTTCTATCTTATATTTATGTATATTAATACTATTCTTTTTTATAAATTTTGCTTTAGTTTCTGATTTTAATTGACTTAGCTTAAGACCTATTTCTGTTACCGTTGGCAAATTTAGCCGCAATGCTGTAGACAACTGTACTTCCTGAGCAGAAATACTAGAGAGCAAAAATGTATTAAGTTTGCGTTGCTCAGAATTTTGTCTGACCACATACTCCTGCGTAAAACCCCAGATACTTGCCTTACAGGCATCCCAGACCGTATTACACGTGGTAGAATTCAGGTTAATTTCTAAAAATTCAATGAGATGAATTTTTAACTGTGAAATATAAACAAAATCTGAAATTAAATATCTGGGAAAAGAAAATAATCTGGGGCAAGTCAGTGTGTGAGGAGTGTCAAATGTCAACATTATGGGGTTATGATCAGATGTAATGCGAGGGCAGATCTCTATTGTATTGATAATAAGAAGATTAGGGTTAGCAAAAGCCATATCTAACCGGGAGCAAAGTTTATGAGGTGCTGAGTAGTAAGTGTAACCGGGAGAATTTGAATGTAAGTATCGCCATACGTCTTTGATATTATGAATACGACATGAATCTAAGATTGAGGCTCTAGTTTTACGCATCCGTTGAAAACTCCCTGGTCTAGTGGTATCTAATTGGTAGTCCATAATGCAGTTAAAGTCCCCCATTATAATAAGCTCACCATCCCAATCTAAAAGTTTTATGTTCAAATCATTGAAGACCTTGGGTTCATCTCGATTTGAGCCATACACCACACAGATAACATATTTATGGTTTTCAATACTTATTCGAGCTATAGCCCATCTACCGTCTTTATCATGACTACTTTGCAATGTTTCAGCTTTAAACCGTTTATCTTTAAGAATTGCTACCCCTCTAATCGAAGCCCCCAAAGTAGAACAGCTAACAATATCATAGCCTAGTTGAGCAAGTAATTTTTTATCCTTGCCGACTATGTGTGTTTCAGAAAGCAACATAAGATGGGGGTTATATAATCTCAGCTCTTCTGATATCAAACGTCGTTTGTTTTTACTATTTAGCCCCGCAACGTTCCAAGCAAGGCACTTTATTTTATGCATTTAAAAAACTAATCAACCGACATAATAATAAACCAAGTGGAAATTCTTTTTTTTTCCTTAAACCACACAAAACTGATAATTTGCATTCTTTTTTATCTTTTATAGCATATCTCCCCTTCAGGCTGCCAACACTTTTTCTTATTTTTTCACCCACCCACCCCCACCACCCTGCGGAGAGCCAAAAGCACCCTCCCCCCACCCCCCTGTCACCTACCCCCAGCGGGAGGGGACTACCCTTCAGTTTCTGCTGCCGTTGGACTGGCAGCTTCTTGCAACAGACCACCTGTGAGGCCCCACCACCCCCCCTCCAGTAAGCTCTAGTACACTCCATATCTCTCGAAACTTAATTTCCATAACCTCAATTGTATATCAATTGTATATCAATAAAAAAAATCAAAATTCCTGGCAAATGTCTAAAGTCTAGCTTTTACTTAATCCTGATACGTATTGTTCGGCTTCTCTTGGATCATTGAAGAATTGTGTATGGCCGTCTTTAATGATTTTTAGACGTGCTGGCTCTTGAAGCAAGGCTTGCCCCCCCACCGACTTAATTGGATCGATTAGCTTACGTAGTTCCCACCGTCTGTCCATAGTGGCTTTACTGAGATCAGACCGTACAAACAATGATAGATTCCCAATAGTTACAGGTGTATTAGGCCGAGCTTTTTGCCATACGGCTTGTCTCAGTAAAAAAATGCCAAAAAAAATAAGAAAAGGACGTGGAAATTTGCTAGCTTTGTTCTTTTGATTTAAAGGCAAACGATGTGCCCGTTGGATTTGTGAATCCCAGTCCCAATCTGCTAAATCCGGAAAAGCTCTTTGTAGTAACCCAACAAGAAATGCCCTCGGATCTGAACCCTCTGACCCTTCCGGCACCCCAAAAAGTCCCAGGTTGGATCTCCTTTGCCTGTTCTCCAAATCCTCGATCTTTAATTGAAGCGTCATAATCTGGGAGTCGTGTGTGCTTACTGTCGCATGTGTCTGTGACGCAGCTTCTTCTACGCCGGCAAATCGATGCTGCAACTCTTCAATATCTCGTGATACCTCTCTAAAGTTAGAGGTCAGTTCTAATAATGATGTCTGAAGTGTACTATTATCCTCTCGTAGTTGAAGATAATGTTCTTGCGCTTCTGTGCGTTGGCTAGTTAGGATTTGCAGTATAATATCCAATTGGGAAGGATTGGGTCCTTGTCTGCCTTCCTCTTCAAGATCTTGGGGTAAAATAGTATTATCCGTCGAGGAGGGAGATAAGGTTACTGAAGTTAAAGCTATAGATGCAGCTGGAGTGGTGATATTAACAGACTTATAACTAGTGTTATCTCCCCCTACTCCATCTGCAGCTATCCGCGTTGTCTCCCCAGTTATAGATAAGCAGTTATTTGCCATGATTGCAGTGTTTAATTGTGACAAGACTGGAGACACCGTACCCTGTACCTGTACAGGAATATCGTTCGTTATAGCCTTAGGTGGTTCTTTTAAAGCGTAGTTCTCTGCGGGGGTAAGGCAGCCTGAAAGACCCGATGTGGCGTCTGATTCCGTAGGACTTGTCCCTGATAGCCTGAGTGTCATACTCTTTACCAGCCCCTTCGCTTCTATCCATTTTCTTAAAGGGCTTTTATCGATGAAGATTTTCTTAGTTGTAGAACTGCTATTAACAATCTGCCGGTTTAAAGTAGTGTTAGCCTTCCCCCCTCTTTTGGGCTTTGTTTTAGTCTTAAGCTTCGTCTTCTGGTCACCAGAGTTTTCGTTGTGTTTTCAGATAAATCAATGACCTCTTCTTCTGTTTCCATTTCGTATTCCTCGTGGGACCCTTGATCCCTAGTGCCCTCATCCGCCAACCCTGAAGGATTAATAGTCTCTTCATTTGAGTGTTGTGTACCATTTGTAACTGCGGAGTCCGACCCTGGGTCACAAATGGAAAGCGATGTTTGTATAGGGTCTGATGTCTCACCCTCCACAGAGACCCTGGTATCTACGGTTAGGGTTATCTCGTCGGTTAAGATTTTTTTTGATGTCTCTAGGTCGCAAGCCATTGCTAAGTCATTTGGGTCCCCATTGATGTTTACACCTTCGAGTGAGATTGCTGCAGTCGCTGGGCTGACAGGAACAGATACACAATCGATCTCCTCGATATCCGCACCTTCATCGCCTATCTGACCTCCCACTAGGACCCCTGGCTTAGCCTTCTGTTTAGCATTGCTTCTAGTAGTCTTTTTAGACACAAAGTTAGTAACAGTCACCATTGGGAGGGGCATAGATGGCTTACCGGGAGCTGCTCCGTCTGTGTGTTTGTCTGTGTTCTTTACCACCGATACAGCAGCAGATGAAATTTCTTTGATGGTGCCCGGCACAGTCTTTTCAGTGAATTTCAAAGGTTTTTTGAATGTTAATTTTATATTTTAATATTTATAAAACCTATATTTTTTCTATTTTTTTGTAATATTTTGGAACTCTATTATCCTTTTTTTAACTTTAAAAAGTATGTAATGTTTTATATCTTCCAAAAAAACTATGTATATCTTTTTTTTTGTTGAGAAAACTGGAGTCCCGTACCGGTAGTGTACCAGGTTCCATCAGCACGCGATTCCTATCCGCCATATTACTAAACTCGTAAATGATGCACATTTCATATCCGACGGGTTTGTGGCACTGTGTCCCGCATAACATCATATACGTATAATGTTGTGCCAGCTGCTACTTTGGTATGCAATGGGTACGCAGTACCAAGCCGCGCTTTACATACTGTACGTATGGGGTAGCACCAGCTGCGCGTTGCGTATGCGATGAGTGCAGGCTGCCAGGCCCTGTGTTACGTCATAGACGTCTGGTGTCGCACCGGGTACGCCATTCCCTCATTTTTATTTATGCTTCAAAACTATAACTAAATTAGTTTAAAGTGTATATGAGATCAAGCGATAATCTAAAATATTTTAAACATTTATATATTTCTAACTGTAATAAACGTATATTATGGTAAATATATTTACTCAAAATCGCGTCTGGTGCGGCCTCCTTGCGCTCGGTGCGCGATTGCCATGTGACTTTAAAAAAAAGCATTTGATTGGTTCATAACATTTCCCATTGTAACAGTTGGAGGACCCCACCCATTTTAGTCATTCTCTCTACAGCGTTTGATGAGAGACATCTCTTCTGATTAGAGAGCTTTTTAAAAATGTTTTTTGCGCTGTTCACATATCTTATACTGCACACAACATGCAACAATCATCTTGATCAATATTCATGGTCTGTACAGTAGCCTTCCACATGTGATGGCCATGCATCTGAAACGTTATATCAAAAAACAAATGTGTGTTACACGATGCCCCTTGGGTGTGTGTGTACATTATTGTGCTTCCTTTTGGCCTGGGTGTTGGTGGCTCGAAGGGGTATCCTCACCCACGGGCAGAGTGCACATCCTAGATCACATGTAATAAACAATAAAGAGTAATGTGTCGATTTGTGTTGCAGTATGCTCTGTTGTCATGCTCACCAGTATAGTAGTGTGTCATATGTGATACTTTCAGATTCACGTTTGACATGTTTTGCTTGACTGTAATGAGCGTTATTACTGTGTATGACGTAGCCTCACTGCTGATCCTCCCTCCATCTGAGCACATTCACATGTGTGCGCTTTGCGATAGCAACACTTTCAATAATACGGCACACCATTGACATGCGTGTCTGCGCATATCCACAAGCTTGATAACGACATGTGATGTTGGCCATTCAATGTTTTCAGATAGCATCTCATCAGCGATAGTTGCCGCCCTCCCAGTACATGCTACATTAACGTAAATTGCGGATTGTGCGACGTCAAAACCGCAACAGGGACACACACATAAGTACACTTCCTGGCCATACAGGAACTGAACAACGCCCAGGTCCCCTGAATAATTATTCACACCCCTACGCTGGCCTGGCGTACGCAAGCCCAACCCACTTTGCATATGTAGAAATAGGATAACAATGACGCCACAGTTCTTCCACATTGCCTAAGGTGATATGGCCGCATCCACCTCACATATCACAATGAGCAATAAAAAAAAGGGATCCATGAGGTGTACACCATCCTCGCAATCAAAACTCGATTTGAATTGTGAACCCTGCTTGCTGTCGTGTTTGGACACACAACAATGACAGCAGGTGAGCAGTGGGGCCTGGGTGCACAGGGGCTGCAATTGATCGTGGTGCTGTGGGAGGGGTGGGGTGCATTAGCCTGGGTGCGCTGGTGCGAACAAGCGATGTTGCTGTGTGTAATGATGTGATCTCTGCCATCATTTAGTCACATCTCTGTCTCATTTGAAGGACCTGCTGGACAGTACTGTAGGCCTGAGCCAGCGGGCAGCGCTGCCCTACAGACACGTGGCGTTGGCTTTTGGGGTACTGTAGGGAGCTGATTACTAAGTGTACATGCACACATGCTTGCGCCACTGCATTACACGCGCACATTCTGCTTCTAGCATGCGCTCTGTGCCTTTGTAAGTGAACGTTGGCATAACATATTATTATTTAACCTTGTGTATTCTTGTACACCCCAACTTTTCTTTGAACCATGATTACCGCTAACAGTTGGTAGATCGTACTTCAAGAAGGAAGGGTGCACTCAACTGGTGTTCTCTATTAATCTTGAAATATACCTTCATTTACCTCAAGACGTTTCCAGCATTATATTATTTTTCCCTTTTCAGACACTGAGTTAGTTGCACCAAAATGGTCGGAGCAGGTGCTCAGCCTGTGATGATGCCCAGGGCATTCGGACGCCTTCCATCATGGTATTAAGACACTGTCCCCGATCAGAGACCTGCTGTGCCACCCTGAGAGAGGCACCCCAGAGTCGGAGCTCACACCGGCATGACGTTGGACACACCAGTGGTGGCAGGTGAGCAGTGAAGCCTCGGTGCGCAGCAGCTGCAATTGAGCACAGTCCGGGGGAAGGGGCTGGGGTGCAGCAGCCTGGGTGCACAGTTGCAGGCAAGCGATGTTGCCATATATAATAATGTAATCTCTGTCCTCATTCATACCTCTGTTTAATTTTAAGGACTTGCTGGACTGCACTCTTTCTTGCAGACCCCAGCGTCCCAGACACTCGAGTGACCGGAGGTGAACAGTGAGGACTGGGTGCAGTAGGCCTAAGCTCTGTCTCCTCCTCCCTCTGTTCTTTTGACTCTCCCTCCCCTTTTCCCTTCCACCCACTCACTCTCTGTCCCATTCTCACTTTCTTCCTTTCATTCTGAGTACCTTTCTTTTTCTCTTGGACATGGCACACATACTTAGGTTTCTTTGTTGTCTTGCAGGTTTTGTGCGCTGCTTCTGGAGGAGTCCCACACGCTTATTTCATGTTATACAGTTGTATCTTCAAATAAAGTTGTGTTTCCATTTATTTGTGTTGTAAATTAGTGAGTGTAGGGGGCTTCTTTTTCTGACAACACTTGTCTGTAGTTTATTGTGAAAATCGGCCGTTGATAGGAGATTATGAGGGAAAACATTTGTAATTTTGCGGTGCACCTACCAAATATAAACCAACAGACTATTACATAAATGAAGCCTGGGTAATTCTACAACTTCAAGGGTTTTATGAGTGTATCACTTTATAACACCATGAGTGCTGCCCATGTGATTACAGAACCAATAAGGCACTGCCTAGGGCCACTGAGGCTTCAGGGACTGACGAGGCCCACCCTGCATATTTAAGTAAAGCCCCGGAGAGTAGCGCTCCCCGGACTTGAGTTGGCCTCGAAGCCCCCCCGAACAATTAGTAAACAATACCCGGGGAGGTGGCGATCCCCGAGGCTGTGAAACGTCTCTGTGCCCTCCCACGCCTAATTTACATGTGAGATTAAGGTCCCTAGTGCTGCAGAGACCCTGCAATATAATATTAGGATTGTCCCCAGAACATTACCCACCAGGGGGCTCATTTGAATGAATGGGTGAGACCCTGCTTCTTTCTTTTTTTCTCAATTTTTACCATCCGGATCCGCTTTATTGAAGCGATACAAGGGTTTCCTCCTCTCGCTTCAACGAGGCGAACAAGGATTTGCTATCACAGGGTGGAAGCCATGCTCCCGCCCTGTAATGGCAAACATAAATGTCCCACGGATGCACACCCGGGACATTGTATGAGCTGCGCCTGGGAGGTGGTGCTCCATAGGGCCATGATGCATTGGTTACTGCATAACTACAGAATTAGTATAAACGCATACTAACACTACTTGCACATGTCTAGTACAGTGACCAGAGTATAGTGAAGAGGCAGAGGAAGCCCCAAATCAAAAAATATAAATCCTACCAGAGGTCGGATGACAGTTCGATGAGCCGACGACCCTGGGATGAGTAGAAACAGCTTCAAGAAGAAAACGGGTCTTCTGCAGAACGCAAAGAAGCTCAAAATATTGGTGAGTGCTGCCTTCTTTTTACCTTCTCTCGCTCATCGCCAGACAGACAGCAGTGGATTCGATAAGTAGGTTTATTGTAGGAAAAGGAGACAGCTTAAACAGCCACCAACAGGAACAGACAGCTAGGCAACTGTCTTCTCCAGCACCGTGTACAAACTCCCCAAGATTTCCCTCATGACAGCCCTACATTCTAACATTGCATACTTACATTCTATTAGCATTACATACTAACATTCTACTATGACTTACATTGGAATACTACACAGAGCACATGACTTTACAGCAATGAGCTCACGGTTTAATCCCCCAGTCTTCAGACCAGTGGGGGTGAGTAGTTCACTTCCCACTCCCTATATAGTATAAACGCATACTAACACTACTTACACAGGTATACTACAGCGGTTAGTATGCTACAGAGCCCATCACTTTACAGCAATCAGCTCAGTTTGATCCCCGATTCTTCTTACCGGAAGGCATGAATACTTCCCTTCCCACTTCCGGTGTAGTATAAACGCAAGGTAGGGGTCAGTAGTTTGCTTCCCACTCCCTGTATGGTACAAATGCCAACTAACACTACTTGCAGAGGTATGCTACAAAGACCAGAGCACATCACTTTACAGCAATGAGCTCCCGGTTTAGGCTCTCGGTTTCATACCCGAGTGTAGCAGCATCTCATCTCAGCATTATGTCACTCTGAGCAACACCGCACTTTCAGACCGGTAGGAGTGAGTACTTCGCTTCACACTCCCCTACAGAGGTTACAGTGCTCCCATCCTCCTGTTTCTTACTCTTTTTGCCCTTTTTTCCCCTTACTCATTTCAGCGGAATCACAAATTGACTACCAACACTTCCTAGTTGCAACAGCTCGCAGCCAATGAGCAGCAAGCTTGTGATGCCTCAGCCAATCAGATGGCAGAATTCCCAAATATCGATATCTGTAAATTTCAATATTTCTCCAAAACTACTGAACTGATTTACACCAAATAAACAAAAGCATGCTTTCTAGACCAAGACCCTTCTCCCTGCCAAATATGGGGTAATTCCATTCACCCATTCGACCTGTAGCCTTGTCTAAAGTTTCCTATGAAAATTGCATGGAAAAAATACATTTTGGGACCCCCTTTTTTCTTGGCCCCCCTTGACAAATCACCGATAAACTTTCATTATAGGAGCTGATATGAACAAAGGATAAGTTTGGAAAATTTCATGAAGATTCATCAAACGACGTCAAAGTTATAAGCAAAACAAAAAATGTTCTTCCTATGGAAACTTGGTCCTAACTATAACTACCTACTGGCAACCGCCAGTAGGTAATCTATATATATATATATATATATATATATATGCAGGCTCCGCCAAAGTGATATTTTATTTGAACGATGTAGTTCTTTCTCAGCATTGTTCCGTGATGTTAAGTAATGCTGTTGGTGGCACTTAAAATAGATTTGAGTCCGCTGCAATGTCATTTGCCACAAATGCTGTGCAGTTTCCCTCGCCAGGCCTCTTTTACAACGGGTCTGAACCACAGGCAACAGTAGATCAAAGTTGTCCGTGAATTTGCATAATTCACGACATATGGTCGGCGGGTCTCACCGTTAAGAGACGGTTCAGCGTCTGTATAATTTCACGCTCCAAGTTCCTTCTAAAACAGACTTTTCGAACTCCAGGCGGGTGCCTCGTTAGTGAGGAAGGGACTCACTTATAAATGCAGGCTCCGACATATGCAAAGTACAGCACACACAGGCACTCGGGGAAAGTTTAAAACCACCTTTATTCGCAGACATGTTTCAGCAATCAGCTGTCTTCAGTGCGCTCAGGTGTAGGTATCTCATGCACAGCGCTCTGGTTTTTAAATAGAAGGGAATCTCTCCTGATTCGTCAGTTCTCCGTGTGTGGCAATTGAAGCAGGACACCGCCAAAGTGATATTTTATTAGAACGATGTAGTTCTTTCTCAGCATTGTTCCGTGATGTTAAGTAATGCTGTTGGTGGTGTTTAAAATAGATTTGAGTCCGCTGCAATGTCATTTGCCACAAACGCTGTGCAGTTTCCCTCGCCAGGCATCTTTTACAACGGGTCTGAACCACAGGCAACAGTAGATCAAAGTTGTCCTTGAATTGGGGGCGCTAGGGGGCGCACGAGCTAATGGCCGCACTTTAGTGAGGCTCTGGCTGCCTGGTCAGCTCTATCCTGATTTTATCCTGATTGCCTGCAGATTTTCGCCTGAAACTCTCAGCGAGTGTGAGCCTCCCTATCCTGCGGCTCCAGTCCAAATTTGGGGATGATCCGACGCTCGGCGCTGAACTTAGCCGACCGAGGACTCTGGCCGGGACGCACTGCTGAGGAGGGGCGGTGCGAGAGCCTGCGCGCCGTGCCACGCGAGGTCGGGGCTTGCCACGAGGCAGGTAGGCCTCAGGAACGGAGTGACCTGCCCAGGGGGTGCGGGACCTGCCGGAGATCGGAGGATAGCGGCGGCGGTGAGTCTTCCCCCTCCTCTGGCCGCAACAACGTGTGGTGGTGCTGGACGGCGGACCTGAGTCAGGCTGGGAGTGCGGGTGGCGCCGTGAACTGCCGCCTGAGCCGAGAGGTGCTTGACCGGGCCCCCGGCCTTTTACTGCGGATTGCCGGCGGTCCCCCTGATCCTTCTGTGGGCTCGATGCTTCTAGGGACTGGGGGTCGAGGAGCATCAGGAGACCACTGGGGAACACGGGCTGTGGTCGAACTGCGAGAGTTGCTGCCCGGTGGTGGCGCGCTGGGCCTTCCCTCCCCCAACCCCCCAACCGCCCCCCAGGGCTTCTTGAGTACAAACCTTGCTCACTCCTCTCCAGCGCGTCGCCGCCCGCCATCCACTCAATGTGGCCAGCTGGGGCTTCAGTCCTCCTCGAGAGCAATATCGGCTGGCCCTGGTCACGGGCGCTGGGACATATCGTGGTGAGGGAGTCGCTCTGTCGCTGCTGACCTGCTCCTCACGCAGAAGGCGCTGCCAGCGGGGCAAACACAGCACAGGGGGGCGCGATTGCACAAAGGATTGTCGAGGGGCAGTGAGCGCCACACTGATCGCCTCTCGCTGGGCACCTCAGGCCCCTACAGGCGGAGCACAATGGGGAAGAACAACAATAAGCAGCCTAAGCTCTCTTTTGAGCCTGCGCTCCCCAGGAAACAGCTGCGTGGCACGACTGGTGCTGGCGGGACCCACAAACCATCGGGCGCTGAGCCCTCCTCCATGTCCATGGCCCCTGAGATGCGAGTAATGCTGGAAGAGATGAGGCAGGGCTTCGCCACTGTCCTCCAGGATGGATGGGGTCGTACAGAAGCTGGAGGTCCATGAAGAACGCCTGACGGAAGCAGAGAGACGTATTTCTGCCTCGGAGGATTCATCGGCATCACACGATGCGCGCCTCTCCAGAATGGACAACATACTGCGTGTGATAGCGGCAAAGAATGAGGAGTTGGAGGCGAGGAGTAGGCGCAATAACATTCGCGTCACGGGTGTGCCGGAGTCCACCAACACTGGTCGCATGGAGGACTATGTAGAGAAAATCCTAGTTGCTGCAGTGGGCAGGGAGGCCTTCTCTGGTCAATTTATCGTCGAGAGAGCGCACCGCTCTCTGGGTCCAGTGCCCAAGCCAGGGGCGCAGCCGCGGCCTATTATCGCCCGCTTGCTCAACTACCGCGACCGCGACGCGGCACTACGGGCGGCTCGGATGAATCAAAACTTGTCTTGCGATGGTGTGCCCTTTTCAGTGTACCCGGACTTTACGCCTCTGGTGCAGGAACAGCGGAAGAAGTTTTTGGTTGTGAAGAAAAAGTTAAGAGACATGCAGGTGGATTACGCACTCCTATACCCGGCACGACTTAGGGTGACCCATCAGGGCAAACAATATTTTTTCACAAATCCGCAGCAGGTGGAGGACTACATCAAGAAACTCCGAGCTACTAGAAGGGACAGACGAAACGCGGAAAATGGAGATGCGGACGGAGACCCAAAGGAGCGAGCTGAAGGCTGAGATTGCCTTTTTGGTGCTGGTTGGTTGACCTCCCGTTGTTGTACTGGCATTCGGTTTGACCCCTGTGGCCTGTCTTAGCCTTGGTTGTCCTGAACTGGGTTGAGGAACTGGATTACAGTATCATCACTGTGTGGACTGGCTGTGGAATGGCGGACAGGTCGTACACTGTACTCCAGGGTTGGGATTGGTATTGGAATGTCCAGGATGGTGGCAATATTGGAGGAGGTGTGAGCAGCGGCGGATGCATGGACGGCTCACTTGACTTAACTGGCGTCTTCTCCAACTGGGGAGGTTGCCGCGAGAGATGTTGGTATGATAGACGGGCCCTGACCTGCAGGGGTAATGTATACCAGGCACCACCCCCCCTTCTCTGACTGTTCCCGTATGCCTTGTGTGGGGCGGGAGGGGATTGTCGGGGTGTATTGGTGTGTTCCTCTGATGCCCCCAGAAGGGGATTCCCCACACAGTTCTGCTATGGTTCTTGAGTACGGGGTTCGGGTTGGAGGGAGGGAATATGGTACTGACAAGTTTGGGTTGTTTCAGTGGGAGGGGGGAGGACTTGGTGCGTGGGGGTTGGGATGCTGCACGTGGGGGGTGGAGGGGTGTATGACTGTTGGGGTATGCGTTGTTAAGCCTAGAGGCAGTTTTGCGGGAGATGTTCATGGCATGTATGCAGAGATCGGTGTCAGAGTGTGCGTAAGCATTAGTGGATGGAAGTTGCGAGAGACTTGTAATTGGTACGTTCCGAATGAGGGCTGGAGCACTGGCCATGGGCTTTTTTCAGGAATACGATGATGAGCATGGGTGATGTCGCCTTGAGTCACGTCTCAATAATGTCCTGGAATGTTCGAGGCCTTAATGACCCCAGGAAATGCAGAAATGTACTTGCATATTTGGATAGACATCATGTGCAGATAGCGATGCTTCAGGAAACCCACCTAAACCCACGTAGTACCCCTACGTTTGCAAGTAGATGGGCAACTGTGAGGGAGTTTTCCTCGTATTCCACTTTCTCGAGGGGTACGGTTATTCTGATCCATAAAGCGCTGCACTTCCAAAAGTTGGGTGCGAGGGTGGACACTGAGGGGAGGTATGTGATCCTTTGGGGCAGGTTGGGCACTGATGTGATCATGCTTGTAAATTGTTATGCACCCAATATTGACACACCCGGTTTCTTCCTAACATTGTGGGGTCATGTATTGGAGATCGAAGCTACACACATAATTTGGGGGGGGGACTTCAACCTGTCTCTGAATCCCGGGGCAGATAGGTCAGATGGTAGTGGACAGTACAACACGAAAGCTCGGGACACTCTTCAAGGTATACTGACGGAGGCAGGCCTGTTAGATAGCTGGAGGCACACACACCCAGCGTCTAGGGAAGGCACGCATTTCACGACGCACGCACGCTCATGGGCGAGGATTGACTACTGCTTTGTCTCGCGAGGGCTGGCTGGGGATGTCGTGCAGGTGAAACATCTACCTCGTACTTACTCGGACCACTGCCCTGTACTGGCTGTGTTGGAAATGCCTGGCTATGCCAGAGTGCGTCCGCCGTGGCGGCTCTTCCCCTCTGCCCTACTTGACCCTGTCTTTAAACATGAACTTGGTGAGGAAATAGAAGCATTCTTCCCTAGAAATAAGGGGTCAGTCGATAAGGTGGAAACGATTTGGGAAGCCTTTAAAGTGACCGTAAGAGGCGTCACGATTTCTAAGAGCTGTGGTATACTCAGGGACATAGTGCGCACGTTGACTAAACTTGAATTAGAGCTTAAAGCGCTAGAGGCAGAGATGGTCGGAAATCCTTGCCCTGACCTGGCGGAGGAATTCAGAGCCAAACTCTCGTCCTTTGAGGAGGAAGCTGCCAGAGAGGTGAAGTTCCGAGGCAAGTACTGGACGGCTAGGCGCTATTGTGAGGGGGACCGGCCGGGAAAGGTACTCGCGGCGCTCACGAGACACCAGCGTCATGCCACCCACATATTAGAAATCACTGATAGCGAAGGCGGGTCCTATCAGGATACTAAGAGAATCCAGGACACCTTCCTGCAGCACTACAAACGGTTGTATTCCACACAGCAGGAAGGCGATGTGGAGTTCGGGAACTTCCTAGATGACATAGCGCTATGCTGGCTGAGTGACAGCGACAGGGCATTCCTGGGATGTCCTTTCGAACTGGATGAGATCAGGGAAGGGATCATGTCCCTCAGCAATGGCAAGGCTGCAGGGCTGGACGGCCTTCCGGCCGAATTCTACAAGTGCTACATAGACATCATGGCACCGGTGCTGAAGGAAGTCTTCGAAGAGTCGCTTGAGGTGGGGATACTGCCGGGCTCAATGAGGGAGGTGGCGATAACCTCACTTCTGAAACCAGGGAAGAATCCGGTTGATACCGACGCATATAGACCCATCTCGCTGCTAAATTGCGACGTAAAAATACTTGCTAAAGTGCTGGCGACTAGGCTGTCCCTGCTCATGAATACCCTGGTGCTACCAGACCAATCTGGATTTGTCCCAGGGCAAGCCACATCGCATAACCTTCGTACACTGTTCTCCCTTATACCCACCATAGCGCCTGAGCTACCAGTCGCTGCTGTGTTTCTGGACGCCACCAAAGCGTTAGTTTCGGTGGAGTGGGGCTATCTCATGGCTATATTGGGCAGAATGGGGTTCCCTCAGATATTCATTGCCTGGGTGAAACTACTCTACACTTCTCCAGTCGCCAGGGTCATCATTAATGGGGTGCTCTCTGCCCAAATGCCGGTCACGAGAGGGACCAGACAGGGCTGCCCCTTGTCGCCCCTGCTTTTTGCCTTGGCAATTGAACCACTGGCATGCAGGATCCCGCAATTGCATAAGGCCAGCGCCTTTAACTGTAACCAACGGCAGATTGGGATTTCCCTTTATGCAGATGATGTTACACTGTATGTGCGGCACCCACAACAACACCTTAACCCACTTCTGAGAGAATTTATAGTGTTTGGCGGCATATCCGGAGTGCACATTAATTGGCAGAAGTCGCAGTTCTTCCCCCTCACGGCCTCAGTTGCCCAGTTTCCATTAGACTACCCCTTAGAGTGGTGTAGCTCTACCTGAGATACTTGGGCATTGTGATCTCGCTCAATAAAGAGGACACGATTCGGCTGAATTATGGAGTGGCTATCTCGCAATTGACTGACAATGTGACCCGCTGGTTGGCCCTCCCGCTTTCGATGGCAGGCAGAGCCTCCCTGATAAAAATAGTCGTCCTTCCGCGTTTCCTATACCTATTCCAGAACATTCCCTACTATCCGGGAACCTATTTTTTTAAGAGGCTCCGAACTGAGCTGCTTCGCCTCTTCTGGGGCGGCAAACAACCGCGCCTTAGCTGGACTGTTCTGACACAGCCATATGACAGGGGCGGATTCGATGTACCTGATCTAGAAGTGTATTACCTCAGTGCTCAGGCGCAGCACACCTATCACTGGGTTAGCCCCGCCCCCTTTATGCTGCAGGTTGCTGCCGAGGATTGGATAGTGCATCCACTCCCGCTCAGGGGCATGCTTATGGGACTTATAGGTGATGTCGAGACGCCTGCTACCACTGTTACGTGCACTATTGACTCTTGGAGGAGAGTGACTAAACTGCTTGGAGCGCCCATGCTCTATTCACCGGCAATGCACCTTGCGTACCACCCGAAGCTATCGCTATTACTGGAAAATGGGTTTCGGTCCAGGTGCAAACGCATTCACCTTACTACATGGGGTGACTTGTTCCAGGATGGGTTGTTCCGTACCAAAGATCAGATGTTTCGGACTGGTTCCCCGACACCGATGGAGGTGTTTTATTATATTAGACTTCGTCAGGGTATGCGGGACATACTCCCTAGCTTCCCAGAGGAGCCGGGGACAGTTCTGCCTTTGCATGTGTTGCTGGTGTCGGATGGCAGGCACTTGGTGTCAAAACTGTATGCTGCCATCCGTGGGCAGCGTCCACCGGCTCTGTCTAAAGCAAGGGTTGACTGGAGCTCTGAACTAAATGTCGAACTCACTGACGAGCAGTGGAAGTATTGCTGCTCGGTCACGGCTAACATATCCTCCAGCTGTCGATTGAAAATCATTCATTACAAGTTTGTACAGAGATATTATTACACACCAGTCAGGAAGCTACGTTTTCACCTCTCAGAGGACGACAGGTGCGCACGATGCCGTGCGGAAGGCGCGGGTTTCCTTCATTTGGCCTGGGAGTGTGGAGCGTTACAAGCATACTGGGCACAGGTACATGCTACGCTCCAAGTCATGATTGCTGGCCCTCTTCCTCTGGACCCGGTGGTGATGTTACTGGGGTATACCAAGGATGTACCCAAGGCAGACCGTAGGTTTGTTGATATCGCGTTGCTGCTGGCTAAGAGGAGGATCGCTTGCAGGTGGGGGAGAGGCAGGGCACCAAAGTTTAAGGAATGGCTGGACGACCTCACGTACTGCCAAGACCAACATGGCATCTATGCGGAATTACTACCCGCCCGCTGTAGACCCAGTGACTTTTGGTCCCCTTTACAGGTTTACCGGATGTCCCAGGCGACTCACAGTGACTCCTCTGGGGATGAAGGTCTGTTGGCTGGCCCCTGAGCGAGTGGATGTTGTGCTGTACACTCCCCATACTACATATCGCACGATGGGTGGGAACTCAGCCCCCCCTGCTTGGACAGGGGTGGCAGGCTTAATGTTGGAGTGGTGCTGAGGACTCTGGGATAATTGCAAGTCATGTGCTGCTGTTTACAGAATACACCTTTCTGACCCTCCAGATATCCTACAACAGTGGGTCAGCAGGGGGTAGGCATACACATTGAATCCTGTGACTGCGCATCGGTAGAGATGGCATTTGCATGGTTGATCACTGTGGACCGCTTTGTGACGCATTGTACTCCCATTGCCTATACACTGAACGCTTACTGGGGTGACGTGTGCGACCACCTTACATTGACACACATATGGCACACTACTATACACGGCGACGTTACTAGCTGACTGGTAGGGGCTGAGACAGCCGTGGGTCGGGGGATTTCGAGGCACCTCCCCTCCTTGATTGGCACCATACCTGTATGCGAGAGTACTGAGGGCTCACCACTCCTTAGGACCATGAATGTGTAGGAGGTGTGCTCTAACTCGGGTATCCTCACACTGCAGTTCACTGGGGAATATATTGGTGGCCAGCCTAAATGTGATGTACCAGCCCATGTAAAATTAATGCTTCTCTAATGAATGTACCATAAGTATCCTGCTTTATTGGATTGTTGATGCTGTAACTGTCATGTATCTCTGTTGACCGCAACTAATAAAGGTTTAAAAAAAAAAAAGTTGTCCTTGAATTTGCATAATTCACGACATATGGTCGGCGGGTCTCACCGCTAAGAGACGGTTCAGCGTCTGTATAATTTCACGCTCCAAGTTCCTTCTAAAACAGACTTTTCGAACTCCAGGCAGGTGCCTCGTTAGAGAGAAAGGGACTCACTTATAAATGCAGGCTCCGACGTATGCAAAGTACAGCACACACAGGCACTCGGGGAAAGTTTAAAACCACCTTTATTCGCAGACGCGTTTCAGCAATCAGCTTTCTTCAGTGCGCTCAGGTGTAGGTATCGCGCAACGTAAGCGCCGCCGGGCGGGCACCGGGGTGCGTAGCGTAAGCGCGTCGGGTCATGTGACCTGAAAATAACACTTTTCATTGGTTCTGAACAGTTTTGGTTTCCAAATGATGAAAACCCAGGTCATGTGACCTGAAAATAACACTTTTCATTGGTTCAGAACAGTTTTGTTTTCCAAATGATGAAACCCCCCACCTTTTTTCCTCATTCTCACTTTGTTCTTTGAGTGAGGAAGACCTGCTTCTATTGATAGAGAAATGGCTACAGTAGCAGCAGCAGCTGGAGCATCGGCACCACCACCACCACCACCACCACCAGCACAAGGACCACCACAACATCACATTGGTGGTGAACAAGAAGAGGAGGAGGAGGAGGAAGAGGATGAGAGAAGGCAGTTCCTGCCTGAAGACAATCCCCCATATAAACCAAAGGAGCACTTTATATGGGAGTTTTTTAAATTCCCTAGGGGTGCAAAGAAGGTAAATGCTGCAAAGGTGACCTGTGTCATCTGTGGCGCTGTACTATCCAGGGGGAACCCTGCCAAAAAATATTCATTTGGGAATCACACAATGATTCGCCACATGCAACGATTGCACCCCAATAACTATTCTGCAGCAGAGGTGAGAGAACTGTCCAGAAACCTTCCACAATCGTCTTCCAGACCCTCAACAAGCTAAGAACTCACTCCATCGGGTCCAGAGGCAAGGGAGATGGTCCCAAACATACAAACCAAGTTTGGTAGATACAAAATCGTTTGTATACTTTGTGGAAAAATGATTACTTATGATGAGCAAAGTATTAATCTCATCAACCTTGCTGGTGACAACCACAAGTGTTCAAAGAAGCCTTCATTTTTTCCTGGTTTTTTTTGCTCCAGTTGAGCCGTTTACAATTCCCTGTTTTTTGTTTGTCCCCATAAAAAATACAAAAAATATACAATTTTCATAAAAGCCAAAAAAAGTAAAAAATTTACAAAAAACAATAAAAAAAATATAAAACAACAAAAAGAATTAAAAAACTGTTCTTTTTAGAACTACCTCTAATTTATAAAAAAAAGCTACATTTTTAAAAAACTCTGTAATTCTTTTTTCTCCAGGGTACGCGTACCGGTACATGCACCGGTACGCGTACCGGGGCACGTACCAAAAAATAAATAAAGGAGTAAGCATGAGGGAAGGACACAGAGAGAGTGATGTTAAGAGAAAGAGAGGTAGAGGGAGCAACACAGAGGGACTGTTTATTACATAGTAAAACAGAGAGAAGGTGTAATAGGGTGTAACTAAGAAAAGGAAAATGAATAAGGGAGCGAAAGAAGGGAAGAGAGAGGAAGAAGACTAAAGCAGAGGTGCTGGGAGAATGTGAGTGGGTGTTGAAAGTAAAAGGAAGGACAGTAAAGGATGGGGAATGAGGGGTAGTGACGGAACCGGAGTAAAGGAACAACGGTGAGGGAGGGTGAGAAAAGAGCAGTGAGTGTAAATAAAGAGGGGTGAAAGAGGGTGGATAAAATTGAATAAGGCTAAGACATAGGGAGTGACAGAGAGAAAGGACAGAGAGAGTAAAGGAAGGAGTGACTGAAAGGGTCTGAGTGAAGCAGCAAAGAAAGGTAAGTGAGGGAGTGTGGGTGAGTTGTAGGGAGTGAGCATGACGAAAGAGTATTGACAGAGTGAGGGGACAGAGACAGCGACGGTAAGAGAGACAGAGTGAGGGAACGGAAGTGAGGAACTGTGAGGACAGACGGACTGAGAGAAGGAGTGAGAGGAGTGAAGTAAAAGAGTAAGGGAATGAGTGAGGGAGCGAAGGAAGGGAACAGAACATAAGGGAAGTAAAGCAAGGGGGACTAAAAGAAGTTGAATGTGGTAGGAGAGTAAGGGAAAGAGGAGTAAACATGGAGGATAAGAATAAGTGAGGGAAGCAGAGTAAGGAAACAGGAGTGAGGTAGGGTGAGAAAATAGTAGTGAGGTTAAAGCAAAGGGTGATGACAAACTACATTTTTTTAGTCACACTTACCATATAATTAATGTAACTTTAATTACATTTTTTTACTACACTTTGTATCTGTGAAAGAGAGAAGAAAAAATAAGTTATAATTAGTAAAATATATATTTTAAAATAAAAGATACAAATGAAGAGGTTAAAAATCATAACAGTGTATTAAGAAATAAAGTACGAGTGAAAGACACAGAAAGGAAAATAAAGTAATGTAGAAGGACAAAAAGAGGGTAAAAGAAATAGAAGGAGAGCAAATTACTAAGAGTAAGGCATATAGATTCACTGACAGAGAGGAAGAGAAGAAGAGAGAAATGAACTGAAGGTAAGAAAGATACTAAAAGAATGTGAGTTAGCAAAACTAAATCAGGAAACAGGAGTAAGTAAAAAAAGAATGACTGAGAGGGAAAGGAGTCTGATTGAGGATGCATTTAGAAGAATGAGGAATGGAAGATAACTGAGAGTAAGTGAAGGAGAGTCATAGAGTGAAGGGATGAAGGGAGAGAGGATAATATAGAAGGATTGAGGGAAAAGGAGTGAGGAAGTTAGTAGACAGAGAGACTAAGGGAAGGACTGAGTGAAGTGGGGTACAATGAGTGAGGAAAGGAAAATGAGTAAGGGAGCAAAAGAAGGAAAGAGAGGAGAAGAGGACTAAAGCAGTGGTACTGAGAGAAAGTGATTCGGTGATGAAAGTAAAGAGAAGGACATTGAAAGATAGGAAATGAAGGGTAGTAAAGGAACCGGACTAAAAGAAATGGGGTGAAGAACGATGGGAGAGGAGCAGTGAAGTTGTTGTAAGAGAAATGATAGAAGGTAGATAAACACAAGTGAACATAACACAAGGAGAGTGAGGGACTGAGGACATAGAGGTAGTGAACGGAAAATAGAGAGAAGAGGTCAAAAGAAAGGAGCAAACAAAGATAAGAGAGGGAGAGTGGGTGAGCTATAGTGACAGAGTGCGACAATACTGGTGAGTGAGTAAAGAGTATTTACTATTAGAGCAAAGGAGGAAAAGACGGAAAAGGGAAGTAAAGCAGAGAGACTGAAAGCTGAAAAGTGGTGCAAGGGAGATAGGGGATGCAGATAGTTGAAATGGAAATGAGGGGTTGTGAAAGAAGTGGAGTAAACGAATGGGTGTGAAACAGAGTGAGAGAAAGGCAGTGTGAGTGAGTAGAGAGCTGAAAGAGAGAGGAAAAAGGAAAGTGAGTGTGAGACAATGGGAATACAATATAAATTACACCATACAAACTATAGAATAATTTGTACAACATGTTAGATAGTTTATTTTTGCTGTTCTCAGAACATATTGAATTTCACTAAAAACAGTGAGTTCAAACTATTCATCATATGACGGCGGGAAAAAAAACCACAATCAAAAAGATTGTGTTTAAAAAAAACATATAAACTTACAAATCACATATGTACACTAATCTTTGATTCACTTACTTTTCCTTTAGGCCAAATAGTACATCATGAAGGTCCTTTTCGTTGGAAGGTACTCTGCTGTTCTCTAAAAATTCCATTTCATCGACTTTCTAGAAGAAAAGCTCCAAGAACATCTGAAATATGTTTCAATGTTTTCATATACTCCTTGTGTTCAGTCATGACTCTTTGCTCATTCCTTCACCTTTCCTTAAGGCCAAATAGTGTCAGATGTATCAGTATATTTTCAAATTACTTAAAACAAACTCTAAAATTACCGTTTTCCCGACGTTCTGAAAGAAAGGCTCAAACAACATTTTCACAATATATAAATATTCATAATTCCATCTCTGGCTCTCTCATGTTGAACATTTCCTATAATACTGATATCACTTACTATGCGATCCACTTACTGTACCTTTATGAGAACTATAATTTTTATATTATCTTCATCACTTTTACTCACAATATAATTTTAAACAGCAGACTAACTTTTATTAACTGCTCCCGTCTTCATAGGCCAATTACCTTTACTTAAATTTTGGTTGTAAAAACACTAGGTATGAATTTTTTAAGTCAAAAGGCAAACGTTGTTTGAAAGTCAAATGAGTATCATTACAGTTAGTCCAACCTTTTCCACATTTTAAATAGCATGTGTAATGCCCTGATGTTGTTGAAGGACCGTCATGATAAATAATAACTACAGTTGCAAAAGTTCTTCCTGAAATTGATAACTGAGAAGCCACGAAATTTTTAATAGAAGTTGTCAATTAAGTTCCATCAGGTCTACATCGTTGGAACATTAAAATGACATACTGACCATCATTTTGTATAAATAATGTGGACAGCATTGCAGACTTACATTGGGTACACACCATATTGTGATCAGCTGCTTTAACTAGATTATTAAAAGGCACTGATTTGCAGTCTGGTAAAGTCAAATATATAAATCTTTTGGTGTCTATTGTAGTACTACTTGATAAACTACAGTTGTCGCAGTCATGCTGTCATTGATAACAAAGGCTAAAAAGATTTTTTATATCTACACCTTCATCTTCCAATACATCAAACATATACATTAAAAATTCCTGGCAATCCTGCTGAATATTCTGTGAAAATTGATTTTGACCAAAACATATGTCTAAAAGATTTCGAATTTCTGAAACACTTTCTATTTTTGCTCTATCACTGCTACATTTCTCAAACACAGAATTCAATAAACAGCAGAATGTTTGTTCCCGATTTTCAACAATCTGTTCTTGTAAATTTTGAAGAAAAAAAACAACATTAACCACTACATTAGCATAGCAGTTGACACCAGAACTGTTTTCAAACTGAAATCCAACAACATCTTCAACAGAATCCTTTTTCTTTCTGCTTACAATTACAGTTTCATCTACTTTTTGTCTTTTTGCTACTACCTCACTGCAATTATTCTCATTTCTTCTTTTTCGGCCTACTACACGTTTTTCAAACAGAGGATATTGAGGCAAATGTGGAGCATACTCTCTTCTTAACCTATTGTATTCTATAACACAATCTAGATCTGCACAAATCTGTGTTTCATCACACTCAATCAAGTACAATCCTGATAAAGTTCTGACTCGTGATAATGCCACATATGCCATACCCCCTTTAAACACAGAACTTCCAATGTTCACCAAAGCACTATCTACACTTAAACCTTGAGATTTATGAATTGTCACCGCATATGCCAAACAAACAGGAAACTGTTTTCGGCGAACATATAAGTCTTTCACAAGCAAAAATCTAGCTGAACAACGACAAATTTGTTCTATTTCGTCAATGCCATCAAATTTAATTTTTAAAACTTCAATTCCATCTCTATTTTTGTAATTCACCAAATCAACAACATGACCCATTGCTCCATTTACCAGACCTCTTTCAACATTTAAATTCCTTCTCAAAATGATACGACAATTTAAACACACATTCAGAGTCTTTTCAAAACCAGCAGTTTTAGATATACTCTTCTCTAATGAATCCAATTTTGATTTAGAATTTTCTGACAAAATAATTGTTGCTCCCATATGCTCTATTTTATTTAGCTTCCAGTTTCACAATCTCTTCATTTTCTAACTTTAACATTTTGTTGTTGAAGATGGAACATTCTTGCAGAGTTGGCATCAAACATATCCCAGATTTGTTCTCAGTAATTTTCTTAAAAATATTCTCTGGAAGAATGTTTTCATTTGGATTCAAATTTGAAATTAATCGTGCATGTAATGCTTCTTTCCCATGCTCACTTACTTTTCCGATTCTTACATCTTGTAGAATATTTTTATAATCTTCATCCTTTGCCTGTCGCATATTTCGAAGCAGTTCTGCATATTTGAAATTTAACCATATATTAACGTTTCCAATGCTTCCTAGGCACTTCCTGGTATCATCATGCGTGAGCATTTTAAACACTGGTTGTCCTTTCACTGGAGTCAACTGCAGTAGATCTCCAAAAACAATAATGTGTTTTCCTCCGAATAAGACATCATAGTCTGTTCTAAGAATTTCTTGCATTCTCAAATGCACAAAAGCAAGCATTAGATTTGAGACCATGCTTACTTCACCAATGATAAGAAGTTTCATTTTCTTCAGGACTCTGGAAACTTCAGAACAAGCATCTTCAGATAGCTTGTGGTATTGTAATTTGTTATCATGCTTAACTGGTAGCATCAGTAAACGATGTAAAGTAATCCCTTTAATGTTATGTGCTGCAATCCCAGTTGGAGCGGTAACAACACAAGACAGCGGTGATTCAGTCCTTTTCTGCAGATAAGTTGCAATTGCTTTAATCAGAAAACTTTTTCCAGTTCCCGCTTCTCCACTCACGTACAGTCGGACAGGCTTAAATGATGTACATGAGCACTCTTTTTTCTCATGACTGAATCCATGTTCAACCTGTTCTGTGACTTCGTCATATATCTGTTTCTGCTCAAGGTTTAGTTGTTTCACCAAATCTTCTAAGTTAACTACATCATCTTGAGCTTGTTCCATAGCTCTTTCCACCTCATCCATGGCAGTGGCAGCTTCATTTTGGATAATTGGTCCTCCTAGTGGATCCTGACTCAATGAAGCAGAACTCTGACTGTCTTGAGAACGGTCTCTAGCAATCTCTACAGCAATTGTGGCTTCTTGCTCTATTTCTTCGTTCAACATTGGAAGATAATTTGGAAAATCGGGACATTCTATGGTATCCTTGGTTGCATTAAAAGAATCTTCGTAACAGAGAAAATCTCCAAGTAGTTCCTCTTCTGTACTCCATGGCTTAAAGAGTTGCAAAAGAGCTAAATAGTAAAATTCCCTTTTCTCTGGATTTTCGCAACTCAATTTTCGATGATTAATCAAATGGCCTTTTCTCTGCTTCACTAGACATCCTTCACACCCAATGATAGCATATATTCCATTATTGATATCTTCTCTGATGGTCCTCTTATAAATATAGTTTTGCAGAACTTCATACAAACAACTGTTCTCAAGATGACTACTTCTATTTGGATAGTATGTATCCAACATGTTTGTCTTCAAAATATCTGTACTGTTTGATTCTTTCTCCGCCAAATACTTAATTTCTTGTACAGATTTCAAAACTCGGTTTCGTGTTGCAGCAAGACCTAGACTCACCCAAATAATTGTTCTAGACTTGGCGTAGAGACTTGCTGATGATAACCGATCAGAACATTCATATGCTCCAATTTCTAGATGCGACAACATCTTCAAACTGAAACTGTATAATTTTTTACTTATACTCTTTTCATGTGAAATGTCCTCCCACATTTCCTTCAGTTCTGTCTTTTCTTTTTTTGTGATGTAAGACGTCACATATCGAGCCACAGCAATAGAGTTGTCAGCAACGAACTGAATATCCATGTTAGCATTCCACATGGACAAAATCACTGGGTTGTAGTCGTTGATGTACTTGGACTCTTCGTTTCTTTTTAAATTGTATGTATTTTTTGGTGATTTCCTCGTCACAGTATGTCGCAGAGAAGACATCAAATTATTTACTCTTCCTTTAGAAATCACTGGTCGTGGAAACCCGAAACGACATTTTGTGTAGAACTTGTCCTTGTTTCTGAATTTTCGACGACAGTACTTTCCACAACGATGGGATTGAAAGCGTAAAACTTGTTGCCTTAAACTGTTTTCTTTGGTAGTTTTCGGAACAGCACATGTTGAATACTCTTCAATGAAACTCATCACTGTGTTATCCGAATCTGTTCCAAATTTGGGTGCATCTTTAATCCATAACAACATATGTATGTGAGGAGCACCTCTCGCTTGATACTCCTTTCTCCAAAAGAAATCTAAAACCTCTCCAAGGGGAGGATTTTTTTTGTTGGTAATGAAAGACATCATAGCTTCAAATCTATGATTGAAATATCTGCATACATTCACTGGATCCAAAGAACACAGTTCTCCAGGTGTTTTGAATTCTATATTTTGTATGTTTGCATTTGCCTCTCGTAGAAATTGAAGTAAGTCGTCCCATGCATACTCAGCACAGCTAAGAGTGAGGAACCATTTAGGAGTTCCTAAGTTTCTTAGCATACATTTCAATTCCCCATGACGATGGTACCAATACTCGTTTGTACCACGCTGACATGCCATGAGATTGATTAGATGAGATTCCAAAATATTGTCTTGCAGATTGACTTTCTCCATAAAGTCCCTCGCCGAAACATTTTGCAGATGTGCTCCACTTTTCAGTATATGGTTTACTGCATAAGAAAGCCCAGACAAGTCACTTTCATACAGTAGATGAAACAAATATAGGATGCATTGACGAAACCTTGGATCTTCAGCATATAATCTTAAAGTCCGGTATTCAGATGCAGGAATTTGAAGTGGTCGATCGTCATATCGTCCACCTCGACCTGTTGGAAATAGCTGTGGAAAACAACGAGCTTCCAAACTTTCTTCCCATACACTAATGGGACTTCCTTTTGCTGCTTTCATTTGAAACAAGTCAAATGCATTCCCCATTACTTCTTTGGAATGCAAAGGATGAACAGTATAATGTTCATATATTTCTTCACTTCTAGACACACCAACTTATTCAATTTGGCCGGCTGAACAATCACTGTCTTTTTCTGCAGCTGTTTCCTCTGCTCCAACACATACATCTTTGTAGTACTCATTGTTTTTGACCAAATACAACGTTGCCTTTTTGACTTTCCTAACATCCACTAAATCTTGCCAGATTTTCTTACTCTTTGTCGGAACCCCATTAACTAGAATAACCAGAGGTTCCTCTTCCACTTTCTCTACACCAATTGTATCAATATTTTTCTTGAAATCTAGAGTCAAATAAACAACTCTTCCCTTTAATCCTCTCTGTAAATCTGAAGGAGGCAATTTCCCTATCTTAGGCTCCATGCGAACAATAGCCTGAAAAGGATGGACACATTGAATCAAAATAGATTCATATGTATTTAAATCCATCAATTCAGGAGGAATGTCTACCAACTCAAGATTATTATGAACAGCTCTAGCAGGCATTCTGTTTTCATTTAATTTATTATAACAATATTTACAAATACGCTGATCAGAACTCAAATCAAAAGAATTCTCCACCATCAAAAAAGTTGCAAAATTCTTCCATTAACTATTATTTTCCATTTCACTTTCTGCATATAAATCAACTAACCTAGTCTGAATCTTATAATGAGTCCGTCGACAACACACACAAGTAAAATTAGGCCTTTCACTTGAATTCACCTTAAACTTGGTAATTTCCAGGTCAAACTTTTCTGTACTTGAAATCTGTACATTGTCTTCCACATTACCTTCTATTACTGTGTCAATTTCTACACTGTCCTCTTTTTCACCAAAATAACAAATCTCAATTTCTTCACAAATCTTCCCCACATCTAATTCAGTTCCATGCAAAAGAGCACTGTTTAATTGTTTAAGCTTAAGTGCTGGACTTTTTGCATAATTCAACCTTCTCACTAATTTCCTCATTTTGTTATGATGCACTGCTAACATCCTAAAATGATGAAAAACACTCTGACATACTTTTCTAGAAAGACAAGCCAGTGAATGCCCTTGCAAACCTGTGTTTTCTCTCACTCTGCAAGGATCTAAGTCTTGCAACATCTTCATTTTCTGTTTTAGACTTTTCTTACTATATGTATGTAAGAAATTACGAAGCAAATCGATTGAATCCTGTCTCACACTACAAATACTACTACACTTCCAAGTGTACACTTGACCCTTAGTACGTCTCCCTAAAACTTCATCAGTTAACACCTCTTCTGCATCTCTAGACACAAGTTTCTCTTTTTCAATCGGACAACCGTCTTTCACCTCATATGCTCGACCACTGGTGTCAACTGCATGCACCAAATCATTCTCCTGGAAGTAACTCTCCTCATTAAAAAATGGCTCACAACTTGAACTATGCATCCATTCTCCAGAAAAAACTTTACAAAAATTAGTCCGATTAATTACTCTTTTGCATCTACTTTTTGATTTGAAAACATCAATTGTCTTGTTAAGTGTCCTAATTCTATTGATTACTAAAATAAATAATTTTTTCTTAAGTTCAAAAGCCTGATCAACAATCTTCTCTACACGTTTCTTTTTCTTATAAAAAGCAGCTCTCTGTTTACCTTTTTTAATATTTTTTAACAAATTTAAAACCACCCTATTGCGAAACATTCGTTTACGAATGTCCCTAAATTGGTTTTGCCTTCTATTCCTATACATATTATTCTCTCCTCTCCAGTAGTAACATTTTTGGGGTGCCTCTCCTTCCTTTTCAAATTTGCTCTCTCCTTCTGTATATTCACATTCTCATCAACATTTTTTTTTTATCTACATATGTTCCGAAAGAAAGACTTAGTTGTCTTACCAGGAGCTTTTTTCCTGTTTTTTGAAGTATTTGTTGTAGACGAGTGCTTTAATTCCGTTGCTGTTTTTGATTTTTTCCGCTTGGCATCTTTTCTTCTCCTCTGCCTTGAGGGCATATTTCCTTACTATTGAAATCTTGATTTCAATCTGTGTTAAAGAAAAAAATAACACATTTTAGACCACTATTACCAAACAACAAAGCAATGACAATAAGCAAACGATATAAACACTAGTTTACAACATATCTAAGTTTATATCACAGCAACTATGTAACTAGGAGTAAGACAGAGAAAAAGAGCTAGAGGAACTAACACAAAAAGATAGAGAGAGTCAGACAAAGAAACAGGTAGAGGGAGTAAAACATAGAGAAGGAGTAAGACAGAAAGAGTGTATAATATGTTGTAAGACAGAAAAAGATGTAATAGGGAGAGGGAGTCAGTCAAAGAAAGGGACAAAGGGAGTAAGTCAGAAAAAGGATGTAACAGGTTGTAAGACAGAGAGAGGGTGTAAAACGATGTAAGACGGAGAGAGGGTGTTAGAAGATGAGAGAATGTAAAAGAGACTAAAACAGAGAGAGGCTGTAAAAGGTAGAGAGAGAGATTAAGTTTGAGAGAGGGTGTAAGAGGAAGTAAATCAGAGAGAGGATGTAACAAGGAGTAATGAGAGAGAGGGAATAAATCAGAGACATGGCGTAAGGGAAAGTAAGTCAAAGAGAAAGTGTAAGAGAGTGTAACACAGAGTCAGGATGTAAAAAGGAATGAGTCAGAGAGAGGGTGTTAGAAGGGGACTGATGGAAAAATAGAGTAAGTCAGGAAGAGAATATAAGAGAGACTTATACATTCTTGACAATACTTGGTAAAGAAACCTTGGTGCATAAAGGAATTGTATTTTATAAATGAGCGACGTTTCAGTAGTGTAATGAAATGCTTATACATATGACCTTTTCTCTGTTTTTTAAATGTTATTCTAAAAAAAGATTTCGGGCACATGAAATAGTTTTACATTATTGACAAGGATTAGATAGAATCTACATGATTTAAAAAATATATTAGCACATTTCACAATCATGTCACCTGTGTTTTCTCAGATTAGTAAGTACTTGTGCACATGAGGTGAGGCCTGTCCAGGGGTGCAGAGGAGGTAAGGCCTGTGTCGAAGAGTGCATTGGACAGGACTCACCTCCTCTGACCCTTGAACAAGCCTCACCTCCTCCGTGTACCCTGGACAGGCCTCAATGTATTAGGTATAATTGATGGTAACAGGATGCAGATAAGGTGAGGCCTAACCAGGAGTGCAGATGAGGTGAGGCCTGTCCTAGGGAGCAGAGGTGTTGAGGCCTGTGTCCAAGAGGGCAGTGGACTGGACTTTATAAAGCCTCTCCCCCACTGCACTCTTAGACACAGGCCTCACCTCCTCAGCAACTTTCACAATCATGAAAGCCATTTCGACTTTCCTCATCTCCTCTGCACCTTTCGCAATCATGTCAGGTGTGTTTCCTTATATTATGAATCTGATTGTGTTTTTTTATTGTGGCTTTCTGTTATTTTTTTGTTAATGCTTGGTAAAAAATTTCTGCTGCATGGAGGAATTGTAGTTTGTAAAAAAATGAGGTTTCAGTAGTGAAATGGAATGCTTGTACATATGACCTGTGCTCAGTTTTTTTAATGTTAATATAAAAACGATTAAAGGGCAAATGAATGGCTTTAGCATTTTTCAGAAGGATTAGACAGTGTCTGCATGATTAAATAAATATACCTGCACTTTTCACAAACATGTCAGCTGTGTTTTCTAAGATTAAGAAACAGATTAAACTTTTTTATTCTTTCTTTGTGTCATATTTCTTGATAATACTTGGTAAAGAAATGTTACTACATAGAGGAATTGTATTTTGTAAAAAAATGAGGTTTCAGTAGTGCAATGAAATGCTTCTATATATGACCTGTGCTCTGTTTTTTAAATATTAATTAAAAATCGATTTAGGGCACATGAATTGGACCTCTGGACAGACCTCACCTCATGTACACCCCTGGACAGGCCTCACCTCATCTGCACCCTGTTACCATCAATTATACCCAATACATTTAGGCCTGTTTAAAAAACGATTTAGGGTTGCAGATGAGGTAAGGATTGTCCAGGGGTACAGAGGAGGTGAGGCCTTTGTTCAAGAGTGTACTGGGAGAGATGTGTGTCCTGGGGAGCAGAGGTGGTGAATCTTGTGTCTAAGAGTGCAGTGGGCTGGACTTCATGAAGCCTCTCCCCCACTGCACTCTTAGACACAGGCCTCACCTCCTTTGCACCCCTGGACAGGCCTCTCTCCCACTACACTCTTGAACTCAGGCCTTACCTCCTCTGCACGCCTGGACAATCCTCACCTCATCTGCAACCCTGAACAGACCTCACCTCATCTGCACCCCTAGACAGGCCTCAGCTCATCTACACCCCTGGACACGCCTCACCTCATCTGCACCCTGTTACCATCAATTATACCCAATACATTGAGGCCTGTCCAGGGGGCACAGAGGAGGTGAGTCTTGTCCAAGGGTCAGAGGAGGTGAGTCCTCTCCACTGCACTCATGGACACAGGCCTCATCTCCTTTGTACCCCTGGACATGCCTCACCTCATCTGCACAATCTACTTCCTAATCTGAGGAAACACAGGTGACATGATTGTGAAAGGTTCGAATATATTTATTTAATCATGCAGACACTATTTATTCCTTCTCAAAAATGTAAAATCCATTTATTTGCCCCAAAATCGTTTTTTAAATAACATTTAATAAACAGTGCGCAGATCCTATATACAAGCATTCCATTTCACTAGTGAAACATTACTATTTTACACAATATAATTCCTCTCTCTTGCAAACGTTGATACCAAGCATTATCGAAAACCATGACACAATTCTACAAGAAAACAGCTCAATTTGCTTCCTAATCTGAAGTAACACAGGTGACATCATTGTGAAAGCTTCAAATATATTTATTTAATCATGCAGCCACTATTTATTCCTTCTTAAAAATGTAAAATCCATCCATTTGCCCCAAAATCGTTTTTCAAATAACATTTAATAAACAGTGCGCAGATCCTATGTACACGCATTCAATTTCACTAGTGAAACATTACTATTTTACAAAATATAATTCCTCTATCTTGCAAATGTTGATACCAAGCTTTATCAAAAAACATGACACAAACCAACAAGAAAGAAGCTCAATCTGCTTCCTAATCTGAGGTAACACAGGTGATATGATTGTGAAAGGTTTAAATATATTTATTTAATCATGCAGACACTATTTATTCCTTCTCAAAAATGTAAAAGCCATTAATTTGCCCCAAAATCATTTTTTAAATAACATTTTAGAAACAGAGCGCAGGTCCTATGTACAAGCGTTCAATTTCACTACTGAAACCTCACTATTTCACAAAATACAAATCCTCTATCTTTTTATCTTATCAAAAAACATGACACAAACCAACAAGAAAGAAGCTCAATCTGCTTCCTAATCTGAGGTAACACAGGTGAGATGATTGTGAAAGGTTCAAATATATTTATTTAATCATGCAGACACTATTTATTCCTTCTCAAAAATGTAAAAGCCATTCATTTGCCCCAAAATCGTTTTTTAAATAACATTTTAGAAACAGAGCGCAGGTCCTATGTACAAGCGTTCAATTTCACTACTGAAACCTCACTATTTCACAAAATACAAATCCTCTATCTGTTTATCTTATCAAAAAACATGACACAAACCAACAAGAAAGAAGCTCAATCTGCTTCCTAATCTGAGGTAACACAGGTGACGTGATTGTGAAAGGTTCAAATATATTTATTTAATCATGCAGACACTATTTATTCCTTCTCAAAAATGTAAAAGCCATTCATTTCCCCCTAAATCATTTTTTAAATAACATTTTAGAAACAGAGCACAGGTCCTACGTAGGCTTTCCAAAACTTACTGGGCATGTTAAGTGTGGTAATTGTTCAATGTGCGGCAGTACTGTGGAGGGCAAGGAATTTGTTCACAATGATATCAAGTATGAGCGTACAGAGTTTACCAACTGTAATAGTACGAATGCTATCTATGCCATTGTCTGCCCATGTTCCATGATCTATATAGGGCAGACAACCCAGAAGGCACGCACAAGAATGTTCCAGCACAGGAGCAGAATACGTTGCAGGACTCCTAATGCCCCACTTGTGCACCACTTCATGGAACGCTCCCACACTGAAATGGACTTTACTTGGACTATTATTTCTTTGGTGAGACTCCCCAGCCGTGGTGGTAATCTACAACATCTGCTAAACAAGGAGGAGCTCCGTTGGATCCTGAAGACAAATAGTCTACATACAGGTCTTAACCGTACTGAGGATTGGACCACTTTGATCTAAGGTTCACATCTCCATCACTGAATAGAATGTTAATTATGTATTGGCTGAATTGCTTTTGTGTAACAGGCTTTGGTTTCACTTACTCACGCTAAATTGTACCTTATTCCTCTGTATTTTTTACCCTTCTAGTTTTTAATATGTTTATTTTGTCTGACCTTTACTTCTACCTTTTCTCCATTTTATTATAGTATGTTTTCTGGGTGGGGAACTACGCCTCAACTCCGCTGTATACAAAGCTAACAAATATTGGGTGGCTATTATAAAATTGTCAATGCGTGCATGTGGACGGTAGTTATTACGCATTGGAATCATTGCATTCGAGTTTGTTTTTCGATATTCATGACGCACAATCTAGTACATTTAAGATGTCTGACACGCTTTCTACCGGCCCCATTTCATGATGGCCGACACACTTTCCATCGGCCCCATTCCGTGATGGCCGCCAGTTTTTGGAATCCTTCCGATTGGTCACTGCGTGTCATGTGATCACGAGTGTTTCCCATATCGGATATGCGGCTCCAGTGTAAGCAGTGTAGATCGTGCATGTTGGCAAGGACCCCCATTGTGGACCTGCTTCTTTACTTCTTGGTAAGATATCCCCGATTCCTGTGAGGCTTTACCATTTGAGTCCCCCATATTCGCTAACTCTTACAGGTCTTTATCCTTTCCCAACAGAAATCCTAAACGAGGGCATTGTCCCGACCGGTAAGCCCTTTACACCAGAGCACTTCTGGTCTATGTTTATGTGCTCGTTCACACTTCTATTCACAATTTCACTCTCCCCACAGATCGAATTTTATTTATATGAATTGGAACCCGCCTATCTGGTAAGGTTCACTACATTCACGATACTTAAACCGGTGGCCTGTTTAACAATATAATAACTATCCCTCGGTCTGATAATTTAATTTCCTCCCTTGTAGAAAGCAGCCCCCATTATCTGGGGCCACTATTCCCTGCAGGGAATCCCCACTACCATCGGTAAGCCTCCACTGGGTTCCCACACCCTCATCACTCCTTGTTTCCTCTCACTGTTGTCACAGGTTACCTGTATAATTGTGTGATGGTAAATCACTTCGATTTTACACAAAGCATGAGTGAGCCTCTATTTCAAACGGGATGTTGTGCCTTCCACCTTGCTATGGTTGTTTTTTAGCACTGCCCTTATCTAGTCTGTACCACACTTTGCAGTCGTTGATACTTCTGGCATGGTGTGTGTCTTGCTCTATATAAAGCTGTTGCCGAAAGGATTGTGATTTACTGACATGTTTATGTTTTCTCTTTCCTTTCTCCTTTCTTTCTTTATTATTTATTATTATTTGTCATGGTATGGCACATTGTTTCTACAAAGTGGTTACAATTTGGATTGTTAATTCTTTAGGCAATTATTTCATGTCCTGAGGATGAACCGATATTGTTTAAGGTTCGAAACGTCGTCGACTTGAGTTGTACTGAATGCATAGCTGACACTAATTTTACATGCATATTTGTACATTCCGGATTATCTGGTTTATGATTGACAATTTTTCAGATGACCTGTTATTGCCTACAAAACTATTTTTTCCCTTGTTTGTCTTTCCCCAGTGTGTTGGCCTGACATCGGCTGGTGTCCTGCTTCCATCACACTCTGTGTTTAATTGTCCTATGATTGGTTGTATTAAGACAATAAATTGTCTGGCTGGACATTTCTTATAAAATATAGCTCCATTTGGTCTATGTTCATCTTTCCGAGATTTCCCCTTCGTCTAAGGACCACTGTCTTTAAAACTATGTACAAGCATTCAATTTCACTACTGAAACCTCACTATTTCACAAAATACAAATCCTCTATCTTTTTATCTTATCAAAAAACATGACACAAACCAACAAGAAAGAAGCTCATATGTGACATGATTGTGAAAGGTTCAAATATATTTATTTAACCATGCAGACACTATTTATTCCTTCTCAAAAATGTAAAAGCCATTCATTTGCCCCAAAATAGTTTTTTAAATAACATTTTAGAAACAGAGCGCAGGTCCTATGTACAAGCATTCAATTTCACTACTGAAACCTCACTATTTCACAAAATACAATTCCTCTATCTTGCAAATGTTGATACCAAGCATTATCAAAAAACATGACAGAAACCTACAAGAAAGAAGCTCAATCTGCTTCCTAATCTGAGGTAACACAGGTGACATCATTGTGTAAGGTTCGAAAATATTTATTTAATCATGCAGACACTATATATTCCTTCTCAAAAATGTAAAAGCCATTCATTTGCCCCAAAATCGTTTTTTAAATAACATTTTAGAAGCAGAGCGCAGGTCCTATGTACAAGCATTCAATTTCACTACTGAAACCTCACTATTTCACAAAATACAAATCCTCTATCTTGCAAATATTCACACCAAGCATTATCAAAAAACATGACACAAACCAACAAGAAAGAAGCTCAATGTGCTTCCTAATCTGAGATAACACAGGTGACATCATTGTGAAAGGTTCAAATATATTTCTTTAATCATGTAGACACTATTTATTCCTTCTCAAAAATGTAAACGCCATTCATTTTCCCCAAAATCTTTTTTCATATCACATTTAGGAAACACAGCACAGGTCCTATGTACGAGCATTCCATGTCACTACTGAAACTTCACAATTTTACAAAATACATTTCCTCTATGCAGCAAAAACCTTTTACCAAGCATTATCAAAAAACATGACACAAAGCAACATTTAAAAACCACAATTTGCTTCCAAATCTTCTCCATAGAGTATACAAGTCTCTTTCTTTATTAAATGAATCATTACTCACCTTTACAAATGCTTTGGGAGATTTATTTTATTTATTTTAAGGTTTTGTAGAGCGCGTAGTAACCCTCGAGCATCCCAGCGCTTGAACCAGAACTCAGGAGTGGAAAGGGTCGGAAGGGGATAGGGGTTTAAGGGAAGAGAAAGGTCTTCAGTGCCTTCCTGAATTGGAGAAGATTAGGTTCAATTCTCAGTCTCCGGGGAAGGTTGTTCCAGTGTTTGGCCGTGTGGACCGAGAAGCGACGTCCTCCGGACCGGGCTTTTTTGACTCTGGGGACAGTAATGAAGTTCTCTCCGCTTGAACGGAGGGCCCTGCTCGCATTGTAAGGGATGATGAGATCCTTGAGGAGGGGAGGGCCTTTGTCATGAAGAGTCTTATGGGTCAGGCAGAGGGCCTTGAAAACAACCCTTTCTCTGACTGGGAGCCAATGCAGGAGCTTCAAGGCTGGCTTTGCCGAGGATCTGGCGGGGGTATCGGTAAGTAGGCGGGCTGCGGAGTTTTGAATTTTCTGCAGGGTATTGAGTGTGGCTTCGGGGCACCCAGGTAGATTGCATTGCAGTAGTCCAGCCTTGCCAGAATGAGGCCCTGAATCAGCAGTTTCTTGGATGAGGCTGGAAGCAGGGGGAAGACCTTTCTGCAGGCCCTGAGGAGTCCAAAGCAGATTCCTGCCGTTTTTTTGGCTTGTGACCTGAAGCTCAGGTCTTTTTCGAGCCATATGCCCAGGCTCTTGACCTCTTCCTTCGGTGTAGGGGGGTCACCTAGACAGACGGGCCAGATGTCAGGTGGCAGGGAGGGCCCTTTATGTCCGAGCAGCAGAATCTCGGTCTTGGACCCATTTAGTTTCAGTGCTGAGAGGTTCATCCAGTTGTGGATTTCCGTGAGACAGCTGCGAAGGTCAGAGGGAGATTGGTGCGGGTGTGAGAGGGTTACCACCAGCTGGGTGTCGTCGGCGTAGTTGATAATTGAGACGCCGAAAGGGTTGACCAGTTTCTCCAGCGGGGACATATACACGTTGAATAACGTTGGGCTAAGTGATGAGCCCTGCGGTACTCCACAACGGAGGTGGATTGCGGGGGAGTGGCTGACATTCTCCCAGACTTGAAAGGAGCGTCCATCTAGGAAAGATTTTAGCCACTTCAAGGCCGTGCCCCTTACTCCGATGTCTCCCAGTCGTTGGATTAGGGTGTGGTGGCTCACAGTGTCGAAGGCCGCACTGAGGTCCAGGAGGATCACTGCCACTGATCCTCCCGTGTCCAGAATGCTTCTGGCCTTCTCCACTGCTGCCAGGAGGGCGGTGTCAGACACACACACCAATATTTCTTTAGCAGAGCAAAAGGTATGTACTCCAGGCACTGCAACCATGAATGGCACAGAAAACCTTTAATTCTACACACATATTCCTCATGTTAACCAATTAAAACTCTTCCCTCTCTATTTTCAAACCAACACCCTTCCCCCCCTCAGCCCTTTCTACCTATTACCATAGCAACTCCCTCCTCACTGACCTCTCAGGTTTAAAAGTTTATTCTACAATGTTGCAAATGAACTCAGCAAGGATGTTTGACCTCTCAATACACCAGCTTATCCGGTGCAATGTTTCTTTAAATGACTTTTTCTTAACCATCCAAATTACTTCTTTCACAGAACAGATCCATGCACCCTAACTTTCAGTTTTCAACTATCTGAATCCACCAATCATTGCTTGTGATTTAAGAGCACTGAAACTCCACATTTTTTGTTTACAAACTCCTACTGTTCCAACTGCCATTTCATTCCCACACTTCATCTGACTGCACCAGAACCTCCTCTCACCATGTATTCTGTCTGGATTATTGGACATAGCTACATCCACTGGGCTCAAAGGTATGCAGCTATCAGAAATTTTCACAACCTTGATTTACCAAATGTAGACATCAAGTGGATTGGCCAAAGAGGATTGAGATGTCATCAATTGATACCATTGGTGAAAACCTTTTACCATCTGCCACACCCTGACCTCATAATTTTGCACTGTGGTGGAAATGACCTAGGCACTTTGACTGGGGTAGGTCTGGAAATGGTTTTAAAGGACACCTTTGGGCAATTCATGACACTTTTTCCACAAACTGCCTTGGTATATTCCAATATATGCCAAAGACAGAAATGGAAGTAGTCCAACTAATTTTGTCCACAATTTGAGAAAGCACGGAAACATGTGAATAAATCTGTTTGTGCTTACATGAGAGACTATGGAATGGGTTCAATATACAACAATAACTTGCGTTATAACGTGCAAGATATCTACAGAGGAGATGGTGTGCACTTCTCAGATGAGAAGAATAGAATATTCCTCCTGAATTTAAGACTGTGCTTGGAACCTACTTGTAGGTACCTAAATCAGCCACAGAACCCAAAAGCTCTTTTCAGGGCTACCCTACCTCTCATCACTCAAAATGATTACTTTACTCTAACTTTTTTCACTGTTTTTCACCAAAGTACGCTCTCCGGTACGCTCCCCGGTACGCGTACCGGGCGCTCCCCCCCGCGAAAAATTACTTTTATTTTTTATTTTTTGGCCTATATGAGCCTCCTAAGCCCCCCCAGAAATTCTAGGGGGTCAGGGGGTGTCTACCGTGCCCCCTTGTACCCATTCCCAACGTTGTTTGTCCTCCATCTTGTGTCTCAAATCTACCGAAACACAAGATGGAGGACTCCCGTAGCGCTGCCGGTACACGTACCGGGGCGCGCACCGGTGAGCGCTCCCAAATTTCTTTTTAAGTTAATTTACATAAAAACCACTGGCGAGACTTTCACCAAATATAGAATAGGCCCTACTACATACCAGTCCCTACCATTTTCCCAAATTTGGTGGAATACCATTGAGCCATTTGGGCTGTAGCCCTGTCTAAATATCCTGAGGTAAATTACATGACAAAAACACATATGAAGTGTTAGAATTTACAACCAATTAAAATGTTACTTTCATTTTCTACTTTTATTTCCTGACATTTGATTGGTTATGTACATGAATATAAATGAAAAATGAGAGGGAAACACGGCCATTTTGACTACAACTACCTGAGGTACATCTTTAAAGGATTTTCTCATTATCTTCATCACCTTTCTATAAGGTAAGTTGTTAATTTGTAAGGGGCACTTTAAGTTAATTTGTAAAAACGTTTTCTGATAGTTATTTACTGTCCCTCTGTTATAGTTATAGATCAAGGTAGGCTTCTCTGTTATAGTTACAGATTGAGTTAGGCTTCTCTGGTATAATTATGAATTTACTTAGGCTTCTTCACATACACTTTTTTATATTTCTACTTCCTGCCTGATACCATACACTGCCCAAAGATAACATCACTGTTAAAAACTCAGAAGTACCTGTCTGAACTTAAACCCAACAGTGCCCTAACTCTACTGATATAGTTATTTTTTATGCAATTTACAGCAAGAAAATGGAAGGAGAAAAAGAAAACATCAATATTTCTTTCGAAATTACTGATGAGGAGATTCTTCAACAAGATTTTGTTGACGAGGATTTTATGGATGAGTCTCTAGACCAACAATTTATTGACTGTTTACAAACTATTGAATCATGCAATTTTGAGGAGATTCCAGCTCATCTAATGCTGGAAGTTTTATTAAACTACGAAAATTCTAAACAATACATTTTTATTTAATAATTAAAAATTGTTTGAGACATTATTCATTTTTATATGTAATTCATGAAGTAGTACCAAAATGATTATAATATAAAGTGAGACTTACAGTATACTGTGCAATTTTAAAACATCATAAGGGAGCAGGGTAGACTACCCATGATCCCCTAGGCCTTCTCAGGGAGTGCTTAAAGGATCTGTTTCTGCTTTCCTGACAGACTATGGTATGGATTCCATATACCACAATAACTTCTGTAACAACATGCAAGATATATACAGAAAAGAAGGTGTACATTGAATTTAAGACTCTGCATTGGTACCTACATGTTGGTACTTAAAACACCCACACAACACAACAACTCTATTCAGAGCTACCCTACCTCTAATCACTTTAAATAATTATTTTACTGTTTCACTGGGTTTTCCCCATGGTACGCTCCCCGGTACGCTCCCCGGTGCGCGTACCGGGCGCTCCCCCCGCGAAAATTGATTTTTTTTTTTGCCCCGCGGGGCCCTTTTATGGCAAACCTAGGAGGTCAGGGGGGGTCTACCCTACCCCTTTTAGTCATTTCCCCCTTTGTTTTTGCCACCTCTTGTGTCTCGATCCTACCGAGACACAAGATGGCGGCCGCTCCGGACTGTTTGGAATGTGGACAGACACCCGAGAGCCAATCAGCTTTCTGCTCGCGAACTCGCGTAACGCGCTGGTACGCGCCCCGGTGCGCGTACCGGGGCGTGCTTATAGATATATATATATTTTTGAACCTATATTACTCAAAATCCACTGGAGCACATATCTTGAGACATAGCAAAGGCACATCGGGCTACCAGTCCCTACAATTTTGCCAAGTTTGGTGGAAATCCATTCAGCCGTTCGGGCTAAAAGTGAGTCCAACCGCCCTATGGAAATTAACATGGGGAAAACATGTTTTGGGACCCCTCAAATATCTCGGCCCCCGCTTGACGAACCCCCCCAAACTTTCAGGGAAGGAGCAGAGCGGAGCGGGCCATCTTCCTTGAGAAATTCGTGAACATTCGTCCACCGGCGCCAAAGTTATTCCCAATAGAATGTTGCGGATTTCCTATGGAAAACAATCCTAACTGTAACTAACTACTGGCAACCGCCAGTAGGTAATATATATATATATATATATATATATATATATATATATATATATATATATATATTTGGGGCAATATTACAAAACAAGGCAAGGTTTTTTGAATTATCCATTCAAGTAGCTATCATTGACAGTATATTTTGTATTTTGCATTGAAAATATATACTGTCTAGGGCTGTATTATGTAGTATATTTATATACTGTTTATATGTGGATTTTATACCTTTTCCGAATTAAAAAAAATCTAAAATGTGATTTTTACGAAACATGATCAAAAACATGAATTTTAAATAATTTATTTATATGTATTTAATATTTATGTCTCAACCCGATGTATCTCAAACAAGATGAGGTAATTGTTTGCTATAGGATAGTATGTCTTTTATGTTGCTGCCTGCCCAGCTCTGTTTTGAATTGCACTAGCACTTTAAATACCGGTCCTCGCCCTACGCAACATGACATATGATCAAGCCTCAGCAGAGGCGAAACGCGTCATGGCGTACTGACTGGCTAAGATAAAGCACTTTGATTGAGCACTGATTTCTGGGTCTGCTCTTCGTCATTATTCAAGGCTGGAGCCTTTCTTTTGGTGACGACTTACTTCTATATATATATAAAGCACAAGGATGGCCTACGGGCGTGTAAATACTTTTTAAGCATGGGATCAATGGAATTTGCGCAACACACGAAAATGTTGTTGGAAATGCTGTCATTTTGTTTAGAAAACAATTACTTCCTTTTTAATGGCCAGTTTTATCAACAAGTCCAGGGTATAGCTATGGGGGCCAGTTTCTCCCCCAGCTACGCTTGCCTGTTTATGGGCTGGTGGGAGGAACTGGTACTCAGGTGTGAATTTGAACATTACTGTAATCATAACATAGTCTCCTGGATGCATTTTATTGATGACCTTTTTATTGTTTGGCATGGGACGGAGGAGAGTGTGCGGAAATTTATAGATGAGATCAATGTAAATAACCTTAATCTTAAATTTACTTCTGATATTAGCAAACACTTGGTGACTTTTTCAGATGTACAGGTTTTTATAAACAATAATATCTTAACCACTACCCTTTTTAGAAAACCCACTGCGGGTAACACACTACTCCATGCCACCAGTGCTCATCCCCCACACTTAATAAAAAGTATACCATATGGGGAGATGCTCCGCATTTTACGTATATGTAGTAATGCGGAGGATGCTAAAGCAAAACAGCTGGAGAGTTGTGCTAGATTTGTAGAGAGAGGCTATAGTCACAGAGTGGTGGACTCTACTATGAGGAAATCACAACTGAAGCCAAGGGAGGAACTCCTCAAATACAAATCTAGGACCACACAAGGAGAGGGAAATTCCAAATCTGACCCGGTCCGTTTGATCCTAACTTATTCAAAACAAGAGAAGGAATTGAGGAGTACCATTAGGCGGAATTGGCATTTTATACAGGCTGATCCCATAATTGGTGACCTAATGCCCTCCAATATGTTATCTAGGAACAGCCAGGAAAGTTTTAAAAAGGATATTTGGTTACCCTCTATAAAGGGTTTTTATAGATGTTTGACATGCAAGGCCTGTCAGTTTGGGGTGAATACTACGGATTCCACCACAGCATTCTCAGGGACCAAAAGAGATATAAAACAACATCTGACCTGTAAGACAGAGTATTGTGTCTATGTCCTGGAATGCGAATGCCACCTCAAATATATACAGTACAAAGCACGGTGATGGGTCAAACCCAGATCTTTTGACTGGGTGTGAGTGTTTGATTGGTTCAGATGCTTCGTCCATCACCACCCCCTTTTGTACCACCTCAAATATATAGGCAGTACCAAACTGCAGGTACATAAACGAATTTTGCAGCATCTACGAGCAATCACCAAAAAAGATCAAAATTATCCAGTTGCAAGGCACTTTGAGGCTGTTCATAACAGCAACCCCAAATTTCTCAAATATTATGCAATTGAGTCTATCCCAGTGACAAAGAGGGGAGGAGACAGAGAATCCTGCCTTAGACGGACGGAAACTTAGTACATCTTAGAGTTCGATTCTAAATGGCCGGGGGGGGGGGGGTAAACGTAACAGAGGATCTCCACACATTTTTATGAAGTATTTCTCAGTTCAGATGTGATTAGTTGTGCAATTACTTAGCAACAATCATAGGACCCTTATATAGAAATTAGTTTATAGCCTCCATGTACAATGATATAGTATTTTATAATTGATTTTAGGCAATATGGGTAGTTTTATCTATTTGTCTTTTTATCACTTGTTTTAAACATGTCTTGTGGGTATATGAATTGTGTTTGCTATTTATAAAAAATCTTTGCGTATTTGCACATCTGTAGAATTGCACACATCTCTCGTACTAATCCCTAGTCCCAATCTCCTTCTAAAAAACTGTAACTCTGAATATGTCTGCACTTTATTGACACTTAGCACTTTTCCTTGTTGCACTGAAGCACAGGTCACTTTCATGGATAGTACTGTAGCACTAAGACACTTTCTTATCCATAATTTAAACTGAGAGAGTATAAGTAGACCTGGCAAGCAACGTAAAGCATTGAATATTGAAACAATGTAGCTATGAGAATGTCTCTGCTAAGGAATTTTTGTTAAAAACAAGGAACTTATTCTTTTTATTTTTTTTGAGAACAGCAATGTTTGGTTTATTTTTCCACGTTGAGGTGAGCACGTAACTAGGAAAAGAAAGAAAAAATGTACATGAATTGCATCAAATCTTCCCGACTATATGGTTGTTGAAGTTCTATATGCATTAGGCGGTTATAAAGAAAAAGAAATGGCTTTTACCGTAGAACTTCCAACGTTGAGGTGTTCTTACTTTTTACAAAGAATCAAGCATTTATGCTGATATTATTCCTTTGCTTGTGTTTACAATATATATTTAAATTTGTATAAACAAAGTAAGAAACATTTCCGTTTATGTATTTTTTATTATTTTTTTTTTAAAGTTTTAAACAACCTTTATTGCTCTGTGTCATTGAATGAACACAGCCTGTAGCCTACTACCCAGGGAGGGCCGGCAGCAGAGTGTCTCGAATGCGAGATAAGAAACTTTACAGTAGTATGACACAGCCATTAAGCCGACATCCCAGGGGCCCGGCGGCAATCTGTACATTTAGTAATCAAGTCTCTGCGGCCATTGCAATTGTAATGGAGCATCGATGCCCCTCTATCAATCAGTAGCATACTAGAGTTAACCTCCAGCAAGCATTTTTCAATCCCCTCTAGTTACTATTATATTCAGGTAGTGTTCCCTTCTAGTGTAGAGTGTGTAGCATGTGTGAACTACCACCCCCCCAACTACCCTGCGCAATCCCGCCCCCTCCCTGTGTACTTCTCGTATAGGAGCAGTGTCCAAGTACCCTCAGACTTCACAGTGCTGGCTAAGTAATCAAGTAGCAATCTCACTTATGGCTGCAGCCCGATCGAGCTGCATAGCGCCCCACAACCCAGCCCGCATCTCTTAAAGGTGATCATGGCCTATGGGTCTCAGTCTGCCCTCACGAGTCACTACAAACAAGCCATCCTCTATCTGCGTATTGCTCCCATGTGTCATATCAAGTGCGATCCTGCTAAGCTTGGGTGAGTTGTGTATATCCAGTGTGTGTACGTTCATCTGGAATCTGTCTAACCTCGCTCTGTACAACCTCCGCAGCAGCGCCCCCATCCTCAGCCCTGAAATTTTTCAAATATAGGCCACAGAAGTTCTTGGGTCGGGGCGTGGGTGGGAGAAGGTCGCTATAAAGCTCAGATTGTGTACAGCTATACAGCATATCCTTAGCCCATCTTTGGTCAGCTGAAGATTCAGGTTCGCATTTATGGCTGTGAAGATACTGTCCCAATATTGCTGTACTCCTGGGCAATACCACGCTAGGTGCATAAAATCTGCGACCGGTGCATGGCATCTTTCACATTCAGCAGAGTGTCTCAGGCCATATCTGTGAAGGCGCTCCGGGGTGTAACAAACCCTCTGTAGAAACTTAAAATGCACCAATCTATGCCGACCATTCAGCGATAGTTTCTTAGTGTTCGCACAACAGTATCTCCACATATCGTCATCGATTTCGACTTGTAAGTCAGTTTGCAATGCCGTTCTCGCTTTTGTGGGTAGTGGCCCTTTGTGCTTCAGAGCGAGTTTGTACAGCTTAGTGATCAACTTCCTGGGGGTCTCCGTTCTGATCACGCATGTGAGTTCCGGGATCTCAGGGGGTTCTGCCATAGCTGGACCTAGCAGGGCCGTTAATGCACTACGAACCCTATGATATTGAAACCGGCATAGCACCGTTACAATTTGCTCGCTTGTTTTCACTTTTCCATCCGCAAATAAGTCTCCCGCCGTCTTGATGTGCAGTTTATTTAGTGCTTGAACTACGCCTTTTTCTCTCATCGGCGCTATCCACAAGGCCCACTCAATGGGCATACTAGGCGAGTATAAAACCGCGCCCTCATGAGCCTGCAGGAGGGAGTGCCATGCATGGTTGGTTGCTGTAATGGAGTCCAGGACACCCGTTCTCCGATCCACAGGTCTGAAGACCGTGGCAGGGAGGGGCAGAGAGTCCGCAAAGAGCCGTTCCATGCGGAGGTGGGGGATCCCAGCATCTCCGTGGATCCACATATGGAGGTGTGATGCCTGTGCCACTCTGTGGTATAGCTCTAGATCAGGGGCACCCAGGCCACCCATGTCGCATGGCAATGTAAGCAGAGTCCACTTCGCTCTGGGTTGTTTGCCTCCCCACGCCAGCTCAATCATAAGTTGTGTCATGGATTTGAAGAAAGTTTTGGAGAGTACCATTGGAATGGCGCTAAACAAGAAGAGAAATCGGGGAAGGACCACCATTTTCATGATAATTATACGTCCCAATAAGGAGAGTGGAAGCTTGCACCATGCCTCCACATCGTCTTCTAGTCTACTATAAGCCACCCCGTAGTTGTCTCGCAGTAAGATTTCAGAGTCCGTGTGCAACTTAACTCCTAAGTATCGAACCGGGTCAGTGGACTACTGCAGTGGATACTCCATGTCAAACCTACAGGTCACAGGGGTGAGGGGAAACGCCACCGACTTCGTCCAATTGACTCTGAGGCCAGACACAGCGCCAAAACGTACCACTTCTCTTAGCATTGATGACAAGTTATTTTCTGGGTCACAAACATATAGCAGTGTGTCGTCTGCATATGTCGACACTACAATCTGATATGCTGGGAAGTTGACTCCTTCATTCCCATGGTATTCCCTGAGTGCACAGGCGAGAGGCTCCACCAACAGTGCGTATAACAAGGGAGACAATGGACAGCCCTGTCTGGTACCCCTGCTAATAGGAAGTGAGTCCGTCACCCGATCTCCCAATCGGAGCCTGGCCGTTGGTTTGTGATATAGTGCGCCTAGCATTTGGAGAAACGGCTCGCCTAGACCCATGCGTCGCAGTACTATACTAAAGAATGTCCACTTGACGGAGTCAAAGGCCTTCTCCATGTCGAGGAAGACCGCAATGGCCTTAGTGTCCTGCCTAATGTGTTGCATAGTGCCCAGCACGGTTCTTATATAGGTCAGATTTCTCTCTGGAATGAACCCCGCCTGTTCCGGTGCGACCAGGTCTGGGGCCAGAAGTGCAAGGCAAGTGGCTAAAACCTTCGCGTATAGCTTTGCATCAACATTCAATAACGAGAGTGGCCTGTAGGAGTCGCACTCATTGGGAGCCTTTCCGGGTTTAAGAATTGTGACTATTAGTGCTTCTCTCATTGATCGCGGCATGCTCCCCTCAACGCAGATGTCATCGAACAGAGTGGACAAATGCGGGAGAAGCTTTTCCTGGAATGCTTTGTAAAATCCCACTGTGAGCCCATCTACTCCTGGAGCACTGCCAGAGCGCATACTCGACAGGGCCTCTGCTATTTCGTCTCTCTCTATGGGTTGCATGAGAAACTCCCGCTGCGCGTTAGTAAGCATGGGCAGCAATATATGTTCAAGATAGTCCGAGATGTCATGCGATATGTCTCCACCCCTAGAGGAGTACAAGTCAGTATAATAGCTCCTAAACTCTTCAGCTATCTCCTTTTCGTCTGTAATTACTTCTCCCTTGTGCGTCTTCAACTCCGAGATCTGGGATTTCCCCCTGCTACCCTTGAGTATTCTAGCTAATAGTGAGCTAGGTCGATCTCCTTCCCCATACGTTCGTGCAGTGGCATATTTGCCCATGTGTTGTACCTCTCTGTCGGCCTCCTCATTGTATTCAGTGATAAGTGCTTTAATTTCGTCAGATATCGCTGGGTCGAAGTCGTTCCTTTGTCGTTCCTCCAGCACCGTCAGTTTCTTTTCTAACAGTGACAGCCTTTGCCGGATGGATTTAAGGACGCTCGAGTGCTTGGACATAGCTATGCCCCTAAAGTACACTTTAAAGGCCTCCCAGATGGATTGGAAATTGTCAACAGACCCTAAGTTAGCCTCAAAAAAGACATCTATCTCTTCCGCGAGCTCCCCTCGGAACTGTGTGTCTAGAAGTGAGTACGGGGGAAAACGCCACGTGAACGGGGGGATCGCCCTTGCCGGGGACTCCAGCTCTAGCAGGAGCGGAGAGTGGTTGGAAAGACTGCGCGCCAAGACAGTGCAAGCCCTGCCGCGACGCAGTAAAGAGGAGCTAGCTAGCCAATAGTCTATTCTCGTATGTATGTCATGATAGGCAGAATAGTGCGTAAAACCACCCTGTGTGTCGCGTTTGTACCTCCAGACATCCTCCACATCCTGGCTAAGCATTTCTGCCTGCAGCGCCTGCGCTGCTGCAGAGGGTCTGCGTGGAGGGCCAGCTGATCGATCCAGGGCCGGATCCATTGTTAAGTTTAAGTCTCCCCCCCATAGCGATTGGGACATTGGAAAGGTGCAAACCACACCAGCCAAATTACGGTAGAACTCCGGAGAGTCGTAGTTAGGGCCATATACATTAATGACTAGTAGATCTAAACCCATCCCTGCGCACCGTGTGATCACATACCGGCCCTCTCTGTCTGCTTGAAGTGGTGTCAGTGTCAGCTTCGATCTAGGGTTAACCCAGGTTATCACGCCTCTGGAATGCGATGTGAATCCCGTCGCCGCCGTGCAGCCCAACAGACATTTGCTCTGTAACATCTTGCTTGTGAGTGGTAGGTGTGTCTCTTGCAAGAGTGCTAAGTCTATCCTCTGTCGCTGCAGGTAGCTCACTACTTTCCTAAGTTTCCGGTAGTTATTTAGACCACGGACATTCCATGTTAGAGCCCGCAGCCTAGCAGGTGAATCATGTGCATCCGAGTTAGGAGCGCCCCCCATCAGGTTGCTTGAGGCGCATATTGAGTGGCAGAGAGTGTCGTAAGGGCCCAACAGTATCTTCACTATCTATTGGGCGTACGTGTAGCGTGAGTGGCTGTGAGATGTGTGAACCCAGGGTAGGCGGTGTGCGCAAACAATGAATTCCCCCCTCAAAAATACAACATCCGTCAAATACCTCCCCCCTCCCACAGCAGACCTCCCCCAACTTGATCTTGCCTAACCCTATCCCTTCCCCCTCCCTCTGTTTCCCTCCCCAACTGAATAAAACTCCTGAGAGTCAAGTAAGAGCAACATGCGCTGGGACCGAGGTTGCCATGTTGTCAGCAATCAGTGCTAAGTCGCACTACGCCGGAGACATGGAACCCTCTGCCCGCCACGGTGTTAGTCACACATCAGCGAGTCTAGGGGGAAACAAGTCTCTTACACTCAGAAATAGGAGAGTGCAAAGGAAAAAGTGACTAAATCGTACGACTTCCCCCATCATTGTGAATAAACATTGCAAAAAACTATAGGATAATATTGCATTTCAGACCCCATTTCAGCAGTGCGTCCTCCGTTCACTTTAAGCCCCACCCTGACCCTTAGTCTCTTGTAACTGCTTCCGTTAGTTCTCTTGGAACTTTAGTCTCTACACGGCAGCTTCGGAGCGCATATAGTCATTCAGGCAGCACCCCCCCCTTCCCTCAATCCCCCAGCAGTCGGGAATTGTTCCTCCAAAAGGCACTGTTGCTGTACCTCACCGTAACTCAGGAACAGTTATAGTCGGCGGGTCACTCCTGCTCGTCCAGTTGACTGCTCTCTCCAGCCTCGCTTCTAGGGGCACCCGCAGCTGGGCGATTTTCTTTCGACTAGCTCTTTAAAGCCTGCTGCAAGACACATGGGTCTGTACACAGATGAGAGTGTCCTTGCCTATTGACCCTTAGCTTCGCCGGGTATAGCATTGCGTAGTCCAAGTCTAAGTCTCTAAGCTGTTTCTTATACGGAGCAAAATGTTTGCGGGCCTCCTGTACCCTAGCGGTGTGATCCGGGTACAGCGAAATCTCCGACCCCTCATATTGTAGCGTTTTCTTGTCTCTGGCCCGCCGTAGTGCCGCATTCCTGTCCCTGTAGTTCAGCACTTTAGCAATGATCTAGCGTGGGGGGGCCCCCGGCTTCGGCCGCGGTCCCAGGGAGCGGTGGGCGCGCTCGATCGCAAACAGTGAAGAGAAAGTTTCCTCTCCGAGCAAAGTGCCGAGTAGTTTTTCCACAAACCTCTCCATGTTTCCCGTATGCGTTGTTTCCAGTAAGCCCGTTATACGTAGATTACAGCGCCGAGACCTCGCCTCCAAGTCCTCTGTTTTGTCCTGCAGGGTCTTCATCAGTGATTCAATTTTTTGATGCCCGGTGTTAAGCTCCAAGTGCGCTTCCTCCACTTCAGTTAGTCTCCGCTCAGACATATCGAGTCTTTCTGCATGCTTGTCTATTCTTTCAGCCATCCTGTCCATTCTGTAAGTAAGGGCATCAATTTTAGATCCCAAAGCCGACATACTGTTTTGAAGATCCGTGTCCATCGCTACAAACATGGATTTTATGTCTGCGTCATTGTCAGCGCCGTCGCCCTCTTGCAAATCGCCATTTTTCGCGCGGGCCGCATCTTGCGATTTAGACCTCCGTTGGTCAAAAGAAAGTTTAGTTTGCGATTTATCCCCTCGCCCCATCATGTATGGAGCGTGCAGGGGCCGCACTCCCCGCAGTGTAAAATATGTACCTTGGTTAAGCGCTCGACAGCCGCCGAGCCCACTGGGACAGGGTGTTGCCCAACTGGTGTAGACGTGTTATCGCCTCAATCCTGGCCCCAACTCTGTCGACGTCGGGCAGCTGCAATTATCGGGGAGAAGACTGAGTTAGCTTCCGCCCAGTATCGGGCTACCAGCAGGGTTGGGCCGTTACTACTGCACTATCTCCTGGCAATTGTCCAGCAGGGCCCCAAGCTTCGGTAGCTCTCGCTGTCGCGGAGTGGAAGGCTCGGGACAGGCGCCCCGTATGGTCTCCAGTGAACGTACCCTGAGGTCCCGTCTGTGGTGCCCGACTTATATTGTCTGCCGATTAATGTGCAATTCGGTAAGCTGTGGCCCGAGGCACCGTGGGGCAGGGAGTTTAGGCTCTCCCGCTGCAGTCGACCATTTCGTCTCTGTTAGAATTAAGCACCCTCCACGTTATTAATTAACCACAAGGATGTTTACTACCCACCCTGTTCACCTCTTTTGATTCGGGGCTTTGTAGACAAATTCCGCAATATGGCGGCCAAACCAGACCGCAGTAAGCGCCGCGCCTCTCACACCAAGCCGTCGGGCCTCATCAGCGTTCGGAGGGCCTCCGCCGCCTCACGCGATCACTCTCACGGCGGAAGGGGACGGGAGAGTCGAGGTATCTCGAAGGGTTGCCTCTGTGTTCACAGCGGTTGGGCGATGTCTCAATGTAGTCGCAGCCGTCGTCCCTCTCGGGCTGACGTCACTCCTTGGCCGCATGCACTGCTACGGCAGGTTGATTGCCTCAGCACTCGAGGCCGCTGCTTCTCGGCCTACCGCAGTTCGGCGCCTCCTTCTACTCGTTCGCAGGGACCCAGGCGCGGCGGAGGGTCAGGATTTCCCCCTGTGCACCGCACTGCTCTCCGCAGGTCAGGAGGTCAGGATTTGCACGCTATAAGTGCTGCTGATGTAGGATTAATGTAGGATTATAGAAGTCACCGAGCTGAGCTCGGGGCTTATGCGGCCATTTTCTTGGCTGTGAAGCTCCGCCCACCCCGTTTATGTATTTGTACATGAAAGTATTTTATCTATGTCTATGGCAAGAGTGATGCATGTGCACTTTAAAAATGGGGCTTGTCAGACTGCGTAGTCATGTGATCAAGGCCTGCTGGGACGGCCGAAACGCGTCTTGATTTTTTGAAAAGGGAAATAAAATAATGCAATTACAATTTGGGTCCACGCTCGTGATTTCGCGCTGAAGCGAAGCTGATCTGCGAGGTATTGCAGATATATATATATATATATATTCACTGAAAAAACCATAGGTTATAGACCATATATAGTTAGGAATTAGCATTTACAAAACCTTATTTTACTCACACAAAACCATTGAAATTCCATATATAGTTAGTTGCACTAACTATATATCGCGCACCCGCAATCCACTGCTGATCATGTCACATATTACATCATTCATGACATGGTCAGTGACATCACTGATGACATCACTGATGACATCTCAAATGACATCACTGATGACATTTCAAATGACATCACTGATGACATCACTGATGACTACATCCAGTGACTGTATGTTTCTCTAAAGTTAAAATATGTCTTACATATTGAAGAATGAGTGGATTTATAAGTGTCTGGATGAAGGATTTAGTAGGTGCATGACTGACTGTATGAGTGAGGGATTAAATGTGTCTCACAGAGTGCATGGGTTAGTGACTAAACAGTTATAATTTGTGCATCATTATGTCTGTTGTTCTGTAAACTGCTGCATGTGTTGATCAGTATCTATATGAGTAACTATATGGGTTATTGATTGGTTGCCCAAGTATTTGTATGGGAGACTGAGTGTGTGTGTGGGTGGCTGGGGGGTGTATGACTCTGTGTAAAGATGTGTGAGCAGTTGATTCACTAGATATATGGGTTCAAAAGTGCATGTGGAAACAGCTGTATGGGCGGTTGACTGTGTGCATGAGTGTATTGGTGAGTGAATGGATATCTCAGTGCTACATGTCAAAGTAAGTACATATGTAAAACACAGTTTATGTGAGAGTTGACATATATAAATAACTGTGCATAAGAGCCAGTGAATGTGTGAGTGGCTGTATGGATCATTGTGAACTTGTATCAGGGATTGTATAAGAGAGTAAATATGTGTTAGTATATGTTTGAATAAGTAAGGTGTGTATAACTGTATAGTTGAGGAAATGGAGGTGTGATTGATTCTTTGCATGACTGACTAGGTGTGTGAGTAACTCCATGGATGAGTGACAGTCTGTGAGTGTCTGTTTACACTGAGTGTATCTTAGGTTATATTAGAGTCTGAAGAGGTTCATCGTATTATCACATGAATGATGTCATCAGTGATGTGATCAGTCATGTCAAATGAGATGTCATCAGTGATGTCATCAGTGATGTCATTTGAGATGTCATCAGTGATGTCATCAGTGATGTCATTTGAGATGTCATCAGTGATGTCATCAGTGATGTCACTGACCATGTCATGAATGATGTAATATGTGACATGATCAGCAGTGGATTGCGGGTGCGCGATATATAGTTAGTGCAACTAACTATATATGGAATTTCAATGGTTTTGTGTGAGTAAAATAAGGTTTTGTAAATGCTAATTCCTAACTATATATGGTCTATAACCTATGGTTTTTTCAGTGAATTTCAATGGTTTTGTAAATGCTAATTCCTAACTATATATGGTCTATAACCTATGTTTTTTTCAGTGAATTTCATAGGTTTTTTAGTAGCAAATATCTATATGTATGAAAGTAATAATTTTTATTAGAAATTTTAAAATGTGTAAATATTTTTTTTTTAATTATGTGCCCTGGTACGCGCCCCGGGGCGCTCCCGGGGCACGTACCGGTTAACGTACCGGGGAGCGTTCCGTGAGCGCTGCTCCCGCGAACGAAAACAACATGATGACGTTTAGCGTAGTCGCGTGATGTGCCGCGTAAACGTGACGCATCGCGTAACAGCGTCATGCGTTTCTTCGACGTGCTCCGTAAACGTACCCGGAGGCGCTCCGTGGCGCGACCCGGAGCGCGAAACGTAAGCGCGCCGGGGCGCGTAGCGTAAGCGCGTCGGGACATGTGACCTGAAAATAACACTTTTCATTGGTTCTCAACTTTTTTTTCTACAAATGATGAAAGCCCCCTCCTCTTTTCCTCATTCTTACTTTTTTCTTTGAGAAAGCAAGACCTATCTGTGAGACATGGCTTCAGTAGTAGCTGCAGCTAGTGCACCCCCACCACCACCACCACCACCCAGAAAGGAAGGTCCACCACCACAGATCCTTCCAGGAGTTGAAGAAGAGGAGGAAGAAGATGATGAGGACCAACAAACCATAACATACTTGCCTGAAGAACCAAGACAAAGCCATGTCAAAGTTCATTACATATGGCAGTATTTTTCCATTCCTGCTGAGCAAAAAAAAGTGAATGCCCCGAAGGCAACATGCTTAATTTGCAAAGATGTCCTGTCCAGGGGCAACCCAAATAAAAAATATTCATTTGGGAACTACACAATGATCCGCCACATGCAGAGGTGGCACCCTAACAATCTGGCACAAGCTGAGGTACGGGATCTGGCTCAGAAAAAAAGAGACCATCAGGCCAGCACCTCATCAGGTGAATCTTCATTTGCAGCACCAGAAGGGCGCGAAACAGTACCAAATATACAAGATAAATTTGGTGTAATAAAAATGGTCTGCATTTTTTGCGGAAAGACCCTCTGCTACGGGGAACTAAGCATTCACCTTATTAATGCTTCCATCGACAACCACAACTGCAGCAAGAGAAGAAAGCAGGAGTTTTTTATTTTTATTTTTTCTCCTCTCGAGCCACTGTTAATTCCCAGTTTTTTGTTTCTTGTTTTTTGTTGAGCCCTTTATAATGGCTGTTTTTCGTTGTTTCCCCCCAAAACCCCCCCAAAAAAACATTAAATTGTTCAAAAAATACAAAAAAAACAAAAAAAATTCAGAAAAAAAAAAAAAATATATAAAACAACAAAAACATTAAAAAAAGTTCTTTTCAGAACTACCTCCCATTTAAAAAAAATTACTAAAATTTTAAGCACTCTTAACTTCATTTTTCTCATTGGTGCGCTTCCCGGTGCGCGCACCGGAGAGCGCCCCGTTAGCGCAATAAAAAAAAAACCAAAAAAAAAAAACAAGAGAAGGAGAGCAAAATAAGAAGAAAAATAGTAAAGGATGTGGAATGAGAGGTAGGGATAGAACCGGACTAAAAGAACAATCCTGAGGGAAAGTGTTAAGAAAACAGTGAGCAAAAGTAAATAGGAATAAAACAAGATGTATGATAGTGACTAAGGTTAAAACATGAGGAATAACAGAGAGAAAAAACAGAATGCAGAAAAGAAGAAGTAACAGAAAAGGAATGATTGAAACAGCAAAGAAATGTAAATAACATAGGGGCATATTATCAACATAGGCGATAAAGGTTTTGCTGCTTTTATCGGCAGAAATCTGCCGCTAAAGTCGCTTTTGCGGCAGAAAACTGCCGCTAAAGCCACTTTTGCAGCAGTTTTCTGCCAATAAAAGCAGCGATAATTTTATCACCTGTGTTGATAATATGCCCCTTAGTGTGTTTGAACTACAGGGAGAAAGCATAATGAACAAGTAGTGAAAGAGTGATGAGTCAGAGATAGTGAGAGTAATAGAGACGGAGTGAGTGAACAGGAGTGAGGAACTATGAGAAGAGAGGGACTAAGAAAAAGAGTGGAAGGAGTAGAGTAATTAAGTAATAGAGAAAGGAATGAGGGAAGTAGCAAAGGCAGGAAAGTGAGGATTAAAGAAATGAAGCAGTGGAACTAATAGAAGTTAAATGTGATAGAAATGTAATGAAAAGATTACAAAACATTTACCTTATAATTGTCGTTAACTTAGTCACTTGTTATTTTTATACTTTCAATCTGTGAAAGAGAGAAGAAACATTTGAAAAATATTAAAACATGTATTTAAAAATTAGAAAAGACAAGGGAAAAGATTGAAGGAAAAACTGTTTTTCAACAACTTTGACACTTACAGAAGCCTCTGCTTCTCCAGGCCCCTTACACAGTCCTAAAAATATACATTTTAAACTAACAGTATCTTGATGCAGATGAAGTGAGGCCTATCTTGCAACATGGTGCATCTTTTGCACTGCTCCTGTCTCACAAAAGTGATGCAACGGCAGCGCAAAAGAGGTGCACAGCCATCATAAAACTGTCCCTAACATTTTAAATGATTGGTTCAGGATGACGATAAGGTGTGGCCTATCCAGAGGTTTGTTTGAGGTGAGGCCTACTCAGGGTTGCAGATGAAATTTAGAGTTGTTGAAGAGTACAGAGGAGATAATACATTTGCAGGCCTACCAATGAAGTGAGTCATGTCCACTGCACTCTTGAACAAAGGCCAGACCTCCTCTGTTTCCCTGGACAGGCCTAAACGTGATCTGCACAATGTGATGTGTAATGTTAGGAAACACAGGTGATGTAATTGAAAAACTTGCAATTCTTTTGCTCATTTCACAATCACATCACTTGTGTTTCCTTTGCTTAGGTATCTCATTGTGCAGATGTAGTCCAGCATATGAAAGAGTACCCAGAAGTGCAGCACTGCATGCAACAACTTTGACACTTACTGAAGCCTCAGCTTCTGCATGCCCCCAACACAGTCCTAATTATATACATTTTAAACTGACGGTATCTTGCTGGAGATGAACTGAGGCCTATCTTGCAACATGGTGCATCTTTTACACTGCTGCTGCGTCACAAAAGTGACGGAACAGCGGCGCAAAAGAGGCGTATGGCCATCATAAATCTGCACTTAACATTTTAAATGATTGTTTCTAGATGCTGATAAGGTGTGGCCTATCCAGAGATTTGTTTCAGGTAAGTCCTACTCAGGGTTGCAGATGAAATTTAGGCTTGTTGAAGAGTATAGAGGAGATAATACATGTGCAGGCCTACCAACGAAGTGAGTCATGTCCACTGCACTCTTGAACAAATGTCAGACCTCCTCTGTCTCCTGGAACAGGCCTAAACCTCATCTACACAATGTGATGTGTAATGTTAGGAAACACAGGTAATGTAATTGAAAAACGTGCAATTTTTTTTGCTCATTCCACAATCACATCACCTGTGTTTCCTTTGCTTAGGTATCTCATTGTGGAAATGTAGTCTATCATATGAAAGACTACGTAGAATGTGAGCACTGTATGCAACAACTTTGACACTTACAGAAGCCTCAGCTTCTCCATACCTCCTACACAGTTCTAAATGTACATCATAAATACAAAAAGTACAGAATTAATTATAAATGTTAAATGGTTTATTTTTGCTGTTCTCAGAATGTATCAAATTTCACTAAAAACAGTGACTTGAGGTATTCATCATATAACAGCGGGGAAAAAAAACACAATCAAAATGATTGTGTTTAAAAAACCCATATAACATAACCAATCAGAAATCAGAACTCCTCAAAAGTAACTTACTTTCCATGACGTCGAAGGATGTCCTATGAACAGCTTACACTCTGTTGTGCTGTTTTTATTTTCAGCCCGCCACTTTCTGAAAGAAAACCTCCATCGTTTTGAAAAATATGTTACATACAATAAATGACTTCTCGCTCTCTACCACACGTTTCCACAAGGCCAAATCATGTAAGAGCCATTTATAACTCTTGGAATTCTTGTAAGCAAATCCCGTCATTTTGTATTTCCGCAACTTTCAGAAAGAAAACGTTCAAGATCACTTTCACAATCCTGGACTAGTAATATCTTACCCTTCTTGCTCACTCATGTTCTACATTTCCTATGACACTGATACTGCTTACTATGAAGCAGACTTACACTACCTCTATGACTACTACAATTATTTAATTCTCTACATCACTTTTAATCACAAAGCAATATAAAACAGTAGATAAAATTATATCAACCCCTAGAATCATTATACGCCAGTTACCTACCCTAAATTCTCTTTTCTGAAAACAGAAAGTAAGAATATTTTTAAGTAAAAAGGCAACATTGTATCGTAGTCAAATGGGAATAATTTCCGAAACAGCAATTTTTTTTACATTTTCAATAAGCTGTGTAATAAGCGGATCTTGTCAAATGACCATCATGCCATATAATAGCTGCAGTTACAAATGTTCTTCCTAAAATCAACGACTGTGTAGCCACAACATTTGTAATTAAAGTTGAAGACTTACTTTCATCAGGTTTATATAGTTGGATTTTTAAAATGACATTATAATCAAAAGTTTGGACAAATAATCTAGACAGCATTGCAGACTTACATTACCTCTACTCCATGTTTTGATTGGCTGCTTGAATTAGCTTATAAAAAGAAACAGTTTTTCTGAACTCATTCAAAGTGCAGTTATTTTTCCATGACGTCAAGTGTTATGGTAAGAACACCGTTTGCTTTGGGAAATACTCTGTTGTCCTTCAACTAATCTGTGCCCACCACTTTCTGTAAGAAAATCTTCTTTTTTTCCAGGAACTATTTAAAACTCAAAAATAACTTTTGACTCTGTACTACACTTATCCTCAAGGCCAAATCGTGTAGGAGCCATTAGAACCTCTTGAAATTCCTCAGAGCAAATCCCGAGATTTCTTCTCTAAAATTTTGGTTTTAAAAACACCAGGTAAGAATTTTTAAGGTCAAAAGGCAATTTTTTTTTGAAAGTTAAAACAGAATCGTTGCAGAATGACCAGCCATTTCTAGACTTTAAATAAGCTGTGTAATGTCCTGATGTTATTGAAGGACCGTCATGATATATAATTGCTGCAGTTACAAAAGTCCTTCCTGATATTGACAACTGCGAAGCCACAACATTTTTAATTAAAGTTGTCAATTTTGTTCCATCAGGCCTACATCGTTGGAACATTAAAATGACATACTGGCCATATGTTCGTATAAATAATGTTGACATCATTTCAGATTTACATTGGCTACACTCCATGTTGTGATCAGCTGCTTTTACTAGCTTATTAAAGGACACTGATTTACTGTCTGGCAAAGTTAAATATATAAATCTTTCTGAGTCTACACTAGTAGTACTTGATACCCTACAGTTCTCGCAGTCATGCTGCCATTGATAAGAAAGCCCAAACAGGTGATCTACATCTACACCTTCAGCATGCAATACATCAAGCATATACATTAAAAACTCCTGACAATCTTGCTGAATATTTTGAGAGAATTGTGTTTGACCTGAACATCTGTCTAACAGATTTCGAATTTCAGACACACTTTCTATTTTTGTTCTATCAGTGCTACATTTCTCTAACACAGAATTTAACAAACTGCAAAATCTTTGATCCGAATTGAGCACAATCTCTTCTTTTACATTTTCTAGAGAAAACAAAACATTAACCACTACATTAGCATAGCAGTTGACACCAGAACTGTTTTCAAATTGAAAACCAACAACATCGTCAACAGAATCCTTTTTCTTTCTGCTTATAATTTCAGGTTCATCGACTTTTCGTCTTTTTTCTACAACCTCCCTAGTATTGGTCACATTTCTTCGTTTCCGGCCTACCACACGTTTCTCAAACAAAGGATATTGAGGCAAATGTGGCGCATACTCTCTTCTTAACCTATTGTATTCCTTAACACAATCTAGATCCGCACAAATGTTTATGACATCACACTCAATCAAGTACAATCCCGATAAAGTTCTAACTCGTGACAATGCCACATATGCCATACCCTCCTTGAACACAGAACTGCCAATATTCACCAATGCACTGTCTACACTTAAACCTTGCGATTTATGGATTGTCACCGCATATGCCAAGCAAACAGGAAACTGCTTACGGCGAACATATAAGTCTTTTACAAGCAAAAATCTAGCAGAACAACGACCAATTAGCTGTACTTCCTCAATGCCATCAAATTTCATTTTTAAAAATTCAATTCCATCTCTATTTCTGTATTTCACAAAATCAACAACATTACCCATTGATCCATTTACCAGACCTCTTTCAACATGTAAATTCCTTCTTAAAATTATACGGCAATTTAAGCACACATTCAGAGTCTTTTCAAAACCTGCAGTTTTAGATATAGTCTTCTCTAATGAATCCAATTTTGTTTTCAAATTCTCAGACAAAATAATTGTTGATCCCATATGCTCTACACTGTCAATAGCTTCCAGTTTCACAATCTCTTGGTTTTCTAAATGCAACATTTTGTTGTTGAAGATGGCACATTCTGCAAGAGTTGGCATCAAACATATTCCAGATTTCTTCTCAGTAATTTTCTGAAAAATATTCTCAGGCACAACGTCTTGTTCTGGATATAAATTTGACAGTAATCGTGCATGTAAAGCTTCTTTCCCATGCTCGGTCACTTTTCCAATTCTAACATCTTGTAGAATATTCTTGTAATCTTCATCCTTCGCCTGACGCATATTTTCATGCAGTTCAGCATAATTGAAGTTTAACCATATATTGACGTTGCCAATGCTCCCTAGGCACTTCCTGGTATCTTCATGCGTGAGCATTTTGAACACAGGTTGTCCTTTCACTGGTGTCAGCTGCAGAAGATCTCCGAAAACAATGATGTGTTTGCCACCAAATAACACATCATACTCTGTTTTAAGAACTTCTTGCATTCTCAAATGCACAAAGGCAAGCATGACATTGGAAACCATGCTTACTTCGTCAATGATAAGAAGTTTCATTTTCCTCAAGACTCTTGAAACTTCACAACAAGCATCTCCAGATAACTTGTGGTATTGTAATTTGTTATCATGCTCCACTGGCAGCATCAGTAGACGATGCAAAGTAATACCTTTAATGTTATGTGCTGCCAGTCCAGTTGGAGCGGTGACAACACAAGACAGCGATGACTCAGTCCTTTTCTGTAAAAAACATGAAATTGCTTTGATGAGGAAACTTTTTCCAGTTCCCGCTTCTCCACTCACGTACAGTCGGACAGGCTTCAACGACGTACATGAGCACTCTTTCTTCTCATGACTTAATCCATGATCAATTTGGTTGGTAACCTTGTCATATATTTTCCTCTGCTCAACGTTGAGTTGTCTTTCCAAGTCTTCTAAGTTAACCGCATCCTCCTGAGCATGTGCCATGGCTCTTTCCACTTCATTCATGGCAGTGGCAGCTTCATTTTCGATAACAGGCCCTCCTAGTGGATCCTGACTCAATGAAACAGAACTCTGACTGTCCTGAGAACTGTCTCTGGCAATCTCGGCTGCAATCGTTGCTTCCTGCTCGATTTCCGCATTCAACATTTCTAGATATTTGGGAAAAACAGGACATTCTATGGTCTCCTTGGCGGCAGTGAAAGAGTCTTCGTAACAGAGGAAATCTCCAAGCAGTTCCTCTTCTGCACACCAAGGCTTAAAAAGTTGCAAAAGTGCTAAATAGAAAAACTCCTTTTTTTCAGGAGATTCGCCACTCAATTTTCGATGGTTTACCAAGTGGCATTTTCTTTGCTTGACCAGACATCCCTCACTTCCAATTACAGCATACACTCCTTTATCAATATCTTCTTTGATGTTCCTCTTGAATATGTAATTTTGTAGAACCTCATACAGACAAACATTCTCGAGGTGACTGCTTCGATTTGGATAATATGTATCCAACATGTTGGTCTTCAAAATATCGGTACTGTTTGGCTCCTTTTCCGCCAAATACTCAATTTCCCGCACAGGTTTCAGAACTCGATTACGCGTTGCAGCAAGACCAAGACTCGCCCAAACGATACTCCTGGATTTGGCATAGAGACTTGCTGAAGACAACCGGTCAGAACATTCGTAAGCTCCGATTTCTCGATGTGACAACATCTTCAGACTGAAACTGTACAACTTCTTGCTGAGGCTCTTTTCATGGGAAATGTCCTCCCACATATCCTTCAATTCTGTCTTTTCTTTTTTGGTGATGTAAGATGTCACATACCGAGCCACAGCCATACAGTTATCAGCCACAAACTGTATATCCATGTTAGCATTCCACATGGACAAAATCACTGGGTTGTAGTCGTTGATGTACTTGGACTCTTCGTTCCTTTTCAAATTGTATGTGTTTTTAGGTGATTTCTTCATCACATTATGTCGCAGCGAAGACATCAAACTGTTTACTCTTCCTTTAGAAATCACCGGTCGTGGAAAGCCGAAACGACATTTGGTGTAGAACTTGTCCTTGTTTCTGAATTTGCGATGACAGTACTTTCCACAATGATGGCTTTGGAAACGTAGAACTTGTTCTCTTAGGCTTTTCTTCTCCTTTGCGTTTGGAACAGCACACGTAGAATACTGTTGTATGAAACTCATCACTAAGTCTTCTGGATCTGTTCCAAATTTAGGTGCATCCTTGATCCACAGCAGCATATGTATATGAGGAGCACCTCTTGCTTGGTACTCCTTTCTCCAGAAGAAATCCAACACCTCTCCAAGAGGTGGATTCTTCTTATTCATGATGAAAGACATCATAGCTTCAAATCTATGATTGAAGTACCTGCATACATTCACTGGATCCAAAGAGCACAGTTCTCCGGGTGTCTTGAATTCGATTGTTTCAATGTTTCCATTTGCCTCTCGTAGAAATTCAAGTAAGTCTTCCCAGCCATACTCGGCACAGCTCAGAGTGAGGAACCATGTGGGAGTTCCTAAGTTCCTCAGCATACATTTTAAATCACCATGACGACGGTACCAGTACTCATTAGTACCACGCTGACACGCCATGAGATTAATCAGGTGACAATCCAAAATACTGTCTTGCACATTGACTTTATCCATAAAGCCACTTGCAGAGATGTTTTGCATCTGTATACCACTTTTCAAGATGTGGTTCACTGCATATGACAGTCCAGACAGATCGCTTTCAAACAGGAGATGAAACAAATAGGGAATACATTGTCGAAACCTAGCAACTTCTGCATACAATCGTAAAGTCCGGTATTTAGAAGCAGGAATTTGATGAGGTCGCTCATCATATCTTCCTCCTTGACCTGTTGGAAATAGCTGCGCGAAACACCGAGCTTCCAAACTTTCCTCCCAAACACTAATGGGACTCCCTTTGGCTTGTTTCATTTGAAACAACTCAATAGCATTCCCCATGACTTCCTTGGAATGCAAAGGATGAACACTATAATGTTCATATATTTCTTCACTTTTAGAGGGTTCTACTTTCTCAATTTGACCAGCACACAAATTGCTATCCTCTTCTTCACTCACTTCCTCTTCTGCAACATATACATTCTTATAGTACTTATTATTTTTTTCCAAATACAATGTTGCCTTTTTGACTTTCCTAACATCCACTAAATCTTGCCATATTTTCCTACTCTTTGTCGGAACCCCATTAACTAAGATAACCAGAGGTTCCTCTTCCACTTTTTCTACTCCAATTGTATTAATGTTTTTCTTCAAATCTAGAGGCAAATAAACAACTCTTCCCTTTAATCCTCTCTGTAAATCTGATGGAGGCAATTTCCCTGTCTTTGGCTCCATTCTTACAATAGCCTGAAAGGGATGGATACTTTGAATCAAAATAGATTCATAAGTATTTAAATCCTTCAATTCAGAAGGAATCTCAACCAATTCCAGATTATTATGAACCGCTCTAGCAGGCATCTGGTTTTGATTTAATTTGTTACAACAATAAGTACACACACGTTGATCTGATCCCAAATCAAAACAATTTTCTACCATCAAGTATGTTGCAAAATCCTTCCATTCACTATTATTTTCCCTTTCACTTTTTGCATATAAATCCACTAACTTAGTCTGATTCTTATAATAAGTGCGTCGACAACACACACAAGTGAAATTAGGCCTCTCACTTGATTTCACCTGAAACGTGGCAATTTCCTTCTGAAAATTATCTGTACTGGAAACCTGTACACTATCTTCCACATTACCCTCTTCTTCTGGGTCAATTTCAACATTCTCCTCTTTACTTCCAAAGTAACAAAACTCAATTTCTTCACAAATATTCTTCACATCTATTTCAGAACCATGCAAAAGAGCAGCGCATAATTGTTTAAGTATAATTGCTGGACTCTTAGCATAATACAACATTCTAACTAATTTCCTCACTTTATTATGATGCACTGCTAGCATCCTGAAATGATGAAAAACACTCTGGCATACTCTCCTGGAAAGACAAGCCAGTGAATGACCATGCAAACCTGTCACTTCTCTCACTCTGCAAGGATCTAATTCTTGCAACAACATCATTTTCTGCTTCAAACTTTTCTTATTAAATGTCCGTACAAAATCACAAAGCAAATTGATGGAATCCTGTCGTACACTGCAAATACTACTACACTTCCAGGTGTACACAGGACCCTTAGGACGTCTTCCTAAAACCTCATTACCTAACACCTCTTCTGTCTCTGTTGTCACAAGTTTTTCTTTTTCAACTGGACAACCATCTTTCACCTCATAAGCTCGACCACTGGTGTCAACTGCATGCACCAAATCATTATCCTGGAAATAACTCTCCTCATTAAAAAATGCCTCACAACTTGAACTATGCATCCATTCTCCGGAAAAAACTTCACAAAAATTACTACGATTAACTATTCTCTTCCATCTACTATTTCTTTTGAAATCATAAATTGCCTTGTTTAGCTTCCTAATTCTATTGATTATCAAAATAAATACCTTTCGTTTAATTTGAAATGCCTGATCAATAACTTTCTCAACTTTTTTTTTTCTCTTATAAAAAACCACTTTCTGTTGACCTTTCTTAATATTTTTTAACAAATTGCCAATTATCCTGTTGCGGAACATTCGTTTACGAATGTCCCTAAACTGTTGTTTCCTTCTACTATCATGCACAGAGTTATCTCTTGCTCTAGCAGTAACATTTTTGATTGGCCTTTCCTTTCCGTTTAAATTGCTTCTCTTTTTCTGGACTGAAACATTTTCTGTAGTAATACTTTTTTTTCTACAAATGTTTCTTATGAATGATTTTGTTGTCTTACCCGGTGCTTTCTTGGTGACTTGACGATTTTTTATTGTAGAGGACTGCTGCAATAATTGATGAACCTGCTGTCTTTGACGTTTTGTAGCCTTTCTGATTCTATCCTTAGACGGCATTCTCTACTTTTGAAATGATCTGCAGTTGAATCTGTGGTAAAATATAATAAAAAAATGTATTAACCACTATTACCAAACAGTAAATCAATAACAGTCGTCAAAAACTTAACACACTACTTGTCATTTTCACTTAGAATAATTTTTAGTGCATAGGCAAATTTAGTATTCACAAATAGTAGCAAAGAAATGGAATGCTTCTACATTTTACCTGTGCTGTTTTATATGTGAACCTGATCTAATTTTATGAGCATATTAAACTATTTTATTAAAGACACTACACATAACCTGTTTTTGAAGTTGTGTTTAATTTTAAATGAAACGGTTTACATTTTTACTTTTTATTTCCGTTAAATTTTAAAAATAAATGTTTATAGTTCCATAGGCTCAAGCAGGTCAGCTTCCCACCCTATGTCATACAATTCTGACAAATCGGCATCCTCATCATGTTCTTCATCATCCTCAGGATTTAAATCATCTAAGGGATCTACTTCCACTGACGTTTCAATGACAAGTTCAACGATAAGATCGAGACCAACTGATTGCTCATTATCACTCATGCTTGATGTTGTCGTTATCTTTAAAAAAAGAGAACAACAATGAGATGTTGCAGAGTAAGACACAAATCTCAGAGACTATAATAGTAAAATTGTTTAACAAGAGTAACATTTTGCAGCTATTATTTAGCCATGTCCAGCGATGCTGAGGAGGTGAGGCCTATGTCCAAATTTTCAGTGAACAGGACTCATCTCTTCTTAACCTTGGATAAGCCTCACCGACTCTGTGTCCCCTGCACATACTTAAATGTAAAGGGGCAGATTTATGTTAACTGGCACATCCCCAGGGATGCACCAGTTAACGTGCACCGCTGCTCTGCCACCCATGGTGTGCCGCATTTACAATGTGGAGCACCATTGAGTAAAAACAGCACAGATGCGTCACGCATCTGTGCCGCAAAAGCAGTACATTGCAAGAATCACGTCATAAGCACGACATGTCTACTGCAATGCACAGGAGGAAGCCACACATTGCATGGTGCATCACTCCTTAGGCTATTTCAAACAGGCATAAGGATTTGATTCAGCAATGCTATAAAGCTGACTCAGTGAAATCTTCTAAATTTCACTGTGTTAGTTTTACAGGGCTTTCATGCAAATGAATGCCCACCCTGCAACAAAACACCTATATGAAACCTGACGCAGGTTTCATGTGGCACAGGAATTTACAGCATAACACATCTGCCTAGATGCATCAAGTTGTAAATATGTCACAACATAGCAAATGTTTTGCACCGCCGCTGCATCACAAAAGTGACGCACAGCGGCACAAAAGAGGCACACACCTATCATAAATCTGTCCCTAACATTTTAAATGATTGATTCAGGATGACAATAAGGTGTAGCCTATCCAGAGGTTTGTTTGAGGTGAGGCCTACTCAGGGTTGCAGATTAAATTTAGGGTTCTTGAAGAATACAGAGGAGATAATACATGTGCAGGCCTACCAATGAAGTGAGTCATATCCACTTCACTCTTGAACAAAGGCCAGACCTCTTCTGTGTCCGTGGACAGACCTAAACCTCATCTGCACAATGTCATTCGTAAACTTAGGAAACACAGGTGATGTAATTGAAAAATGTGGAGTTTCTTTTCCTCATTTCACAATCACATCACCTGTGTTTCCTTTGCTTAGGTATCTCATAGTGCAGATGGAGTCTAGCATATCAAAGAGTACACAGAAGTTCAACAGTGTATACAACAATTTTGACATTTACAGAAAATTCAGCTTCTTATCTTGTTGGAGATGAAGTGAGGCCTGTCTTGCAACATGGTGCATCTTTTGCATCACTGCTGCATCGGTTTCATGTGGCACGGGACTTTACAGCATGACAGATCTGCCTAGATGCATCAAGTTGTAAATATGTCACAACATAGCAAATCTTTTGCACCGCCGCTGCGTCACAAAAGTGACGCACAGCGGCGCAAAAGAGGCACACACCTATTATAAATCTGTCCCTAACATTTTAAATGATTGATTCAGGATGACGATAAGGTGTCGCCTATCCAGAGGTTTGTTTGAGGTGAGGCCTACTCAGGGTTGCAGATGAAATTTATGCTTGCTGAAGAGTACAGAGGAGATAATACATGTGAAGGCCTACCAATGAAGTAAGTCATGTCCACTTCACTCTTGAACAAAGGCCAGACCTCTTCTGTGTCCGTGGACAGGCCTAAACCTCATCTGCACAATGTCATTCGTAAACTTAGAAAACACAGGTCATGTAATTGAAAAATGTGGAGTTTCTTTTCCTCATTTCACAATCACATCACCTGTGTTTCCTTTGCTTAAGTATCTCATAGTGCAGATGGAGTCTAGCATATCAAAGAGTACACAGAAGTTCAGCAGTGTATACAACAATTTTGACATTTACAGAAGATTCAGCTTCTTATCTTGTTGGAGATGAAATGAGGCCTGTCTTGCAACATGGTGCATCTTTTCCATCACTGCTGCATCGGTTTCATGTGGCACGGGACTTTACAGCATGACACATCTGCCTAGATGCATCAAGTTGTAAATATGTCGCCACATAGCAAATCTTTTGCACCGCCGCTGCGTCACAAAAATGACGCACAGAGACGCAAAAGAGGCATACACCTATCATAAATCTGTCCCTAACATTTTAAATGATTGATTCAGGATGACAATAAGATGTGGCCTATCCAGAGGTTTGTTTAAGGTGAGGCCTACTCAGGGTTGCAGATGAAATTTACGCTTGTTGAAGAGTACAGAGGAGATAATATATGTGAAGGCCTACCAATGAAGTAAGTCATATCCACTTCACTCTTGAACAAAGGCCAGACCTCTTCTGTGTCCGTGGACAGACCTAAACCTCATCTGCACAATGTCATTCGTAAACTTAGGAAACACAGGTGATGTAATTGAAAAATGTGGAGTTTCTTTTCCTCATTTCACAATCACATCACCTGTGTTTCCTTTGCTTAGGTATCTCATAGTGCAGATGGAGTCTAGCATGTCAAAGACTACGCAGAAGGTGAGAACTGTATGGAACATGGCTATGTAAGTCAAATAATCAAAATCTAAATTTGCCAAGCACGCATGGGGGTGTATTTACAAGGACCTTCCACCACGAGGAAATGTCTTTAATTAAAATGGGAAAAATAACATCAAAGGGACTCAAATGCCTTTTAAATATACCCCAAGCAACCTATGAAACTGTAGCACTACATATCAAGAAACCTAATTGATTTCAAAAATCGTTTTTAAACACATCATCTAAATCAATTATATACCTACATTCAAGGGGAAATGACTTAAAATGGCCTAAGACACATGAAAGCGTTTTTTTAAGGCCCTTGCACCATTTTTGGGTCGCTTTTAACATGGCTATGTTAGTCAAAGAATTAAAATCTAAATTTGCCAAGCACAGATGGGGGCATATTTACAAGGACCTTGCACCACGGAAAAGGTCTTAAATTAAAATGGGAAAAATAACATCAGAGAGACTCAAATGCCTTATAAATATGCCCCAAGCAACCTATGAAACTCTAGCACTACATATCCAGAAACCTAATTGATGTCAAAAAACGTTTTAAAACACATCATCTAAATCAATTATATACCTACATTCATCGGGAAGTGACTTAAAATGCCCTAAGACACATGAAAGCGTTTTTTTAAACCCTTGCTCCATTTTTAGATCACTTTTAACATGGCTATGTAAGTCTAATAATCAAGATCTAAATTTGCCAAGCACAGATGGGGGCGTATTTACAAGGACCTTGCACCACAGGGAAAGGTCTTAAATTAAAATGGGAAAAATAACATCAGAGAGACTCAAAGGCCTTATAAATATGCCCCAAGCAACCTATGAAGCTCTAGCAGTACATATCAAGAAACCTAATTGTTTTAATAAGTCGTTTTTAAACACATCATCTAAATCAATTATATACCTACATTCAAGGGGAAATGACTTAAAATGGCCTAAGACACATGAAAGCGTTTTTTTAAGGCCCTTGCAACATTTTTGGGTCACTTTTAACATGGCTATGTTAGTCAAAGAATTAAAATCTAAATTTGCCAAGCACAAATGGGGGCATATTTACAAGGAGCTTGCACCACGGGGAAAGGTCTTAAATTAAAATGGGAAAAATTACATGAAAGGAACTCAAAAGCCTTGGAAATATGCCCAAGCAACCTATGAAACTCTAGCAGTACATATCAAGAAACCTAATTGATTTCAAAAAACGTTTTAAAACACATCATCTAAATCAATTATATACCTACATTCATGGGGAAGTGAGTTAAAATGGCCTAAGACACATGAAAGCGTTTTTGTAAGACCCTTGCACTATTTTTGCGTCACTTTTAACATGGCTATGTAACACAAAGAAACAAAATCTATTTGTAAAACACTTGACACAAAGCAACATTTTAAATACACAACTTTCTTCATAATTTTCTCCCTAAACCATACTAATCTCTATCTAAATTAAATGAATCTTTTCTCACCTTAGCAAATACTTTTTGAGTTTCAAAACAGTCTCAGACACACACCAATTTTTCTTTAGCAGAGCAAAGGGTATGCACTCCAGAGGCTGCAGCCAAAAAAAGTACAGAAATGCTGTAATTCATCACACATATCTCTCATGTCACCCAATCAAAACTCTTCCCTCACTTTTTTCAAATCAACACCCTTCCCCCCTCTGCCCTTTCTGCCTTTTTTGCATAGCAACCACCTCCTGAAAGACCTCTGATGTTTGCAAGTTCACACAACAATGTTTCAATTGAACTCTGAACTCTCAGTGCACCTGCATATCCAGTGCAATCTTTCATAAAATGGTTTTTTCTTGACCATTCAAATTACATCTTTCAAAGAACTCATCCATGCACCCTAACTTTCTGTTTTCAGCAATCAAAATCCACCAATCACTGCTACTGCTTCCTTAACACAGAAACTCCACATTTTTTTTCATTTTAAACTCCTATTTTTTCAACTGCCATTTCATTGCCACACTTCATCTGACTGCAGCAGAACCTTCTCTCACCATGTTTTCTGTCTGGATTGTTGGACATAGTTACATCTACTGGGCTCAGAGGTATGCTGATAACAGAAATTTACCTAACCTCAATTTACAAAATGTGGAAATTAAGTGGATTGGCAACAGAGGATTAAAATGTCACCAATTGATACCATTGGTGAAAACCTTTATGCATTTGCCTAAACCTGACCTGTTAATTTTGCACTGTGGAGGTAATGACTTGGGCACTTTGACTGGGGTAGGTCTGGAAATGCTTTTAAAGGACACCTTTGAGCAATTGATGGCACTTTTTCCTCAAACTGCCTTGGTATATTCAAATATATGCCAAAGACAGAAATGGAGGTGGTCGAACCAATTTTGTCCACAAATTGAGAAGTCGAGGAAGCATGTAAACAAATCTGTTTCAGCTTACATGAGAGACCATGGAATGGGCTCCATGTACAACAATAACTTGCGTTACTACATGCAAGATATCTACAGAGGAGATGGAGTTCACTTCTCAGATGAAGGGAACAGAATTTTCATTTTGAATTTAAGACTGTGCATTGGTACCTACTTATAAGTACCTAAATGTACCATAAACCCAAAAGCTCTTCTCAGAGCTACCCTACATCTGATCACTCACAATTATTATTTTACTCTAACTTTTTTCACTAATTTTCAACAAAGTACGCTCCCCGGAGCGCTACCCGGTACGCGCACCGGAAGCTAACGGCGCGAATTTTTTTAAAAAAATGTTTGTTTTTCGCACATATGGGCCTCCTCAGCCACCCTCAGAAAACCTAGGAGGTCAAGATACGTCTACCGTGCCCCCTTCTACTCATTCTGAACATTATTTGCCCTCCATCTTGTATTTTAATTCGACGGAAACACAAAATGGTGGACTCCCGTAAGGCTGCCGGTTCGCGTACCGGGGCGCTCACGGGGAAGCGCTCCATTAAAAAAGGTGGGAAAGTAATTTACAGAAGAAACCCTGGAGACAATGTCACCAAATATAGTTTAACTCATACTACATACCATTCCCTACCATTTTCACAAATTTGGTTGGAATTCCATTTAGCCATTTAGCCTGTAGACCTCTCTAAATACCCTGAGGTAAATTACTTCACAAAACACATCTGAAGTGTTGGAATTGACAACCAATTAAAATGTTACTTTCATTTTCTACTTTTTTTTACCTGACATTTGATTGGTTATATACCTGAATATATATAAAAAAAGAGAGAGAAACACAGCCATTTTGACTACTACTTCCTGAACTACATTGCAAGATCATTTTCACTCACAACTTAAACTTGTTTTTAAAAGGTAAGATATTATTTTATAAATTTGAAAACATTTTCAGATAGTTATATACTATCCCTCTGTAAGAGTTAGACATTGAGAAAGGCTTGTTTATTATAATTATGGATTGATTTAGGTTTCTGTGGTATAATTATGAATTTACATAGGCTTTTTCACCGGCACTTTTTAATAGTACTACTTCATGCCTCAAAAGTACCTGTCTGAACTTAAACCCAACAGTGCCCTATCTCTACTGATATATTTATTTTTTATTCAAATTTCAGCACAAAAATGCAAGGAGAACAGAACGTTTCCTTTGAAATTGTCCTAGACATGAACAATGAGGAAATAATTGAACCCATTGACTTAGAATTCATGGATGAATCACGAGACCATGAACTTCTACAATGTGTAGAATCTGTGGATCATTTACTTCATTATGATGACGGTCAAATGTGGGAAGTTATGTTCACTCAACAAGAGGACATATTGGACAGTCAAATGTTAGACGTTCTATTAAATTTTGAAAAACAATCCGAAAAATAAAATTATATGTAATATTAAAAAATTGTTTGAGTCTTTAATCATTTTTATATGTAATTCATAAACTAGTACCAAATTGATTATAATGTAAAGTCAGACTTATAGTATACTGTGCACAATTCCAAAAATACATTGATATTTAATAATCATTAATACTGCTACTTAAATAAAAATAAAAAAAAAACAACAAAAAGAACAATCAATAAACATACAATATTTCAAAATATCATAGTCTATCATTCTTTTTTCCTTATAGTACGCTCCCCGGACCGCTTCCCGGTGCGCGTACCGGGCACTCCCCACGCAAAAAAAAACCAACATTTTTTTTTTATTTTTTTGCCCCGCGGGGCCCTTTTAAAGCCTCCACATCAAACCTAGGGGGTCAGGGAGGATCTACTATGCCCCCTTATGGTCATTTCCCCCTTTGTTTTGGCCTCCTCTTGTCTCTCGATCCTACCGAGAGACAAGATGGCGGCCGCTCCGGACTGTTTAGAATGTTGACAGACACCGGAGAGCCAATCAGCATCGCTTCGCGAAGTTCCGTTACGCGTCAGGTACGCGAACCGGGGCGCTGCCCGGAGCGCACTTACAGATATATATATTTTTTTGAACGTTAATTTCTCAAAATCCACTGGAGCACATATCTTGAGACCTAGCAAAGGCACATCGGGCTATCAGTCCCTACAATTTTGCCAAGTTTCGTGCAAATCCATTCAGCCGTTCGGGCTAAAAGTGAGGCCAACCGCCCTATGGAAATTAACATGGGAAAAACGCGTTTTGGGACCCCCCTTTTTTCTCGGCCCCCCCTTGACGACCCCCCCCCAAATTTTCAGTGGCTGCTCAGAAACAAAATGTTCCATTTTCCCGAAAAATTTCAGCCAATTCCGTCCACAAACGCCAAAGTTATTAGACATAGAATTTTCAAAAATCCCATAGAGAAAAAATCCTAACTATATATACCTACTGGCGACCGCCAGTAGGTAATATATATATATATATATATATATATATATATTCACTGAAAAAACCATAGGTTATAGACCATATATAGTTAGGAATTAGCATTTAAAAAACCTTATTTTACTCACACAAAACCATTGAAATTCCATATATAGTTAGTTGCAGTAACTATATATCGCGCACCCGCAATCCACTGCTGATCATGTCACATATTACATCATTCATGACATGGTCAGTGACATCACTGATGACATCATCTAGTGTCTGTGTGTTTTTGTAAAGTTTAAATATGTTTTACATATTGAAGAATGAGTGGATGTATGGAAGACTGAGTGTGTGTGTGGCTGGCTGGGAGGTGTGTGACTGTGCATATCAATGTGTACTTGTATCAGTGATTGTATAAGAGAGTAAGTATGTGTTAGTTTATGTGTGAAAAGTATGGTGTTCTGTGTTTAACTGTATAGATGAGGAAATCGAAGTGTGATTGATTCTTCACAGGACTGACTAGGTGTATGAGTGCATATGATAGTGTTGTAATAATGAGTGACTGTATTTATGAGTGATTGTATGGGTGAATGAGTGAATGTGTGTGTAGACGTAGGAATCAGTGAGTGCGTATGTAGTAACTGGTATTGGTGTGTCATGATGTCATCACTGATGTCATTTGAGATGTCATCAGTGATGTCATCAGTGATGTCATTTGAGATGTCATCAGTGATGTCATCAGTGATGTCACTGACCATGTCATGAATGATGTAATATGTGACATGATCAGCAGTGGATTGCGGGTGCGCGATATATAGTTACTGCAACTAACTATATATGGAATTTCAATGGTTTTGTGTGAGTAAAATAAGGTTTTTTAAATGCTAATTCCTAACTATATATGGTCTATAACCTATGGTTTTTTCAGTGAATTTTCAAGGTTTTGTAAATGCTAATTCCTAACTATATATGGTCTATAACCTATGGTTTTTTCAGTGAATTTCATAGGTTTTTTAATAGCAAATCTTTATAAAAATAATACATTTTAAATCTAATTTTATATTTTATAATTTTTTTATTTTTTTTTAATATTATTTTTAGTGCGCTCCCGGGGCGCGGACAGGTGAACGCACGGGTAAGCGCAATCTGGCGGCGCGCCCCGAGGCGCGTACTAATGCGCGTCCCGGAAGCGCTATTGTCGAGAACGAAAACAACATCGTGACGTATCGCGTAGCCGCCACGCCTTGCGTCATAAGACACGTATCGCGTAGCCGCGAGATGCGTCTTATGACGCACCGCGTAAGCGCACCCGGAAGCGCATACGATCGCGCAACGTAAGCGCCCCGATGCGCTTACGATACACGCCCGGGACGCGCCCCGGGCGCGTAGCGTAAGCGCGTCAAACCATGTGACTTTAAAATAACACTTTTCATTGGTTCAGAACTTTTTTTTTTCCAAATTGTGTGAAACCCACCCATTTCTCTCACTATTGCTTTGTACTTGGAGAGAGCAAGAGCTGTTGTGTCTACTCTATCTCCTACTTTTCTGATCTCCAGCAATGGCTGCAAGAGAGTCATCCAGCAGTGATTCAGAGGGATTTTTGGATGAGGACCCTCCTCAGCAAAAGAAAAAAACCCATTTCATTTGGAAATTTTACGACATCCCAGAAGGACAGAAAAAAGTGAACGCTCCCAAAGTAACATGCAAAATATGTGGGAGTAGTTTATCCAGAGGCAATCCTCTGAAAAAATATAGTTTTGGCAATGCCAATTTGATCCGGCATGTCAAAAGAAGACACCCTAACAACTTTGCCAGGGAGAGTGTCAGAGAGCTGGCACGGAATGTACCAACAGATGGCGGCAGCACCTCCACTGGTGGAGCAACACCTTCGGGACCACCCCGTGGAAGAATGATCCCTAACATTCAGCCGGTGTTTGCGGGCATCAAATTTTTGTGCGCAGAGTGTGACGAACTGCTCTGCTATGGGGAGCAGAGTGTTGAACTGATTGCCCTAAAGAAACAGCAACACCGCTGCTCTTCCAGTCCCTAAATTTTCAATTTTTTTTGCTCCTGTTGAGCAGTTTTGGAATCCTTGTTTTTGTTTTTCCCTTGAAAAAAATACAAAAAAAATATAAAATTGTTTTAAAAAGTCTAAAAAAATATAAAACAAAAAAAACAAAAAAAAAATATATATAAAACAACAAAATGAAAAAAAAAGTTCTTTTCAGAACTACCTCCAATTTTTAAAAAGAAGCTTTATTTTTTTTAAAGTCTGTCATTTTTAATCTCCATGGTACGCTCCCCCGTACGCTCCCCGGTGCGCGTACCGGGCGCTCACCCCCGCGAAAATCGAATTTTTTTTTATTTTTTTTTTCACCCGCGGGAGCCTTTTATGGCCCCCACATGTAACCTAGGGGGTCAGGGGGTGTGTACCCTGCCCCCTCTTGCTCATTTCCCCCTTTGATTTTTGCCACCTCTTGTGTCTCAATCCTACCGAGACACAAGATGGCGGCCGCTGCGGACTGTTTCGAATGTTTATAGACACCCGAGAACCAATCAGCTTGCCGTGCGCAGATCGCGTGGCGCGCCTGGAGCGCTCCCCTGTACGCGTACGTGGGAGCGCTCCAGGCGCGGCTCTAGATATATATCTTTTTTTGAACGTTAATTTCTCAAAATCCACTGGAGCACATATATTGAGACCTACAAAAGGCACATCGGGCTACCAGTCCCTACAAATTTGCCAAGTTTCGTGCAAATCCATTCAGCCGTTCGGGCTAAAAATGAGGCTAACCGCCCTATGGAAAACTCAATGTTAAAAACACGTTTTGGGACCCCCCTTTTTTCTCGGCCCCCCCTGGACCAACTCCCCCCAAATTTCCAGTGGCTGCTCAGAAACAAAATGTTCCATTTTGCTGAAAATTTCAGCCAATTCCGTCCACAAACGCCAAAGTTATTAGACATAGAATTTTCAAAAATCCCATAGGGAAAAAATCCTAACTATATATACCTACTGGCGACCGCCAGTAGGTAATATATATATAAAAAATGCTCTCCCTATGGAAACGTGGTCCTAACTATAACTACCTACTGGTGACTGCCAGTAGGTAAGAAATATATCTATCTATCTATCTATCTATCTATCTATCTATCTATCTATCTATCTATCTATCTATCTATCTATCTATCTATCTATCTATCTATATATATATATATCCACAGCAAATTTGCCCTGAGGCATGGACGACCACACCAGCAGAGTGTTCTCAAAGCATTTATTAGTGGAAACCAGCAAAATAACTCTGACAATTTACTTTCCTCCAACGCATTTCGGAGCTCACTGGCTCCTTCTTCACAGGATGGCAGCTGTTACTAACTGCAGTGTTGGCTGGCGCCCATTATAATGCATGCTGATTTGATAATCCATCCCTCGTGGCCATCTCAAGTTAGTTCAGTAGTTTGAAGCATGTTGGTGCCTGTAGTTTCACTCCAGCTTTTCTTACACACAGCGTGTCAGTTTGTAACCCCAGTCTTTTCTTTACATATATTAAATGCCCCAGTGGGCTTCGGAATACGCTTACCGGTTTCTTTTATTGTTCTCCGCTGTGCCAAAGGTCAGAGGAATTCCGACCTCTCCGGCCCCACATTGCTAAGGTGGTGGTTCGTCCTTAGCGGCCAGACTGCGGCGTTCAAATGTCTACAACAAATTTGCCCTGAGGCAAGGACGACCTCACCAGCAGGGTGCTTTCAAAGCCTTTATTAGTGGAAACTGGCAAAATAGCTCTGACAATTTAACTTCCTCCAACGCGTTTCGGAACTCACAGGCTCTTTCTTCACAGGATGACAACCAGTACTAACTGCGGTGCTTGCTGGCGCCATTTATGCTGCATGCTGATGTGATAATCCAACCCTCGTGGGCATTTTGAATGAGTTCAGTAGTTTGAAGCATGCTGGTGCCTGTAGTTTCACTTGAGCTTTTCTTACACACAGTGTGTCAGCTCATAACCCCAGTCTTTTCTTTACATATATTAAATGCCCCAGTGGGCTTCGGAATACGCTCACCAGTTTCTTTTGTCATTCTCCGCTTTGCCAAAGGTCAGTGGAATTCCGACCTCTCGGGCCCCACATTGCTCATGAGGTGGTTCGTCCTTCGGGGCCCGCAGCAATACATCAAGGCCCTCACAGCAAGTCCTTTGCCATTTCGCATATGCGTTTTGGGTTTGAGAATTCCCTTTGTAACTGGCGTAGCGTGAAGGAAAGCAGCTCTGCAATTTAAATTGCACTTGCAATTTAAATATCAGTCCTGCCCATGTGGGCGTATCACCATGCATTCTAGTTTTTGTGGTTTGTGATGTATTTTCTTAAAGTAGATGCTGCCACACATTCCTTTCCAAAACAATATGCATCCATGTTGGTCACTGTTTTGGACAAGGCTT